>NC_053389.1:763363767-764701981 GCF_905171765.1 Bufo bufo | reverse complement strand
CGTGTCATAATGAAATCCTTCAGCATCCATGGATGATGACACCACAAAGGGCCCTTGCTGCTTTAATCCCTGGCAGCAGCCATGATTCTTCATTCTTCAATCAGGTGTGGATACATGAACATCAACAGGTATGGTGCCAATCCACAGGTAAGGGCGCTTTTTTGTTTGTGTCAAACAAAGGTTTCAGTTTATGGAAAGATTTGTTTGAGGGAAAAATGGCATTTCTGTGCAGATTAGAATACTGTCTAGCGACTATTAGCAGACCCAGAACACAAAAACCTTCTTATCTGTTGCTGACAGTATGGCCATATGAACTTCGAGAGTTCCCCTCTTTACCCCCTGTTGCAACTTGGGGAAGGAAGCGGTCACCGACGGAGCAATGCCTTTTCTGGCTTTTGCTTTTTGGAAACACTGCAATGCAGGTGCAGATCAGTTTAGCATCTGCAACTCAACAACTATCATGAGATATTATACCTTTTATGGATTTTTGGAGCTGGCAGAATGAGAATGCACCTGTTGGCCAATCAAAGTTCTGTGCTAGTACTCAATGTACTTAGCACCTCTGCAACTGCCCTATCTGCTCCAGGAATCCAAAAGCAGGTTCTTACCCAGAATTTCAATACAGCTATAACCAGTGGTGCTCAGAGACTAGGCTATGTCCATGCTGACTTCTGTGGTTGCAATCCAAACCCTTCCCAACATTTCTTATCCATTTGAAATGACTGCTCTGTTTAACTGCAAATCAAAATGGCTGCCTCCAGAAAATCAATATGGCAGCCTCCATGAAAATTTTAATAGACGGAACACTGAGCGTGTCATAATGGAACCCTTAAGCATCAATGGATGATGACACCACAAAGGGCCCTTGCTGTTTTAATCAGTAACAGCAGCCATGATTCTTTATTCTTTTATCAGGTGTTGATCCATGCACATCAACAGGTATGGTGCCAGTCCACAAGTAAGGGCGCGTTTTTGTTTGTGTGAAACGAAGGTGTCAGTTTATGGAAAGATTTGTTTGACGGAAAAATTGCATTTCTGTGCAGATTGGATTACTGTCCAGAATCTTTTAGCAGGCCCAGAATACAAAAACCTTATTATCTGTTTCTGACGGTATGGCCATATGAACTCCAAGAGTACTTCTCTTTATTCGCTGTTGCAACTTGGTGGAAGGAAGCAGCCACCGACAGAGCTATGCTTTTTCTGCCTTTTGCTTTTTGGCCACTGCAATGCAGGTGCAGATCAGTTTAGCGTCTACAACTCACCACCTTTCATGAGATTCCATATCTTTTATGGATTTTTGGAGCTGGCAAAATGAGAATGCACCTGTTGTCCAATCAAAGTTCTGTGCTAGTACTCAATGAACTTAGCACCTCTGCAACTGCCCTATTTGCTCCAGGAATCCAAAAGCAGGTTCTAACCCAGTATTTTAATGCAGCTTTAAACAATAGTGCTCAGAAACTAGGCTTCGTCCATGCTAACTACTGTGGTTGCAATCCAAACCCTTCCCAACATTTCTTATCATTGAAATGACAGCTCTGTTTAACTGCAAATCAAAATGGCTGCCTCCAGAAAATCAATATGGCAGCCTCCATGAAAATTTCAATAGACGGAACACTGAGCGTGTCATAATGAAACCCTTCAGCATCCATGGATGATGACACCACAAAGGGCCCTTGCTGCTTTAATCCCTGGCAGCAGCCATGATTCTTCATTCTTTAATCAGGTGTTGATACATGAACATCAACAGGTATGGTGCCAATCCACAGGTAAGGGCACTTTTTTGCTTGTGTCAAACGAAGGTGTCAGTTTATGGAAAGATTTGTTTGAGGGAAAAATTGCATTTCTGTGCAGATTGGAATACTGTCCAGCGACTATTAGCAGACCCAGAACACAAAAACCTTCTTATCTGTTGCTGACGATATGGCCATATGAACTTCGAGAGTTCCCCTCTTTACCCCCTGTTGCAACTTGGGGAAGGAAGCGGTCACCGACGGAGCAATGCCTTTTCTGGCATTTGCTTTTTGGCCACTGCAATGCAGGTGCAGATCAGTTTAGCATCTGCAACTCAACAACTATCATGAGATATTATACCTTTTATGGATTTTTGGAGCTGGCAGAATGAGAATGCACCTGTTGGATAATCAAAGTTCTGTGCTAGTACTCAATGTACTTAGAATCTTTGCAACTGCCCTATCTGCTCCAGGAATCCAAAAGCAGGTTCTAACCCAGAATTTCAATACAGCTATAAACAGTGGTGCTCAGAGACTAGGCTATGTCCATGCTGACTTCTGTGGTTGCAATCCAAACCCTTCCCAACATTTCTCATCCATTGAAATGACTGCTCTGTTTAACTGCAAATCAAAATGGCTGCCTCCAGAAAATCAATATGGCAACCTCCATGAAAATTTCAATAGACGGAACACTGAGCGTGTCATAATGGAACCCTTAAGCATCAATGGATGATGACACCACAAAGGGCCCTTGCTGTTTTAATTAGTAACAGCAGCCATAATTCTTTATTCTTTTATCAGGTGTTGATCCATGCACATCAACAGGTATGGTGCCAGTCCACAGGTAAGGGCACGTTTTTGTTTGTGTGAAACGAAAGGTGTCAGTTTATGGAAAGATTTGTTTGACGGAAAAATTTCATTTCTGTGCAGATTGGATTACTGTCCAGAATCTTTTAGTAGGCCCAGAATACAAAAACCTTATTATCTGTTTCTGACGGTATGGCCATATGAACTCCAAGAGTACCTCTCTTTATTCGCTGTTTCAACTTGGCGGAAAGAAGCAGCCACCGACAGAGCTATGCCTTGACAGAGCTATGCCTTTTCTGGCTATTGCTTTTTTGACCACTGCAATGCAGGTGCAGATCAGTTTAGCGTCTACAACTCACCACATCTCATGAGATTCCATATCTTTTATGGATTTTTAGAGCTGGCAAAATGAGAATGCACCTGTTGTCCAATCAAAGTTCTGTGCTAGTGCTCAATGAACTTAGCACCTCTGCAACTGCCCTACTTTCTCCAGGAATCCAAAAGCAGGTTCTAACCCAGTATTTTAATGCAGCTTTAAACAATAGTGCTTAGAAACTAGGCTTCGTCCATGCTAACTACTGTGGTTGCAATCCAAACCCTTCCCAACATTTCTTATCATTGAAATGACTGCTCTGTTTAACTGCAAATCAAAATGGCTGCCTCCAGAAAATCAATATGGCAACCTCCATGAAAATTTCCATAGACGGAACAATGAGCGTATCATAATGGAACCCTTAAGCATCAATGGATGATGACACCACAAAGGGCCCTTGCTGTTTTAATCAGTAGCAGCAGCCATGATTCTTTATTCTTTTATCAGGTGTTGATCCATGCACATCAATAGGTATGGTGCCAGTCCACAGGTAAGGGCGCGTTTTTGTTTGTGTGAAACGAAGGTGTCAGTTTATGGAAAACTTTGTCTGACGGAAAAATTGCATTTCTGTGCAGATTGGATTACTGTCCAGAATCTTTTAGCAGGCCCAGAATACAAAAACCTTATTATCTGTTTCTGACGGTATGGCCATATGAACTCCAAGAGTACCTCTCTTTATTCGCTGTTGCAACTTGGCGGAAGGAAGAAGCCACTGACAGAGCTATGCCTTTTCTGGCTTTTGCTTTTTGGCCACTGCAATGCAGGTGCAGATCAGTTTAGCGTCTACAACTCACCACCTCTCATGAGATTCCATATCTTTTATGGATTTTTGGAGCTGGCAAAATGCGAATGCACCTGTTGTCCAATCAAAGTTCTGTTCTAGTACTCAATGAACTTAGCACCTCTGCAACTGCCCTATTTGCTCCATGAATCCAAAAGCAGGTTCTAACCCAGTATTTTAATGCAGCTTTAAACAATAGTGCTCAGAAACTAGGCTTCGTCCATGCTAACTACTGTGGTTGCAATCCAAACCCTTCCCAACATTTCTTATCATTGAAATGACAGCTCTGTTTAACTACATATCAAAATGGCTGCCTCCAGAAAATCAATATGGCAGCCTCCATGAAAATTTCAATAGACGGAACACTGAGCGTGTCATAATGGAACACTTAAGCATCAATGGATGATGACACCACAAAGGGCCCTTGCTGTTTTAATCAGTAGCAGCAGCCATGATTCTTTATTCTTTTATCAGGTGTTGATCCATGCACATCAACAGGTATGGTGCCAGTCCACAGGTAAGGGCGCGTTTTTGTTTGTGTGAAACGAAAGGTGTCAGTTTATTGAAAGATTTGTTTGACGGAAAAATTGCATTTCTGTGCAGATTGGATTACTGTCCAGAATCTTTTAGCAAGCCCAGAATACAAAAACCTTATTATCTGTTTCTGACGGTATGGCCATATGAACTCCAAGAGTACCTCTCTTTATTCGCTGTTTCAACTTGGCGGAAAGAAGCAGCCACCGACAGAGCTATGCCTTTTCTGGCTATTGCTTTTTTGACCACTGCAATGCAGGTGCAGATCAGTTTAGCGTCTACAACTCACCACATCTCATGAGATTCCATATCTTTTATGGATTTTTAGAGCTGGCAAAATGAGAATGCACCTGTTGTCCAATCAAAGTTCTGTGCTAGTGCTTAATGAACTTAGCACCTCTGCAACTGCCCTACTTTCTCCAGGAATCCAAAAGCAGGTTCTAACCCAGTATTTTAACCCCTTAAGGACACAGCCTTTTTACACCTTAGGACCAGGCCATTTTTTGAAAATCTGACCAGAGTCCCTTTAAGTGCTGATAACTTTAAAACGGTTTGACTTATCCAGGCCGTTCTGAGATTGTTTTTTCGTCACATATTGTACTTCATGACACTGGTAAAATGGAGTAAAAAAAAAAATTTTTTTTGCACCAAAAAATACCTAATTTAACAAAAATTTGAAAAAAATTAGCAAATTTCAAAGTTTCAGTTTCTCTACTTCTGTAATACATAGTAATACCCCCAAAAATTGTGATGACTTTACATTCCCCATATGTCTACTTCATGTTTGAATTGTTTTGGGAATGATATTTTATTTTTTGGGGATGTTATAAGGCTTAGAAGTTTAGAAGCAAATCTTGAAATTTTTCCGAAATTTACAAAAACTCAATTTCTAGGGACCAGTTCAGGTCTCAAGTCACTTTGCGAGGCTTACATTATAGAAACCACCCAAAAATGACCCCATCTAAGAAACTACACCCCTCAAGGTATTCAAAACTGATTTTGCATACGTTGTTAACCCTTTAGGTGTTGCACAAGAGTTATTGGCAAATAGGGAGGAAATTTGAGAATTTCATTTTTTTGTCTAATTTTTCATTTTAACCCATTTTTTCCACTAACAAACCAAGGGTTAACAGCCAAACAAGACTGTATCTTTATTGCCCTGACTCTGCCATTTACAGAAACACCCAATATGTGGCCGTAAACTACTGTACGGCCACACAGCGGGGCGTAGAGTGAAAGGTGCGCCGTTTGGTTTTTGGAAGGCTGATTTTTATGGACTGGTTTATTTACACCATGTCCCATTTGAAGCCCCCTGATGCACCCCTAGAGGAGAAACTCCCTAAAAGTGACCCCATCTAAGAAACTACACCCCTCAAGGTATTCAAAACTGATTTTACATACGTCGTTAACCCTTTAGGTGTTGCACAAGAGTTATTGGCAAATGGCGATGAAATTTGAGAATTTCATTTTTTTGCCTAATTTTCCATTTTAACCCATTTTTTCCACTAACAAAGCAAGGGTTAACAGCCAAACAAGACTGTATCTTTATTGCCCTGACTCTGCTGTTTACAGAAACACCCCATATGTGGCCGTAAACTACTGTACGGGCACACAGCGGGGCGTAGAGTGAAAGGTGCGCCGTTTGGTTTTTGGAGGGCTGATTTTGCTGGACTGTTTTTTTGGCACCATGTCCCATTTGAAGCCCCCCTGATGCACCCCTAGATTATAAACTCCATAAAAGTGACCCCATCTAAGAAACTACACCCCTCAAGGTATTCAAAACTGATTTTACAAACTTTGTTAACCCTTTAGGTGTTGCACAAGATTTAATGGAAAATAGAGATACAATTTCAAAATTTCACTTTTTTGGCAGATTTTCCATTTTAATATTTTTTTTCCAGTTACAAAGCAAGGGTTAACAGCCAAACAAAACTCATTATTTATGGCCCTAATTCTGTAGTTTACAGAAACACCCCATATGTGGTCGTAAACAGCTGTACGGGCACATGGCAGGGCGCAGAAGGAAAGGAACACCATATGGTTTTTGGAAGGCATATTTTGCTGGACTGGTTTTTTTGACACCATGTCCCATTTGAAGCCCCCCTGATGCACCCCTAGAGTAGAAACTCCAAAAAAGTGACCCCATTTTAGAAACTACGGGATAGGGTGGCAGTTTTGTTGGTACTAGTTTAGGGTACATATGATTTTTGGTTGCTCTATATTACACTTTTTGTGCGGCAAGGTAACAAGAAATAGCTTTTTTGGCACCGTTTTTTTTTTGTTATTTACAACATTCATCTGACAGGTTAGATCATGTGGTAATTTTATAGAGCAGGTTGTCACGGACGCGGAGATACCTAATATGTATACAATTTTTTTTATTTATGTAAGTTTTACACAATGATTTCATTTTTAAAACCAAAAAAATGTTTTAGTGTCTCCATAGTCTAAGAGCCATAGTTTTTTCAGTTTTTGGGCGATTATCTTAAGTAGGGTCTCATTTTTTGCGGGATGAGATGACGGTTTGATTGGCATCTATTTTGGGGTGCATATGACTTTTTGATTGCTTGCTATTACACTTTTTGTGACGTAAGATGACAAAAAATGGCTTTTTTTACACCGTTTTTATTTTTATTTTTTTACGGTGGTCATCTAAGGGGTTAGATCATGTGATATTTTTATAGAGCCGGGCGATACGGACGCGGCGATACCTAATATGTATACTTTTTTTTTATTTATGTAAGTTTTACACAATGATTTCATTTTTGAAACAAAAAAAATCATGTTTTAGTGTTTCCATAGTCTAAGAGCCATAGTTTTTTCAGTTTTTGGGCGATTATCTTGGGTAGGGTATGATTTTTGCGGGATGAGATGACGGTTTGATTGTTACAATTTTGGCGTACATGCGACTTTTTTGATCACTTTTATTACCTTTTTTGGGAAGTAAGGTGGGCAAAATTTCAATTTCATCATAGTTTTTTATTTTTTATTTTTATGGTGTTCACCGTTCGGGTAAAGTAACATGACCGTTTTATAGATCAGGTCGTTACGGACGCGGCGATACCAAACATGTGTAGGGAATTTTATTTTTTTCATTTTTTATCAGTGATAAATGTGTTTTTTGATTTTTACTTTTTTTTCACTTTTATTCACTTTTTTTTGACCCAGACCCACTTGGTTCTTGAAGATCCAGTGGGTCTGATGTCTGAATAATACAGTACAGTACAATATATATTGTTCTGTACTGTATTTTACTTACACTGAACAGATCTATGCCATTCAGCACAGATCTGTTCAGCACCATGGACAGCAGGACGCCTGAGAGGCGTCCTGTTGCCATGGGAACCTTCCCCGTCTGCTCAGTACTGCTCAGAACTTCGCAGACGGGGAAGGGTAAGGAGGGGATCCCTCGGGGGGCTCTCTCCCTCCCCATCGGGGGGCTGCAAAGGCACAGCAGCCCCCCGATGGGAGAGGGAGGGAGCTCCCTGCGCTGTTAACCTTTTCCATACAGCGGTCCGTACGGACCGCTGTATGGAAAGGGTTAAACGGCTGACATCGCATCGCAGATGTCAGCCGTTTATACCAGGGTGCCAGCAATGTGCTGGCACCCTGGTATCCCCACTAGACACCAACGATTATACAAGGGGAGGCGGGCGGGGGATCGCGATCCCGCCTGCCGCACCGCCCGCCTCCCGCACCGCCCACACCGCCCGCAACCCTCCCCCTGCACCTCCCGCCACCATAAAAATCATTCGGGGGTGCAGGGGGGGGTAAATAAAACTCTTTTTTTGGCATATAAAGTTTCTGATCCCCGCGGTCAGGGACTGCGGGGACCAGAAACTTCAGAAATCGCAGCAAACCGCAGGTCTGAATTGACCTGCGGTTTGCCGCGATCGCCGACATGGGGGGGTCACGGGACCCCCCCGCGCATTTAGCCTAGGTGCCTGCTCAATGATTTGAGCAGGCACCGGGTTCCGATCACTGCCAGCCGCACGGCAGTGATCGAAAATACACAGGGCGTACATGTACGCCCTGTGTCCTTAAGTACCAGGGCACAAGGGCGTACCTGTACGCCCTATGTCCTTAAGAGGTTAATGCAGCTTTAAACAATAGTGCTCAGAAACTAGGCTTCGTCCATGCTAACTACTGTGGTTGCAATCCAAACCCTTCCCAACATTTCTTATCATTGAAATGACTGCTCTGTTTAACTGCAAATCAAAATGGCTGCCTCCAGAAAATCAATATGGCAACCTCCATGAAAATTTCAATAGACGGAACAATGAGCGTATCATAATGGAACCCTTAAGCATCAATGGATGATGACACCACAAAGGGCCCTTGCTGTTTTAATCAGTAGCAGCAGCCATGATTCTTTATTCTTTTATCAGGTGTTGATCCATGCACATCAATAGGTATGGTGCCAATCCACAGGTAAGGGCGCGTTTTTGTTTGTGTGAAACGAAGGTGTCAGTTTATGGAAAGATTTGTTTGATGGAAAAATTGCATTTCTGTGCAGATTGGAATACTGTCCAGCGACTATTAGCAGACCCAGAACTCAAAAACCTTCTTATCTGTTGCTGACGGTATGGCCATATGAACTCCAAGAGTACCTCTCTATATTCGCTGTTGCAACTTGGCGGAAGGATGCAGCCACCGACAGAGCTATGCCTTTTCTAGCTTTTGCTTTTTGGCCACTGCAATGCAGGTGCAGATCAGTTTAGCGTCTACAACTCACCACCTCTCATGAGATTCCATATCTTTTATGGATTTTTGGAGCAAAAAAAAAATGAGAATGCACCTGTTGTCCAATCAAAGTTCTGTGCTAGTACTTAATGAACTTAGCACCTCTGCAACTGCCCTACTTGCTCCTGGAATCCAAAAGCAGGTTCTAACCCAGTATTTTAATGCAGCTTTAAACAATAGTGCTCAGAAACTAGGCTTCGTCCATGCTAACTACTGTGGTTTCAATCCAAACCCTTCCCAACATTTCTTATCATTGAAATGACAGCTCTGTTTAACTACATATCAAAATGGCTGCCTCCAGAAAATCAATATGGCAGCCTCCATGAAAATTTCAATAGACGGAACACTGAAAGTGTCATAATGGAACCCTTAAGCATCAATGGATGATGACACCACAAAGGGCCCTTGCTGTTTTAATCAGTAACAGCAGCCATGATTCTTCATTCTTTTATCAGGTGTTGATCCATGCACATCAACAGGTATGGTGCCAGTCCACAGGTAAGGGCGCGTTTTTGTTTGTGTGAAACGAACGTTGTCAGTTTATGGAAAGATTTGTTTGACGTAAAAATTGCATTTCTGTGCAGATTGGATTACTGTCCAGAATCTTTTAGCAGGCCCAGAATACAAAAACCTTATTATCTGTTTCTGACCGTATGGCCATATGAACTCCAAGAGTACCTCTCTTTATTCGCTGTTGCAACTTGGCGGAAAGAAGCAGCCTTGACAGAGCTATGCCTTTTCTGGCTTTTGCTTTTTGGCCACTGCAATGCAGGTGCAGATCAGTTTAGTGTCTACAACTCACCACCTCTCATGAGATTCCATATCTTTTATGGATTTTTGGAGCTGGCAAAATGAGAATGCACCTGTTGTCCAATCAAAGTTCTGTGCTAGTACTCAATGAACTTACCACTAGGGATGAGCGAACCCGAACTGTATAGTTCAGGTTCGTACCGAATTTTGGGGTGTCCGTGACACGGACCCGAACCCGAACATTTTCGTAAAAGTCCGGGTTCGGGTTCGGTGCTCGGCGCTTTCTTGGCGCTTTTTGAAAGGCTGCAAAGCAGCCAATCAACAAGCGTCATACTACTTGGCCCAAGAGGCCATCACAGCCATGCCTACTATTGGCATGGCTGTGATTGGCCAGTGCACCATGTGACCCAGCCTCTATTTAAGCTGGAATCACGTAGCGCCGCACGTCACTCTGCTATGATCAGTATAGGGAGAGGTTGCAGCTGCGACGTTAGGGCGAGATTAGGCAGATTAACTCCTCCAAAAGACTTCATTCTGTGATCGATCTGCAGCTGTGGATCATTGAAGTGCTATTATTGACTTGCTCACTTTTTTGAGGCTGCCCAGAGCGTTTTTAGATCACTTTTTTTCTGGGGTGATCGCGGCCATTTTGTGACTTGTGGTGCGCCAGCACGAGCTATCACCAAGTGTATTAAACCATCGATAGTGTGGTTATTTTGTGCTATATCCTACATCAGCTGCAGGCTAAGCCTGTGTCACCCAAGTGCATTTAACCATCAACAGTCTGATTATTTTTTGGCCATATACTACATCAGCTGCAGGCTGAGCCTGTGTCACCCAAGTGCATTTAACCATCAACAGTGTGGTTATTTTTTGGCCATATATTACATCAGGGGCAAGTTGAGCCTGTCACCCAGCGCCTAAAAAATAGACCTGACATTTCTATTCAACCAAATCTGCACAGTTTTAGCTGGTCAAGTTATTTGTAGTGACCGTAAAAGCAGACTTTTTGTTCTGGGTTGAAAAAGCATTCCCAAATTTGCCATTCTGAAAATAACTAGTTTGTGGTATTTGAGGCCTACTTGAAATCTATCCCAAAAAGAAAATCTTACATTGAAGGTATTGATAGTGTCATTCAGAAAAACCTAAGAGACACGCTAGCGTGCTGATAGAAGTGTCATTCTGTGATTAAACCTATAACTGTCACACAGCGCAAAAAAAAAACAGGTCTCACATCTCTATTCAACCAAATCTGCACAGTTTTAGCTGGTCAAGTTATTTGTAGTGACCGTAAAAGCAGACTTTTTGTTCTGGGTTGAAAAAGCATTCCCAAATTTGCCATTCTCAAAATAACTAGTTTGTGGTATTTGAGGCCTACTTGAAATCTATCCCAAAAAGAAAATCTTACATTGAAGGTATTAATAGTGTCATTCAGAAAAACCTAAGACACACGCTAGCGTGCTGATAGAAGTGTCATTCTGTGATTAAACCTATAACTGTCACACAGCGCAAAAAAAAACAGGTCTCACATCTCTATTTAACCAAATCTGCACAGTTTTAGCTGGTCAAGTTATTTGTAGTGACCGTAAAAGCAGACTTTTTGTTCTGGGTTGAAAAAGCATTCCCAAATTTGCCATTCTCAAAATAACTAGTTTGTGGTATTTGAGGCCTACTTGAAATCTATCCCAAAAAGAAAATCTTACATTGAAGGTATTAATAGTGTCATTCAGAAAAACCTAAGACACACGCTAGCGTGCTGATAGAAGTGTCATTCTGTGATTAAACCTATAACTGTCACACAGCGCAAAAAAAAAACAGGTCTCACATCTCTATTCAACCAAATCTGCACAGTTTTAGCTGGTCAAGTAATTTGTAGTGACCGTAAAAGCAGACTTTTTGTTCTGGGTTGAAAAAGCATTCCCAAATTTGCCATTCTCAAAATAACTAGTTTGTGGTATTTGAGGCCTACTTGAAATCTATCCCAAAAAGAAAATCTTACATTGAAGGTATTGATAGTGTCATTCAGAAAAACCTAAGACACACGCTAGCGTGCTGATAGAAGTGTCATTCTGTGATTAAACCTATAACTGTCACACAGCGCAAAAAAAAACAGGTCTCACATCTCTATTCAACCAAATCTGCACAGTTTTAGCTGGTCAAGTTATTTGTAGTGACCGTAAAAGCAGACTTTTTGCTCTGGGTTGAAAAAGCATTCCCAAATTTGCCATTCTCAAAATAACTAGTTTGTGGTATTTGAGGCCTACTTGAAATCTATCCCAAAAAGAAAATCTTACATTGAAGGTATTGATAGTGTCATTCAGAAAAACCTAAGACACACGCTAGCGTGCTGATAGAAGTGTCATTCTGTGATTAAACCTATAACTGTCACACAGCGCAAAAAAAAACAGGTCTCACATCTCTATTCAACCAAATCTGCACAGTTTTAGCTGGTCAAGTTATTTGTAGTGACCGTAAAAGCAGACTTTTTGTTCTGGGTTGAAAAAGCATTCCCAAATTTGCCATTCTCAAAATAACTAGTTTGTGGTATTTGAGGCCTACTTGAAATCTATCCCAAAAAGAAAATCTTACATTGAAGGTATTGATAGTGTCATTCAGAAAAACCTAAGACACACGCTAGCGTGCTGATAGAAGTGTCATTCTGTGATTAAACCTATAACTGTCACACAGCGCAAAAAAAAACAGGTCTCACATCTCTATTCAACCAAATCTGCACAGTTTTAGCTGGTCAAGTTATTTGTAGTGACCGTAAAAGCAGACTTTTTGTTCTGGGTTGAAAAAGCATTCCCAAATTTGCCATTCTCAAAATAACTAGTTTGTGGTATTTGAGGCCTACTTGAAATCTATCCCAAAAAGAAAATCTTACATTGAAGGTATTGATAGTGTCATTCAGAAAAACCTAAGACACACGCTAGCGTGCTGATAGAAGTGTCATTCTGTGATTAAACCTATAACTGTCACACAGCGCAAAAAAAAACAGGTCTCACATCTCTATTCAACCAAATCTGCACAGTTTTAGCTAGTCAAGTTATTTGTAGTGACCGTAAAAGCAGACTTTTTGTTCTGGCTTGAAAAAGCATTCCCAAATTTGCCATTCTCAAAATTGTGGTGAACGGGAACAATGAGGAAAACATCTAATAAGGGACGCGGACGTGGACATGGTCGTGGTGGTGTTAGTGGACCCTCTGGTGCTGGGAGAGGACGTGGCCGTTCTGCCACAGTCACACGTCCTAGTGAACCAACTACCTCAGGTCCCAGTAGCCAGCAGATATTTGGTGGGGCCCAATGCCGTTCTAAGGATGGTAATGCCTGAGCAGGTACAGGCATTGGTCAATTCGGTGGCCGACAGTGGATCCAGCACGTTCACATTATCTCCCACCCAGTCTTCTGCAGAAAGCGCACAGATGGCGCATGAAAACCAAGCCCATCGGTCTGTCACATCACCCCCATGCATATCAGGGAAACTGTCTGAGCCTCAAGTTATGCAGCAGTCTCTAATGCTGTTTGAAGACTCTGCTGCCAGGGTTTCCCAAGGGCATCCACCTAGCCCTTCCCCAGGGGTGGAAGAGATAGAATGCACTAACGCACAACCACTTATTTTTCCTGATGATGAGGACATGGGAATACCACCTCAGCACGTCTCTGATGATGATGAAACACAGGTGCCAACTGCTGCGTCTTTCTGCAGTGTGCAGACTGAACAGGAGGTCAGGGATCAAGACTGGGTAGAAGACGATGCAGGGGACGATGAGGTCCTAAACCCCACATGGAATGAAGGTCGTGCCACTGACTTTCACAGTTCGGAGGAAGAGGCAGTGGTGAGACCGAGCCAACAGCGTAGCAAAAGAGGGAGCAGTGGGCAAAATCAGAACACCCGCCGCCAAGACACTCCGCCTGCTACTGACCGCCGCCATCTGGGACCGAGCACCCCAAAGGCAGCTTCAAGGAGTTCCCTGGCATGGCACTTCTTCAAACAATGTGCTGACGACAAGACCCGAGTGGTTTGCACGCTGTGCCATCAGAGCCTGAAGCGAGGCATTAACGTTCTGAACCTTAGCACAACCTGCATGACCAGGCACCTGCATGCAAAGCATGAACTGCAGTGGAGTAAACACCTTAAAAACAAGGAAGTCACTCAGGCTCCCCCTGCTACCTCTTCTGCTGCTGCCGCCTTGGCCTCTTCTGCTGCTGCTGCCGCCGCCTCGGCCTCTTCCTCCGCCTCTGGAGGAACGTTGGCACCTGCCGCCCAGCAAACATGGGATGTACCACCAACACCACCACCTGCGTCACCAAGCATCTCAACCATATCACACGGCAGCGTTCAGCTCTCCATCTCACAAACATTTGAGAGAAAGTGTAAATTCTCACCTAGCCACCCTCGATCCCTGGCCCTGAATGCCAGCATTTCTAAACTACTGGCCTATGAAATGCTGTCATTTAGGCTGGTGGACACACACAGCTTCAAACAGCTCATGTCACTTGCTGTCCCACAGTATGTTGTTCGCAGCCGCCACTACTTCTCCAAGAGAGCCGTGCCTTCCCTGCACAAACAAGTGTCCGATAAAATCAAGTGTGCACTGCGCAACGCCATCTGTGGCAAGGTCCACCTACCACAGATACGTGGACCAGTAAGCACGGCCAGGGACGCTATATCTCCCTAACTGCACACTGGGTAAATGTAGTGGCGGCTGGGCCCCAGGCGCAGAGCTATTTGGCGCACGTCCTTCCGCCGCCAAGGATCGCAGGGCAACATTCTTTGCCTCCTGTCTCCTCCTCCTCCTACTCAGCTTCCTCCTCCTCTTCTTCCACCTGCTCATCCAGTCAGCCACACACCTTCACCACCAACTTCAGCACAGCACGGGGTAAACGTCAGCAGGCCATTCTGAAACTCATATGTTTGAGGGACAGGCCCCACACCGCACAGGAGTTGTGGCGGGGTATAGAACAACAGACCGACGAGTGGTTGCTGCCGGTGAGCCTCAAGCCCGGCCTGGTGGTGTGCGATAATGGGCGAAATCTCGTTGCAGCTCTGGGACTAGCCGGTTTGACGCACATCCCTTGCCTGGCGCATGTGCTGAATTTGGTGGTGCAGAAGTTCATTCGCAACTACCCCGACATGTCAGAGCTGCTGCATAAAGTGCGGGCCGTCTGTTTGCGCTTCCGGCGTTTACACCCTGCCGCTGCTCGCCTGTCTGCGCTACAGCGTAACTTCGGCCTTCCCACTCACCGCCTCATATGCGACGTGCCCACCAGGTGGAACTCCACCTTGCATATGCTGGACAGACTGTGCGAGCAGCAGCAGGCCATAGTGGAGTTTCAGCTGCAGCACGCACGGGTCAGTCGCACTGCGGATCAGACACACTTCACCACCAATGACTGGGCCTCCATGCGAGACCTGTGTGCCCTGTTGCGCTGTTTCGAGTACTCCACCAACATGGCCAGTGGCGATGACGCCGTTATCAGCGTTACAATACCACTTCTATGTCTCCTTGAGAAAACACTTAGGGCGATGATGGAAGAGGAGGTGGCCCAGGAGGAAGAGGAGGAAGAGGGGTCATATTTAGCACGTTCAGGCCAGTCTCTTCGAAGTGACTCAGAGGAAGGTTTTTTGCAACACCACAGGCCAGGTACAAATGTGGCCAGACACGGCCCACTACTGGAGGACGAGGAGGACGAGGATGAGGAGGAGGTGGAGGAGGATGAGGATGAAGCATGTTCACAGCGGGGTGGCACCCAAAGCAGCTCGGGCCCATCACTGGTGCGTGGCTGGGGGGAAACACAGGACGATGACGATACGCCTCCCACAGAGGACAGCTTGTCCTTACCTCTGGGCAGCCTGGCACACATGAGCGACTACATGCTGCAGTGCCTGCGCAACGACAGCAGAGTTGCCCACATTTTAACGTGTGCGGACTACTGGGTTGCCACCCTGCTGGATCCCCGGTACAAAGACAATGTGCCCACCTTACTTCCTACACTGGAGCGTGATAGGAAGATGCGCGAGTACAAGCGCACGTTGGTAGACGCGCTACTGAGAGCATTCCCAAATGTCACAGGGGAACCAGTGGAAGCCAAAGGCGAAGGCAGAGGAGGAGCAAGAGGTCGCCAACGCAGCTGTGTCACGCCCAGCTCCTCTGAGGGCAGGGTTAGCATGGCAGAGATGTGGAAAAGTTTTGTCAACACGCCACAGCTAACTGCACCACCACCTGATACGGAACGTGTTAGCAGGAGGCAACATTTCACTAACATGGTGGAACAGTACCTGTGCACACCCCTCCACATACTGACTGATGGTTCGGCCCCATTCAACTTCTGGGTCTACAAATTGTCCACGTGGCCAGAGCTAGCCTTTTATGCCTTGGAGGTGCTGGCCTGCCCGGCGGCCAGCGTTTTGTCTGAACGTGTATTCAGCACGGCAGGGGGCGTCATTACAGACAAACGCAGCCGCCTGTCTACAGCCAATGTGGACAAGCTGACGTTCATAAAAATGAACCAGGCATGGATCCCACAGGACCTGTCCATCCCTTGTGCAGATTAGATATTAACTACCTCCCCTTAACAATATATTATTCTACTCCAGGGCACTTCCTCATTTAATACTATTTTTAATTTCATTTTACCATTATATTGCGGGGCAACCCAAAGTTGAATGAACCTCTCCTCTGTCTGGGTGCCGGGGCCTAAATGTGTGACAGTGGCCTGTTCCAGTGGTGGGTGACGTGAAGCCTGATTCTCTGCTATGACATGAATACAGATTCTGCGCTGACATAAGGCCAGATTCTCTGTTACGGGACCGCTCTCCTCTGCCTGGGTGCCTGGGCCTAAATGTGTGACAGTGGCCTGTTCCAGTGGTGGCTGACGTGAAGCCTGATTCTCTGCTATGACATGAAGACAGATTCTGCGCTGACATAAGGCCAGATTCTCTGTTACGGGACCGCTCTCCTCTGTCTGGGTGCCGGGGCCTAAATGGGTGACAGTGGCCTGTTCCAGTGGTGGGTGACGTGAAGCCTGATTCTCTGCTATGACATGAATACAGATTCTGCGCTGACATAAGGCCAGATTCTCTGTTACGGGACCTCTCTCCTCTGCCTGGGTGCCTGGGCCTAAATGTGTGACAGTGGCCTGTTCCAGTGGTGGCTGACGTGAAGACTGATTCTCTGCTATGACATGAAGACAGATTCTGCGCTGACATAAGGCCAGATTCTCTGTTACGGGACCTCTCTCCTCTGTCTGGGAGCCGGGGCCTAAATGTGTGACAGTGGCCTGTTCCAGTGGTTCGGATCCCGAACCCGAACATTTACAGGAAGTTCGGCCGAACTTTTCGAACCCGAACATCCAGGTGTTCGCTCAACTCTACTTAGCACATCTGCAACTGTTCTACTTGCTCCAGGAATCCAAAAGCAGGCTCTAACCCAGTATTTTAATGTAGCTTTAAACAATAGTGCTCAGAAACTAGGCTTCGTCCATGCTAACTACTGTGGTTGCAATAAAACCCTTCCCAACATTTCTTATCATTGAAATGACAGCTCTATTTAACTACATATCAAAATGGCTGCCTCCAGAAAATCAATATGGCAGCCTCCATGAAAATTTCAATAGACGGAACACTGAGCGTGTCATAATGGAACCCTTAAGCATCAATGGATGATGACACCACAAAGGGCCCTTGCTGTTTTAATCAGTAGCAGCAGCCATGATTCTTTATTCTTTTACCAGGTGTTAATCCATGCACATCAATAGGTATGGTGCCAGTCCACAGGTAAGGGCGCATTTTTGTTTGTGTGAAACGAAGGTGTCAGTTTATGGAAAGATTTGTTTGACGGAAAAATTGCATTTCTGTGCAGATTGGATTACTGTCCAGAATCTTTTAGCAGGCCCAGAATACAAAAACCTTATCTGTTTCTGACGGTATGGCCATATGAACTCCAAGAGTACCTCTCTTTATTCGCTGTTGCAACTTGGCGGAAGGAAGCAGCCACTGACAGAGCTATGCCTTTTCTGGCTTTTGCTTTTTGGCCACTGCAATGCAGGTACAGATCAGTTGAGCGTCTACAACTCATCACCTCTCATGAGATTCCATATCTTTTATGGATTTTTGGAGCTAAAAAAAATGATAATGCACCTGTTGTCCAATCAAAGTTCTGTGCTAGTACTCAATGACCTTAGCACCTCTGCAACTGCCCTACTTGCTCCAGGAATCCAAAAGCAGGTTCTAACCCAATATTTTAATGCATCTTTAAACAATAGTGCTCAGAAACTAGGCTTCGTCCATGCTAACTACTGTGGTTGCAATCCAAACCCTTCCCAACATTACTTATCATTGAAATGACAGCTCTATTTAACTGCAAATCAGAATGGCTGCCTCCAGAAAATCAATATGGCAGCCTCCATGAAAATTTCAATAGACGGAACACTGAGCGTGTCATAATGAAACCCTTCAGCATCTATGGATGATGACACCGCAAAGGGCCCTTGCTGCTTTAATCCCTGGCAGCAGCCATGATTCTTCATTCAGGTGTGAATACATGAACATCAACAGGTATGGGGCCAATCCACAGGTAAGGGCGCTTTTTAGTTTGTGCCAAACGAAGGTGTAAGTTTATGGAAAGATTTGTTTGGGGGAAAAATGGCATTTCTGTGCAGATTGGAATACTGTCCAGCGACTATTAGCAGACCCAGAACACAAAAACCTTCTTATCTGTTGCTGACGGTATGGCCATATGAACTTCGAGAGTTTCCCTCTTTACCCCCTGTTGCAACTTGGGGAAGGAAGCGGTCACCGACGGAGCAATGCCTTTTCTGGCTTTTGCTTTTTGGCAACTGCAATGCAGGTGCAGATCAGTTTAGCATCTGCAACTCAACAACTATCATGAGATATTATACCTTTTATGGATTTTTGGAGCTGGCAGAATGAGAATGCACCTGTTGGCCAATCAAAGTTCTGTGCTAGTACTCAATGTACTTAGCACCTCTGCAACTGCCCTATCTGCTCCAGGAATCCAAAAGCAGGTTCTAACCCAGAATTTCAATACAGCTATAAACAGTGGTGCTCAGAGACTAGGCTTCGTCCATGCTGACTTCTGTGGTTGCAATCCAAACCCTTCCCAACATTTCTTATCCATTGAAATGACTGCTCTGTTTAACTGCAAATCAAAATGGCTGCCTCCAGAAAATCAATATGGCAACCTCCATGAAAATTTCAATAGACGGAACACTGAGCGTGTCATAATGGAACCCTTAAGCATCAATGGATGATGACACCACAAAGGGCCCTTGCTGTTTTAATCAGTAACAGCAGCCATGATTTTTATTCTTTTATCAGGTGTTGATCCATGCACATCAACAGGTATGGTGCCACTCCACAGGTAAGGGCGCGTTTTTGTTTGTGTGAAACGAAAGGTGTCAGTTTATGGAAAGATTTGTTTAACGGAAAAATTGCATTTCTGTGCAGATTGGATTACTGTCCAGAATCTTTTAGCAGGCCCAGAATACAAAACCCTTATTATCTGTTTCTGACGGTATGGCCATATGAACTCCAAGAGTACCTCTCTTTATTCGCTGTTGCAACTTGGCGGAAAGAAGCAGCCACCGACAGAGCTATGCCTTGACAGAGCTATGCCTTTTCTGGCTTTTGCTTTTTGGCCACTGCAATGCAGGAGCAGATCAGTTTAGCGTCTACAACTCACCACCTTTCATGAGATTCCATATCTTTTATGGATTTTTGGAGCTGGCAAAATGAGAATGCACCTGTTGTCCAATCAAAGTTCTGTGCTAGTACTCATTGAACTTAGCACCTCTGCAACTGCCCTACTTGCTCCAGGAATCCAAAAGCAGGTTCCAACCCAGTATTTTAATGCAGCTTTAAACAATAGTGCTCAGAAACTAGGCTTCGTCCATGCTAACTACTGTGGTTGCAATCCAAACCCTTCCCAAGATTTCTTATCATTGAAATGACAGCTCTGTTTAACTACATATCAAAATGGCTGCCTCCAGAAAATCAATATGGCAGCCTCCATGAAAATTTCAATAGACGGAAAACTGAGCGTATCATAATGGAACCCTTAAGCATCAATGGATGATGACACCACAAAGGGCCCTTGCTGTTTTAATCAGTAGCAGCAGCCATGATTCTTTATTCTTTTATCAGGTGTTGATCCATGCACATCAATAGGTATGGTGCCAGTCCACAGGTAAGGGCGCGTTTTTGTTTGTGTGAAACGAAGGTGTCAGTTTATGGAAAGATTTGTTTGACGGAAAAATTGCATTTCTGTGCAGATTGGATTACTGTCCAGAATCTTTTAGCAGGCCCAGAATACAAAAACCTTATTATCTGTTTCTGACGGTATGGCCATATGAACTCCAAGAGTACCTCTCTTTATTCGCTGTTGCAACTTGGCAGAAGGATGCAGCCACCGACAGAGCTATGCCTTTTCTAGCTTTTGCTTTTTGGCCACTGCAATGCAGGTGCAGATCAGTTTAGCGTCTACAACTCACCACCTCTCATGAGATTCCATATCTTTTATGGATTTTTGGAGCTAAAAAAAATGAGAATGCACCTGTTGTCCAATCAAAGTTCTGTGCTAGTACTCAATGAACTTAGCACCTCTGCAACTGCCCTACTTGCTCCAGGAATCCAAAAGCAGGTACTAACCCAGTATTTTAATGCAGCTTTAAACAATAGTGCTCAGAAACTAGGCTTCGTCCATGCTAACTACTGTGGTTGCAATCCAAACCCTTCCCAACATTTCTTATCATTGAAATGACAGCTCTGTTTAACTACATATCAAAATGAGGGGTTGGGTCAGCACAACCTGCCTGTAGGTGCAGATCACTATGGCGAAATACATATATAAACGGAAAATGCAAATGTGATCGCACACTACATCCAGCACTCTGCCCTCCATGCTGGATGAGACATTGGTTTATATTTTGGCCAAAGCATAGTAAGCCACTCACCGCGTCAAGGTCGTCTCATGAGTGGTCCCTAACTCTTGTTCCTACCCGTTCATGGGCCATGACAGCCACATAAAATCCAGGGAATGCAGGTCAGCATGCAAGCCAAGTACACTTTGCTTGTAACCCCGTCCGGTGCCATTACAGCTTTCATCGGATCCAGGGATGCAAGTACCAACATGCATGCTGAACCCACCATATACTTCTCCTGGAGCCAGATGGCTAATGGTAGGTTCTATACAAGCAGACTCAGTTTTATACTGACTTTAAAACCAGCCTCAAGGACAGATTAACTGGTCAGGTGTGCAATGACTCCAAGGAGATCGCCACGCCTCCAATATATACTACAAAGAAAAAAATAAGGGGTTGGGTCAGCACAACCTGCCTGTAGGTGCAGATCACTATGGCGAAATACATATATAAACGGAAAATGCAAATGTGATCGCACACTACATCCAGCACTCTGCCCTCCATGCTGGATGAGACATTGGTTTATATTTTGGCCAAAGCATAGTAAGCCACTCACCGCGTCAAGGTCGTCTCATGAGTGGTCCCTAACTCTTGTTCCTACCCGTTCATGGGCCATGACAGCCACATAAAATCCAGGGAATGCAGGTCAGCATGCAAGCCAAGTACACTTTGCTTGTAACCCCGTCCGGTGCCATTACAGCTTTCATCGGATCCAGGGATGCAAGTACCAACATGCATGCTGAACCCACCATATACTTCTCCTGGAGCCAGATGGCTAATGGTAGGTTCTATACAAGCAGACGGGGTTACAAGCAAAGTCCGCAATAATGTGGAGGGCAGAGTGCTGGATGTAGTGTGCGATCACATTTGCATTTTCCGTTTATATATGTATTTCGCCATAGTGATCTGCACCTACAGGCAGGTTGTGCTGACCCAACCCCTTATTTTTTTCTTTGTAGTATATATTGGAGGCGTGGCGATCTCCTTGGAGTCATTGCACACCTGACCAGTTAATCTGTCCTTGAGGCTGGTTTTAAAGTCAGTATAAAACTGAGTCTGCTTGTATAGAACCTACCATTAGCCATCTGGCTCCAGGAGAAGTATATGGTGGGTTCAGCATGCATGTTGGTACTTGCATCCCTGGATCCGATGAAAGCTGTAATGGCACCGGACGGGGTTACAAGCAAAGTGTACTTGGCTTGCATGCTGACCTGCATTCCCTGGATTTTATGTGGCTGTCATGGCCCATGAACGGGTAGGAACAAGAGTTAGGGACCACTCATGAGACGACCTTGATGCGGTGAGTGGCTTACTATGCTTTGGCCAAAATATAAACCAATGTCTCATCCAGCATGGAGGGCAGAGTGCTGGATGTAGTGTGCGATCACATTTGCATTTTCCGTTTATACATATCAAAATGGCTGCCTCCAGAAAATCAATATGGCAGCCTCCATGAAAAAATTTCAATAGACGGAACACTGAGCGTATCATAATGGAACCCTTAAGCATCAATGGATGATGACACCACAAAGGGCCCTTGCTGTTTTAATCAGTAACAGCAGCCATGATTCTTCATTCTTTTATCAGGTGTTGATCCATGCACATCAACAGGTATGGTGCCAGTCCACAGGTAAGGGCGCATTTTTGTTTGTGTGAAACGAAGGTGTCAGTTTATGGAAAGATTTGTTGGAGGGAAAAATTGCATTTCTGTGCAGATTGGAATACTGTCCAGCGACTATTAGCAGACCCAGAATACAAAAACCTTATTATCTGTTTCTGACGGTATGGCCATATGAACTCCAAGAGTACCTCTCTTTATTCGCTGTTGCAAATTGGCGGAAAGAAGCAGCCACCGACAGAGCTATGCCTTGACAGAGCTATGCCTTTTCTGGCTTTTGCTTTTTTGACCACTGCAATGCAGGTGCAGATCAGTTTAGCGTCTACAAATCACCACCTCTCATGAGATTCCATATCTTTTATGGATTTTTGGAGCTGAGAAGACAGGTTGGCATTAGCAGGAGGTGCTTCAAACCCACATGCAGTTGTGCATATATATAGGGGAGTAAATCCTGCACTTTTGGCCCGTTGCTAATGGCAATCCCCAGCAAAATGCATACAATGGAGGATGCCCGCGGCGAACCACAAGTACCACAATAGACATCCTACACAAGGTAACAAGTGCGGATGTAATAATTAATATAACAATATAACAAAACAATAACAAACACAGGTGCACTCTGCAGAATCACTAAATCCTCAAACTGATTTTAAAATTGAGAGATTAGTCAACATGTCCTACGGTGTAGAACATGTCTAAGCCCGGACACCACGACAAGGTTTCTCAAGTAGCCCGGGACCCTACACTCTCCTACCTGAGCCGTATGGGCGATACCAGGAGCCAGTGGGCAAATTACAGGAGCATAAGGCCGACTCACAAACAACTCACCAGTTACCTCCAGCATGTGGCCATGCTTGCAATGGGAGGAGGGAGGAGTCTGTGAGTCCCACTCAAGACTTGCTGATATGTCCCAGGCCTCACAGGTGCACCTAAATGTGGCCTGTAGATGGAAAACAGGCACATTTAAATAGGAGTTTATACACCTCCAGAAATCTATATATACAAACTAAGAAGACAGGTTGGCATTAGCAGGAGGTGCTTCAAACCCACATGCAGTTGTGCATATATATAGGGGATGTAGGAGAGTACCTGGGGTGGTGGTAAACGGGAGGTACGTGCCAGCGGGGGTCCTGACCCCGCTGGAGTAAGAGCCGGAAAAGTGCATTTTGCAGCGGTTACGCTGTTAACAACGGATCCGGGCCGGCTCTTATTGGGAGCAGGCAGATATGCGGGCGGGTGCCTGTCTCCCCACGGTCCAGGCCAGGTTTTGCAGGGAAGGGTTAAAACCTGACCAGCAACAAGGGTGTGGTGCACAGTGTGGAGCTTCTGTGTTCTCTGGCTGTGAGAGTGAGGAGTGGAGGTGAGCTGGGCTGCGTGCTGAGGCCTGTAAAGGAGTGTGCAGGGACCCGCAGCTGAATCCAGGAGGGATCCATGTCCTGTGGCTAGGAGCCGGACCCATGGACTTACTTCACCAAGGAGAAAAGGTGACATTACTCCTGGCTTTAAATAGACTTTGCTTTATGTGACTGAAACAGGCCTCAAGTAGCCTGCAGCAGGGACTTGCCTTGTTTGAACTATTATTTTGCTGTGTGTGACCACCCTCCCTATGAACTGCACCGTCTTTCACAAATATGCACCGTGTGAATAAACAAAGCATTGTGTTTTACACCAAGACCGGTCTGTGATGCCTCTATACTGCACTCGCTACCACTGCCTACCAGAGCGGATCCCCACAATTGGTGGAGGATGCGGGCAAACAGCAGTGAGGCCGAAAAATTGTGTTGTTTGAACTGTATGTCATATATTAAGCCGGCAAGTTTTGTGGCTCCAGATAAGATGGAGGAAGCCATTAGACACTTGGTGCAAAGTAATGAGGAGGCTACTCGGAGACATGAGGAAGCCCTGAGAGACCAGCGGCAGTTGAATAGTCTACTGGCCCAGCAACTGGCGACTATGCAGGAGTCCATGTGTGTGTTACAACAACAAGCCGTCACAGGGGGAACCGCAGTCCTACCAGCTGCCCTGGATAAGGTGCGCTCAGCATTAAGAAAGATGGGCCCCGAGGATGATATCGAGGCGTTCCTGATGGTCTTCGAACGCACTGCGGAACAGGAAAGGTTACCTGCAGAACAGTGGGCCGAAGTAGTAGCACCATTTTTAGTGGTAGACGCACAAAAGGCCTACTTCGACCTCAGTCAGGAGGAAGCCAAGAGCTATAAGAGGCTGAAGGGGGAGGTGTTGGCTCGTCTTGGGGTTAATACCTATGTGCGTGCACATCAAGTCTACCAGTGGGCCTTCTCTGAGTCCCGGCCTGCTCGGTCCCAGGCCTATGACCTGTTACACCTAGTAAAAAAATGGCTGCAGCCTGAGACATTGAGCCCCTCGCAGATGGTGGAACGGGTGGTGGTCGATCGTTTGGTGCGGACCCTGCCAAGGGCCATACAGCGCTGGGTTGGTCAGGGAGACCCCGGCAACCTGGATCAGTTAGTAAGCCTAGTCGAGAGGTATGTGGCGACCCAGGACTTGGTGCGGGACTCAACGCAGGTACGGGAATCTCTTCAGGCTCCCTCTCAGGCTAGGGATCTAGAAAAAGGGACCCAACCACAAAGGGGGGGAAGGCTAGTCCTACTCCAGGGAAGAGAGACCGGGGAGGGACCACGGGGATTCAATGTTGGCACTGCCACGGCCTGGGACATAGGGCAGCGAACTGTCCTCAAACACCTGAACCCATGGACTGCGGGTTCGCTCGCCGGTCCTCTTTCTTTGCCCGGCCTGTATGTACAGCAGATGCCTGGCCGGACGCCGATATGCCACCTCTGTGCCAAGTCTTGGTCGATGGGCATCCGATTAATGCTTTGCTGGACTCTGGGAGCCTGGTAACCCTAGTGCATGAGTCCTTAGTGTCTGAGACACTCCCAGAGAAGCAAACCCTGTCCATTGTCTGTATCCATGGGGATCGCCGGGAGTACCCCACTGCCAGGGTTACCATGTCCGTGTTGGGCAAGGAGGTGCAGCATGTCGTCGGAGTGGGACGCCAAATCCCTTATGCCGCCATACTGGGAAGGGATTTTCCTTTATTCTGGACTCTATGGAAGAGCGATATGCCTTCCCTTAGGGACAGACGACAATCTGGCCCAGTGCCCGAGGATCCCGATGCGGGGATACCAGAAGTAGAGGTCACCACATCACCTGTAGAGTGTCATCCCGATAGGTTTCCCCTAGAGGTGTTGGCAGGCGAATCCGTGGAAACCCCGTCCATCCCGGACCTGGAGGTATCCCGTGACACGTTCGGGACCGCCCAGCTCCAGGATCCGACATTATTGCGGGCGAGGGAAGGGGTGACAGTGGTAAATGGGGTGGCTCAGCACCCAGGGGCCGACTCGGTGTTTCCCCATTTGGCTTTTAACCAGGACCTGCTGTATAGGGTGGACAAAGTGCAGCACGAGGTAGTGGAGCAGCTGGTGGTACCCCAGCCATACCGCCGTGTGGTACTGGACTTGGCCCACTCCCACGTGCTGGGAGGACATTTGGGCGTAAAAAAAAACCAAGAGCGGATTCTGCAAAGGTTCTATTGGCCCGGGGTTTATGAGGAGGTCAAAAGGTTTTGCCAATCCTGTCCAGTGTGTCAGATGACGAGCCCCCAGCCCCACTATCGCAGTCCCCTAGTACCCATGCCCATCATTGAGGTCCCCTTCGAAAAAATAGGGATGGATCTGGTAGGCCCCATAAACAAGTCGGCCAGAGGGCACCAGCATATCTTGGTGGTCTTAGACTATGCCACCAGATATCCTGAAGCGATCCCACTACGTCATACTTCAGCTAAGCTCATAGCTAAAGAACTCATGGGTATGTTCGCAAGAGTGGGGATTCCAAAAGAGATCCTGACCGACCAGGGGACACCCTTCATGTCTAAGGTGACGAGGGAGCTCTGCAAGTTTTTAGGGGTTAAACGGTTACACACGTCCGTATACCATCCTCAAACCGACGGACTAGTGGAGCGCTTTAACAAAACCCTAAAAACTATGCTTAAAAGAACCGTAGCCAAAGACGGAAAGGATTGGGACTTGTTGCTGCCGTACGTATTGTTCGCAGTGCGAGAAGTGCCCCAGGCCTCTACGGGATTCTCGCCCTTCGAGCTATTGTACGGTCGACTGCCAAGAGGGTTGCTGGACATCGCTAAAGAGGCGTGGGAGCAACAGCCCACCCCACACAAGAGTATTATAGAGCATATAGAAAAGATGCAGGACCGTATCGAGACAGTCCTACCAATCGTCCGGGAACACATGGAGGCCGCCCAACTGGCACAGAGCCGGGTATACAACCGGAGTGCCCAGGTCCGGACATTTAACCCGGGTGACCGGGTACTGGTGCTAGTCCCCACTATTGACAGTAAGTTTTTGGCACGGTGGCAAGGTCCCTACGAGGTGAAAGAGAAGGTAGGGCCAGTAAATTACAAGATATCCCAGCCAGGCCGGCGGAAGCCAGAACAGGTATATCATGTAAATTTACTGAAATCGTGGAGAGATAGGGAGTGTCTCATTGGGGACGGCCCAAGCACTGTCTTGTCTGTGGGGAAGATCCCAGCTCCACCCGAGGTCCCGGAGGGCACCTCCGCGGTAAAGATAGCGGGTGGTCTGTCGACCAAACAAGCTCAGGAAGCCAAAGAGTTGGTGAGTCGAAATAGGGACGTGTTCTCTGAGCTTCCTGGTCGAACTTCGGTAGTCCGACATGACATCGTCACCGAGCCCCACGTCAGGGTACGATTAAAGCCGTATCGTGTACCGGAGGCCCGGCGACAGGCCATTTCAGAAGAAGTAAGGTCGATGTTGAGGTTAGGGGTGATTGAGGAGTCAAGGAGCGAGTGGGCCAGCCCCATAGTCCTCATCCCAAAACCTGACGGTACTCTGCGCTTCTGCAATGGCTTTAGAAAGCTCAACGAAGTGTCGAAATTCGATGCCTACCCCATGCCCCGGGTAGACGAGCTCATAGAACGGCTAGGGAAAGCTCGCTATTTCTCGGTCCTCGACCTCACAAAAGGATATTGGCAGATGCCTCTCACGGAGGCGGCAAAGGAGAAGTCTGCCTTTGTCACCCCCGAGGGGTTGTTTCAGTACCAAGTTTTGCCCTTTGGCCTACATGGCGCTCCAGCCACCTTCCAGCGATTGATGGACGTCATCCTACGGCCCCATCGTCCATATGCTTCGGCATATCTGGACGACATCATCGTGTTTAGCCAGGACTGGGAGAGTCACCTGCCCAAGGTACAGGCCGTAGTCGATTCACTTAGAAAAGCCGGACTGACGGCCAACCCAAAAAAGTGTTCGATCGGGTTCGAGGAGGTCCGGTACCTGGGATACGTGATTGGGCGGGGAGTTGTCAAACCCCAGGTAGACAAGGTTGAGGCGATCAAGAGCTGGCCCAGACCTCTTACCACCAAGCAAGTACGTTCGTTCCTAGGCATGATAGGATATTACAGGCGCTTTATCCCCAACTTTGCCACAGTGGCGGCCCCATTGACAAGACTTTTAAAGGGGAGGAAGACTGTAATGGTCCGCTGGGATGAGCAGGCGGAAGAGGCGTTCTCCCGTTCGAAGTCGGCTCTGTGTGGGTCCCCGGTTTTGGTGACACCAGACTTCACACGGGAATTTGTCGTTCAGACGGACGCCTCTGGAGTGGGCCTAGGGGCAGTACTCTCTCAGGAAATCAGTGGGGAGGAACACCCTGTTGTCTTCCTGAGTCGCAAACTCACCCCAGCGGAAACCAGGTACAGCGTGGTAGAGAGAGAATGCCTGGCCATTAAGTGGGCCCTCGAGTCCCTTAGGTACTATCTGTTAGGGAGAAGGTTCCGTCTGGTGACCGACCATTCCCCTCTTCAGTGGATGAGCTGGGCCAAGGAGGGGAGTGCCCGGGTCACCAGATGGTTCTTATCCCTCCAGAATTTTAAGTTCAGAGTCGAACACAGGGCAGGCCGCTTACAGGGGAATGCCGATGCCCTGTCCCGGGTACACTGTTGTACGTGTGTCCAACCTCTCAGGATTGAACAGGGTGTGCAACCCTTCAGGGTTGAACAAAGGGGGGGGATATGTAGGAGAGTACCTGGGGTGGTGGTAAACGGGAGGTACGTGCCAGCGGGGGTCCTGACCCCGCTGGAGTAAGAGCCGGAAAAGTGCATTTTGCAGCGGTTAAGCTGTTAACAACGGATCCGGGCCGGCTCTTATTGGGAGCAGGCAGATATGCGGGCGGGTGCCTGTCTCCCCACGGTCCAGGCCAGGTTTTGAAGGGAAGGGTTAAAACCTGACCAGCAACAAGGGTGTGGTGCACAGTGTGGAGCTTCTGTGTTCTCTGGCTGTGAGAGTGAGGAGTGGAGGTGAGCTGGGCTGCGTGCTGAGGCCTGTAAAGGAGTGTGCAGGGACCCGCAGCTGAATCCAGGAGGGATCCATGTCCTGTGGCTAGGAGCCGGACCCATGGACTTACTTCACCAAGGTGAAAAGGTGACATTACTCCTGGCTTTAAATAGACTTTGCTTTATGTGACTGAAACAGGCCTCAAGAAGCCTGCAGCAGGGACTTGCTGTGTTTGAACTATTATTTTGCTGTGTGTGATCACCCTCCCTATGAACTGCACCGTCTTTCACAAATATGCACCGTGTGAATAAACAAAGCATTGTGTTTTACACCAAGACCGGTCTGTGATGCCTCTATACTGCACTCGCTACCACTGCCTACCAGAGCGGATCCCCACAGGGAGCAAATCCTGCACTTGTGGCCCGTTGCTAATGGCAATCCCCAGCAAAATGCATACAATGGAGGATGCCCGCGGCGAACCACAAGTACCACAATAGACATCCTACACAAGGTAACAAGTGCGGATGTAATAATTAATATAACAATATAACAAAACAATAACAAACACAGGTGCACTCTGCAGAATCACTAAATCCTCAAACTGATTTTAAAATTGAGAGATAAGTCAACATGTCCTACGGTGTAGAACATGTCTAAGCCCGGACACCACGACAAGGTTTCTCAAGTAGCCCGGGACCCTACACTTTCCTACCTGAGCCGTATGGGCGATACCAGGAGCCAGTGGGCAAATTACAGGAGCATAAGGCCGACTCACAAACAACTCACCAGTTACCTCCAGCATGTGGCCATGCTTGCAATGGGAGGAGGGAGGAGTCTGTGAGTCCCACTCAAGACTTGCTGATATGTCCCAGGCCTCACAGGTGCACCTAAATGTGGCCTGTAGATGGAAAACAGGCACATTTAAATAGGAGTTTATACACCTCCAGAAATCTATATATACAAACTAAGAAGACAGGTTGGCATTAGCAGGAGGTGCTTCAAACCCACATGCAGTTGTGCATATATATAGATATATAGGGGAGCAAATCCTGCACTTGTGGCCCGTTGCTAATGGCAATCCCCAGCAAAATGCATACAATGGAGGATGCCCGCGGCGAACCACAAGTACCACAATAGACATCCTACACAAGGTAACAAGTGCGGATGTAATAATTAATATAACAATATAACAAAACAATAACAAACACAGGTGCACTCTGCAGAATCACTAAATCCTCAAACTGATTTTAAAATTGAGAGATTAGTCAACATGTCCTACGGTGTAGAACATGTCTAAGCCCAGACACCACGACAAGGTTTCTCAAGTAGCCCGGGACCCTACACTCTCCTACCTGAGCCGTATGGGCGATACCAGGAGCCAGTGGGCAAATTACAGGAGCATAAGGCCGACTCACAAACAACTCACCAGTTACCTCCAGCATGTGGCCATGCTTGCAATGGGAGGAGGGAGGAGTCTGTGAGTCCCACTCAAGACTTGCTGATATGTCCCAGGCCTCACAGGTGCACCTAAATGTGGCCTGTAGATGGAAAACAGGCACATTTAAATAGGAGTTTATACACCTCCAGAAATCTATATATACAAACTAAGAAGACAGGTTGGCATTAGCAGGAGGTGCTTCAAACCCACATGCAGTTGTGCATATATATAGGGGAGCAAATCCTGCACTTGTGGCCCGTTGCTAATGGCAATCCCCAGCAAAATGCATACAATGGAGGATGCCCGCGGCGAACCACAAGTACCACAATAGACATCCTACACAAGGTAACAAGTGCGGATGTAATAATTAATATAACAATATAACAAAACAATAACAAACACAGGTGCACTCTGCAGAATCACTAAATCCTCAAACTGATTTTAAAATTGAGAGATTAGTCAACATGTCCTACGGTGTAGAACATGTCTAAGCTCGGACACCACGACAAGGTTTCTCAAGTAGCCCGGGACCCTACACTCTCCTACCTGAGCCGTATGGGCGATACCAGGAGCCAGTGGGCAAATTACAGGAGCATAAGGCCGACTCACAAACAACTCACCAGTTACCTCCAGCATGTGGCCATGCTTGCAATGGGAGGAGGGAGGAGTCTGTGAGTCCCACTCAAGACTTGCTGATATGTCCCAGGCCTCACAGGTGCACCTAAATGTGGCCTGTAGATGGAAAACAGGCACATTTAAATAGGAGTTTATACACCTCCAGAAATCTATATATACAAACTAAGAAGACAGGTTGGCATTAGCAGGAGGTGCTTCAAACCCACATGCAGTTGTGCATATATAGAGGGGAGCAAATCCTGCACTTGTGGCCTGTTGCTAATGGCAATCCCCAGCAAAATGCATACAATGGAGGATGCCCGCGGCGAACCACAAGTACCACAATAGACATCCTACACAAGGTAACAAGTGCGGATGTAATAATTAATATAACAATATAACAAAACAATAACAAACACAGGTGCACTCTGCAGAATCACTAAATCCTCAAACTGATTTTAAAATTGAGAGATTAGTCAACATGTCCTACGGTGTAGAACATGTCTAAGCTCGGACACCACGACAAGGTTTCTCAAGTAGCCCGGGACCCTACACTCTCCTACCTGAGCCGTATGGGCGATACCAGGAGCCAGTGGGCAAATTACAGGAGCATAAGGCCGACTCACAAACAACTCACCAGTTACCTCCAGCATGTGGCCATGCTTGCAATGGGAGGAGGGAGGAGTCTGTGAGTCCCACTCAAGACTTGCTGATATGTCCCAGGCCTCACAGGTGCACCTAAATGTGGCCTGTAGATGGAAAACAGGCACATTTAAATAGGAGTTTATACACCTCCAGAAATCTATATATACAAACTAAGAAGACAGGTTGGCATTAGCAGGAGGTGCTTCAAACCCACATGCAGTTGTGCATATATAGAGGGGAGCAAATCCTGCACTTGTGGCCTGTTGCTAATGGCAATCCCCAGCAAAATGCATACAATGGAGGATGCCCGCGGCGAACCACAAGTACCACAATAGACATCCTACACAAGGTAACAAGTGCGGATGTAATAATTAATATAACAATATAACAAAACAATAACAAACACAGGTGCACTCTGCAGAATCACTAAATCCTCAAACTGATTTTAAAATTGAGAGATTAGTCAACATGTCCTACGGTGTAGAACATGTCTAAGCCCGGACACTACGTCAAGGTTTCTTAAGTAGCCCGGGACCCTACACTCTCCTACCTGAGCCGTTTGGGCGATACCAGGAGCCAGTGGGCAAATTACAGGAGCATAAGGCCGACTCACAAACAACTCACCAGTTACCTCCAGCATGTGGCCATGCTTGCAATGGGAGGAGGGAGGATTTTTGGAGCTGGCAAAATAAGAATGCACCTGTTGTCCAATCAAAGTTCTGTGCTAGTACTCAATGAACTTAGCACCTCTGCAACTGCCCTACTTTCTCCAGGAATCCAAAAGCAGGTTCTAACCCAGTATTTTAATGCAGCTTTAAACAATAGTGCTCAGAAACTAGGCTTCGTCCATGCTAACTACTGTGGTTGCAATCCAAACCCTTCCCAACATTTCTTATCATTGAAATGACAGCTCTGTTTAACTACATATCAAAATGGCTGACTCCAGAAAATCAATATGGCAGCCTCCATGAAAATTTCAATAGACGGAACACTGAGCGTGTCATAATGGAACCCTTAAGCATCAATGGATGATGACACCACAAAGGGCCCTTGCTGTTTTAATCAGTAGCAGCAGCCATGATTCTTTATTCTTTTATCAGGTGTTGATCTATGCACATCAATAGGTATGGTGCCAGTCCACAGGTAAGGGCGCGTTTTTGTTTGTGTGAAACGAAGGTGTCAGTTTATGGAAAGATTTGTTTGACGGAAAAATTGCATTTCTGTGCAGATTGGATTACTGTCCAGAATCTTTTAGCAGGCCCAGAATACAAAAACCTTATTATCTGTTTCTGACGGTATGGCCATATGAACTCCAAGAGTACCTCTCTTTATTCGCTGTTGCAACTTGGCGGAAGGAAGCAGCCACCGACAGAACTATGACTTTTCTGGCTTTTGCTTTTTGGCCACTGCAATGCAGGTGCAGATCAGTTTAGCGTCTACAACTCATTATCTCTCATGAGATTCCATATCTTTTATGGATTTTTGGAGCTGGCAAAATGAGAATGCACCTGTTGTCCAATCAAAGTTCTGTGCTAGTACTCAATGAACTTAGCACCTCTGCAACTGCTCTACTTTCTCCAGGAATCCAAAAGCAGGTTCTAACCCAGTATTTTAATGCAGCTTTAAACAATAGTGCTCAGAAACTAGGCTTCGTCCATGCTAACTACTGTGGTTGCAATCCAAACCCTTCCCAACATTTCTTATCATTGAAATGACAGCTCTGTTTAACTACATATCAAAATGGCTGCCTCCAGAAAATCAATATGGCAGCCTCCATGAAAATTTCTATAGACGGAACACTGAGCGTGTCATAATGGAACCCTTAAGCATCAATGGATGATGACACCACAAAGGGCCTTGCTGTTTTAATCAGTAGCAGCAGCCATGATTCTTTATTCTTTTATAGAAACATAGAATGTGTCGGCAGATAAGAACCATTTGGCCCATCTAGTCTGCCCAATATACTAAATACTATGGATAGCCCCCGGCCCTATCTTATATGAAGGATGGCCTTATGCCTATCCCATGCTTGCTTGAACCCCTTCACTGTATTTGCAGCTACCACTTCTGCAGGAAGGCTATTCCATGCATCCACTACTTTCTCAGTAAAGTAATACTTCCTTATATTACTTTTAAACCTTTGCCCCTCTAATTTAAAACTGTGTCCTCTTGTGGTAGTTTTTCTTCTTTTAAATATGCTCTCTTCCTTTACCGAGTTGATTCCCTTTATGTATTTAAAAGTTTCTATCATATCCCCTCTGTCTCTTCTTTCTTCCAAGCTATACATATTAAGGTCCTTTAACCTTTCCTGGTAAGTTTTATCCTGCAATCCATGTACTAGTTTAGTAGCTCTTCTCTGAACTCTCTCTAGAGTATCTATATCCTTCTGGAGATATGGCCTCCAGTACTGCGCACAATACTCCAAGTGAGGTCTCACCAGTGTTCTGTACAGCGGCATAAGCACTTCACTCTTTCTACTGCTTATACCTCTCCCTATACATCCAAGCATTTTGCTGGCATTTCGTGCTGCTCTATTACATTGTCTTCCCACCTTTAAGTCTTCTGAAATAATTACTCCTAAATCCCTTTCCTCAGATACTGAGGTCAGGACTGTGTCAAATATTCATCGGTGTTCATTCATGGTGTTGATCCATGCACATCAATAGGTATGGTGCCAGTCCACAGGTAAGGGCGCGTTTTTGTTTGTGTGAAACGAAGGTGTCAGTTTATGGAAAGATTTGTTTGAGGGAAATATTGCATTTCTGTGCAGATTGGAATACTGTCCAGCGACTATTAGCAGACCCAGAACACAAAAACCTTCTTATCTGTTGCTGACGGTATGGCCATATGAACTTCGAGAGTTCCCCTCTTTACCCCCTGTTGCAACTTGGGGAAGGAAGCGGTCACCGACGAAGCAATGCCTTTTCTGGCTTTTGCTTTTTGGCCACTGCAATGCAGGTGCAGGTCAGTTTAGCATCTGCAACTCAACAACTATCATGAGATATTATACCTTTTATGGATTTTTGGAGCTGGCAGAATGAGAATGCACCTGTTGGCCAATCAAAGTTCTGTGCTAGTACTCAATGTACTTAGCACCTCTGCAACTGCCCTATCTGCTCCAGGAATCCAAAAGCAGGTTCTAACCCAGAATTTCAATACAGCTATAAACAGTGGTGCTCAGAGACTAGGCTTCATCCATGCTGACTTCTGTTGTTGCAATCCAAACTCTTCCCAACATTTCTTATCCATTGAAATGACTGCTCTGTTTAACTGCAAATCAAAATGGCTGCCTCCAGAAAATCAATATGGTAGCCTCCATGAAAATTTCTATAGACGGAACACTGAGTGTGTCATAATGGAACCCTTAAGCATCAATGGATGATGACACCACAAAGGGCCCTTGCTGTTTTAATCAGTAACAGCAGCCATGATTCTTCATTCTTTTATCAGTTGTTGATCCATGCACATCAACAGGTATGGTGCCAGTCCACAGGTAAGGGCGCGTTTTTGTTTGTGTGAAACGAAGGTGTCAGTTTATGGAAAGATTTGTTTGACGGAAAAATTGCATTTCTGTGCAGATTGGATAACTGTCCAGAATCTTTTAGCAGGCCCAGAATACAAAAACCTTATTATCTGTTTCTGACGGTATGGCCATATGAACTCCAAGAGTACCTCTCTTTATTCGCTGTTGCAAATTGGCGGAAAGAAGCAGCCACCGACAGAGCTATGCCTTGACAGAGCTATGCCTTTTCTGGCTTTTGCTTTTTTGACCACTGCAATGCAGGTGCAGATCAGTTTAGCGTCTACAAATCACCACCTCTCATGAGATTCCATATCTTTTATGGATTTTTGGAGCTGGCAAAATGAGAATGCACCTGTTGTCCAATCAAAGTTCTGTGCTAGTACTCAATGAACTTAGCACCTCTGCAACTGCCCTACTTTCTCCAGGAATCCAAAAGCAGGTTCTAACCCAGTATTTTAATGCAGCTTTAAACAAAAGTGCTCAGAAACTAGGCTTCGTCCATGCTAACTACTGTGGTTGCAATCCAAACCCTTCCCAACATTTCTTATCATTGAAATGACAGCTCTGTTTAACTACATATCAAAATGGCTGCCTCCAGAAAATCAATATGGCAGCCTCCATGAAAATTTCAATAGACGGAACACTGAGCGTGTCATAATGGAACCCTTAAGCATCAATGGATGATGACACCACAAAGGGCCCTTGCTGTTTTAATCAGTAGCAGCAGCCATGATTCTTTATTCTTTTATCAGGTGTTGATCCATGCACATCAATAGGTATGGTGCCAGTCCACAGGAAAGGGCGCGTTTTTGTTTGTGTGAAACGAAGGTGTCAGTTTATGGAAAGATTTGTTTGACGGAAAAATTGCATTTCTGTGCAGATTGGATTACTGTCCAGAATCTTTTAGCAGGCCCAGAATACAAAAACCTTATTATCTGTTTCTGACGGTATGGCCATATGAACTCCAAGAGTACCTCTCTTTATTCGCTGTTGCAACTTGGCGGAAGGAAGCAGCCACCGACAGAGCTATGCCTTTTCTGGCTTTTGCTTTTTGGCCACTGAAATGCAGGTGCAGATCAGTTTAGCGTCTACAACTCACCACCTCTCATGAGATTCCATATCTTTTATGGATTTTTGGAGCTGGCAAAATGAGAATGCACCTGTTGTCCAATAAAAGTTCTGTTCTAGTACTCAATGAACTTAGCACCTCTGCAACTGCCCTATTTGCTCCAGGAATCCAAAAGCAGGTTCTAACCCAGTATTTTAATGCAGCTTTAAACAATAGTGCTCAGAAACTAGGCTTGGTCCATGCTAACTACTGTGGTTGCAATCCAAACCCTTCCCAAGATTTCTTATCATTGAAATGACAGCTCTGTTTAACTGCAAATCAAAATGGCTGCCTCCAGAAAATCAATATGGCAGCCTCAATGAAAATTTCAATAGACGGAACACTGAGCGTATTATAATGAAACCCTTCAGCATCCATGGATGATGACACCACAAAGGTCCCTTGCTGCTTTAATTCCTGGCAGCAGCCATGATTCTTCATTCTTCAATCAGGTGTGGATACATGAACATCAACAGGTATGGTGCCAATCCACAGGTAAGGGGCGTTTTTCTTTGTGTGAAACGAAGGTGTCAGTTTATGGAAAGATTTGTTTGAGGGAAAAATTGCATTTCTGTGCAGATTGGAATACTGTCCAGCGACTATTAGCAGACCCAGAACACAAAAACCTTCTTATCTGTTGCTGACGGTATGGCCATATGAACTTCGAGAGTTCCCCTCTTTACCCCCTGTTGCAACTTGGGGAAGGAAGCGGTCACCGACGAAGCAATGCCTTTTCTGGCTTTTGCTTTTTGGCCACTGCAATGCAGGTGCAGGTCAGTTTAGCATCTGCAACTCAACAACTATCATGAGATATTATACCTTTTATGGATTTTTGGAGCTGGCAGAATGAGAATGCACCTGTTGGCCAATCAAAGTTCTGTGCTAGTACTCAATGTACTTAGCACCTCTGCAACTGCCCTATCTGCTCCAGGAATCCAAAAGCAGGTTCTAACCCAGAATTTCAATACAGCTATAAACAGTGGTGCTCAGAGACTAGGCTTCATCCATGCTGACTTCTGTTGTTGCAATCCAAACTCTTCCCAACATTTCTTATCCATTGAAATGACTGCTCTGTTTAACTGCAAATCAAAATGGCTGCCTCCAGAAAATCAATATGGCAGCCTCCATGAAAATTTCTATAGACGGAACACTGAGTGTGTCATAATGGAACCCTTAAGCATCAATGGATGATGACACCACAAAGGGCCCTTGCTGTTTTAATCAGTAACAGCAGCCATGATTCTTCATTCTTTTATCAGGTGTTGATCCATGCACATCAACAGGTATGGTGCCAGTCCACAGGTAAGGGCGCGTTTTTGTTTGTGTGAAACGAAGGTGTCAGTTTATGGAAAGATTTGTTTGACGGAAAAATTGCATTTCTGTGCAGATTGGATAACTGTCCAGAATCTTTTAGCAGGCCCAGAATACAAAAACCTTATTATCTGTTTCTGACGGTATGTCCATATGAATTCTAAGAGTACCTCTCTTTATTCGCTGTTGCAACTTGGCAGAAGGAAGCAGCCACCGACAGAGCTATGCCTTTTCTGGCTTTTGCTTTTTGGCCACTGCAATGCAGGTGCAGATCAGTTTACTGTCTACAACTCATAACCTCTCATGAGATTCCATATCTTTTATGGATTTTTGGAGCTGGCAAAATGAGAATGCACCTGTTGTCCAATCAAAGTTCTGTGCTAGTACTCAATGAACTTAGCACCTCTGCAACTGCCCTACTTGCTCCAGGAATCCAAAAGCAGGTTCTAACCCAGTATTTTAATGCAGCTTTAAACAATAGTGCTCAGAAACTAGGCTTCGTCCATGCTAACTACTGTGGTGGCAATCCAAACCCTTCCCAACATTTCTTATCATTGAAATGACAGCTCTGTTTAACTACATATCAAAATGGCTACCTCCAGAAAATCAATATGGCAGCCTCCATGAAAATTTTAATAGACGGAACACTGAGCGTGTCATAATGGAACCCTTAAGCATCAATGGATGATGACACCACAAAGGGCCCTTGCTGTTTTAATCAGTAACAGCAGCCATGATTCTTTATTCTTTTATCAGGTGTTGATCCATGCACATCAACAGGTATGGTGCCAGTCCACAGGTAAGGGCGCGTTTTTGTTTGTGTGAAACGAAAGGTGTCAGTTTATTGAAAGCTTTGTTTGACGGAAAAATTGCATTTCTGTGCAGATTGGATTACTGTCCAGAATCTTTTAGCAGGCCCAGAATACAAAAACCTTATTATCTGTTTCTGACGGTATGGCCATATGAACTCCAAGAGTACCTCTCTTTATTCGCTGTTGCAACTTGGCGGAAAGAAGCAGCCACCGACAGAGCTATGCCTTTTCTGGCTTTTGCTTTTTGGCCACTGCAATGCAGGTGCAGATCAGTTTAGTGTCTACAACTCACCACCTCTCATGAGATTCCATATCTTTTATGGATTTTTGGAGCTGGCAAAATGAGAATGCACCTGTTGTCCAATCAAAGTTCTGTTCTAGTACTCAATGAACTTAGCACCTCTGCAACTGCCCTATTTGCTCCAGGAATCCAAAAGCAGGTTCTAACCCAGTATTTTAATGCAGCTTTAAACAATAGTGCTCAGAAACTAGGCTTGGTCCATGCTAACTACTGTGGTTGCAATCCAAACCCTTCCCAAGGTTTATTATCATTGAAATGACAGCTCTGTTTAACTGCAAATCAAAATGGCTGCCTCCAGAAAATCAATATGGCAGCCTCCATGAAAATTTCAATAGACGGAACACTGAGCGTGTCATAATGAAACCCTTCAGCATCCATGGATGATGACACCACAAAGGTCCCTTGCTGCTTTAATTCCTGGCAGCAGCCATGATTCTTCATTCTTCAATCAGGTGTGGATACATGAACATCAACAGGTATGGTGCCAATCCACAGGTAAGGGCGCGTTTTTGTTTGTGTGAAACGAAGGTGTCAGTTTATGGAAAGATTTGTTTGAGGGAAAAATGGCATTTCTGTGCAGATTGGAATACTGTCCAGCGACTATTAGCAGACCCAGAACACAAAAACCTTCTTATCTGTTGCTGACGGTATGGCCATATGAACTTCGAGAGTTCCCCTCTTTACCCCCTGTTGCAACTTGGGGAAGGAAGTAGTCACCGACGGAGCAATGCCTTTTCTGGCTTTTGCTTTTTGGCCACTGCAATGCATGTGCAGATCAGTTTAGCATCTGCAACTCAACAACTATCATGAGATATTATACCTTTTATGGATTTTTGGAGCTGGCAGAATGAGAATGCACCTGTTGGCCAATCAAAGTTCTGTGCTATGCCTATTCTGGCTTTTGCATTTTGGCCACTGCAATGCAGGTGCAGATCAGTTTAGCGTCTACAACTCACCACCTCTCATGAGATTCCATATCTTTTATGGATTTTTGGAGCTGGCAAAATGTGAATGCACCTGTTGTCCAATCAAAGTTCTGTGCTAGTACTCAATGAACTTAGCACCTCTGCAACTGCCCTACTTGCTCCAGGAATCCAAAAGCAGGTTCTAACCAGAATTTTATTACAGCTATAAACAGTGGTGCTCAGAGACTAGGCTTCGTCCATGCTGACTTCTGTGGTTGCAATCCAAACCCTTCCCAACATTTCTTATCCATTGAAATGACTGCTCTGTTTAACTGCAAATCAAAATGGCTCCCTCCAGAAAATCAATATGGCAGCCTCCATGAAAATTTCAATAGACGGAACACTGAGCGTGTCATAATGGAACCCTTAAGCATCAATGGATGATGACACCACAAAGGTCCCTTGCTGCTTTAATTCCTGGCAGCAGCCATGATTCTTCATTCTTCAATCAGGTGTGGATACATGAACATCAACAGGTATGGTGCTAATCCACAGGTAAGGGCGCTTTTTTGTTTGTGTCAAACGAAGGTGTCAGTTTATGGAAAGATTTGTTTGAGGGAAAAATGGCATTTCTGTGCAGATTGGAATACTGTCCAGCGACTATTAGCAGGCCCAGAACACAAAAACTTTCTTATCTGTTTTTGTCGGTATGGCCATATGAACTTCGAGAGTACCCCTCTTACCCCCTGTTGCAACATGGGGGAAGAAAGCGGTCACTGACGGAGCAATGCCTTTTCTGGCTTTTGCTTTTTGGCCACAGATCAGATTATCATCTGCAACTCAACACCTATCATTAGATACCATACCTTTTATGGATTTTTGGAGCAGGCAAAATGAGAATGCACCTGTTGGCCAATCAAAGTTCTGTGCTAGTCCTCAATGTACTTAGCACCTCTGCAACTGCCCTACTTGCTCCATTAATCCAAAAGCAGGTTCTAACCCGGTATTTTAATGGAGCTTTAAACAGTAGTGTTTAGAAACTAGGCTTCATTCATGCTGACTTTTGTGGTTGCAATCCAAACCCTTCCCAACATTTCTTATCCATTGAAATGACAGCTGTGTTTAACTGCAAATCAAAATGGCTGCCTTCTGAAAATCAATATTGCAGTTTCCATGAAAATTTCTATAGACGGAACACTGAGTGTTTCATAGTGGAACCCTTCAGCATCCATGGATGATGACACCACAAAGAGTCATTGCTGTTTTAATCCCTGGCAGCAGCCATGATTCTTCATTCTTCAATCAGGTGTGGATCCATGGACATCAACAGGTATGGTGTCAATCCACAGGTAAGGGCGCATTTTTGTTTGTGTGAAAAAAAAGGCACCGACGGAGCTATGCTTTTTCTGGTTCTTGCTTTTTGGCCACTACAATGCAGGTGCAGATCAGTTTAGCATTTGCAACTCAACAACTATCATGAGATATTATACCTTTTATGGATTTTTGGAGCTGGCAGAATGAGAATGCGCCTGTTGTCCAATTAAAGTTCTGTGCTACTACTCAATGTACTTAGCACCTCTGCAACTGCCTTATCTGCTCCAGGAATCCAAAAGCAGGTTCTAACCCAGAATTTCAATGCAGCTATAAACAGTGGTGCTCAGAGACAAGGCTTCGTCCATGCTGACTTCTGTGGTTGCAATCCAAACCCTTTTCAACATTTATTATCCATTGAAATGATAGCTCTGTTTAGCTGCATATCAAAATGGCTGCCTCCAGAAAATCACTATGGCAGCCTCCATGAATATTTCAGCGGACGGAACACTGAGCGTCTCACAATAGAACCCTTCAGCATCAATGGATGATGACATCACAATGGCCCCTTGCTGGTTTTCTTCCTGGCAGCAGCCATGATTTTTCATTCTTCAGTGAGGTGTGGATCCATGCACATCAACAGTTATGGTGCCAATCCACAGGTAAGGGCGCGTTTTTGTTTGTGTAAAACAAAGGTGTCAGTTTATGGAAAGATTTGTTTGAGGGAAAAATGGCATTTCTGTGCAGATTGGAATACTGTCCAGCGGCTATTAGCAGGCCCAGAATACAAAAACCTTCTTATCTATTTCTGACGGTATGGCCATATGAACTTCGAGAGTACCCCTCTTCACTCAATGTTGCAACCTGGGTGAAGGAAGCGGTCACCGACGGATCAATGCCTTTTCTGGCTTTTGCTTTTTGGCCACTGCAATGTAGGTGCAGATCAGTTTAGCATCTGCAACTCAACAACTATCATGAAATATTATACCTTTTATGGATTTTTGGAGCTGGCAGAATGAGAATGCACCTGTTGGCTAATCAAAGTTCTGTGCCAGTGCTCAATGTACTTAGCACCTCTGCAACTGCCCTATCTGCTCCAGGAATCCAAAAGCAGGTTCTAACCCAAAATTTCAATACAGCTATAAACAGTGGTGCTCAGAGACTAGGCTTCGTCCATGCTGACTTCTGTGATTGCAATCCAAACCCTTCCCAACATTTCTTATCCATTGAAATGACTGCTCTGTTTAACTGCAAATCAAAATGGCTGCCTCCAGAAAATCAATATGGCAGCCTCCATGAAAATTTCTATAGACGGAACACTGAGTGTGTCATAATGGAACCCTTAAGCATCAATGGATGATGACACCACAAAGGGCCCTTGCTGCTTTAATCCCTGGCAGCAGCCATGATTCTTCTTTCTTCAATCAGGTGTGGATCCATGCACATCAACAGGTATGGTGCCAATCCACAGGTTAGGGCGCGTTTTTGTTTGTGTGAAACGAAGGTGTCAGTTTATAGATAGATTTGTTTGATGTAAAAATTGCATTTCTGTGCAGATTGGATTACTGTACATAATCTATTAGCAGGCCCAGAATACAAAAACCTTCTCATCTGTTTCTGACGTTATGGCCATTAGTGATGGACGAACATCTGTCCCATTCATTTTTATGGAAGGCGAACCTGAAAAACCTTCAGCTCATATTTGCAGCCAAGAAATAATTACTAGAAGTGCACAAATAGTCCCACAACATGTACAGTGACATACCAGATGTATTATTCGAATTTGGCCATATGACGGTATGGCCATATGAACTTCGAGAGTACCCCTCTTTACCCCCTGTTGCAACTTGGGGAAGGAAGCGGTCACCGACGGAGCAATGCCTTTTCTGGCTGTTGCTTTTTGGCCACTGCAATGCAGGTGCAGATCAGTTTAGCATCTGCAACTCAACAACTATCATGAAATATTATACCTTTTATGGATTTTTGGAGCTGGCAGAATGAGAATGCACCTGTTGGCCAATCAAAGTTCTGTGCTAGTTCTCAATGTACTTAGCACCTCTGCAACTGCCCTATCTGCTCCAGGAATCCAAAAGCAGGTTCTAACCCAGAATTTCAATGCAGCTATAAACAGTGGTGCTCAGAGACAAGGCTTCGTCCATGCTGACTTCTGTGGTTGCAATCCAAACCCTTTTCAACATTTATTATCCATTGAAATGATAGCTCTGTTTAGCTGCATATCAAAATGGCTGCCTCCAGAAAATCACTATGGCAGCCTCCATGAATATTTCAGCGGACGGAACACTGAGCGTCTCACAATAGAACCCTTCAGCATCAATGGATGATGACATCACAATGGCCCCTTGCTGGTTTTCTTCCTGGCAGCAGCCATGATTTTTCATTCTTCAGTGAGGTGTGGATCCATGCACATCAACAGTTATGGTGCCAATCCACAGGTAAGGGCGCGTTTTTGTTTGTGTAAAACAAAGGTGTCAGTTTATGGAAAGATTTGTTTGAGGGAAAAATGGCATTTCTGTGCAGATTGGAATACTGTCCAGCGGCTATTAGCAGGCCCAGAATACAAAAACCTTCTTATCTATTTCTGACGGTATGGCCATATGAACTTCGAGAGTACCCCTCTTCACTCAATGTTGCAACCTGGGTGAAGGAAGCGGTCACCGACGGATCAATGCCTTTTCTGGCTTTTGCTTTTTGGCCACTGCAATGTAGGTGCAGATCAGTTTAGCATCTGCAACTCAACAACTATCATGAAATATTATACCTTTTATGGATTTTTGGAGCTGGCAGAATGAGAATGCACCTGTTGGCTAATCAAAGTTCTGTGCCAGTGCTCAATGTACTTAGCACCTCTGCAACTGCCCTATCTGCTCCAGGAATCCAAAAGCAGGTTCTAACCCAAAATTTCAATACAGCTATAAACAGTGGTGCTCAGAGACTAGGCTTCGTCCATGCTGACTTCTGTGATTGCAATCCAAACCCTTCCCAACATTTCTTATCCATTGAAATGACTGCTCTGTTTAACTGCAAATCAAAATGGCTGCCTCCAGAAAATCAATATGGCAGCCTCCATGAAAATTTCTATAGACGGAACACTGAGTGTGTCATAATGGAACCCTTAAGCATCAATGGATGATGACACCACAAAGGGCCCTTGCTGCTTTAATCCCTGGCAGCAGCCATGATTCTTCTTTCTTCAATCAGGTGTGGATCCATGCACATCAACAGGTATGGTGCCAATCCACAGGTTAGGGCGCGTTTTTGTTTGTGTGAAACGAAGGTGTCAGTTTATAGATAGATTTGTTTGATGTAAAAATTGCATTTCTGTGCAGATTGGATTACTGTACATAATCTATTAGCAGGCCCAGAATACAAAAACCTTCTCATCTGTTTCTGACGTTATGGCCATTAGTGATGGACGAACATCTGTCCCATTCATTTTTATGGAAGGCGAACCTGAAAAACCTTCAGCTCATATTTGCAGCCAAGAAATAATTACTAGAAGTGCACAAATAGTCCCACAACATGTACAGTGACATACCAGATGTATTATTCGAATTTGGCCATATGACGGTATGGCCATATGAACTTCGAGAGTACCCCTCTTTACCCCCTGTTGCAACTTGGGGAAGGAAGCGGTCACCGACGGAGCAATGCCTTTTCTGGCTGTTGCTTTTTGGCCACTGCAATGCAGGTGCAGATCAGTTTAGCATCTGCAACTCAACAACTATCATGAAATATTATACCTTTTATGGATTTTTGGAGCTGGCAGAATGAGAATGCACCTGTTGGCCAATCAAAGTTCTGTGCTAGTTCTCAATGTACTTAGCACCTCTGCAACTGCCCTATCTGCTCCAGGAATCCAAAAGCAGGTTCTATCCCAGAATTTCAATGTAGCTATAAACAGTGGTGCTCAGAGACTAGGATTCGTCCATGCTGACTTTTGTGGTTGCAATCCAAACCCTTCCCAACATTTCTTATCCATTGGAATGACAGCTCTGTTTAACTGCATATCAAAATGGCTGCCTCCAGAAAATCAATATGGCAGCCTCCATGAAAATTTCAGCGGACGGAACACTGAGTGTGTCAGACTGTTGGGAATAACAAAGGGATAAGGGAGGGGAGGGGACACCCCTACCCATACTGGCCCGTACTTAGAACCATCACCCAAATAAGGACACTGACCACGTTCTTTCCTTTAACTTCTTTATTGCTGGGTGGTAGTCGGACACAGCTATATTTATTATTCATAAACGGCAACATTATAAAACCGCGCACTCTGCCAGCCGCTGGCCTCCCAATGGGCAGTTCCGCCAAACCATCATTAACAACTTTTTTAGTAACAGTAAATTGCCGCCAGCTGTGACTTATAAATATCTTTAAACAACCACATACTGCTCCCCTTGAGGGCATACACATTGCCAAAATAAATATTAAATAAAATGAAAATAAATATTAAATAACAAGAAACCTTAAAATATCTCCAACAAAAGGGAGGGAGGGTGGGGCACCGCGCTTCCGATCAAGAGGGAGAGAATGGGCGGGAGCAGCACATAAGTACCCTCCTGCTACCCGCCTCCTCTTCCTGCCGCACTAGCTATTAACCCTTCCCTGACTCCTAACCCTTAAACTCCCAAACAGGGGCCAGAAAAGTGCCCTAAAGGAACTATGAAGGGAAAGGGGGGGGAAGGGGACCCCCAGTCCCTGTCTACCCTCCTTAAACAGTCGGATAGCCACCACAATAGAACCCTTTAACATCCATGGATGATGACATCACAATGGCTTCTTGCTGATTTCCTTCCTGGCAGCAGCCATGATTCTTCATTCTTTAGTCAGGTGTGGATCCATGCACATCAACAGGTATGGTGCCAATTCTCAGGTAAGAGGGAGTTTTTGTTTGTGTCAAACGAAGGTGTCAGTTTATGGAAAGATTTGTTTGAGGGAAAAATGGCATTTCTGTGCAGATTGGAATACTGTCCAGCGACTATTAGCAGGCCTAGAACACAAAAACTTTCTTATCTGTTTCTGAAGGTATGGCCATATGAACTTCGAGAGTACCCCTCTTTACCCCCTGTTGCAACTTGGGGGAAGGAAGCGGTCACCGACGGAGCAATGCCTTTTCTTGCTTTTGCTTTTTGGCCACTGCAATACAGGTGCAGATCAGATTAGCATCTGCAACTCACCACCTATCATGAGATACTATACCTTTTATGTATTTGGAGCTGGCAGAATGTGAAATGCACCTGTTGTCCAATCAAAGTTCTGTGCTAGTACTCAATGTACTTAGCACCTCTGCAACTGACCTACCTGCTCCAGGAATCCAAAAGCAGGTTCTAACCCAGTATTTTAATGCAGCTTTAAACAATAGTGCTCAGAAACTAGGCTTCGTCCACGCTAACTACTGTGGTTGCAATCCAAACCCTTCCCAACATTTCTTATCCATTAAAATGACAGCTCTGTTTAACTACATATCAAAATGGCTGCCTCCAGAAAATCAATATGGCAGCCTCCATGAAAATTTCAATAGACGGAACACTGAGCGTGTCATAATGGAACATTTCAGCATCCATTGATTATGACTAGAGTTGAGCGAACACCTGGATGTTCGGGTTCGAGAAGTTCGGCCGAACTTCCCGGAAATGTTCGGGTTCGGGATCCGAACCTGACCCGAACTTCGTCCCGAACCCGAACTCTATTGAAGTCAATGGGGACCCGAACTTTTCGGCGCTAAAAAGGCTGTAAAACAGCCCAGGAAAGAGCTAGAGGGATGCAAAAGGCAGCAACATGTAGGTAAATCCCCTGCTAACAAATGTGGATAGGGAAATGAATTAAAAGAAAAATTTAATTAAAAAAAATTAACCAATATCAATTGGACAGAGGTCCCATAGCAGAGAATCGGGCTTCACGTCAGCAGAGAATCAGTCTCTTCATGCCATAGCAGAGAATCTGGCTTCATGTCAGCAGAGAATCAGTCTCTTCATGCCATAGCAGAGAATCTGGCTTCATGTCAGCAGAGAATCAGTCTTCATGTCATAGCAGAGAATCAGGCTTCACGTCACCCACCACTGGAAGAGGCCACTGTCACACATTTAGGCCCCGGCACCCAGACAGAGGAGAGAGGTCCCGTAACAGAGAATCTGGCTTCATGTCAGCACAGAATCAGTCTTCATGTCATAGCAGAGAATCAGGGTTCACGTCACCCACCACTGGAAGAGGCCACTGTCACACATTTAGGCCCAGGCACCCAGGCAGAGGAGAGAGGTCCCGTAACAGAGATTCAGGCTTCATGTCAGCAGAGAATCAGTCTTCATGTCATAGCAGAGAATCAGGCTTCACGTCACCCACCACTGGAACAGGCCACTGTCACATATTTAGGCCCCGGCACCCAGACAGAGGAGAGAGGTTCCATAACAGAGATTCAGGCTTCATGTCAGCAGAGAATCAGTCTTCATGTCATAGCAGAGAATCAGGCTTCACGTCACCCACCACTGGAACAGGCCACTGTCACATATTTAGGCCCAGGCACCCAGGCAGAGGAGAGAGGTCCCATAACAGAGATTCAGGCTTCATGTCAGCAGAGAATCAGTCTTCATGTCATAGCAGAGAATCAGGCTTCACGTCACCCACCACTGGAACAGGCCACTGTCACATATTTAGGCCCCGGCACACAGACAGAGGAGAGAGGTCCCGTAACAGAGATTCAGGCTTCATGTCAGCACAGAATCAGTCTTCATGTCATAGCAGAGAATCAGGCTTCACGTCACCCACCACTGGAACAGGCCACTGTCACACATTTAGGCCCCGGCACCCAGACAGAGGAGAGGTTCATTCAACTTTGGGTTGCCCCGCAATATAATGGTAAAATGAAAATAAAAATAGGATTGAATGAGGAAGTGCCCTGGAGTACAATAATATATTGTTAAGGGGAGGTAATTAATGTCTAATCTGCACAAGGGATGGACAGGTCCTGTGGGATCCATGCCTGGTTCATTTTTATGAACGTCAGCTTGTCCACATTGGCTGTAGACAGGCGGCTGCGTTTGTCTGTAATGACGCCCCCTGCCATGCTGAATACACGTTCAGACAAAACGCTGGCCGCCGGGCAGGCCAGCACCTCCAAGGCATAAAAGGCTAGCTCTGGCCACGTGGACAATTTGGAGACCCAGAAGTTGAATGGGGCCGAACCATCAGTCAGTACGTGGAGGGGTGTGCACAGGTACTGTTCCACCATGTTAGTGAAATGTTGCCTCCTGCTAACACGTTCCGTATCAGGTGGTGGTGCAGTTAGCTGTGGCGTGGTGACAAAACTTTTCCACATCTCTGCCACGCTAACCCTGCCCTCAGAGGAGCTGGCCGTGACATAGCTGCGTTGGCGACCTCTTGCTCCTCCTCTGCCTTCGCCTTGGGCTTCCACTGGTTCCCCTGTGACATTTGGGAATGCTCTCAGTAGCGCGTCTACCAACGTGCGCTTGTACTCGCGCATCTTCCTATCACACTCCAGTGTAGGAAGTAAGGTGGGCACATTGTCTTTGTATTGGGGATCCAGCAGGGTGGCAACCCAGTAGTCCGCACACGTTAAAATGTGGGCAACTCTGCTGTTGTTGCGCAGGCACTGCAGCATGTAGTCGCTCATGTGTGCCAGGCTGCCCAGAGGTAAGGACAAGCTGTCCTCTGTGGGAGGCGTATCGTCATCGTCCTGTGTTTTTTCCCAGCCACGCACCAGTGATGGGCCCGAGCTGCTTTGGGTGCCACCCCGCTGTGAACATGCTTCATCCTCATCCTCCTCCACCTCCTCCTCATCCTCGTCCTCCTCGTCCTCCAGTAGTGGGCCCTGTCTGGCCACATTTGTACCTGGCCTCTGCTGTTGCAAAAAACATCCCTCTGAGTCACTTCGAAGAGACTGGCCTGAAAGTGCTAAAAATGACCCCTCTTCCTCCTCTTCCTCCTGGGCCACCTCCTCTTCCATCATCGCCCTAAGTGTTTTCTCAAGGAGACATAGAAGTGGTATTGTAACGCTGATAACGGCGTCATCGCCACTGGCCATGTTGGTGGAGTACTCAAAACAGCGCAACAGGGCACACAGGTCTCGCATGGAGGCCCAGTCATTGGTGGTGAAGTGGTGCTGTTCCGCAGTGCGACTGACCCGTGCGTGCTGCAGTTGAAACTCCACTATGGCCTGCTGCTGCTCGCACAGTCTGTCCAGCATGTGCAAGGTGGAGTTCCACCTGGTGGGCACGTCGCATATGAGGCGGTGAGCGGGAAGGCCGAATTTACGCTGTAGCGCAGACAGGTGTGCAGCAGCAAGGTGTGAACGCCGGAAGCGCGAACAGTAGGCCCGCACTTTATGCAGCAGCTCTGACATGTCGGGGTAGTTGCGAATGAACTTCTGCACCACCAAATTCAGCACATGCGCCAGGCAAGGGATGTGCGTCAAACCAGCTAGTCCCAGAGCTGCAACGAGATTTCGCCCATTATCGCACACCACCAGGCCGGGCTTGAGGCTCACCGGCAGCAACCACTCGCCGGTCTGTTGTTCTATACCCCGCCACAACTCCTGTGTGGTGTGGGGCCTGTCCCCCAAACATATGAGTTTCAGAACGGCCTGCTGACGTTTACCCCGGGCTGTGCTGAAGTTGGTGGGGAAGGTGTATGGCTGACTGGATGAGCAGGTGGAAGAAGAGGAGGAGGAAGCTGAGTAGGAGGAGGAGGAGACAGGAGGCATAGAATGTTGCCCTGCGATCCTAGGCGGCGGAAGGACGTGCGCCAAACAGCTCTCCTCCTGGGGCCCAGCCGCCACTACGTTTACCCAGTGTGCAGTTAGGGAGATATAGGGAGATATACTGGTCCATGTATCTGTGGTTAGGTGGACCTTGCCACAGATGGCGTTGCGCAGTGCACACTTGATTTTATCGGACACTTGGTTGTGCAGGGAAGGCACGGCTCTCTTGGAGAAGTAGTGGCGGCTGGGAACAACATACTGTGGGACAGCAAGCGACATGAGCTGTTTGAAGCTGTCTGTGTCCACCAGCCTAAATGACAGCATTTCATAGGCCAGTAGTTTAGAAATGCTGGCATTCAGGGCCAGGGATCGAGGGTGGCTAGGTGGGAATTTACGCTTTCTCTCAAATGTTTGTGAGATGGAGAGCTGAACGCTGCCGTGTGATATGGTTGAGATGCTTGGTGACGCAGGTGGTGGTGTTAGTGGTACATCCCATGTTTGCTTAGCGGCAGGTGCCAACGTTCCTCCAGAGGCAGAGGAAGAGGCCGAGGTGGCGGCAGCAGCAGGAGAGGCCGAGGCGGCAGCAGCAGAAGAGGTAGCAGGGGGAGCCTGAGTGACTTCTTTGTTTTTAAGGTGTTTACTCCACTGCAGTTCATGCTTTGCATGCAGGTACCTGGTCATGCAGGTTGTGCTAAGGTTCAGAACGTTAATGCCTCGCTTCAGGCTCTGATGGCACAGCGTGCAAACCACTCGGGTCTTGTCGTCAGCACATTGTTTAAAGAAGTGCCATGCCAGGGAACTCCTTGAAGCTGCCTTTGGGGTGCTCGGTCCCAGATGGCGGCGGTCAGTAGCAGGCGGAGTCTCTTGGCGGCGGGTGTTCTGATTTTGCCCACTGCTCCCTCTTTTGCTACGCTGTTGGCTCGGTCTCACCACTGCCTCTTCCTCCGAACTGTGAAAGTCAGTGGCACGACCTTCATTCCATGTGGGGTCTAGGACCACATCGTCCCCTGCATCATCTTCCACCCAGTCTTGATCCCTGACCTCCTGTTCAGTCTGCAGACTGCAGAAAGACGCAGCAGTTGGCACCTGTGTTTCGTCATCATCAGAGACGTGCTGAGGTGGTATTCCCATGTCCTCATTATCAGGAAACATAAGTGGTTGTGCGTTAGTGCATTCTATCTCTTCCACCCCTGGGGAAGGGCTAGGTGGATGCCCTTGGGAAACCCTGCCAGCAGAGTCTTCAAACAGCATAAGAGACTGCTGCATAACTTGAGGCTCAGACAGTTTCCCTGATATGCATGGGGGTGATGTGACAGACTGATGGGCTTGGTTTTCATGCGACATCTGTGCGATTTCTGCAGAAGACTGGGTGGGAGATAATGTGAACGTGCTGGATGCACTGTCGGCCACCCAATTGACTAATGCCTGTACCTGCTCAGGCCTTACCATCCTTAGAACGGCATTGGGCCCCACTAAATATCGCTGTAAATTCTGCTGGCTACTGGGACCTGAGGTAGTTGGTTCACTAGGACGTGTGGCTGTGATAGAACGGCCACGTCCTCTCCCAGCACCAGAGGGTCCACTAACACCACCACGACCATGTCCACGTCCGCGTCCCTTATTAGATGTTTTCCTTATTGTTCCTGTTCACCACAATTTTGAAAATGGCAAATTTGGGAATAGTTTTTCAAACCAGAACAAAAACTGTGCTTTTACGGTCACTACAAATAATTTAACCAGCTAAAACAGTACAGATTTGGTTGAATAGAAATGTGAGGCCTATTTTTTTTGTGCTGTGTGACAGATATACCTTTAATTACATAATTAGACTTGTATCTGCACGGTAGCGTGTGTGTTAAGTTTTTCTGAATGACACTATCAGCACCTTGAATCTAAGATATCCTTTTTGGGATAGATTTAAAGTAGGCCTGATATAGCAGAAACTACTTATTTTGAGAATGGCAAATTTGGGAATAGTTTTTCAACCCAGAACAAAAACTGTGCTTTTACGGTCACTACAAATAATTTGACCAGCTAAAACAGTACAGATTTGGTTGAATAGAAATGTGAGGCCTATTTTTTTCGCGCTCTGTGACAGATATACCTTTAATCACAGAATTAGACTTGTATCTGCACGGTAGCGTGTGTGTTAAGTTTTTCTGAATGACACTATCAGCACCTTGAATCTAAGATATCCTTTTTGGGATAGATTTAAAGTAGGCCTGATATAGCAGAAACTACTAATTTTGAGAATGGCAAATTTGGGAATAGTTTTTCAACCCAGAACAAAAACTGTGCTTTTACGGTCACTACAAATAACTTGACCAGCTAAAACAGTACTGATTTGGAGGAATATAAATGTCAGGTCTATTTTCTAGGCACTGGGTGACAGGCTTAACTTGCCCCTGATGTAGTATATGGCCAAAAAATAACCACCCTATTGATGGTTAAATGCACTTGGGTGACACAGGCTCAGCCTGCACCTGATGTAGTATATGGCCAAAAAATAACCACACTGTTGATGGTTAAATGCACTTCGGTGACACAGGCTCAGCCTGCAGCTGATGTAGGATATAGCAAAAAATAACCACACTATTGATGGTTAAAAGCACTTGGTAGTAGCTTGTGCTGGCGCAACGCAAGCCACAAAATGGCCGCCGATCACCCCACAAAAAGTGATATAAAAACGCTCTGGGCAGCCTAAAAAAAGTGAGCAATTCGATATTAGCACTTCAATGATCCACAGCTGGAGATCGATCACAGAATGAAGTCTTTTGGAGGAGTTAATCTGCCTAATCTCGCCCTAACGTCGTAGCAGCAACCTCTCCCTATGCTTGAATCAGCAGAGTGACGTGCAGCGCTACGTGACCCAAGCTTATATAGAGGCTGGGTCACATGCTGCACTGGCCAATCACAGCCATGCCAATAGTAGGCAAGGCTGTGATGGCCTCTTGGGGCAAGTAGTATGACGCTTGTTGATTGGCTGCTTTGCAGCCTTTCAAAAAGCGCCAAGAAAGCGCCGAACACCGAACCCGAACCCAGACTTTTACGAAAATGTTCGGGTTCGGGTCCGTGTCACGGACAACCCAAAATTCGGTACGAACCCGAACTATACAGTTCGAGTTCTCTCATCCCTAATTATGACACCACAAAGGGCCCTTGCTGCTTTAATCCCTGGCAGCAGCCATGATTCTTCATTCTTCAATCAGGTGTGGATACATGAACATCAACAGGTATGGTGCCAATCCACAGGTAAGGGCGCATTTTTGTTTGTGTTAAACTAAGGTGTCCGTTTATGGAAAGATTTGTTTGAGGGAAAAATTGCATTTCTGTGCAGATTGGAATACTGTCCAGAGACTATTAGCAGGCCCAGAACACAAAAACCTTCTTATCTGTTGCTGATGGTATGGCCATATGAACTTCGAGAGTACCCCTCTTTATTCCCTGTTGCAACTTGGGGAAGGAAGCGGTCACCGATGGAGCAATGCCTTTTCTGGCTTTTGCTTTTTGGTCACTGCAATGCAGGTGCAGATCAGTTTAGCATCTGCAACTCACCACCTCTCATAAGATACCATATCTTTTATGGATTTTTGCAGCTGGCAGAATGAGAATGCGCCTGTTGTCCAATTAAAGTTCTTTGCTAGTATTCAATGTACTTAGCACCTCTGCAACTGCCCTATCTGCTCCTGGAATTCAAAAGCAGGTTCTAACCCAGAATTTCAATGCAGCTATAAACAGTGGTGCTCAGAGACTAGGCTTCGTCCATGCTGACTTCTGTGGTTGCAATCCAAACCCTTCCCAACATTTCTTATCCATTGAAATGACTGCTCTGTTTTAGCCGACACCGAGGATAAACGACGGCGTCTTTGACTGCAGAGAAGCAATGGGAGTAGGAGGTTAATGTAGGAGCAGCTAAAGAGAATGGTATAGCCCGTAGGGGGAGTAAGGCATCTAGGTTTAAATAAATGGTTAGATGAGCTGTATTCACCCTTATATTCACCCCCCGTTATTTCATTGGCCGTGGTAATTTTTCTGCCTGGGGTTATGTAATTTGCGGCAGGACTCCGCCCTGTTCTCTTTCTCCTGGCACCTGTGCAGTTTCCCAGGTATGACCACGGAACAAAACCGTATGGCTGCTCTAGCAGCCCGATTACACGCTGAAGGGCCGGCTTTTATATCTCGTCTGCTGGTGGGATTACAAGACTCTGCGTTGTCCTCCCTAGCTCATCCTGATCCCACACCACCTCCGGTAAGAGCGGCTGCCGGGCGCACTAGGAGAACCATCCGCCCGCCAGCTCGCTTGCGCTCCCCCTCCCCTCCCTTACCTATGCGATCGCAGCGCAGAACTGGTCGGGGGAGAGCCACGGCAGGAGCTGAAGCGGAACATGCAGTGTGTCTGCCGGCCGAGCGTTTCACACCCCCCTCTCTCTCACATTCCCCGACCCATCAGTTTGCGCGGCTGTTCAGGAGCGCAGTGATATCCTACACAGCGCGCCACTGCTGACACACGTGTGGGAAAGAATGGGCAATCGGCCAAGTAATGTCTCCTCTGCTGAGGAGAACACCCCCACCATTCCCCCATCCTCCATAGCCCAGCTCTACAGGAACGTGCAGGCGGTACCTGCCCCTTCAGCCGCCTCTCAGTTAACACCCACACCTCCAACAACAATTCCTGTGCTGAAGCCTCAGGAAACATCTGCGGTGAGGCCATCAGTTACCCCTCCTCTATTAACCCCTGCACCACTGCCATTAACACCTACATGCTGATCGACGGCTAGATGTAGATCCCCGCCTGCAGTCCCCGACCGCCAACATCGGCGCAGGTCGGTATCCCATTCTCTGCGCCGCTCATGCCGCAGCTCCAGGGCTTCTCTTAGGAGTCGCAGGGTTACTCGTTCCAGGTCCTCCAGGTGGCGGTCGCCGTCCTCTTCAGATTGGAGTTACAGCGGACCTAGTTCCGGCAGGTCAAGGACCAGAAGGCGACATGATGACAGGCGAGCGGCCAGCCGTTCATCTCGCAGGACCGATCCAGCAAGCATCGTACCGACTGCAAACCCTCAGATCGCACAAGCCGCCGCGACGGCGCCATCTACTCAAGGTCAGCTTAATTGTACAGGTGCATGGGGCGTTGACAAGGTGGGTACAGGCTTAGTGCCAGCTTTGTGAGCGTTGTTCGCACAGTTAGAGGCCGCCCCTGCGGCTGACCTTCCTGTTCGGCCATCTGATACGGCACGTGCTAGCGTCCATAAGGAGTCTTTATTTTGTGGTCATAGCCCATTAGGCTCTCAATTGGATGAGGAAACAAAAAATAAGATATGACAAACCAGTATGTTGATATATGGTTCTTAGTATCCATAGATCAGCATACAGTGGACAAAGAAAGGAGGACGAATGCGGAACGTTTCTTAGATCGTAAACCAAAAGTAGCCCGCACTATAGGTAATTGGCTACAAGCCTTTTCTGTTTTAGGCTATACTATGGCCACCCGCCACCCTGAACTGTCGGCGGAACTCTTCATCTACATGGACTCTATTTATAATGCATTCAAGTCACATGGCGGTTCGGCCTGGTGGCGATACGATGAAGAGTTCCGTCGACGGTTGGCATTGCACCCAGAGATTGGTTGGGGCGTGAAAGCAATGGACTTGTGGCTTCGGCTCATGTTAGCTCAAAAATTCAACCCCTTTCCTTCCGCGGCCACTGGCCCCTCAGCAACTGTACAGTGGCCAGTGGCCGTCCGCAGACCAGGGGCCTGTTGGATATATAACGAAGGGCAATGTAAATTCTTTTCTTGTGCAAGTATAAACATGAGTGCTCAGTGTGCGGTGAAGCCCACCCAGCCGTCCGCTGCTCACGTAACCCACACGGCCACAAGCCTACTCCCGCCACTGGTGGGAAAGGCCCCAGTGAGCGTTCACTCAATGTCACATTGGCTAAATAATTACCCCAGTAAAGACGTGGCGTCACAATTACGTTTTGGTTTCACTTTCGGTTTTTTCATCCCTTTCAACTATTCTAGGTTACCTATGTTTTCCCAAAATTTAAAATCAACATTTGAACATCCAGGACAGTTACGCCAAAAAATTGCTAAAGAGGTTTCATTAGGCAGAATAGTGGGTCCATTTTCCTCCCCCCCCCCCCTTTTATAACATCCGTGTTTCTCCATTAAGCCTTATCCCAAAAAAAGAACCAGGAAAATTCAGGTTGATCCACCATTTGTCCTTCCCTAAAGGCGCCTCAGTTAACGATGCTATTTCAAAAGTTGATTCATGAGTCACCTACTGTATGTCCCTTTCGACCGAGCAGTGGCCTTAGTCAGACGTGCGGGCCAAGGTGCGCTATTAGCTAAGGCGGACATTGAGGCAGCTTTCCGTTTACTCCCCGTCCACCCAGATTGTTATCACCTACTGGGTTGTATGGTAGACGATTTGTACTATTACGACACCTGTCTGCCAATGGGTTTCTCCATCTCGTGCCATTATTTCGAGATGTTTAGCACTTTCCTGGAATGGGTGATTAGATATGAGTCGGGCTCTCAGTCCTTAACACACTACTTGAACGATTTTCTGTTTGTCTCCCCGAGCAATACTAATCAATGCCAACACCTCCTTAACACGTTCCGTTATTTTATGTGCAAGTTCGGCGTACCCCTATCTGAAGAAAAAAAACTGTGGTCCCAATACGACTATTACATACCTAGGTATTGAAATTGATACTATCTCAATGGTTTTCCGCCTTCCCCAGGATAAATTACAGAACTTAGTCGGCATAATCCAAGGTTTTATAGCATCCAAATCCGTCACCTTAAGACAAATGCAGTCACTGTTGGGTTCCCTAGTTTTCGCATGTAGAATTATGGCCATGGGACGGGTTTTCTCCTGCCGTTTATCCCTAACAACCCGCGGGGTTGTTAAACCACATCACCATGTCCGCTTAACTAGACAGATTAAAATGGATTTACTCAGAGGCGGCTCTAGACTTTGTGAGGCCTTAGGCGAAACTCGAACATGAGTCCCCCACAAAGATCGTTGGGATGCTCGTGATCTCCCGTACGGCGCCCCGGCTCAGTCCTCAATAAATAAGATGTGTCAACCACCGCACGGAGCGGTGGTGTGGTCAACACTCCCCCTCCATGTATCTCTATGGAAGATTTGGAGATACACAAGTGCTGTATCTGCGGCTCTCCCATAGATACATGGAGGGGGAGTGTTGACCACCGCTCCGGGCACAAGGAGATCCGGAGTACCATACAGGATATCGTGGGGGATCCCATCGAGCGGACCCCCCCCCCCGATCAGACACTTATCTCCTTTGGATAGGGGATTTATTTTCCTATACCAGAGTACCCCTTTAATATGCAGTGACATCACAGTAAAGGGTTAATATGCACAGTGACAACACAGTACAGGGCTTATATTTGCAGTGCATATTAACACTTAGCATTAACCCTGGCTATACTGAGATGTCACAGTGCATATTAACCCTGTACTGTGATGTCACATTGCATATTAACCCTGGCTGTACTGTATGTGACATCACTGTGCATATTAACCCTGTACTGTGACTAACAGTACAGGGTTAACATGCACAGTGGGTGACATCACAGTACAGGGTATACACAGTGATGTCACAGTCAGGGTTAAGCAGCTGCATGCTTGCAGCACATAGTACAGGGCAGGGGCTTAAGTAAAAAAAAACAGGGGGGGGGATGGGCACAGCAGCAAGCAGGACACACCTGACCTTGGGCTTCTTCGGGCACCACGCACTGTCTGTCTTCGAGTGCCGGCAGCAACCAGACAGGGACACTGAGGTGAGGCAGGGCCCTGGCTCCTTCTCCCCTGTGGCTGCGCAGCGCTCTTAGGGCGGGGCTGGCATTGCGTTCAGTCAGAAGACGTGCCTGTACGGCGGCACGCTCCGAGCCCTCATCCCCAGCAGCCACTGCTCTCTTAAAGAGGAAGAGTGCAGAGGGGCTCAGAGTGGCCGGGCCGCGGCGGCTCAGTCTTATTTAGTCCGCTTAGCATTGCGCAGGGCCCAGGCCACCCGGAAGCCAATAAAATTGTGGTTGCAGCGTTGTCTGGTGCTGGTGGGAGCCAGAGCGAGGCCCCTACCAGCGCGAGGCCTTAGGCGGCGGCCTAAGTGGCTTAATGGAAGAGCCGCCTCTGGATTTACTGGTTTGGCATAAATTTTTGGAATCTTACAACGGCCACACTTGTTACCAAGGGCCGGAAATATCATCACCTGACTTGTCCCTATTCACTGATGCAGCTGGTTCCACAGGTTTTGGGGCAATATTTGGCAGCGAGTGGTGCTCTTCCCCATGGCCCGAAGACTGGCGTACCTCCGGCCTTTGCTCTAATATTACCCTTTTAGAGCTGTTTCCTATCATTGTAGCTGTTAATTTATGGGGTCACAAATTCACTAATCAGCGAGTATGTTTTTGGACTGACAACATGGCAGTGGTTTTCAGTATAAATAAGCTCACTTCTTCTTCTCCGCCTGTACTGGCACTGCTCTGGCATTTAGTACTTCGCTGTTTAGAGCTCAACATCTGGTTTCGCGCTCACCATGTACCAGGCATACTTAATTCTGCTGATGACACTCTCTCTCTCGATTCCAATGTAAGGAGTTCCGGAGTATCCTGCCGGGAGTCACCAAGGAAGGCCTTCCCTGCCCGCGGCACCTATGGGATTTGCTGATGAACACCTTATGTCATTGGTGAGAGTGTCGGTGACGCCATCGATGTGGTCAGGACATGGTAAAGTTACACCCACTGATGCATTACCCGAGGATAACTTGCGGGTGACGATCTCATATTTGTTATGGCTAAGAACACTCAGGGTTTCTGCTGTAGTTGCGCAACAGCGACTAGCCGGTGTCAGTTTTTACCTTAAGTTACGGGGTTCGCCTGATGTCACCAAGCACTTCTTAATTCGCCAAGCCATTAAAGGTTGGAGAAAGGAACATACCCGCCGAGAGTGTAGGCGCCCGATATCTTACCCCCTTTAATCCGAATTTGTAACGTCCTATCGGATGTTTGCTCTTCTGCTTAAGAAACCTTGCTGTTCAAGGCTGCTTTCACGTTAGCATTCTTCGCCGCGCTACGTATTGGCGAATTAGTTTGCCCAACCCGTTCTCGTTTAGGAGGCTTGGCCTCTGGAGATGTTTTCATTTCGGAATCATCCCTTAGGATACTTATACGCCATTCCAAAACTGATTTGTTGGCCCAAGGGTCTTGTCTTCTGTTACATAAGGTAGATGGCCATTTTTGCCCCCCATGCGGTGGTTTGTGAGTGGAATCGGACCCGCGCACAGGGTCCGGCCTTCCTGCTTCATGCTGATGGCAGCCCCTTGACACTTTTCCAATTCAAAGCAATTTTTTGCCGCAACCTCTTGGTGTTAGACCTCCCAGTTGCTGAATTTGGCACTCATTCTTTCCACATACAGTACAGACCAAAAGTTTGGACACACCTTCTCATTCAAAGAGTTTTCTTTATTTTCATGACTATGAAAATTGTTGATTCACACTGAAGGCATCAAAACTATGAATTAACACATGTGGAATTATATATATAACAAACAAGTGTGAAACAACTGAAAATATGTAATATTCTAGGTTCTTCAAAGTAGCCACCTTTTGCTTTGATTACTGCTTTGCACACTCTTGGCATTCTCTTGATGAGCTTCAAGAGGTAGTCCCCTGAAATGGTTTTCACTTCACAGGTGTGCCCTGTCAGGTTTAATAAGTGGGATTTCTTGCCTTATAAATGGGGTTGGGACCATCAGTGGCGTTGAGGAAAAGTCAGGTGGATACACAGCTGATAGTCCTACTCAATAGACTGTTAGAATTTGTATTATGGCAAGAAAAAAGCAGCTAAGTAAAGAAAAACGAGTGGCCATCAATACTTTAAGAAATGAAGGTCAGTCAGTCAGCCGAAAAACTAGGAAAACTTTGAAAGTAAGGGCTATTTGACCATGAAGGAGAGTGATGGGGTGCTGCGCCAGATGACCTGGCCTCCACAGTCACAGGACCTGAACCCAATCGAGATGGTTTGGGGTGAGCTGGACAGCAAAGGGCCAACAAGTGCTAAGCATCTCTGGGAACTTCTTCAAGACTGTTGGAAGACCATTTCAGGGGACTACCTCTTGAAGCTCATCAAGAGAATGCCAAGAGTGTGCAAAAAATGTAATCAAAGCAAAGGGTGGCTACTTTGAAGAACCTAGAATATGACATATTTTCAGTTGTTTCACACTTGTTTGTTATGTATATAATTCCACATGTGTTAATTCATAGTTGTGATGCCTTCATAGTCATGAAAATAAAGAAAACTCTTTGAATGAGAAGGTGTGTCCAAACTTTTGGTCTGTACTGTAGGTGCGACTACAGAAGCGGTTAGGGCAGGTTTACCGGAAGCTGAGGTTCAACGTATCGGCAGATGGAGATCTGCTTGTTATGCTTCATATATTCACCCGCATTTATTGATTTAATTTGTTTTCAGATTCCAGCCAGCCCACCATCTGTTTCGTTGGACACTCCTATATATTCTGGGCAGGACAACGTGCTGAACACAGGCCGGGCGGCCGTAGATTCGGTTTTAGGAATTTTTCAGTCGCCTGGAGAGGCGTCCAGGGTCTGCGATGGTCACACGAGTGATTCCGTGGGGCATACTGCTTCTTATGACTCCGAGTTTGATATATGGTTGAATTAAAAGTTGGTGTTGGAAAAAATCAAGAGTTAAATAAAAGCTGTGACCGACTCTCACCCAACAAAGAAGGTGTTGTGTGGTTTTTATGTCAGCTGCGATAAGATGGGTTTTGGGGGTAGGTCCAGTTTCTCGGCAGTCTAGCCGACGCCGAGGATAAACGACGGCGTCTTTGACTGCAGAGAAGCAAGGGGAGTAGGAGGTTAATGTAGGAGCAGCTAAAGATAATGGTAAAGCCTGCAGGGGGAGTAAGGCATCTAGGTTTAAATAAATGGTTAGATGAGCTGTATTCACCCTATTATCCGCCCCCCGTTATCTGATTGGCCGTGGTGATGGTTCTGCCTGCGGTTATGTAATATGCGGCAGGAGTACGCGCTGTTCTCTTTCTCCTGGCACCTGTGAAGCTTCCCACCCCACCCCCTCCCTGTTTGGTTCTCATTCTTTATATGTTGTATCTTTGCAGATCATTCATAACAGAAGTCACAGCTGAGGTCGGTGAAATAAATGGAGATGGAGAAGAAGGCGGACTTGCCCACGGAGGGATTCCGTGGGGCATACTGCTTCTTATGACTCCAAGTTTGATATATGGTTGAAATAAAAAGTTGGTTTTGGAAAAAATCAAGAGTTAATTAAAAGCTGTGACCGACTCTCACCCAACAAAGACGGTGTTGTGTGGTTTTTATGTCAGCTGCGAGAAGATGGGTTTGGGCGGTAGGTCCAGTTTCTCGGCAGTCAACTGCAAATCAAAATGGCTGCCTCCAGAAAATCAATATGGCAGCCTCCATGAAAATTTCAATAGACGGAACACTGAGCGTGTCATAATGGAACCCTTCAGCATCCGTGGATGATGACACCGCAAAGTGCCCTTGCTGTTTTAATCCCTGGCAGCAGCCATGATTCTTCATTCTTCAATCAGGTGTGGATCCATGCACATCAACAGGTATGGTGCCAATCCACAGGTTAGGGCGTGTTTTTGTTTGTGTGAAACGAAGGTGTCAGTTTATGGATAGATTTGTTTGATGGAAAAATTGCATTTCTGTGCAGATTGGATTACTGTACATCATCTATTAGCAGGCCCAGAATACAAAAACCTTCCTATCTGTTTCTGACGGTATGGCCATTAGTGATAGACGAACATCTGCCGGGGCGGTTCGCGAACGCTATCAAGTGTTCGCGAACCACAAGTTTGCGGCGGGTCCCATTCATTTTCATGGCAGGCGAACCTGTTAAACCTTCAGCTCATATTTGCAGCTAAGAAATAATTACTAGAAGTGCACAAATAGTCCCACAACATGGACAGTGACATACCAGATGTATTATTCGAATTTGCCATCTCCATTCATTTTTGTTTTCAATGCGAAATATCGGCAATATAATTTTCGCTTACGCGCATGCGCAAATGCACTATACAGTACCCAAATGCACTATAAAGAAAGTATATTGGTATATAACACCCCGCTTTAATCTGTTTTTTTTGGGGGGGGAGTGGTATATCACACCAGTAGAAATGATTTGTTCCAATAACGCTTGTCCCTCTATATACCTGCAGTATCGCAGCAGAACCGCACACAACCACCGCACAATACAAATGCACTATAATATACTTTCTAACATAGAAAGTATATTATAACATTGTACAAGGAAGGCAATCCATTAGAATATACATGAAGATAAAACGTAACCTTTAATAATTTTACTATGAGGGTCCATTCACACGTCCGTAAGTGTTTTGCGGATCCGCAAAACATGGACACGGTAATGTGCATTCCGCAATTTGTGGACCGCACATCGCCGGCACTATAATAGAAAATGCATAATCTTGTCTGCAATTGCGGACAAGAATAGGACATGTTCTATTTTTTTGCGGCAACGGAAGCACAGATGCAGAAGTGCGGATCCGCGGATGCGGACAGCACATTCCGGCCCCATTGAAAATGAATAGGTCTGCACCCGTTCCGCAAAATTGCAACATGGGGGAAGGAAGCGGTCACCGATGGAGCAATGCATTTTCTGGCTTTTGCTTTTTGGCCACTGCAATGCAGGTGCAGATCAGTTTAGCGTCTGCAACTCAACACCTATCATGAGATACCATACCTTTTATGGATTTTTGGAGCTGGCAGAATGATAATGCGCCTGTTGTCCAATCAAAGTTTTGTGCTAGTACTCAATGTACTTAGCACCTCTGCAACTGCCCTATCTGCTCCAGGAATCCAAAAGCAGGTTCTAACCCAGAATTTCAATGCAGTTATAAACAGTAGTGCTCAGAGACTAGGCTTCGCCCATGCTGACTTCTGTGGTTGCAATCTAAACCCTTTCCAACATTTCTTATCCATTTAAATGACAGCTCTGTTTAACTGCATATCAAAATGGCTGCCTCCAGAAAATCAATATCGCAGCCTCCATGAAAATTTCAGCGGACAGAACGCTGAGCGTGTCACAATAGAACCATTCAGCATCCATGGATGATGACATCACAATGGCTCCTTGCTGGTTTCCTTCCTGGCAGCAGCCATGATTCTTCATTCTTCAGTCAGGTGTGGATTCATGCACATCAACAGGTATGGTGCCAATCCACAGGTAAGGGCGCGTTTTTGTTTGTGCCAAAAGAAGGTGTCAGTTTATGGAAAGATTTGTTTGAGGGAAAAATGGCATTTCTGTGCAGATTGGAATACTGTCCAGCGACTATTAGCAGGCCCAGAACACAAAAACCTTCTTATCTGTTTCTGATGGTATGGCCATATGAACTTCGAGAGTTCCCCTCTTTACCCCCTGTTGCAACTTTGGAGAAGGAAGCGTTCACCGACGGAGCAATGCCTTTTCTGGCTTTTAGTTTTTGGCCACTGCAATGTAGGTGAAGATCAGTTTAGCGTCTGCAACTCACCACCTCTCATGAGTTACCATATCTTTTATGGATTTTTGTAGCTGGCAGACTGAGAATGCGCCTGTTGGCCAATCAAAGTTCTGTGCTAGTACTCAATGTACTTAGCACCTCTGCAACTGCCCTATCTGCTCCAGGAATCCAAAAGCAGGTTCTAACCCAGAATTTCAATGCAGCTATAAACAGTGGTGCTCAGAGAATAGACTTAGTCCATGTTGACTTCTGTGGTTGCAATCCAAACCCTTCCCAACATTTCTTATCCATTGAAATGACAGCTCTGTTTAACTGCATATAAAAATGTCTGCCTCCAGAAAATCAATATGGCAGCCTCAATGAAAATTTCAATGGACGGAACACTGAGCTTTTCATAATGGAACCCTTCAGCATCCATGGATGATGACACCACAATGGGCCCTTGCTGTTTTAATCCCTGGCAGCAGCCATGATTTTTCATTCTTCAATCAGGTGTGGATCCATGCACATCAACCGGTATGGTGCCAATCCACAGGTAAGGGCGCGTTTTGCTTGACGGAAAAATTGCATTTCTCTGCAGATTGGATTACTGTCCAGCATCTATTAGCAGGCCCAGAATACAAAAACCTTCTTATCTGTTTCTGACCGTATGGCCATATGAACTCCAAAAGTTCCTCTCTTTATCCACGGTTGAAACTTGGGGGAATGAAGCAGCCACCGGCGGAGCTATGCCTTTTCTGGTTCTTGCTTTTTGGCCACTGCAATGCCCGTGCAGATCAGTTTAGCGTCTGCAACTCACCACCTCTCATGAGATACCATATCTTTTATGGATTTTTGTAGCTGGCAGAATGAGAATGTGTCTACTGTCCAAAAAAAGTTCTGTGCTAGTACTCAATGTACTTTTCACCTCTGCAACTGCCCTATCTGCTCCAGGAATCCAAAAGCATTTTCTAACCCAGAATTTCAATGCAGCTATAAACAGTGGTGCTCAGAGACTAGGCTTCGCCCATGCTGACTTCTGTGGTTGCAATCCAAACCCTTTCCAACATTTCTTATCCATTGAAATAACAGCTCTGTTAAACTGCATATCAAAATGGCTGCCTCCAGAAAATCAATATGGCAGCCTCCATGAAAATTTCAGCGGATAGAACACTGAGCGTGTCACAATAGAACCCTTCAGCATCCATGGATGATGACATCACAATGGCCCCTTGCTGGTTTCCTTCCTGGCGGCAGCCATGATTCTTCATTCTCATGTCATGTGTGGATCCATGCACATCAACAGGTATGGTGCCAATCCACAGATAAGGGCACGTTTTTGTTTGTGTCAAACGAAGGTGTCAGTTTATGGAAAGATTTGTTTGAGGGAAAAATGGCATTTCTGTGCAGATTGGAATACTGTCCAGCGACTATTAGCAGGCCCAGAACACAAAAACCTTCTTATCTGTTTCTGATGGTATGGCCATATGAACTTCGAGAGTTCCCCTCTCTACCCCCTGTTGCAACTTGGGGAAGGAAGCGGTCACCGATGGAGCAATGCCTTTTTTGACTTTTGCTTTTTGGCCACTGCAATAAGGGTGCAGATTAGTTTAGCATCTGCAACTCGCCACCTCTCATGAGATAACATATAGATTAAGGCTGACAAGTCAGCCTGCATTTGTGGGAGGGGCGCAGGCACCCATAAAACAGAGGCACGCCCTCATCTCACTTGCGTGCGTTTCCGGTGCCAGATTCCCGCCACGAACGTCACGCCCATTACAACAGCGCAGCTCGTCAGGTAAGTAGGGCCCGTCGGGGTCCCTCTGGTCCACCGTCGTCCTCATCCTACCTGCCGGGTAAGTACGACGCACCTCCGACTCCTTAGTTTCCCCACTATAGCCACAGTGTATTCTCCGTCACCCACCCACTCCCGGCTGGGCTCCACCAGGGCTTTCGCTTTCGGCGCAGAGGGGTCACGTGGGACGCCAGGCCTGAGGGTCGCCGCGCTGTTTCGGTTGCCTCAGAAACGGGGTTGGCGTCCCGGCCTGCTGTCACATGGCCCGGGTCCTTCTCTCTCAAGTTTCGGCTGCGCTTCCTTCCAGCTCCCATCGCTTCACTGGTCCATCTCTTGCCCTGCACATCTGCGGGGGGGGGGGGGGGGCGGAGCCAGGGATGCGGCTGGGGGGCTGCTTTCACGGGGCTGGCCGGGCATGGCAGCGTGGAAGGGTGCCAAATTGTTTTTAAAATAAACTAACAACACACTGCAGCAGTCACATGCCACCACTGCGCACCGTGTCCTATCAGCTGCCTCTTGCTGGTTCCAGCCTGGTGTCTGTAGTACAATGACTCTCTAGTTATCACACAAACGTCCCGCTGGCACTTGGCTACAGCAGGGTTTTAGATGATAGACACGGGCTACTGATAGCATGACAGGACATTTCCATAAGAGTGCAAGGACACAGAAGGATCCCTAGGTCATGGGTGGGAAATAAATGGCGCGGTCTCTGGACATTAACGTGCCCCCCTCACGATACTGATTATTTTACAGACCCTGGGTGCTCTACTGTTCTAGCTACATACCGTCAGCCGAGGTTCTCTCAAACAGTTCCGTCTGAGCCTACCGTCACCTATTCCACTCTGCTACATCTGCGGACGTTTTCGGTAAATATATCAATTTTCCAACCACAAACTCATTCCGTCTCTCAGTCCCACATCACAATGTCACTGCCAGTCACGGTTGGCCTCTCCAGGGTTGGTAACTTCCATTCCTATTGTCGTCTGCATATGGCTCCCTTTGCAGTCACCATGTCTGTCACCTGTCACTTTGCAGGTTCACTTTATTTTCGCATCACAATGTTCGTTACCTGTTTTTCATTTCACGCTCACGTCAGTCAATACCATGTTGTTGTCTGTTACGTTTCAGGCTTACGTTTCAATTGCCATCTGTTGCCTGTTACGCTGCAGGCTTACGTTTGACATACCATGTCTGTTGCCTGTTACGTTTCAGGCGTACATTTATAAAATACCATGCCTATTGCCTGGTAGGTTCAGGCTTACGTTTTCCATTACCATCTATTGCCTGTGACGCTTCGGGCTCATGTTTATAAAATACCATGTCTGTTGCCTGTTACGTTTCAGGCTTACGTTTTTTTAATTATCATCTGTTGCCCGTTACGCTTCGGGCTTACGTTTATATCTACCATGTCTGTTGCCTGTTACGTTTCAGGCTTACATTTTTAAATTTATCATCTGTTGCCCGTTACGCTTCGGGCTTACGTTGTAACATACCATGTCTTTTGCCTATTACGTTCGGGCTTACGTTTGTCATTCACCATATCTGGTGCCTGTTACGATTCAGGCTCACGTTCTCACTGTTGCCTGTTACGCTTAAGGTTTCACGTTTATTATTTTCCATCTCTGTTGCCTGTTACGTGTCAGGTTCACGTTGCTAATTACCATTTCTGTCGCCTGTCATGTTTTCAGACTCAAATCCGTATTCTCTTTCTCCGGTACGATTTTAGGTTTGATGTTCATTCTCTTCTATTTTGCTAACTCCCTGTCTGTGGCCACGTCTTTGTAGCTTCCTTACGCCATGTCATGCTCTAGTCTGGCCAGGTCCTCCACAGTAGCACCCGTTTTTTCAGAGCACTAGTCACTCGCCCACTCACTCGTTCTTCTTCAACCACCATTCACGGCTCGGGTGTCTCTTTCGAAATACAGAGCCTCCAGCTCAGCTTTTAATTTTTCTGTTTGTCACCTCGCAGCTGCAGTATGTCGCATACTTCCAACATCGAGGAGGCCCTATCGATTCCAGAAACGCCCGCATCCGAGCGCCCCAGCTCCTCATCTCTAAGGAGTTGGACAATTCCTAAGTTAATTGCCGAACTTAACAGGAGAGGGATCCAACACCCTGCTTCCGCCCGAAAGGCAGAGTTATATAGACTGCTGATGGCTGAACCAGCAGCCCCAGACTTGGAGCAAGTCTCCATGTCTACTCTCCAACTATCTCTGACACAGCTGCATTCTATGATGAACAACATTGCCTCTTCAGTTTCGGACGTGCAGTCCAGACTCCTGGCAGTCTAATCCTACCAGGGGCTGGCATCTCGCCGGTCCGCGTCACCCTTGCCTGTAGCCTCCACTTCAGGGCCTGTTTCCCCAGGTAGGGTCCTAAGCGTGCCTGAAGTAGCTCCCTCGCATTTCATCCCCAGCAACATCAAAAATGATATCTTAGAGGGTAAAGATGTCAACCTAGCGTCCATTCTAATAGCTACTCATGACACAATAGATAGCAAAACAATCGCTTGCGGCGACGTGTAAATCATCCTTAAGGCCAGGGATCCCTGCCTAAACAAAAAGCTGTCCATCACTGAGTTCGCCCTGGCGTTCAGTTTATTCAGGGATGTCATTTGCTCTGTCCATCCTGAGAGGCGGGAGGAGTTGGACACTTACCTTTACAGAGTCACGGACTTGGGCCATAAGTACGGTGGGCAAGCGTTCTATGACTACCATCGCTCATTTTCGGCCAAAGCTGCCGCCGCTCTGGTCCAATTCCAACACATCACAAACTGGGCTGCCATGAATATGGAGCTTTTTTGCCGGCACTTCGCAGGGCTCAAGGCCCCGGTATGTGCCTCTTGCCAGTCTATTGCCCACTCCGCAGATTGGTGCCCCAATGCAGGACCCTCAACGTCCCAGGGCAGATCCCTTCCCAGTAGTTCCGGGTCTCAACAACGGTCTGGCCCAACCACGGATAAGCTGGGGCGGCCCATAGTTTTCCTGGGTAACAGCCAGGTCTGTAACAATTTTAACCAGAACGCTTGTTACTATAATAAATGTAGGGCCCTTCACGTATGTGCCGTATGTTTCAGGGCTCACCCTCAAATGGCTTGTCCTCAGAGGTCCTCCAGGCCATCCTGACTAACCGGGGTCAACTTGGATTTACTAGCATCCCTTCTGCAGGGCCATCACAACCCACAGTTTGTTCAATTTCTGGTCTCCGGGTTCGCTACAGACTTTCACACAGGTCTGGTAGCTCTTCCACAGTCCACTTGGGAGGGTCCCAACCTTCAGTCAGCAACCAGGGACCCTGAGCCGGTGGGGACTCTAATAAAGTCAGAATTAGAGAAGGGGTTCCTAATCGGTCCATTTTCTGCTGTTCCATTTGACCTCTGGAGAATCAACCCTATAGGCATTGTGTCAAAACAATTCACTAATAAAAAACTTTGATCTATGACCTGTCTGCACCTCATGGCTCCAGCATACCCAGTTTAAACTCCTTAGTCCCCTCTGAGGAGTTTTCCATGCGCTATTCTTCCATAGACGAGGCTATTCAACTCATCCTTCAGGTAGGCAGGGGGGCATGGTTGGCCAAAGCGGACATCGCTGACGCTTTCAAGTTGCTGCCCATCCAGCCGCAGCTTTGGAAGTTCTATGGGATCAAGTGGCAAGACCAGTACTTCTTTGCAAATCGTCTGACTTTCGGGTCCAAAAGCAGCCCCTGGCTGTTTGACCAGTTTGCGCAGGCTTTGCACTGGATCTTGGTCAACCACTGCGACTGTCCGCTGGTCATCCATTACCTGGATGATTTTCTTTTAATAGAAAGGCCAGATTGCGAGCCAAGCAAGCTCCAGGCTCTTCTCCAGCTGTTTTCAAAACTCAATGTGCCGGTAGCACCCTCAAAAATAGAAGGCCCCGCGACGGTAATCACCTTCCTGGGCATAATCTTGGACACAGAGAAAATGGAGGCCAGGTTACCGGCTGAGAAGCTCACAAAGATCAAGGATGCTATCTCAAAGGCGGTGGGCAGTAGGACGTGTGTCAAGGTAGAGTTGCAATCCCTGCTAGGAATGCTAAATTTTGCTACTAGAGTCATGCCCCAAGGTAGAGCCTTCATGTCCAGGCTCCTGCAGCTACTTCCCTCAGCTCCCGAGCAAGACAGCCTCAATACCTTAGATGCCCAAGCCATGGCCGACCTGGCCATGTGGAGGGACTTTCTGGCCACATGGAACGGAGTCTACATGTTCGTTCCGCAACTGGGGCCAGCATCCACCTTGATTTTCTTGGACGCCGCCCCAAGTCTGGGGCAGACAATGGGCCTATTCTTCCGTGGCGTTCATCACCGACAACCAGACAGTGGTAGATATCATCGCTAAGGGCAGATCACAGTCACCCCAGATCATGTCTTTCGTCCGCAGGCTGGTTTGGCTATCACTGCAATTTAATTTCCATGTGTCTTGCAGGCACATTCAGGGCATATGTAACGTTGCCACAGATGCTTTGTCTCGTTTTAATTTCAATACTTTTTTCCAGATCATGCCGGAGGCAGACCGAGTGGGGCTACCCCCTCTGATGTATCAAACTCTAGTAATGGATTAAAATCATTCATTTCTTCAGCAAAGTCTCTGATGCAGAAGTCTCTGTCTGTTAACACGGCCAGGAATTACAGAACCGCTTAGAACACTTTCAACAGGTTCACACTCCTGCACCCAAGAAAGGACACTGACAGGACCACTTACATCACAGCTTTCATAGCTTACTGTCATACTGACCTCAAACTGTCCTTCAACACGTGTAAGGCCGATTCATTGGCCTGTATTTGTGGGAGGGGCTTGGCTACATACTTTAACGGCCGGCGCCCTCCCACATGCGTACGACGTGCAGAGTTTCGCAGGAAGCGTACGCTCGTACCTGGCATTCTGTGTCAGCAGGCAAGGTGAGTGGACGTCCGGTCGGCAGTCGGCCCTTTGGTAAGCAGGGGCCCACGCTCCGGACCACTCCGTCACTACATGTCAGCGCAGCGAGGGGCGGGGCCTTGGCGAGACGGAGGTTCCCTCTGGGCTGTTCAGCAACGGCACTCCTGCGGTCTCCGGCGGAGGGGGTGAAGCCCGACGGAGACAGCGCTCCCCTCCTCCGCCGCCCGAGTCACTACATGGCGGTTGTTCACCGGCGGGGGGGCGGGGCTACGGCCGACAGGGGCCCCGCCCCCGCCCGCCTCCTCCGCTCACCTCCTCCGCCCCCGCATGTCTAGCCAGTGCCGCACCGCTCCCTCACGTGGTGGGCGCGCCCTATCTGCGGTGGGCCGGCCTCCCTACAAAGGGGAGGCACCCCTGCAACCAGCGCCCTGCCGGGGAGCGGGGCGGCACCACGTGGCTCCTCCTTTTTTTACAACCAAGGGGTGGGACTCAGCCACACACGCTTCCCCATCCCAGTATATGCCAGGGGGCAGCACCGTTTCCCCACGCGGTGGAGGTGCCCAGCCGGCGGTGGGTCGGCCCCTCAGAAGAAGGGGGGCACCCCCGCACTGAGCACTCCATCAGGGACCGGCGAGGCCCCCCACGCGGCACGTCCTCGGTTGGCAAGGGGTGGAGGCAGTGTCACATAAAACCTCCCCCCCATCCCCAATCAAGCCAGGGGGCAGCTCCGTTTCCCCACGCGGTGGATGTGCCCAGCCGGCGGTGGGTCGGCCCCGCAGAAGAAGGGGGGCACCCCCGCACTGAGCACTCCATCAGGGACCGGCGAGGCCCCCCACGTGGCATTTTTAGTTTATCGGCAAGGTGGGGCCCTCGCTGCTGGGGGTCCCCCCTGTGCCAGTTTCATGCCAGAGGGCTGCGCTGTTCCCCACGCGGTAGGAGTGCTCAGCTGGCGGGCAGGCCAGCCCTTGTACGGAGGGGGGCGCCCGCACTGCGCACCCTATCAGGGACACGCGTTAGCTCTCCACGTGGCGCCCAAATCGTGTCTGCGTGGGGCGTGAGCCGTTGCCCTAAGGTCTCCCCCCACCTGGTTCTTGGTGCCAGGGAGCTCTGCGCTCCCCACGCGGTTGCCATGGAGCACGGTGGGGGACGCAATGGCCCGCTCCTCGCCCGCACCCAAAGTCTGGCACGGGCCGCCGTGCCGCTTAGATAGGTAGGGTTCATCGCAGACGCCAGTTAGAGCCAGGGGGTGGTCAACATCGATCAACGCCACTCCCATCCATCAGTTAAACCTTCAACTCACAGCTCACGTTCCATTAAATCGAGCCCTACGCATTTGACTGGTTTCTTTGGTGTTGTTTGTTGTTGTTTTCCAGGTCTGAAAGAGTGGAAAAAAGAGAAAAAAAAAAAAAAAAACAGAGAGAAGTTGGTTTGGATCTCAGTTGATTTTCCTTGTCGAACAAGGTAGTGGGGGTACACGTTGAGGGACGGGGAGCTACCGGCTGTTAGCAGGGTTCTGTCTCATTCACTATTTTACGTCCAGGTTGTTCTATTTTTTCATCAAATTTCCGCAGGGGGTCAGAGTATAGAGGTTCTCAGTTGGTAAGTTCGTCAGGTTCCTTGCATGGACTTCTGGGTCGCGGTTCCTGGCCACTCCTTCACGGCTTTTCTGGTGTTAGTGTGCATTCTTCACGGGGACAGTGCACCTTTTCCGTTACGTTCTTAAGACAGTTTCACGGATACTGGTGGTCGTACAGGTCAGTCGGTCACCTTACGTTACTGTTTCCACAGCTGTGATGTCGCACGCGTCAGACATTGTTGAGGCGTCAGTGGACGAGATCGTAGCAGGGACATCCGAAGGGGGCAGTATACCTTCCCTGCGTGCTTGGACCATCCCCAGGCTTATGGCGGAGCTGACAAGGCGGGGCGTCCCTTTCCCGGCATCTGCCAGAAAAGCGGAGCTATATCGGCTATGGAAGGACTCCTTGGTGCCCAGTAGTAATGATCCGCCTGCGACCACGATGCAAACGTCGCTGACTCAGATACACATCATGCTGAACAGTCTGACGTCTGCCGTCACTTCCATGCAGGCGAGATTGGAGTCTATCGAGGCTCGCAGCTCAGTCTTCCCTGTTTCCTCCCCCGAGGTTCCGGTCGCCTCCACCTCTGCCATAGCGGACATTCGTACTGTACAGTCCGTCCCCAAAGTCACTCCATCCCATTTTGTCCCGATCAACATCAGAAAAGACATCCTTGAGGGTAGGGATGTCAATCTCGCATCACTATTAATAGCCTCCAGGGACCTATCTGATAACAAGGTCATAGCCTGCGGGGAAGTGTCGGTGGTGTTAAGAAGCCGCGACCCCCGGCTCAATCGCAAATTAACCATCCCGGAGTTCGTCATGGCGTTCAGCCTTTTTAGGGATGTTATTTGCACTGCCAGGCCGGACAGGAGGGAGGAACTAGACCTGTACCTCTTTCGGGTCACAGAGTTGGGTCATAGGTATGGAGGGAACGCGTTCTATGATTACCACTGTTCATTCTCAGCCAAAGCGGCAGCGGCTCTCTCACAATTCCAACACGTCACAGACTGGTCCGACCTAGACACTGAGTTATTCTGTAGACACTTTGCAGGCCTGAAAGCTCCCTCCTGTTCCGCCTGTCAGTCTATCTTCCACCCTGTAGAGTGGTGCCATAAGTCAGCTGTCAGCAAGGCGTCTTACCCCTCCAGCTCTGCAGCTGGACCACTCGACGTCTTCAGACCCCCCAGTTCGGTAGATAAGCTGGGCCGACCCATCGTTCAGCTAGGAAGGGCTCAGATATGTAACAACTTTAATTACGCATCTTGTAATTTCGGGCAATGCCGTTTGTTACATATCTGTACCAACTGTTTTAGGGCCCACCCCCGAGTAGCTTGCTCATTAAAATCGGTGAAGAATTACATGAGTGTGGTCAATACTAGCTGTCTACAGGAGTACTTGCGAGGTCACCACAATCCAGGGTTTGTACAGTTCTTGGTGTCAGGGTTTCACGAGGGCTTCCATACGGGGTTAATCACGACTCCAGAGGTTACATACGAGTGCAAGAACCTTCAGTCAGCTGAAAGAAATCCCGGTTCGGTAGATGTACTAATAGAATCCGAGTTAAACAACGGGTTCTTAATCGGTCCTTTCGGCGTGCCCCCTTTTCAACGGTGGAGAGTCAGTCCCGTGGGGGTAGTCACAGGCAAGTTCAGTAAAAAGGAGAGGCTCATTATTGACTTGTCTGCCCCACATGGCTCCCAGGTCCCCAGCCTCAACTCCCTCATTCCTTCGGAGGAAGTTGGCATGAGATATTCTTCGATCGACCAGGCTATCGCCATCATCATGAAAACGGGTCCAGGGTCCATGTTGTCCAAAGCCGACATATCGGATGCCTTTAAGTTGCTTCCCATCATGCCAGCTCTCTGGCAGTGGCACGGCATCAAGTGGAAAGGCCTGTATTATTTCTCCACCAAACTCACCTTCGGTTCCAAGAGCAGCCCGTGGCTCTTCGATCAGTTGGCTCAGGCCCTTCACTGGGTTTTGGTACACAAGGTCCACTGTGAATTTGTCATCCACTACTTAGATGACTTCCTACTGATTGAGAGGCCGGGGGTTATCCCCCTAGGGTTGGGGAAGTTGCTGAGGTGTTTTTCCCAGTTAGGCGTCCCGGTTTCCCCCAAGAAAGTAGAAGGTCCGGCCACAGTCATCACCTTTTTAGGCATCGAGTTAGACTCCCAGCACATGTTAGCTAGGTTACCTGCGGATAAGTTAACAAGGATTAGAGATGTCATTCATAGGTTTACAGTCACAACCGTGGTCACCAAGGCCGACCTGCAGTCTCTACTGGGCATGTTAAATTTCGCCATGCGCATCATCCCACAGGGCAGAGCATTCATATCCCGCCTGCTGGCGCTCTTGAGTACCGCCCCGGAGCAGGACAGCCCAGTATGCCTGGACAGTCAGGCCTTAGCGGATCTCCATATGTGGGACCATTTCCTGGACCAGTGGAACGGAGTATCCCTATTCATACCCGAGCTGTCGAGTCAGTCCCCCATAGTCTTCTCAGACGCGGCGGCAAGCTCAGGGTTTGCCGCCATCTTTGGCACCCACTGGGTTGCAGACGGATGGCCTGCCGAGGTGGGACGAATTCTGGGGTTCCTCCAAATCTCGGCACTATTCGAGCTGTACCCCATTGTGGTAGCTGTCCACATATGGGGCAGTCTTTGGGCGAATCAGTCTGTCCTGTTTGTGACTGACAACACAGCCGTGGTAGACATCGTTAACAGTGGGTTGTCGAAATCAAGCCACGTCATGTGTTTCCTCAGACGGTTAGTACAACTCTCCCTACGTCACCATTTCCATGTTTATAGTGCGCAACTTGGCTGCTGACGCCTTGTCGAGGGCTAACTTCTCCCGTTTCTTGCAGATCATGCCAGAGGCAGATGCGACAGGCGCCACCGTCCCTCCGCACGAGTCCTTAATTCTAGCGTAACCGACCACCTCGAGACGGCTCACGCTTTGATACACAATTCCCTCTCGCCTAACACATCCAGAGCGTACAACACCGGGTGGAAGACGTTCTGCAGGTTCTAAGGGGAATGTCCTCAGGGGAATCCAGTTTTCCAGAGTATATCCTGGCGTTCATCGGTTACTGCCACTCAGTGCGCAAGCTCTCCCACAGTACTGTAAGGTCGTACCTAGCGGGAGTGCAACATTTCCTCTCGGTTAGTCATCCCGAACGAGCGTCAAAGCCGCACTCAAGGGTTTGAGCAAATGCGGACCTCAGAGTCAAGTACGCAGGCAAGCGGTCACCGGCCCCCTCTTTCGTAGACTATCCGACGTCCTGGACAGTAATCCTTTCGGGGTTTTGCCCAGCTTGATACTCAAGTCCGCCATCTATCTAGCCTTCTACGGCTTCCTGAGACCTGGGGAGTTCACTTGTTCTCCTGGTAGTAGCAGGTTCCTCACGGTCAGCCAGCTGGTCCAGAACACCGAAGGGTTCATACTGCTGCTCAAGACGTCTAAAACCTCCCAGGTGGGCCCCCCTGTCCCGGTGTCCTTCTTTCCCACATCGCACCAATGGTGCCCCGTCACGGTGCTCCGCCAGCTACGATCTGCCTTGTCAGGGTCCGGGCCTAACAGTCCACTGTTGCCCTTCGGGGTGGTTCCGCTCACCACCCACCAGTTCATATCTCATGTGAGGTCGCTGGTGGCCAGCTTGGGCGGTGACCCTGCCACGATTTCAGGACATTCGTTCCGCATAGGTGCTGCGTCTGCGGCATCCAGAAATCGAGTGCCGGCGCATGTCATTCAGAAACTAGGGCATTGGCACTCGTCATGTTTCAACCGTTATATACCTCACCCTGAGGCTGAGATGTCGGCAGCCTTTCAGACTCTGGCTTTGTAATAACGTTGTAATAAATTACTTTTGCCTATCAGTATGTCTTTTGCCCTCTTTCAGGCGTCCCTCCACGACGCGGTTGCGGCACAACTCTGACCGCTTAGGGGTAGGGTATCCCAGGTAGGGAGGTACATACGTACGTGGTAGCCACGACCACAAGTGTAAGGCCGATTCATTGGCCTGTATTTGTGGGAGGGGCTTGGCTACCTACTTTAACGGCCGGCGCCCTCCCACATGCGTACGACGTGCAGAGTTCACCCTCCCACCCACCCCTTTTTCCTGTTACTCTCAAAGGGGATGCCCTCTTTCAGGCGTCCCTCCACGACGTGGTTGCGGCACAACTCTGACCGCTTAGGGGTAGGGTATCCCAGGTAGGGTTAGGTACATACGTATGTGGTAGCCACGACCACAATATCAAGTTATACTTGGCTGGAGTCCAGCATTTTTCCATGTTGGAGGATCCAAAGAGTAGGTCGGTTTTCTTGTCCCAGGCAGTTAGGGCGACACTCAGGGGCATTCAGAAGAGTAGCGGAGGGGCCATCCCGAGCAGACAGCCGGTGTCAGGGGAATTTTTTAGGAAACTTTCCACCTCCCTAGATGGTCTTCCTTTTGGGCTCTATTCCAGCACAGTCATCAAGGCGGCCATGTACCTTAGTTTCTACGGGTTCTTAAGACCCGGTGAGTTTACCAGCGTTTCGGCCAGGACCAAGGGTTTAACCAGGGGTCAGCTGGTATGGCGCGGCGACGATTTCTCCCTATACCTCCTCACCTCCTAAACTTCTCAGGTGGGGCCACCAGTAGAGGTAAAGTATTTTCTGGCTTTCAATGCATGGTGCCCAGTTCAAGTCCTCAGGAGTTTGCTGGCAGTTTTGGGGGACTCCGCCCCGGACAGTCCTTTGCTCCCGTTTAAAATCAGGGCCATCACGGCTTCCCAGTTCATTTCCCACATTCGTATTCTGGCGTCTGGTTTGGGTTTCGACCCCAAGGCAATTTAAGGGCACTCATTCCGTATTGGGGCGGCATCCGCTGCTTCAAAGCATAATGTCCCCGGCCATGTTATCCGTAAAATGGGCCGCTGGCGCTCCTCATGCTTTGCGCGTTATATCCCGAACCCCCAGGCCGAGATATCCAAGGCTTTTCGCAGTTTGGCGTTGTAAGTGGTTCAGCTGCAATAAAGGTACTCTCTATTCTCTACTCTATTTGGTTGTTTTTGCCCCCTTATAGGCCTACCCACGGCATGGCTAAGGGCACCCCTCCAGCCATTTAGTTAGGGTAGCAAAACCATCATTCAGTTAGGTCCCTGTTCTTCAGGGTACTAGCTCTCTTCCGTAGCCGTGACCACAAATAGATTAAGGCTGACAAGTCAGCCTGCATTTGTGGGAGGGGCGCAGGCACCCATAAAACAGAGGCACGCCCTCATCTCACTTGCGTGTGTTTCTGGTGCCCCACCCTCCCTCCCCTTTTCTTTCCATATTCCTCAGGGTATGCTTCCTTATAGGCCTACCCACGGCATGGCTAAGGGCCCCCCTCCAGCCATTTAGTTAGGGTAGCAAAACCATCATTCAGTTAGGTCCCGGTTCTTCAGGGTTCTAGCTCTCTTCCGTAGCCGTGACCACAAGTCTTTTATGGATTTTTGTAGTGGCAGAATGAGAATGCGCCTGTTGTCCAATCAAAGTTCAGTGCTAGGGGGGCTAGCTTCTGACCGCCTTCAAACATCCAGGGCCATCTAACCCATCCCTGCCGACCTACCTATTCATCGGATACACGAACCGACCCGGCGTCTTGTCTGCTCCCGGCGGGTGTCTTTCTTGGGGACCGGAGACCTTTGGATACAGAGTTTTCCGGCATGGCAGAGTGTGGCCTAGTGCGACCTGGAGCAGCTCAGCCTCACCTTCCAGGCCGCGTGAGCAGGGGAACGGCGCTGTACTATACTGCTGCCTCCCTCTAAGATACCGCCTGTAATAGCGGCACTAATCTTCCCTTTCCTGAGGATACGGCTGCTGATGATCCGGCCAGGCGCTGGACCTCGTGAACGGTTCAGGTAGAGGGCCCTGAAGTCACCAAAAGGAGTCAGTGGATTTCACCTATCCTGATCTCGGAGGAGGCTGCTGTCCGAATTTAGACCTGCGGATACCACATTCATCCCCGGATCAGTGAGTAACCTGTATACACTACATAAACTGCAGAGGTCGCAGACTTCTGCCAGGTGAATTATACACAGCAGGATCAGTTCTTCATTAACTACCACCTGCCCAGGCTGCTTCACTTACCCCCCTCCTTGGCTGTCTTTTAATTAACAAGTTGAGAGATCTCATATTCACCTCCCCAGTCCTTTGTATATTATACCTGCTCTCCCCATCTAATGTTACCCTAGAGCAGCAGCTCTAAGGGAGAAGTACACCCCATCTGCAATCATATACTGGCAAATTCAGCATTTTCCTCCAATATGGTCAAAGTTGGTAAGCCGGGGGCATCATCCGTCTCAAAGCAGACCAAATCACAGCAAGACATGGAGAAGTTCTTGCAAAAAGTTATTCTCACTCCAAGCAGACTCAGCAATCTCACACCGCCAGTTCTGTGATCCCGGATGCCATGGAATCTTCTGATGCTGAAAGCGTAATGGGGGATCGGCCGCCCTCGAAGGACCTTCAACTAGTCACCACCCAAAAAGCCTTTCAAAAAATTATTGAGTCAGCTCTTCAACCAGTTCTAGCTAACCTCTCTGATATCAAACAAGATATAAGGGACATTGGAGGGAGGGTGGAGCTCCTAGAAGAAAACCAAGCTTCTTTGCTAATGTTTGGAGAGGCCTCTTCAATTGCGCTCTATAATTGTCAAGCTAGAATGAACAGCCTCCTGAGTTATATTGAAGATCAAGACAATAGGGGTTGGAGAAACAACCTTCAGATTAAAGGAGTACCAGAAACGGCAGCTGAATCCACCACCATGGACGTTACCTACTCCATCCTGAGACTCCTTGTGGACCCGGAGGTAGCTAAAGACCTAACTCTGTAAAGGGCACATAGAGCGTTACAGCTGAAACCCAAAGAGGGAGACCCTCCCAGGGACATTATTTGTAGAGTTCTCCTTTCACATCACAGAGATGCAATTCCACGGGCTGTCAGGGAAACGAAGAATATTATGTTTGAAGGTGCAAAATTTCCATTTTCCAGGATTTGTCTCTGGTCACGCTAAATAAGAGGAGACAGCTGAAACATGTCACCGATGCCTTGCGTGCTAAGGGAATTAGATACCGATGGTTGTCCCCTTTTGGCATTTCCTTTGCTGTTCAGGGATCTACTAAGGTTATTAGGAAACCCGATGACTTACTTCCTCTATGTGACGCCATCGATCTACCGGCCTCGGAGATTCCATCCTGGCTGCAAATTGAAGATTTGGCAGATCTTCCGAAGCTTCCGGAGGCCGCCCCATGGAAACGTGCCAAAGGAGGTCAATCACGTAAACGACGTCCCACTGTAGATGACTGAAATGGCTTACTAAGCTTTTCCTTTGGTGCCTACAGCACAATAGTGTTTATTCCATATTGTCCCCTCCATGGTTGAATTGTATTCTTTTCAATTTAATCACAACTCCAGAAGGGGCCTACGTTTTCAGTCTCAGGCATTGAGATGGCACAAGATCCACACAATTGGTTTCTGATCATCTCAGATCATAAGGCTGCCATTATTGGAAATCTTTTTCACTTCTTATTACATCCAGTATATGTTACTGTTGTTATCATTGTGTGCGATATTGGTTATAGGGGTTTACTTCCTCTTATCCTGACATGGTCGTTTGTCAAGAAAGTAGCTCTAGTTTTACTCTATATCGCTGGAGTACACATTAGGATACTTATTGTGTTTTTTTTTTTTTTTTCTTTACTAGTTTTTCGCTCTCATGAGTACTGTAAGGATTGTAACATGGAATGCGCGGGGGTTAAATTTACCACAGAAAAGGTCTCGGGTATTCCAACATCTCCGATCGCTGCAAGCAGACATTGTAATCATACAGGAAACTCATTTTAGGTTGGGCAAGATTCTTGCTTTACCTCAAAAATATTTTGCGCATTGGTTCCACTCCTGCTGTAGTGACTCCAGATCCAGGAGTATAACCATTGCAATTAAGAAAACTATACCATTTATACTCCACACTAGCTTGACTGATCCAGAATGAAGGTTTCTATTCCTGAAATGTATGATAGCACACACACCAGTCACCATCGCTGGCCTGTATGCTCCAAACTCTGACCAGGTCAAATGGCTCTTCACCACACTGGGAAAGTTGAAATCTTATGGGACTGACATGCTAGTAGTAGGGGGGGACCTTAATCTGGTCTTAGAACCCATGTTGGACTCTACGTCAAAACATATGAGTATATCGCAGAGGAAACTCAATGCTCTTAAAAAATCCCTAGCGTCAGTGCAGCTGCAGGATATTTGGCGGGTCATGCATCCACACGATAAGGACTACACATATTTCTCTGACGCACATAAATCCTATCAGAGATTAGACTATTTATTTCTTCCCTCTGTGTTTCTCCCCAATGTGGCTCATTCATCATTAGGCAACATAGGCATTTCTGACCATGCCCCCGTATGTATTTCCCTACACATTGCTTCTCTCCCCAAGAGATCTTTTACGTGGCGGCTGAATGACGCACTGCTTAAGTCAGCCCCACATCAGGAGAAAATAGCAGAGGCGATTTCTACCTACTTTCGGGAAAATGTCTCTCAGGAGATATCTCCCTTGGTTCTGTGGGAAGCTCATAAGACTGTGGTACGAGGTGACCTAATAGCTCTTGGGACATATGTTAAAAAACAGAGGCAAAAGGACATAGATGACACATTGTCAAATATCTCCAAATTAGAGCAGAGGCATAAATATTCATTAGCTGTGAGGGCTGCACTTATGAACTTAAGAGAAAAGCTAAACCAATTACTGAATTATAAGGCCTCCAAGGCTTACATGCATACCAAGCATAAAATCTACCTACATGGTAATATCGGCTACAAACTATTAGCTCTTATGGTGAAACGCAGACAGGACCAAACATTTATTAGGGAAATCCGTACACAGTCAGGAGGGACAACAACACACACACAGAGCATAGCGACTCAATTTGAAAAGTTCTAGCTCTTTACAATTTGAGAGAGGGAGAATCATCTCATGAACAGGCTAGGAGACAAGAACGAATAGACGCCTTTCTAAATTCCCTACATTTGCCATCTCTATCTATCCCTCAAAGGGATCAGCTTACAATTCCCTTCACCCAGCAAAAACTTAAGACGGCCTTGAAAGACACTCCCTTGGGTAAAAGTCCAGGCCCAGATGGCTTTTCAATAACTTATTATAAAACATTTACGGAAGTGCTCTCCCCTCATCTATTAAGGGCTTTTCATTCCGCAGCCGGAGATGGTGTCTTTCCTCCACACTCGTTGGCAGCCCATATCACTGTATTACCCAAGGAAGGTAAGGATGCTACATTGTGTAGCAGTTATAGGCCTATTTCTTTACTGAATGTAGGCATCAAGCTATACGCTAAAATGTTGGCAAACAGGATACAACACCTACTTCCTTCCTTGGTGAATCAGGAACAAGTTGGCTTTGTTAAGGGGAGGGAGGGGAAAGACAACACTCTACGGGTTCTACAACTAATACAATATGCAAAAACAAAACGGGTCCCTTTAGCCTTGTTGTCCACTAACGCGAAAAAAGCATTCGATAGGATAGATTGAGTATTTATGAGGAAGACTTTAGAGAAATTTAATTTCCCTGCCCCCTTCATGACGGCCATACTAGCACTTTATTCTGACCCATCTGCCGCAATTCGGATTAATGGCACCTTGTCCTCCTGTTTTAGGATTAAGAATGGGACGCGACAAGGTTGTCCGCTCTCTCCACTTCTATTTGTCCTTACTATGGAAACACTTATTCAATGTATAAGGCAACGCTCAGAAATTAAAGGCGTCACGATTGGAGGCCAATGCCATAAAACTGCTGCATATGCAGATGATCTTTTGGTCATAACCTCCAACCCGGACGTTTCATTCCCTATTCTATCACAGTTATTTGGGGAGTTCCATTTGCTATCGAATTTTAAAATAAATCCGTCCAAATCGACAGCGCTGAATATTTCCTGTACCAGGAACATGATAAATCGAGCTCGGGCAACTGCGGATTTCTCCTTGTTGAGTAATCATATAAAATACTTAGGCTTACAAATCTCTCCAAATCTGGACAGTTTGTATGCCTTAAACTACATCACACTGCTCAGCCACATACGGAACATACTACATTTGTGGAAAATCCCATATATTTTGTGGATAGGTAGGGTAAACCTCTTGAAGATGATGATCATGCCGAAGGTGCTGTATTTATTCCAAACATTGCCCATATTTTTACCTAGGGCATTCTTTTCCCAACTTAAGAGTGTTTTTCTCAAGTACACGAGGGGCAAATGGGGTCTGCAGAGTTGCGCACTCCACTATGATTAAACCTAAACAAGCCGGAGGCATAGGGTTCCCCCAACATGGAAAATTTGTATAGGGCTGTTCAACTTACTAGGGTATTGGACTGGTGTAGGAGCACATCATCTAAACTATATGTCCCAATTGAAGAAGAGGTGGTAGGCTTCTCACTAACTCAGGCCTTGACAGGAGTGGGAATGGGCACCCGACCTCCTAAAAATATCCCACTGCTGACTAAGGCTCCGCTGGCAGTCTGGACACATACACATAGGATGCACAGGTTGTGGACTCATCCTTCGCCATTAATAACTCTGGGAGATATGTTGGGGCTTAAGGATCCATTTACTACACACTGGTTAGATAAACAAAGAGCTTTAAAACACTATAGATTGGGAGACATACTGGTTGATTGCACAATACCGGATCTACCCACGCTATGTCTTAATAACCCGGGTCTTCGGATAGATCATCTCACTTACACTCAAATCTCACATAATTTTAAAAGTGTTAAACTTTCCGACTCATGGAACAGGGACCTTTTGTGCTTTGAAAAGCTGGCGGCACAAAGATCCCTACCCCTAAATTTGATTTCTCTGATATACAAATCGTTGGTGTGTCCGGACGATGGCCCTGCCCCCTCATACATAGATGCGTGGGAGAAAGAGCTAAACCTAAAATTAACTAAAGAGACAATCGCGACTATAGAAATGCATGTGGTCCATCTAGGTGCATTACCATGCAGGAGACGTCTTATAGACTTGTTAGCAGGTGGTACAAAACACCGGTGGTACTGCATGCTATTAACCCACTCATTCCTTCATCGTGCTGGAGATGTCAATCCAGTACTGGTTCCTATTCACACATATGGTGGACGTGTCCATTGATTATACCATTTTGGACTGAAGTGGACAAAATAATCTGACAAGTTTGTATAGGATCTCCTATGATTACCCCACTATTTTTATTTTTGAACATTACCCCTGACTCTCCGAACAGATTCAACATTGCCTTATGGAAACACATGGTGTTAACAGCTAAAAATATAATTCCCTTGTATTGGAAGCAATTGATAACTCTGCCTACATCTCATTGGCTGAACAAATTAAGCCAAGTGGGCAGGTTAGAGGAGATGAGTACCTTCACTCATAAGGCAATGCTTGAGTATAACAAAATCTGGGGAACCTGGTGGAGTTTTACTGACAACCCTGAAACCCGTCAACTCTTCGTAGAGTAAACCTGATGCCTGTAGCTCTCTGTTTTTCTTTATTTTTACCCGCACATTCCATTCCATTCCATTATCTAATATGGTAATCTGATATTAAAATACCACAGTTTTATTAGAGCACACTTGCTTTTACAGAAGGTTCGGATCGTTCCATTTAGTTGATTTTAGTAGCGGTCCAGAAGAAGTGGGCTAGTTTAAACAGCAAACTGGCTTATGCGCTTGTCGTTGTTACAAGGTGGGCTATACCATCGTAAATGGAAGGATCTACTTTCTATTGTTTGTTCTGCATTATGTGCAGTTATACTCATGTAAAATCCACACATTTGTATACGGTTCTGATATTTGCTCTATTGTCTAGAAAATATAAATAAATAAAGAATTTAAAACAAAACAAAGTTCAGTGCTAGTACTCAATGTACTTAGCACTTCTGCAACTGCCCTATCTGCTCCAGGAATCTAAAAGCAGGTTCTAACCCAGAATTTCAATGCAGCTATAAACAGTGGTGCTCAGAGACTAGGATTCGTCCATGCTGACTTCTGTTGTTGCAATCCAAACCCTTCCTTCCCAACATTTCTTATCCATTGAAATGATAGTTCTGTTTAACTGCAAATCAAAATGGCTGCCTCCAGAAAATCAATATGGCAGCCTCCATGAAAGTGGACGGAACACTGAGCGTGTCACAATAGAACCCTTTAGCATCCATGGATGATGGCATCACAATGGCCCCTTGCTGGTTTCCTTTCTAGCAGCAGCCATTATTCTTCATTCTTCAGTCAGGTGTGGATCCATGCACATCAACAGGTATGGTGCCAATCCACAGGTAAGGACGTGTTTTTGTTTGTTTCAAACGAAGGTGTCGGTTTATGGAAAGATTTGTTTGAGGGAAAAATTGCATTTCTGTGCAGATTGGAATACTGTCCAGCAACTATTAGCAGGCCCAGAACACAAAAACCTTCTTAACTGTTTCTGACGGTATAGCCATATGCACTTCAAGAGTACCCCTCTTTACCCCCTGCAACATGGGGGAAGGAAGCGGTCACCAACGGAGCAATGCCTTTTCTGGCTTTTTGCTTTTTGGCCACTGCAATGCAGGTGCAGATCAGTTTAGTATCTGCAACTCAACATCAATCAAGAGATACCATACCTTTTATGGATTTTTGGAGCTGGCAGAATGAGAATGCACCTGTTGTCCAATCAAAGTTCTGTGTTAGTACTCAATGTACTTAGCACCTCTACAACTGCACTACCTGCTCCAGGAATCCAAAAACAGGTTCTAACCCAGTATTTTAATGCAGCTATAAACAATAGTGCTCAGAAACTAGGCTTCGTCCATGCTGACTTCTGTGGTTGCAATCCAAACCCTTCCCAACATTTCTTATCCATTGAAATGACTGCTCTGTTTAACTGCAAATCAAAATGGCTGCCTCCAGAAAATCAATATGGCAGCCTCCATGAAAATTTCAATAGACGGAACACTGAACGTGTCATAATGGAACCCTTCAGCATCCATGGATGATGACATCACAAAGGACCCTTGCTATTTTAATCCCTGGCAGTGGCCATGATTCTTCATCCTTCAATCAGGTGTAGATCTATGCACATCAACAGGTATGGTGCCAATCCACAGGTAAGGGCGTGTTTTTGTTTGTGTGAAACAAAGGTGTCAGTTTAAGGAAAGATTTGTTTGACGGAAAAATTGCATTTCTGTGCAGAATGGAATACTGTCCAGCATCTATTAGCAGGCCCAGAATACAAAAACTTCTTATCTGTTTCTGACAGTATGGCCATATGAACTCCAAGAGTACCTCTCTTTATCTGCTGTTGCAACTTGGGGGAAGGAAGCAGCGACCGATGGAGCTATTTCATTTCTGGTTCTTGCTTTTTGGCCACTGCAATGCAGGTGCAGATCAGTTTAGCGTCTGCAACTCACTACCTCTCAAAAGATACCATATCTTTTATGGATTTTTGTAGCTGGCAGAATGAGAATGCACCTGTTGTCCAATCAAAGTTCTGTGCTAGTACTCAATGTACTTAGCACCTCTGCAACTGCCCTATCTGCTCCAGGAATCCAAAAGCAGGTTCTAACCAAGAACTTTAATGCAGCTATAAACAGTCGTGCTCAGAGACTAGGTTCGTCCATGCTGACTTCTGTGGTTGCAATCCAAACCCTTCCCAACATTTCTTATCCATTGAAATGACAGCTCTGTTTAAGGGCTCATTCAGACGGCCGTATGCTGTCCGCAAAAATACTGAATGCTATCCGTTTTTTTGCGGATCCGCAAAAAAACGGATCCGCAAAAAAACGGATAGCATTCAGTATTTTTGCGGACCCATAGACTTCAATGGGGCCATGTCCTGATTTTCACGGACAAGTATAGGACATGTTTCATTTTTTTTGCGGATCCGCAAAAAAACGGATAGCATTCAGTATTTTTGCGGACAGCATACGGCCGTCTGAATGAGCCCTAAAGGGAACCTGTCATGTGGATATTTGATTATAATCTAACTAATTATATACAATCATTAACTACTAAAAAGTACCTTAGATGTATTCACTTACTGGTGTGACAGATGGTTACCTCATAATATACACACAAAGATGCCGCATGCTAATGAGCTGATTTGAGTCCAGCGTGATGTCAGTGAGTCCAGCGTATTTTTAATTCAGAGCTATAGCCACTCCCCTGCCCACCTGCTGCTGATTCATATGGAAAATAACTGTCACTCAGCAGCAGGTGGGCGGGGAGAGTCAGGAGCTCATAAATATTCATGACTCATCATTATCAGCTGGAGCTTTTTAATACAAGATGTTGGAAGATTGACTGGGTCAATTAAAGAAAGTGACCCAGCATTTTGCTAAGAGAATCAGTCACTTATTTATGTTGCCCTTAGTTAGGACACCATAAAACTGGTGACAGGGTCCCTTGAACTGCATTTCAAAATGGCTGCCTCCAGAAAATCAATATGGCAGCCTCCATGAAAATTTCAGCAGACGGACCACTGAGCGTGTCATAATGGAACCTTTCAGCATCAATGGATGATGACATCACAATGGCCGCTTGCTGGTTTTCTTCCTGGCAGCAGCCATGATTCTTCATTCTTCAGTCAGGTGTGGATCAATGCACATCAACAGGTACCGTATAGTGTCAATCCACAAGTAATGGCTCGTTTTTGTTATTGTCAAACGAAGGTGTCAGTTTATGCAAAGATTTGTTTGAGGGAAAAATGGCATTTCTGTGCAGATTGGATTACTGTCCAGCATCTATTAGCAGGCCCAGAATACAAAACCTTCTTATCTGTTTCTGACAGTATGGCCATATGAACTCCAAGAGTACCTCTCTTTATCCGCTGTTGCCACTTGGGGGAAGGAATCAGCCACTGACGGAGCTATGCCTTTTCTAGTTCTTGCTTTTTGGCCACTGCAATGCAGGTGCAGATCAGTTTAGCGTCTGCAACTCACTACCTCTCATGAGATACCATATCTTTTATGGATTTTTGTAGCTGGCAGAATGAGAATGCGCCTGTTGTCCAATCAAAGTTCTGTGCTAGTACTCAATGTACTTAGCACCTCTGCAACTGCCCTATCTGCTCCAGGAATCCAAAAGCAGGTTCTAACCCAGAATTTCAATGCAGCTATAAACAGTGGTGCTCAGAGACTAGGCTTCATCCATGCTGACTTCTGTGGTTGCAATCCAAACCCTTCCCACCATTTCTTATCCATTGAAATGACAGCTCTGTTTAACTGCATATCAAAATGGCTGCCTCCAGAAAATCAATATATCAGCCTCCATGAAAATTTCAGCGGACGGAACACTGAGCGTGTCACAATAGAACCTGTAAGCATCCATGGATGATGACATCACAATGGCCCCTTGCTGGTTTCCTTCCTGGCAGCAGCCATGATTCTTCATTCTTCAGTCAGGTGTGGATTCATGCACATCAACAGGTATGGTGCCAATCCACAGGTAAGAGCGCGTTTTTGTTTGTGTCAAACAAAGGTGTCTGTTTATGAAAAGATTTGTTTGAGGGAAAAATGGCATTTCTGTGCAGATTGGAATATTGTCCAGCGACTATTAGCAGGCCCAGAACACAAAAACCTTATTGTATTCGGGTCGGCTAATGATAAGTACGCCTACCTACCTAACTACGTTACTTTAAGCACTAGGGGTATGCCGAGACTGCTGCACGGAGGGTAGGCTAAAGGGGCCCACCCCATTGAGTAGTTAGAATAAGGGGGACTTGGGAGGGTGGGGCAGATACAAGCCGTCGGTAATTTGAGGAGGAGGCTGCGGCTTATAAGCAGCATAACCCCGCCTCTCCTCACACAAATGCGGCAAATAGTCATTTGCCTATAACTTGTATTCGGGTCGGCTAATGATAAGTACGCCTACCTACCTACCTACTTTACCTTAAGCAGTAGGGGTATGCCGAGACTGCTGTACGGAGGGTAGGCTAAAGGGGCCAAAAACCACAAACATCGCTGGAGGGCAATAGTGTTTATTAACAAAATTACAAAACCAGATCCCTGAAAGCATTGAACATTTCACACTGCGGATTTGGTATATACCGTGCATAACAAGCCGACTGCCACCTGCCCAACTTCTTGATAACATGCACCGGTACGTTGTGCTTGGAGGCGGCGGAAGCCGCGCCAATGCGAAATGAATGCCCCGTGATGGAACTGGGGCTGATACCAACATTCTTCAACAATATGCGGATAAATTTGAGAAAGTTCTGACAACTCAAAGGCGCAGAACCCAGCCTTAGCAGAGGAGCATCCCCTGAGGTTGCTTCAATAAAGCGCATCCATTCCTGCAATGCCATAACTGGGCACCATTTATTACCAGTGGGGAAGTATCTAACCTCTGTGAGCTGACCTGCTCGGGCCGTCTTTGTGGACGTTAAAGTAAGAATGTAGCATGACCCATCCCATGACAGCTGATTCTTCCTCAGATAGTTCTTGCACGTTGTAGCGCAGGTGAACTCGCCTGGTCTTAGAAAGCCGTAGAAGGCTAGGTACATGGTTGTCTTGATCAATAAGCTAGTGTGCTTACCGAAAGGGGTTTCTGCGTTTATCTGAAAGCAATCTGAACATTGACCCCGTAAATGGCTGTCGTGTAGGGCGGGCCACAGCGGACCCCTTCTGGATACCTTTCAGTAACATTCTAATTGGATGGGCTGAAAACAAGGAGGGTTGATTAGAATGCCTTAAATACAAATGGTGTTGAATCCCAGCCATGTACAACTTAATGGTGCTAAATGACAGCTTCTGGTGAGAGTGGCAAAATGCGGCAAAGGCCAGTAGGTAAGAAATGTTGCCTACTCCTGCCGACTCCTGCCGATGGCCGCCTGGTGGTAGCGAGATGAACCGTTAGTCCATCGCTAGCTGGTCGAGCCTGGGCACTGGTGACAGTACGTGGTCTGCTTGTGGAGAGACCTGAAAAAAGAGTGGCAAGTTACCCCTGGATAATGCATCCGCAGCTACATTAATTTGCCCCCTAATGTGTTCACACTTTTTGTGAAAATTATATTGAAGTGAGAACCAAACCATTCTCCTGACGAACTACATGATCTGTGTGGAGGCTGACCTACCCTTTGAGAGAATCTCGACTAGATCCTCATTGTCAGTCAGGAAAAGAACTGTCTGGTTCCTCCATAGTGCTCCCCATACTAAGCGGCCCCCACGATAGGGTTAATCTCGAACAATGGGGAACACCTGGAGAAACCCTCCAAGCTCACAATCTCCGGTGGCCACCGGTCGGCAAACCAATGAGAGCTGAAGATAGCTGCAAAGCCTACTGAAGATGACGCATCCGTGTGGACTACTGGGAAGCTATTTGAAACCGCCGGGATAAACAACGAGATACTATTGCACTGTGTCATATATCTTCTATATGAAAAAGAATCTTCATATAAAAGAGAGGATAAAAAAAATATATATATATATTATCCTTCAGGCGGACATAAAAAACGCCTCTAAGTTCTTTTTATCAAGTATCTTAATTTGATTTGTGCAAGCAGTGAAACAAAGGAACAATTGTATATGCAAAATATATAATCGTTTATTATAAAAACAAAGAATATAAAAACAATACAACTGTAAAACAAATGATGAAGTTACAACGTAACATTCAAAATGTACCACACGGTGGTGTTAACACACCCCTATCTGATCAGCACAGTATGATTTAATGATTTATGACAACCAGTGTCATACTTTTAACAAACGGACTCATATACCAAGAGAAACTTAGGATCTTCTGTTATCAAACAGGCTATAACAATAAAACACGGATTTACAGGAAAATAACTGTTATCCCTTGACTCTGTTTTCCTATGACCAATCAAAAATATATGATATTAATATGATATAATATTCAACTCGGCAACCAGACTAAGGAAAATAACTTTCCAAGGGTTTAATCCTCTTTTCAAATAATGTCAGATCTTCCATTAACAATATGCATCTTTGCTAAGAGAATAATCAGCATTATGGAGGCACCTAACACTATATATTCCCACAATATGGGAACTCTTGGCTATATACCGAGAGAAATATCTTATTAATATCATGAGTAGTAAACAAAATATACGTTACCGGGTCAAAGGTAGACAGAGTTCAGATGGGATCAGTTCTGAAGAACTTTCCTAGTAATCCAAAAAGAATAATCCAAGTTTCTTCTGGTAAAGTTTTTCTTTTTGATTGAATGAATGGATGGATCAATGGATATATGGATCTTTTTCTCTAGCTCTTTTTTTTTCTCTTGCTAACTCCCCATGCTACTCCGCACACGAGTAATTATTCCCCCCCTTATCTAAGAATCATCCCCTTTAGATTAGGGATTCCCAATCAGGTAAGGTGGGTGTATTCGCATGCTAATAACATCATGACGTTATATCAACTCCTAATATGGTATAGAACAAATAATGAAATAATATAATATTGTCCATCTGCCTCCAGATGGCACTGCGGTACTGTAGATGAACATCCCAACTTTTAAGCATTAAAATTAAATATCTAATAATATGCTCAGGACCTCGTTGACCTTTCTTAAAATAAATCATTGAGGAAGGTCTTTTCCTGACTCTTTTAATTACCTATACCCTGGACTTGTTGGAGTTGACTGTTTTCTCCTATCTTTTTGAAATTTAGGTTGACTTGATGAAAATTTTATATAGCGGCTTTGATGCTTGGCATCGGAACTTGTACATTTCACTTATCTACGTCCATGAATAACTATTATTTTGAAATGGCATTTACTTTTCCCAGAAACCCAATTAACATAAACTTACTTGTTTCTGTACCTTCTACAATACCTTCTAAATGGTAAATACATGGTATGACATATATAAATCGATACATTGTTACACATAGATAACACATTATATGAATTATTGATTAACATATGTTATAAACTAAATATACCATGCAGATATATATATAATATAATTATGAATATATAAATTGAACCTCATACAGCAGGTGTGTGATAAGGACATGAGTCCTTATCAAATAACCTTGTTCCCTCCAGACAGACATGTTTTAGGGAGTTGACTTACTCCTTAACAGATGGTCTCATATCTTTAGCACTAACTTTTAATACAATGTCTGTTTATGTTCACAATTATTATTTTTTATATAGACTGAACTTGCCATGAACTCATCTTGGCTTCCTCAGCCATATAATATAACTTTGGTTCAGGCTGATCTTATTCTTAAAGGCAATGAGATGAGCATTCATTTTGATTATAATGTCATTAGATAATATTGTATACGTATGAAAATGAACAACAACTGTGACAGGAACTCATCCCACATGACCAAATCTGCCATAGCTTCCTGACCTATGACTATTGGACTATCCTGATCGCGAGCATGTGGCAGCAACTTCAAGAGTCTGGAAATGAACGACCTGCCTTGGGGTATGATGCGCATAGCAAAGTTGAGCATACCAAGCAGGGATTGAAGATCCGATTTAGTAGTGACCCTAACTCGGGCTAGCTTATGTACCGCTTCTTTGACCCTGAGCAATTTGTCTTGAGGAAGGCTAGCTTCCATGCTGCCAGTATCCAGACGAATACCAAGAAATGTAATGGCAGTACTGGGCCCTTCCACCTTGTGTGGGGCTACAGGCACCCTGAGGTCTGCAAATACTGTAATACCTGTAGGTCCTGGGGTGTATGTTCTGGGGGTTCTATCAAGAGGAAGTCATCCAAGTAGTGAATGATGTGAACGACACAAAATAAGTCTTGAAGGATCCAATGTTTGGATCTGGCAATCTGATCAATAATCAATGGGCTGGATTTAGAGCCAAAGGTAAACTTATTGGCAAAGTAATATTTGTTTAACCACTTAAGCCCATGCCATTGCCACAGCTCAGCCTGGATTGGGAGCAATTTTAAAGCGTTTGTGATGTCTGCTTTAGACAGCCAAGCCCCCCGACCCAACCTCAGTATGACCTGAATGGATTCATCAATAGAAGTGTACTTCATTGAGAATTCTTCTGACGGAATTAGAGAATTAAGGCTAGGTATGGGTAATGAATGTGGGGCTGAGAGGTTGTATATCAATCTTTTTTTATTACTGAATTTCCCAGTCACTACACCAACAGGGTTAACCCTCCAACAATCAAAGGGGGGTATTCGAATGGTCCAATGAGATACCCCTTGTCCAACTCAGCCTGAATGAGCTGGGAAATGGCCACGGGGTCTCTCGAGGCTGACAACAGGTTCTTGCACTCGTAAGAGACCTGTGAAAGAGCGAATAGACCTGTATGGAAACCTGCGGACAGACCATTGATAACAAACTGTACCCAGTCGTCATGTGGATGGGACCCTAACAGGGTACAAAGAAGACCTACGTCCACCACGCTTAGTCATGCTGGATCATGATTTTTTTGTGGACAAAACACACGGGGGTGGGCTCTGATGCATATCGCACACAAATGCAGAAGTCTACACTGGCTGTAGTTGCACGCTGAGTAATTAAAATTATTGCAGATCTGAGAATTCCCAAGATACTTGATGGGACGCCCCAACTTGTCCACTCCCGGGACACTTTTGCTGACTGATGGCCCAGGAACACAACTAGCCTGCGACTGTGCTGGATTGTTGACATATGAGCACCAGTCTGTCATATGGGAGTAAGAGTGGCATTTAGAACAGGCAGGAGCTTTGAGGTCCGCAAAGTGTCTACAGAACAGTTCTGTATCCATATTGGACCAATCCACTGTGTGTTGGAATTGAGCCAACGCCGCTGCAGCTTTCGCAGAGAAGGAACGGTGAAAGTCGTAAAAGGCGGACCCACCATATTTATAGGCTAGATCCACGACCTTGTACAAATAAAGATCTAACTCCTCTCTGCGCTGCGGATTAACAGAACAGACAACATCCCTGTACAGACTAAAGGCTAAGACGAACTCTGGTATGCTGAGTTTCCTATTCAACCTCACATCCTTAGATTTGAGAACAACCGAGACCTCCCCACAGACTATGGTCTTGTTGTCTGGCGCCTCATGGGCTGTTATGAGTAAGGATGCTAAGTTCACGTCCTTGCCGTCAATTATATCCTGCTGTATGTTGGCTGGAACGAAGTGGGTGGTGCGATAGAGGGTATAGAACCTAACCCACCAGCCACACTAGCCTGGGAGCTAGAAGAACCTGCCGGACTCTGGCACACCAAACGGGCAGCTGTATCACCTGCCTCGACCGACTCTAGCCTGGCCTGAAAGTTCGACATTGATGATGCCATGGAGTTGATGGCCGCGTGCAGTTGCGTAAGCGAGGTCTGAAAAGTGTCTATGGACACCACCTGTGGGTTTTGGACCACCGGAGCTGAAGACAGAAGACGGAACAATTCCGCCTTCCTTGCAGAACGTGGAAATGGAATGCCTCTCTTAGATAACTCTGCCATCAACTTGGGCACAGTCCACGACCTTAATGATGGTGTGGAGTCTCTTGCGGAATGCGACGCCACGCTCCCACGGGATGATGATGTATCGCCCATCAATGATTCTTGAGACATCCTACTAAAAACACAACATGATTAACCCCTTAAGGACTCAGCCCTATTTTACCTTAAGGACTTAGCCATTTTTTGCAAATCTGACCAGTGTCACTTTAAGTGCTGATAACTTTAAAACACTTTGTCACATATTGTACTTCATGACACTGGTAAAATGAAGTCCAAAAAATTCATTTTTATTTATATAAAAAAAACAAATTTACCAAAAATTTTCAAAAACCCACTTTTTAGGGACCAGTTCAGGTCTGAAGTCACTTTGTGAGGCTTACATAATAGAAACCACCCAAAAATGACCCCATTCTAGAAACTACACCCCTCAAGGTTTTCAAAACTGATTTTACAAACTTTGTTAACCCTTTAGGTGTTGCACAAGAGTTATTGGCAAATAGAGATGAAATTTAAGAATTTCAATTTTTTGGCAAATTTTCCATTTTAATCCATTTTTTCCAGTAAAAAAGCAAGGGTTAACAGCCAAACAAAATGCTATATTTATTGCCCCGATTCTTTAGTTTGCAGAAACACCCCATATGTGGCCGTAAACTACTGTACGGGCACACAGTAGGGCGTAGAGGGAAAGGTGCGCCGTATGGTTTTTGGAAGGCAGATTTTGCTGGACTGATTTTTTTGACACCATGTCCCATTTGAAGCCCCCTGATGCACCCCTAGAGTAGAAACTCCATAAAAGTGACCCCATCTAAGAAACTACACCCCTCAAGGTATTCAAAACTGATTTTACAAACTTTGTTAACCCTTTAGGTGTTGCACAAGATTTAATGGAAAATAGAGATACAATTTAAAAATTTTTCTTTTTTGGCAGATTCTCCATTAAAAAAATTTTTTTCAGTTACAAAGAAAGGGTTAAAAGCCAAACAAAACTCATTATTTATGGCCCTGATTCTGTAGTTTACAGAAACACCCCATATGTGGTCGTAAACTACTGTACGGGCACACGGCAGGGCGCAGAAGGAAAGGAATGCCATACGGTTTTTGGAAGGCAGATTTTGCTAGACAGTTTTTTTGGACACCATGTCCCATTTGAAGCCCCCCTGATGCACCCCTAGAGTAGAAACTCCAAAAAGTGACCCTATTTTAGAAACTACGGGATAGGGTGGAAGTTTTGTTGGTACTAGTTTAGGGTACATATGATTTTTGGTTGCTCTATATTACACTTTTTGTGAGGCAATGTTATTTACAACATTCATCTGACAGGTTAGATCATGTGGTATTTTTATAGAGCAGGTTGTCACGGATGCGGCGATACCTAATATGTATACAATTTTTTTATTTATGTAAGTTTTACACAATGATTTCATTTTTGAAACAAAAAAAATCATGTTTTAGTGTCTCCATAGTCTGAGAGGCATAGTTTTTTCAGTTTTTGGGCGATTATCTTAGGTAGGGTCGTATTTTTGGTGGGATGAGATGACGGTTTGATTGGGTGCATATGACTTTTTGATAGCTTGCTATTACACTTTTTGTGACGTAAGATGACAAAAAATGGCTTTTTTTACACCGTTTTTATTTTTATTTTTTTACGGTGTTCACCTGAGGGGTTAGATCATGTGATATTTTTATAGAGCTGGTCGATATGGACGCGGAGATACCTAATATGTATACTTTTTTTTTATTTATGTAAGTTTTACACAATGATTTCATTTTTGAAACAAAAAAAATCATGTTTTAGTGTTTCCATAGTCTAAGAGCCATAGTTTTTTCAGTTTTTGGGCGATTATCTTGGGTAGGGTATGATTTTTGCGGGATGAGATGACGGTTTGATTGGTACTATTTTGGTGTACATACGACTATATTGATCAGTTTTATTACCTTTTTGGGAAGTAAGGTGGGCAAAATTTCCTCATAGTTTTTATTTTTTTATTTTTATGGCGTTCACCGTGCGGGGAAAGTAACATGACCGTTTTATAGATCAGGTCGTTACGGACGTGGCGATACCTAATATGTGTAGTGTATTTTATTTTTTTAATTTTTATTCAGTGATAAATGTGTTTTTTTTATCTTAACTTTTTTCCCTTTTTTTAAATTTTTTTGACCCAGACCCACTTTGTTCTTGAAGATCCAGTGGGTCTGATGTCTGTATAATACAGTACAGTATATAGTGTATTGTACTGTATTTTACTTACACTTTGTCTGAACAGATCTATGCCTTTAGCACAGATCTGTTCAGCACCATGGACAGCAGGATGCCTGAGAAGGCGTCCTGTTGCCATGGGAACCTTCCCGTCTGCTCAGTTGTGGCCACAACTTCGCAGACGGGGAAGGGTAAGGACGGGGGCTCCCTCCCTCTGTCACCCCATCCTGTCGGGGGGCTGCAAAGGCACAGCAGCCCCCCGATGGGAGAGGGAGGGAGCCCCCTCTTACTGTTAACCTTTTCCATACAGCGGTCCATATGGACCGCGGTATGGAAAGGGTTAAACGGCTGACATCACAGCACAGATGTCAGTCGTTTATACCAGAGTGTCAGCAATGAGCTGACACTCTGGTATAACCACTGTACACCAATGATTATTCAAGAGGAGGCGGGCGGGGGATCGCGATCCCGCCTGCCACACCACCCGCCTCCCGCACCGCCCGCACCGCCTGCAACACCCCCCCTGCACCACCCGCCGCCATAAAATCATTCAGGGGTGCAGGGGGGGGGTTAAAAAAAAACGTTATTTGGGGCATTTTAAAGTTTGATCTGCGGGGATCAGAATCGGCAGAAAGCACAGCAAACCGCAGGTTTGAATTGACCTGCAGTTTGCTGCGATCGCCGATACAGTTTGCTGCGATCGCCGACCCCCCCCCCCCGGCGTTGTGACAGGATGCCCGCTGAATGATTTCAGTGGGCATCCTGTTCCAATTAACCCCTGCAGCTCCGCAATCTCGATTTAAACTCATGACGTACCGGTACGTCATGGGTCCTTAAGGACTCCGGAAACATGCCATAACGGTACGTCATGCGTCCCTAAGGGGTTAATGCAGAAGGTGAATGCCCAACACCAGGCTTGTGCCACTCACCAATATCACACGGACCACCAATGTGCCGAGAACCACCGTACCCGCACACGAGATACCGTCCAGCATGCACCCCTCCCCCGTAGTGACTGTAAAATGGGAAGATGTGTACACCGCAGAATACACTGTGACCTAAGTAGCCTTGCAAGCCCCGAACGAGTGTAGACTGAGACATGAAAGTGAACAAGGCATGCAGTGTAGGATCGTATCCTGTGGTCGTGACAGGACTTAACGTGTCTGTAGACGTGACAGATGTATCGAATTGATGCCTGTAGTCGTGACGGGGCTTAACGTGTCTGTAGACGTGACAGACGTATCGAATTGATGCCTGTAAACGTGACAGGACTTAAAGTATATATATATATATACAGTATATATATATAATTTTAATTTTTTATTTTTTTACGTGTCTGTGGCTGTGACAGGCGTATCGAGATGTAGCCTGTGGTCGTGACAGGCTAGAGCCTAACCGAGGATATAATAGACACATAAGAGTCCTGCCCGTCAGACAGACTTGCCACTACCTGCCATAAAAGTGTACCCCAAATATTTTTTTTATTTTTTTTTATCCCTAACCTGTAAGTGGAATGTGAGTATGCACCCACAATGCTACTGTACCTGGCAACTGCTTGCTCGCTGATGCAGTGAATGAAACGTAGCTGAACATGTTAAAACAGAGTATTAGCAACTGTAGAATACCCCCTAGCCTCACAAAAAAAAATCTACTTCTGTGATGCTTAGTAGCTTACTTGACTCTGATGCCAACGTGCTCACTAAGTATATAGCTGCGTCTCCTGGTAAGAAACCGTGCAGCGGGAGGATAGAAGGAGCCACGAACCTATGTGAAGCATATATAAGAAAGAACAGACCTATAGACAATTGACCCAGTAATTGGTAAGTAACGTACTGCTTGAGATGCCCCCACCAGTTCATGAACCAGGATAAAACAATGCAACCAAGGCACCCCTGCAGCCAGACACAAACCTTATGGTACTGAGTATAACCTATGTATACTGCCCCGTCCTATGATGTAACACAATATTGGATATACAGTCTTTGCCAAAAGTTTTGAGAATGACACAAATATTAGTTTTTAAAAAGTTTGCTGCTAAACTGCTTTTAGATCTTTGTTTCAGTTGTTTCTGTGATGTAGTGAAATATAATTACACGCACTTCATATGTTTCAAAGGCTTTTATCGACAATTACATGACATTTATGCAAAGAGTCAGTATTTGCAGTGTTGGCCCTTCTTTTTCAGGACCTCTGCAATTCGACTGGGCATGCTCTCAATCAACTTCTGGGCCAATTCCTGACTGATAGCAACCCATTCTTTCATAATCACTTCTTGGAGTTTGTCAGAATTAGTGGGTTTTTGTTTGTCCACCCGCCTCTTGAGGATTGACCACAAGTTCTCAATGGGATTAAGATCTGGGGAGTTTCCAGGCCATGGACCCAAAATGTCAACGTTTTGGTCCCCGAGCCACTTAGTTATCACTTTTGCCTTATGGCACGGTGCTCCATCGTGCTGGAAAATGCATTGTTCTTCACCAAACCATTGTTGGATTGTTGGAAGAAGTTGCTGTTGGAGGGTGTTTTGGTACCATTCTTTATTCATGGCTGTGTTTTTGGGCAAAATTGTGAGTGAGCCCACTCCCTTGGATGAGAAGCAACCCCACACATGAATGGTCTCAGGATGCTTTACTGTTGGCATGACACAGGACTGATGGTAGCGCTCACCTTTTATTCTCCGGACAAGCCTTTTTCCAGATGCCCCAAACAATCGGAAAGAGGCTTCATCGGAGAATATGACTTTGCCCCAGTCCTCAGCAGTCCATTCACCATACTTTCTGCAGAAGATCAATCTGTCCCTGATGTTTATTTTGGAGAGAAGTGGCTTCTTTGCTGCCCTTCTTGACACCAGGCCATCTTCCAAAAGTCTTCGCCTCACTGTGCGTGCAGATGCGCTCACACCTGCCTGCTGCCATTCCTGAGCAAGCTCTGCACTGGTGGCACTCCGATCCCGCAGCTGAATCCTCTTTAGGAGACGATCCTGGCGCTTGCTGGACTTTCTTGGACGCCCTGAAGCCTTCTTAACAAGAATTGAACCTCTTTCCTTGAAGTTCTTGATGATCCTATAAATTGTTGATTGAGGTGCAATCTTAGTAGCCACAATATCCTTGCCTGTAAAGCCATTTTTATGCAACGCAATGATGGCTGCATGCGTTTCTTTGCAGGTCACCATGGTTAACAATGGAAGAACAATGATTTCAAGCATCACCCTCCTTTTAACATGTCAAGTCTGCCATTTTAACCCAATCAGCCTGACATAATAATCTCCAGCCTTGTGCTCGTCAACATTCTCACCTGAGTTAACAAGACGATTACTGAAATGATCTCAGCAGGTCCTTTAATGACAGCAATGAAATGCAGTGGAAAGTTTTTTTGGGGATTAAGTTAATTTTCATGGCAAAGAAGGACTATGCAATTCATCTGATCACTCTTCATAACATTCTGGAGTATATGCAAATTGCTATTATAAAAACTTAAGCAGCAACTTTTCCAATTTCCAATATTTATGTAATTCTCAAAACTTTTGGCCACGACTGTACACAGGAGCCATACTTTATTTTGTTTTTTCTTAAACACTCTTTTTTTTTTTTGTTTACAAGACTGTAAACACTACACAAGCATAAGCAGAGTAGTTACAAAAATGTTACAGGCAACTGTATGCTGTAATAGCCCTGCCGACCAGCAGATGGCATGCTGGGACAACTTGAGGCAGCAGAGCACGGCTCTGAACACATGGAAGCCGCCTCTGCCGCCCGCCGAGATGAGCAGGTAAGAACATGCGGCGTGTCGGTGCCGATCCCACCCCCCTGCCCTGGGATGATGCCGCAAGGCCTCGATCTTACCGCTGGATGATGTGAACGCTGGTGGGGATGTAGACGCCGATGCCGATGAGAGGCAGAGATTGTATACTCTCTTGCGTAACGGAGCCCGGAATTGACGCAGATACGAGCCGCCGGTAAGGCGAGGAGGAGGCTGCAGCTTATAAGCAGCATAACCCCGCCTCCCCTCACACAAATGCGGCAAATAGTAATTTGCCTATAACTTATCTGTTCCTGACGGTATGCCATAAGAACTTCGAGACTACCCCTCTTTACCCACCGGTGGCAACTTGGGGGAAGGAAGCGGTCACCAACGGAGCAATGCCTTTTCTGGCTTTTGCTTTTTGGCCACTGCAATGCAGGTGCAGATCAGTTTAGTGTCTGCAACTCAACACCTATCATGAGATACCATATCTTTTATGGATTTTTGTAGAAGGCAGAATGAGAATGCACCTGTTGTCCAATCAAACTTCTGTGCTAGTACTCAATGTACTTAGCACCTCTGCAACTGCCCTACCTGCTCCAGGAGTCCAAAAGCAGGTTCTAACCCAGAATTTCAATGCAGCTATAAACAGTGGTGCTCAGAGACTAGGCTTCGTCCATGCTGACTTCTGTGGTTGCAATCCAAACCCTTCCCAACATTTCTTATCCATTGAAATGACAGCTCTGTTTAACTGCATATCAAAATGGCTGCTTCCAGAAAATCAATATGGCAGCCTCCATGAACATTTCAGCGGAAGGAACACTGATCGTGTCACAATAGAACCCTTCCGCTTCCATGGATGATGACATCACAATGGCCCCTTGCTGTTTTAATCCCTGGCAGCAGCCATGATTCTTCATTCTTCAATCAGGTGTGGATCCATGCACATCAACAGGTATGGTGCCAATCTACTGGTAAGGGCGCGTTTTTATTTGTGTGAAACGAAGGTGTCAGTTTATGGAATGATTTGTTTGACGGAAAAATGGCATTTCTGTGCAGATTGGATTACTGTCCAGCATCTATTAGCAGGCCCAGAATACAAAAACCTTCTTATATGTTTCTGATGGTATGGCCATATGAACTCCAAGAATACCTCTCTTTATCCGCTGTTGCAACTTGGGGTAAGGAATCAGCCACCGATGGAGCTATTCCTTTTCTGGTTCTTACTTTTTGGCCACTGCAATGCAGGTGCAGATCAGTTTAGCGTCTGCAACTCAACACCTATCATGAGATACCATATCTTTTATGGATTTTTGTAGCTGGCAGAATGAGAATGCGCCTGTTGTCCAATCAAAGTTCTGTGCTAGTACTCAATGTATTTAGCACCTCTGCAACTGCCCTATCTGCTCCAGGAATAAAAAAGCAGGTTCTAACCCAGAATTTCAATGCAGCTATAAACAGTGGTGCTCAGAGACTAGGCTTCGTCCATGCTGACTTCTGTGGTTGCAATCCAAACCCTTCCCAACATTTCTTATCCATTGAAATGACAGCTCTGTTTAACTGCATTTGAAAATGGCTGCCTCCAGAAAATCAATATGGCAGCCTCCATGAAAATTTCAGCGGAAGGAACACTGAGCGTGTCACAATAGAACCCTTCAGCTTCCATGGATGATGACATCACAATGGCCCCTTGCTGGTGTCCTTTCTGGCAGCAGCCATGATTCTTCATTCTTCAGTCAGGTGTGGATCCATGCACATCAACAGGTATGGTGCCAATCCACAGGTAAGGGCGCGTTTTTGTTGGTGTCAAACGAAGGTGTCAGTTTATGTAAAGATTTGTTTGAGGGAAAAATTGCATTTCTTTGCAGATTGGAATACTGTCCAGCGACTATTAGCAGGCCCAGAACACAAAAACCTTCTTATCTGTTTCTGACAGTATGGCCATATGAACTTCGAGAGTACCCCTCTTTACCCCCTGTTGCAAATTGGGGGAAGGAAGCGGTCACCGACGGAGCAATACCTTTTCTAGCTTTTGCTTTTTGGCCACTGCAATGCAGATACAGATCAGTTTAGCATCTGCAACTCAACACCTATCATGAGATACCATACCTTTTATGGATTTTTGGAGCTGGCAGAATGAGAATGCACCTGTTGGCCAATCAAAGTTCTGTGCTAGTACTCAATGTACTTAGAACCTCTGCAACTGCTCTACCTGCTCCAGGAATCCAAAAGCAGGTTCTAACCTAGTATTTTAATGCAGCTTTAAACAATAGTGCTCAGAAACTAGGCTTCGTCCATGCTGACTTCTGTAGTTGCAATCCAAACCCTGCCTAACATTTCTAATCCATTGAAATGACAGCTCTGTTTAACTGCAAATCAAAATGGCTGCCTCCAGAAAATCAATATGGCAGCCTCCATGAAGATTTTTAAATAGACGGAACACTGAGCGTGTCATAATGGAACCCTTCAGCATCCATGGATGATGACACCACAAAGGACACTTGCTGTTTAGGGATGAGCGACCCCGAACTGTATAGTTCGGGTTCGTACCGAATTTTGGGGTGTCCGTGACACGGACCCGAACATTTTCGTAAAAGTCCGTGTTCGGGTTCGGTGTTCGGCGCTTTCTTGGCGCTTTTTGAAAGGCTGCAAAGCAGCCAATCAACAAGCGTCATACTACTTGCCCCAAGAGGCCATCACAGCCTTGCCTACTATTGGCATGGCTGTGATTGGTCAGTGCAGCATGTGACCCAGCCTCTATATAAGCTTGGGTCACGTTGCGCTGCACGTCACTCTGCTGATTGAAGCATAGGGAGAGGTTGCAGCTGCGACGTTAGGGCGAGATTAGGCAGTGATTAACTCCTCCAAAAGACTTCATTCTGTGATCGATCTGCAGCTGTGGATCATTGAAGTGCTAATATTGACTTGCTCACTTTTTTGAGGCTGCCCAGAGCGTTTTTAGATCACTTTTTTTCTGGGGTGATCGGCGGACATTTTGTGACTTGTGGTGCGCCAGCACAAGCTATCACCAAGTGTATTTAACCATCAATAGTGTGGTTATTTTGTGCTATATCCTACATCAGCTGCAGGCTGAGCCTGTGTCACCGAAGTGCATTTAACCATCAACAGTCTGGTTATTTTTTGGCCATATACTACATCAGCTGCAGGCTGAGCCTGTGTCACCGAAGTGCATTTAACCATCAACAGTCTGATTATTTTTTGGCCATATACTACATCTGGTACAGGCTGAGCCTGTGTCACCCAAGTGCATTTAACCATCAACAGTGTGGTTATTTTTTGGCCATATACTACATCAGGGGCAAGTTGAGCCTGTCACCCAGTGCCTAAAAAATAGACCTGACATTTCTATTCAACCAAATCTGCACTGTTTTAGCTGGTCAAGTTATTTGTAGTGACCGTAAAAGCACTTTTTTTTTTCTGGGTTGAAAAACTATTCCCAAATTTGCCATTCTCAAAATAACTAGTTTCTGGTATTTGAGGCCTACTTGAAATCTATCCCAAAAAGCATATCTTACATTGAAGGTGCTGATAGTGTCATTCAGAAAAACCTAAGACACACGCTACCGTGCAGATAGAAGTCTGATTCTGTGATTAAACCTATACCTGTCACACAGTGCAAAAAAAAACAGGTCTCACATTTCTATTCAACCAAATCTGTACTGTTTTAGCTGGTCAAGTTATTTGTAGTGACCGTAAAAGCACTTTTTTTTTTCTGGGTTGAAAAACTAATCCCAAATTTGCCATTCTCAAAATAACTAGTTTCTGGTATTTGAGGCCTACTTGAAATCTATCCCAAAAAGCATATCTTACATTGAAGGTGCTGATAGTGTCATTCAGAAAAACCTAAGACACACGCTACCGTGCAGATAGAAGTCTGATTCTGTGATTAAACCTATACCTGTCACACAGTGCAAAAAAAAACAGGTCTCACATTTCTATTCAACCAAATCTGTACTGTTTTAGCTGGTCAAGTTATTTGTAGTGACCGTAAAAGCACTTTTTTTTTTCTGGGTTGAAAAACTAATCCCAAATTTGCCATTCTCAAAATAACTAGTTTCTGGTATTTGAGGCCTACTTGAAATCTATCCCAAAAAGCATATCTTACATTGAAGGTGCTGATAGTGTCATTCAGAAAAACCTAAGACACACGCTACCGTGCAGATAGAAGTCTGATTCTGTGATTAAACCTTAACCTGTCACACAGTGCAAAAAAAAAACAGGTCTCACATTTCTATTCAAGCAAATCTGTACTGTTTTAGCTGGTCAAGTTATTTGTAGCGACCGTAAAAGCACTTTTTTTTTTTCTGGGTTGAAAAACTATTCCCAAATTTGCCATTCTCAAAATAACTAGTTTCTGGTATTTGAGGCCTACTTGAAATCTATCCCAAAAAGGATATCTTACATTGAAGGTACTGATAGTGTCATTCAGAAAAACCTAAGACACACGCTACCGTGCAGATAGAAGTCTGATTCTGTGATTAAACCTTAACCTGTCACACAGTGCAAAAAAAAAAACAGGTCTCACATTTCTATTCAATGGTCTGCCGGGTGTTCACTCCAAGGTCATGGAAGTCACGCCTGCGGCCACCCCGTTCTCTGAGGGATATGTCCTAAAATCCAGCTGAAAGCTGCAGAACATCAGTCGGAGGTCTCTCCACTACTGGCGGGCCTCTCTGGCGCCCTCTTCCCACAAGCAAAGGCTCGGCTGGTGGCTGCTGGGGTCTTTCAATGCGTCTAGGTTCTTGAGCCTCTTGCTCCTGTCCAGGCTGTCCTTGGCTGGGCTGCCCCCTGGCACGTGCTCTTCCGCGGGCTCTGGCTCGTCCACTCATCTTCTATTCCTGAGAGGATATAAACCGCTAATAAGGTCAATCTGCCGCCTAGCAGCTCCGCCGTGGCACAATCACCTCAGAACTCGCACACTGGTGACTTTAGGTATCTTCACTGGTCACTTTGAGCAGAATGATGACATCCGAGTCACGGCACCAAATGTAACCCTCTTTTCCTTGCACCATCTGCGACACCTCCAGCTTTCACACTCACTCGGTCACCAGCTCCTCCAGGCATAAACTCTAAGTGGACTCTAAGGGACGACACTCAGGTCTTCTGTGGTTTAAAGCTTTATTGAGGTGGAGTGCACTTGGCTGGAGCCTGTAATACAACAGGGAAACACTGCCACTATGTGGTATACAGCCAGGTCACCAGCCCACCTCCTTCACAGTAAATGTCTGCACTCTAAATATATTATAAAACAGTGATTGTAAAGTGGATTTTACATTGAACAAGTATATGAAGATAACAGCAACATACCTGTAATACAACAGGGAAACACTGCCACTGTGGTATACAGCCAGGTCACCAGCCCACCTATATCATAACAGGCAGTCATTATATTACATTCCCACATACATGTTACAGGATATAACAAAGCATACAGAAAAATGAACAAGAGAAAATCATTTACAAAGATATTGCAGCAGGGTGACCTGGAATACAGCATGTCTTGCAGCCATTTTAGGAAGAACACATGGCTCTCTAACTGTACATCATCTACTCAGCCTAGCATGTGCTGCAGGGTTTAAAGGCTGCTAAAAAAAACATACAGTCACCTCTTTACATTCTACAGAACTATTATGGGTATATATTATAACTTTTTACAATAGATAAATGAACTTTAGCTTTAGAGAACTTAGACAGAGATCCTACCTCCTTCACAGTAAATGTCTGCACTGAGGAGACCAAACCAAGTAGCAGAATACACAGGGGGCTTTCTGGAAGAGTCCACTGTAAAGACTCTGTCTGTTAAAACTTTCCTCAGTTATCTAATAGCACATTTGAAGAGGTTTATTTAGCATGTCCTGACTCTCTGCTAACAGCTTATGAATATATGGAACTATATTTAACAAGTGATCATTGCTGCAGCTCCTGTATATTGGTATGACCCTATTGCAAACCTGCAGACTGGATATTTGGTGAAACTTCATGTGGTTCATATCGACTGTACTACACCACTGACTTTCAGAGTTCGGAGGAAGAGGCAGTGGTGAGACCGAGCCAACAGCGTAGCAAAAGAGGGAGCAGTGGGCAAAATCAGAACACCCGCCGCCAAGAGACTCCGCCTGCTACTGACCGCCGCCATCTGGGACCGAGCACCCCAAAGGCAGCTTCAAGGAGTTCCCTGGCATGGCACTTCTTCAAACAATGTGCTGATGACAAGACCCGAGTGGTTTGCACGCTGTGCCATAAGAGCCTGAAGCGAGGCATTAACGTTCTGAACCTTAGCACAACCTGCATGACCAGGCACCTGCATGCAAAGCATGAACTGCAGTGGAGTAAACACCTTAAAAACAAGGAAGTCACTCAGGCTCCCCCTGCTGCCTCTTCTGCTGCTGCCGCCTCGGCCTCTTCTGCTGCTGCCGCCGCCTCGGCCTCTTCTGCTGCTGCTGCCGCCGCCTCGGCCTCTTCCTCTGCCTCTGGAGGAACGTTGGCACCTGCCGCCCAGCAAACATGGGATGTACCACCAACACCACCACCTGCGTCACCAAGCATCTCAACCATGTCACACGGCAGCGTTCAGCTCTCCATCTCACAAACATTTGAGAGAAAGCGTAAATTCCCACCTAGCCACCCTCGATCCCTGGCCCTGAATGCCAGCATTTCTAAACTACTGGCCTATGAAATGCTGTCATTTAGGCTGGTGGACACACACAGCTTCAAACAGCTCATGTTGCTTGCTGTCCCACAGTATGTTGTTCCCAGCCGCCACTACTTCTCCAAGAGAGCCGTGCCTTCCCTGCACAAACAAGTGTCCGATAAAATCAAGTGTGCACTGAGCAACGCCATCTGTGGCAAGGTCCACCTAACCACAGATACGTGGACCAGTAAGCACGGCCAGGGACGCTATATCTCCCTAACTGCACACTGGGTAAATGTAGTGGCGGCTGGGCCCCAGGCGGAGAGCTGTTTGGCGCACGTCCTTCCGCCGCCAAGGATCGCAGGGCAACATTCTTTGCCTCCTGTCTCCTCCTCCTCCTACTCAGCTTCCTCCTCCTCTTCTTCCACCTGCTCATCCAGTCAGCCACACACCTTCACCACCAACTTCAGCACAGCCCGGGCTAAACGTCAGCAGGCCATTCTGAAACTCATATGTTTGGGGGACAGGCCCCACACCGCACAGGAGTTGTGGCGGGGTATAGAACAACAGACCGACGAGTGGTTGCTGCCGGTGAGCCTCAAGCCCGGCCTGGTGGTGTGCGATAATGGGCGAAATCTCGTTGCAGCTCTGGGACTAGCCGGTTTGACGCACATCCTTTGCCTGGCGCATGTGCTGAATTTGGTGATGCAGAAGTTCATTCGCAACTACCCCGACATGTCAGAGCTGCTGCATAAAGTGCGGGCCGTCTGTTCGCGCTTCCGGCGTTCACACCCTGCCGCTGCTCGCCTGTCTGCGCTACAGCGTAACTTCGGCCTTCCCGCTCACCGCCTCATATGCGACGTACCCACCAGGTGGAACTCCACCTTGCATATGCTGGACAGACTGTGCGAGCAGCAGCAGGCCATAGTGGAGTTTCAGCTGCAGCACGCACGGGTCAGTCGCACTGTGGATCAGACACACTTCACCACCAATGACTGGGCCTCCATGCGAGACCTGTGTGCCCTGTTGCGTTGTTTCGAGTACTCCACCAACATGGCCAGTGGCGATGACGCCGTTATCAGCGTTACAATACCACTTCTATGTCTCCTTGAGAAAACACTTAGGGCGATGATGGAAGAGGAGGTGGCCCAGGAGGAAGAGGAGGAAGAGGAGGAAGAGGGGTCATTTTTAGCACTTTCAGGCCAGTCTCTTCGAAGTGACTCAGAGGGAGGTTTTTTGCAACAGCAGAGGCCAGGTACAAATGTGGCCAGACAGGGCCCACTACTGGAGGACGAGGAGGACGAGGATGAGGAGGAGGTGGAGGAGGATGAGGATGAAGCATGTTCACAGCGGGGTGGCACCCAAAGCAGCTCGGGCCCATCACTGGTGCGTGGCTGGGGGGAAACACAGGACGATGACGATACGCCTCCCACAGAGGACAGCTTGTCCTTACCTCTGGGCAGCCTGGCACACATGAGCGACTACATGCTGCAGTGCCTGCGCAACGACAGCAGAGTTGCCCACATTTTAACGTGTGCGGACTACTGGGTTGCCACCCTGCTGGATCCCCGGTACAAAGACAATGTGCCCACCTTACTTCCTACACTGGAGCGTGATAGGAAGATGCGCGAGTACAAGCGCACGTTGGTAGACGCGCTACTGAGAGCATTCCCAAATGTCACAGGGGAACCAGTGGAAGCCCAAGGCGAAGGCAGAGGAGGAGCAAGAGGTCGCCAACGCAGCTGTGTCACGGCCAGCTCCTCTGAGGGCAGGGTTAGCATGGCAGAGATGTGGAAAAGTTTTGTCACCACGCCACAGCTAACTGCACCACCACCTGATACGGAACATGTTAGCAGGAGGCAACATTTCACTAACATGGTGGAACAGTACCTGTGCACACCCCTCCACGTACTGACTGATGGTTCGGCCCCATTCAACTTCTCGGTCTCCAAATTGTCCACGTGGCCAGAGCTAGCCTTTTATGCCTTGGAGGTGCTGGCCTGCCCGGCGGCCAGCGTTTTGTCTGAACGTGTATTCAGCACGGCAGGGGGCGTCATTACAGACAAACGCAGCCGCCTGTCTACAGCCAATGTGGACAAGCTGACGTTCATAAAAATGAACCAGGCATGGATCCCACAGGACCTGTCCATCCCTTGTGCAGATTAGATATTAACTACCTCCCCTTAACAATATATTATTCTACTCCAGGGCACTTCCTCATTCAATCCTATTTTTATTTTCATTTTACCATTATATTGCGGGGCAACCCAAAGTTGAATGAACCTCTCCTCTGTCTGGGTGCCGGGGCCTAAATGTGTGACAGTGACCTGTTCCAGTGGTGGGTGACGTGAAGCCTGATTCATTGCTATGACATGAAGACAGATTCTGTGCTGACATAAGGCCAGATTCTCTGTTACGCGACCTCTCTCCTCTGCCTGGGTGCCTGGGCCTAAATGTGTGACAGTGGCCTGTTCCAGTGGTGGGTGACGTGAAGCCTGATTCTCTGCTATGACATGAAGACAGATTCTGCGCTGACATAAGGCCAGATTCTCTGTTACGCGACCTCTCTCCTCTGCCTGGGTGCCGGGGCCTAAATGTGTGACAGTGGCCTGTTCCAGTGGTGGGTGACGTGAAGCCTGATTCTCTGCTATGACATGAAGACAGATTCTGTGCTGACATCAGGCCAGATTCTCTGTTACGGGACCTCTCTCCTCTGCCTGGGTGCCTGGGCCTAAATGTGTGACAGTGGCCTGTTCCAGTGGTGGGTGACGTGAAGCCTGATTCTCTGCTATGACATGAAGACAGATTCTGTGCTGACATAAGGCCAGATTCTCTGTTACGCGACCTCTCTCCTCTGCCTGGGTGCCTGGGCCTAAATGTGTGACAGTGGCCTGTTCCAGTGGTGGGTGACGTGAAGCCTGATTCTCTGCTATGACATGAAGACAGATTCTGTGCTGACATCAGGCCAGATTCTCTGTTACGCGACCTCTCTCCTCTGCCTGGGTGCCTGGGCCTAAATGTGTGACAGTGGCCTGTTCCAGTGGTGGGTGACGTGAAGCCTGATTCTCTGCTATGACATGAAGACAGATTCTGTGCTGACATAAGGCCAGATTCTCTGTTACGCGACCTCTCTCCTCTGCCTGGGTGACTGGGCCTAAATGTGTGACAGTGGCCTGTTCCAGTGGTGGGTGACGTGAAGCTTGATTCTCTGCTATGACATGAAGACAGATTCTGCGCTGACATAAGGCCAGATTCTCTGTTACGGGACCGCTCTCCTCTGTCTGGGTGGCGGGGCCTAAATGTGTGACAGTGGCCTGTTCCAGTGGTGGGTGACGTGAAGCCTGATTCTCTGCTATGACATGAAGACAGATTCTGTGCTGACATGAAGACAGATTCTCTGCTATGGCATGAAGAGACTGATTCTGTGCTGACATGAAGCCAGATTCTTTGCTATGGCATGAAGAGACTGATTCTCTGCTGACGTGAAGCCAGATTCTCTGCTATGGGACCTCTGTCCAATTGATATTGGGTCATTTTTATTTTTTTAATTTTTATTTTAATTCATTTTCCTATCCACATTTGTTTGCAGGGGATTTACCTACATGTTGCTGCCTTTTGCAGCCCTCTAGCTCTTTCCTGGGCTGTTTTACAGCCTTTTTAGTGCCCAAAAGTTCGGGTCCCCATTGACTTCAATGGGGTTCGGGTTCGGGACGAAGTTCGGTTCGGGTTCGGATCCCGAACCCGAACATTTCCGGGAAGTTCGGCCGAACTTCTCGAACCCGAACATCTAGGTGTTCGCTCAACTCTATTGCTGTTTTAATCCCTGGCAGCAGCCATGATTCTTCATTCTTCAATCAGGTGTGGATCCATGCACATCAACAGTAGGTACCGAATTATGGGGTGTCCGTGACACTGCCCCGAACATTTTCGTAAAAGTCCGGGTTCGGGTTCGGTGTTTGTCGCTTTCTTGGCGCTTTTTGAAAGGCTACAAAGCAGCCAATCAACAAGCGTCATACTACTTGCCCCAAGAGGCCATCACAGCCATGCCTACTATTGGCATGGCTGTGATTGGCCAGTGCAGCATGTGACCCAGCCTCTATTTAAGCTGGAGTCACGTAGCGCTGCACGTCACTCTGCTCTGATCAGTGTAGGGAGAGGTTGCAGCTGCTGTTAGGGCGAGATTAGGCAGTGATTAACTCAGCAAAAACACTTAATTCAGTGATCGATCTACAGCTGTGGATCATTGAACTGCTGCTTTTTAATTGCTCACTGTTTTTAGGCTGCCCAGAGCGTTTTTATGTCACTTTTTTCTTGGGTGATCGGCGGCCATTTTGTGTCTTGTGGTGCGCCAGCACAAGCTGCCACCAAGTCCATTAAACCATCAATAGAGTGGTTATTTTTTTGCTATATCCTACATCAGGGGCTTGGCTGTGCTTGCTATTTTATTGAGGGGTAAAATACAATTGCCAAAATAGCAGTACCCTAAATCTGGTGTTTCAGCTGTGGCTAGCCAATTGTAATACCGTCTGCTGTCTGCCGAAGCACAGTTTTTGTTCTGGGTTGAATACAATTCCCAAGTTAGCAATTCCCTAAATCAGTGGTTTCTGCTGTATCAGGCCAAGTTTAAATCGATCCATAAAAGGGTATATTAGATTGAAGGTGCGGATAGTGTCATCCTCAATAACTTCACACGCTACCGTGCATTTCCAAGTTTAATTCTGTCTGTAAATGTATACCTGTCAACCAGCGCCTAAATAATAGGCCTAAAATTTATATTAAGCTAAATCTGTGGTTATTGCTTTGGCTGGTCAATTCATTTAGTGTCCGCCAAAGCACAGTTTTTGTTCTGGGTTGAAATACAATTCCCAACTTAGCTATTCCCTAAATCTTTGGTTTCTGCTGTATCAGGCCAACTTTAAATCGATCCATAAAAGGGTATATTAGATTGAAGGTGCGGATAGGGTCATTCTCAATAACTTCACACGCTACCGTGCATTTCCAAGTCTAATTCTGTCCGTAAACGTATACCTGTCATCCAGGGCCTAAATACTAGGCCTACAATTTATATTCAGCTAAATCTGTCGTTACTGCTGTGCCTGTATTAGTGTAATACGGTACCTAAATAGATAGCCAGATAGTGTTAGGTGTCTGAAAAAAAAAGGCCTGAATTTGAATTCAATACATTGGGCCAAATAATTTTTTTCTTATTGTGGTGAACAGTAAAAATGAGGAAAACATCTAGTAAGGGACGCGGACATGGTCGTGGTGGTGTTAGTGGACCCTCTGGTGCTGCAAGAGGACGTGGCCGTTCTGCCACAGCCACATGTCGTAGTGAACCAACTACCTCAGGTCCCAGTAGCCACCAGAATTTACAGCGATATTTGGTGGGGCCCAATGCCGTTCTAAGGATGGTAAGGCCTGAGAAGGTACAGGCATTAGTCAATTGGGTGGCCGACAGTGGATCCAGCACGTTCACATTATCTCCCACCCAGTCTTCTGCAGAAAGCGCACAGATGGCGCCTGAAAACCAAGCCCATCAGTCTGTCACATCACCCCCATGCATATCAGGGAAACTGTCTGAGCCTCAAGTTATGCAGCAGTCTCTTATGCTGTTTGAAGACTCTGCTGGCAGGGTTTCCCAAGGGCATCCACCTAGCCCTTCCCCAGCGGTGGAAGACATAGAATGCACTGAAGCACAACCACTTATGTTTCCTGATGATGAGGACATGGGAATACCACCTCAGCACGTCTCTGATGATGACGAAACACAGGTGCCAACTGCTGTGTCTTTCTGCAGTGTGCAGACTGAACAGGAGGTCAGGGAGGAAGACTGGGTGGAAGACGATGCAGGGGACGATGAGGTCATAGACCCCACATGGAATGAAGGTCGTGCCACTGACTTTCACAGTTCGGAGGAAGAGGCAGTGGTGAGACCGAGCCAACAGCGTAGCAAAAGAGGGAGCAGTGGGCAAAAGCAGAACACCCGCCGCCAAGAGACTCCGCCTGCTACTGACCGCTGCCATCTGGGACCGAGCACCCCAAAGGCAGCTTCAAGGAGTTCCCTGGCATGGCACTTCTTCAAACAATGTGCTGACGACAAGACCCGAGTGGTTTGCACGCTGTGCCATCAGAGCCTGAAGCGAGGCATTAACGTTCTGAACCTTAGCACAACCTGCATGACAAGCATGAACTGCAGTGGAGTAAACACCTTAAAAACAAGGAACTCACTCAGGCTCCCCCTGCTACCTCTTCTGCTGCTGCCGCCTCTGCCTCTTCCTCCGCCTCTGGAGGAACGTTCGCACCTGCCGCCCAGCAAACAGGGGATGTACCACCAACACCACCACCTCCGTCACCAAGCATCTCAACCATGTCACACGGCAGCGTTCAGCTCTCCATCTCACAAACATTTGAGAGAAAGCGTAAATTCCCACCTAGCCACCCTCGATCCCTGGCCCTGAATGCCAGCATTTCTAAACTACTGGCCTATGAAATGCTGTCATTCAGGCTGGTGGACACAAACAGCTTCAAACAGCTCATGTCGCTTGCTGTCCCACAGTATGTTGTTCCCAGCCGCCACTACTTCTCCAAGAGAGACGTGCCTTCCCTGCACAACCAAGTATCCGATACTCCATCTGTGGCAAGGTCCACCTAACCACAAATACGTGGACCAGTAAGCACGGCCAGGGACGCTATATCTCCCTAACTGCACACTGGGTAAATGTAGTGGCGGCTGGGCCCCAGGCGAAGAGCTGTTTGGCGCACGTCCTTCCGCCGCCAAGGATCGCAGGGCAACATTCTTTGCCTCCTGTTGCCTCCTCCTCCTACTCGGCTTCCTCCTCCTCTTCTTCCACCTGCTCATCCAGTCAGCCACACACCTTCACCACCAACTTCAGCACAGCCCGGGGTAAACGTCAGCAGGCCATTCTGAAACTCATATGTTTGGGGGACAGGCCCCACACCGCACAGGAGTTGTGGCGGGGTATAGAATAACAGACCGACGAGTGGTTGCTGCCGGTGAGCCTCCAGCCCGGCCTAGTGGTGTGCGATAATGGGCGAAATCTCGTTGCAGCTCTGGGACCAGCCGGTTTGACGCACATCCCTTGCCCGGCGCATGTGCAGAATTTGGTGGTGCAGAAGTTCATTCACAACTACCCCGACATGTCAGAGCTGCTGCATAAAGTGCGGGCCGTCTGTGCGCGCTTCCGGCGTTCACATCCTGCTGCTGCTCGCTTGTCTGCGCTACAGCGTAACTTCGGCCTTCCCGCTCACCGCCTCATATGCGACGTGCCCACCAGGTGGAACTCCACCTTGCACATGCTGGACAGACTGTGCGAGCAGCAGCAGGCCATAGTGTAGTTTCAGCTGCAGCACGCACGGGTCAGTCGCACTGCGGATCAGACACACTTCACCACCAATGACTGGGCCTCCATGCGAGACCTGTGTGCCCTGTTGCGCTGTTTCGAGTACTCCACCAACATGGCCAGTGGCGATGATGCCATTATCAGCGTTACAATACCACTTCTATGTCTCCTTGAGAAAAAACTTAGGGCGATGATGGAAGAGGAGGTGGCCTAGGAGGAGGAGGAGGAGGAAGAGGGGTAATTTTTAGCACTTTCAGGCCAGTCTCTTCGAAGTGACTCAGAGGGAGGTTTTTTGCAACAGCAGAGGCCAGGTACACATTTTAACGTGTGCGGACTACTGGGTTGCCACCCTGCTGGATCCACGGTACAAAGACAATGTGCCCACCTTACTTCCTGCACTGGAGCGTGATAGGAAGATGCGCGAGTACAAGCGCACATTGGTAGACGCGCTACTGAGAGCATTCCCAAATGTCACAGGGGAACAAGAGGAAGCCCAAGGCGAAGGCAGAGGAGGAGCAAGAGGTCGCCAACGCAGCTGTGTCACGGCCAGCTCCTCTGAGGGCAGGGTTAGCATGGCAGAGATGTGGAAAAGTTTTGTCAACACGCCACAGCTAACTGCACCACCACCTGATACGGAACGTGTTAGCAGGAGGCAACATTTCACTAACATGGTGGAACAGTACGTGTGCACACCCCTCCACGTACTGACTGATGGTTCAGCCCCATTCAACTTCTGGGTCTCCAAATTGTCCACGTGGCCAGAGCTAGCCTTTTATGCCTTGGAGGTGCTGGCCTGCCCGGCGGCCAGCGTTTTGTCTGAACGTGTATTCAGCACGGCAGGGGGCGTCATTACAGACAAACGCAGCCGCCTGTCTACAGCCAATGTGGACAAGCTGACGTTCATAAAAATGAACCAGGCATGGATCCCACAGGACCTGTCCATCCCTTGTGCAGATTAGACATTAACTACCTCCCCTTAACCATATATTATTGTACTCCAGGGCACTTCCTCATTCAATCCTATTTTTATTTTCATTTTACCATTATATTGCGGGGCAACCCGAAGTTGAATGAACCTCTCCTCTGTCTGGGTGCCGGGGCCTAAAAATATCTGACAGTGGCCTGTTCCCGTGTTGGGTGACATGAAGCATGATTCTCTGCTATGACATGAAGCCTGAATCTCTGCTGAGTCGCTGACATGAAGCCTGAATCTCTGTTATGGGACCTCTCTCCTCTGTCTGGGTGCCGGGGCCAAAATATCTGACAATGGACTGTTCCAGTTTTGGGTGACGTGAAGCATTATTCTCTGCTATGACATGAAGCCTGAATCTCTGCTATGGGACCTCTCTCCTCTGTCTGGGTGCCGGGGCCAAAATATCTGACAATGAACTGTTCCAGTTTTGGCTGACGTGAAGCCTGATTCTCTGCTATGACATGAAGACTGATTCTCTGCTGACATGAAGCCTGATTCTCTGCTATGGGACCTCTCTCCTCTGTCTGGGTGCCGGGGCCTAAATATATGACAATGGACTGTTCCAGTTTTGGGTGACGTGAAGCATGATTCTCTGCTATGACATGAAGCCTGAATCTCTGCTATGGGACCTCTCTCCTCTGTCTGGGTGCCGGGGCCAAAATATCTGACAATGGACTGTTCCAGTTTTGGGTGACGTGAAGCATGATTCTCTGCTATGACATGAATCCTAAATCTCTGCTATGGGACCTCTCTCCTCTTTCTGGGTGCCGGGGCCTAAATATCTGACAATGGACTGTTCCATTTTTGGCTGACGTGAAGCCTGATTCTCTGCTATGACATGAAGACTAATTCTCTGCTGACATGAAGCCTGAATCTCTGTTATGGGACCTCTCTCCTCTGTCTGGGTGCCGGGGCCTAAATATATGACAATGGACTGTTCCAGTTTTGGCTGACGTGAAGCCTGATTCTCTGCTATGACATGAAGACTGATTCTCTGCTGACATGAAGCCTGAATCTCTGCTATGGGACCTCTCTCCTCTGTCTGGGTGCCGGGGCCTAAATATATGACAATGGACTGTTCCAGTTTTGGCTGACGCGAAGCCTGATTCTCTGCTATGACATGAAAACTGATTCTCTGCTGACATGAAGCCGGAATCTCTGTTATGGGACCTCTCTCCTCTGTCTGGGTGCCGGGGCCTAAATATCTGACAATGGACTGTTCCAGTTTTGGCTGACGTGAAGCCTGATTCTCTGCTATGACATGAAGACTGATTCTCTGCTGACATGAAGCCTGATTCTCTGTTATGAGACCTCTCTCCTCTGTCTGGGTGCCGGGGCCTAAATATATGACAATGGACTGTTCCAGTTTTGGCTGACATGAAGCCTGATTCTCTGCTATGACATGAAGACTGATTCTCTGCTGACATGAAGCCTGATTCTCTGCTATGGGACCTCTCTCCAATTGATATTGGTTAATTTTTTTTATTTTTTATTTTTTTTAATTCATTTCCCTATCCACATTTGTTTGCAGGGGATTTAACTACATTTTGCTGTCTTTTGCAGCCCTCTAGCCCTTTCCTGGGCTGTTTTACAGCCTTTTTAGTGCTGAAAAGTTCGGGTCCCCATTGACTTCAATGGGGTTCGGGTTCGGGACGAAGTTCGGGTCGGGTTCGGATCCCGAACCCGAACATTTCCGGGAAGTTCGGCCGAACTTCTCGAACCCGAACATCCAGGTGTTCGCTCAACTCTAATCAACAGGTATGGTGCCAATCCACAGGTAAGGGCACTTTTTTTAGTTTGTGTGAAACGAAGGTGCCAGTTTATGGAAAGATTTGTTTGACGAAAAAATTGCATTTCTGTGCAGATTGGAATACTGTCCAGCATCTATTAGCAGGCCCAGAACACAAAAACCTTCTTATCTGTTTCTGACGATATAGCCATATGAACTCCGAGAGTACCCCTCTTTAACCGCTGTCGCAACGTGGGTGAAGAATGCTGCCACCGACGGAGCTATGCTATTTCTGGTTCTTGCTTTTTGGCCACTGCAATGCAGGTGCAGATCAGTTTAGCGTCTGCAACTCACCACCTCTCATGACATACCATACCATTTATGGATTTTTGTAGCTGGCAGAATGAGAATGCACCTGTTGTCCAATCAAAGTTCTGTGCTAGTACTGAATGTACTTAGCACCTCTGCAACTGCCCTACCTGCTCCAGGAATCCAAAAGCAGGTTCTAACCCAGTATTTCAATGCAGCTTTATACAATAGTGCTCAGAAACTAGGCTTTGTCCATGCTGACTTCTGTGGTTGCAATCCAAACCCTTCCCAATATTTCTTATCGATTGAAATGACAGCTCTATTTAACAGCAAATCAAAATGGCTGCCTCCAGAAAATCAATTTGGCAGCCTCCATGAAAATTTCAATAGACGGAACACTGAGAATGTCACACTGGAAACCTTCAACTTCCGTGGATGATGACATCACAAAGGGCACTTGCTATTATCCTCCTTGGCAGCAGCCATGATCCTTCATTTTTCAGTCAGGTGTGGATCCATGCACATCAACAGGTATGGGTGCCATATAACAGGTAAGGGTGCGTTTTCATGTGTATCAAACGAAGGTGTAAGTTTATGGAAAGATTTGTTTGAGGAAAAAATGGCTATTCTGTGCAGATTGGAATACTGTCCAGATTCTATTAGCAGGCCCAGAACACAAAAGCCTTCTTATTTGTTTCTGTCTGTATGGCCATATGAACTCCAAGAGTAGCTCTTTTTAACCGCTGTCGCAACGTGGGAGGAGGAAGCAGCCACCGACGCAGCTATGCCTTTTCTGGTTCTTGCTTTTTGGCCACTGCAATGCAGGTGCAGATCAGTTTAACTTCTGCAACTCACCACCTATCATGAGATATCATACCTTTAATGGATTTTTGTAGCTGGCAGAATAAGAACACGCCTGTTGTCCACTCAAAGTTCTGTGCTAGTACTCAATGTATTTAGCACCTCTGCAACTGCCCTACCTGCTCCAGGAATCCAAAAGCAGGTTCTAACCCAGTATTTTAATGCAGCTGTAAACAATAGTGCTCAGAGACTAGGCTTCATCCATGCTGACTTTTGTGGTTGCAATCAAAACCCTTCCTAACATTTCTTATCCATTGAAATGACAGCTCTGTTTAACTGCATATCAAAATGGCTGACTCCAGAAAATCAATATGGCAGGCTCCATGAAAATTTCAATGGATGATGACTAGGGTTGAGCTGGGTTCATACCGAACTTTAGGATTTTTTGACCCTGGACCCGAACCCGAACATTTTAGTAAAAGTTCGAGTTCGGTGTTCGGCGCTTCCTTGGCGCTTTTTGAGAGGCTGCAGAGCAGCCAATCAACAAGCGTTTAACTCTGTGCCCTTAGAAGCCATCACAGGCTCTATATAAGCTTGAGTCACATAGCGCTGCACGTCACTCTGCTGTTACTAGTGTAGGGAGAGGATGTTGCTGGTGATTTCAGGGAGAGAATAGGAGAGAATGTTTGTTCAGAAGTGGAATCTAACTCAGCGATCTACATACATTTAGTTGTGTGGGTGCAGGGCACAATCTTTTTACCCTGCCCTGAGCCCAGTGACAGAAAAAAATTACTTTTATCTGTTTGTTAGTTAGGTGGGCGGCAGTGGCCATCTTATGCAAGCTCAGTGCACCAGCACTGCATCTGAGCTTTTGTAACATTGAAATCCAAGCTTGAAAAACTGCACTAATAATCTGGTTTTAAAAAAATCACCCTTTTTTGGCAATATACAACATATGGTGCATTTGCAGGATTAGTCAGTGTGCGATTTAAGCTAGAAATACAGCCATAATTTTCTGGGTTTTTAAAAACACACTTTTTTGCCAAAATACCTAATTTTACAGCTCTTGCAGCATCAGCACGTGTGAAATTCAAGGGTTATATACAGCTATCATATTCTTTTAGTAAAAGAACGCACTTTTTTGGGCAATATACAAAATCTGAATTAGTCAGTGTGCAATTTAAAGGGAACCTGTCATGTGGATATTTGATTATAATCTAACTAATTATATACAATCATTAACTACTAAAAAGTACCTTAGATGTATTCACTTACTGGTGTGACAGATGGTTACCTCATAATATACACACAAAGATGCCACATGCCGCATGCTAATGAGCTGATATGAGTCCAGCATGATGTCATTGAGTCCAGTGTTTTTTTTTAGTTCAGAGCTATAGCCACTCCCCTGCCCACCTGCTGCTGATTCATATGGAAAATAACTGTCAATCAGCAGCAGGTAGGCGGGGAGAGGCAGGAGCTCATGAATATTGAGGACTCATCATTATGAGCTGGAGCTTTTCAATACAAGATGTTAGCAGATTGACTGGGTCAATTAAAGAAAGTGACCCAGCATTTTGCTAAGAGAATCAGTCACTTATTTATGTTGCCCTTAGTTAGGACACCATAAAACTGGTGACAGGTTTCCTTTAAGCTAGAAATACAGCCATAATTTTCTGGGTTTTTAAAAACACATTTTTTTGGCAAAATCCACTATTTTACAGATTTGCACGTGTGAAATTCAAGTTTAATATATACAGCTTTCATAATCTGTTACTAAAAAAACACACTTTTTTGGCAATATAGAACATCTGGATTAGTCAGTGTGCAATTAAAGCTAGAAATACAGCTATAATTTTCTGGGTTTTTAAAAATACCCTTTTTTGGCAAAATCTACTATTTTACAGCCCTTGCAGCATCAGCACGTGTGAAATTCAAGGGTTATATACTGCTGTCATATTCAGTTATTAAACAAACACCCGTTTTGGGCAAAAAAGTTTATTTTGCAGCTTTTGCTGCATATGTCATTGTGAGATACAGCCTTTACATAGTGTGGTTCTATTCAGTTATTAAACAAACACCCATTTTGGGCACAAATCTTTAATTGCGGCCTAGTCTGGATCAGGATGTGTGAGATACACCCTTTACATACTGTGGTTCTATTCTGCTATTAATTAAACACACATTTAGGGCAAGATCCTAAATTTGAGAAATATGAGGAGAGCGTCAAATAAGGGACGTGGCCCTGGCCGTGGTGCTGCTGGTGGAGCTCCTGTTGCAGGGAGAGGACGTGGTCGATCTGTGCCAACTACATGCACAAGTGAAACCCCTTCCTCAGGTGCGAGTAGGCGACAGAACCTGCAGCGGTTTTTGGTCGGGCCTAATGCGGCTCTACGAATGGTGAGGCCTGAACAAGTACAGGCGATAGTAGATTGGGTTGCTGACAGTGCCTCCAGTTCCTTCACAATGTCTCCCACCCAGTCTCCTGCTGAAAGATCAGAGTTGGCACCTGCAGCCGATGTCCATCAGTCTTTCATCTCACCCCCTTGCAAATCAGCCATGCAGTCTGAGCCCCAAGTCATGCAGCAGTTTCTTCTGCTTTTTGATGACTCTGTTAGCAGGGTTTCCCAGGGCCATCCACCTATCCCTGCCCCAGAAGTGGAAGAGATTGAGTGCACCGATGCCCAACCACTTATGTTTCATGATGAGTACATGGGAGGACCATCGCAGCAGGTCTCTGATGATGATGAAACACAGGTGCCAACTGCTGGGGCTTTCGAAAGTGTGCAGACCGACAAGGAGGGCAGGGGTAAAGACTGGGTGGAAGATTATGTGGAGGATGATGAGGTCCTCAACCCCACATTGAATCAAGGTCATGCGAGTGACCTATGTAGTTCAGAGGAAGAGGCGGTGGTCGCACAGAGCTACCAGCACAGCAGAAGAGGGAGCGGGGTGAAAAAGCAGAGCGGCCGTCCCCTAGACAGTACGCCTGCTACTGCCCACCGCAGCAAGGGACCGAGCACACCAAAGCCAGCTCCAAGGAGTTCCCTGGCATGGCAGTTCTTCAAACAATGTGCTGACGACAATACACAAGTGGTTTGCACACTGTGCAATCAGAGCCTGAAGCGAGGCATAAACTTTCTCAACATGAGCACAACCTACATGACCAGGCATTTAAGTGCTAAGCACGAGTTGCAGTGGAGTAGACACCTCAAAAACCAAGAAAGGTCTCTGGCTCCTCCTGCTTCCTCTTCTGCTGCAGTCTCGGCCTTTTCATCCACCTCTGGAGTGACAGTGCCACCTGCCACCCCGCAAACAGAGGATCTGCCAGCAACACCACCACCTGGGACACCAAGCATCTCCACAATGTCCCACGGAAGCGTTCAGCTCTCCATCTCCCAAACACTGGAGAGGAAGAGGAAGTACCCCCCTACCCACCCGTAAACTTCAGCTCTGAATGCCAGAATTTCTAAATTACTGGCCTTTGAAATGCTGTCATTCCGTCTGGTAGAGACGGATAGTTTTAAAGGCCTTATGGCGGTGGCTGTCCCACAGTACGTCGTGCCCAGCCGCCACTACTTTTCCAGGCGAGCCATCCCTTCCCTGCACAACCAAGTAGGGGACAAAATCAGGTGTGCACTGCACAACGCCATCTGTGGCAAGGTGCACCTCACTACGGATACGTGGACCAGTAAGCATGGTCAGGGACGTTATATCTCCATAACAGCACACTGGGTAAATGCAGTGGCAGCTGGGCCTGAGGCAGATAGCAGTTTGGCACATGTCCTTCCACCACCAAGGATTGCAGGGCGCTTCAGTTTGCCTCCTGTTGCTTCCTCCTCCTACTCTGCTTCCTCATCCTCTACCAGCTCCTCATCTGGTCAGCGTAACACCTTCACCACCAACTTCAGCACAGCCAGGGGTAAACGACAGCAGGCAGTTTTAAAACGTATCTGTTTGGGGGACAAACCCCACACCGCGCAGGAGCTGTGGACGGGCCTTGAAAAACAGACCAATGAGTGGTTGGTGCCAGTGAGCCTCAAGCCCGGCCTGGTGGTGTGCGATAATGGGTGAAATCTCGTAGCAGCTCTGGGACTAGCCGGTTTGACGCACATCCCTTGCCTGGCGCATGTGCTGAATTTGGTGGTGCAGAGATTCCTTAAAAATTACCCCGATATGTCAGAGCTGCTGCATAAAGTGCGGGCCGTCTGTGCGTGTGATATTTGGGTGTGATATACCACTGCTATACCTAGTAGACAGGTAAAAAAATTCACTAATTTGTCTGTTACATTTTCGGGTGAAATTCACAAATTTTTGGGTGTGATATACCACTGCTATACCTAGTAGACAGGTAAAAAAAAAATCACTAATTTGTCTGCTACATTTTCGGGTGAAATTAACCAATTTTTGGCTGTGATACACCCCTGCTCTACCTAGTTGACAGCTTAATAAATTTCACTAATTTTTCTTTTACATTTTTGGGTGACATTCAACTATTTTTGGCTATGATAGACCCCTGCTCTACCTAGTAGACAGGTTAATACATTTCACAAATTTTTCTGTTACATTCTTGGGTTGACATTTTACAATTTTGGACGTGAATAAACCCCTGCTCTGCATAGGTGACAGGGAATAAAATTTCAGAAATTCTTCTTTAATTGATGCGCGCCACTTTAACAAGTTGTCCCACATTTACGCTTTAATAATTTGTCCCACATTTGCGCTTCAATAATTTGTCCCACATTTGCACTTTAATAATTTGTCCCACATTTGCACTTTAATAATTTGTCCCACATTTGCACTTTAATAATTTGTCCTACATTTGCGCTTCAATAACTTTTCCCATATTTCCGCTCGATCAAAAAAAAAATTCATCCATTTATCTCCCTTGGATGTGGTCTCTGTTTCTCACCCTCCCTCTCCGGCGTGGAACCCGGATTCGCCGATAACCGTGATCAACATGGTAGGCTCAGAAAAGAACATCGAAAGTTGATAGAGAAGATATCCAAATGGATGGTGGACGTCACAGGGACGTGCGATCAGGCAGAAGTTATCTAGAGTCAACAAAGCGGCACCTCTCCTGGCTAACGTTTCCAAATCCAAAATACCACAGTGACATTCCCTATAATGTTTTATTAACCCCTGATTGACCACCCATACGTGTTTTTACGGCGGTCACTAAGGAGCCTTGAGCTGGAGCGCCACCTTTTTACGGCGGCACTTCAGTCCAAGTTAGCGATAAAATCAATCACTGTAGCTCTGTGCCCGCAGCTACCGGAGGTAGCTGAGGGCTCGGGGCAGTGATCAGAGACCGTGACAAGCGGTCTCTGATCACGTGATCGCCGTGATACACTTTATTACGGCGATGTCACGGCTGAGGATGGGGGAAATCCTCAGCCGTGCGATGCCGGATGCTGTAGGCCTACTCGGCCAGGAGAACAGGATAGGGAGCAGGTCACCTCCTAACAGCGTCCCTACCCTGACCCTAACTCCTAACTGCATGGGCCGACCTTAAAGGTAGGAGGACCCATGCGCAGGAACCTCGGATCCCTAACTCACCCTCCGTCCGGTCCCTGCGCTAGGAGTCAGGGTAAGACGACCTACTCCTCCTAGACGCGGAGGAGCAGGAGTCTCACTGGCCAAGCTGTTGGGAAAAAGGGGAACACAAACAGTTTTACGGGTATGGCAGGCGAACTAGAAGTTCCTCCAACCTGCCACAGCCTTGCTAACTGGATCCCTGAGCAACAGGAATCCAGAACCGTAAACTGCACAAAAGTGACAAGGAAGGTCCCAACAGAACATCACATACAACATGACATACAAGAAGGCATAAACATAAACTTAAACTTAAACTTAAATCTATGACCACAGTGGTGGCTCTCACAGGCAGATGTAAAAACACAGGAGGCTGCTATCAGCAAGCATGCTGAAGCAACCTCCTGAGCCCTGCCACAGAGAGAGGTTATATAGGCCCAAAGTGGCCACACCCAAAGGAAGGACACACCCAGTGACATCACACACACACTGGGAAGGGAGTTAACCCTACACACACCACAGAAAGGAAACTCACAAAAAGGAAAAGTGTCCAACAGATCACACTGTGTCCGTAGCCTCGAGCAACGACATGGGTGGCACACGTGTCCAAGGAGTCAGCCCGAAGGCCGGGACACTGCCACTACATGTACAAAATACTACCTAAGGTTGCCACGGGTAACCACATTGCGGGGAATGATGTCCGTGCGCACACAAACATAAAACACAGTGCACACCAGACATACAAACGTGCATCCACAACAACTCCCCGGGAACCGCACACAAGGCTGTTGTCCGCGGCAACCGCACCGAGGCCAACTACATAATGCCTCAGCTGCGGTTGAAACAACAACCAAAACCGCGGGCAACTGTATGCGACTCCCAAGGAGTCACGACCATAACCGTGGCCGTGACAGGCGATCACAGAAAATGCCGGCAGCTCTGCTGCCGGCACTAAGCTTTCTCCCTCCTCTCATGTAAGAGAGGAGGGAGAAAGTCTCCGGTGCAGCGATCGGGTCCCCCAGCGCTTCTGGTCCTCACTCCCCCCCCCCCCTTACCCTCAAGAAAGATGGCAGCGGCCGCTAACCGCCACTCACAGTAAGGTCTCTCTCCTCAGGAGAGGAGAGAGAAGTTCAAATTATGCCCCGATCGGGTCCCCCAGCACCCCGATCGGGGCAATATGGCCCCCAGATATGTTTAAATAAAGTTATTTGGGCGCCCCCCCACATCTAATTAAAAAAATAAAATAAAATGGCGCAGACATGTGCACTGGTTACTGTGCTGAAGATCTGCCTTCAGCACAGTAACCATCAGGGACCAATAATAATGGTCCCTGATCATGTGGTCTCCATGATAAACCTATCATGGAGATCACATCCCTTATATTTACAAAACAGAGCCAGGACAAGGGCCGCGCTTCTCTCTCCCATCAGCGCAGTTGTTCTGTGAGGAGAGAGAGATCAGACTTCTGTCCTGGCTCTCTGATTACATACTGTGAAAAAAAAATGAAAAAAAATCAAATTATAAACTGCCCGTCAGTAACTGGCGGTCAGTGGGTGTCCGTGATTAGGCGTCTGTCATTAGACGTCTATTAGTGACGGTCAATTATCTTTATTAGGGACCCTGTGTCCGTCTGTTACTGGCGGTCAGTGGGTGTCAGTCAGTCGTGGGGTGTTAGTCCGTCCGTCAGTGGGTGTCAGTCATTTGTCGTCCATTACCAGTCTATTAGGGACTGCCAGTTATTTTAATTTCTTTCTGAGCTGTACAGAAAAAAATAATGGCTCAGAGATTATTCAGTGCAGAGCAGGCATACGAATTTCTCTGCTCTGACCACTCTGAATCTGACACCGCTTCAGAGGCGGAAATATTTTCACATAGCGAAGACTCCGATTCCATCCCCAGACCCCATAGCCCTATGGTGGTAGAAGTCGCCACCTCCTCTCATTCTCCACCCAGTGGTCCCGTCCCTTCTGCTACGTGGGTTCCTGCCACTTCATTTTCCCCCCAAGTACCCCAATTTTTATCCACTCCCCAAATTAATGTGCATGTCGCCAATTTTACCCCTTAGGATTTTTTTCATTTATTTGTGGATGATAACGTCCTTGAGTTAATTGTGCAGCAAAATAATTTGTACGCCACACAGTTTGCTGTACAAAAGCCTACGTCTATTTATGTAAGACAGTGGACCCCCACAAGTGTCCCTGAAATAAAATAAAAAATTGGGGCTTACGCTGGACATGGGCATCGTAAAAAAAAACTCTGTCCGATCCTATTGGATCAACCCCTGTGTTTGCATCAGTTATGTCCAGTAACCGCTATGAAGTCCTAATGCGGTTCATGCATTTTTCTGACAATTCCCAAGTCCCCCCCAGAACTGACCCAGCCTTCGACCGCCTAAATAAATTGAGACCCCTTATTTCCCTCCTTACAGATTTATTCTTGAAATGATATACCCCTGAAAAAAATGTATCCTCCAAGCGTGCCAGATATGGGGTAAAATTGTATAAGGTGTGCAAAAGCACAACCGGCTACACCTGTGGTCTGTCTATTTATGAGGGCAGAGACTCCCAACTTAACCCCCCAGGCTGCCCCGAAAATATTAGAACATCAGGCAAAATTGTGTGGGATTTATTGGCGCCATTCCTGCACAAAGGGTACCATGTGTACACAGATAATTTTTATACCAGTATACCCCTTTATAAATCCCTCCATGCTGCAAACACAGGGGCTTGTGGGACAGTCCGCAAAAATAGAGTTGGATACCCACAACCGCTGGTCTCCAAACGTTTGGAGAAAGCAACATCCTTCGCCCTTGCAAGTGACCAGCTGCTTGCCGTGAAGTGGAAGGACAGGAAGGATGTCTACATGCTGACCACCTTGCATGCAGACACCATAGTGGCAGTTAGGGAGAGGGGGGCTACGGAGAACAAGCACAAACCAGTCTGTGTGACAGACTACAATAAATTTATGGGAGGTGTAGAGCTCTCGGACCAGGCGCTTCATCCCTACCTGGTGAAGCGAAAAAACAGGGCCTGGTATAAAAAGGTAGCAATCTACCTCATCCAGATTGCTACCTACAATAGTTTTATTTTATTTTAAAAGTCCCAGGGAAACCTCAACTTCCTCGAGTTGAGAGTCTCCTGTTTGAGTCCCCCGCACCTGGGCAAGCCTTCGAATCGGAGGACGTTCGAAGGCTTTCAGAACGCCATTTCCCCCACCCCGTCCCTGCCACTACCAGCAAAACTTATCCACAGAAAAGATGCCGGGTGTGTAGCAAACATGGAAGGAGGAGGGACAGCCGGATTTTCCTGCCCCAGTTGCCCATCACAACCAGGCCTCTGTAATTACCCCTGTTTTGAAATGTACCATACGGTTGCGAATTATTAATTTTATTTAATACCAAAAAGAACGGGGGGGGGGGGTGTTTCAGGAATTCAATTTATTCTCATTTTCTGTTTAGTTTGTGGGCTTTGCAGGGAGGAAGGGATCCCTTTGGGATGGGTCGTGGAGCTAATTTTTTTTTCAGACATTGGAACTAATTTTACCTTTTCTGATTTGTTTCCTTACATTTTGGAGTGTACATCTTCATTTTAATGTGCTTTTTTAATAAAGATACGCATATTTTATCGGTAGAATTTTACCACCTAAGTAAAGTACAATATGTGACGAGAAAACAATGTCAGAATTACTTTGATGTGCAAAACTGTTATTCTAAGCTAAAATGACACGTCAGATCTCCAAAATTTGGCTTGGTGATTAAGGCCCAAACAGGCTTGGTCACTAAGGGGTTAATCATTCCAATAACAGGGCATCTTAAGAGTATTGTATTGTTATTTATTGTCACTACTTCCCTGAGTCGGGAGTGGGTAATTGCCGCGCGCCCCCTCCTTTCCTTCAATTCTTCAGTTTTAATAGCTTTTCCCACATTTTCGCTCGATCACAATTAAATTTCATACATGGATCTACCTTGGATGTGGTCTCTCTTTCTCAGGCTCCCTCTCCGGGGTGGAACCCTGATTCGCCGATAACCGTGATCAATATGGTAGGCGCAGAAAAGAACATCGAAAGTTGATAGAGCAGATATCCAATTGGATCGTGAACATCACAGGGACATGCGACATGATGGGGCAGTTTGTTTGCACACGCCTACACTAACTGACTGATGGTTCTGCCCCCTCCAAATTGGGCACATGGCCTGAGCTCGCCCTTTACACCTTGAAGGTGCTGGCCTGCCCTGCAGCCATTGTATTGTCTGAACAGCCGTGTTTAGCACGGCTGGAGGGGGTTATCACAGGTTATATTTCCCAATGTTTTGGGGTGTACCCGAATTTAAAAAAATGTGAATAAATTTAAAACAAAAAAGCAGTGTAGGCTACCTCCTCCTCCTCCACCGCCGCTTCCACCTACACTGCGACATCCACCGCCTCCTCAACCTCCTACTACATTCGGACCTCGTCCTCTTAGATTAAGATTATTCGTTTTTATTTTTATGGATTTTATGTTATTTAAAGTCATTTCCCTATCCAAATTTGCCATGCTCTTAACCACATTTTGCTGGCATTTGCAGCCCTCTAGCCCTTTCCGTGACATTTTTACAGCCATTTTAGTGCTCAAAAGTTCGGGTCCTCATTGACTTCAATAGGGTTCGGGTCCCGAACTCGAACTTTTTTGTGAAGTTCGTCCGAACTCGTTGAACACGAACATCCAGGTGTCCGCTCAACTCTACACAAAAGCCTTCCTATCTGTTTCTGATGGTATGGCCTTATGAACTCCGAGAGTACCCCTCTTTAACAGCTTTCGCAACGTGGGGGAAGGAAGCAGCCACCGACGGAGCTATGCCTTTTTTCGTTCTTGCTTTTTGGCCACATGCAATGCAGGTGCACTGCAGATAAGTTTAACAACTGGAACTCACCAACTCTTATGAGATACCATATCCTTTATGGATTTTTGTAGGTGGCAGAATGAGAATGCGCCTGTTGTCCAATCAAAGTTCTGTGCTAGTTCTCAATGTACTTAGCACCTCTGCAACTGCCCTATCTGCTCCAGGAATCCAAAAGCAGGTTCTAACCCAGTATTTTAATGCAGCTTTAAACAATAGTGCTCATTTTGTGTTAAACGAAGGTGTCAGTTTATGGAAAGATTTGTTTGAGAGAAAAATTGCATTTCTGTGCAGATTGGAATACTGTCCAGCGACTATTAGCAGGCCCCAGAACACAAAAACCTTCTTATCTGTTTCAGACGGTATGGCCATTTGAGCTTCGAGAGTACTCTTCTTTACCCCCTGTTGCAACTTGGGGGAAGGAAGCGGTCACCGACGGAGCAATGCCTTTTCTGGCTTTTGCTTTTTGGCCACTGCAATGGATAAGAAATGTTGGGAAGGGTTTGGATTGCAACCACAGAAGTCAGGATGGACGAAGCCTAGTTTCTGAAGATAGAGCAGTTTTTAAGGATAAATTGCCGGGGATGTGCAGGAGCTCAACAGACGTGTGGCCATTCACATCCTTGGCTAGCCATGCCCCCCTCCTCAATTTATCTTAGAACAGACGGTGACGCTCATGCAGCAGGGGACCATGGTGGAAGAAGAGCAGCTGATGCATCTTGCTGTCCTCCTGTCACGGCCAGTGGTTTGTTTTGTGACACTTTCCTTCACTTGGTTGCCCGTGGCAACGTGTGGTGTTGTGTGCATGTGGTGGCAGTGTCTCAGCCCTATGGCTGATCCCCAGGACATGATTGCCACGCATGCCGTTGCCCGTGGCAACAGGTGAAGTGTGTTTGTTTATGTGTGTATTCCCCTTTAAGAGTCCGTCTTCCCTTGCCTGGTGTTGGAAGGGTTAAATCCCTTCTGTGTGTGTGAACACTGGGTGTGTCTGTGTGGGTGTGGCTACTTGGGTCTTTAAAGCCTCAGTGAATATCACTTGTCTGAGGGGTACTCCAGCCATGGTTAGCTGGAGCAGCCTCCTGTGTATTCCATCTGCCAGTGAGGGCCACCCTTGTGGTCATAGGTTTATGTATGGTGTTTAGAAGATGTTTGTTTGGTCTTTGTTTATTGCAGAATATGGTTTCCTGGGTTCCCATGTGATGTCTGTGTGTGCGGTGTCCTTTGTGTTGTTTGTGGACAGCAGCACTTGCACGTGGGTTCCAGGTTGTGTGTCTGTGGCAGGTAAGTGTGGTACTAGTCTCACTTACCTGCCATTGCCATATGTCTGTTTATGCTTCCCTTTATAGCTTGGCCACCTTTAGACTCCTGTTACTCCGTGTCCAGAAGGAACGGGCTGTCTACCCAGCTCCTAGTACATGGATCGACGGAGGGTCAGAAGGGATCCAAGGGTCCTGAGCATGAGCCCTCCTACCTTCAAGGGCGGCTCATGCAGCTAGGAGTCAGGGTCAGATTAGGGAAGCTTTAGGAGGTGACCTGCTCCCTAATTCTGTGGTACTGGTCTAGTAGCGACCTACCATCTCCTGATACCGCACGGCTGAGGGTTTTCTCCATCCTCAGCTGTGACACCTCCCTATAGCTGTTGGGCACATACAAAGAGAATCTGGAGTAGGAGAATGACAAAGATGAGGAGCTGCCTCTGCCAGAGGTGGAGAGCAAGAGGAAAATGATGAGGGTGGCACCCAATGACACCCAATCGCCTCAGTGGGGGGTTAATCCAGAAAGAAGTGGCTCCTTGGATACACTGGCTAGAATGGCGACATGAATGCTCGGTTGCTTACACAGTGACAAGCATATCGTTGACATCAAGCAGTCTGACGATTACAGAATAGCCATGCTTTTAGACCCTCGCTACCAAGGCAAAGTGGGGGAATGTTTTCCTCTGACAGAAAGGGAGGACAAATGACATTACTACCAGGAAACGATGGAAACACTGTGTACACAGCTTGCCACTGCTGATGGTGAGCAAACGCCTGCCTCCAATGTTTCTGAAAGGGAGGTCCCTCTCCCACCGCCACAAGCAGCAGAAGCCGCAGCAGCCATTTCAGTCTCCTCAACATGATGGAACAGTTTTTCAATGTGTCATGTCAGGCTAGGGCCAGTCAGCAAGCGACAGCTCCCACCTAAATGCCCAGGTTAAGGCCTTCCTAAACTATGGCAAGTCTCTGTCGCATACCCTGTTCCCTGACCCCTTGAATTTGTGGGCAGCAGACTGGAACAGTGACCCGAACTGGCACAGCATGCTCTTTCTTCTTTCTGCTCCAGTGTCATCTCAGAGAGGGTTTTCAGCACCGTGTTGGGTCGTGGTGACCCCTAAACGGACCAAGCTGTTCTCAGTCTGTGTCCAAAACATCACTTTTGTCAAAATGAACCAAGCCTGAATTCATGAGAATTCACACTTTCCTATGGCTGATTTCAATTAATAGATCTCACCTTCAAATTTCCTTCAAATTTAATGTCTGCCCATGAACACCATTTTGTGTTTTTTATAGATTTTTGTTAAACATATCCAAATCCTCTGCATAGGCTTAGATTTACTTATATACTGTATTTTTATAGATGTGTATTTTATCTGGAGTCACTACTAGGGGGAGCTTACTGCATACTGTGTGACTGAGTGTATTAATAACACTGTATACAGTTACCTCCCACGCTCCCTCTAGTGGCATCTACAGGTAGCCAGAAAGCTATTTTTTAAATCTATGTCTTTATTGGGGATTTGGAGCTCTGTATTAGAAATAAATAAACTCCAAATGCTATTAAGGTTTATTAAGAAATTAATCAGCACAGAATTTTGGATGTAAAAAAGACATAATAAAATTTAAAGTGTTCCTTTAGAGCTAGACGTTTATTGCTGACCATTAAAGGGGACCTAAATCTTTTCTAAGAGCAGAGTTCATCTGCTCTGCTCAGGTTTCCAGCATGCAGTATAGATCCATAGAAAATATATACGGGATAAATTCTCCATATACTCAAAAAGCTAAACAGAACCAAACTGATGAAACTTGAAGATGCAAAGCCTTCTGAGAAAAGCTGCCACACCCAAGTGTTTTCAAGAGGACCCGTCACCACAAAATACAAAGCAATGTGCACTGTGCACTGCATATAAATGTATATGACCTGTGGCATAAATTAATGTTTGTTGGGTGCACCACGAACCCAGGTTCGGAAAACATAAATGTATGCACCGCTACTTACAGTAAAGGTGCATGCACCATCTGAGAAGAGCCTCACCAGAGGCCATCCATTATAAGCAAGTACGGAGCAAAGGATATGTTAATGGTTATGACGTATGTACATGAACGAACCAGGTACAGACACAGCAGGCCAAACCCGGTTTGCTCATCACTAGTAGGGAGGAGAGGTTGAAGCCGTCAAAGCGGTCTCAGGCATCTTCAATGGAGTGGCAGAGACAGTAGAGGGATGGATTGCTGAAGAGGAGGATCCCAGAATAGCTTCATGCAGGGGCTGACTGTCCATAGATCCTACATGGAAATTTTGCAGTGGACTGATGGCCAGGGCGCCAACCAAGCACTCCTAACGGCCACTAGCCAGACACATATTGATCTGATACTCTCAGCATTAATTAAAGGGTTATAGGATATGCCCCAAATGTCTGATAGGTGCGGGTCCCACCTCTGGGACCCCCACCCATACTTACAACGGAGGCTACAAAGTGCCGGAGGGCACACCACATGTGTGCGGCCACCCTCCATTCATTTCGATGGGACGCCTGAAAATAGCCGAATGGCGCACTTGGCTATTTTCGAAAGTCCCATTGAAATAAATGGGAAGTGCACCGTGCAAGCGCACTCACCACTCCATTCACTTCTATGGGGCTTACGTAAATAGCCGAGCATGGATCCAGACATCTCCCCATTCACTAGTCTGCTAGATTTATATCAAGCTGACAAGGGGAGTGTCTTTTCTGCTGCAGTTAAGGGGGCGTGTCTCAGCTCTTCCTATCACAGCTCAGGAGGCAGTTGAAGAATGAAACTGAGCATGTGCGGCCATCTCAGTGAGCCGGACAAAGAAATGGGGGGGAAACAGTAGGTGTCCCTATACAGATACATTTAATTGAATATAACTCAATGGCTATGCTAAATTTATAATTACATACAATTGCAAAATAATTCAGATCCAGGTGCTGGTTTGAAAACTGCAGAAACTTTTTCATGGGACAACCCCTTTAACTTTAGAATTTGATGGCAGCAACATATCTCAAAAAAGGTTGGACATGGCCATGTCTACCATTGTGTAGCATCACCTATTTTTTAACAGCAGTCTGTAAACATCTGGGAAGTGAGGAGACCAATTGCTGGAGTTTTGGGAGAGGAATGTTGTCCCATTCTTGTCTGATATAAGATTCTAGCTGCTCAACAGTCCTGGGTTTTCTCTGCTGGATTTTTTGTATCATGATGCGCCAAATGTTTTTTATTGGTGAAAGGTCCAGACTGCAGGCAGCCAGTTCAGCACCCGGACTCTTCTTCTGCGAAGCCCTGCTGTCGTGATGGATGCAGTATGTGGTTTAGTATTGTTTTCCTGAAACATTAGATACCCAAAAACAAATAAAGTAACAAAAAACTCTGTGTGGGAACATAACTGAAAACCTACTCAAAGATACCACACATTAAGTACAAAAGCCATCTTTATTAGGTGTCTATAAAACAGACATACAATGATAATATCAAAGACAATTCTAAAAACATTGCAGGTAGGTGCAGAATTTCCCAGTACTTACTCAACACCTGTCAAACATTTCTCTACCGTGAATTATATCCGGTGATGAAGCGTATTTCCTCCATTTCACCTCTCTTTTCCTTTTTATGGAGTAGATCAGATCTTTTAGATCCATAAGCTCTCTGGTAACCTGTCTCGATGGATGTTGTGCTGTATCCTCTCTCCCGGAACCTCTGGCGTATTTCTTCTGCCTGGGATTCAAGATTACTCTCAGTTGAGCATATTCGCCTTAGGAATTGTCCAACTGGTATGCTGTTAATAAGATTGCCTAGATGGGCCGATTTTGCATCCAATGTAAATTCGGAGTATGGTGGGGTGTATCATCTATCATAGCACCTACCTGCAATGTTTTTATAATTGTCTTTGATATTATCATAGTATGTCTATTTGTAGACACCTAATAAAGATGGATTTTGTACTTAATGTGTAGCATCTTTGATTAGGTCTTCCTGAAACATGCAAGGCCTTCTCTGAAAGAGAGGTTGTCTAATTGTTGTTCTAACCTCTATATCAGGGATGGCCAACCAGTGGCTCTCCAGCTGTTGTAAAACTATAACTCCCACCATGCCCTGTGGTAGGCTGATAGCTGTAGGCAGTCTGGGCATGCTGGGAGTTGTAGTTTTGCAACAGCTGGAGAGCCTCAGGTTAGCCATCCCTGCTCTATATACTGTTCACCATTGATAGTGCCTTTCCAGATGTGTAAGCTGCCTATAACATAGGCACTAATGCAACCCCATACCATCAAAGATTCAGGCTTTTGATCAAGCTTGATGGTCCTTTTCCTCTTGAGTCCACAGAACTCAACGTCTATGGTTTCAAAAAGAATTTCACACTTTGACAGTCCATTTTAAATGAGCTTTGGCTGAGAGAAGATGGCAGTGATTCTGGATCATATTGACATATGCTTTCTACTGTGCATTATATAGCTTTAACAGACGATCATTTCTGGAAGTGTTCCTGAGCCCATTGGGTGATTTTCAGGATGGGCTACTATAGCCCAAAAACACATGCAGTGATTTCCAACACAGAATCATGCCTGTTTTTAAAGCAGTGCCACCTGAGGGCCCATAGATCACGAGGATCCAATATTGACTGTCAACCTTGTCTCTTGAGCACATTAATTTCTCCAGCTTCATTCAAAGTCTTCACAATTTTACATTGAGGAACATTTTTCTGAATTTGTTGCACAATTTTTAGATGCAGTTTTGCGCAGATAGGTGAACCTCTGCCCATGTTTGCTTCTGAGAGACTCTTCCTCTCTAATAAGCTCTTTTTATACCTTTTCATAAGTAACAAACCATTCCTCCAGCTGTTTTTCATTAGTACCACTTACTTTTCCAGCCTTTTGTTGCCCCTGTCTCAACTTTTTTGAGATGAGTTACTGGCATCAAGTTCTAAATTCTAAATTTTCAGGAAGTGGTAAAATATGTCACTTTCAACATCTGATATGTGTTCTATGATCTATTGTGAATAAAATATGGGTCTATGAGATTTGCAAATCATTGCATTCAGGTTTTTTTTACATTTATTTGGATTTTACACAGCGTCCCAATTTATTTTTATTTTTTTTATTCGGGTTGTATTAGGGATCTTATTTGCTAATGATAAATTATGGAAATACCCCTTTGGCTCTTTTTTTTTTTTTTTAATAAATCTTTATTACAATTTTTTCAATTCTTACATAGTTATTGGTAATCATCTTATTCTTACATGAATATATTGGTTAATTACATATAAATATTTCCCCAACTCTCCACCCGTAGTATGTCGGTTGCTAAAAAGAAAAAAAAAAAAAAGAAATATTACCATCCTCACTCTATTGCCCCTCTCCCCCGCCAACCCTCAGTTTTTTTTTTTCTATTTCTGCCATAACCTGGCAAATCTATGTTTTTTCTTAAACCCAGTCAAGTGGAACTCCTCTCTGGCTAGCATCATCATTGTGCGGTTCCCCCATTCTTTAACTGGAGGGACCTCACCATCCCCCCCCCCCCCCCCCAATGCCCAACTATACATTTCCTGGCTTGGAACAGTAGTTTAATTCCAATTTCCCTGTGTTGGGGCACTTCCACACCATCCATCACCCCTAAGATGCATTCCTCAAAATGTCTGGGCACTATAAACTGATGGTATTCCTCTATTTTTTTAATTCTTTGCCCAATAGTTTTGGATTTTTATGCATGTCCATAATATATGTATATCATCCACTCCTATCTCTCCACATTTTTGGCAAGTAAAGACTTTAGTTCTGTAGTACTTCATTAACTTTTTAGGAGAGTAGTAGAGACGATACAATATATTAAATTGAGTTATTCTATAAGAGAAATTCCTTAAAAACCCTGGTTTTTGCCAGCATAGCTGAATCCCAAAAATCTTCCCGCACAGGGGCCAGAATGCCCTGCCATTTATGGATCAGGTTATCAACTGCTCTTCTGTTATTCTTTTGATGCGGCAGCCGTTGGTATATTCTTGAAATCAATTTCTTGCCAGGTATTAACTTTGTAATATTATCCAAAGCCTGTGGCAAAGTAGTTATTTGTGTGCCTTTCCCTATCGTCTCATACAGTGCGTTTTTTAGTTGTAAGTAATAGAACCTCGACCCTATATTTTTCAGTTGGTATTTCCTTTTTAACTCTTCATAAGGTGTTATATCCCCCGCCTCCCATACCTGATCCAATTTGTATATTCCGTATTTCCACCAGATCTTCTGCTCAATTAACTTTAATTCTGTGAGGCCAATATTGTCCCATAGTATGGTGTCTACATAGAGCCCAGCTTGGGACCATAATTCTTTTACCGTCTCCCAGCTCTTGGCCATCAACAGAATCAAAGGTATATGTTTACCTCCCTGTTGGGCCAGAATACCTGTTTCCATAACTTGAAAGATGTTACATTTCTCCAGTCTTTTATTTATCCCTGCTATTAAATTCTTATAACTTTGCGTATTACTCCATGTTATCATATTTTTTATGATCCCTGCACTAAAATAAAGTTCCAAATCTTTAAAGGTGTTTTCCAGAGAATAGGTAATCAGTTAAAAACTCGGAAACCCCCCTAAAATACAGGGACACTTTAAAGGGGTTGTCCCATCTCAGACATTGGGGACATATTGCTAAGATATGCCCCGAATGTCTGATAGGTGCAGTCCCACCTCTGGAACCTGGACCTATACTTAGAACAGAGCCCGCGAAGCCACAGAGGGCGCACCGCAAATGTGCGGCCGCCCTCCATTAATTTTCTATGGGAGCGCCGAAAAATAGCACACTTGGCTATTTTCGAAAGTCCTATTGAAATGAATGGGAATCGCACCTTGCAAGTCCTGCCACTGCTCCGTTCACTTCTATAGGGCTAAGGGAAATAGCCAGTGCTTAACTATTTTCTGGGACTTTGCAGGCTCTGTTCTAAGTATAGGTCTAGGTCCCAGAGGTGGGACCCGCATCTATCAGACATTGGGGGCATATGCAGTGATATGTCCCTAATGTCTTAAATGGGACAACCCCTTTGAGGGGAATAACGGTTACCCCTCACTAATACATGAAAGTGGCACTGCTCTATCTTAGCAGGTGCCATTCATCTAGCCAACATATTGCCTTCTGAATGTTGTTTATAGGAACTAATCATATGTGAAATACACCTATGTACATAATGAGCATCTTTTTAGTGAGGATAGTAATAATAATATGGTGCAAGCTTGACAGCTATTTCTCTTGAAAGAAACGGCATTGTCATACTCAGGGGAACTTCACTTTCCCTATCTCTTCCTGTTCTCTGTATCCAAGTCCCAAACATGATGAACAAATGTATAATCGCACAGAGCATGTGTCTCCTGAGTCAACTGCGTATTTATTCTTAATGTTCTTATCTCCTTGTACAATAAGTGCTCTCAGTGTCCACATTGCTCAGTATCATCGTCTGTCTCTTAAGGAAACATGTACGGCAATGTGGATTATGTTCCTCCGGTTCAGCGTGGAGAAGGGTTCCTGAAGAGAAGTCCATCAGGTAACTGCATTTTGTACATACTCTGGGTGCCGGGATTACTGGGATCAGTGGTGCCCTCTTTAGTAATGATAGATGATGCACACTATGTGCCCACTTGTCAAGTCTTTCATGATCATGTCAAAGATATACCTACGAGGTCATGAGCAGGTTGTAACGCAATGTCCTGGAAGCCTACTGCAAAGGGTTCATTTTCTGTACTTCATGCACTGTGCATGTCCCATAGCAGTGGCGTAGCTAGAAATGACTGGGCAAATTTTTTAAGGCCTCCCCCCCCAGCAACTTCTTTGCAACCCCCTCCTCCCATTCAAGCCCCACTCTTGTGGCTAGTCAAGATTGCTCTCTTAGACCAGGCCCAGCAGCTTCTCAGTTCGTTTCCTACAGTGTCACTGTATATGAGGGGCCCTGACAATAAAATCTTTTAGTCCTCCTCCTGGATGGGCCCCTTCTGAGTCTGGGCCCCGAAGCAGTTGCTTTCCCTATACCTACACCGCTGTCCCATAGGGTGTATAAGGAGTGGTAGGTTCCTAGTTACTTTTGCTAGGCAGAGCTGGCACCACCTCTTCCTCTCTAGCAGGAAGTTGCTTCAGTCTAGTGTGAGCTGCGGATGGGAAAACATCTAAGAGCAGAGTTAATACAGGGGGAGATCTGTTGCCCTGCGCTTCACAAGTAGTCATAGTTTAACTATAAAAAGAGTTTACTGAATGCAGCAGAAAGTTCAGTGGCCAATCAAGGAGGATTTTGGAGCATTTGTCAGAGAAATGTATCACACCCATATGCAGTACTTGTGCAATAGGTGTTTTATTGTACATTATAATGTTAGGTAGTTTGAGTTTTGGCTGTGCATAAAGTTGAGCGAAGTTCGTACCGAACTTTACAGTGTTCGGCACCCGAACATTTCAGTAAAAGTTTGGGTTCAGTGTTTGGGTAATATTAACCGCCTCCGGACCGCCTAACGCAGGATCGCGTTCCGGAGGCGGCTGTCTCAGGCAGAGTCACGCATCTACGCGTCAGCATCGCCGGCCGGCAAAAGTTACAGGACAAGTTCGTCATCAGCCTGCCAGCCAATGATCGTCGCTGCAGGCTGATGATTTTCAAAAAACCGAATCAGAAGCCAGTTAACACATTATATTTATAAAAATAAGGTGTTAAATGGCTTCTGTGCTCCTCTGCTGGTCCTTTTCATCGGTTGGTCCCAGCAGAGGAGCACAGATCACAGTGAGTACACACCAACACCACACATAGCCCCAGATCCCCCCCCATCACCCCAATTAACCCCTTGATCACCCCTTGATCGCCCCTGTCAATCACCTAGTGAAAGGGAAAAAAGTGATCAGTGTAAACTGTCACTTTTTTTTTTCACTGGTATTGACTGTTAGGTTTTAGGATAGTTTAGGCCCCTTGATTAGGTAGTTAGCATCGGTTAGCGCCCAGCCCACCGCACCGCAGTCACTGATTCACTGATTAGCGTATCGCTAATCAGCATTTGTACTTTTATAGTATCTGTAAGTGATCAGAACTGATCACAGTCAGATCTATAATAGGTATTAGTGTCACCTTAGTTCGCCCTCCACCCAAAATGCAGTGTTTGCCCGATCAGGCCTGATCGGTCGCCCACACGTGCGTTCACCCACGCCTGCCCCGCAGCAGTGACAATTTATTTTTTAATTTTTGATCACTGCACAATCACTTCACAATATCAAAAAATCAGTTTTGATATTTTTTATCAATAGCAGCGGCTTCCGGTACTTCGCTAGCCTCCCATTTGTAAGACAGGCTTGCTTTTTTTCTTGGGTAGTCTCAGGGAATACCTCCTAAATTTAGTTGACCAAATGGCAAATAAGGGGTATTCTTCTGAAGAGGCCTACAGGATTCTGACCCAGTCGGATGAGGAATGGGAACCCTCATCTGACTAATCCAGCGGGTCAGAATATGAACCTGTAGAAAGCAGTGGCAGTCTGACCCAAAGTTCGGACGAGGAGGTTGAGGTCCCTGATACCACCAGGCGTACCCAGCCCCGTGTTGCTAGATCACAGGTTTCCGTACAACATGGTGAAGTGGCGAGCACCAGAAGGGCAGTTGAAGCTGGTACGGTGGCATGTGCAGTAGTTACCCCGTCGCAGCCACCGCACAGACAGGCCCGTAGAGCCCCTAGAGTCCCTGAGGTGCTGGCAAACCCTGATTGGCAGCCCCCAACTTCAGCCGCACCAGTAGTTCCCCCTTTCACCGCCCAGTCTGGAGTTCGGTTTGAGACAGCTCAGATCGGTTCGGCACTGGGATTTTTTGAGCTGTTCTTGACTGCGGAGCTCTTGGACTTAGTCGTGGCAGAAACAAATCGGTATGCCACTCAATTTATAGCTGCCAACCCGGGAAGCTATAATTCCCAGTCTTTCCAGTGGAAACCCGTCCAAGTTTCCGAATTAAAAAAATTTCTGGGCCTTCTCCTCAACATGGGTCTAACCAAAAAGCATGAATTGCGGTCATATTGGTCCACGAACCCAATTCATCACATGCCCATGTTCTCTGCTGCCATGTCCAGGGCACGATTTGAGGCCATCCTGCGTTTCCTGCACTTTAGCGACAACAGCACCTCTCATCCCAGAGGCCACCCAGCTTTTGACCGGCTCCACAAAATTCGGCCCCTCATAGACCACTTCAACACCAAATTTGCAGATTTGTATACCCCTGAGCAAAACATCTGCGTAGACGAGTCCATTTTACCGGGCGCCTTGGCTTCAAACAATACATCCCAAGCAAGCGCGCCCGGTATGGGGTCAAATTGTATAAGCTCTGTGAAAGGGCCACAGGCTATACCCACAAATTTCGGATCTATGAGGGTAAAGATCAGACCCTGGAGCCGGTCGGTTGCCCTGACTACCTGGGGAGCAGTGGGAAGACAGTCTGGGACTTGGTGTCACCCTTATTTGGCAAGGGGTACCATCTTTCTACACAAGTGTGCCTTTCTTCAGGCATTTGTTCCTAGAACAGATTGCCTGCTGTGGCACCGCGCGACCTAGTCGCCAGGGCTTCCCCCAACGGCTCGTTACCACCCGTCTTGCAAGGGGGGAGAGGGCTGCCTTGTGTAACGAAGAACTGCTCGCGGTGAAATGGAGAGACGAGCGTGACGGTTACATGCTCTCCTCCATTCACGCAGACACGACAATACAAATAGAACGGGCAACCAGTGTCATTAAAAAGCCCCTCTCGGTCCACGACTATAATTCGCTCATGGGAGGGGTGGACTTCAATGACCAGATGTTGGCTCCTTATTTAGTTTCCCGACGCACCAGACGCTGGTATAAGAAGGTGTCTGTATATTTAATTCAATTGGCTGTATATAATAGTTTTGTTCTCTACAGTAAGGCTGGGAGAACAGGATCCTTCCTCAAATTTCAGGAAGAGATCATCGAGAACCTCCTGTATCCAGGAGGTTCCGTGGCCCCATCCACCAGTGTAGTGAGCCGTCTACACGATCGACATTTCCCCAGTGTCGTTTCTGGTACCTCAACCCAAGCACCACCCCGAAAAAGATGTCGTGTCTGTAGCAGGAGTGGAATAAGACGTGACACCTGCTATTTCTGTTCTGACTGTCCTGACTGTCCTGACCACCCTACCCTATGCTTTGGGGAGTGTTTCCGGAAGTACCACACACAGGTACACTTAGCATAGGGATTGCGTTTTACAGGACAGGCACACAGGGCTATTAGGGCCCTTTCACTCACACCTCTCCTTTCACCTGGGACAAAGTGCATAATGTAATTCGCCACATCTTTGGCGCGATTTGCGCTTTGCACATTGTCCCATGGGGAAGGAGAGGTTTGTCCTATAAAGGTAAAAAAAAAAAAAATCACCGGTAAGCAAAAAAGTTAATGTTCTGTTCAAAAAGTTAAAGTTTATAAAAGTTAATGTTCCGTTCAAATGTTATATAATGTTAATAAATGTATTGCATTGCGGCCTGGTTTTTTCTTTTTTCTTTTTTACCTTCTAGGTGGACCAACCGATGAACCAGCTGCAGCACTGATGTTCATTCTGACAGAAGCATTGCGCTGCTGTCAGATTACACAAAAGTCATGTATGCGGCGCTGCAAGACGAGATTTCTCCTCTGCAGTAAAAGATACGTTTGCCGAGGCATATGAGCTGAGGGGTGCGGTGTTAATATGCTTTGGCAAACACTTTGTATATAAAAATAAAATAAAAAATCCCGGCAATGATTTATTCATCCACATCGATTGATGTGAATGGAGAAATCGGGTTTGCTAGGGCATACGAGCTAAGTGGGTTTGGATGTTGGGCAGAGCTCCTATGTCCTGGCAGATGCCTTTCCTCTCCTTTTTTTTTTTGGCAGAGATTTTTTCATCCACATTGATTGATGCGAATGAAGAAATCTGTGCCGTTCATTTTTTCTTTCAGCCCAGAGGCTGAACGGAAAAAATATATATCATTACCCGTATGCTCAATATAAGGAGAATAGCAGAAACTCCTAATGCTGGCCATACATGTAATGATTGTGGAGACCCTCAAATGCCAGGGCAGTACAAACACCCCACAAATGACCCCATTTTGGAAAGAAGACACCCCAAGGTATTCGCTAAGGGGCATATTGAGTCCATGAAATATTGAAATTTTTGTCCCAAGTTAGCGGAAAGGGAGACTTTGTGAGAACAAACAAAAAAAAATCAATTTCCGCTAACTTGTGCCAAAAAAAAAAATCTTCTATGAACTCGCCATGCCCCTCATTGAATACCTTGGGGTGTCTTCTTTCCAAAATGGGGTAACATGTGGGGTATTTATACTGCCCTGGCATTTTAGGAGCCCTAAAGCGTGAGAAGAAGTCTGAGATCCAAATGTCTAAAAATGCCCTCCTAAAAGGAATTTGGGCCCCTTTGCGCACCTAGGCTGCAAAAAAGTGTCACACATGTGGTATCGCCGTACTCAGGAGAAGTTGGGCAATGTGTTTTGGGGTGTCATTTTACATATACCCATGCTGGGTGAGATAAATATCTCGGTCAAATGCCAACTTTGTATAAAAGAAATGGGAAAAGTTGTCTTTTGCCGAGATATTTCTCTCACCCAGCATGGGTATATGTAGAAAGACACCCCAAAACACATTGCCCAACTTCTCCTGAGTACGGCGATACCACGTGTGACACTTTTTTGCAGCCGAGGTGGGCAAAGGGGCCCACATTCCAAAGAGCACCTTTAGGATTTCACAGGGCATTTTTTACACATTTTGATTTCAAACTACTTCTCACGCATTAGGGCCCCTAAAATGCCAGGGCAGTATAACTACCCCACAAGTGACCCCATTTTGGAAAGAAGACACCCCAAGGTATTTCGTGATGGGCATAGTGAGTTCATGGAAGTTTTTATTTTTTGTCACAAGTTAGTGGAATATGAGACTTTGTAAGAAAAAAAATAAAGAAAAAACAATCATCATTTTCCGCTAACTTGTGACAAAAAATAAAAAATTCTAGGAACTCGCCATGCCCCTTACGGAATACCTTGGGGTGTCTTCTTTCCAAAATGGGGTCACTTGTGGGGTAGTTATACTGCCCTGGCATTTTAGGGCCCCTAATGCGTGAGAAGTAGTTTGAATTCAAAATGTGTAAAAAATGCCCTGTCAAATCCTAAAGGTGCTCTTTGGAATGTGGGCCCCTTTGCCCACCTAGGCTGCAAAAAAGTGTCCACACATGTGGTATCGCCGTACTCAGGAGAAGTTGGGAAATGTGTTTTGGGGTGTCATTTTACATATACCCATGCTGGGTGAGATAAATATCTCGGTCAAATGCCAACTTTGTATAAAAAAATGGGAAACGTTGTCGTTTGTCAAGATATTTCTCTCACCCAGCATGGGTATATGTAAAAAGACACCCCAAAACACATTGCCCAACTTCTCCTGAGTACGGCGATACCACATGTGTGACACTTTTTTGCAGCCTAGGTGGGCAAAGGGGCCCACATTCCAAAGAGCACCTTTAGGATTTCACAGTGCATTTTTTACACATTTTGATTTCAAACTACTCGTCATGCATTAGGTCCCCTAAAATGCCAGGGCAGTATAACTACCCCACAAGTGACCCCATTTTGGAAAGAAGACACCCCAAGGTATTTCGTGATGGGCATAGTGAGTTCATGGAAGTTTTTATTTTTTGTCACAAGTTAGTGGAATATGAGACTTTGTAAGGAAGAAAAAAATAATCATCATTTTCCGCTAACTTGTGACAAAAAATAAAAAGTTCTATGAACTCACTATGCCCATCAGCAAATACCTTAGGGTGTCTACTTTCCGAAATGGGGTCATTTGTGGGTTTTTTCTACTGTCTGGGCATTGTAGAACCTCAGGAAACATGACAGGTGTTCAGAAAGTCAGAGCTGCTTCAAAAAGCGGAAATTCACATTTTTGTACCATAGTTTGTAAACGCTATAACTTTTACCCAAACCATTTTTTTTTTACCAAAACATAATTTTTTTATCAAAGACATGTAGAACAATACATTTAGAGAAAAATTTAAATAGAAATGTAGTTTTATTTGAAAAATTTTACAACTGAAAGTGAAAAATGTCATTTTTTTGCAAAAAAATCGGTAAATTTCGATTAATAACAAAAAAAGTAAAAATGTCAGCAGCAATGAAATACCACCAAATGAAAGCTCTATTAGTGAGAAGAAAAGGAGGTAAAATTCATTTGGGTGGTAAGTTGCATGACCGAGCAATAAACCGTGAAAGTAGTGTAGTGCAGAATTGTAAAAAGTGGTCTGGTCATTAAGGGTGTTTAAGCTAGGGGAGCTGAGGTTGTTAATATACCATCGGATCGGAGTTTTCTCCAATCTGATGGTATATTTTAACTTGAAGCGTCCCCATCACCAAGGGAACGCCTCTATGTTAGAATATACCATCGGATTTGAGTTAGATCGTGAAAACTCAGATCCGACAGTATATTCTAACACAGAGGTGTTCCCATAGTGATGGGGACGCTTCAAGTTAGAATATACTGAGAACTGTGGACATGTAAGGTACCTGCAAAAGGTAGTGTCCGAAGTGGAAGTAGTGTGCTTGAGATCCAGGCAAAGCGTCGTCAGGCAAATAGTTCACAATCAAAATCTGGAGAAGAGTCAGGCAGGCTAAGGTCATTCACGATCTGGCGGCAAGGTACAAAATCAGCAGGCTGTAGAATAGTCGGGATATCAGGCAGGAGTTCAATACAAGGAAGATCACTGAAGTCAAAACACCCAGGGAAGAAATCCAAATAAACGGGCACTGAGTGATGTCCTCACTTCCTATTTAAAGGCTGTCCAGATTGAGAATTGTCCACAGCTGGCAGCAGGTGGAGCTAGAGAGTATGATGTAGTGTTGAACACAGTAAGGACATTCCCAAAGTCTAGATCTCTTCTGTAGCACAACAGGTAAGGCTATGGTTTAAGAGACCAGGAAGATCCCGGTTTGAATACAACCCGGGTCATGACAGGGCCCCCTCCCCAATGGACCCCTCCGGGGGCCTAGCGGGGCTTAGTGGGAAACGAGGTATGGAAGTCTCGTATAAGAGAAGGGGCATGCAGATCTTTGGCTGGAACCCAGGAGCGGTCTGTGACAGGATACCCCTTCCAATGAACCAGATACCGAAGGCCACGGCCCTGTCTTCTGGAATCAAGAATCTTGGAGACTTCAAACTCATGTTGTCCATCAACAAGAACAGGAGGAGGTAGCTGTTGTGATCTGGAGTAGCGGTTGAAAATAGCTTTTTTGAGGAGTGAAACGTGGAACACGGGATGTATCCGGAGAGAAGAAGGTAATCCTAAGCGATAGGAAACTGGTCCAACTCGAGCAATGATCCTGTAAGGACCAATGAATCGAGGGCCTAATTTGGTAGAAGGTTGTTTCAGTCTGACATACTTGGTTGATAGCCAAACTCTGTCCCCCACCACATATGGAGGTATATGGCGTCTTCGTCTGTTGGAAAAAAGCCTGTACTTGCCTGCTGATTTCCGTAGTAATAAACGAATCTTCTTCCAATGTAGTAGAATATTTTTCACCCGCTGATCTGCTGCTGGTACACCAGAAGAAGGCTGAAGTAGGGGAAAAGTCTGAGGGTGATAGCCTAGGGCTGCGTAGAATGGTGTGGTATGAAGAGCACTGTGCCAACGGGAATTTAGGGCGAACTCAGCTAAAGGCAAATACTCAGACCAGTTGGAGTGTAAGGCATTGACATAATGTCGAAGGTAGGTTTCTAGGGTCTGGTTCATGCGTTCGGTTTGACCATCAGTTTGAGGGTGATGTGAGGTAGAGAGTGAGAGCGTTACTCCCAGTTTCTTGCAGAACGCTCTCCAGAATCGGGAAACGAACTGGGATCCGCGGTCTGAGATGACATTGGTAGGTATGCCATGATGTCTTACAATATGGGAAAGGAAAAGAGTGGACAGTGCTTTCGCTGTAGGTAATCCCGGAATCGGCACAAAATGAGACATTTTGGAAAAGCGATCCACTGTGACCCATATAGCAGTCATGCCCTCGGACTTGGGTAAGTCTACAATGAAGTCCATGGTCAAATGGGTCCAAGGCTGGCGAGGTGCCGGAAGTGGATGTAACAGTCCAGCAGGTAATGTGCGGGGTACTTTATTAGCAGCACAAGTTGGGCAGGCAGCCACATAGTCAGTAACATCCTTTTTCATACGAGGCCACCAGACATGACGCTGCAAGGTCTTAAGAGTGATGGTGACACCAGGATGACCGGATAACACGCCATTATGTGCCCAGAGGAGTATAGGTTTTCTGAGACTAGGGGCTACGTACAGGCGACCTGGTGGTATCTTCAATCCCTGGGGAACACGATTCTGGGTTTCTTGTAGCTGTTGGGAAAGGGCCGTAGAGATCTGTGCGACAATTTTGTGAGGTGGGATTATATACTGCTCGGCTGGTTGATCTTCTTCAGAGGAAGCGAACTGTCTGGAAAGAGCATCGGCTTTTTTGTTTCTATGCCCTGGAACGTAAGAAAGGACAAAATTAAAACGGGAGAAAAACAGAGCCCATCGAGCCTGACGTGAGTTCAGACGTCTAGCAGTCTGAAGATACAGTAGGTTTTTATGGTCAGTGAGGATAGTAAAAGGTTTGGAAGCCCCTTCCAGAAGATGTCGCCATTCAGACAATGCCAATTTGATGGCCAGTAGTTCTCGATTCCCAACATCATAATTCATCTCTGCCGGAGAAAACTTTCTAGAGAAAAAAGCTACTGGATGGATTCTACCAGACTTTGGCTGTCTCTGGGAGAGTACGGCACCTGCTCCAACCTCAGAGGCATCAACCTCAACAATGTACTGGAGGTCAGGATTTGGATGCTGAAGAATTGGAGCTTTACTGAACATGTCCTTTAATCGCTGGAAAGCTGATTTTGCTTCTGAAGACCACGCCTTGCAATTTGTACCCTTCTTAGTCATGGCAGTAAGGGGTGCCGCAATGGAGGCAAAACTCTTAATGAAGCGTCTGTAGTAATTTGCAAATCCTAAAAAGCTTTGGAGTCCTCTTAAAGTGGTCGGTTGGGGCCATTGCAAGACAGCGGAAAGTTTTTGAGGGTCCATTTGGAAACCGTCAGCACTTATGATGTACCCAAGGAAAGGAATACAGCTTTGATGGAAACTGCATTTCTCGATCTTTGCATAAAGATGGTTTTCTCTAAGCCGTTGTAATACCTGTTTCACATGCGAGATGTGCTCTGGAAGAGTCTTGGAAAAGATTAAAATGTCGTCCAAGTAGATGATCACAAAACGGTTGCTGAAATCATGAAAAATTTCATTCATGAAACGTTGAAAGACAGCAGGTGCGTTACACAAGCCAAATGGCATGACCAAATATTCAAAGTGTCCATTACGAGTGTTGAATGCTGTCTTCCACTCGTCCCCCTCATTAATTCGAATCAGGTTATAAGCCCCTCGTAGGTCTAGCTTGGAGAATATAACAGCCCCCTTAAGTAGATCAAATAGTTCAAGAATGAGTGGCAAAGGGTAGGAGTCCTTTACGGTGATTTGATTTAACCCCCGATAGTCTATGCATGGTCGAAGGCCCCCATCTTTCTTTTCAACGAAGAAGAAACCTGCCCCTACTGGAGAAGAAGAGGGTCGGATAAAACCTCTTTCCAAGTTGTCTCTTACGTATTCCTCCATAGAGTTTTGTTCGGGCAGAGACAGGGGGTAGGTCTTTCCTTTGGGAAGAGGTGCTCCGGGAATCAATTTAATTGTACAGTCAAAAGGACGATGTGGGGGTAACACCTCTGCCTTTTGTTTGCAAAATACGTCTGCAAAGTCATGGTATTCACGAGGCAAGGTAGGTGGGATAGTCACAGGAGCCAACATGCAAGCAGAAAGTCTTTTGGGTTGAGACAAACAGCGAAGGCAACAGGACGATCCCCAGGAGGTTAGTTCTCCATTTTCCCAATCAAAAGAGGGGTTGTGAAGTTGTAACCATGGGTAACCAAGGATGATAGGCAGAAGCGGAGAATCAATAAGAGACAAGACAACTTCCTCTTTGTGGAGGAGGCCTACCTGCAGGGTGATTGTCGTAGTCTCGAATTTCACAATACCATCTCCCAAGGGCTGTCCATTCAGGGTGGTAATGTTCAGGGGTCTAGACTTAGGAACAAACGGGATGTTGTTCTTTCTTGCAAAAGTGTAGTCCAAGAATATACCCACAGCTCCGGAATCCACAAAAGCCTCACAGAAAACAAGCTTAGAAGATAAATGGATAGTAGTCGGAACAGTAATCTTGGTCTTGGAGGATCTACCTGTAAGGTCTAAGCCAGCTCCTCCAACACTGGTTAGACCCTGCCTTTTACTGGACGGGAGGGGCAGACAGATACTAAATGTCCTTTAAGTCCGCAGTACAGGCATAGGCCCAATGAACGCCTCCTTTGTTTCTCTGACTCAGTTAGGTGGAGACGGCTCACCTCCATGGGTTCCACAGGTGTCTGGGGTTCAACAGAGGTTTCAGGTTCTGGCTGAGGTGGTGCTTGGAAGTTAGGGGCCAAACGGTAAACTAGCCTAGGAAACTTGCGGGTTCTAAGTCTCTCTTGGCACCTTTCATGGTACCGGACATCCAGACGAACACACAGCTCTATGAATTTCTCAAGGTCTTCTGGGAGATCTTTATAGACTAATTCGTCCTTGATGCGATCCGTAAGACCCTTTCGGAAGGCTGCACGTAATGCCCTTGAGTCCCAATTTGTTTCAGCAGCAAGGGTACGGAACTCAATAGCATACTGTGCCACAGATCTGGTGTCTTGTTGTATGTCCAAGAGGGAGTACTCAGCTGCAGAAACTCTACCTGGCTTGTCAAATACAATCTGGAGAGAGGCCAGAAATTTTTCAGCATCTTGGAGTACAGGATCGTTGCGTTCCAAATAAGGAGAGACCCAGGCCAGGGCCTTCCCCTTTAACAAGGAAATTACAAAAGTCACTTTGGCAGACGAAGTGCTAAAAGTCGCAGGGTTGTTGCGGAAATGCAAACGGCAAACATTTAAAAAGCCTCTGCAGTCCTCAGTATCACCACCAAACTTGTCAGGCAAGGGAAGTTTTGGTGGTACAGAAGAGGCGGGTTGGACCGTAGCAGGAGTAGGATCCGGAGTCTGAACCGTTGCAGAGGAACCAGGCAAACAAGATTTGAGCATGGTGCAAAGTTCATCTAACTTGGCGTCCAGGGAAGAAAGATGCTGTTCATGAGCTCCGATCAATTGTCCCTGACGTGTAATCGCCTTAACAATCTCAGCAGGGTCCACTGCCATTGTGGCCCGTTTATTATGTAAGGTACCTGCAAAAGGTAGTGTCCGAAGTGGAAGTAGTGTGCTTGAGATCCAGGCAAAGCGTCGTCAGGCAAATAGTTCACAATCAAAATCCGGAGAAGAGTCAGGCAGGCTAAGGTCATTCACGATCTGGCGGCAAGGTACAAAATCAGCAGGCTGTAGAATAGTCGGGATATCAGGCAGGAGTTCAATACAAGGAAGATCACTGAAGTCAAAACACCCAGGGAAGAAATCCAAATAAACGGGCACTGAGTGATGTCCTCACTTCCTATTTAAAGGCTGTCCAGATTGAGAATTGTCCACAGCTGGCAGCAGGTGGAGCTAGAGAGTATGATGTAGTGTTGAACACAGTAAGGACATTCCCAAAGTCTAGATCTCTTCTGTAGCACAACAGGTAAGGCTATGGTTTAAGAGACCAGGAAGATCCCGGTTCGAATACAACCCGGGTCATGACAGGACATAACGGCCCCCTTCTGCCTGGTAGCACCTGATCTCTTACAGGGGGCTGTGATCCGCACAATTAACCCCTAAGTTGCCGCACCTGAGGGGTTAATTGTGCGGATCACAGCCCCCTGTAAGAGATCAGGTGCTGCCAGGGAGCAGGGGGTCAGACCCCCCTCCCTCCCCAGTATTAAAATCATTGGTGGCCAGTGCAGCCCCCCCACCCCTTCCCTATTAAAATCATTGGTGTCCAGTGCGGCCTCCCCTCTCCCTCCCCCTAATTAAAATCATTGGTTAACAACCCACCCCCCATCATTGGTGGCAGCGGAGCTGCAGTTCCGATCGGAGTCCCAGTTTAATCGCTGGGGCTCCGATTGGTTACCATGGCAGCCAGGACGCTACTGCAGTCCTGGCTGCCATGGTTACTTAGCACTTTTAGCAGCATTATACTTACATGCGCTGTCTGTGGCCGGCCGGCTCTCCTCCTACTGGTAAGTGAAAGGTCTGTGCGGCGCATTGCTTATAGCACAGACCTGTCACTTACCAGTAGGAGGAGCGCCCGGCCGGCCACTGACAGCGCACGTAAGTATAATGCTGCTAAAAGTGCTAAGTAACCATGGCAGCCAGGACTGCAGTAGTGTCCTGGCTGCCATGGTAACCGATCGGAACCCCAGCGATTAAACTGGGACTCCAATCGGAACTGCCGCTCCGCTGCCACCAATGATGGGGGGGAGGGGGTTGTTAACCAATGATTTTAATTAGGGGGGAGAGGGGAATAGGGGGGGCCACACTAACCACCAATGATTTTAATAGGGGGGGGCCCGCACTGGCCACCAATGATTTATATACTGGGGAGGGAGGGAGGCGGGGCCACACTGGCCACCAATGATTTTAATACTGGGGAGGGAGGGGGGTCTGGCCCCTGCTGCCTGGCAGCACCCGGTCTCTTACAGGGGGCTGAGATCCTCACAATTAACCCCTCAGGTGTGGCACCTGAGGGGTTAATTGTGCGTATCACAGCCCCCTGTAAGAGATCGGGTGCTGCCAGGCAGCAGGGGGCAGTTATGTACACAGTTCTTAGTATATTCTAACTTGAAGCATCCCCATCACCAGGGGAACGCCTCTGTGTTTGAATATACTGTCGGATCTGAGTTTTCACGATCGTGAAAACTCAGATCTGAAAAAGCTAATACTATTATTTTCCGTTATAACCATGTTATAACGGAAAATAATAAAGTGAAGTTCGGTCCCCATTGACTTAAATGGGGTTCGGGTTCGTGTCCAAGTTTGGATCAAGTTCGGGTCCCGAACCCGAACTTTTTTTTAAAGTTCGGCCGAACTCCCCAAACATCTAGGTGTTCGCTCAACTCTAGCTGTGCATTCCTGCAGAAGAGGAGAGAATGGCAAATGGTTGTCAGAAAACGGACTAACCACCTTGTTCCTCCCGTCTTGGTAGAAGTGATCTGATCCTGCTTCCTGCTAGGAGGGGGAGTTGCTATGTCTTATCTGGACCACTCCTGCTCCTATTCTCTGCACCATCTCCTCAGGGGCTCACTGCATATACTCAGGTCACAGACTTCCCTGCATACTAGTTGGAGTAAATAGCTTCAGGATCCCCATCATAACAAAAGGACAGAGACTGAATTCCACTGAGAATACTGTAATCATATAGACAAGATCAATTGCACCCCTTGGTTAATTTGGGAAGATTGTGCAGCCTATAAGAGAGAATCAGAAATGATTTTAGCACTATATAAGGGTGGGAGTCCCTTGTAATGGTGCCAGCTGCATAATCACACGTCTGGTTTCAGCACGGAAACAGCCCTGGAAGTTACAAAGGCACAATATGCTGGCATGCAGAAGTACTCCAGCATATTAATAATTAAAAATGTATAATTAAAGTCTCTGTATTGAACAGAAAGATGTAAAAATAGATTAATAAATAATAAATAGATTTGAAATACAGAGAAAACACATTTTAAGTGAAATATATTTTATTTCATTAACCCTTATAGGACCTTGTGATTTTTCGTTTTCGCTTTTCACTCCTCACCTTCCCAGAGTCATAACTTTTTTACATATCTCAGGAGAACAAAAGGATCAGGCAAAAATATTCACTTTTCCTGATCATTCTCTCCCCCAACATCATCTGTTGGTGGAGAGTCAGAAGTTTCCCACAAACATCAGACTGTTCTCGACAGGTTTGGCTGACACTACACTAATGGGGGCCTTTAGGGTAATGGCAGAGGAAACAAACATCAGACTTGTGTGTCCTAGAGGTTTTAAAACCTAGCACCAAAATGGATTAGGGCCCATTTTAATGTTTTACTTGAGGCTACGGACACCACTTGAGGCTATGCAAATGGCTGATGGAATATAGTGTATACCTAGGTAATTACGATAATTACTCTGCACAAATCCTTACTTTTCAAGTGGTCATCTTTACATTGGAAACTAAACTCCCTATTTTTGGCTCTAAACCTACTGTCCCTCACTTCTCCTGAAATGTCCCTTGGTTGTAAATGGGGTCCATGGCACCGATGCATCTTAATGAAATCTCTCTTCTCTTCTTCTGTTTTCAGAACATGGTAACTTATATCTACAAGAAGAAAGTATATATGAACCAGTGCGGGGAAGTGAGAAGCCAGACTCTGAGAACTTCTGGAGATTATCATCTGCTGGGAGCAGTGTGGAAGACACCACACTTCAGTGGAACCAAGACCCACCACAACGAAGAAAAACATGGATCTCTTCTTTTCAAAGGCATTGTAAGAATCCCAATATAAGTGGACACACTGGGGTGCCATGACTGAGGTCCGATGGCCAACTTTGCGGTTTTAGTGAGACATGTGCAGGGATGTTGGCCGCACAGATATGTGCAGGGGTCAGCACCCCATTATATTGCCCATGTAGCTTCCCCAATCAATGTTGGATTTACAAAAACATTGAGAAGCAAAATATCCCTTGATTATACTCACTTTGCCAACCTTTTACATGCATTGCATCTCACCTAGGATTAGGAAAAAAACTCATGTAATATTCCTGGTGATGTAGACTGGCTAAGTTGCGAAGGGGCTGTTCACATCTGCTTTTAGCTGTCCTCTAAGTGTTCCATTGGGGGATACAGTTTGCAGATATTTTAAGTATCTGTAAAGTTGTTGTATATTTTGTTTTTTAAACCATACTCACCTGCTCTCCACCGCTCTGTTCTTGCTCTGTGGCTTCCTGGCTCTTATTTTTTGAGACTTCTGGTCCACAGCTTCTGCATGGGTCACATTCCGCTAGAGCACATGTCACTGCTGAAGACAGTAATTGACCCTATGCATACAGAAGTTCAGCGATAGGGACCAATAGTCCAGTAAAAAGACCCTAGGAGCCATGAAGCTGGAACAGAGTGGCAGGAAACAGGTGAGTATGATTTTTGCAACAGGTACATAAAAAAATAAAAAACTGGACATCCCTTTTCAGCAGATCCATTTTCTTCAAATTGAGTCCAAACTATAAAATTTGTTAGACCAGCAATTCTGTCTGTTCTTCTTCTAATGGAAAACACAATAGTAGAATCTAGACGTACAGGTGAAACTAAGCTTAATATTTTGGACTTTGTCAGCCTTACTAAAGTGAATAGATCTGCTGAGGGATATGTTTGAGTTATCTTTTTTCTGATATTCAGGCATACTCCCCTGGCAGCAGGCACAGCTGGTGGAAAAAACATTATGTGAACATACCCTAATAGTCAGTATCTGGTGGCATAAGATAGATAATCTAACTCTGCTTCTAAATGACTCAGAGGGATGTTTCAAGGTACTCAAGAGTGCTTTTGGCACCTGCAGACTAATTACAGTAGGTGACTTTGCAACATGCTTTTAAATGAAGATCATGACAATGAAGATCATCTCTGAAACCACTTTCTTCTTTAACAGGTTGTCATCAGAAGCACAAGCTCTTGATTTCTTTTTTCAGTTGTGGCCTTCTACTGATCTTGAGCATCCTTATATTGGGTTATTTTATGTCCAAGTGTAAGTATTTCATGACCTATGGGTATCCTAACTTGAGAATGAATTAAAGGTCAAATGTGTTCACTCCTTGAAGGGGTTGTGCAGCCAGGACATATTGATGTCCTATCCTCAGGTCATCAATCAGCAGTTTGAAGAGGAGGCGGTACGAGCACTGCTTCCTCTTCAAGATTACACTGGACGGTGTCTGGCTTGCAGCGGCGGCGCAGTGTAATTACAAATGATTACTGGTAATTCCACTGTGCCACCAAGACTTCCAAGAGGATGCGCTGTGTGATATTGAAGAAGAACTAGAGATTGCACGACCACAGCCTCCATTTCGGGAATCAGACCCCCATCGATCAGACATTGACGACCTATCCTGAGGATTGGAGATCAATATGTACTGGCTGCACAACCCCTTTGAAGGAACCTTTTTGTAACCAATATGTGTCTTCTAAAGCCAAAAACCACCATGATTTCTAGTACCCATGTGGAAATGTACAGCACTTTATAGATGCAGCAAAAGTACATGAAAAATTTGTGGCAAATTAATGATGCATGTCTTTATTAACTTTGAGCCTTTTTAGCTTGCTCGTTATCATGCTTCCTTTTTTTTTTTTAGAAATGTAGAGGTAGGCGTAAAAATTGTTAATACCCAGACAAAATCTCACACGCTGTGTACTCCATTTTTTGAATTTGTGACTCTGCTGTTTTCAAAAGTGATGAGAAAGGCAGACCTGATATTTTGAGGTGGGTCCTCACATAGACTTAGTAGAATTTGTGCCAGACAGTAGTGCAGGTTATAGAGGTAATCGATAATCTGCTCATTCCAAGCATAGGTTTCAATTTCTTGAGCTGCACCTACGCCATGTGAAATGAACGTGATGTCACATGACCTAGAAAGAGACCTAAGCGTTAACAGGAGTGCCAGGGTCTCTTCGTACAGCTGATTGGCAGAGGTCCCGGGAGTCGGACTCCTGCTGATCTCATATTGATGACCTATCCTGACAGGAGCAGACTTGGAACCTAAAGTGGCCCTGAAAAAAAACTAAAAGTGGATCCATGTTGTAGGCGGATCCAAATTGACAAAAGGCAGTGTCAGAAATGCCAAAGCAGAAAATACTGACCCAGCAGAACCCTATACGGAAATGCAACACAATATATTGCCCCAAACGCTACCCCTCTGTGGTGGTCATCAATACCTGCCATTTTCTGTCCTCCTCCAGATATGGGGCAGAGGGCTTAGGTGATGAGATGCGGGCCACAGCAGTTGAATTCAGGGTGGCATGTGCGGTTGCTGGCCACATAGATGAATACCTGATTCTCACAGAGTTAATTACTGCTGACAGCAGAGCTCATTATGTACCCGGTCAGTGACTAGGGTTTGGGTGGCCTCCTGGGCATCGGCCCACCGGAAAGTTTCCCTGTAGGGTTTATGGCCAGTCCGCCTCTGTCTTCTAAGATAAGTCATCAATATGTAAATTCTGGAGATAAGCTTTAATAACTTTAGTGCTTTTTTTAGTAACGTATTTCAGTTTAAAGCCATAACGATTATGTGCCATACATGTACCTGTATGGTGCAGGGCATCAAACATGCAGGAACAGAAAAAATAAGAGACTCCTAAATGCTGGAGAGGACATGTATGGGTGGAAGAAGCTGGAGACTGTGCTCTGTGCTGCAGCATGCATATCACAGGCAGCGTGCAAATTTGGGTTCATTTCAGGGAGCGGCAGAGATGATGGGCTCTTAAGAGCTTTACATCTATTGCATTAAATAGTCTGGGGGAGATTCAGTGACATCAGTTTATACAGTGGTGGTCACCTAGTCACAGCACCACATACCTCTTACATCCAGTGATGTCTCCTTTGATGTAGATATTCTCTTTCCTCATGTTCTCCTTTCAGACCAGACCACATCATGATTTCTTTCAGCCGTGTCTCATCTCTGCAGAGATTGACAGACATCTTAGTTTCCTACTTTTCCATCCTCCTCCCACCTTCTCAACATCCCATCCTGCCTCCCCCAGTACTGTACCCGCTGTGCCCCCCAATACTATACTGCAGAAAAAGAAACAGCATATAAATGCATCCACCATTGTGTATAAGTACGAAAAAATGCCTTCATAATGTGTGCCAGTACAAAAAATACCTCCTCTGTGCCCCCAGTAGAACCAATGTCCCCATAGTGCACCCATAATGTGTGCCAATGCCCCTGTGTGTGCCAGTACAAAAATACCCCCTCTTAGTTCCCCCAGTAGAGATAATGTCCCCATAGTGCCCCTACAATGTGTGCCAGTATAAAATACTTATATAATGCCCCCAGTATATTCCCCCATAGTGCTTGTCTCTCCCTTCCCCATAGTGCCCCCCACAACCTATAACAGAATAAAATTCCCCTATGTAGTGCCCCCATAATCTGTGCCAGAATAAAATTCCCCTATATAGTGCCCCCATAGTCTGTGCTTATATTGTTCCCCCAGTAGATGCCCCCATAACGCTCCTTCCCCCATTCCTCAATTTGACCAAACAGCAGGGTGTAAAAAAAACAAAACACTAATACTTACCTCCATGGCACTTTCGGCGATGCAGGCATTTTCCGGCCTGTGTCCTGCGCTGTATGCTGCCCGACTCAGGCGGCACAATGATAATGATGCCTGAAACCTATCAGAAGGAGTGGTGCAGGGAGACGACGCTCCCGTGCCCGCACTGCAACATCCAGCTGTATCGCTGTCCCGAGGACGGCGATACAGCCAAATATAGAGAGATGAGCGCTTCCACAATTGGCGGTGCTGCCCTGCACCTAGTGCTATCCTGGATTGTTCCTATGCAATGACCCAGACATTTCCCTTTAAGAGCCCCAACACTATGATAAAGTTTTGCCTTCTGATATTGAGTGTGATCTATTTTCCACTCGTTCTCCTTAAAACAAAGATGATTTTTACATTTGCAGATTATGCTATAGAGACAGAATTAGAAATGGTGAAAGAGCAGCAAAGGAGGTATATTACAAAGGGTAAGTAATTACATATACACTCTTAACTCCAGGGGTGCAGCTGTAGACGGTGAAGAGGTTGGGCACCCAGAGACCCCTCTGTTACATAGGAAGACGTCAGTGTTATAAACTGCATAGATGGGGCACTCGTACAGATTTTGCACTGGGGCCTAGGAGCTTCAATCTACACCTCTAATAAACCACATTGCTATGACCTTTTTATAAAACAGTCTTTCTTTTATTTCCATCCACAGGTTCCTTCCTCCTGTATAATGAGGCCCATAACAAGTGTGCAGAGGTGCGCTCACATTCCTCTAGCCGTAATCTTTTTGAGCTGACTGCCTCCGTTTGCTCTTCACTTTCCTACTCGCAGTTCTTCCACTGGCTCCCAGGAGGCAGGCTCATGAGCTCGGAGGAGGGACTATGTGTAGGGGTGGAGGGAAAGCCTCAGTCTCAGAAGCCTCTAAGGCTTTATCAATGTGACACTGACAATACCTTGAGCTGGGAGTGTAACAACGATACTTTGCTGGGAGTTAAAGGGGAAAATCTATTCTTTAACTTTGGGAATAATGTAAAATATTTGGTTATGCTTTACTGGGGCAATGGGGTCTGGAGTCGCTGGAGAGCTCGAAACCTTGATGGAAAGGTATTAGTTGGGGGGGCTTGTGCTTAATGGAGGTCAAAATAATTTCATTGTGGCTTAAATCTCAGGAGCTCAGCTGTTAAAGGGGTTGTCTCACACTAAGACCAACCCCTTTTAGGGAAAGGCATCTTGCTTTACCCTTAAGGTAATGACTAGAGATGAGCGATTTTCATATTTTGAAATTCGTTCACGCTTTGTTTGGTGGTAAAAATAGAAATGCGTTATGGATTCCGTTACCACGGACCATAACGCAATTCTATGACGGAATGCATAAAGGAATGCCTTTAGTTATTCATTCCGTCATAATAGAAGTCCATGTGCTGCAAAACGGATCCGTCCCATTGCATGGGAGTCCTCTCCTGCATAACGGAAACGAGACGGATCCGTATTGCAGCCGATAGACTTCTAAAGGCATTCCGTTATGCATTCCGTCATAGAATTGCGTTATGGTCCGTGGTACCGGAATCCATAATGCAATTCTGCTTTTACCCACAAACGAAGCGTGAACGAATTTCATAACATGAAATTCGCTCATCTCTAGTAATGACGTCTGAAATTTGAGTGTTAGATTTAGTTCCCACTGCCATCTGAACCTCTGCTTGAAGCTTGGAAACAATATGATGGAAACCACAACAGCACCTGACGGACCCCATTGATATTGCAGCATTGGAATAAGGGCTCATGCACACAACCGTATTTTCTTTCCACATCTGTTTGCAGACAGTATGCGAAACCATTCATTTCAATGGGTCCGCAAAAAAAACGGAGGTTACTCCACGTGCATTTCGTTTATGCATGTCCGTTCCGCAAAAATATAGAACATGTCCTATTATTGTCCGCATTACGGACAAAGATAGGACTGTTCTATTAGGGGCCAGCTGTTCCTTTCCATAAAATACGGACTGTGCACGGACGCCATCCGTATTTTTTGCGGACAGCAAAATACATGCGGTCGTATGCATGAGTCCTAACACAGACCTCCCGGCTTCTGACTGAAGTCACGTCAACCACTTTCTGGTCCAAATGCAAACTTAAAGGCTACTGTATGCATGGCCGGTATCATGCAGATGATCCTTTGTCTCATACCTATAGCATAACGTTTCAGCCAATAAGAGTATAAGGAAGCCACAATGGTAGTGTGAACAGCCCTTAGCTGTGCTCACTTACTTCTGGGTCTTACCTGTGGCGGTACTATAGGTGTGCCCATAATCTTCTACCTGCTAGTCCTACTGTAAATATATAATGTACATATAATACAATCCTATTCTGTATAATGATAAATAATTGTAACAATATAATGCCATTTTCGGTTACAAAATTCCAGCTAGACAGTTATTAGAATAGTTCGTATGTTAAACATTTGATGGACATGTACATTGTATTATTTTACCAGTGCTTTGAAAATAAAAAATTGTGATGTAACTGTGCACGCCGTCTTCATTAAAGGATAACTGTCATATTTTTATTTTATTTGCTAGTTAATTAGAGCTAGGCATGTATATCTGAGTTAGTCTGTCAATGATTGTCAAAAGATCTGTAATTACCTTGTAATAACAGCTTTCATGAATGTCCCCTGTCCCTTTCCACTGCTCCCTTAAAAGACCGTTGCTATGACTTGTCTGTCTTCCTTTTAGTATAAACAGAAGACAGAGGGGCGGTCCTTCACACTGCATGCCTGCATTAGGCTTCAGAGTGAGAAGGCGTGTCTTTTAGTAATCCAATCTGATTGGCTGGCAGGGAGCTGCTGACTACAGCAAGTGTGTATGGGAAGTGAGGGAAAGCAGTTTTGGCCTCAGAAAACTGGCAGAGGAGCCATCTTGAGAAGGTCCTCATATTGTAAAGGTTTAAACAGCCGTAACTAAGGGAAAATTTCAAGGAAAACAGTGGTATGTGAAGAAACTAAAGATTGCTTTATGCATAATGCTGCTGCAACAGTAACATACGCTAAAATAGATTTTTTGATGAAAACATGACAGTTACCCTTTAAAGCAGTCCTACCATTCTGTGTACGCAGCTCCTATGCAGAGCTTTGTGCCTCCTTGGCTACAAGCTAGTCTGACAATGACAATATACACGGCCGCCAGAGATCGTCTGTGTATAGCAGTGCCATACGCAGGGCTAATAATATAATAAATGGGGCCCTGGCAAAGTACAGTGGTAAATAGTGCCGTGATAATGCTGCTATATACAGACCACATAATACCAACATATACTATCCAAATAATATTCAGTATTCAAACACCATATACTGTAGTTTCAACTACATAATACTACAATTCTAAACAATACTACAATTTAGTTCCTATTTGATACTATTATACAATACTGGGTGGTTTTAGGTTGCTCCCATCTTTAGGGACTCCTTAGGAAATAGGAGCCCTAAGCAACTGCCCAGTTTGCCACCCCATAAAACCAACACTGATCACACAATGTAAGTACCACCATATAGTGTTCAAACAATACCAACATATCGGGCCCAAAGAATAGCTACTTGCAAAAATTAATCTGGTAACCATGCTATACATTATTTAAAGGGGTTGTCTGACCCCTTACCGAAAATTGACAGAATCCCTTTAAAAAAAATTACAAAAGATACCTCCCAGCCTCTCTGTTCTAAAGCCTATGTGCACTGCTGCAGCCATTCACTGGCCTCAGAGGTAACTTGTCCTGAAAATACACAAGACTACAAATGGCACGTCACATCTCAGGTGTACAGGGAACTGGAAGTAGCAGAGATGTAGCCATCAGCGCTTAGAAGAGCTGAGGGTATTTTTCTCTTTTATTGTAAACACAATCCGCCCTTAATTAATTTTGGGTTAAGGGTTGGACAACTTCTTATAGTAATACTGCTATATGATTAATATAACTGGGGTTTTCAGATATCTGAAAAAATATGGCTAGGGAGAAATGGTAGATTATAACAAAGGAACCACTGATATGCTCAACTGGCAAATTTGTCACTACTTTAGTGCAACCTGCCGGCCTTTATTTACATTGCTGCAGGATCGGCATGCCTGTCTACTTATGTACTGACCTCAGCAGTATACAGAACAAGATCACTGAGGCCTGTGATTGGCTATAGCAGTCATGTGGATGTACAAATGTGTCACGAGAAAACAATCTCAGAGTCAGTTAGATAGTAAGATTAGTAAAAGCATTCTAAAGTTATCTAATAAATAAAGCTTAGTGTATGTGTGTGTGTATGCATGTATGTGTATGTATGTATGTATGTCCGCTAAAGGAATCTGCACCGTCGCATTTACAATCACGAAATTTGGCACACAGGTACATCAGGTGTCCGGGAAGGTTTTAGACCAGGTTTCAGCTCTCTAGCACATACCGTTCCTGAGATATATATATATATAAAAAAAATGCATTAGCCAATAGAAGCTTGGTCACATGACCCTTATCAGCCAATAGAAGCTCTCAGGCCGTTAACCTTTACATACATAGAAGAAAAAGGGGAAGACCCCGGATATACCAGAAACAAATGGAGGACAGTGCCTACACAATGTGAATGTACTGGGGTATCCGAAAAGAGGTAACTCGGTACAAGCTCCGAGTATAGTGGCAGAAAAGAAAAGGAAGGAAGCTCAGAGTACCAGAATGATAATAAAATAAATATTTTATTGAATCAAGAACATGATAAAAAACATATACAATTGATGCCAAAGACAGGGTGGGGGGAGCAGGGAAAGGAGAAAACAAGCGCCACCCTGGATGTACACACAGGTCACAAAGTACATAAGTAATAATGGTAAAGTCATGAGAAAATAAATATATAAGGTGCAATGACCAGCTCATGAGCCAGATAAAGACAATGTGTATGTGATGGTATAAGGTAAGTAAAGATCAGTGAGAGAGCCAACCATGGCTGTAGTGCATAGTATGCTGACCAAGATAATAATACAGGAATTATGTGGAACCAGCAAAGCAATAGAAAAAGCCAAGTGAGGAATCTCAGCATCGGCAGCACAAAGCCGTGGGAGGAAGACTATGACCTGAAACTTACCTAAAAGTAGACCTAGTGTGGACAAAGAGAACCAGGATGGCGCTACCCCAACGCGCGTTTCGGCGTGCCTTCGTCAGGGGGTAACGCCATCACTGTGAACCAAGTATTTAAAGTCTCCTTAGACCAATAAGAGAGCAGCACTTACTCGTCCCCAGGTGTGTTTGCTTGCTAACCGGTGCGCGTAAGTCGAGCACTAGCACATCCGGCAACCCCACGGCCGGCGTCCCGTCGACACGCCTATATCACATGACCAAGTCACCTGATCGGGCGGCATGACGTAAGGACGCTTGGGCGTGAGGCGCCGGAGGCGGTGCCGAATGACGCGCGCACGCATCACAGAAGGGGAAGAGGAACAGAACAGTAATGTGACACAGTATAATTCCCGGCAATGAGGTGCATACTTTCAATGGGAAACTAAATGATACATACGGCACCTCAACAGATGTATCCATACTATGAAAGCCAGCCATCTACTTATCATATAATGTAAGATTTTTATAATAGCTCAACATATGAATACGGACATTTACAAAGAATACAAATAGGCAATAAATCCATAGTTAAATAAAAACATGATTAAAATACAAAACAAATCATGATTAGAGCAAAAAATAATAATGAGAGCCCAAGTATAATTGAAGTCCATGATTGAAATAATTAGAATCCATAATTAAAATTGAGATAGAAACATAATTAGAATAAACACAGAAACGCATCATGATTGAAAATAATAATAATACTAAATCCAAATCATGATCGTAACAGTTAACAAGTTAATGGTTATATAGAGCAAAAAATTAATTTATTATTATGTTATTCACGTCCCGTGACCCTTATCACTATTTGTTCACTATTTTGCATTCTGTGTAATGCAATAGTGTCTATTATTATTGGCCACGCCAATCACAGATTACTGACTTCTGTTCAGTGCCGTTTTTATTACACATATTTTTTCATTATTATTATTTTTTCACCATTATTATTATTTTTTCACCATTTTCTGGCCACCAGTTCTGTTTTTTGCATTTTCACATGTCCTCCCCTTTTTTATTGTAATCATGGACCTATTGATCCATGGGTTAATATGTACGGTCAGGGGAGGCTTGATCAATTTTGTATCCAAAATCTATGGATTTGTGGTTTTTTCGCAATTTGGGGAAATAGAAACTCATTCATATCTATATATATATGCACTCTTGCACTTTCTATGTATGATTATATTATATTTAGGGCATACTGTTCATATTGTGTCACAGTATGTGTATCATGTGGTTTGTTACTGTATCAAATTTTTTGCTCTATATAACCATTAACTTGTTAACTGTTACGATCATGATTTGGATTTAGTATTATTATTATTTTCAATCATGATGCGTTTCTGTGTTTATTCTAATTATGTTTCTATCTCAATTTTAATTATGGATTCTAATTATTTCAATCATGGACTTCAATTATACTTGGGCTCTCATTATTATTTTTTGCTCTAATCGTGATTTGTTTTGTATTTTAATCATGTTTTTATTTAACTATGGATTTATTGCCTATTTGTATTCTTTGTAAATGTCCGTATTCATATGTTGAGCTATTATAAAAATCTTACATTATATGATAAGTAGATGGCTGGCTTTCATAGTATGGATACATCTGTTGAGGTGCCGTATGTATCATTTCGTTTCCCATTGAAAGTATGCACCTCATTGCCGGGAATTATACTGTGTCACATTACTGTTCTGCTCCTCTTCCCCTTCTGTGATGCGTGCGCGCGTCATTCGGCACCGCCTCTGGCGCCTCACGCCCGAGCGTCCTTACGTCATGCCGCCCGATCAGGTGACTTGGTCATGTGATATGGGCGTGTCGACGGGACGCCGGCCGTGGGGTTGCCGGATGTGCTAGTGCTCGACTTACGCGCGCCGGTTAGCAAGCAAACACACCTGGGGACGAGTAAGTGCTGCTCTCTTATTGGTCTAAGGAGACTTTAAATACTTGGTTCACAGTGATGGTGTTACCCCCTGACGAAGGCACGCCGAAACGCGCGTTGGGGTAGCGCCATCCTGGTTCTCTTTGTCCACACTAGGTCTACTTTTAGGTAAGTTTCAGGTCATAGTCTTCCTCCCACGGCTTTGTGCTGCCGATGCTGAGATTCCTCACTTGGCTTTTTCTATTGCTTTGCTGGTTCCACATAATTCCTGTATTATTATCTTGGTCAGCATACTATGCACTACAGCCGTGGTTGGCTCTCTCACTGATCTTTACTTACATTATACCATCACATACACGTTGTCTTTATCTGGCTCATGAGCTGGTCATTGCACCTTATATATTTATTTTCTCATGACTTTACCATTATTACTTATGTACTTTGTGACCTGTGTGTACATCCAGGGTGGCGCTTGTTTTCTCCTTTCCCTGCTCCCCCCACCCTGTCTTTGGCATCAATTGTATATGTTTTTTATCATGTTCTTGATTCAATAAAATATTTATTTTATTATCATTCTGGTACTCTGAGCTTCCTTCCTTTTCTTTTCTGCCTCCACATACATAGTTTGACACCAGGTTTCCATAACAACCCAGCCATTTTTTTCACTGCTGTAGGTGAGCTTTAAAGGAAACCTGTCACCAGGATAATCGCTATTGAAGTAAAGCCATGGCTTTATAGCTGTGGATGACACTGTTAAGGGAGCAGAGTGTTGTGGAGGTCACAGTTCGGGGGCAGGTAGAGTGGCCATTCAGGCCACCCTGAAAAGACAGACTTAAAATTCCACCCCCAGGTCCCACTAAGCCACGCCTCTGATCCGGTTAGGCCACGCCCCCTCCCACTCCTCAGCCGACAGGGATTAAAAAAATGAAGTTAAAAATCAACTTCTAGGTCCTGCTAAGCCACGCCACTGATCCGGTTAGGCCATGCCCCTTCCACTCAGCCGACAGTGATTAAAAAAATGAAGTTAAAAATCAACTTCTTTCAGCTGCAGAAGTGGGAGGGTCTTTCTCCCTGCAGCTCACACTCAGAGAGCACAGTGCTGCTGTCTTAGAGTGAGCTGTTCAAAAGGACACGCCCCCTATACAGTTAGACCACGCCCTCTCCCACTCCTTAGCCGACATGGATTGAAAAAATGAAGTTAAAAATCAACCTGTCAACTGCAGAGGTGGGAGGGTGAGTGACTTTCTCCCTGCAGCTCACACTCAGACAGCACAGTGCTGCTGTCTTAGAGTGAGCTGTTCAAAAGTACACCCCCCCGATTCGGTTAGGCCACGCCCCCTACCAATCCTCAGCCTACAGGGATTGAAAAATAAAGTTAAAAATCAACTTCTAGGTCCTGCTAAGTAGGTGGGAGGGCTGCCTTTCCCTCCCACCTACTACAACTACTTCTGGCCGGATAGCTGGTACTGCTACTAACCACATTCTGGCTCTAAGTCATTCGTTTGGAACCCTTCCATATCCCTGATATTTTTGGGCCTCACAGATAATGTTGTACACTAAACCTGTGTAGTTATCGCGTATATGCTGGTTTGAATATAATCAACAACCCCCCCAAAAAAAAATTGGGATTGGAAAGTGTGGAGACAAAAATAAAGGGAAACAGATTTAGGCCTAAATTTGTTACAACTCACAGATACTTTTATGCACTACCCTGTATATTGGTGTAGTAATCATGTATATGCTGGTTTGAATAAATTCAACAACCAAAGAAAAATTGGAACAGTGTGGAGACAGAAATAAAGGGAAATGGATGTAGGCCTAAATTCGTTATCACTCACAGATAATTTGGTGTGCTGCCCTGTGTCTTGGTATAATGATCACCTTTATGCTGGTTTAATTAAATTGAACAACCCCATAAAAATAAAATTCCAACTGTGTACATATAGAATAAACAGAAACAGATGATTAAGGGCTAGGCCTGATGCTTAATATCATGTTATCATTCACAGCAAATGTGGTGTGCTACCCTGTGTATTGCTGTACTGATAACCTATATGCTGGTTTAAATAATCAAATACCGAAGTTATTGACCAAAGTCTCCCAAGACTTCGGCAATAACGAAGTTGGAAGCTAACTGACTTTGGATCTTGGCTTCGAAGATCAGTACGCTCAACCATAGTGAGGATGCTAGTTACTGATAATCTGAGCATGTAAGGGGTTTTTCACACGAGCAGATCCTGTGTGTGGAATCCGCTGCGTGAAAGAGTGTCAAGCCCCGTTCCGGACAGCAGAGACACGGAGCATTAAAGTGTAACTGCCATTTCACTACCAAAAATGAAATTCCTAACATATGTGATGCTGAAGGGAAGATATTCATGAAGCCGCATTTTTCAGCTAATTTTACCTTTCTGATGTCTGTATTCAGCCCTTTGCAACAATATTTATCTGTGCCTCTATTTCAGCAACTTCCTAAGATGGCCTCTGCTGCTCTTCCTGTGATGATCTTTGCCCTCCCTTGAGGCCATCCTGTATTTCCCTCACTTCCCATAAGCCCTTGCTCTCCTCACATGAACTAGCAGAACCAATCAGAACGCAGATAACTTCCCACAGTACCCAGAGCAGTGTGTATCCTCACCAGGGGCAGACATATTGCCTGTGCAGCTGGTTCAGCTATATTTTTTTATCTCATCATATTTTTCATTTCCTACCTCTGCCAACAGGGTAACCTGGTCACCTTGGTGTGGAGATTGGGAGGGGGCGGAGTTTTTTGGGGGGTGGGGGGAGCCTGATTAGCACTTACTGAGAATCTGCTGCCCGTTTGTGTCTACACTCCATAGTTGAAGGACCTTCGATGACATCCTAGTCATGTGATCTTTTCAGCAGTGGAAGTGGAGGTAGGACCAGTGATGAGGTCACCGTCATGTGACCAGTGCAGAAAGAGGCAGCGCTCAGCAGTGGAGACCTGTGATGCCATGGAATGGATGTTAGTGTCAGAGAAATGCTGGGAGATGTGGTTCTCCCCATTATACCTCCTCCCTGCTTATTGGGAGGGAAATATGTTATTTAACTAGGACTGTATGTTAGAGGGGCTGAAGGGAGGGGAGGGGTGTCAGTTACATAGGACTGTATGTTATAGAGGACTATAAGAAAAATATGTTTTTTACATGGGACTGTATGTTATAGAAGATTGGAAGGAGATGACTGGTGTTATGTACACTCACCTAAAGAATTATTAGGAACACCTGTTCTATTTCTCATTAATGCAATTATCTAGTCAACCAATCACATGGCAGTTGCTTCAATGCATTTAGGGGGGTGGTCCTGGTCAAGACAATCTCCTGAACTCCAAACTGAATGTCAGAATGGGAAAGAAAGGTGATTTAAGCAATTTTGAGCGTGGCATGGTTGTTGGTGCCAGACGGGCCGGTCTGAGTATTTCACTCATCCCTGCTCAGTTACTGGGATTTTCACGCACAACCATTTCTAGGGTTTACAAAGAATGGTGTGAAAAGGGAAAAACATCCAGTATGCGACAGTCCTGTGGGCAAAAATGCCTTGTGGATGCTAGAGGTCAGAGGAGAATGGGCCGACTGTTATGACCGGCGTCACGCAAAGGGAGGGAAATGGGAAGGCCCTGTCCAAGGGAGAGGGAAAGGTGGTGACCCCTGACTCACCTTGAGGCTGTCACCTGACTGCCCTGACGTCCCTAGACGGGTTCGTCACCCATACGCCGATCACGTGCCTAAACCCTGGCTTTCCCTAAGATGAGCCCTATGTAGTGAATGGGGCGGTGGGATCACTAGTCCGCACCACTGACACTAAAAGGAAAACACCAAGGAGAGGACAGACAATAAAGACAAACATATAATCCCAGGTGGGCAACAACAGTAGACCACAAAGGCCCAACAGGGATCCGGAGGGTAACGTTCTGGAACAACAACCAGGGAACACAGCTACACTGCTCCAGTGGGTCAGTATAGAAGTCCAGGCAGGAAGCTCTATATCTGGCAACCAGAGAAGTGAGAGAGGGGAATATAAGGAGGTTAGGAGTGCTGGACAAGAAACAGCTGAGGAGAAGAAGCTACGGATCCCTGAGTGAGCCAAAAAGGGTTGCAAGGCAAACCCAGAAAGCTACCATTAAGAACCAGCACTATCTTTATACATAGAACGCGCAGCCACCCGCTGTGACTTCCTGACCCCGGGTATAACGGAGTCAGACGTGGCTCTTGACACCCTCGTGCGTGACACCGACTGATTCAAGCTGATAGAAGAGCAACATTGACTGAAATAACCACTCGTTACAACCGAGGTATGCAGCAAAGCATTTGCGAAGCCACAACACGCACAACCTTGAGGCGGATGGGCTACAACAGCGGAAGACCCCACCGGGTACCACTCATCTCCACTACAAATAGGAAAAAGAGGCTACAATTTGCACGAGCTCACCAAAATTGGACTGTTGAAGACTGGAAAAATGTTGCCTGGTCTGATGAGTCTCGATTTCTGTTGAGACATTCAAATGGTAGAGTCCGAATTTGGCGTAAACAGAATGAGAACATGTATCCATCCTCTGATGGCCAGGGGCGTACCTAGAGCATTTGGCACCTGGGGCGAACCCTTTGTTTGGCACCCCCCCCCCCCCCCAAGAAAGTTAAGAAAACATGCACAAACTTTTTTCAATGTTTTCAATAATATTTATAAATAAAAATAAAACCCCTTAATAAAATAAACCTCTGCACACCCCCTTAACGAAATAAACCCATTAACCCCCCCTTAATAAAACCCATTAACCACCCCTTAATAGACCCCTTAACCCTTCCTTAATAAAATAAGAATCTGCACCCCCTTAAAAAAATCACTTTCCATCTGCACCAAAAAGAAAAAAAATCCAAATCCCCATCAATAAAATGAACAAATCCTGCACCCCCCCCCTTAATTACACCCTCTCTTCTCCCCTTAATTACAACCTCTCCCTCCCCACCTTAATTACACCCCCTCCCTTAATAACACCCCCCCCCTTAATTACACCCCCTCCCTCCCCACCTTAATTACACTCCCCCTTAATTACACACACACACCCTTAATTACACCCCCTCTCTTCTCCCCTTAATTACACCTCCTCCCTTAATTACACCCCCCCTTAATTACACCCCCTCCCTCCCCACCTTAATTACACACACCCTCCCTTAATTACACCCCCCCCCCCCTTAATTACACCCCCTCTCTTCTCCCCTTAATTACACCCCCTCCCTTAATTACACGTCACCTCCTCCCTTAATTACACCCCCTCCCTCCCCACCTTAATTACACCCCCTCCCTTAATTACACCCCCCTTAATTACACACTCCCCCCCTTAATTACACCCCCTCCCTCCCACCTTAATTACAAACCCCTCCCTTAATTACACACACACATCCCTTAATTACACCCCCCCCCTTAATTACAAACCCCCACTTAATTACACACACACACACCCCTTAATTACACAATTATTTATTCACATTTTGATGATGCCTCAGGCTCCGTCCGACCGCTGGTAATGGATCCTTCCGCTTCCGTCAGCGTCGTGACGTCATGTTGCGCGCCGCCGCAATAATCCTTCCACAGAAGCCGGCGCCTGGCGGAGTCGCGTCGCGGTGCAGCAGTGGATGGAGGGGTGACTCCGTCATGGCACCCCCCTTGTGAGTGGCACCCGGGGCGGGCTGCCCCCCCCGCCCCCCACCCTTGATACGCCACTGCTGATGGCTACTTCCAGCAGGATAATGCACCATGTCACAAAGCTCGAATCATTTCAAATTGGTTTCTTGAACATGACAATGAGTTCACTGTACTAAAATGGCCCCCACAGTCACCAGATCTCAACCCAATAGAGCATCTTTGGGATGTGGTGGAACGGGAGCTTCGTGCCCTGGATGTGCATCCCTCAAATCTCCATCAACTGCAAGATGCTATCCTATCAATATGGGCCAACATTTCTAAAGAATGCTATCAGCACCTTGTTGAATCAATGCCACGTAGAATTAAGGCAGTTCTGAAGGCAAAAGGGGGTCCAACACCGTATTAGTATGGTGTTCCTAATAATTCTTTAGGTGAGTGTACATGGGACTGGATATTTTAGAAGACTGGAGGGTAAGGAGTGATGTTATTTATATGGGACTATGTGTTGGAGGGGGGTGAAGGAGGGGATTTAAGTTATTTACATGGGACTGTATGCTATAGAGAACTGTAAGTAAGATAAGTTATTTACATGGGATTGGAGGGAGAGGACTGGTGTTATTTACATGGGACTGCATGGTATAGAAGACTGGAGGGAGAGGACAGGCATTATAATTTATTGGGGCACTACAGAGATGATTATAACTCCGGGGTGTACGGCAGGAGGTATTATAATTACAGGGGGCACTGCAGGGAACATTATAAATACTGTGGTGGAGGGCATTCCTACTACTGAGGGCTCTATAGAAGTGCCCTATAGATTATAAGAGGTGCCCTATAGGGAGGTCTTATTAGTACTGAGGGCACTTTAGGGAGCCTTATTACCACTGGGGATACTATTTGGTGGTGGCTTCTGCCTGGCAGTGAGACCGGTGATGTCACTGGCACTAATGGACATTCTTTAGCGCTGCCTTAGCTTGTAAAATGGCTAGGGCAGCGCTAAAGCCACCCATCAGTGCCGGTCTGTGTTGGGCCCATGTTCATATATGCCTGCATTATTGAGGGAAAAAATGAATATTTTAATATATGCAAATGATCCTCTAGGAACAACGGGGGCGTTACCATTACACCTAGAGGCTCTGCTGTCTCTGCAACTGCCGCTCCCTGTCTACTTTGATAGGGCCTGGCAAGGTAAATGTCATCCCACCGGGCCATGTTAAAGTGCAGATGGCGCGGCAGTTACAGAGAGACCGGAGCCTCTAGGTGTAATGGTAACGCCCCCGTTTGTATATGATAAAACATAATTTTTCTCAGCAATGCGGGCACATAAGAACATGGGACCAACACAGATGCCTTCAGCTGCCAAGAGCACACGTAACAGGTCAGTCCTTTAATTGTCCAAGTGTATGAGGGAGTCCTGAGGGATAGCTGAAGGCCTAGGGAGCATTTTACCATCAGCTATATACTTCATTGGGGGGAGGAAGCTGGCACTAAAGTGCCTAGAACAGCATCAGATCTGAATATGGACCTAGCTCCACAGCAGTAGCAGGATGTAGTGTCAGACATCACACTGCTGGTCTGTGTATGAGGAGGAGCGGTGCGGCCGGGAATCTGCTGTGCTCCTCCTCCTGCACAGACCAGCAGAGCAATGTGTGACACTACATCCTGCTACTGCTATGGAGTGCCAGCGGCTAAACTGTGATCATGGGGAACCAGGTGAGTATATTTTTTTTAACTTCCTGTAAAGGGGGCACATATCTGACCATTACTACTGTGAGGGGGCACATATCAGGGCATATCTACTATGTACTGGCACAAAGGGGGAATACTTACTAGGTGGTGGCATTAAGGGGACTGGGTGTGTATAGTTATGCTTTGGGCAGAGTTAGAGGCATGGCCTAGTATGAAAACAATATATATACATATTGTAAACATATTCACAAGATGTTTTTTATTTGCACACAAATGTTTATATTTGTATGTGTGGTTTGGGGGGGGGGGGGGGACGGACAGGTACATCCTTTGCACAGGGGCCCTTTGCTGCCTGTGTCCACTCCTGATCCTCACATACAGCTAACCAGAGACAAGCCCTGCAATTACATTAAATCAGTAAGCATTTCTTTTAACCTCTTAATAGCCAGCTGTCCCTCATTCTCTTCCAGACTGACAGGAAGGGGGGGGGGGGGGCTTTAGCTGCTTATATCTCTGGTTTAGTACCAGCTAGAGCTTTGTATTGTCTGAAAGCTGACATTCTAAGCTTTCAGACAATACCAGAATGACATAAATCTGTTCAGTACAGGGGAAGATATCAATGATAGAAATCTGGATGCTGTCAATGAAGCTGAAAGTAAAAGCAGATTTTACCCATGATTATTACCGATTTCTAACAGTGATTTCTCCTCTGTTGCTTGGACTAGAGCTGTCATTCTGTGAAAGCCTGGACTGTCAGCTTATAAACAAGATCAGTTGCATATTTCTAGCTGCTACCATTGAGCAGATATCACCATCTAAAGCAGCCCTCCCCCCTCCACTTTATGCCCCCAGCTCCAGGCTGTCAGGGCTGAGCTCCTTCTCCCACAGCTCATCCGTCTCTTGTTATAATACTGAGAAGACGGACTGCACACGGCAATGCTGTGAGATGAGAGCTGCTGAATAGGAAGGTAGCATGCATCTGTGGGAGTTATTAGCAGGTAAAACTGAAAATGATCAAATTTTAAAGCACAAAAGCACTTATACAGCAGGGTGTACTATGCCATTAGGGAATAATAAATGAAACGGCAGTTACACTTTAGCATGATTGATAATGCTCTTTGCCTCTCTTTGACCTTTTTACTACAAAATCACGGTGGCAACTTTATCTCACTGTGCTTTTGTAGTAAAAAGGTCACAGAGAGGCACAGAGCATTATCAATCATGTAAGGCTACTTTCACACTTGCGTTCGGGGCTCCGCTTGTGAGCTCCATTTGAAGGCTCTCACAAGCGGCCCCGAACTCATCCGTACGGCCCCAATGCATTGTGAGTGGATGCGGATCCGCTCACAATGCCTCAGTCTGGCTCCGCTTGGCCTCCGTTCCGCTCAGCAGACGGACACCCGAACGCAGCTTGCAGCGTTCGGGTGTCCGCCTGGCCGTGCGGAGCCAAACGGATCTGTCCTGACATACAATGGAAGTCAATGGGGACGGTTCAGTTTGAAGTTTACACAATATGGTGCAATTTTCAAACGGATCCGTCCCCCATTGACTTTCAATGCAATGTCTGGACGGATCCGTCTGACTAACTTTCACACTTAAATTTTTTTGTGAAATATAATGCAGACGGATCCGTTCTGAACGGATATCATCGTTTGCATTATAGGAGCGGATCCGTCTGTGCAGACACCAGACGGATCCGCTCCGAACGCAAGTGTGAAAGTAGCCTTACATGACAGACAGTGTGTATATACAGTGGATATAAAAAGTCTACACCCCCCTGTTAAAATGTCAGGTTTCTGTGCTGTAAAAAAAATAGACAAAGATAAATCATTTGAGAACTTTTTCCACCTTTAATGTGACCTATAAACTGTACAACTCAATTGAAAAACAAACTGAAATCTTTTAGGTAGAGGGAAGAAAAAATATAAAACTAAAATAATGGGGTTGCATAAGTGTGCACACCCTCTTATAACTGGGGATGTAGCTGTGTTCAGAATTAAGCAATCACATTCAAAATCCTGTTAAATAGGAGTCAGCATACACCTGCCATCATTTAAAGTGCCTCTGATTAACCCCAAATAAAGTGCAGCTGCTCTAGTTGGTCTTTCCTGAAATTTTCTTAGTCGCATCCCACAGAAAAAGCCATGGTCCACAGAGAGCTTCCAAAGCATCAAAGGGATCTCATTGTTAAAAGGTATCAGTCAGGAGAAGGGTACAAAAGAATTTCCAAGGCATTAGATATACCATGGAACACAGTGAAGACAGATATCAAGTGGAGAAAATATGGCACAACAGTGACATTACCAAGAACTGGACGTCCCTCCAAAATTGATGAAAAGACGAGAAGAAAACTGGTCTGGGAGGCTACCAAGAGGCCTGCAGCAACATTAAAGGAGCAGCAGGAATATCTGGCAAGTACTGGCTGTGTGGTACATGTGACAACAATCTCCCGTGTTCTTCATATGTCTGGGCTATGGGGTAGAGTGGCAAGACGAAAGCCTTTTCTTACTAAGAAAAACATCCAAGCCAGGCTACATTTTGCAAAAACATATCTGAAGTCTCCCAAAAGCATGTGGGAAAGGGTGTTATGGTCTGATGAAACCAAGGTTGAACTTTTTGGCCATAATTCCAAAAGATATGTTTGCCGCAAAAACAACACTGCCCATCACCAAATAAAACACCATACCCACAGTGAAGCATGGTGGTTTCAGCATCATGCCAAGGGGCTGTTTTTCTTCAGCTTGAACTGGGGCATTAGTTAAGCTAGAGGGAATTATGAACAGTTCCAAATACCAGTCAATATTGGCACAAAACCTTCAGGCTTCTGTTAGAAAGCTGAACATGAAGAGGAACTTCATCTTTCAGCATGACAACGACCCAAAGCATACATCCAAATCAACAAAGGAATGGTTTCACCAGAAGAAGATTAAAGTTTTGGAATGGCCCAGCCAGAGTCCAGACCTGAATCCGATTGAAAATCTGTGGGGTGATCTGAAGAGGGCTGTGCACAGGAGATGTCCTCGCAATCTGACAGATTTGGAGTGTTTTTTGCCAAGTCAAAATGTGCCATGCTGATAGACTTATACCCAAAAAGACTGAGTGCTGTAATAAAATCAAAAGGTGCTTCAACAAAGTATTAGTTTAAGGGTGTGCACACTTATGCAACCATATTATTTTATTTTCATATGTTTTCTTCCCTCTACCTAAAAGATTTCAGTTTGTTTTTCAGTTAAGTTGTACAGTTTATAGGTCACATTAAAGGTGGAAAAAGTTCGGAAATGATTTATCTTTGTCACATTTTTTTTGCATCACAGAAACCGGACATTTTAAAAGGGGTGTGTAGACTTTTTATATCCACTGTATATATATATATATATATATATATATATATACTGTTCAAAAAAATAAAGGGAACACAAAAATAACACATCCTAGATCTGAGTTAATTAAATATTCTTCTGAAATACTTTGTTCTTTACATAGTTGACTGTGTTGACAACAAAATCACACAAAAATTAAAAAATGGAAATCAAATTTTTCAACCCATGGAGGTCTGGATTTGGAGTCACACTCAAAATTAAAGTGGAAAAACACACTACAGGCTGATCCAACTTTGATGTAATGTCCTTAAAACAAGTCAAAATGAGGCTCAGTAGTGTGTGTGGCATCCACGTGCCTGTATGACCTCCCTACAATGCCTGTGCATGCTCCTGATGAGGTGGCGGACGGTCTCCTGAGGGATCTCCTCCCAGACCTGGACTAAAGCATCTGCCAACTCCTGGACAGTCTGTGGTGCAACGTGACGTTGGTGGATAGAGCGAGACATGATGTCCCAGATGTGCTCAATTGGATTCAGGTCTGGGGAGCGGGCCAGTCCATAGCATCAATGCCTTCGTCTTGCAGGAACTGCTGACACACTCCAGCCACATGAGGTCTAGCATTGTCTTGCATTAGGAGGAACCCAGGGCCAACCGCACCGGCATATGGTCTCATGTCTGTCACATGTGCTCAGTGTGAACCTGCTTTCATCTGTGAAGAGCACAGGGCGCCAGTGGCGAATTTGCCAATCTTGGTGTTCTCTGGAAAATGCCAAACGTCCTGCACGATGTTGGGCTGTAAGCACAACCCCCACCTGTGGACGTCGGGCCCTCATATCACCCTCATGGAGTCTGTTTCTGACCGTTTGAGCAGACACATGCACATTTGTGGCCTGCTGGAGGTCATTTTGCAGGGCTCTGGCAGTGCTCCTCCTGTTCCTCCTTGCACAAAGGTGGAGGTAGCGGTCCTGCTGCTGGGTTGTTGCCCTCCTACGGCCTCCTCCATGTCTCCTGATGTACTGGCCTGTCTCCTGGTAGCGCCTCCATGCTCTGGACACTACGCTGATAGACACAGCAAACCTTCTTGCCACAGCTCGCATTGATGTGCCATCCTGGATAAGCTGCACTACCTGAGCCACTTGTGTGGGTTGTAGACTCCGTCTCATGCTACCACTAGAGTGAAAGCACCGCCAGCATTCAAAAGTGACCAAAACATCAGCCAGGAAGCATAGGAACTGAGAAGTGGTCTGTGGTCACCACCTGCAGAACCACTCCTTTATTGGGTGTGTCTTGCTAATTGCCTATAATTTCCACCTGTTGTCTATCCCATTTGCACAACAGCATGTGAAATTGATTGTCACTCAGTTTTGCTTCCTAAGTGGACAGTTTGATTTCACAGAAGTGTGATTGACTTGGAGTTACATTGTGTTGTTTAAGTGTTCCCTTTATTTTTTTGAGCAGTGTATATTATATAGGAAAAGGATAGCGTGGCAGCCTGGTCTGGTCTAGATCGTGACTAGCCAAAGGGGTGGGGTTTACACAGGAGAGGGGAGTTGTGAAGCACGGGGGAGCATACAAAAATTTGCTGTGGGGCCCAGTAACTTCTAGCTACGTCCCTGAGAAAGAGGTCTTTACTGTCAGAGAGGCCTTTGTGATAAATTGTGTACACCAAAGCTTCATAGAGGACAATTATTAAGACCTATTTTGAATTCACAAACGGGCCCCTCACACTGATTCTACTTACCTGGCTCCCCACTCCCCACTTCGCTCCTGGTCCCCGCACAGCCCCAGCTGCTTCTCCCCATGTGCGGATGAAAACATACGGTGTTGAGGAAAGCAGCCAATGGCAGGTGGGTGAAAGGAACGAGCCTCCCTGGGATCGCGGGTGACTCTAGGAGCTTACTGGGGGGAAAGATTTAGCAAAACTTACGTGTCCATAGCAACCAATCAAATTCCCATTTTCAAAAAAAAAATAAAAATGAAAGGATAAAACTGATTGGTTGCTGTTAGAGATGAGTGAAGTATTAAAAAATAAAATTTGGCTGCTCCGCCGAATTTTACAAAAAAAATTTGCTTTGTGACAAATGTGCTTCGTCTTTGTAAGTAGTGGGTGCAATGACAGGGAGCTGTGATCGCTGCGCCCACAATCATTGTACCCCTCAGATGCCGCATTTATAGCTGATCACGGCATTGGACAGTTTTCCTTAGCATTAGTTTTGAGTTAAAAGTGTATCTGTGGAACAGATTTGGAGCCCTGATCGCTATGAAGATATCTGAAGCAATTTAACAGTTAATTAAAAATATCACATCATTTTGGACTTAGGGTACTTTCACACTAGCGTTATTCTTTTCCGGTATTGATTTCCGTCCTAGTGGCTCAATACCGGAAAAAAAACTGATCAGTTTTATCCCCATGCATTTTGAATGGGGTGCATTCTGTTCTGTATGCATCAGGATGTCTTCAGTTCAGTCACTCTTACGGTATTTGGCCGGAGAAAATTCTGCAGCATGCTCTGTATTTTCTCCGGCCATAATTCCGGAACACTTGCCGGAATGCCGGATCTGGCATTATTTTCCATTGAAATGCATTAATGCCGGATCCGGCCCCAAGTGTTCCGGCATGCGCAGACCTTTAAAAAATGTGAAAAAGATAAATACCGGATCCGTTTTTCCGGATGACAACCGGAGAGACGGATCCGGTATTGCAATGCATTTGTTAGATGAATCCGCATCCGGATCCGTCTACAAATGGTATCCGTTTGCATACAGATTGCCGTATCCGGCAGGCAGTTCCGACGACGGAACTGCCTGCCGTAACCCAGCAACGCAAGTGTGAAAGTAGCCTTAGATTAAAAAAAAATGGTGCTCAGTGGTAAACATTTCCTTTAAGACCAAAACCGCTTCAGTACTGACTGCCTAAATATAATGAAAAAATAATTCCTTGTAGAGTTGTTTCTAGTTGGGTGTGGGTATAGTTCTGCTCTGATGGTCTTGTAGAGGAAGCGAAAGTAAGCTTTGTAATAGCATTATAAACCCACAAAATACACATTTACTGTACATGCCGATAAACCGCCACAACACAATCACCAAATATCTGGGCTGGGAAGGGGAAGTTTGGTTGTGGGTTGATTATTTGAATGTGGTCTGACAGTCATCTTCTCATATAAAGGTTATCCATTCCTAACTCATAACGATTATCAGACGTCAAGGGGCAAAAATGCAGAACTTGTATGGGAATTCAATGGGAAGATCTAAACAAGGTATGGAAAGCATTTTTTATTTTAAACTTATAGTTATTGTTTTTGGGGAGTTGAGGAGGAATAAGAACCATTGGATAAATGCCGGTAAGAATCATGTTTTTTTCTTAGACACTTGTGTAACCGGGACAGCTGTTGTTTTTTTTTTTTGTATTTTTGTGTGTACGTATTTTGTAGTGTTAGGCTAGGTCTACACGACGACATTTGTTGCGCGACATTTTGTTGCACCAATGTCGCGTGCCTATTTTTATAATGGCAGTCTATGGTGTCGCACTGCAACATGCAACATGCATGTCGCAGTCGCAGCATGTCGCGTGTTGAAGTGCGACATGGGAATTTTAGCTGTGAATTACTATCTGAATACGAGAGGAACCCAGTTTAGTGCACATAATGGTTTCATCTTGCAACTACTGGAATATATTCTAACACATAATTTTTTCCTTTTTAAGGGCTCCTTCTACCACCAGCTCAGGGGGACCGCGATGGGGAATTCCTGTGCCCCCACGTATGCGAATCTCCTCCTGGGCTGGTGGGAGGATACCGTCGTCTTCCCAGATCAGCACCCATGGTGGAGTGAGAACATCTCTTTTTGGACTCGTTATATAGACGATGTCTTCCTGATCTGGGAAGGAAGTATTCCAGCTTTCCACAGTTTCATTGATACCCTCAATCACAATGAGATCGGCTTGAGCTTCACCTATGAAACCCAATTAGAGCAGATTACCTTTTTGGACGTGGTGGTGAGTAAAATAGAGGGTACCTTAAATACATCTGTTTTTCGGAAACCCACGGCAACTAACAGTATCCTCCATTGGGAGAGCCATCACCCCACCGCGGTCAAAAAGGGTATCCCAAGGGGACAATATCTGCGAGTCCGCAGAAATTGCTCGTCGGGAGGCAACTTTTACCAAGAGTCAGCAAAGCTCAGGAAGAGACTGAGTGAAAGGGGTTATCCTGCCAGGATCCTTAGGGACTCCTTTCAGTTTGCAGAGTCTAAGAAAAGAGACGAGCTCCTGATACCAAGATTGAGAGATACAGACGACCACCTGATACGTCTCATCTCTACTTTTGACTCTGGTAATGGTGAAGTGGTGTCTATACTTAGAAGGCACTGGGCAATTTTAACTATGGACCCTGACCTCACACAGGTAATTAGGGACTATCCGCAGGTAACTTACCGTAAAGGGAGAAGCCTGCGAGATCGTTTAGTCCATAGCCATTATGAGGGCCCAAAGAGAGAAGGCACATGGCTAGACCGTAGGCCCCTTGGTGTCTTTAAGTGTGGTTCCTGCAAAGCGTGTAACTTCATAAACCCATCTAAAACAATAACGTGCTCGGTAACCCAACGATCCTTTGCGATTCGTGATTTCGCCAATTGCAAAACCAAAGGCGTAGTATATATTTGCCAATGTAGCTGTCCCCTGGACTACATTGGCAAAACCAAGAGGGAATTACGGAGAAGAATCTGTGAACATCTGAACGATATTAAAAAATTAAAGGATACCCCGGTGGCTCATCATTTTAATAATTGCCACAAAGGAGATGTGAGCTCTGCTCTTTTCTCGGTGTTGGAGGTGGTCCCCTTTCCTGAGAGGAGGGGCGACTGGGACAGAAGGATTCTTCAAAAGGAGTCCTCCTGGATTTACCGTTTCCAATCCCAGTCCCCCCTCGGTCTCAATGAAAGACTCAATTTCGCTTGCTTTATTTAATATCCTCCTTGTCCTGTGTTTAAATCCATGACGCTCCTCAGTAAGTTTATTTTCTCAGTATCACTGGTATGTGACCCATGGTCTCTGTGCCGATCAGTGCGAAAAGCACCACATTTTATTTAAAAAAAGGGGGTACTCAAGACTGATTCCCCCATATCTGTAAATACTACCTGTTACCTCCTAAATTTTATCAATATCAATAAAGAGGCAGGTTGTCACCCATCATGATAGATATCTTATACATCCTGTCTGCTCTGTGATTCTTGTCTGTCCTCTCTGGGGGCTGTTACTATGGGTTTCTTTTAACAACTGTGCCCCCAGGGTATATTTTTGCTGATCCGTCAGCACAGTTTTATTGTGGACATACTTTCTCACAGCCGTCACTCTCAGTGTTAACATGCTGGCCATTCTTCCCATCTAAACACCCATTACAAATTCTGCATCGTTAGCACGGCCTCTGCTGTCCTCCGGCGCCGGCATCGGGCCCTATGCGGCTCACGATGCGTTCCACGGCACCGGAAGTGACGCGGACCGGAAGTCCTTTGCGTTCCATTATGCGTTCCAGGAGACCGGAAGTGCTTTTTCCGGCGTCCGGACGCATCGACCAGACCCTATAAATGGGTTTTATATTGACTGGCATTCTACCTGGGCCCAAAGCAGGCTACTGGGGGAGTCTTGGCCAGCACCAGCACTATGTAAGTCTTGCTATACTTTTTAAATCTCCTGAGAGTTATCTACTGAGCTGTGATTGATTATTATATCTTATACTGAAGTGTCCCCTTTATACTAATTTTTTTCTAGGTATCACGTGTTGATGTAGTTATCCTGCCCTTGGTAATACTATATCTACGCTCCCTCCATTGACCATCTATAGCTAAGTATCGGTTTAATTATATTGTCATTTTTTTGTATCATTGGTCACATCTACATCTTTGCTGGACTCTGTCCAAATGTTTACCTACCTCCTGATGAGCCTGTTTCTATACAGGTGAAACGCGTTGAGGTTTGTGTTATAAGATTGGCATATTTTTTTAAAAACGTGCGTACTGTGTATTGGAGTGGAATGGTGATCCACAGAGCATCTGGACCCCCTGCCACCCACTTGTTTATATTTATTCTTGGATTCCGGAGAGGAGGGGTGGTGACCTTGGCCATCTTAACCACCGGTCCCCTCCGGTGTATAATTATATTTTTTGATACTGTCACTGTATTTCTATTATCTTTCCCTGGTTAGGGTTAATCTAGGGATTTGACAGTCCTAGGTTCGGGGACAGGGAACCTCCACCATCAGGGGGTTACCCTGGGCTGAGCAGTTTTTAGGGCTTTTAGGGTAAGCATCCTGTCTGCCCTGCCCTCCTCAGACCGTGTACTATTTTTCGATTTAATCCTCGATCCGCCTGAATCGATTGACAGTTTTTTTGTGTCACTAGCATATGTGTTAACCAGGGGTCACTACTCCCCTGTCAAAAGAATTTTATATATAAATCCTTTTGAAATTGTAGTACACCTTTTTTGGTATGAACATACCTATACCCGCACTATAACAAAATAAAGGTATTTTTAAAAGTCACTAATTCCGAATAGCAATTTATGTTAAACTTCTGTGATAAATTAATCCAATAAAAATCAAATTATTAGGCAATTATTGCGAGACCATAGACTGCCATTATAAAATTGTTGCGCGACATTGGTGCAACAAAATGTTGCACGACAAATGTTGCAGTGTAGTTGTGCCCTATCTGTCGCGCGACAAATGTCGTCGTGTAGACCTAGCCTTAGGGTGACCATACAAATTAGACTTATCTCCTCCGGGAACAAAGGATCTGACATTTATAATCCAGCATGTTACACAGGTACAGTACAATGGTGGTAATCAGGCATTTTAAGGTTCCAATATATTCTTTGGGCTCTACATGGTACACCAAGGAGCGTCATCACAAGAAGCTACTACACACAACATTCCCAATCCTTTATTTTCAAGTGAGACAAGCCAACACCGAAGGCAGGGGCTTAGCTATAGGGGAAGCAACTGCTTTGGGGCCCAAACTCAGATGGGGCCCACTCAGGAGGAGGACTGAAAGATTTTATTGTCAGGGGCCCCTCAACATTACATACGGTGACAGTGTAGGAAACGGATGAAGCGGCTGCCGGGTGTAGTCTGAGAGAATGATCTTGACTAGCCACAGGAGTGAGGGTTGCACGGGAGAAGGGGGTTTCAAAGAAGTTGCTGGGGAAGGACCGTTCAAAAATTTTCTGTGGGGTCTAGTCAGTTCTAGTTACGCCACTGACCAAAAGTGTCTGCCCTCTCACCACTCAGAACACACAAGCAAGCTCTGCCAATGCAGGCGCTTGATGGGCTTCTGCCCACCAACAAAAAGGCAAGCAGGTCCTCCAGATGTGTTCCATATCCTTACATTTCTTTAACTGTATTTTCACACATGGAAGATTTGTTTCTGAATGGGGCCTGCAGAAATCCACGATCATCATGCAGGAACAACCAATTCAGACGAGCGGACCTACTGTAATTAAGAAGGTTCTGCAACAAATCTGACAAGTGTGACTATGCCAATCATTTTTTAAAACTTTTGGCAGATTATAGTGACATGAGAGGTTTCTCTTGTTGGTTAGTGCATTCGCCAAGCACTAAATCATGAGTGCAGAAGCGTTCCATTGAACGCCTGTGCCTCTTTGTTTCAATTTGTTTCTGCTCAGTTCTCTGGATGTATAGAAAGCTGACCATAAAAAATCTGATACCTTTTAAGCTGCCCATAATCCTCCTCCTGTACATGAGCTTCAACAGGGAATAGGGATTAAGGCTCATCTCCAAGGGGAACAAGCTTCTGACTCCAGCATGTTATGTAGGTACGGTATAATGGGTGTAATCAGGCATTTTAAGGTTCAGATAGATTCTTTGGGCTCTATATGGAACACCAAGGAGAGTCATCACAAGAAGCTACTGTACACAATGCTGTCAAAGCCTGATTAGGGTCCAGAAGCTTTAAAGGGGTTATGCCATGACCACATGTATCACCTAGCCACAGAATAGAGGATACATGCATGATTACTGGGGGTCGTACAACTAGGACCTCCATTGATCACTAGAATGGGTGTTCCAAGCCCACTGTTCTGGAGGAGTTTGAATGGAGGGTTGGTAAGGCATATGCCCTGCCATGAAAGAGGTAATTAGTCTTTGTATTTTTTGGGATAGTTACCCAAGAGATGATTATATACAAACCGGATTCCAAAAAAGTTGGGACACTATACAAATCGTGAATAAAAACTGAATGCAATGATGTGGAGGTACCAACTTCTAATATTTTATTCAGAATAGAACATAAATCACTGAACAAAAGTTTAAACTGAGAAAATGTACCATTTTAAAGGGAAAAATGTGTTGAATCAGAATTTTATGGTGTCAACAAATCCCCAAAAAGTTGGGACAAGGCCATTTTCACCACTGTGTGGCATCTCCCCTTCTTCTTACAACACTCAACAGACGTCTGGGGACCGAGGAGACCAGTTTCTCAAGTTTAGAAATAGGAATGCTCTCCCATTCTTGTCTAATACAGGCCTCTAACTGTTCAATCGTCTTGGGCCTTCTTTGTTGCACCTTCCTCTTTATGATGCACCAAATGTTCTCTATAGGTGAAAGATCTGGACTGCAGACTTGCCATTTCAGTACCCGGATCCTTCTCCTACGCAGCCATGATGTTGTGATTGATGCAGAATGTGGTCTGGCATTATCTTGTTGAAAAATACAGGGTCTTCCCTGAAAGAGATGACGTCTGGATGGGAGCATTTGTTGTTCTAGAACCTGAATATATTTTTCTGCATTGATGGTGCCTTTCCAGACATGCAAGCTGCCCATGCCACACGCACTCATGCAACCCCATACCATCAGAGATGCAGGCTTCTGAACTGAGCATTGATAACAACTTGGGTTGTCCTTGTCCTCTTTGGTCCGGATGACATGGCGTCCCAGATTTCCAAAAAGAACTTCGAATCGTGACTCGTCTGACCACAGAACAGTCTTCCATTTTGCCACACTCCATTTTAAATGATCCCTGGCCCAGTGAAAACGCCTGAGCTTGTGGATCTTGCTTAGAAATGGCTTCTTCTTTGCACTGTAGAGTTTCAGCTGGCAACGGTGGATTGTGTTCACTGACAATGGTTTCTGGAAGTATTCCTGAGCCCATTCTGTGATTTCCTTTACAGTAGCATTCCTGTTTGTGGTGCAGTGTCGTTTAAGGGCCCGGAGATCACAGACATCCAGTATGGTTTTACGGCCTTGACCCTTACGCACAGAGATTGTTCCAGATTCTCTGAATTTTCGGATGATGTTATGCACAGTTGATGATGATAGATGCAAAGTCTTTGCAATTTTTCGCTGGGTAACACCTTTCTGATATTGCTCCACTATCTTTCTGCACAACATTGTGGGAATTGGTGATCCTCTACCCATCTTGGCTTCTGAGAGACACTGCCACTCTGAGAAGCTCTTTTTATACCCAATCATGTTGCCAATTGACCTAATTAGTGTTAATTGGTCTTCCAGCTCTTCGTTATGCTACTTGTCCCAACTTTTTGGGGATTTGTTGACACCGTGAAATTTTGAATCAACGTATTTTTCCTTTAAAATGATACATTTACTCGGATAAAATGTTTGATCTGTCATCTACGTTCTATTACAAATAAAATATTGACATTTGCCATCTCCACATCATTGCATTCAGTTTTTATTCACAATTTGTTTAGTGTCCCAACTTTTTTGGAATCCGGTTTGTAGATACAGTAACAACATAAGAAACTGAGCAGCGTGAAGAATGGTTGAAAGAGTTGAACGTTCAATACAAACCAGAAGTGGAATCATGTGAACAATGGAGTTTATGGCATCTAATAAGATATATAATTTCTTTTTCTTAGCTGTATGAATGAAATTGAAAAAAACAACAACTTAGGCTCCATTCACACGTCCGTAGATAGGGTCCGCAAATATCCGGAACGGGTGCGGACCCATTCATTCTCTATGGGGACGGAATGGATGCGGAGAGCACACTATGTGCTCTCCGCATCCGCATTTCCGAAGCGCGCCCCCGATCTTCCGGTCCGCACCTCTGGAAAAAAATAGAACATGTCCTATTCTTGTCCGCAATTGCGGCCACTAAACTACAAGCTAGAAACATGGAGACAGAAGCAGATAGGTTCTTCTCACTGTTGGATTGTCTTCACCCTCACATACCAGAGCAGTGCGATTTAAATATTTCTTAGGCTACTTTCACACTAGCATTAAAGTTTTCCGTTATTGAGCTCCGTCATAGGGTCTCAATACCGGAAAAGAACCAGTTTTGTCCTAATGCATTCTGAATGGAAAGCAATCCGTTCAGTATGCATCAGGATGTCCTCCGTTCCGTCCCTTTTGCAGTATTTTATCAGGCCAAAATTCCGGAACACTTGCCGGATTGCCGGATCAGGCATTTATTTCCATTGAAATGTATTAATGCCGGATCCGGTACCAAGTGTGCAGGAAATTTCCGCAATGACGGATTGCGCAGACCTTTAAAAAGGTGAAAAAAATAAATACAGATCTGTATTTTTCCGGATTACACCGGAGAGACGGATCCGATATTTCAATGCATTTGTCAGACGGATCCTCATCCGGATCCGAAAACAAATGATATCCATTTGCATGTGGATTTCCAGAACTGCCTGCTGGAATTTTTTTAAACGCTAGTGTGAAAGTACCCTTAGTTGAACAAACCGAAAATAAATTGTTCAAGCTGAGCATTTCTTACAGTAAATATATTTGCCAATTTTAACCTCTCCTTTGAGACAATCTATTTCTGTCCTACAAAGGTTGCACATTGCTTTAGGACAGGAAAAACACATTCTGGGTGGCCGATCAAGCAAGACGTGCCATTCTCACCAAAGTGCCTCACAAAATCCTTTCCAGATATAATGATGCTCAACCAGCTTTTAGTGAAGAGTTCATACGTCAGGTTATTGGCCAGTTTGAAATATTTGCTTATTTGCAATCACAAGGGGCCTTATGGACCATTGTTGGCCAAATATTCCAATTTACATCAGTGTAAAAATAATAGAAACGTTCCGGATTGTGGATGAAAAAATGAAAAAAACACCACCTCCTGAAGGTCCTGATAGGCTGCGTCCTTAAAGGCGTTGTCCAGGATTTTGTTATTGATGGCCTATCCTCAGTTAGGCCATCAACATCTGATTGTTGGAGTATGACACTCCGCACCCTGCCATGCAACTGTTTCAGTATAGCTCCAGCTTCTGGAGCCGGAAATACACAGCTCTGCCCATTGGGTGGTGAACGGAGCTGGTTACTGCATCACTACTCTCACCGAAGTCATTGAAATGACAATCTTTATTGATAGCTGGGCAATTCTAGACTTTCCTACATTTTTTCCAATTCAAGGGGATGCCTGGTTTAGAAAACGTATTTGAAAATCAGCAATTAGGTACATTAATACACATCTTAGAGCCTGTTCACATCACATTTTGACTTTTGAGCCTTCTATCAGAAAGGTAGGTCTGGAGGACTTAAAACATATACCTCTGATGGAAGGCTCAAAAGTATATCACTGTATAGGCATATGGTGGCATATGTCCCCCCCACATACTGTTTTGTTGCTGTATACTGATGATACTCTTTTGGCCTCTGTCTGACTAATGGAGCCCTATGTACACATTTAGCGTATACATCAGGAGGTTTCCTGATGTACATGCTAGACGTAGGGCAAAAACGTTATATGATCAAGCCCTTACTGGGGAATACGCAGGGAACAGAGGTGAGGCAGCAGAAGGTGACCTATATATGTATTACTGTACTTGCTGGAGGCATCCTATCCCCCATTAAGTACTGTAATTTGTACGGTAAAATGAGCATTACTGACGTTATATCAACTTTGCCTTTATGTCCAGCCAACACTTTGACTAATGATATGGATGATGATGATGACTATGAGAACGCCAATCCTTGTGACTCAGCACCAGTTGTGCCCTCCAGGAAGACTAGGAGAATTAAGAATGCTATGAAAGAGGACCTGGCTTTGAAACGTAATGTATACACGTTGACAAACTAAGCTCTAATACGTCTATAGTGAAGAACATTGCTGCTTTCGTTTTGCCAAATAACAGCCCAAAATGTTAAATTATATGCCAATGAGATTTCAATTCAGTATCTCCAGCAGAAGAATGACTTGAAAACCTAGTGCAAAAAACGGTAACAGGGCCCCTGTCATTTATAGTATTGTCTCCTCATATATAGGCAGAGGTCCCCCTTAGTCTCCAGGGTATGGGTGTGAATAAATCTTCTGCATGCCCTATAGTTATTGTATACCACGGATGAACAGTAAGTGCTATCAACCCAATCGTTAGTGCAGTGACTCACCAGGCCACTGCTAGTGATAGGACTTGATATGTTACATAGTCTTAATGAGAGATGAGCAAAGTTTTGAAAAATTCAAATTGGCAACTTTGCCGAAGTTAGCCAAGAAATTTGATTAGTTACGAATTAATTTGTCACAAATCGGTATAAATCAGGTATACCCAGGCCACTTAGGATACGGCCACACGGAGCAGCTAAACTGCTGTGAAGAACCGTGCGGCCAACTAGCTCGCAGCTGCCTTTCATTTATTAATGAAGACCACACTGTACTGTATAGTCCTTCTTCAATGTTAAAGGCCATGTGGCACCTTTAAACAGGGGCTGTTGCTGTTATGGAGTGGCTGGTTAGGTGGGGGGACAATATGCATATTATTGCTGTTCTTCCCTGCAATCTCCTGCAGGTTATTTGACAGTAAACACAGAATATTAATCATCTCTGGCATACCCACTTCTCCAATCCCAGCGCTCTCCTGCCCTACAGGTGGGAGCCCTTCTTCTGCCATCTGCTTTTCCTCCTTTATCACATCATCTAATATCAATGAGAATTGTCACCAGGAACATCCAGCTCCTCCTCTCTCTGCATCTTGCTGACTTTTCTAGGACATGGAGACTTTGAAGGATGATTTGGAAGAAGTAAAGCCAGCAATAGATGAGGATGGTCATCATTAAGATCTGGCCACTCTAAGGGGTGTAGACTAGATGGTATTGGTTGGCACACTGGCACCGGAATAATAAAGGCTTTTCATCTTATTGTATTGAATTATATTTATGACTGATGTAGGAATGAGTAAAAAATAAAACTGATGCAGCATAAGTATCACTGCACTGTCCTTGCATTGTCTTTGCAGTCTCCCTGCACTCTCCATGCACTCTCCCTCTCTAATATTAATATTAATCATTTTCAGTAACACTGTCCCTAGCACATGAGCACTTGTCACATCTCTCCCTACAATCAGCTCACAGGACAATGGCGCAGATGCGTAGGGTGGCCACTGGCTTCACCACAGAAAGCCGGACCTCACCAGCCACGCCCCCATACTGATAATCCAATCCTGCCTCCATAAACCATGCCCCCGCCTCTGTGAAGCCACACCCCACCCCATGGACGGCTGGGGAAAAAACGGGGGGAGGAGAGGGAAGAACTTTCTGAATAGAAGGTGAGCTGGGGCAGCCGGGGTGATTCTCTCCCCCTCAGTCAGCCACAGGGAGTCATGTCTGCGGCTCTAGTGACTGACTGGGGGTGAAAGAAGCCTCAGTCAGTTGCTGCAGCTCACGCTCAGACAGCGCAGTGCCGCTGTCTGAGCGTGAGCTACTGAAAGGGCGGACATCCCTGTGTCCGTCTAGGCTCTGCGCCGGACGGAGGACAGGGAGCCAGAAAACCGGACTGTCCGACCTAAAACCGTATGTCTGGCCACCCTGTCTGCACGGCTGTCTGCACGGCATTATGGGTGATCTTGTGTTCCCGGGCTTTCTAACTTTCTAACATGTGCATTTTAAGAAAACCTGATTTGTTGCAACGAAGCACAACAAAAATTGGACTGAATTCCACTTTGCATGCTTCGCTTCGCTCAACACTAGTCTTAATATTTCATAATGTATTATACTATACTATGTCAATTATTTATACTTCTGGCTAAATCACATGTTTAAAGGGATTTTCTCATTTCAAATATTGGTGTCATATCGCTAGGATATGACACCACCAATGCCAGATAGGTGTGGGACCCGCACCTACAGTACAGACCAAAAGTTTGGACACACCTTCTCATTCAAAGAGGTTTCTTTATTTTCATGACTATGAAGGCATCAAAACTATGAATTAACACATGTGGAATTATATACATAACAAACAAGTGTGAAACAACTGAAAATATGTCATATTCTAGGTTCTTCAAAGTAGCCACCTTTTGCTTTGATTACTGCTTTGCACACTCTTGGCATTCTCTTGATGAGCTTCAAGAGGTAGTCCCCTGAAATGGTCTTCCAACAGTCTTGAAGGAGTTCCCAGAGATGCTTAGCACTTGTTGGCCCTTTTGCCTTCACTCTGCGGTCCAGCTCACCCCAAACCATCTCGATTGGGTTCAGGTCCGGTGACTGTGGAGGCCAGGTCATCTGGCGCAGCACCCCATCACTCTCCTTCATGGTCAAATAGCCCTTACTTTCAAAGTTTTCCCAATTTTTTTGCTGACTGACTGACCTTCATTTCTTAAAGTAATGATGGCCACTCGTTTTTCTTTACTTAGCTGCTTTTTTCTTGCCATAATACAAATTCTAACAGTCTATTCAGTAGGACTATCAGCTGTGTATCTACCTGACTTCTCCTCAACGCAACTGATGGTCCCAACCCCATTTATAAGGCAAGAAATCCCACTTATTAAACCTGACAGGGCACACCTGTGAAGTGAAAACCATTTCAGGGGTCTACCTCTTGAAGCTCATCAAGAGAATGCCAAGAGTGTGCAAAGCAGTAATCAAAGCAAAAGGTGGCTACTTTGAAGAACCTAGAATATGACATATTTTCAGTTGTTTCACAATTGTTTGTTATGTATATAATTCCACATGTGTTAATTCATAGTTTTGATGCCTTCAGTGTGAATCTACAATTTTCATAGTCATGAAAATAAAGAAAAGTCTTTGAATGAGAAGGTGTGTCCAAACTTTTGGTCTGTACTGTATATCGAGAACGGAGCCCTGAAAGTGTTGGAGGGCACATTGCTCTTGCGCAGCCGTCCTCAATTAATTTTTTATGGGGCCACTGAAAATGGACGTGCGTTGACTTGGCTATTTCCACCTGGCCCATAGAAGTGAATGGGAGCAATGGCCGGTCATGTGCTGTGTGCTCCCATTCACTTCTATGGGGAGAGTGCTTGGTGGTGACTGGACCAGAGTCCTCCAGCCACCACCTTGCAGGGCTCCGTTCCCAATATAGGTGTGGGTCCCGGCGGTGGGACCTGCCCTTATAAGACAATGGGGGCATATCCTAGCGATATGCCCCCATTGTCTGTGATGAGACATCCCCTTTAAAGAAGAGCACACCGTAGGTGCAAGCTCTCCATTAACTTCTATGGGAGTTCCGATAATAGTGATGTCAGTCCAGCCGTAAGTGGATGCACTGGAGGCTTCACAGACAGTGGAGGAACGCAGCCACGGGGAGGATGGAAAGGACTGTAAGTATTCTCTTCTCCCTGTATAGCACTCTTTCCCTTCTCCAGAAGCTCCACTGAAACCAGTGAGTGTTGGCACCTACATATTGGCCACAGCACGTTGATGAAATCGTGTAATCCTAGGGAAATGTATGATTTAGCTAAAACACACTAATGCCAAAATAACACGGGACCACCAATAACTAAGTGAGCCACAGCGCATGAGCCAAAAGACAGGGCTAGACATCAAAAGGATGGAGTGAACTGAGTACAGGGATGTAGCAGTAGCAGTGCTCAATGCCAGCCTGTCAGTGCTTGAAATATGTAATTTGCATAAATATAAAAAGTATTATATCTCGACAGCTAGAGACAAAAGGAGGGTATCATTTTACTCATCAACATGCCTGTTTTAATTGGGTTGATCATGCTCATTAAGGCAAAGGACCTTAGAATTCATTGATCCCTCAATGATCACAAGATGTCTAGGCCCTGAGGCAGGATGTTCCCTCTATTTCACAGTTGGGATGCGGTATTGTTTTTTTTGTACAGTGTTCTTTTTCCTCCAAGCATAGCATTGTGCATTTGTGCTAAATTGTCTCATCTGTCCATAGAAGGCTTTTCCTTGAAGCCTTATGGAGCATATAGGTGGTCTGGAGCATCCAGGTGTTCTCAGACAAACTCGAAGAGGGTCACAATGTTTGTTTTGGACAGCAGCGGCTTGTGTCCTTCAGTGAACACAATTCTTGTTCATTGTTTTTCTAAAGGTATGGTCCAATGTTCATGTTTTCTGGTGTAGTTTTGGAAGTTATAACCTGCCATGAATTCCAAAAAGATCTCCTTTTATGATCTATTCATGATTTAGGCTTTCAAACCTTTATCAAGCAACCTGAACGTGCGGTCATACCCTAGTAGTGAACATACAGTACAGACCAAAAGTTTGAACACACTTTCTCATTCAAAGACTTTTCTTTATTTTCATGACTATGAAAATTGTAGATTCACACTGAAGGCATCAAAACTATGAATTAACACATGTGGAATTATATACATAACAAACAAGTGTGAAACAACTGAAAATATGTCATATTCTAGGTTCTTCAAAGTAGCCACCTTTTGCTTTGATTACTGCTTTGCACACTCTTGGCATTCTCTTGATGAGCTTCAAGAGGTAGTCCCCTGAAATGGTTTTCACTTCACAGGTGTGCCCTGTCAGGTTTAATAAGTGGGATTTCTTGCCTTATAAATGGGGTTGGGACCATCAGTTGCGTTGAGGAGAAGTCAGGTGGATACACAGCTGATAGTCCTACTGAATACACTGTTAGAATTTGTATTATGGCAAGAAAAAAGCAGCTAAGTAAAGAAAAACGAGTGGCCATCATTACTTTAAGAGATGAAGGTCAGTCAGTCAGCTGAAAAATTGGGAAAACTTTGAAAGTAAGGGCTATTTGACCATAAAGGAGAGTGATGGGGTGCTGCGCCAGATGACCTGGCCTCCACAGTCACCGGACCTGAACCCAATTGAGATGGTTTGGGGTGAGCTGGACCGCAGAGTGAAGGCAAAAGGGCCAACAAGTGCTAAGCATCTCTGGGAACTTCTTCAAGACTGTTGGAAGACCATTTCAGGGGACTACCTCTTGAAGCAAAAGGTGGCTACTTTGAAGAACCTAGAATATGACATATTTTCAGTTGTTTCACACTTGTCTGTTATGTATATAATTCCACATGTGTTAATTCATAGTTTTGATGCCTTCATAGTCATGAAAATAAAGAAAACTCTTTGAATGAAAAGGTGTGTCCAAACTTTTGGTCTGTACTGTAGGTTATTAAAGTTTGTAGGATCTTCTGTAGGTCTTTTGCTTGTAGCTTTGGATCCTTTCTTACCTCTTTTAGAGGTGCTTATTGTGCTCTTCGAGTGATAGGAGCAGGATAGCCACTCCTAGGCAGATTAGTAACAGTCCTGCATTTTTTCCATTTGTATAGAACATTCATCTAAGCCTCCTGTACATGACTATATCCATTTTGTTGTCCGCAATTAACGGATCCACATAATAAGTACACAGTCTGTGTGAATCCCGCAATTCTCATGGGACCCATTGTAAAAAAACAGCCTATTCCTGACTGCATTTACGGCCCGGCCTCATAGAAGCGGACAACTCACAGATGACATTTTTTTGTGCACCCATAGAAATGAGTGGGTCTGTGTGCTATCTGCAAAAACTGCGGATCAGACACAGACCAAAAAGATGGTCATGTGCATGAGGCCTAACTGTGGAGTGATGAATACCCAGGTCTTTAGCGATGCTTTTTTTAAATCCTTTTTCACCTCATTTTGTCCTTTTAACATGTCTTCTGAAAGTTATTTGCATCAAGGCATGGTTCACCCTAAACAGGCTTTCTTGGGAAAAAAAAGATGTGTCAGTAACCAGGCTTTGAGTGAAATCCACACCTCCAATTTCACCTTTAGAAAAATTATTAACGCAGTGGTTAACTCATCCTTGCACCATGGATGTGCAGTACCCCATACCTGGGAATATCTGTAATTGTTTGGCTAGTTATTAGTGTTGAGTGAGCATGCTTGGCCAAAAAGCAGTTTGGCTTGAGCATCGCTACGCTCAGCACATCACAGTGTTCGGCTGAATACTGTGTATGTTTGAGCACAATGAAAATCAATGGGAGAACCAAGCAGTAAACCAGGCACCCCATGCTCTGAAGAAGAGAGGGTGTCTGGTTTTCAGAAAAAGGTTAGAAATTGATGGAAACACTACTGAAATGGTTTGGAAACAGCATAGGGAGGACATCTGGATGCATCTTGGACTCCTATTACCTATGACATACAATAGACAACCACACAAAGCCTATATGCCAAAAGCCAGGTATGTGCAAGCCAACAATCTATCCATGAGACAGATACAGTCAGCACACATTACAATGGCAGCCTTGTGCACTATGAGACATTCAAAACCAGCTCTTATCTGACTGAGAGCCAGTAAGCCTCAAAGTTGCTTCATATCTGTTGGATGGTTTGGGTGGACCTGTGGACCTAGATCAATATCATTAGGGTGACAAAAAGTTTTCTTATTGTCCTAACATAATATTCAATAATCTTTCTATACAGTTGTCATGTAAACTCATTTGCATAATCGTGGGCATTTGCAAATTAGCTGAATCTGCTTGTTTTTCAGCTGAAACACCATTTGCATGGAAAATTCACGATAAAAATTTGCGATTAGAATATTCGCGATCAACACTACTCATGAACAGCGCCATCTATTAGATTCATAGTCTTGTCATAAGACTATGAAACCAATAGATGGCGCTGTTCATGAATCATGAACAGCGCCATCTATTGGTTTCATAGTCTTATGACAAGACTATGAATCCAATAGATGGCGCTGTTCATGACTCATGAACAGCGCCATCTATTGGTTTCATAGTCTTTTTTTTTTAAATACATTTTATTAGATTTTGATATAATTTGAACATTTACATTCAAAGGTACATATTGGATCAAATTACAGTTCATATTCCTTTTTTACAGATATGTGCAGTGAAAACAAAGATAAAACACATATAAACAGTGCAATAATACTTTCCCTAAACATTTCCCTTGCCCCCCCTAACCCTCCCCCCTTCTATGCAGGTGGTGTGGTTTAAAGTTTTCTTTTTATTATAGGTATTCCTGGAGGTGTACAGTGTCTCATTTCGGAGTTCATGTGGATTTATTGTCATGTAGTCTCATGGTAGTGCGTTTTTATGTAAGGATTGATGATGCTTTATATGTTATTGGTTTCATAGTCTTATGACAAGACTATGATTCCAATAGATGGTGCTGTTCATGACTCAGGAACAGCGCCATCTATTGGATTCATAGTCTTATGACAAGACTATGAATCAAATAGATGGCGCTGTTCATGAGCAGTGTAGATTGCGAATATTGTAATCGCAAATTTTTATCGTGAATTTTCCATGCAAATGGTTATTCAGCTGAAAAACAAGTCAGATTCTGCTCATTTGCATGTCTTTCCCATATGCCCATGTTTATGCAAATCTGTTTAAATGACAAAACTGTATAGAAAGGTTGTTGAATATTATGTTAGGACAATCAGAAAACTTTTTGTCACCCTAATTGTAATGTGTGCTGACTGTATTTGTCTCATGGATAGATTGTTGGCTTGCAGATACCTAGCTTTTGGCATATAGCCTTTTGTGTTGGTTGTCTATTGCATGTCATAGGTAATAAGAGTCCAAGATGCATCCAGATGTCCTCCCCATGCTATTTCCAAGCCATTTTGGTGGTGTTTTTTCATCAATTTCTAACCTTTTTCCGTAACCCGGCCAGCCTCTATTCTTCAGAGCAGGGGGTGCCTGGTTTAAAGCTCAGGTTCTTCCAGCACCCAAGCATCACGATGTGATTGGCCAGAACACCCGGGCACTTTGGTGCTTGATCAACACTACTAGTTATGTTTTACAATGTTATGTAATGTACACCCAGCATGACATGGTATAGATGGCGAGGATAAGGTTAACCACCCTGATCATCCCATCTTGGCAGGAGTTGGAGTTCTAGTGTACATAGTGTGAAGTGAAGAAGCAAAGTCTAGAGCTCCTACTAAGGTTATTTGGGAACAGCACTATACTCTACTCTTCCAGAGAGAGAGAGAAAGAGCTCAGGAAAGCCCAAGATATGGCTTTCCTGAAAATGTACAGCATTTTATAGTCAGCAGAGTGACCTGCCAGCCACAACTTTACAGATCTTGCTGCAGGTGAGGGACTAGGGCTCAGACACCCATCCTCTTAGTTTGCATCCAGGCCAGCCCAACTGAAAGCATGTATTACACAGTGGACACTTAAATCCACAGGTTCAAAGGAGAGTCATCAGCAACACATCATATCAGAGGTGCCTTTATCTGCCACTTTGCCAACCACCATACCTCACCATCTGGAAACAGAAATTGCACTTTATACAAACTACTGCTGAATGTACTACAAGTTTTATTTAGCATTTTTGAATGCTATATTTTTGGCCAACACAGATTATTTATGTTCTGTGTGAAATTATAATCCAATGCTAAAAAGTTTCTCCAATAAAAAGTAACATGTTAACTGATCTATAGGTATGGAAAATCCTGCTAAGCAAGCTCCATCTGTTTGGACCACTCCCCAAAAAGGTAAGTCCCACACTCTGAGGCTTTCATTTACTACTTCAAAATGGCCTTATTTGATTTTTTCCTCCCTAATAAGTTTTTATTTCAGGGCGTAGTGAGCAGTGTTCCCTCTAAGCTGCGCGGGTGGGCGGCCGCGCAGCAATTATTGTGGCCCCGCTCACAATTTTATAACGCCCGCTCACTCAGCTGTGCCGGCCCCCAGCTGATTCCCCTGTCTGTTTTACTGGCTGACGCCGCCCGCCGCACGGTCAGTTCATTTACAATACCTGGCTGTAGGCTGCCGGTGGGCGGTGGCTAGTATTCAAATAGGGGGGCGGAGTTTTGGACCCGCCGGAGGCAGAGAGGGAGTGCGTGCTGTGCGGCGCAGGCTGAGTTCACGTCACGTCACGTCACGTCACGCTACGCTGCATCTGAGTACCCTGCGCGCCTGGCCGCCTGCTAGCTGGTGATGGTAAGGTGAGGGCATATAAAAAAATAAGTATGTACCCCCCTGTCCCACAGTGTTACGAATCCTCTGTTGTCCCCTGTATTACCCTGATACCCCTCAGTTATATAATATATCTGAGGGGTATCAGGGTAAATTATAGAGGGGGTAATATAACTAGGGGTATCAGGGTACATGAGGGGTAATATAACTGAGGAGGGCTAGGCTACTATCAGACATTATACAGGGGTAATATAACTTCTCTTACCCCTCACCCCTGTATTATGTCCCTGATAGCCCTCCTCACTTATATTACCCCTGTATAATGTACCCTGATAGATACCCCTTAGTTATATTACCCCTGTATAATGTACCCTGATACCCCTCAGTTATATAATATAACTGAGGGGTATCAGGTTAAATTATACAGGGCGGGGTAATATAACTAAGGGGTATCAGTGTACATTATTATACAGGGGTAATATAACTAAGGGGTATCAGGGGACATTATTATACAGGGGTAATATAACTTAGGAGGGCTATCAGGGGACATTATACAGAGGTAATATAACTTATATTACCCCTGTATAATGTCCTTGATAGCCCTCCTCAGTTATATTACCCCTGTATAGTGTACCCTGATACCCCTTAGTTATATTACCCCCTGTATAATGTACCCTGATACCCCTTAGTTATATTACCCCCTGTATAATGTACCCTGATACCCCTCAGTTATATAATATAACTGAGGGGTATCAGGTTAAAATATACAGGGCGGGGTAATATAACTAAGGGGTATCAGTGTACATTATTATACAGGGGTAATATAACTAAGGGGTATCAGGGGACATTATTATACAGGGGTAATATAACTCATATTACCCCTGTATAGTGTACCCTGATACCCCTTAGTTATATTACCCCCTGTATAATTTACCTGATACCCCTCAGTTATATTACCCCTGTATAATGTCCCCCATAACAGTGTGTGTTATCCACAGGTCCCCCATAACAATGTGTCATCCACAGATCCCCCAAATTATTTTAAAAACCTGCTGTTTCTCTAGATGACCTTATGTTTATGGTAGTGGTAATAGAGTCTCAATGGTCTATAAAAGCAGCTACACTATTTTTACAGACCTTTGAGACTCTATTAACACTACTATTAACTATTAACATAAGGTCATCTAGACGAAAAAGCAGGTTTTTAAAATTCTTATTTTTCCCATTTAGGTGTTAGAGCAATCTAATTAAAGTTATGTTTTAACACCTAAAGAGAAAGAAAAAATAAATAAAAACCTACGGTTTCTCTAGATGACCTTATGTTGATAGTAGTGTTAATAGAGTCTCAATGCTTTGTAAAAAATAGTGTAGCTGCTTTTATAGACCCTTGAGACTCTATTACCACTACTATCAACATAAGGTCATCTAGAGAAACAGCAGCTTTTTTTTTAATTATTTTTTTCCTTTAGGTATTAGAGCAATCAAATGAAAGTTATGTTTTAACATAAGGGTCAGAAACTGGGTTTTGTTTAGCCTCTTGGTTATTAGTTTTTCTATGTAAGTTCTCTGGAACAAAGATTTTTTTTCCCTGTATGGGTTATATATGGAGAGCAATGTCCAGTGATAACAGAGAGGACTATACTGTATATTGTACGGGATGGTGCAGGGGTTATACTGTATTGTATGGGATGGCGCAGAGGTTTGTATGCTCTTTGAAGTGACAATTATCTTAGGTTTTCCTATCGCCCAGATTTGATGGCGCTGTGCCCAGCTCTGAGCCGACCCCGATCAGCAGCTGCGAAGGCTTAGAGGGAACACTGGTAGTGAGAGGTGGGCTTGCTGGGCGATTGCCCAGGGTGCTAGGTGCCAAGCTACTCTGTCTTGAGCAGAAAATTTAGATACAGGTTTCAAATGTTTCCACTTTTCTTATTGTAAAAGGGTAGGTAACCAAGATAGGGTGTAGACACTGTTAACAGTTCTTTTGCATATTGCACAGGAAGGGCTGGTGCACCGCCTACTCAATAATGCATCAATATTTATAGAACTCCCCATTTCCGAAAAATGTTCTGCGTTTACTGCCTGTGACATGTGTGTAAATGGCGCATAAAACAGTTTGTTTATCTTCATCAGTTATGAAAATTTGGAACAAGAAAGGGAGAAAAGAGCAGTAAAGTATAAACGTGGGGTGGGTGGTGATCTGGCCAATTATTTTCTACACTTGTCAAATGTAAAGGTGAGGTAGACAGGGGCTTCTGTTAAACAAGGCTCCACATACTTCTGGAGCTAACCCTGCCCAGGACAGAAGGAAATGTGGACATTCTAGAAGTTAGGGCAGACACTTGCATACATAACATTAAAGGGCTTGTCCAAAGTACTTTTTTTGTATTTTCTTTATAGAGAAGCAGTGACACTATAAAATAAATAAATAAAAATACCATCCCGAACCTCCTTCATTCCAACTCCGCCATTCTGTCCACCTAGCTAGGCTTTGTTTTCCTGACTGCAGCAGTCATGTGCCTGTATAAGGCATGTGGCCACTGCAGCCAATCACTGACCCCAAGCCAGTAGTTGGCTGCAGTGGTCAATTGCGATAAACAAGCACATGGCATAATCAGGGACGGAGTTGGCTTTTCTAACCCCTAGCAAATTTATGTCTGAGGGCCCCCATAGCAACACCCCATAACTCTGCTACGCTCCACCCAAATAGCCTGCAAATTCTCACCTCATTAGATATCAGAGCCTCACTGACAGCTTAGCAGTGCAACCCGGGCACTTCTGCTACTGCTCCACAGAGTAGAAGGGCCCTTCTCACCCTCTGGGCCCCTGTGCACCTGCACAAGTGGTATGACCGCCCATTTAGTCAATTGTTTTCCAGCCAACTGTTTATAGCAAGCAGGGACCCCCTGATCTCTGGGGACCAAGCATTTCTTGGTGTGCATGTTGGTAAAGTCCACCACTAGACATCATGGCTGCAGTGACGGGGAGCAGTGGCACTGGAATCAAAGGGGTTCTGGAGCATAATTTTTTAAAATAATTTTTATTTGAGAAAATAAATAACTAGTAATACAGACCACCCCTTTCATTTTTTTGAGGTTGCAAAGTCTATTATCGCATTATGTCTTCTGTTAACCCATATAATCTACTTTCATTTTCTGTACCTGTAGAAGTTTTTCCAAAACAAACCCCAAGTTTTCAGCCACCACCTATAGGTAAGAATAAAGCGTGGAAGATGATGGGAGTTGTCAATCAGTCTTATGTTGGATAATACCAAGTGCACCATATTGTGTACAGTCATACAGTATACACATAATCACGCCTTAGGCTACTTTCACACTCGCGTTTTGGCTTTCCGTTTGTGAGATCCGTTCAGGGATCTCACAAGCGGTCCAAAACGGATCAGTTTTGCCCTAATGCATCCTGAATGGAAAAGGATCCGCTCAGAATGCATCAGTTTGCCTCCATTCCGTCTCCATTCTGCTTTGGAGGCGAACACCAAAACTATGCCTGCAGCATTTTGGTGTCCATCTGACGAAACTGAACCAAACGGATCCCTCCTGACACACAATGTAAGTCAATGGGGATGACTCAATCTGGCACAATAGAAAACGGATCCGTCCCCCATTGACTTTCAATGGTGTTCAAGACGGATCCGTCATGGCTATAGAAGACATAATACAACCAGATCCGTTTATGACGGATGCATGCAGTTGCATTATTGTAACGGAAGCGTTTTTGCAGATCCATGACGGATCCGCCCAAAACGCGAGTGTGTGCCGTACAGTGTGGTGCCTAAATTATCCTTACATATAGTAATTTGGTTTTTAAAAATGGACAATGGCCTAAATAACAATGCTACACTGTATCACCATCACATAGACTGTAAAAATAATATAATGTACAATGCCTAAGAAGCTGCGCCATGTGATGCCTAGGTACAATATACTCAGAACCATAAATTGCTCAAATAATGCTAACATGTCATTCAAAGTGATAACATCCTACATAATCTCATAAAGGTGTAATACAATGTCAATACAAATAAAATGCTATAAAATGTATATTTATGGGCAGGGCTGAATGCATCTTGGACGTGGGTAAGGCATGCCGAACCTGAACTATGGCTGAGTTGTGCCGGGAGCCACGGGCGTGGGTAAGCCTGGAGAGGGCGTACCCTATTGGAGTGTGTGAAAAAAGGGGTGGGAGGGAGGGGTAAGTGAGACACACCACCTGAGGGAAGGAATTGGCAGGTATATATAGGGAGCCAACGCCCTGCCCACAAATACAGGCTGAAATCAGCCTTAATACTTATGGGCAGGGCTGAATGCGTCTTGGACGTGGGTAAGGCATGCCGAACCTGAACTATGGCTGAGTTGTGCCGGGAGCCACGGGCGTGGGTAAGCCTGGAGAGGGCAAAAAGACAAGTACACTATGTTGTCTAAACCGGTTTATTCATATACTTCCAACTCGCATGACCTATAACGCCAATGACTGAAAAGCCTGGGATATTTCCCTGTGTGGGTTTGGAATGTATCTAATGAAACAAGATGATCTCCAGTGCCCCATGGATCGAATGACATGAGCAGGGACTTGGTGTTTCGACGCTGACGAAGCCGCTCCGATGCGGAACGAGTGACCCGAGATGACTCCTGGGTCGTACCCAAGGCCTGCTGCCAGAGAACGGATATGGGACGTGAATTGGTTTGAAGAGAGGGGTTTGTCTTTGAAGGGCAGGAGAGGACTGTTACGAGGCGCTGTCTGTAACAGGGATAATAATTTGTTGAGGATCCGAACTGGGCACCAGTTATTTTGGGTAGGGAAATATTTAGTCTCCGTGGGTGGCCCTGCTTGGTTTGTTTTGGTCAGTGAAAGGCTGAGTACGAAATAGTCATTATGCCACGACAGCTGTTCTTTGCGGAGACAGCCATGTCCCGGAGAGCTGCCAGTGAATTCTCCTGGCCGGAGGAAGCCGTAAAAACGTAAAAACATGGCTGCTTGTATTACCGTGCTGGTCAAGGGCCCAAAAGGACAGCCATCTAGGGCAGAAGACAAATCCCTGAACAGCTTGCTGGACACCGGTTGTCTACGGGTGGGAGCCTGTTTTGCATTTTTTTGTATTCCCCTGAGGGCCGCCTTGATTGCCTGGTTTGAAAAAAATAGAAGATCGACCCAGATTACTGAGCATGAAGTGATGTTGGAGGCCCGCTAGGTATAATTTGATGGTATTATAAGAGAGTTTAAGTTGGGAATAACAGAAAGCTATGAACGCCAGCAAGTATGATGTTTCGTCACGGCCGCCCTGAGGGTAAAGGAGTCTAAAACTATCAAACGCTTTCAACCCGGCTCTGGAATTCCTGGCCGTATTTGGGGCTAATAATTGACTTATGAGGTGTTTTGATGTCGAAATCAAAGACTCTAGCCCATCACTAGAGTGTTGTGTGTCGGGATTGAGGCTCCCGTGGGGTCCGCGTCGGGCATCTCCTGAAAGAAAACCAAAAAATTAAATCTAGACAGTGCATCTGCTGCTACATTTCTTTGACCCTGAGACATCGTGGATCCGCCTTTGACTGAACCTGACTTTGATGAATGACTTGATCTGGATTGCCGCGAACAGAAAAAACCAACAATAAGAGCTAAATAAGGTATATACAGACTGGGATACTGGGATATGCAAGGATAGAACCTCCCAGTGCTATTACCCTCGTTGCGTATGACTTACCTTGCGGGACTTTTAGCCTACTTTGAGAATGATAGTGGCCGGAGACACTTCTAGGAATCTGAGGGAAAACATTTAAGTAAACTGAATAACGTAGCCGTGAGAAAAGGATGGGGACCGTGAAACCCCTTGATTGTCCGGAAGGCTCCTAAAAGCCGAGCCTGGACAGACTAGAACGGGGTGTGGCGAACCCAATATGACATATGATGTGGATACAGCAGTGGCTAACTTGGAGGTCCAGTTGTCACTCAACATTTAGCTCATCCTAGGGGTAACCCGGACAGGACAAATGGTGTGACATGTTATCAGTGGTAGCTGAACCTGGACAACCTATGTGACGTACTACATTAAACATGGCCTGGACGATCCAGGTGACGTACTACATTAAACATGGCCTGGACGATCCAGGTGACGTACTACATTAAACATGGCCTGGACGATCCTGGTGACATACTACATTAAACATGGTCTGGACGATCCAGGTGACGTACTACATTAAACATGGCCTGGACGATCCAGGTGACGTACTACATTAAACATGGCCTGGACGATCCAGGTGACGTACTACATTAAACATGGCCTGGACGATCCAGGTGACGTACTACATTAAACATGGCCTGGACGATCCAGGTGACGTACTACATTAAACATGGCCTGGACGATCCAGGTGACGTACTACATTAAACATGGCCTGGACGATCCAGGTGACGTACTACATTAAACATGGCCTGGACGATCCAGGTGACGTACTACATTAAACATGGCCTGGACGATCCAGGTGACATACTACATTAAACATGGCCTGGACGATCCAGGTGACATACTACATTAAACATGGCCTGGACGATCCAGGTGACATACTACATTAAACATGGCCTGGACGATCCAGGTGACATACTACATTAAACATGGCCTGGACGATCCAGGTGACATACTACATTAAACATGGCCTGGACGATCCAGGTGACATACTACATTAAACATGGCCTGGACGATCCAGGTGACATACTACATTAAACATGGCCTGGACGATCCAGGTGACATACTACATTAAACATGGCCTGGACGATCCAGGTGACATACTACATTAAACATGGCCTGGACGATCCAGGTAACATACTACTTAAAAACGTGGCCTGGACGATCCAGGTGACATAACATTAGACTTGGCCTGGACGATCCAGGTGAAATACCATATTGAACATAGCCTGGACAATCCAGGTGACATACAACATTGAACCCGGCCTGGATGATCCAGACGACGCACAACATTAGACTCGGCCCGGACAATCCAGGTAACATACTACGTAAAACTCGGCCCCGTATGATCCAGGGGACATATAAAAAACTCGGCCTGGACGATCCAGGTGACGTGTTACATTGGCTCGTTTGAAAAACTAACTGCGTGTCACAACAATGGCTAAATTGAAGGTCCAGTTGTCGCCCAACATTTAGCTCATCCTGGCGTGACCCAGAGGCAAGATAAATGATGTGACATGGTATAAGTGGTAGCTGAACCTAGACGATCCAGGTGACATACAACGCTAAAGTTGGCCTGGACGATCCAGGTGACATACAACATTGAACTCTGCCTGGACGATCCAGGTGACATACAACATTGAACTCTGCCTGGATGATCCAGGTGACATACAACGTTTAAAGTTGGCCTGGACGATCCAGGTGACATAACATTAAACACGGCCTGGACGATCCAGGTGACATACAACGCTAAAGTTGGCCTGGACGATCCAGGTGACATACAACATTAAATTCGGCCTGGCGATCCAGGTGACATACAACGCTAAAGTTGGTCTGGACGATCCAGGTGACATAACATTAAACACGGCCTGGACGATCCAGGTGACATACAATGCTAAAGTTGGCCTGGACGATCCAGGTGACATACAACATTGAACTCGGCCTGGACGATCCAGGTGACATACAACGTTTAAAGTTGGCCTGGACGATCCAGGTGACATGACATTAAACACGGCCTGGACGATCCAGGTGACATACAACGCTAAAGTTGGCCTGGACGATCCAGGTGACATACAACATTGAACTCGGCCTGGACGATCCAGGTGACATACAACGTTTAAAGTTGGCCTGGACGATCCAGGTGACATGACATTAAACACGGCCTGGACGATCCAGGTGACGTACAACATTGAACTTGGCCTGAGTGGTCCAGGCGACAGATGATTTAAGTACGCGGTATATGTGATAACTGAACTGATCGCGCGCCGCTGACGAATCTTTCCAGCCAAACCTGCGTTTGGAAACAGGGAGCCTGCCACGCGCAATTTTGGACCCCTGACACCTGCTGGCAGTGTGAATCCCTGCTTCCATGCCGTGACACAATTCTGACCTGCAGGGACCAAGTAACTTACTGGCCCATGTGCTGTTGATTAATATATGCAAATACGCACACCAAAATTGCCCCTGACACAGGCTGGAAGCTGGGCTGCCGCAGTTTGGCGTAACGCCGGCAACAATGCCCACTGCTTCCCATCTGTGCCGCCTCTGCTATATAGCGTCTCTGCTGGGGCAATGATTTATTATCCCCCTTTTTTTTTTTTTATCTGGGGTGGATATTTCCGAGTGGGCATGTGGCGCACTCATGGCCGCTGCAGGGAGGGGAAGGGGGACCCCCGTGCTTGCTACCCTGCTTGGACTGGGATGTGCGGTCCCCAAGTGCGAGCCTGGAGTGGACGGACGTGTGTGGGAGGTGTTGCGATCAGTGCTCGGCTGGAGGATGGCAGGCGGAAGTGGATACGTTCCACCTTGAACCGCAGAACCTTTGTGGAGGAGTGCTACTGCCCGTAGCCGTGAGTAGGCGGGAGCTCATGCTCCAAGAACTTACGTGTAACCGAACGACCTCTCTTGATATCGTGGCGCTGTGTAGCGAATCGCACTTGAACAACCCGACGTGAAGCTGGAAAAAAACAGACGTGAAGCTTGCATGGCAGCTAGATGTGGCTCCTCCTACAAAGTAAGTGAGACACACCACCTGAGGGAAGGAATTGGCAGGTATATATAGGGAGCCAACGCCCTGCCCACAAATACAGGCTGAAATCAGCCTTAATACTAATGCCTTCCCACCGATGAATGTACCCTTATGTACAAAATGCATTGCTCTTTATGTAAATGGTCATGCAACAGCTGGAATCAGGTAGCATTTGACAGATGGAGGAGACTACAGTACCTTTGCCATCCTTTAAAGGGGTTGGGCCATCTGATACATTGGTGTTATGTCATCACTGTCAGATAGGTATAGGCTCCACCTGTGGACCACGCTCCTATCTCCAGAACGGGGCCCACAAAGTGAAGGAGAGTTCCAAAAATAGGTGAGCGAGCACTATCGGTTGTTTTTGGTGATCCCATAGCGGAGTATGTGTATGCACAGCTGCTCTCTTTTCACATCAGAGGTCCTATTCTGGAGATAGGAATGGGTCCTAGAGGTGGGACCAACACCTATCTGATATTGATGACATATCCTAATGATATGCCATCAATGCCCAAGGTAGGCTAACCTCTTTAAAGGGATTCTGTCACCTGCTTTTACCATTTTAAGCTGTCACCATCGCTATGTTCACTAAAGTACCTTATTTCCAGCAGTCTTCTTCTTACTTTATTTCGTTTTGTCCTTTTGATAAAAAAGCCCTTTTTATGATATGCTAATGAAGCTCCAAGGTGCCCAGAGGGGCGTTTTTTTCCCTCTCCGGTGCCCAGTGACGCCCCCCTGCAGTGCCCAGCCCGCCTTAATTTGAATCCCAAGAACGCCTCCTGATCCTCAAACAACCTCCCACAGCCCCGGCAAACGGTTCCGTCCCCTCCCCACGTCATCATCTACCTTCTAGAAATGCCCTGTTCTTCTTCCTGTTGGCGGGCAGAAATCTCGCGCAGGCGCAGTACCGCCTGCGGCCTGCGCGATCATCAACCTCCTCAGGGCAACAGCGCTCAGATTACGTCACTGAGCTCGGCGCATGCCCAGTGAGACTTTTGAGGCTGTTGCCTTCAGGAGCTTGATGATCGCGCAGGCGCAGGCCGCAGGTGGTACTGCGCCTGCGCGAGATTTCTGGCCGCCGACAGGAAGAAGGACGGGGCATTTCTAGAAGGTAGACGATGACGTGGGGAGGGGGCGGAACCATTTGCCGGGGCTGTGGGAGGTTATTTGAGGATCAGGAGGCGTTCTTGGGATTCAAATTAAGGCGGGGTGGGCACTGCAGGGGGGCGTCACTGGGCACCGGAGAGGGAAAAAAACGTCCCTCTGTGCACCTTGGAGCTTCATTAGCATATCATAAAAAGGGCTTTTTTTTATCAAAAGGACAAAACGAAATACAGTGAGAAGAAGACTGCTGGAAATAAGGTACTTTAATGAACATGGCGATGGTGACAGCTTAAAATGCTAAAAGCAGGTGACAGATTCCCTTTAAGTTCCCCTAAAGCATTATGTATGAAAAACAGCTTTTAGTCCCCTATAGGGAACAATAAAAAATGTTAAATTAAGGTCAATAAAAAACATTTGGAGGGAACCCCCCCCATAAAATACAAGCCTTCATACGTCAACGACAGCAGAAAAATAAAAAGGTTATAAGCTTTTAGAATGCGTTGAAGAAAAATAAAAAAATACATTTTGGTACCAAAGGCTTAAAGGGAGTCTGTCATCAGCATTTCACTTTTTTACCCTTCCCATAGCTCCCTAGCATGCTTACAGTTAATAAAAACGTTACCTTTAGCATCAATCCTGGACTTATAAAACCGTCAAAAAACATCTTTGTAGCATATGCAAATGAGGGCTCGCAAGTGCCCAGGGGCGGCGTTACGCTCGTAGGTGCCCTGCTAGCTCAGCCTTTTCTTCTCTTCCCCCCGCCCCTTCCTTCCCTCAGCCCGCCCATCCTTTCCCTCTGACCGCCTATCTACCTAACTTACTTGTTGTTTTGCCGAGATCCCGCTCCTGCGCAGTCAGTCCGTTGGCCGGCGCATGCGCACTGCAATGACCATTCCTTGTACGGCATCACAGTAACTATTGCGCATGCGCCGGCTAACAGCGCGAAGCCGGCGCATGCGCATTAAATACTGTGATGCCGTACAAGGAATGGTCATCGCAGTGCGCATGCGCCGGCCGACGGACTGACTGCGCAGGAGCGGGATCTCGGCAAAACAACAAGTAAGTTAGGTAGATAGGCGGTCAGAGGGAAAGGATGGGCGGGCGGATGGAAGGAAGGGGCGGGGGGAAGAGAAGAAAAGGCTGAGCTAGCAGGGCACCTATGAGCGTAACGCCGCCCCTGGGCACTTGCGAGCCCTCATTTGCATATGCTACAAAGATGTTTTTTGACGGTTTTATAAGTCCAGGATTGATGTAAAGGTAACGTTTTTATTAACTGTAAGCATGCTTGAAAGCTATGGGAAGGGTTACAAATGTGAAATGCTGATGACAGACTCCCTTTAAAATAGCTGGGTTCTTAAAGGGGTTGTGCTACAAATAATTTTTATTTTATTTTATTTTTTTAGTGGCACAGCCTTTACCTTTGTAATTGCAAATTTAGTATAGCCACAGAGCTTTTCAATAAAATGTATCTGTATATTGTCACCTACTGTTTGTTCTTTTCCTTATTTCTTGTCCACCTCACTGAGGTGTCATGTACAATAAGATTTTCATTCTTTACATCAATCATGGCATAACCCCTTTAAGGGGTTAAAAGCCTCAGGTACAGTACAAGGCCATCTGCTGTGTCCACTTCAGCCAGGCCAGCATGTGCCATATGCAGCCACACAGACAACATAGGCTGGGTTCACACGGGCGTTGCGGGAAAATGTGCGGGTGCGTTGCGGGAACACCCGCGATTTTTCCGCGCGAGTGCAAAACATTGTAATGCGTTTTGCACTTGCGTGAGAAAAATCGCGCATGTTTGGTAACCAAACCCGAACTTCTTCACAGAAGTTCGAGCTTGGGATCGGTGCTCTGTAGATTGTATTATTTCCCCTTATAACATGGTTATAAGGGAAAATAATAGCATTCTGAATACAGACTGCTTAGTAAACTAGCGCTGGAGGGGTTAAAAAAAAAATTATAATAATTTAACTCACCTTAGTCCACTTGTTCGCGATGCCGGCATCTCCTTCTGTCTCCTTTGCTGAACAGGACCTGTGGTGAGCATTAATTACAGGTAAAGGACCTTTGGTGACGTCACTCCGGTCATCAGATGATCCATCACCATGGTAAAAGATCATGTGATGGATCATGTGATGACCAGAGTGACGTCACCACAGGTCCTGTTCAGCAAAGGAGACAGAAGGAGATGCCGGCATCGCGATCAAGTGGACTAAGGTGAGTTAAATTATTATTATTATTTTTTTAACCCCTCCAGCGCTGTTTTACTATGCATTCTGTATTCAGAATGCTATTATTTTCCCTTATAACCATGTTATAAGGGAAAATAATAATGATCGGGTCTCCATCCCGATCGTCTCCTAGCAACCGTGCGTGAAAATCGCACCGCATCCGCACTTGCTTGCGGATGCTTGCGATTTTCACGCAGCCCCATTCACTTCTATGGGGCCTCCGTTGCGTGAAAAACGCAGAATATAGAGCATGCTGCGATTTTCACGCAACGCATAAGTGATGCGTGAAAATCACCGCTCATGTGAACAGCCCCATAGAAATGAATGGGTCGGTATTCAGTGCGGGTGCAATGTGTTCACCTCATGCATCGCATCCGCGCAGAATACTCGCCCGTGTGAAAGGGGCCTTAGGCCATCAATGGGAGCAGTAAGGGGATCGTTTTATATAGTGTTTTATAATAAGTAAAAAGCCAGGTACACTGACTACATATAACTTTTTTCTAATTATGATGCACCAATAATATACTTATACCCTTGAGAAAGCGGAGCGAAACGTGCGTCGGGGTGCGCTCCCTGCTGACCAGAGGTCTGATCTCTTTACTGGCTGACTACCAAGGTATTCTAACATTTCTCCTTTCCTTAGCCGTTAGTTATTTGTGTCTCCACAGTAGGTGACCTTGATTGAGCCCTATGGTGGACAATTATATATATGGCAGTTGATATGCTTGTTGGAGTAACCTTTATCATTGCTCTTTCATTCATTTATGCATAGAGCATTGTAGTTTGTGAAGATCGGGTACCTTGTGGTTCAGCAGGTGAGCTGCTTGTCGCCTGCATTGCTGCTATATTTTAATAATTGACTTTGGATTTATGATTTGTTTGTAATGATTTATTACTAAATAAAGATCTGATATTTAATGTGTGTCCCCTATGGTCTTTTTGGTATTTTATTTGTTGTCACGCATTTTTCCATCTAATAGATGGTTAAGTAGGTTGTACCAATAATATACTGTCGATCCAAGTGAGTAAATGACAGCTCACATATTTAAACCGATAAAACATAAAAATGTAAGGATTCTGTTTGATGTTATTTTTCTCTATTTTAAGGTCTTGATTTTTCCTCCGGAGCAGTCAATGCAGCATTTTCAGATATAGAAGGTAATAATGACCTAGTAATTGGGAGTCGATGTGAAAGACACTGGTATTTCCAATATTAACCAGATCTGCCAGAGATGTCTCATTATTACTGAAGGATTTTCTTCTTCCTTCTTTATCTCTCATTGTCCTTCTTTGTTCTAGTCTTAACCTTTTCTTTGTATCATTCACCTACTCATCTTCCCCTATTTCTCTTTCAGCTCCTACTTTGTTCTTCTTTTGCCTTCTTCTCCTCCTCTTCTCTTTTCTTCTCCTCCTTCACCTTCATCTCCTTTTTCACTCTTTTCTTCACTTCCTTCTACTTTATCTCCTTCATATTTCCCCTGTCTCCACCTTCTGTTTCTTTTCTCCTCCTCCACCACCTCCATTTTCTTCTCCTTATTTACCTTTTAGAGACAAGTGATCTTCTTGAAATCCCTGTCTGATTCATTACGTTTTTCAATTCTTGTCCGATTCAATTCTACCTGGATCAAAAAAGCTGCAGCTACCACTCTGATGTCTCCTAGGAATTATATTTTTTCTATCTTGTTTTTATTTTTTTATTTTTGATCTCCCCCCCCCCCCCCCCTTTCATCGCATTTTAATGCAATGACAGCAATAGCAAATAATATCAGAGTGACACTGACATAGATATACATGGTTGACGGTTTTACCAAACAGCTTATTTACAACATGTTCACTAAAACAGGTCCAGGATACTAAAGCAGTTATTGCAGTAAAATGCACAGTATCTCGAAGTACTAGAATGCATTTATTAACACAGGTATACTAATGCAGTTTGTGCAGTACAAGGCATTCGCTGAGCGCCACAATATCTTGAAGTAATACAATGTTTTAACTGAAACAGGCATATTGATGCATTGAAATGCACTAAATTGCCCAGTTACAAACAGTAGATAAACTGACACTGTTTTTTAGATTAAAAAAAGAGACAAATGCTCGACATGTATGCTATTGACACTGTAGGTGCTGTTAATAATACCATTAACTGTAGAAACTTGAGATTTTTACACAGAAAGGCTATCTGGCTGTCCATTTACGGAAAGAATTAAGGTTGCTGCAGGTATTTGTAATGTGACTGTATGAAACCCACAACGCTGAGTGACTCACGCTCTATGTTTTCCATGATAAAACCCGCTCATATGAAACAGCCCTTAGAACGGTGTTCTTGCTTCTGAGAAATCAATTAGTTGTCAGCCTCTGTGTCAATCTGGGCAAGTGCCATGTGATCTCTCATCCTCCGGGTGCTGGGACACCCTGCAGTTGTGCTGCGTATTTGGTGCATCAAATAAACGCACAAAAAAACGTTTTTGCAACAACATACCTACATTTATGGTGCATTTTCTTCCTTCAAAGACAAAACACACGGCAAAACTGAATGACATGAATTACAAAATAAAGTTACATTAATTCCATTGAGGTCTGCTGCGTGTTTTGCTCTGCCTGCTGCTATGTTATTGCAAAAACTACATGCATTTATTTTTTTTATTTGTTTATTTTGTAGCACCAAAAAAACTGTTTTCCTCACTACTTTTCACAGTAAAATGGCGCTGGCACCGTTTTGAATTTTTTTTTGAGAAATTCAAAATTCATTTAGATTAATTTGCTCATCTCCAATGTCTATACCATTTTATTTACCTTCTTGTTCTTCTTCTCCTCCTTCCATTTCTCCTTCTTCTTCACCTTGTTCTCATTAATCTCTTCACCTTATTCCTCTCACTATATTAATTTGCCTCTACCTCCTCTTCATTAACTTTCTCCTCAACACTTGTTCATTCACCTTCTTTCTTCACTTTCCCTTTCTTCACCTCATTCTTCTCTTTTGCAGTTCTTTTTTACATAATAATGGTGTAATACATTATATTCTTTGCTTTAAAGATGCAGTTTACCTGTTTGTTACATATCAGCGTAACACATAGCATGGTGTTAAGTGGGTAGATGGATGGACAGACAGACAGTTTTGGGCTACTCATATGCTTATATGCCAGCATTAAGGGGCATCTATCAGAAGATCTGTACCTATGACACTGGCTGACCTGTTACATGTGCGCTTGGCAGCTGAAAGCGTCTGTGTTGGTCCCATGTTCATATGTGCCGCATTGCTGAGAAAAATAATGTTTTATTACATGCAAATGAGCCTCTTGGAGCAGCGGGGGTGTTGCCATTGCACCTAGAGGCTCTGCTCACGCCCTCTGCACTTTGATTGACTTTAGGAGAAGTCAGGGTCAGCCAGTAAAAACATCATCACACCTGGCCCTGCAGAGAGTGCGCCAATTGCAGAGAGAGCTGAGCCTCTAGGTGTAAAGGTAACGCCCCCTAGAGGCTCATTTGCATATAGTAAAACATCATTTTTCTCAGCAATGCGGGCACATATGGACATGGGACCAACACAGATGTCTTCAGCTGCCAAGTGCACATGTAACGGGTTAGCCAGTGTCATAGGTACAGATCTGGCAAGCAAACCTGGTACATTGGTGACCATTGCTCATTTCTTGTTTCTTGTTAATAGATATGAAAACGGCATCGACTTTTGCTAACAATACATTTTCAGACTTGGAAGGTAATTCAGTAAATGATATTTCAATATAATCCCACTAAAGTGCAATCTTTATGCAACCCCTTCTTTGTGTTTCAGTTATGCCAAATAGAAATAAGCAGAGATGTGGAAGGTCCATGTTGGTGGTCTTGATGTGGTTGATGTTCATCATGTTCATCGCCTTTGGGGTCATCACTGTATTCATATTCTTACATTGTGAGTAAAAGCTAAGCACGTATTCTTCCTAAAAATGTCAAATTACCGCAGTCGCTCGCTTTGTCGATGGATGGCTTTACTTACAGTACCTGCTGTATTTCTCCATTTGCAGTTAGCTCTCCCTAGTGGTGGCTGCATGCAACTAAAAATGTATTATATAAAGAGGAGCTGTCACCTCTACTGACATGTGTGGTTTAGTAACGACTTGCTTTCCCCATGTAATAACCAGGGGAGTAGCTAAAGGATCATGGGTCCTGGTACAAGAGTTCAGCTTGGCCCCCCTTCCCTCAGTGCTTGGTGGCAAGGGGCAGGAAAGCACATAGGGCAGCACGGTGGCTCAGTGGTTAGCACTGGTGCCTTGCAGCGCTGGGGTCCTGGGTTTGAATCCCACCAAGGACATCTGCGTGGAGTCTGTATGTTCTCCCTCTGTTTTCGTGGGTTTCCTCTGGGTTCTCCGATTTCCTCCCACACTCCAAAGACATACTGATAGGGACCTTAGATTGTGAGCCCCACTGTAAAGCGCTGTGGAATATAGTAGCGCTATATAAGTGCATAAAATAATACTGCATAAAATAATAATAATAATAATAATAGGCTTTGTGCTGCTTGAGGCAAAAATTGAAACAGCATCCCCCCATGCCAAATTCTTGAACTAACCCCTTACCTCCAGCCAGAGGTGTAACTTGACCTGCATGCACTTTTATATAATACTTACCTCTGGTAATACCAATACCAATATCCTTATGACTCTAAGTTGTTCCATTCCTGTATGTATCCTGCTAGAATTTAGGAATTAATTGCTAACAGTTTGCAAACAAGGTCCAGCTGAGTGTTACCATTTGAAGGGGGGTGTTCTTGCACAGTCTGACACTGGCAGCACTGATTGGATAGTGTCAGACTATGCAAGGACCCAGGGGCGTACATAGAAATCACTGGGCCCCATAGCAAGAATCTGAATTGGGCCCCCTAACCCCGCCCACCACCCACCCCTGGCCCATCCCACCTTCTTTCCTGGCTCCTCCCCTGTCACACCCCCATTTGCCATTAAAGAAATGTATACATGACCTACTGAAACCGTTAGGAATAAATTATTATTATTTTTTTTTTATTATTAACCAATTTTGTTTCAGTAACTAAAAAACTATTTAGACATAAAAATAACTATACATATGTGGTATCATTGCAATCGTACTGACCCAGAAAATGAAGAGCACAGGTCAGTTTTGCCACAAAGGAAATGCCATAGAAACAAAACCCATAAAACGGTGGAGAAATTGCGTTTGGTTTTTTTTCAAACTCCACCCCATTTGAAATAATTTTGCCCGCTTCCCACTACATTGTATGCAATATTGAAGTACAACTTCTCCCGTAAAAAATAAGCCCTCCTACATCTATGTCAATGGAAAAATAAAAAAGTTATAGCTGAAGGAAGATAGGGGAAAAAAAGAAAATGAAAAAAAAAAGGCCGTACCCTAAGGGTTAAAAGGGCTATCTAACCCCTATTTTGGCACCCAAAATACCCAGGCACCGCATACAGTGGGGGGAATTATAGGGGTTGGTTGCTCCTGATGCTGAGGGTGCACATAGCTCCCCCCACCCCGCAAGGTGACTGATGTGCTGGGGGGCCCTGTAGGCTAAAAGAGCACTAGAGGACTCAGGAGTACAGTGTTCTTCTCCCCCATGTCCCTTGGGCGGAGGAGTAAGAGGAAAGCACACTGTCATTCTGAGTCCTCTGTGAGCCTACAGGTCTTCCCCCCCAAAACCCCACTGTTTGCTCAGCTGCTGCCCTCCCCCCATCAAAAATATCCATATCCATCCAACCTGAACTTTTTATTAAAAGTGAAGCTCTACTGTGGCACACTACCTGAGTAAGTGTTTATTCTGTCCCGGTCCTTCAGTCTGGGACGTGGGCGGGGGGGGCTGTGCTCACTCACTGACACTGGATAAGTGATGACTTGAGGGCCGAGGGCCCGAGGCAGATGGCGGGGAGCACACACTGAGGACAGAGAGAGGATAACTACTGCCATGCTGAATGCGCGCCTCTGTGTGTGCTTCAGTGCTTGAGCCTGCGCTGCTCCTGCTGCCTGCCAGCAATACACTGGCCAATCAGCAGCCGGATCTTTGCGCTGCTAAATGCTGATTGGCCAGTGTGAAATGCAGCAGAGAGTAGACGCAGTGCCTGGAAGCCCGCAGCCCGGATCATATGGAGGTCAGACAGGGGGAGGGATCGCAATCGCATCATCCCCGGGGAGGGGGGGAGGGGCCCGCTGGGAGAACACAAGAGGGCAGGCTACGGACCGCCTCATACCCCAGCCAATAAACGGAGTCTTGAGCAGAGTAGACATAGGGGGCGGGGCCTTCCTTGCGCTCCGGGCCCCCCTGTGCCACGGGCCCCATAGCAACAGCGTGGTCTGCCTATATTGGCGGTACGCCACTGCAAGGACCCCCAACTGTTGACATCCAGCTGGACCTTTATTGCAAACTGTTAGCAATTACTTCATAACTTCTAGCAGGAATAATAAAGGAATGGCGCTACATAGAGTCATAAGAATAGAGGCTCCAGAATTGTTATTACATGGGGAATGTATGTAGCTACTAAAACAGAAAAGGGCGAGAGGTCCTCTTTGAAGGCTTTGTCCAAGGCTTAATACTAGGTCATCAATATCAGATTGCTGGGGTAGGTTCCCCTTGCAATCAGCTGTTTGAAGGGGTCATGGGACCCGTACAAGAGCTGAAGCCTCTTCGTAATATACCAAGCACAGCGCTCTGCATTGTAGAGTGGCTGTGCTTGCGCTTGGTATTGCAGCTCAGTCCCATTCGCTTGAATGGGACTGAGCTACAGAAAGACCAGAAGCCCAATGGACGTCCCAGGAGTTGGACCCCCACCTGATGTGTCTGTTAAATTAAATGGACCATCATCTATTAGCGAAAGGAGAGAGCAGTTGCAACGAGTTGAATGGATTAGGCAGTGGCTGAGGGACAGGCAACAGAGGGTTGTAGTCAATGGAGTATATTCAGACCAAGGTCTTGTTACCAGTGGGGTACCTCAGGGATCTGTTCTGGGACCCATATTGTTTAATATCTTTATCAGCGAAATTGCAGAAGGCCTCAATGGTAAGGTGTGTCTTTTTGCTGATGACACAAAGATTTGTAACAGGGTTGATGTTCCTGGAGGAATACACCAAATGGAAAAGGACTTAGGAAAACTAGAGGAATGGTCAAAAATCTGGCAACTAAAATTTAATGTTAAGTGCAAGATAATGCACCTGGGGCGTAAAAACCCAAGAGCAGAATATAAAATCTGTTATACAGTCCTAACCTCAGTATCTGAGGAAAGGGACTTAGGGGTCATTATTTCAGAAGACTTAAAGGTAGGCAGACAATGTCATAGAGCAGCAGGAAATGCTAGCAGAATGCTTGGGTGTATAGGGAGAGGCATTACCAGTAGAAAGAGGGAGGTGCTCATGCCGCTCTACAGAGCACTAGTGAGACCTCATTTGGAGTATTGTGCTCAGTACTGGAGACCATATCTCCAGAAGGATATTGATACTTTGGAGAGAGTTCAGAGAAGAGCTACTAAACTGGTACATGGATTGCAGGATAAAACTTACCAGGAAAGATTAAAGGACCTTAACATGTATAGCTTGGAAGAAAGACGAGACAGAGGGGATATGATAGAAACTTTTAAATACATAAAGGGAATCAACAAGGTAAAAGAGGAAAGAATATTTAAAAGAAGAAAAACTGCTACAAGAGGACATAGTTTTAAATTAGAGGGGCAAAGGTTTAAAAGTAATATCAGGAAGTATTACTTTACTGAGAGAGTAGTGGATGCATGGAATAGCCTTCCTGCAGAAGTGGCAGCTGCAAATACAGTGGAGGAGTTTAAGCATGCATGGTATAGACATAAGGCCATCCTTCATATAAGATAAAGCCAGGGGCTATCCATAGTATTTAGTATATTGGGCAGACTGGATGGGCCAAATGGTTCTTATCTGCCGACACATTCTATGTTTCTATGTTTCTATCTCTCATTTGGAGGACTTAGACAATTCATTGATTTAAATGGAAACTGTGTAATACTTCATTCCCCCTGTGGAGGCACTGCAGGGAGACTGAACACTTACTGTCTGGTTCGACCACAGACTACAGCTGATTGTTAGGGGTTCAAGCAGAACTACATCCAGTAATCAACTTATAAGCTTCAAACAAAACTGTGCTCCGACATCCCCTTTATATAGGGGGATGTCGTAATAATTTGAACCTAGTTAAAGCTAATATTCCATGTATATAAACATCTATTATGTGGGTCTTTTATTAATACATTTATGATGGTTTCCTTTGTCTTATTTGCAGACATCACTGTCTCAGGAAGAGTGGCCAGCTTAGTACAAACTGGTAATATTATCTGTATGCAGCAATCTATATATGCAGTAGGTTAGGGAAGAACACATTTCTACAGGATGAAACTACACAGGGCAGTCTATTAACATGGAGACACAGAGGTCTGCAGAAGGGATAGGATACTTTTGCTCAAAATAGTTTGCTTCATCTTTTCTCTCACATTTAAATTTGACATTTTTGAATTAATTTTCTCATTAAGTCTGTTTTAATCTATTGAACATGTCCCTTTTCTCCGTTCTAATATGAAGTATATGGTAGCAATTGATGAATATTGTGGAAAATATTGTAAAAGAAGGTTAGATCTGATCTTGGTGCGAATCGGTGGCTATATTATTGGGGTTTTTTTTGTCGTAGGGCTATTAAAATTTAAACGGGTTGTAGGTAATCAGGAAAAGGGTCTGAAACAGCACCACAGTGGTCCATAGGTAACGTGTAGTACTGGAACTCAGATTGCCCCATTCAGATAAAAATAGTTTTAAAAAAATAAAAGCAGAATTGTAGTTTTATTTTATTTTATCGTTTTCATGTCTTCAATATGAAACTACATCGCGTTATCTTGAGACAAAAGCCATTGAAAAGCAATTGAAGGGGTTTGCTTAGATTAGATAACACAACTCAGAAATCTCAGAAAACAGGAGTGTTAACTCTACTCCATCTGTACAGTGTTGAAAATAAAAAACAACAGTTGTGTCCAAACTTACTGCATTTTCGGTACAGCATTTATGAGATTATTTTCACTTTCTGTTGTCAAGAATATCATTCTCATAAATACGGAACCAGTGGAAAGTTGGGACAGACCTTTTCATTCCATGTTTTATTTTTATTTTTTACATTGCAGTTTTATATTGAAGACATGAAAACAGTGAAGGAACATATATGGGATTATGTATTAAACAAAAAACAAACCAGAATATGTTTTATATTTTAGATTTTTCAAAGTAGCCCCCTTTTGCTTTGTTGGCCGATTTGCACACTCTTGGCATTTTCTCAATCAGTTTCATGAGGTACAACCCTGGAATGCTTTTCCAACCGTCTAGAAGAGGTGCCAGTGGTGCTGAGCACTTGTTGGCTGCTTTTCCTTCACACTGCGGTCCGACTAATCCCAAACCATCTCAATTGGGTTAAGGTCAGATGATTGTGGAGGCCATGTCATCTCATGCAGCACTCCATTATGCTCCTTCTTGGTAAAATAGCCCTTACATACCCTAGAGGTGTGTTTGGTGTCATTGTCCTGTTCAAAAACAAATGATGGCCCCACTAAACTCAAACCAGATGGGAGAGCTTGTCACTGCAGAATGCTGTGCTAGTCATACTGGCTAAATGTACCTTGAATAAATCACCAACTTTGTCACCTGCAAAGCTCTCCCACACTATTAGATCTCCTCTTCCATACTTCATGGTGGGAACCACACATGTAGAAACAGTGTGCTCACCTTTTCTTCATCTCATGAAGCCATGACGGTTGGAACCAAACATCTAAAATTTTGACCCAGGTTTCCACCAGTCTAATATACATTGTGCTTCTTTGTCCGAGCAATTCTTTTCTTCTTCTCCTTGTTCCTCCTCAGTAGTGGCTTCATTGCTGCACTTCGAGCACAAAGGCCAAAATTCTCACAGTCTACTCTAAAAATGTGATCTTTAAGTTGTGTCTGGTACGTGATCTCTGTAAGGCATTTATGTAGTCATTAATTTGAGGTGGTTTGTTAATTTGCAATTTCTGAGGCTGATAACTGTAATGAACTTCTCCCCTGCTGCAGAGGTTACTCATGGTCTTCCTATACTGAGGCGGCCTAATGAGAGCCAGATTTTTGTTATAGCATATGATAGTTTTTGTGACTGAACTTGAGGATACTTTCAAAGTTCTGGAAATTTTCTAGATTGATTGACCTTCATGTCTTAAAGTAATGAGGAAACATGGTTTCTCTTTACTTAGTTCAGTGGTTGCCATAATTTTGATTAGAACTGTAGAAGAATAGGGCTAAACACTGCATAAAACCATGGCCCACCGGGGTATAGGTGAATCCTCCGGTGGGCCCCTGAGCAAAGTAGACCCCTAGTCTCCCACCTCCTTCACAAGTAGCACATGACACAATATAGTTACTGCACTAGATATAGATAGGCATTGTATGGCACCAAAACCAGCCTATGTTCATATAAGATACTGGGTAGATAATTTAAGAAACTACCCAGTTATTATTATTGACGCAGTCAGGTGGCTGAGATGACTTCTAGGTACAGAGGCCGCCAGCTTGTATCCTCTTTTCCCAGGGACCCACCTTCTCAATTACTTTGTAGGGACCCCCATAATCAATCATCTGGTAGCATCTTGCTGCTGTGTGAGCAGGTAATTTTAGAATTTATCCATATGGTGGGCCCTTAAAATAAATTTTACTGGTAGTCCCAAGAGTGTGCAAAGCTGTCATCAAAGGGGCTACTGTGAAGAATCTAAAATCTAAAATATATTCCGGTTTGATTCCATATGTGTTCCTTCATCATTTTCATGTCTTCAATATGAATTTACAATGTAAAAATAAAAATAATACAAGAAAAGCCATGGAATAAAAAGGTGTGTCCAAATTTTCCACTAGTACTGCATGTTAAAGTGTTTTTGGGACTATGCACACCCACGTTGTACAAGGCTGTAGTATGGAACCAAACCCACAGACGTTTATAAGGCACAAATGTAAGTCCATAGCATACTGATGGTATGGGACAAAAAAAATAGACCCCTGTTTCCACTTGTGTGGTTTGCATAGGATAATGCTTATTGGGCCTCATTCATAAAACTGCCAGTCAAGTGGTTCGCCTTGTGGAGGGCAGTAGTGTTGATCATGAGTGTGTCCAACATACAGGAATTTTTCTATCATTTACTTGCCCCTTACTCAAACCAAATCTCTATTCTTCATGGGTTACACTCCCTTTAGTAATGCATCACCCCCCCCCCCCCCTTCCAAATGTACACGTGGGCCTCAGAGATCTGATGATGATATAGCATTAAGGTACATAGAGCACTGCTTTCTAAGAGTATACAACCCACGGCTGTTTTGCTGGTTGATTTCCCATTCGAAGGTCTAGAAAGTGGCTAACCCACATGACTTGGTGAAGAAGTAGGTAACAGAGGATCTGCGGTCAACCGCAAAAAAAAAAAAGAAACAGGACACCATATGTTCTGAAACCTGACATTGTTGCAGTCATCTAGTAGAAGATTATGAATAGCTTGAGGGAATTGGCGAGAAAATTATCCCCGAAGGCGCAGGTCACCAGAACAGCATGTCGATCGTAGCAAGACATTTGCACCCATTGTATTACATCATGGAGAGTGGTTCCATCTAACCGGGGGTGTTATTGCCACAGAACAATAGGTACTGGCGCACAGAAAATTCACACAGGCTGCACCAACAGCCACTTCATGATTCAAAAATAGTTTTTTGATGCACGGCTATGGGTACATGGATTGTGTGCCCAATAGTCTCTAATGGAAATGTGAACATAGCCGTGTGCATGGACATCATCAAGCAGTATACTTTCTTTCAGCAAGACAAGGCATTTGCCATATGTCACATGTGTGAGAAAAAGGTTGAGGCCACCTTGTTCCTCAGACCTAACGGTGTGCAACTTTTATCTGTGGGGTTACCTGAAGGAAAGAGTTTAAAAAAGTGATCCCCAGACAGTGCCCACATTATCTCTAGAATATGTCATGTGGTGTTCCTCAACATGATAAGGTGGCACAGCTTTGTATAACCGCTGGCGGAAACCATTTCATAATGAGTAAGTACGTCATTCTTCCATTATCCTGTGTAAACCACCCAAGGGAAACACGCTTCTGTTTTTTTTGTGGCCCACCTTGTATACCATTGTCATAGCGTATGATACAGATAGTATATGACGGACATAGCATAACAGTATAGTATACCATAGTCATAGCATATCCTAGTCCAGTTATTTCAGCAATACTCTAATATCTCCAGCTTCAGATTTCCAGAAGAATTCTGAGGAGGAGCAGGGCGATCTAAAGACTAAAGTGGCCAATCTCAGTAATACGATGGGTAAGCCAATGTCCGTATGATTTTTCCTTTACTCTGATTCAGTTAGACATATCGTATGGTAAATGTCACAGACTTTAATACCATTTGGTTTATGGTAACCTAAACAAGTCCAATATCTTTATAGTTGTCCAAGCGTTTTTCTGATACACAACGCTAGCTCGTGGTTGCTCGCAGTCACCATACGTTTAATGCATATACAGTATGTGGTAAGCTCCCCCTAGTGGTGGCTGAAGTTTCTACGCAGGAGATTTGGAGCTCTGTGTAAGCACCGACCACTGTAAAGATATCTGAAGAAATTAATCAGTCCACAGTCTTTGACCTAAAGAGGGCCTGTCTTCAGTTCTACTGAGCACTGAAGACTCCTGTGTGTAACGGTTCAGATAGACAGGGTGATGGGCAGTAACAGGGCACATGAACATAGTCAGGGACTTGGGTAGTGACAAGAGACAAGCTGGAAGGGTCTTCAGTGCTCGGTAGAACTGAAGACAGACTCTCTATAGCAATGCTCAGTTAAAGTGATGTTAAGAAGACTCTTTGCAGGCTGTTTCCTAGTACAAAGAAAATATTTCTCTAATAAATTACATTACTGAAAATGAAATGACAATTACATGTTAAGGACCTTCAGAAGTTGCACAAAGCAGTTTTGTTGCAATTTTGGCATGACTTATGCTAAAAACAGCTATAATAGTGCGCGGTCTTTTAAAGGACATCTGTCAGCAGATTTGTACCTATGACACTGGCTGACCTGCTACATGTACACTTGGCAGCTGAAGGCATCAGTGTTGGTCCCATGTTCATATGTGCCCGCATTGCTGAGAAAAATGAAGTTTTAATGTATGCAAATGAGCCTCTAGGAGCAACGGGGGCGTTACCATTACTCCAAGAGGCTCTGCTCTCTCTGCAACTGCTCCACCTCTGCACTTTGAATGACAGGGCCACATGTGATCACGTTTTCACTGCCTGGCCCTGTCAATCAAAGGGCGCATCAGTTGCAGAGAGAGCAGAGCTTCAAGGAGTAATGGCAATACCCCCATCATTTTTCACAGCAATGCGGGCACATACCGTATGAACATAGGACCAACACAGATATCTTCAGCTGCTAATAGAAAGATGCCCTTTAAGTCACGGGGACAGAGATCATTGCACGAAGCAGTTTTGCTGTGGTTGTGATCAAACCACAATTTGTATCAAGCATCTGAGCCGCCCAAACGCCCATATTATAATCTGCCATTGCCTTGAGGGGTCGTATGTTAAGAAGAAGGCAATATACATAGGATATAATAAATTGCAAATTCATCAAAGAAAAATCTGACCTTGATCGGGGTGGTCTACACAGAAGCGGTTCACTGTACCAGTTCTCTATTCATTGCCATACTCGCTAGCTGTGTGCTCATATTTTGTTTTATGTTGCAGGGAACTTGCAAGACACACTTATGGCCAACATCAAGCACATTAACAAGACATTGGGTACGTTGTAGACTTAGATGTATTACTATTGTTTTCATTCCTAGTGATAGATCTTGCTACTTTGAAAAAATCAAAGGTTTGAGCAGCTCTCACCTGCCGAGGATTCCACTATTATAGCACGGAACAACTCCTTCACCCGAATCAGGAGCAGAAATGGAGATATGGAGAAAGAAGAGGTTTGTCCAGCTTGCAGTTGTGGTAATCCAAAAAGGCTCTTTATTCAATATTCAATATAAAATCCAGGTACAGGAAAGCAGAGTCTACATGTTTCGGGCACAATACAATTTTAGTCCTTACTCATGACTGTCATGAGTAAGGGCTAAAATTGTATTGTGCCCGAAACATGTAGACTCTGCTTTCCTGTACCTGGATTTTATATTGAATATTGAATAAAGAGCCTTTTTGGATTACCACAACTACAAGCTGGACAAACCTCTTCTTTCTCCGGGTCTTGCTACTTGTAGTGTTTTATAGGTTCTCTTTACATTAGTCTTACTGAGCCTCTTGCTATCATCCCTGAACGTGTTGGTACAAGAGAATTTTCTAGACAGTTCCTTCAAAACACTGTGAAAGTTCTATGGCATTCCTCCCAACTGTCTTGGATCTGGCAGGACAGTCCCGTATTGCAGTGGCTGTCCGGCGGTCCCGGTACGGGGGAGGTATGTCCCGCTTTCTGGCTGCTGTCCCTGCGTTCATAGGAAGCATAGACAGCTGCCTGTAATGATGAAACAAGAGCCGCCCGTCCGCTCTCTGCTTCATCATTCCTCCTCCCTGCCGGCGCTCCACACTGCAGGTCTGGGTAAGGGGTGGGGCTGGGGGCATGGCAGGGTTGGGGCTGGGGGCATGGCAGGGGTGGGGCCGGCCACAAGCACCGTGTGTCCTGCTGCTTCTGGGGAAGGAGGTGAGTATGTGGAGTTTGTTTTATTTTATTTTTTACTGCCTGTGAAGGGGGCATTTTACTGGCCATATTACTGTCAAGGGACACTTTACTGGGCATATTACTATCAGGGGGCACTTTACTGGGCAAATTACTATCAGGGGCACTTCACTGGGCAAATTACTGTCAGGGGACACATAACTGGGCATACTATTATAAGGGGCACATATCTGGGCATGACTACTGTGAGGGGGCACCTATCTGTGCATAGCTACTGTGAGCGGGCACCTATCTGGCCATAACTAGTGAGAGGGGACACATATCTGGCCATAACTACTCTGAGAGGGCATATATCAGGGCATAACTGCTGTGAGGGAGCACATATCTGGGCATAACTACTGAGAGGGGGCACATATCTGGGTATAGCTACTGTGAGGGAGTACCTATCTGGCCATAACTAGTGAGAGGGGACACATATCTGGCCATAACTACTCTGAGAGGGCATATATCAAGGCATAACTGCTGTGAGGGAGCACATATCTGGGCATAACTACTGAGAGGGGGCACATATCTGGGTATAGCTACTGTGAGGGGGTACCTATCTGGCCATAACCAATGAGTGGGGGCACATATCTGAGCATTGCTACTGTCAGGGGGCACATATATGAGCATACCTACTGTGAGGGGCACTTATCTGGCCATAACTACTGAGAGGGGGCACATATCTGGGGATCGCTACTGTGAGGGGCACATATCTGGCCATAACTTCTGTGAAGGGAGCACAATGCTGGCATAACTACTGTGTGGTGGCATAAAGGGGGAATAATTACTATGTGGGGGCATTTAGGGGACTGGGTAGGATTAGGTGTTTAGTTATGTTTTGGGTGGAGTTAGAGTGGAAAAAATTTGCCGCACATAGTGTCCCTCTACCTTTGTTTCAAAAGTTGGGAGGCATGCTATGGGCGATAACATGGAACATATAATGTGGCCTTCCCCTTGTCTTTAAATATCTACTTACTGTTTCAAAAAAGCAGGAATATGAACGGCTGAATCTGAAGATGCCTGACTGTCAGATTTACTAATGTCTAAAATTTAGACAGCATAAGATGAGACAGGCAGATGTGACTGTGTGATAGATTTGGAGCCTCTTGGTACATCTTGCAAGTTAAGGATTTTTTCTCTTTTTTACACCAGATCAATGCTGGCTTACTTTTCCATAAAAAGTATTTTATTGTGAAAAATTAGTAAAATAAAGAGAAACTATACATATTGAAAATCATCCTATTCATATGAACCCAGAAAATAAAATTTATACTGCAGGCATTTCTTAAAAATAAACAAATATTTATTTTGTTAAATTCCTGATTACTGGGGATGACAAAACGTCTTTTTTTGGACATAGGGGAGAAGAGGTTAAAGGGAATATGTACGGTAATCAGAAAATTACATAGTTTAAATACATTTTTTATCCTAATCATAGTTTGGCAAATTTTTTTAAATTTTCTATGTCACTATATAAAAAAAAAATCCTAAAATCCTTCAGTTTTCACACTAGCCAGTAGGCCTAAAATATATCAAGACTTCCTGTTCTTTGAGAGCAGCTACATGGGCCATCGGTGCAAAGCACAGGATAGGACCTCATTGGCTTCTAACGGAAAGTTTTCTAGGCATGCTCTGTGACCTGTGCAGAGGTCATGAGGGAGTAGAGAAGCTGTGATATCAACTACTGTGAATTGTAGATCCTATGTTATCTATACGGAGGTGATAGCTGTCACTGCAGTTCTGCTTGTAATGAAAGGTAATTTAAAAAAAATAATAAAAAAAAAATTCAACTCAAATTCAACTCAACTGTAAGATTGTATCTAGATGATATAAGACTGACACTGTTTTGTTGTTAGTATGGCTGTAAAGCCGATCCGGGCCGGCTCTTAGTGGGAGTAGCCAAAGTGCTGGGTGGTTGGCTGCTCCCCACACTCCAGGCCGGTTTTTTTTTGGCCTATATAAAACCCAGCCAGCAGTCTCAGCTGTGTGTGGTTTATCCTCCATCTGACAGAGAAGCTGGGGAGTCTCTGTGTTTTGGGACCTGTGAATTTGTGCCGTGCTAAAGGACTGAGAGCCGCATGCCGTATAGCTGTTCGCATCTTTTGCGGACCCATTGAAATGAATGCAGCAAAAAAAAGATGAAACGTCTCTCACCTGCACTTCATCTGCTATGAGCATGGAACAACCGCACTTGGATGCGGGTAAGTGGAAATCCAGTAGAAAGAAAGGTAATCCAGCTCAATACGCAGACGGTGCAACAATACTTTATTTCAGCGGTTAAAAATCAAACATCCAGTTAAACAAAATCCTCGTCCACCGGTTTCGGGCTGTTGTGATGTCTGCCCTTACTCAGGACATACTGAGGATACCTATGATTCCAGCATATAAGCCGGCCACACAGCTGCACCTACAATTAGGGCGTCATGTGACTAGACAACATGCCGGCAATCAGGTACAAAAACACTCCTCTATTTAAAAAAAATCTTATACAGAGAAAACCATATCAATACATAAAAACACAGAACGTGTGGTGGGAGCGATATCGTATCATTGTTGCAAAATTGAAATAAATGGTTCCGTATACGGACCATATGCGGAACGCAGAAAACGGCCTGTATACGGAACGCAAAATACGTTCATGTGAACAAGCCCTAACCAAAAGATTTGAAGAAATCACATAGTAGGTAATCGTCCCCTGTAGGTACTACTTACATATCATTTAGAGCTCCAGTGATTAACACTTTAGAGGGCATCAGTACACAGGAATTGGTCAGCAAATTAAGGTCTAAGGGAGCTCATGAGAAATATTGTTTAGGATGTCCGTTTTAGGATGTTATTGAAGGATGCAAAATGAGTGTGGAGGATCACATCACCCGGAGATGCAGTACCTTGGAATAGGGTCACTGCAAAAAGGTTGATTGTTCTAATGGTGAATTGTTATAGTAAGTAAAATGTTGAAATTTATTGTATTTGTGTACTCAATAGTATTGTATGGAGAGGTAAGGGTTAACAACCTTGACTCAGCTCCTTTAGGTTGCTAGGAGATGGACCTGGGTCCGTCCCTAGTCTATAGTGAGAGTCTGTGTCTAGCTGTGCTGCCGAGAGGATACATGTCTACTTGTCCCTCGGTACTAGGCCAGAGGCCAAGAGAACTATCATCTCTGAGACAGTTACAGCTATCCAGAGCGAGAGAAAGAGAGAAGAGAGACTAGAAGGTCCAGAATCTGAAAGGCCGTGCACTGGAGGCAGTCAGCAACACACTGTGCTAAAGACGTTGCTGCGGTGAGAGGGACTATTGCCAGTGCCTCATTCCACACTTTGAGATGGTTTGACAAAGGCCAACTATAGAATTACAGAACATTTACAAGAACCTCATCAAAAGGGTCTGCAGAGAGACTTTAGAAGAACAGAGAGGAGTACCACAACCCCCATCATTGCTGCTATCCATACATTGCCATTGAGGAAGAATTGAACAGTGATTTGCTTGGAACTGCCTTGATACTGCAGGATGTACTACTACTGCCATTCTGCACTTTAGTAAAGAGAGGCCTATTTATTTGCACAAACTGGCCTGGTCACTGACTCAATTACTGGATGCTGGCCATTGCACCTGCATCCATACTCTTGCCTTGCACCCTGCCAAAACACTTAAAAGGGTTTTCCAGGATTTTTATACTGATGACCTATCCTTCTCGCAGCTCACCAAGAACAGCACTGTACATTGTATAGCAGCTGTGCTTGTGAATGGGGCCGCTCCTAGGCCACCTGAAACATGAACGTGTCGCCACTCAGCCTAGGAAAAGCTGAGAGAAGGTCACTGTGCTACTGCAAGCGTCGCTGCCTTCTCAAACAGCTGATTGGCTGGGGTCCCAGGTGTCGGACCCTCACCAATCAGATGCTGATGACCTATCTTTAGGGTAGGTCATCAGTATCAAAAACTCGGAAAAACCCTTTAACACCAAGAGCACCCCAACTTCCATCAGACAGGAGCCCCATCACCAGGTTGTGCGCCATGGGAAGAAAGAGTGTGTCCTTGTGTCATTGCACAGCCCTAGTAGGGTGCTGGTTTGAGGATTACCATTGTGTTCCATGTGCACAACTATTATTGCCAGAGCCACTACCCCTCCCATCCTCTTATCGATCCTCCTGGACTTGCTGCACATCTAGCTCTTTTTTCTGCATCAGACAATTGGACATATCTGAATCTCAAAGGATTCCACCTCTGAAAAGCTCTCCAGTGTGAGGTCTGCATACCCTATATCTCTGTATTCTGGAAGTCTATGAGTATAGCTTGGGGAAGATGTAGGACTTTGTATGTCTGGCTGTTGGGAGTTCATATGTTTGGGAGTTGTTATATTGTAATGTCATTTCCATGGTCAACCAGGAATCTGTATTTTATAATCACCATCTCTCAACTGCTGCTGTCTAACCTGTGTATATTCCCATCACATAGAGACTGTCTGCACGCGGTGCCCTGTTGGCTGGTCTGTGATCGGCTCCTCATGTTATTTTGTCTCTCGGGAAGAAATAACCTGGGATAATGCTCGAGACGAATGCTACAAAATGAACTCTGTTCTTGTCATGATAAAGGACAAGACTGAATCCGTAAGTGCCATGTACAGGAAACCACGTTTACTTTATTCTTATTAATACAAAGTAACAGCAATAGATGTACCTGCCTATTGTATATTCTCTAACATTCACCCTGTTTACATGTTATGTAATGGGTAGTGTAGTGTTCACCCATTACTGTTGCATAATATATAAGGGCTTGTAGAAGGGAACATGCAGTAGGATGTAGCCGAAGCCACATAGTGTGAGAAAGGAGACTGCTGTATTAAGATGTGGGTCTTTACTGAGGAGTCGGGTCAAAGTGGTGGGTCAATTAGCCAGGCAGGGTGCAAGCTATCAAAGAGAGGCTGGAGGTTTATTGTATGATGCAGGGGGTTGCAAGGAGGCACTCACTGGTCGGCAAGGAATCTGGATTAGCATGGTTCAAGTAACAGTGAGGAGTGAGTACTGTCCCTACAGACTGAGACCTGAGTGCTGTGCTGCACTTTCCAGTTGCAGCTGAGTATACATGACCATTTCCCTGCACCAGGGGCATACACAGATCTCATAGGCCCCTGCACCCAGTTTCCCACCACTTCAATCACTCCCAGGCAATGCAGAACATGTGCAATGTCCCAGATTTATGATGATTGCAATTTTTCTTTTCTTCTTTTCTTCTTTTCTTATCAAGTGGAAGAAATTTCAAATGAATACAAATTGTAATAAGAAAAAGTTGTCTTTGTCCTGACTCCTCACCCACTTTATCCAACTTTTATATAGGAAAATGTGGAACAGGTGCTTCAAATATATGGCACTCATTCTGATCGCCATATTTCTCAATGCGTTTACACCAGAAAAATACACTGATACCCTTCCTGCTACCCTTCTATTACAAAGCTAGATTGCTGGGGGGAGCTCAGTGAATAGGAATTAATACAACTACCATGGAACCTGTAATAATCTATTTGCATTGAGCTCCCCCTAGTGGCAATTGCATGAAAGTGCAGTGTATTAACCCGGGGTTAAGGGCCCTCCTTCCCCAGGCCCCATAACAGTTGAGTGGTCTTCCTCAACTGCAGGAACACTGCTGCCTTGTAGAACAGACTTGAGTAGACATCGTAGGCCTCTTAAAGTAGAACAGACCTACAGTCAAGATAGGGCTGGAAATAAAAATACTTAGTTATCCCACAGACAGGAAGAAATCACCTATCCACAGCATAGAAGATACATGTCGGATGGCTGGAGGTCCCAAAACCTTGGGCCCCCTAGTGCCCCGTCTGAATGGAGTGGTAGTTTACATGTCGGTCCAGTTCTCCACTCACTTCTATGGGACTGATGGAGCACTGTCACTACTACCACTCCATTCAGACAGTGCACTTGGGGACCCCCATTTTCGTGATTGCTGGGGCTTGCAGTTAATGAATCCTGGACAACCCCTTTAAGAAAAAAAAAAAAAAACGGCCATTAACCTTGGTTGATCCATAGAAAGACAACCAAGATTCAGATGTTGTTATCAGATGTTTCATATAAACCCCAAATTCTGAATTTTTTTGGTTCTTAGGATTCTTTAAAGCAATTATATAACATAAACAAGAGATACTGGATTGGACTAAGGCGAGACTTAAATGAAGCTCACATCTGGAAGTGGTTGGATGGGACACAAGTCACCTTTACGTAAGTACTGAGCCTGAGGTATTCATTTGATAATCTCTTAGAGGAACCTCCATAGTAATCAGATAATGGTTTAATAGTCACTTACATTTTTTTAGCATAATTACTGAATACTGTCTCTATGTATGAACCAAAGGTGTTTACAGAGCAAATATGGCCCCATAACAAAGATTAAAATGGGCCCCCTTATTGGGCTGATTGATAACACTAAACACCTTACCATATGAGAGTAGGATCTGAACCTGCTTTGCCCATCATCTCCTGATTCATGAGCCTTACGTTGACTTCTCACATGTTTGTTGTCATAGGGGTGGTAGAAAAGGTAACGCTGCACAGGTTCTCACCACCCATAAAATAAGTGATGAAACCAACCTGGACTGGTATTCTTCTGTCTGCCTGTTCCATAGTACCAACAGTGGATGCCTCTATGTTATGCATGTCCTGGGTATGAATATATGTATCTATATTCATCAGATGATACAACAAAAGGCGCAACCACTTAACAGTGGATAGGTTGAAACCCAATGGCCCACAATTACCAATTCTGTCTAATACTTATACAGGGTAACGTACCAGCAAACAGTCTGACGATGCACAAAATTTATCAAAGTGGTGCTCAAGTGTAATACAACAGAAAAGTGCAATTTCTAAGACATTAGACACTTCTCTGTTACTTAAAGGGGTTTTCCAGGATTTTCATATTTACGGCCTATGCTCGGGATAGGTCATTAATATCTGATTGGCGGGGGTACAACTCCTGGCACCTCCGCCAATCAGCTGTTTGAAGAGGCCATCCTCGGCAACGTGATATCATGTTCATCGGTCACATGGCCTAGGCCAGTGGTGGTGAACACTATGGCACGGGTGCCAGAGTCGCCACTTAGAGCCCTCTCTGTGGGCATCCGCACCCTGGAAAATGTCTATGGTGTACCAGTATGCCTTAGACTTTTCCTGTCATTCATCAGGACAGGGCATGCTATAATTGTCACAGGCAGCGCATTAAATGTAGGCAGGATATTATAGCTAAATGATAAAGTACATGGAAGATATTCTATATTGGTATTCAGGTTAAATTGCGATGTTGGCACTTTGCGATAAATAATAGGGGGTTTTGGGTTGCAGTTAGGGCACTTGGTCTTTAAAAGGTTCGCCATCACTGGCCTAATAACAGCTCAAGAGAATGGGGCTGAGCTGCATTACCATGCAAAACCGTTATCAAATAGATGGTGCTGTGCTTGGTAAGCTGTGGAATGCCAAGGTACTTACAGGAACTCTGCAGCATCCTTAAACAGATGAGGGGTCAGACCCCTGCCAATCTCATATTGATGACGTTTCCCGAGAATAGGTCGTCAGTAATAAAAACCCAGAAAACTTCTTTAAGCTTTAACTGTTGAAAAGAGTCTGGTCAAGGTGCAAAAAGTCTGTTATTTTTGGTGAAAATCAAGAATACATTTGTCTAGACTGATTTGTGCCAAAAAAGACAAAATTCCACCAGAATTGGTACAATAATGATAGTAAATGTGCCCCAAAGTAAGTTCTTGAAAAAAAAATGTGGCCACACAAAGGCACCTCTTTTATATAAAGTAAGATGTCTACATACCAACCATAATTCACCAGGAACATTGGCCAAGATCGCGTATAAATAAGGGTAAGATCATACCATTACATATATAGACCTGTCACGACCCGCGGTTAGGTCGTGACTCTGTGTCTTCACATGCGGTTGCGTTTGGCAATGTGGTTTGCATGTGAGGCACTTTTCCTTGGATGTGGTGTTTCCCCATTTTGGTATGCACGGGGTTAAGGTGTGTCTAGTAGGTGTGGTGGGTGTGACCTCAGGCCTCCTTATATGTTGGTGTGGTGGTGCCTGAAGGTCAGTTTGATTTTGGTTGTCAGCTTGGTGTGGAGCTCTGCTCCTGGGCTGTTTGTGATTATGTCTGTGTGAGTCACCCTTACTTATTATATTGTTTCCCTTGCTCTGTCTGTGTGTCCCCTCTGACGTGTTTCTGTTTTCCCTCTCCCACCTGGTGTATGTTGTTATGGTGTGGGCCTTATTTGGAGGTTATTGTGTTGTAGTGTGTTTCCTCCGAAAGGGGGCTGCTTTCCCGGAGGGGTTTAAGCAAACAACTAGACAGTGCGTTTCCGGTCCATCTCGTCGGCGGCAGGTAAGTTCTGGTAACCTAGGTTGTCTATTGCCTTTTGTTACTTACCTGTCGTTCGGCTGTGAACCCTGTCTAGTTGGTGGCCAGCTGCTGGGCTTCTGGAAACACCATGCATCCGTTGTGCTGGATGAATGGGTGGTCTCTGCCCTGTCTTCAGGCTTAAGGCATAGCAGGGATACCTAGGGTTCTAGGTTGGAGAGCATGAGCCCCCTTACCTTCTGAGGCGGCTCATGCATTAGGAGTTTAGGGAGATCTTCAGGGTCGCATTAGGAGGTGTCCTGCTCCCTGTTCCCTGCTTTCCTGCGTTGCAGCGAACACCAAGGCACGGTGGGGGTTCCTCCCACTCCCCGCCGTGACAAGACCTCCATGCAATAATGACCCAATGGAGCCTCTACATGGCTCAGTTTGCCCCTAGCAGTTACCTTATAACCTCAATTTATGTCTACTCCTCCATGATCAGTCATAGATAACACTAGAGATAGGATCTTCATATTCTAAATTCAAGGAGCAACTCAAGGAGACCAGCTATGGACAAGTTCAGAAGTGCCTTGGATTGATACTTTTACTGTCCATTAGCTTATATTACTCTTTTTTCATCCATGAAAAGGTTATTCATTGTTCCCCATTAATTGTTTATTCATTTACAGCAACTGGGCAGTGAATGAGCCCAACTATCATGGGAAGGAAGAGGACTGTGGAGAAACCATATCTGGACCTTGGAATGATCGACCCTGTTCTAATAAATTGTTTTATATTTGTAAAAGGATAAGAACATGCTGAGATCCAATCTATATCAAGCAGAGGTATAACATGGAGCTACTAAGCCTTAATGTAAAATTTGGTATCTTTTATGTTCCAGAAAGACTTTTGACTCTTTAAGGCATCAGGGTCTGGATTTCAATATTATCGCTACAACCCATATAGCTATACCCCTGATGCCAAGGCTATATAAACCAAATAATTAGGTAAAAAGCATACCAAATTTATCATGACCTTCCTATTTTCAATGCACATGGTACCACCTTCAAATTTGTGCTGTCTAACCAGAAGCCAAACTGACCTTCATTAGCCACATCATAATCAACATAGTAGAGTCCTGATCATTGGCACGTTGAGGGGAACGGCAAGTTAAATTTAGATACTATTATATGGGGTCTTGAGAGGGTATAGAATTATTGTAAACCTACTGAACCTAGTGGCCTCTGTGTGCCTTAACCCCTTAAGGAACCTGGGATTTTTGCGTTTTCGTTTTTCACTCCCCGCCTTCCCATAGTTCTAACTGTTTTATTTTTCCATTCACATTCCATTCCATTCACATAGCCTTATGAGGGCTTATTTTTTGCGGGACAGGTTGTACTTTCTAATGGCACAATTTACTCTTGCATACCATGTAGTAGGGAGCAGGAAAAAAGTTCCAAATGGAGTGGAATTGAGAAAAAACGCAATTCTGCTAAAGGTTTTTTCTTTTTTTTTACACTGTACACTATGCGGTAAAATTGACCTGTTAATTTCATTCTCCAGGTCAGTACAGTTCCAATGATACCACACTTGAATAATTTTTCTGGCGTTTTAATACTGAAAAATAAGGAAAAACAACATTTTTTTCATAACCATATTCTGACCCCTATAAAATTTTTGTAGCTATGTGTACGGGGCTGTGTGAGGGCTAATTTTTTGCGGGAAGATCTGTTCTTTTCATTGATACCAATATTAAGTTTGTGCGACTTTTTGATAATTTTTTATTAAAAAAATTATTGGGTAGTTGAAGTGACAAAAAATGGCAAATTGGCTGTTTTTATTTTTTTTCCCGCTACAGTATTTGCCGTATGCCATTAATATTGTTAGATTTTAATAATATGGGCATTTTCGCATGCGGCGATGCCCATGATGTTCATTTTTTTATTGGTTAAGTATTTTTATTTTAAGGAAAGGGGACTGATTTGAACTTTTATTTTTTTTTATTTTTTATTTGTAAAAACTTTTTTTTACTTTTTTTTAAGTCACCTTGGGTGAAAATAACTGGCAATCATTCGATTGCCCATAGTATTCAATGATGGCTAAATAGCCATCATTGAAGACTTCAATTGCACTATATCCATACAAGGCTGCCACCTAGTGGCCTGTATTGATATATACATCTAATTGACTCTGAAGCCTGCTTGGGGCTTCGGTCCATTAGATCGAGGTAACAGGTCCCCCGATCTCAGCTGGGGAACGCTGTTACCGGACCGGAAGCGCGCGACTTCCGGTTCCGGTCTGCGCAGATGCCATGGTCACATTTGACCACGGCATCTGAAAGGTAAGATGTATGCGATCAGCCTTACGGCTGATCGCATACATGTGCCGCGGGTCTCTGCTATTTAAAATAGCAGAGACCCCGTGGCTAAGGCGCTCGCTGCACGCGCGAGCGGGCGCCATGTTTAGGGATCGGACCCATGACGTACAGCTACGTCATCGGTCCTTAAGGGGTTAACTTTGATGCTTTCTTCAGTGTAATTTGAAATAAGCGTCTCCCTGGATGGTGGAAACTCTCAGGCATTTACCTTAAGGTAAACATAAGGTTTATAAATGAATGTAAGAAGTTAAATTGTTTGATTCATAACTTGCGATTATTATTTCATGCATACCTGTATATTATCAAGATTCCTATACAATTCACTGTCTTTTATGCTTTTGAAAAGAAATAAACAATATAATAAAAAAAACTATTTGTTGACTGCTTCTTAGCTCGTCCCCAAACCCTGACTGTCACGTACTTAATAGTCTTACCCTAAGGCTCAATTCACACCTGAGCGTTTTACAGCGCGTTCCTACGCGCTGTAAAACGCTCAACAAGGAGAAACCAATGCTTCCCTATGGGAATGGTTCTCACCTGGGCGTTTTACAGCGCGTACGATCGCGCTGTAAAACGCCCGACGCTCACACAAGTACAGGAGCGTTTTTTTGGGCGCTTGTCGCGCGTTCCCGTACATAGACTTTCGGGAACGCGCGACACTGTGTGCACACTTGTCTCTGTATGCGCGCTTGTAAACGTCCGTACAATCGCGCATACAGAGCGCTCCTTTCAGAACGCTCAGGTGTGAATTGAGCCTAAGGCTGGGTTCACACTTGAGCGTTTTACAGCGCGTTCAAACGCGCTGTAAAACGCTCAACACATAAAAACCAATGCTTCCCTATGGCCCTGGTTCTCACTTGAGCGTTTTACAGCGCGTTTGAACGCGCTGAAAAACGCCCTGCGCTCAAACAAGTTCTTGAGCTTCTTTGGGGCGTTTTGACGGCCATAGGACACTGCAGTCAATCACACAAACGCGCGTCAAACGCGCGTTTACTATTGCAAAAAACGTGCATAAAAACGCGCGACAAAAACACGCGTTAAACGCGCATATAAAATGCGCTCAAGTGTGAACCCAGCCTTAAAGATCAAGAGATCAAGGGACCACTTCCGTCTCATCCTAGATATAACCATTACAGCTGTTTCATCCTCTCTGTCCCATCTATATCGCCTCAATAAATCAGTGCAGGGAGGATGTTAAGGCCAGGATAACCCTGGAGCCTTGAGAGGTGAGTAACCACTGGACCACAGAAATATAGCATTAACCTTTTCACTGGCTGCCATATCTGACTACCCTAGAACTTTTTAACTTGCCTAGGTTGCCTAGAATAGTGAACTAATACCCTCACTGCCCAGGACCACAGATACTGTATATTTACATTAATACCTTCACTTCTCAAAAACCACCAGGGATCTTTACATTAGCCCCTTCACTGCTAAAGACCACCATACTGGAATGAACCTCATCACTGTCCTAGACCACCAATCATACTGATATTAGCCCCTTTGACTGCCCTGGATTACTAAAAAAAAGAAAACTGGAGGAATGGGTCATCTACTGAGACATGAACACTCATGATACAGTAGAGCCAGTAAGTCAGGAAGGGGGAAAGCTGCTCTGACCTGTTGCTGGCTGTACGGTATGTCAGAACATAAAGTTTTCCTGTCCTGGTAGACGGTGACGCAGGTAATGGCAGGTTTGTTGGGACCAGACAGCACCATCAGCATATCTTCTTTCTTGGACCATTCCTGAAATGTGATTCATTTCAGTTGTCTGACTTTTAGCTGCCTGGTCTGAGGTCTGAATTAATTTTACATGTTTGGTTTGGGGTCCAAAATAGATTAGAAATTGGAGTCTAAACGAGTAGAGATATTTGTATATATTATTAATTAATAACGTTTGGGAACCTTTGTCACAATGTGTTTGCGATAGGTTCATTATATTTTTAGCCCACTTATTTATGAATGGTGAGTTTTGGTCACATTCCCATAGCGATCTACATTTATAATGGAAATCAGTACACTGTGTGTCACTTGTACGCATGTGATAGACCTCAGCAGTGCCCCCATTCATTTATAATGGGGTACATTGGACTCCACCAAGGTGTCCCTCTCATATGCCACATACTGTATGTGAAATGGCTGCAGCTCGGAAAGCCTTGGAGACAGTGAGATAGTCAACCACCCATTTCGCCAACTGTGGGGAGGGCATATACAGGATGAGAGCAATGGTTACATACAGTAGGGTGCGGCTCATTGGGTGCTGTAGGGGAAGGGAGTAAGGACAAATTTTAGAAACAAGACTTTGAAAAACCATAGTGCATAAGATCTGACTGTCAAATAACAGCAGTTCACAAATGTGTTTAGTAAGTAAAGTACCTAAATTCACAACGTACAAGCCAGGGGCGTAGCTAAAAGCTCATGGGCCCTGGTGCAAGAGTTTAGCTTGGGCCCCCGTCCCTCATGCTTGTTGGCAAGGGGCAGGGGAGCACATAGCCTTCCTGCTGCCTGAGGCAAACATTGAAAGGGCACCCCCTCATGCCAAATTCTTAACCTAACCCCTTCCCTCCAGCCAGAGGTGTAAATTGACCAGTATGCACTTTATATAATGCCAGTGTCTTATGTGGCACAATGGTCTTTAGGCCCCCTCAGGCCCCTGGGCCCGGTAGCGACTGCTACCTCTGCACCCCCTATAGCTACGCCCCTGGTACAAGCACATTACACACACTGAATACATATGAGCACAAATACAGTGCATGCACACATTGTGACTTACGCCTTGTAGGGAAAAACTGCTGGAGTCATGTTTTTCTTGCCTTGTGTGTCAGTGATATAGTACATATTACTACTGTGGGCACTATAGGGAGTGTAGTAAATACCGGAGTCACTACATCACCTATGAGTCACTGGATGTAATAGATATGCAATCCTGTATTCTCCTGTATGTTTGGTAGTTCTGGTCCTGCCCTGAAAGACCAGACAGCATGCTGAAGGTAGGGTTTGGCTCAGTGCTTCAGCCCCCAACTCCATATCATACTTAGAGACAACTGGAGGAGGAGCAGGAACAGGGCAGATTGGCTGTAGACCCCGCAAGGCTTGTTGGGCCGATACTCAGGAGGCCGCTAGAGCCCTCCTTACAGCCACTCGCTAGGTACATAAAGATCTGAATGCTTGAGGCATCAGATAATTATGTACCTTGCCAGCAGCCACAGTGGCTCTCCTTATGTCAACTGTATGGCCATCCTCAGGACGGTGACACAGTTGAATATTACAGAAGGAGCGGCAGTATTTTGTGCTGCACTTAGGTGTTTGGTTCTGCTGGGGCGATAATTTGGGCTGCACTAACTTATTGCTGACCCTGGCTGATTCTATTGTTCCTGCCTACTTGTGTTAGCCCTGCCTCCATGTGTTGCCCCTCCTTCTGTGAATTTAGACTCGCCTATAACATGGGGCCACTTTTCGTTTTGTTTTTTCCAGGGCCTCTTTAAGTTCCCAGTCAACCCTTGAAGGAGGTGGAAAGAACATGGTGGCCATGAAGAACTCCTGTCCGATACTGCTATAGAGGTAATATCCATGGTGCTACAGAGGTAATATGGGTAATACAAAGTGGTATTTGGCCGCTGTAGAAGCCCCAGCATCACCATGGATTGATTTATGGGGCTGAAGTAGAACATTTATGAGAAGCACTGCACTAGGCAGTAGACCAGCAAAGACAGAGTTTTTATCATTCCAGGGTCCGGACAGGTTTTCTCCACAGTGCTCTTGATTCTTGTTTCCAATTTCTCGGAAAGTCCAAGAGGCTTCTAGAAGGGTTGGCAAATCTCGCAGGCCCCGAAGGAGGGATGCTTTCTCCTGGAATGCAGCTCTCCATAAGATTTAGATATTTTTGGCACTGGGATGCTGCATCATCAGACTCCAAACAGTCTGCAAGAATAGGCATTTCTATATAGGGCTGGCCCTGTGGGTTCCACAAAATGTGGAACGCACACGGCTGGTATCCCTGTTTTGCAGGCCGCAAAACACTTACGGTTGTCTGAATGTAGCCTTATGCTAATACTATGCTTAACTCTAATACTAGCCCCCAACAGTAATGCAATGCCTAATTCTCATACTTTCCGCTAATTCTAAAACTGACTCTAACCCCAATACTGCCTTCTTATTCTAATTTACTGTCCCTAATGCTAATACTAACCCTAAAACTGACCGTGACCTTAACTACAACCCCCCAATACCTCACACAGTGACTCCTAATATATGACTGTCCACATATATCTGTACCCACTGCATCTATTATATCTCGTACATAGTATACACATAGAGTACTGATACATCAGTTACGAGGTATAATAGATGCAGTGTGTACAGATATATAGTATATACAGCAGTGTACTGATATGTGAGGAACGAAGTATAATACATACAGTGTGTACAGGTATATAGTATACAAAACAGTGTACTCATGTCAGATACGAGATGTAATTTATACCTCATACCTCACATATCAGTACACTGCTGTATATACACTGCTCAAAAAAATAAAGGGAACACTTAAACAACACAATGTAACTCCAAGTCAATCGCACTTCTGTGAAATCAAACTGTCCACTTAGGAAGCAACACTGAGTGACAATCAATTTCACATGCTGTTGTGCAAATGGGATAGACAACAGGTGGAAATTATAGGGAATTAGCAAGACACCCCAATAAAGGAGTGGTTCTGCAGGTGGTGACCACAGATCACTTCTCAGTTCCTATGCTTCCTGGCTGATGTTTTGGTCACTTTTGAATGCTGGCGGTGCTTTCACTCTAGTGGTAGCATGAGACGGAGTGTACAACCCACACAAGTGGCTCAGGTAGTGCAGCTTATCCAGGATGGCACATCAATGCGAGCTGTGGCAAGAAAGTTTGCTGTGTCTGTCGGCGTAGTGTCCAGAGCATGGAGGCGCTACCAGGGGGCAGGCCAGTACATCAGGAGACGTGGAGGAGGCCGTAGGAGGGCAACAACCCAGCAGCAGGACCGCTACCCTTCGCCTTTGTGCAAGGAGGAACAGGAGGAGCACTGCCAGAGCCCTGCAAAATGACCTCCAGCAGGCCACAAATGTGCATGTGTCTGCTCTAACGGTCAGAAACAGACTCCATGAAGGTGATATGAGGGCCCAACATCCACAGGTGGGGGTTGTGCTTACAGCCCAACACCGTGCAGGACGTTTGGCATTTTCCAGAGAACACCAATATTTGCAAATTCGCCACTGGCGCCCTGTGCTCTTCACAGATGAAAGCAGGTTCACACTGAGCACATGTGACAGACGTGACAAAGTCTTGAGACGCCGTGGAGAACGTTCTGTTGCCTGCAACATCCTCCAGCATGACCGGTTTGGCATTGGGTCAGTAATGGTGTGGGTGGCATTTCTTTGGAGGGCCGCACAGCCCTCCATGTGCTCGCCAGAGGTAGCCTGACTGCCATTAGGTACTGAGATGAGATCCTCAGACCCCTTGTGAGACCATATGCTGGTGCGGTTGGCCCTGGGTTCCTCCTAATGCAAGACAATGCTAGACCTCATGTGGCTGGAGTGTGTCAGCTGTTCCTGCAAGACGAAGGCATTGATGCTATGGACTGGCCCGCCCGTTCCCCAGACCTGAATCCAATTGAGCACATCTGGGACATCATGTCTCGCTCTATCCACCAACGTCACGTTGCACCACAGACTGTCCAGGAGTTGGCAGATGCTTTAGTCCAGGTCTGGGAAGAGATCCCTCAGGAGACCGTCCGCCACCTCATCAGGAGCATGCACAGGCGTTGTAGGGAGGTCATACAGGCACGTGGAAGCCACACACACTACTGAGCCTCATTTTGACTTGTTTTAAGGACATTACATCAAAGTTGGATCAGCCTGTAGTGTGTTTTTCCACTTTAATTTTGAGGGTGACTCCAAATCCAGACCTCCATGGGTTGAAAAATTTGATTTCCATTTTTTTATTTTTGTGTGATTTTGTTGTCAGCACATTCAACTATGTAAAGAACCAAGTATTTCAGAAGAATATTTAATTAATTCAGATCTAGGATGTGTTATTTTTGTGTTCCCTTTATTTTTTTGAGCAGTGTACAGTCGTGGCCAAAAGTTTTGAGAATGACACAAATATTGGAAATTGGAAAAGTTGCTGCTTAAGTTTTTATAATAGCAATTTGCAAATACTCCAGAATGTTATGAAGAGTGATCAGATGAATTGCATAGTCCTTCTTTGCCATGAAAATTAACTTAATCCCCAAAAAACCTTTCCACTGCATTTCATTGCTGTCATTAAAGGACCTGCTGAGATCATTTCAGTAATCGTCTTGTTAACTCAGGTGAGAATGTTGACGAGCACAAGGCTGGAGATTATTATGTCAGGCTGATTGGGTTAAAATGGCAGACTTGACATGTTAAAAGGAGGGTGATGGTTGAAATCATTGTTCTTCCATTGTTAACCATGGTGACCTGCAAAGAAACGCGTGCAGCCATCATTGCGTTGCATAAAAATGGCTTCACAGGCAAGGATATTGTGGCTACTAAGATTGCACCTCAATCAACAATTTATAGGATCATCAAGAACTTCAAGGAAAGAGGTTCAATTCTTGTTAAGAAGGCTTCAGGGCGTCCAAGAAAGTCCAGCAAGCGCCAGGATCGTCTCCTAAAGAGGATTCAGCTGTGGTGTCGGAGTGCCACCAGTGCAGAGCTTTCAGGAATGGCAGCAGGCAGGTGTGAGCGCATCTGCACGCACAGTGAGGCGAAGACTTTTGGAAGATGGCCTGGTGTCAAGAAGGGCAGCAAAGAAGCCACTTCTCTCCAAAAAAAACATCAGGGACAGATTGATCTTCTGCAGAAAGTATGGTGAATGGACTGCTGAGGACTGGGGCAAAGTCATATTCTCCGATGAAGCCTCTTTCCGATTGTTTGGGGCATCTGGAAAAAGGCTTGTCCGGAGAAGAAAAGGTGAGCGCTACCATCAGTCCTGTGTCATGCCAACAGTAAATCCTGAGACCATTCATGTGTGGGGTTGCTTCTCATCCAAGGGAGTGGGCTCACTCACAATTTTGCCCAAACAGCAACAGCAACTTCTTCCAACAATCCAACAACAGTTTGGTGAAGAACAATGCATTTTCCAGCACAATGGAGCACCGTGCCATAAGGCAAAAGTGATAACTAAGTGGCTCGGGGACCAAAACGTTGACATTTTGGGTCCATGGCCTGGAAACTCCCCAGATCTTAATCCCATTGAGAACTTGTGGTCAATCCTCAAGAGGCGGGTGGACAAACAAAAAACCACTAATTCTGACAAACTCCAAGAAGTGATTATGAAAGAATGGGTTGCTATCAGTCAGAAATTAGCCCAGAAGTTGATTGAGAGCATGCCCAGTCGAATTGCAGAGGTCCTGAAAAAGAAGGGCCAACACTGCAAATACTGACTCTTTGCATAAATATCATGTAATTGTCGATAAAAGCCTTTGAAACGTATGAAGTGCGTGTAATTATATTTCACTACATCACAGAAACAACTGAAACAAAGATCTAAAAGCAGTTTAGCAGCAAACTTTGTGAAAACTAATATTTGTGTAATTCTCAAAACTTTTGGCCACGACTGTACTGTATATCTGTATACATTGCATCTATTATGCCTCATACTTCACATATCAGTACACTGCTGTATATACTATATATCTGTATACACCGCATATAGTCCAAAAACAAAGGGTCGATTCCAGCTTCTGACGTATAAAATAATTTGTTCTTTATTTATGTGGCAGGCATCGGCTCTTACTCCGAAAATTTATCGGAGTGGGCAGATTCCCTGCTACAGCCACTTGTGCTGTTAATACCAGGATATCTGAGGGATACTGGCACAGTACTAGGAAACTTCTTCTCTTTTGACTGGCACATGAATTTTACTTGGGTAACAGCAGATATTTCTGCATTATACACGAACATACCACATCAATCAGCTATTGTTGCTTTAAAATGGTTCCTAGAATATCATAGTAATTATACTCCAGAGCTGCAGGATTTTTTATGTTCATGTATAGATTTTTTAATGAGACATAATTTTTTTATGTTTAATAAAAAGTACTACCTTCAGCAATCAGGAATCCCTATGGGAGCGAAATACTCACCTTCAATCGCAAATATATATATATGGCGTGGTGGGAAAGCAGGTTCCTCTTTTCTGATAATAACCCGTATAGGGAGGACATCAAATGGTATGGTCGATTTATCGAGGACATGCTGTGGGTATGACAGAGGGACGAAGAGAGAATAGCAAAATGTATAGAGTACTTAAATAACTGTACTACATCAATAAAACTAACTTTTTCCAGCGATCCGGAAAAAATTGTCTTTTTGGATCTTTGTCTGGAAGTGGATAAGGGCAATAATAAGGTGGTCACATATACCCACAGAAAGCCCACAGCTGGTAATACTATTCTCTCTGCCTCCTCCTGTCATCCACCACACGTTCTCAAAAACATCCCTAAGGGAGAAATGATAAGGGCAAAAAGAAACTGCTCCACTAAGGAACTATTTGAAAAAGAAGTTCAAAATATTGCAGCTAGACTCAGAATGAGAGGATACACCCAAACCAGTATAAATAGGTATACATTTTGCTAGATCAAAAGACAGAGAGACTCATTTTTTCCAAAAGAAATAATAACAATGAAAATAAGAATGAGAACGAAAATATAAAGAAAGGGAATAAATACAGAAGTAAAAACAAAAAAACAGGAAAGAAAATGTTCTGAATAAAGATGAACCTATTACTTTTACTACCAATTATAGTAGAGAATATTTCAAGATATGTAAAATTATACGGAAACATCTTCCGGTTCTAAACTTCAATGGGGAATGGAGAAACATAGCATCCACAGGGATTAGATGTGTAGCGAAAAAAGCCCCCACAGTGGGTCAAAAAATCAGTCTGAGTCTATTCAGGGAAAATACTCCCAGAATATGCACCTGGCCTAAAACCAATGGGAATTACAAATGTGGCTGCAAAAAATGTATTTGCTGTCGACATATGTTTATCTCAAAAGAGGTCATATCTATGGCCAATAACAAAAAACATATGCTGAAGCAATATATAAACTGCAATACAGACCACGTAGTATATGTCATAACATGTAAAATATGCAGGCTACAATATGTGGGCTGCACCACAAATGATTTAAAAGTACGCATTAGGAAGCATTTAAGTGATGTCCCTCATTTTATGTCTCGGAATGTTTTAGCGGCAACAATGCATTTTGCCACTGTTCACAAGGGCGACATCTCTGCGTTTTCTGTGCAGGCGTGGACGTTGTTTCTGCACCAATTAGAGGAGGTGATCGCAAACAAAAGCTTTTGAGCAGAGAAACATATTGGATGTTTATTCTGGAAACCTGCATACCGAAGGGTCTAAACAGAAAATATGATCTAACTTTGCAGTATATGTAGTTCATCAGTATGTGATTTCAAATGCATAATATTTAATTGCTACCTCCCCGCCCATGTGTTCTTGGTTGGACTTCCCACCTAATCCAGGAACACCTGGGCTTGGGATGTAACCTCTACTCAATTAGAGAAAGAGGAGGAACCCATTTGTGTTGTATATAAGTATCTGTTTTTAGTGCACTATGTATTGTCTTGATGGAGGGCTCAATACCATAGCCCGAAACGCGTCACAATTACTTTGTGTCTCTCCATGTGATGTATGTTGGATCTTAAATTTTGAAAGCCGAATAAAGAACAAATTATTTTATACGTCAGAAGCTGGAATCGACCCTTTGTTTTTGGACATATCAAACGTGGCTGGGTTCAAGCCACATCTTCCGTGCTTCACAAGGGTGATTAGAGGTGAGAGCTGCAACTTTTCTTTTTCTCTACACCGCATATAGTATACCTTATACCTCACATATCAGTATACTGCTGTGTATACTATATATCTGTATACACCGCATATACTATATATCTGTACACACTGCATCTATTATACCTCATATCTCACATATCAGTACACTGCTGTATATACTATATACCTGTACCCACTTCATCTTTTATACCTTGTACCTCACATATCAGTACACTGGTGTGTATAATATATATCTGTATATATTGCATGTATTATAAAAAATATAATAGATTTAGTGTATACAGATATATAGTATATACAGCAGTGTACTGATATGTGAGGTATGAGGTATAATACATGCAGTGTGTACAGATATATAGTATATACAGCAGTGTACTGATATGTGAGGTATGAGGTATAATACATGCAGTGAATACAGATATATAGTATATACAGCAGTGTCCTGATTTGTGGGGTAAGAGGTATAATAGATGCGGTGTGTACAGCGCGAATATTTATCACGAATATCGCCACTTCGAGAATTTGCGACTATTTAGAATGTAAGGTTGTAGAACAAATTTGGGTGGCTCCACGAGTAAGTGAGATAGTGCTACTATCAGTGCTACTATCAAAAATGATTCCCCCTCTCATTAAAAGTAAATTAGATCAAAAGTGTAGATAGGCACAACCAAATATCTGGGTCATTTGGAAACACAGTATTTTAATTCCACATCTATTGCAATATAAAAGATACAATAAAAATAAAAGGATACAATAAAATTCTATCTTTGGTGTGTATTACAGTTCACCTATATGCGGTAAAAAAGGGACATATATCCTAGATGTCAATCAATGAGCAGAGGTCGACCTCCATAAAATATCCAGAGAATAAAATGACCTATGCAATAAAAAAATTAAATAAACTTAGGTAATGATCAAAGATAATGTAGTGTATATTAGATCTTATTGTTCATCCTTCCAAGGAAAGCAATAGGTTGCTCGTATGCTTGGCGTCCTAACACTGACACGTTCAGGGTGTTGACCAAGAGTTCATATAGTCGAGAATATGCTGTCATTAATCCACTTTATATTTGCCCCAATTGTCTGCAAAAATGTTCTTTCCAAAGTATCGGCATAAATCAGGGTACTCACGGTTATTGCGATCAAACTGCGGTCAGAGTTTCACGCTGTGTGGCGTCCCACCTGTGTTCAGCGTGATCGTCGTTGCTTGCGCAGTAAATCTCATGAGTTATCACGAGAACTGGAGTGTTCACCCTACGGTATTAGTTGTGCCGCCTTTCAATCCCGGGGTGTGTAGATCCGTGGACAGCTGTCAGTCGTAATTAATCAAGCTTGTAAGAAGAAAGTTTTGTAGACAGGATCCTGTTTGTTGCTTCAATAATGCATATCTGTACTTTTCTTCAGAGAAACATTTGGGTACTTTGTAAATAATTTGTCCAAACCAAACGCGTTTCGGAGTATATATAGTTTCTTACTCCTTCTTCAGTGGTAACTCAACTATGAACAGTCGTACCCTTATATACCTTATCTTTAATTGAAGTGTAGGTCATCTTAAAAATATGGAACTGGATTGTTGTATCAAACAAATCATCAACTCTTCATTTGCTTCACATAGAATATGTACTGATGCATGTATAGGCTTTCAATAGCATACTGGTCATTCAAAACATCTTTCCGCACAAAAAACGCATGTAACTTAGCATTGCGGTTTTGGTGCGTCTTCAATGCGTTTTTTAGTCCCCCATGCGTTTTTTGCTTCATTGTTTCCAGAAACAAAAAAACATTCAATTCTATATATCTGATTCATGTTTTCTCATTGCTGCTAACAGACATTAAGCAAAATATACTTTTGCAATTGAGTAATATACAGATCTGGGGTCGGACATATGTATTGGTATAAAGCCTACTCCAAATGGGTTATATTTAATACTGTATATTCAGAAATTACAGTTATAGTACGTTTATCATCTTGATTGCGTTTTATCCAAAATCTGTATGTTATAGATCTATCTTGTCAGGACACATCTATGCAGTCAGCCATTTTTCCAAAATGGACATAATGGTAATAATAATGAGGGTGGCCCTCACTGGACAGATGGTAAAGCCAGGAGCAGTGAACCACCAGCACACACTAAGCCAACTAAGCCACAAGTTACCACCGGCAACAGCATGCGTGGCAACCATGTCACGGCAATCACCCAGAAGGCCGAGACACTGCCACTGCATGGTCTAACAGGAACACGTTGGCGCGGGAAAGTTGGAAGATCTCCCAGGCGGTGAATGGAGGGCTGCTTTTTAGCAGAAACTTTTATGTGTTACAGTTATTAGACTATAGCTTCAGCATCCAAAACGTGCATTGAGGGGCAGTGCTGTGGCATGGAAAGGGGCATGGCTAAGCATAAATGAGGCATGGTCTGTGAAAAAGGACATGGTTATGTCCCACAAGACATCTTTAAAAAGTTGGTATTTATGTCATTGCATCAAGCACATTTCTATTGGAAGGTTCATCTTATAATATAGGACACGAAAATCGAAGGTTTCTTAAACAGTGTTGATGCCCTAAAAAATTGCAGTACGTTTAGACACAAGATTTCCTTGACTTTTAGGCCTCTTTCACACTTGCGTTGTTGGGATCCGGCATGCACTTCCGTTGCCGGAGGTGCCTGCCGGATCCGGAAAAACGCAAGTGTACTGAAAGCATTTGAAGACGGAACCGTCTTCCAAATGCTTTCAGTGTTACTATGGCACCCAGGACGCTATTAAAGTCCTGGTTGCCATAGTAGGAGCGGGGAGCGGGGGAGCGGTATACTTACAGTCCGTGCGGCTCCCCGGGCACTCCAGAATGACGTCAGAGCGCCCCATGCGCATGGATGACGTGATCACATGGATCACGTGATCCATGCGCTTGGGGCGCCCTGACGTCACTCTGGAGCGCCCGGGGAGCCGCACGGACGGTAAGTACACTGCTCCCCCGCTCCCCACTACACTTACCATGGCTGTCAGGACTTTAGCGTCCCGGCAGCCATGGTAACCACTCTGAAAAAGCTAAATGTCGGCTCCGGCAATGCGCCGAAACGACGTTTAGCTTAAGGCCGGATCCGGATCAATGCCTTCCAATGGGCATTAATTCCTTGCGGCAAGTGTTCCGGATTTTTGGCCGGAGCAAAAAGCGCAGCATGCTGCGGTATTTTCTCCGGCCAACAAACGTTCCGTACCGGAACTGAAGACATCCTGATGCATCCTGAACGGATTACTCTCCATTCAGAATGCATTAGGATAATCCTGATCAGGATTCTTCCGGCATAGAGCCCCGACGACGGAACTCTATGCCGGAAGACAAGAACGCAGGTGTGAAAGAGCCCTTAAAAGGGTTCTCCGAGTCATTTAAACATTTGACCACATCTGAATGTTGTGACAAAATAATAACAGGCTATACTCACCAGTTTAATCTTCAGTCACCTCCAACGCCATGCTCCGGTCTTTATTTACATGGCTGTAGCGATGACGTAGCTATATTCCCACTTGACCACTTCAGCCTACCAGTGACTTCCACGATGTATGAGATATTGAGAAAGAAATAACAATTTGGAGGCTCACCCATCTATAGGTAGGGATACGGTGCTCGTGTCGTATTGACTCACCCAATCAAAAGTAAAATAAGATAAATGTACAGAAACGACAGGCACTCACCATCTGAGACCACCCAGAGATAACTGTGTAAAAAATTTGTATTTTTTTAGCACCTTATTCTAACAATCCTATAAAAAAACAGAATTAAAATACATAGACCAATATATAAAATTGGATTAAAAAAATATAGATGAATACCTTGGCCGATTACAATACAATGTTTAACTCCTTATAATAAGATATAATGTATGTAAAAGGTAGCCGTTTACCTCAAGGTAATAGAGGTCTTAGATTGTTAGTATAGTTAGCTTGTGTCGCTGCACCGTGGTGTCCCACGTGGCAGTCAAAAAACAGAATGGTTTTTATCTCTTTGATGAAATGAACCGGAGGTCGCGCTACCTTAACTTCCAGCTCTTATCGCTCGTGGAGGTGCGTACTTGGCATAACACGTAGCTCGAAGATTCAGATCTTGGCATCTCACGTGGGCCGATGCTCCCCTCCCGATGTCGGAGCTCTTTCCTGCACAGAGCGTAGAGCGAGCTCCCTTGTCTCCCAGCTGTGTCACTCGTGGGGATCCATGCTCGGCATATCATGTGACTCGTGAGATGAAGGCTTGTTATCTCACGTGAGCCGGCGTTCCTCTTTTGGTCTCACAGCTTGTAATAGAGCGGTAAGGAGAAAGGTTATAGACACCCAACTTTATACATAGATTTTTGCAAAAGTGGGTCTTTCAATATGCAGGCACCGTATACACCAGATGCGTTTCGGAGTGTTACCTCACTCCTTCTCAAGTGGTTACCATAACCATTCTGGTTTTTGACCGCCACGTGGGACGCCACGGTGCAGCGGCACAAGCTATCTATACTGACAATCTAAGACCTCTATTACCTTGAGGTAAAAGGCTACCTTTTACATACATTATATCTCATTATAAGGATTTAAACATTGTATACATCTCAAAAGACTCGAGTCTGATTAACCCTTGACTAACTTTCTAATTATTGAGCGGATTCCAAGTTCAATTAATCCTTGCAAGTATGTTTTGGGTGAGGCCAACCAACCTTAGGAAATATACCAATACACTATGTGTATATCACAGTTATGAAAGATTATACCTAAAACTCCATCACATGTTGACAGCATCATATACGAGGATACATATACCTAATGGTGTGATTTTAGTGTTTAAGGCGTATATATACTGAGCACTGGTGGATATATGCCGATGTTGATGCAGATGTTTATGCAGAGGCTGATGTGAACGGTGTGGAATATGTCAGCCACCTTATGGGTTTTAGTGACCTGTGTCTGCCATCCACACTTTACACATGGTAACCTGCCAAGGTATTCATTTACATTTTTTTTTATACAATTTTATATATTGGTCTATGTATTTTCTGATTTTCATAGCATTGTTAGAATAAGGTGCTAATAAATACTAATATTTTACACAGTTACCTCTGGGTGGTCTCAGATGGTGACTGCCTGTCATTTCTGTAGATGTAAGAGATCGCTCAGGCCAATCATTTGCTGCAGTATAGGGCATATGGTCACGTCATTGCTGCAGCCAAGTAAGAAAAGACTGGAGCATGGCACTGGCAGTGGCAGGGAATGAAACTAGTGAGTATGTCGTCTTTTATTTGTTTCAAAAAGTATTTATTGGTTTTTAAAGCAATGAATATCGGCAACATACTGCCAATGCACCCCTCGCAGGGGGAATACACAAAAGATAGAAACAGGGTATAATAAACAATAAAGAACGGTACAAATGATCTAGTATCTAGTCAAATATATAGACTGCGATATATTCAGACAGAGTAAATATAGTCCTAAGTGACTTTGTATGACTTCAACACTTATCACAGTTGAACATAATAGTGTAGGTCTGGATCAGCATAGTATGACATCCAGGGAGACCATATTTTTTCAAAATACATTACCCTATCCATACAAATGGCTGTAAGTTTTCCATAGAGAATTATTTTATTGATCCGTTCAATGACTGCTTCGAAACAGAGGGTTGATTTTCTCCACTGTTGTGCTATATGGGTACGGGCTGCCGTGAGGATATGTTGTAAAAGTTTAAAAGAAGCATTAGGCCTCTTTCACACGAGCGTGACGGATTAGGTCAGGGTGCGTTCAGTGACGCTCGCACCATTTTGCAAGCAAGTTCAGTCAGTTTTGTCTGCAATTGCGTTTAGTTGTTTTTTCTGCGCGGGTGCAATGCGTTTTGATGCGTTTTTCACGCGACAAAAAACTGAAGGTTTACAAACAACATCTCCTAGAAACCATCAGTGAAAAGCACATTGCATCCGCACCTGCTTCCGGATGCAATGCGTTTTTCACTGAGGCCCCATTCACTTCTATGGGGCCAGGGGCTGCGTGAAAAACGCAGAATATAGAACATGCTGTGTTTTTCACCCAACGCAGAACTGATGCGTGAAAAAAAACACTCATGTACACAGACCCATTGAAATGAATGGGTCAGGATTCAGTGCGGGTGCAATGTGTTCATGTCACGCATCGCACGAAAAACTCGCTCATGTTTGTGAAAGGGGCCTTAGTGAGTTTAGGGGGTTTGTCTCCCAACAGTAAGGCTGGGTTCACACGGGCGTCACGTTTTGGCTCAGGATGCGTCCCGGGTGCATTGCGGCAAACCCGCGCGAGTAGGTACGCAATTGCAGTCAGTTTTGACTGCGATTGCGTTCCGTAGTTCAGTTTTTATCGCGCGGATGCAATGCGTTTTGCACGCGCGTGATAAAAAACTGAATCTGGTACCCAGACCCGAACTTCTTCACTGAAGTTCAGGTTTGGGTTCGGTGTTGTGTAGATGTAATTATTTTCCCTTATAACATGGTTATGTCACGGAAGGTGTACAGCAAACTAGAAGACACAAAAGGAAGATCCGGCTGACTGGATCCGAAACGAAGGAACCAAAGGGATAGCCCTGCACCAGACCTGGCTCTCTCTCTAACTACTCAGCCTATGCGAAATTCTCAATGGTAGAAGATCGCATATCCTCGTACCTCGACTGAATAACCCCTGAACACCCTATAATAGTGAGGGGACACGACCATCGGCTCCCTACACTTGATACGGAGGGAGTCAGGGTCTCCTGGGATCCAGCAAACAGGAAAATACAAATAAATGAACAAAACTTATCTGTAGAAGACTCAGTAGTAGCATCCAGCATGCATATACTCCAGGAAGTTGTAAGCTGGAGGCACTCTCCTGGTCACATTTCCATCTGCCAGTGAGGGCCACCCTTGTGGTCATACTGTCACGACTGAGGATGGGGAAAATCCTCAGCCGTGCGGTATCAGCAGATGGAGTGGTCGCTGCTCGACCAGGACAACAGGATTAGGGAGCAGGTCACCTCCTAATCGCATCCCTAACCTGACCCTGACTCCTAGCTACATGAGCCCATCTTGAGGGCTAGCAGGGACTTCAAGGTTCCGGAGCATGAGCCCTCCTACCATTAAGGTCGGCTCATGTAGCTAGGAGTCAGGGTCAGGTTAGGGATGCGATTAGGAGGTGACCTGCTCACTAATCCTGTTGTCCTGGTCGAGCAGCGACCACTCCATCTGCTGATACCGCACGGCTGAGGGTTTTCCCCATCCTCAGTCGTGACAGGTTATAAGGGAAAATAATAGCATTCTTTAATACAGAATTCTTAGTACAAGGTCAATTGAGGGTTAAAAAATAAAAATAAATTAACTCGCCTCCTCCAATTGATCGCGTAGCTGCCAGTCTCCTGTTCTTTCTTCAGGACCTGTCAAAGGACCTGTGGTGACGTCACTGAGCTCATCACATGTTCCAATCACATGGTCCATTCCCATGGTGATGGACCATGTCATTGGACCATGTGATGTGACATCACCACAGGTCCTTTAGCCGGCAGCTCATGATTAAAGAAGTAAGAAGAGCTCGGCAACTACACGATCAAGAGGAGGAGGTCAGTTAATTTTTTTTTATTTTTTAACCCTCAATTGACCTTGTACTAAGCATTCTGTATTAAAGAATGCTATTATTTTCCCTTATAACCATGTTATAAGGGAAAATAATACAGTGAATAGACTGTCATCTTAGTAACCATGCGTAAAAATCGCACCGCATCCGCACTTGCTTGCGGATGCTTGCTATTTTCACGCAGCCCCATTCACTTCTATGGGGCCTGCGTTGCGTGAGAAACGCACAATATAGAGCATGCTGCGATTTTCACGCAATGCACAAGTGATGCGTGAAAATCACAGCTCATGTGCACAGCCCCATTGAAGTGAATGGGTCCGGATTCAGTGCGGGTGCAATGCGTTCACCTCACGCATTGCACCCGCGCGGAAATCTCACCCGTGTGAACTCAGCTTAATACGGATAAGGTTAAGTTAGTTGGGGCAGCTATAGTGAGAGCAACGGAGCGGGGCGCAGCATAGCGTAGTGCAACTTGACTTAGGGGGAAGTTTAAGGCAGATAAAGGGTTAAGGTTTTTTTTTGGGTTAGGGGTTGGGCTAGGAATTTTGCGGGCATTATATATGCCTGGGGGAGGAGTCACCTCTCACCGGCGTGTAGGGATTTGTCACGGTTAGTTGCATTATGGAGAATTTAGTTTTGGCTGTGAGGGCTGCTGCTGAGCGGCACGGGCAGGACTGGCTGCAGGATTGTTTAAGGGTGGCTTTATCGGGTCCGGCCGGGCCCCCTGCGGCACCTGCAGCCAGGCCCAGGGCCAGGAGATCAGTGCCTCCTGAGCGACTGAGCCCTGAGGCTACTCCCCGGGTGCGGCGGTGCTTAAGGAGCCCCGTCAGGGACCCTCTGCTGCCGCTGGCTGGGGCTGAGGCTGTTAACCCTTGCCGGCGCAGCGAGAGGAATCCTGTTCAGCGCCGGGCATCGGCGGGAGAGGGACGTCCTGCGCCGCGCGACAGAGGGGGAGAAGTTCCAGAGCGGTGTCTCCCTCTCCAGTGCCTTCTGGAGGGGAGCGAGCCGGCGGTCGGATCTTACCTGCTCAGCCCGCTGGTAGGGTCCGATCCGGGAGGGCGGCGGAGTGTGCGGCCTCATTGGCGGTTGGTGAGGGCCTGTCCGGGAGCGCAGCTGCAGTGAGGGATCAAGGGGCGCCGCGGCATGCATCCACTGGCCGGCGGCGGTCTGCATCTGCTCAGCGGAGGAGCTCGAGGAGGGGAACAGCGACACCGGTGGTCGGAGGCGGTACTGCTGATCAGGATGTTTCCCAAGCGCTGGCTGTGGACTCTGGGTTCGAGTCCCCTATGGAGCAGCAGAGGAGTGTGACGGCGGTTTCAGGGCTTAATGCGGCTGCCGGTTTTCCTGCCGGCGAGCTGGGAATGGCGGAAGTATTTCCTGTTGGTGGAGGTGCGCTGGGCAGGCGGCCATCAGGAGGTGGGCCGGGCGGCTTTGAGGACGGTGACTTGCGGCCAGGCCAGGTGGACGCTGGCCGTGGCTCCCAGGACTACGGTGCCTTGGAGGAGGGCGAAGTGAGTTTGGACGAAGGGGATGCGGACGGTGGCCTTGACGTTTCGGCGGGTGCCGGTCCTTCCTCAGCATCGGCGCGCAGCGGATCGTGGACGGGAGGATCTACAGGACTGTCGGTGGCTGCTGGGAGGACGCCCCAGGGACAGCCAGGTGAGTGAACTTCGTGTCAACAACGGACCCTTGGCGGGTCGGGGTCGGGGAGTGATTGGGGGGGGCTGTCTGGGTCTGAGGGTTTAGTGCGGGATTTTATGTTGGGTATGCTATCGCTGGTGGCGCGCTTGGGTTCGGGTGCTGGCATAAAGTTGGATTTGTTGCGGTTGTGGTGTGATTTTCCGGGGCTGTTGGTGGTGTGGTCGGAGGTGGTTGCTCGGAGGGTTTGGCGCTTGGCGCAGTTGGTTGTCCGGATTAATAAGGCTAGGGCGAAGCTAAATAAGGAAGTGGGCCGCTTTGTGCGGTGGCATGGCGGCATAGTGGTGCGTCACCAAGAATTGGAGGCGGCTTCGCCTCAGTTCCTTAGGGATGACGGGGTTCATCTCAATGATGTGGGTATCGACATGTGGGCCCTAGGGCTTCAGGAGGGATTGGAGACAGCTTTGAGGGTGTGGCAGGATGCCCATAGGTGAGGTTTCACCTAAGGTCGTTGGTGACAGGTTAACAGAGGGTCCTGGAAGGCAATTCAAGGCTTACTAGGTGCATGACAAGTTGGAGCGTGCATCGCATGAGGATCGGTAAGCTGGTGGTTGGGGCCCCTGTTTGGCAAAATGGGCCCACAGGGGTAGATGGAATTAGAATTGGCGGATTTGGTGCCCTTGGGTCGGTGACTGCGGCCAAGGGTAAGGTGGTATGAAAAATGGAGGGAAGAGTGAGGAGAATGGCTTGCCTTGTTGCCTTCTACGATCCTATTAGTCTTTCAAGGTTCGGAATGTTGTCATTTATTTTGATATGCTTTTGATATGTTTTTCCTGTGTTTTATTATTAACATTGAAAAGTTGGTGAATTATGTAAATGTTTAATAAATTGGGCCGATTTTATCCAAGAAGGTATTCATGTGTCTTATTGGGGGAAGGGTAGTTAGTTTTAGAAGGTTTAGTGGATGACTGAAATGATCTTCCATCCTATTAAGTCACTGAATGTATAAGGTGGCAGATCCTATTCCAAAATCTTTTTACTATTGGGCAGGACCACCAAATATGTAGAGGTAAGCCTACTTCCAAGCAGCCCCTAAAGCACTGATCCGGAACATCTGGATAGATTGAATGTAGTCTGGCAGGGACCATATCTACTCTATGTAAAACTTCAAGTAACGTTTCAGTTAATGAAACTTGACAGTTACTTTTGCTCAAAAGAGTATAGCTTCTTTTATTGTTTTATCACAATTCCTAGTGGTGGAAACATTTTTTAAGGGAATGTGTCATCAGAAAATAACCTATTGTTTAAGGCCTCATGCACACGACAGTATTTTTTCACGGTCCGCAAAACGGGGTTCCGTTGTTCCGTGATCCGTTTCCATTTTTGTTTCCGTGTGTCTTCCTTGATTTTTGGAGGATCACCAGACATGAAGGAAAGTAAAAAAAAATCTAAGTCAAGTTTGCCATGCAAATGATTGGAAAAAAACTGACGCGGATGACAATTTTCTGTGCCTCCGTGTTTTTTCACAGACCCATTGACTTGAAAGGGTTCGTGAACCGTTGTCCGTGAAAAAAATAGGACAGGTCATTTTTTTTGACGGACTGGAAACACGGATCACGGACGCGGATGACAAACGGTGCATTATCCGAGTTTTCAATGGACCCATTGAAAGTCAATGGGTCCGCAGAAAATCACGGAAAACGGAACAACGGACATGGAACACAACAACGGTCGTGTGCATGAGGCCTAAATCACATTTTTTTATGTTGAGCACATTTAAAAAAAAAGTGGGGTGTTATTTTTAATTTTCCATGTCACTGTCTATTGTTACACAAAAACCATAAATCCTGCAGTTTTCGCACCAGCCACTAAAAATAATAAGTGCCAATTTTTGGTCTGTGCAAAACACTGTAGTTTTCTCCTTATTATTATAGGCAGGTTTAGAATGAAAGATATCACCTCTGTGTGTAGATAAGACAAGATCAACCATTCACAATAGGTGATTATCATTAGCTTATCTATTCCCTCCTTGTACAATGACCACTGCACAGGTCACAGAGCATGCCCAGAAAACTCTACCATAGAAGTCAATGAGGCTCTCTACTGTCCATTGTGTCTATGGACCATTTGGCTGCCATAAAGCAATTCTTTAGATGCTTTCTAAATGCTGTTAAGAACAGCTCAGGTAACATGGTCACCCCCATTATAATTTTCAGTAAATAGAATAAAAAAAATCTGCAATCAGAAAACAAAAACATTAGAAAAAAAGGATAGATGTTGCTATCTGGTTTTAACTGGCAGAATAAAATGTTGTGCCACATTCACTGTAAATTAAACCCCTTAAAGGGGTTCTGCACTTTGTTTTAACTGATAATTTATCCTCTGGATAGATCATCAGCATCTGATCGGCGGGGGTCCAACATCCGGGACCCCCGCCGATCAGCTGTTTGAGAAGGCAGCGGCGCTATAGCAGTGCCGCGGCCTTCTCGCTGTTTACCGCTGGCCAAGTGATGTCACGACTAGTATCAACTAGCGTGGGCGAGGCTAAGCTCTGTTCACTTGAATGGAGCCTAGCCCCGCCCACAGGCCAGTTGATACTAGTTGTGACGTCACTGGGCCGACGGTAAACGGTGAGAAGGTCGCGGCGCTGCTGGAGCGACGCTGCCTTCTCAAACAGCTGATCAGTGGGGGTGTCGGACCCAGAGGATAGATCATCAGTTAAAATAAAGTGCAAAACCCCTTTAAAGTATTACTTACCAGTAAGTATTAGAAACTGTATTCCTAAAAATAAGACATGCCAGACAATCCAAAGTATTGGGGAGAAGTTCATGGGGTCCGTTTACTGTCTTCATACCTTTTTTACATCATATTCAGATCCTCACTCATATGTCTCAGAACAAGGTAAGCCTTGACGCAGGGGAGAGGGTAAAAACTCTCTCTCTCTATACATATATGTATATGGACATAATAGATATATGGTGAAAATTTTGTCCATGAGAAGCTTTAAAAAACATAACTAGCCGATATCTGCACCAACATGGATATAAACCAAAGATGAAGGCAACCAGGGGAGCTAGCTAAGGACAGGGAGGAGATATCCATGACCAGGTCAGACCGTGTATCGGCAATGGACTATGTATGTGCAACAGGTCTGGAAGAAATTATGTTTGATGGCATGCTTAAAACTCTTCTGCTTAAAAGGCCATTTATTTGGACTGGCATTGTAATTTCTCAAAGAGAGAAGTTGAGAATGAGAAGTGACACTGTTTTTAGATTTTCATTAAATTCATTGAATTCCAGAAAGATAACATTTTATGAGAAGTTAACCTTTAAGCGGGAATGTTAACCTATGTGTCACTCACCTACAGGGTCATTGTCACATCAAGTAACACATGACATAGTGCTAAGCTATTTTGGGAGAAATTTTCCCAATTTAATTTTCACATTGTTTCCCTGTTGAGATGTGTGGGTATCTGAAAGAGGATATTTTAGAAAAAGCTCTTTCTATAGGTGAGAATAAAATATACAGTATAAGGCCTCATGCACACGAACATATTTTGTTTCCGTGTCCGTTCCATTATTTTTTTTGCGGATAGGATGCGGACCCATTCATTTCAATGAGTCCGCAAAAAATACAGACAGCACACCGTGTGCTATCCGCATCCGTATGTCCGTTAACATGTCCTATTCTTGTCATTTTTGTGGACAAGGATAGGCATTGTTACAATGGATCCGCAAAAAAAAAACTGATGCCATACAGACGTCATCCGTTTTTTTTGCGGACCGCAAAACACATACGGTCATGTGCATGTAGCCTAATATAGAAGCCCATTCAAAAATAATAATACACAAACAGTTGTACAATTCATGTCTTTTATTAAACACTTTGAGTAAACATGCATGATGCAGTAGAAAAAGTAAGTGAACCCCACTGTTAAAGGAGTCGGTTGGGATCCAACTTCACCGTTTGAAGGGCCTGCAGCACTCGGACAAGAGCTGTATCCTGTCCTGTGTACCAACACAGAGCCATATTCTGTATAGCAACTGTGCTTAGTACTGCAACGCAATTACATTTTCCCTTATGTGACTGATGGATGTGATGTCAAAGTCTGAGGAAGACTCTGTGGTGCTTCTCCAAGCACCATGGCCCCATTCAACAACTAATAGGCTAATGTGCTGGGAGTCGGATATTAATGACCTTTTCAATCCTCCAAGAGATAATTGGCAAACGGTATTTCAATGAAGGAGACTGGAAATGTGGGCTTCACAGCTGCTTTGCCCATTAAATAAAGGCACACAATACCTGGTTACTGACAAACCTGCTCTTCTCAAGAAATGGAAGATGTGTAATAGGGACATATTGCATTGCAACCCACCTAGGGTTTTCACAAGACGACCTGGCTGTTCCACAATGCTTTGGGGAACATGTTCTATGGACAGATGAAACAAAAGTGGAGTATCTTTTAGCACAAATGCACACCATGTTTGAAGGATATAGAACATCACATATCAACACCAAAACCTCATCACAACTGTGAAGGATGGTAGAAGGAGTATCATGGTTTGGAGCTGCTTTGCTGCTTCATCGCGTGGACGTCTTGTGATCATTAAAGCGGTTATCCAAGACTATAAAAATGTCCCCCATGTGCTGAGCCCCTCACAATGAATCTACTTACCTGGCTCCCCGCTACCTGCACCGCTCCTGGTCCCTGCACCGCCGCTGCAGCTTCTCCCCGTGCGCAAATGAAAACATCGAGGGGAGCACCCAATGGCAGACAGTGACGGGGACCGAGAGCCTCTCTAGCATCACGGGTAACGCTAGGGAGGCTCGTCCCTGTCACCGCCTGCTCCCCCCGACACTGGATGTTTTCATCCGCACACGGGGAGAAGCTGCAGCGGTGGTGCGGGCACCAGGAGCGACGCAGGGAGCCAGGTAAGTATATTCATTGTGAGGGGCCCGGCATATGGGGGAAATTTTTATAGTCTTCGATAATCCCTTTAAGGGAATAATGATACGGCGTATAAAACTATTTTACAGGAGAATGGGGCAGCACTCCATGACCTCTAGCTGGAGAAGTGTTGGGAGATGCCACAAGACAGTGACCCAAAGCACAAATGTAAATCCACTAAAAAGTGGATGAAAAAGAAGATTTGTGCTTTGGAATGACTAAGTCAGAACATTGTGCTCATCTTATATGAAGTGGAAAGAAGCATTTGGTGGAGGTTATTGCTGCTAAAGGGGATCTATAGGGAATTAAATCCAAGGGTTCACTTACTTTTTCACCCTGCACTGTGGATATGTGCTTAGTAAAAGATGTGAATGGTCTAACTCTTTGTGTGTTTCTAGTATGTATGTCTATTTAGGCTGCGTTCACACGGGCGAGATTTCCGCGCGGTGCAATGCGGTAGGTGAACGTATTGCACCCGTACTGAATCCCGACCCATTCATTTCTATGGGGCTGTTCAGATGAGAGGTGATTTTCACGCATCACTTGTGCGTTGCGTGAAAATCGCAGCATGCTCTATATTCACGCAACGCAGGCCCCTATAGAAGTGAATGGGGTTGCGTGAAAATCGCAAGCAAGTGCGGATGCGGTGCGATTTTCACGCACGGTTGCTAGGAGACGATCGGGATGGAGACCCGATCATTATTATTTTCCCTTATAACATGGTTATAAGGGAAAATAATAGCATTCTGAATACAGAATGCATAGTAAACTAGCGCTGGAGGGGTTAAAAAAATAATAATAATAATTTAACTCACCTTAGTCCACTTGATCACGGCCCGGCATCTCCTTCTGTCTCCTTTGCTGAACAGGACCTGTGGTGAGCATTAATTACAGGTAAAGGACCTTTGGTGACGTCACTCCGGTCATCACATGATCCATCACATGATCTTTTACCATGGTGATGGATTATGTGATGACCGGAGTGACGTCACCAAAGGTCCTTTACTTGTAATTAATGATCAAGTGGACTAAGGTGAGTTAAATTTATTTATTTTTTTTTTTAACCCCTCCAGCGCTAGTTTACTATGCATTCTGTATTCAGAATGCTACTATTTTCCCTTATAACTACCTGTATAGGTAGCTATAATATATCAAACGTTTTTAGAAAGCTTGCGACCCTTGAAAAGCTTGAAGTTGAGGATAAGTGTCCACAATCTTCAGGCTTTAGGCCACAGCTGGCACAAATTCTCCACTAAATGGTGGCTTGGAATTTGGCATTGGGTTATTGCCCATGGACAGTTTAGTGTTATATGTTTCACATGACTGATCTCCAGCTTCCAAAAAATTTGGGGAGGGATTTATCAAAACTGGTGTAAACGGAACTGCAACCAGCAACCAATCAGATTCCACCTTTCTTTTTCCAAAGGAGCTCTGAAAAACGAAAGGTGGAATCTGATTGGTTGCTATGGACAACTAAGCAAGTTCTACTTTACACCAGTTTGATAAATCTCCCCCTTGGTGTCTGGTTATTTCTTAAAATCAGGTCTTCCTGCATTCCTGGGCATATGCGTCGCACAGACAGGGAAGCAGTCATCTGCTTAATGTTCACCTCTGCCTTCTGCAAAAGTTTCCCTAGAGGTTTACGTCAGTAAATTCCCTGTTTTTCTATTTGTTGTAGATATTACCATAATATTCTGGCGCAGATTGTGATGAAAAGATTAGTTTCACCGCAATCTGCGACTTTTCCCCGCTCACACGAGGTCTAAAATAGGGGGCTTGGTGTGGGGGCGGGGAAGGGTCGGCAGGCCGTCTTATTCATTATTTTCTACGCCTGTTTTAGGCGTAAAAAATTGTCTAAATGGAAGACCGCTCAGAAGCTGGCTTACATTTACATACCAGCGCTGGATACGTCAAAGTTATGTAGAGGCCGGCGCCAGGTGCTTATTAAGATGGCGTCTAAAACGACGGTCTTAATAAATGACCCCCAATGTTAGCGGATGATAAGTCTCCTGAATATCAGTACCATTGATAATTCCAAGGCTAATATATGCTCTGTGAATGCCATATAGAATTTTCTCTGTATCCATCATGTTCTTTCGGCATGTTCTCCATAGACTGTGTCTGGTATTCAAGTGAACTGGAATGACCTGCAACTCTAGACCCAATCTATTTACAAGAGAATCTTATAAACCACTGTAAGGAATTGTTGTTCCCTTCACCAAAATTGAGTTTGTGCCTTAAAGGGGTTCTAGCCCACCATACTAAGCTAAGGATTCATACTTGCCTGCTTCCCGCCACTCCGGTCCTCCGTGCTGCCTCTGGTGTCTCCGTCCTCCGGTCTCCACCCATGGAGCAGCATGGGCATGGTCACATGCTCCACAGCAGCCAATAACTGGCTTCTGCAGTGACATACTGCTAATGAAAAAAACTCCTGAAAAAAATGTCAAGAAAAGCATTATGTGACATGCCTAAAACATGACACGACAAAAAAGGCTTGTAAACATGCCAGAACATCCTGGTATTTTTTTCAAGCCAAAAAACGCTAAAAAAAAAAGGACATGGCCGTTTCTCAAAAAATTGCATCTCTTTTTATAAAAAAAAAAGGGGGTTTAACTATGGTATTTAACAGGCATGCTCAAGTCGTTGTTTATCTCATGTACATCTTCCTCATGCTTTTCTTTTTTTCAATTTGGTAAACCAGTCCCTCTGGTTTGTTTCCATACTGTATGTAGCACTTCCTGTTGCTGTATCCAACAAAACCCATGGTGCACTAGTTTATAGCTCCTCCCACCTAGTTAGTTACATAGACGCTTTCCTATCACTGCCACTAACTAGCTAGTTTATAGCTCCTCCCACCCAGCTAGTTACATAGACACTGGCCCTAATGCCCAGCTAGTTTATAGCTCCTCCCACCCAGCAAGTTACATAGACACTCCCCTATCGCTGCCCTGCCCATGGACATAGGAAAGAGCTGCATGGACATGGTCATGTGACTACAGCCCATAATGGAAGATAGGAGCGATAAAGGTAAAAGAAATACATTACAAAATTACAACTACCTTTATGTAAAATTACAGCTACTTTTATATATGGTGCAAAGCAGAAAACTCCTTTAAGGGTATATTCACACATTTGCAGATTTGTTGCAGTAATTTTTACACCTGAAATTTCTATTCTATACTTGCAATTTGGGTTTTTCTGCAGAAGGTGCATGGATTTCTGCAAGCTTCATTCCGATGAATAGTACATTTGCAGCAATTTCTGCAATAAATCTGTTGAAATGGAATATACCTTTAGTCTCATACATACAAATCAGGAAATTTGTAAGAGCATACACGTTTAAGGATGCAATACATACTTGTCAACTCTCCTGAAAAAAGGGGAGACTTCCTGGATGAGCTGGAAAGTCTCCTGGGAGCAGCATGGAGGGCTGTGTTCTTCCAGAAAGGAGTCCTCCATGTATTATAGAAAATGTATAACTGTATGTGGTGGAGGAATGGCGCAACATCAGATTCAGCCTCAGCATCCAACCGTTCATTGAGGTGAGGCATAGAGATGAGCGAGTCGAATCCCACAAAGTAGAATTCGATCCGAATTTCAGGATAAATTAGATTCGCCTAGAAGCCGAATTTCATCGTGCTTCGTGTCAACAAATCGATTTAACCTGAAATAGTATAAAAAACAAAATAAATTCTAACTTACCTCCTGCATTTGCTCGCAACGGGCCGCCAGCCTCCATCTTGCTTAAAGATCTCAGCCGAAATCCCCTGCTGCGCGAGATTACATCATCACGCTGGCCGGCGTGATGATGTCATACGTAACCACGCCAGCCGGCGTGATGGCGTAATCTCGCGCCGCACAGGATTTTGCCCGAGACCTTCGAGCAAGATGGCGGCGGCCAGCCCGTAGCGAGCAAATGGAGGCGGTAAATAATAAAATTTGTGTTCATTTTACACTCAGATGCCGCGAACATGTATGAATGCGGCATCTGAGGGGTACAATGACGGGGGGGGCGGCGCTATCGCAGCTCCCTGTCATTGCACCCACGACTTAAGTAATTTGTCATGAAGCAAATTTTTTTGTGAAATTTGGCAAATCAGCTGAATCGAACTTTTAAGAAATTCGCTCATCTCTAGTGAGGCATCACGCAGGGATCTGATGAGCCACAAAAAGGGGTGTGCTCAATTACAACCGGGTAAAGTCTTGTAAAAGGGGAATGTCTGTGCCTCACCAAAAAAACATGAAAGTTGGCAGACATGTGTGTACAACCCTTATCTCATAACTACAAATGTTCATTTCCATTGCACAATAGGAACAAGTGAGAATCATATGGTTGAAATATGGAAAACTGATGCATGCTTCCAGTAACTTCTTGTTTTTGCTTTTCCAGCCAATTGTGAAACACTCCAGCACAGCCATTTCTACGCCTTCGAGCTTCCTGTTTCTGTTCTTGCATTCCAGGAAATGAATTATTCTTCAGTTTGATGGACTCAGTACCCTATATATACAAACAGCCCTCATCTACCATGCTAAGCGGGCCACTTTCATGACGCTGTTTGTGGCACAATTTCAGACACATTCATTGTCCAGATTTGCTTGGGGGTCACTTATCAAACTGGTGTAAAGTAGAACTGTCTCAGTTGCCCATAGCAACCAATCAGAATCCACCTTTTATTTTTCAAAGGAGCTATGAAAAATGAAAGGTGGAATCTCATTGGTTGCTATGGGCAACTAAGCCAGTTCTACTTTACACCAGTTTGATAAGTGACTTTTTTTTTTTACGACATCCTTGACCAGGGGTGTAGCTATAGGGCAGTGATGGCTAACCTCCGGCACTCCAGCTGTGGTGAAACTACGACTTCCAGCATGCTCCATTCATTTTTGTGGAGTTCTGAGAACAGCCAAGCAAGTGTACATCTTGGGAGTCGTAGTCTTACCACAGCTGGAGTGCCGGAGGTTAGCCATCATAGCTATAGTGGGTGCAGAGGTAGGAGTCGCTACTAAGCCCAGGAGCCGTAGGGGGCCCAAAGATCTCTGTGCCACATAAGAAGACAATGGTATTGTATAAAGTGCATCCGGGTAAAGTTACACCTTTGGCTGGAGGGAAGGGGTTAGGTCAAGAATTTGGTATAGGGGGTGCCGTTTTAATTTTGGCCTCAGGCAGCATGAAGGCTATGTGCTCCCCTGCCCCTGGCCACAAAGCACTGAGGGAAGGGGGACCCAACATGAACTCTTACACCAGGGCCCATGAGCCTTTAGCTACGCCCCTGCCCTTGACATTTCCCATGTTTAAACTAGAAAATAGTTTCAGCCAGGTTTTGTCTATATATATGTGAAGCTGAAATTTCTGATTATGGTGACAAAAAGTGGCACCTGTGGACAGATTTTTGGTGTAAGCTAGAGGCAGATTTAAAAGTAGCAAGTATGGGGGGCACACTCAAAAGGGAACACAAACCGGTAGCAGTGATAATACACTTTAATATGTTGAGATATTAAAATATTAAGAACATACCCCTAAAAAATCTATATAAAAAACATATAACACATGTACAAATAAGCATATGACCAACACTCAGTCTCTGCGCCAAAGCGTCAAATAATCGCAATAGAACCGCGTGCGGCAAAAAATCCAATTCAAGGAAATGTTATAATGGTGGGATTTTCTCACCAGTTCTGTGATAGACTGTCAGTGGACAGATAGGCCAGCAATGATGTACTGCTTAGATGTGAAAATCCAAAACACCCCTTCACTGTCCAGTGCACTGATATAGCAAAGCAAGAGCCCAGTTCTCTGTCGAAAACACTTGTGGTGTAGCGCCCACAATGGTGGGTTAGATCTCACTTGCCTCCACAAAATTAGCAGTGCTGGATGGCAAGTGAGATCTAACCCACCATTGATCTAACCGCACGCGGTTCTATTGCGATTATTTGACGCTTTGGCGCAGAGACTGAGTGTTGGTCATATGCTTATTTGTACATGTGTTATATGTATTTTATATAGATTTTTTAGGGGTATGTTCTTAATATTTTAATATCTCAACATATTAAAGTGTATTATCACTGCTACCGCTTTGTGTTCCCTTTTGAGTGTGCCCCCCCATACTTGCTACTTTTACACTTCCCTACCGGTCCTGAGGGTGGGACCTGGGGGTGAGCATCTTTTCCATTTAGAGAGAGGGTGAGCAGCTGTAATTCTTTTCTACTTCCACTAGAGGCAGATTTACACTGCACAACTGTCAGGGCGATTATCGGGAATGAACATAAACTCTCATTCCCGATAATCAACCCGTGTAAAGGTAGAACTCATCACCTGATGAACTGCGATCTGCTGCCCAGGGTGGTAATGTATACAGTAAAGTGGTATGGTGGGTAGGGAAGGGGGGGTGTATCTCACCCGGTTTTTCAGTTTAGCTGGGTGAGAACTGAAATCCAGAAATAGTATAGCTTCAGCAAGGTATAGTTGCTGGAGCTGTTTTTTATTTAAAGTTGTATGAGCTGAAATTCTTTGGACTGGGAGACAGGTTGGTAGTGGGAGTCTTCCAGTCCACACCCCTAATCCATTACAGGTTCCCTGGCCACAGGTGAGGCCAGTTGAGTTAACCACTTCACATCCGGGCCATTTCCCCCTTCCTGACAGAGCCTAATTTTGCAAATCTGACATGTGTCACGTTATGTGGTAATAACTTTGGAACGCTTTTACTTATCCAAGCCATTCTGAGATTGTTTTCTTGTGACACATTGTACTTCATTACAGTGATAAATTGGAGTCTATATAGTTCACCTTTATTTATGAAATAATCCAAAATGTAATAACAATTTATAAAAATTTTCAATTTTCAAAATTTCAATTTCTCTGCTTTTAAAACAGAAAGTGATACCTCATAAAATATTTATTACTTAACATTCCCCATATGTCTACTTTATGTTGACATCTTTTTGGAAATGTCATTTTAATTTTTTAGGACGTTAGAAGGCTTCGAATTTTAGAAGCAATTCTTAAATCTTTTAAGAAAATTTCCAAAATCCACTTTTTAAGGACCAGTTCAGGTCTGAAGTCCCTTTGTGAGGCTTACATAGTGGAAACCCCCCATAAATGACCCCATTGTAGAAACTACACCCCTTAAGTTACTCAAAACTGATTTTACTAACTTTGTTAACCCTTTAGGTGTTCCACAAGAATGAAAGGAAAATGGAAATGACATTTCTAAATTTCACTTTTTTGCCAGATTTTCCATTTTAATCCATTTTTTTCTTTAACACATCGAGGTATAACAGCCAAACAAAACTCAATATTTATTACCCTGATTCTGCGGTTTACAGAAACACCTCATATGTGGTCGTAAACGGATGTAAGGGCACACGGCAGGGCACAGAAGAAAAGGAGCGCCGTATGGTTTTCGGGAGGCAGGTTTACCTGAACTGGTTTTTAGATGCCATGTCCCATTTGAAGCCTCCCTGATGCACCCTTACAGTAGAAACTCCCAAAAAGTGACCCCATTTTGGAAACTAGGGGATAAGGTGCCAGTTTTATTGATACTATTTTGGGGTACATATAATTTTTAATTGCTCTATATTACATTTTTTGTGATGCAAGGTAACCAAAAAATGGCACTGTTTTGGCACTGTTTTAAATTTGTATTTTTTACAACATTCATCTGACAGGGTAGATCATGTGCTATTTTTATAGACCAAGTAGTTACGGACGCAATGATATCAAATATCTCTATTTTCTTTGTTAGTTTGTTTCAGTTTTACATAATAAAGCATTTTTTAAAAAAAAAAAAAATGTTTTTCCGTCTCCATATTCTGAACGCCATATTTTTATTTTTTTTCTGCTGATCGTCTTGTGCAGGGGTTCGTTTTTTTGCAGGAAGAGTTGATGTTTTTATTGGTATCATTTTTGGGTACATATGTATTTTTGATCATTCATTATTTCACCTTATGGGGCAAGGTGACCAAAAAATGTGTTGTTTTAGCACAGTTTTTATTTTTATTTTTTTATAGCGTTCACCTGAGGTGTTAGCTCATGTGACATTTTTATAGAGCAGATCGTTACAGACGTGGCAATACCGAATATGTATTCTTTCTTTTTTATTTAAGTTTTACACAATAATAGCATTTTTGAAATTATGTTTTAGTGTCTCCATAGTCTGAGAGCCATAGCTTTTTTTATTTTTTGACCGATTGTCTTAGTTAGTGTCTCTTTTTTTGATCGCTTGGTGTTGCACTTTATGTGATGCTAGGTGACAAAAAATTGCTTTTTTGGCACTGTTTTTATTTTATTTTTTACGGTGTTCATCTGAGGGGTTAGGTCATGTGATATTTTTATAGAGCTGGTAGTTACGGATGTGGCGATACCTAATATGTATACTTTTTAAAATTTATTTCACTTTAACACAATGATAGCATTTTTGAAACAAAAATATTATGTTTTAATGTCTCCATGTTCTCAGAGCTATAGTTTTTTATTTTTTGAGCAATTTTCTTATGTAGGGGCTCATTTTTTGCGTTATGAGGTGACGGTTTTATTGGTACCATTTTGTGGGACATACGCCTTTTTGATCACTTGGAATTGCACTTTTTGTGATGTAAGGTGACAAAAATGGCTTTTTTTTACACAGTTTTTATATTTTCTTTTATGGTGTTTATCGGACGGGGTGGATCGTGTGATATATTTATAGAACCAGTTGTTACGGATGCCGCGGCAATACCAAATATGTCTATTTTATAAATTTTTTCTATTTTAAAAATTTATTTTTAATTACTTAATTGGGGATTTTTTTTTACCTGTGAAACCGTTTTTTTATTTATTTTTAAAACACTTTATTTATATTTTTTTTGTTTTTTGTTTTTTTGCCCTTTGCGTTCCCCATAAGGTCATACAAGACCTCTGGGGGACATTCACCTTCACTTTTTAATTTTTTTTCACCATTAATTTCTTCTGTAACTGGGGCTGACACAGTAGCCCAAGTTACAGGGGAAATACAGCCCCCAGAGAGGCTGTACAGCAGAATACAATGCTGTACAGCCTCAGTGCAGGGCTGATCGAGGTCTGTAGAAGACTCGACAGCTCCTGCATTCTCCCGGCCCTGGCGGTCACATGACCACCAGGCCAGGACAGGACGCGTATACAGCGATCTAGAAGGCAGGGACACCTGGAAACTGTCCCTGCCTTCTTTCTGGGCTGCCCTGCTGTCACTGAGAGCAGGCCCCCCGCTCAGCAGCTGCACGATTAGCGTGCAGCTGCCATCTCTGAATGGATGTTCCACTTTGCTAAAGTGCCAAAATAAAGCCCAATTTGGATTGAAACTCCGTGGTCAGAGGAGAAATCTGTGATTGCAACCCCCTAAGAGAGAGCGATCCCTTACACCAGATAAAATGAACCATTATGAGGACGAGCGATGGCAGTAACTAGGGATGAACAAATCGACTTCGGATGAAACATCCAAAATTGATTTGCATAAAACTTTGTTCTAATACTGTACGGAGCAGGAGCTCTGTACAGTATTAGAATGTAATGGCTCCGATGAGCCACAGTTAAAGTCTCGCGCGACTTCGCGCAATAACTTTATAAATTAATTTGTACTGTAAAAAAACATTTCCCGAACTCGGGTTCAGTTCCAAGTGGTACCTTTACAGTGCAAATTAATTTATGAAGTTATTGCGCAAAGTCTTGCAAGACTTTGCGAAGCAATAACTTCAGCTCATCGGAGCCAATACATTCTAATACTGTACAGAGCTCCGTACAGTATTAGAACAAAGTTTTATGCACTCATCCCTAGCAGTAACCATTACTCATCCCCATACAATGGCAATGATCTCTGCATGCAAATACAGCACTTACCTCTTATGATGAGCAGGCAATTATCGGGAAGTATCAGTTCCTTCTTGATAATTTCCTGCTCAGTCCATGCATGTAAATGCATCTTTAGTTACCATCATAAAGATTTGTTTGCCTGATAAACGAGTACTTTACTTGTTCATCGTGTGATCAGTAGCACTTTTATATAGACCTATTATTAGGAATGATTGATACTCAAGTTTGTTCCCAATAATCGGCCCCACAGTAGGCCTGGTAAATGTGCCTTAAAGGCTATGCACACCTTTTGGAGGCAATTTTTTACTTATGGCTGCATATTACTCATTTTTGGCTAAAAATCATATTTGCAATTGGCCTTTATGCACTTTGTGCCATTAACCTTATCTCTAAATTACTAACAGGTCATAAACACTTATTTAAGCCACTTTCTTATCAGTAAGATAAGGATTGAGCTATAATTAGTGTTTAGAATGTCAGAGAGCAGAGATAAGTAGTCCGTCTGTTCCCCAGATGACGAAAAAGACAGAAAATCCACAAGCTGCTACTAGAGCATCTCAGCTCTGTGCAGAAAAAAAGGTTCCATATTTTAATAAAGACCAATTGAAAAAAATGATTTTTAGTTTAAAATAAGTACAATGCAATAATAAAAAAAAATGCCCCCATAGCCTTTAAATCTTGGCCAATGTACATAGACGACTTGTCAGACATTGGAAAATACTGTAGGGTCATTACATTTTCCTAGCATTCATGGGTAATTGATATTCCTGCTTAGCCCCAGTCATTTGGAAGAGGCAATAGCAGACACAGTCTAGGGGCAAGAGTTGGCACTGTTTTTGGAGAAAAAAAAAATTGCTACATGAGACATTGCCAACCATCACCAATCCAGGAAGCAGAACAATAAACATCACAGAATTCCGTTTGGGCTTTTACATTGTCACCAGGGTTTATTGCAAGTAGGAAAATTCCCATTTTTATGTTACAGTTATTTTTATTCCACATGCAAATGACCATATATATATACTTCATTCTATAATAAGACACACATACAAATGTGCTAAGAGCTATGCATGCTGTATGTATGATACGGAGTCCTTCTCTAGTTTTTTGAAACAACCAAGCTGCTTTGACAGTCAAGGGTTTATTTACCGTAATATCTCCTGACTTGCCATAGTTGGAATATACTGTATGTGCACAAGCTTAGTTCTTGGTATTATATTAAAGCCAATCCTTGCTTTAAAATGATATATTTATCAAGGCTAGATGCAATAGTTGGGTTTCAGCACTCGTTCCAAGTCATGGTGCAGGATGAAATTTTTTCCTTCCTGCTTCTGTGTCTGTGTAGGGAGGAAGGGGATGGGGCTGCAAGTAGGAGCAGGAAGAAAGATCACAGCATGTTACCGGGATAGAGGAACTTTTCTTCATTTTCTCATCCCCTATCGCCAATCAGTAAGGCAAGATTTTTCACCTTAAAGGGGAGGGGTTTTTTTGTTAAAGGAGAAGATAAACATTTATTTTTTCAATAGACCATAGAGCATAATGAGGAAATTTGTTTACTCTATAACCCAGATGTTCTCAAACTGTGGAAATTTTTGGTCTCTTCAGCTGGTGATCTCCTGAACAAATGCGTATGTAGACATAGGTAAAAATATTTGTGCATCTCAGGTACCACCAGACTTTTAGCCACAATTTTTTGCACAAAACATAACACAAAAACAATATAGCTCCATCTATGAGTTCTTCTGCTTTGCAGCCTAGGAAACATGAGCAAATAATCACCAGGGTGTCACTCTATGATTAGTTTAAAAAGGAGGCGCTTTCAAGAAAGATTCTTAGAGTCCAAAGTGGAGAACCCTCTTTAACAAATCCAGATACCTTTACATATGTAGGTTGTCTTGGTAGAACATGGGAGGTCATTCCATGATTGAACTCCTCCCATAATTTCTGCACAGTGTTCGTTATTTCGATCATTGTTCGGTTCACCTTCATTCCAGTTACTACAAGATAAGAAAAGTTGCCTATTATTACATAAAAAACTACAATCATGTTTCTGGAAATTGTGTTTATTCTGTTTTTGAAGCCACTGCATTGTATTTGAAGCTCTTCCGTCTGCTCCTTGGTCCCTGCAGCTACCCCGGAAAAGATAGCACATGTCCTATCTTTGGCCACATCTTGCAAATCACTGACTCATTGAAGTCAATGGGTCTGCACTATGATGTGGGCTGCACATGTATTTTGCGGATCTGCAGTTTGTGGTCCGCAAAATGGAAATGGTCAGTGCCCAGCATACCCAGGCAAGTGCCAGGGCTCACTGCTCCTGGGGGGAAGGAACACCGCTTCTCAATCCAAAATTAAAAAAAGTGAATAGCTGCAGCTGTTCCCCCTGTCCCCCCTGTCCCCCATGCAACAGAAACTGCCCGGGCGAACTATCAGCAGTCGGGGGCACTTTCAACTCAGCGCAGACAGCAGCACATACCCTGTATGTTACAGAGTGCACCTGTCACGGCTTCATTACACGTCACACCGTGGCCCTCAGCCAACAGTAGCTGGCGGCTCTGTGATCTGTAATGAAGCCACAGGAAAGCTGAACAGGCTAGGTGCCAGCACGGAGCGAGAGCAGCCAGTCAGCGGAGGCCGTATATCAGCATCATAAGCAGAACATGGGGCAAAGAGCCTCCAGCTCAGCAACCCTCTCCTAGTCTGCAGTATATAATATAACAAGATACTGTGATTTTAGGAAAGTGTGGGGAGGGGGGCCCCCATATGTTGTTACAGTCACCCATGGATTTAAGTCTAGCAGGCAAGTGGAACATTTTTAGATGCAAGGGAAGAGTTTGAAGAAATATTCTTCAAGCCTCTGCTTGAAAACTGTCCTTGGTGAAATTGAAATAAGGTTCAATTTTTTTGTAAACCTTTACAGAGAAGTTTGGATTTCTACATGACATTAAGCAAGAAGTTACTGACTTGTCTAATTTAGAGCTCCGGTGTTTAAAATTCTCTGACCCAGCCGTTGATGGAGAAGTTATGCTAGAGGAGATAGGATGCGCCCTTTAATGTAAAGTAAAAAGTTGCAGATCTATTCAATGTTTTATGTATATAGATTTTTTTATACGTCTCATGGGCAATTTTTTTTTGTAAAATGAACTGTTTTATTGCTATGATTACATCTTTGGGGGTCACCCAGAGTCACTGTGGGTGTTGTTGGTTATGAGCAAGGACATTGACCTTACCCATGGCCTTTCCTCCTCCCTGTAACGTGTCAGTTAGTTGCATTTTCATGCAACTTCCTCATTTTAGGGGTTAAAGGAAGTGTTTTGTGACCTGAAACTCACTGGCTCAATACAGCATTTCTACTCTGGCACGTGACACACATAGATAAGGGGGGGGGGAGGCAGGCACAAGTGGGATCCGGAGGAAAATCCCATCAGTGGACCGTCAAAAAAGGAAACAATCAGGCGTGAATAGTTTGAACAACAGTACCGAAAGGTGGTGTACCGTTAGATAGGTAAACTTAGAATGCGCATCAGTACAGGATGAAGTTAAATTATGGTAAAACCAAGGGATATAGTAATATAAAATCAGTGTACACTCACTTCACAGGGGGGTAGTCAACAGGATAAACTCAAGACACCTGAGACTTTGAACCCCCCTGGCCAGGATCGCACGTTGGAATGTTAGAAATTGATGGCAGCCCACGCCTGGAGGCTTCTGGTCAATCACTTTATTGTAAACAATATATGGCCCAACGCGTTTCGGGAGTCTGGATGCCCCCTTCTTCAGGAGTGATACAAAGGTCCATACATACAAATAATCATAGGAAAAATAATAATAAATGATAATAAATAAAATGAAAAGTAAATATATGATATAAATCCTTCTGACATCAAGCTATAGGGGTTTGAACAGCGCATATGAAAAGCGCAGGGTACATAGCTTCAAGAATAGTATGATAATGATGATAATATATAAAATGAAAAGCAGGAATAATATAATATAAAAAAACTTTTGACATCAAGCCTTGGAAATTTAAACAGCACATGTAAAAAGCGCAGGGTACATAGGAGTAGTACATTGTACAACAAGACTAATGAGTATAAATGGTCCCTAAATATATAGTACTCTTGGGTATCCTTTTATAATGTCCACAGAGCTAGAGGACACGTGCAAAGTGTGCGGGATGTTTCAACCAAAATTGAACCCCCCCCTTCCGGTTCTAAAGTTCACCATAAAATTTATAAAAATGAGAGATTCCATATATCATAATATAAATACAACAAGAGGGGATTGTACCATCTCCTCCTACCTATGGATAAGCATCCGTTTGTGGGGACATCGCTGGATGATCTAATGGGGGATCTAAATTACGTATCGGGCCGTGCGTTCCAGCGCAATCTTCTTACTGTATTAGGGCTTTGAGCTCCACTGAGGGATAACACGTCCTCATGCTTTCCTTGTGCGTTCCACCGAGGAGAGCCACACCCCCCACATTTCCTTCGTGATATGGCGATGCGTTCCAAAGTGGAACACATCGCTCATATCTTTCTCTGGCCACCTGCTTTATTTCTATAAGGCCGCCCTCATGTTCAATTATTTTAAAAAAGAGGGTGGTAATTGGAGGGGACTGTTTATATCACCTACTCAGGAGTATATATACAGAAATAGATATATTAACTAACGTATCCAAAACAATCTTATAAATAGATATAAACTAATTTAAATCGATAAAATCGATAAAACTCTATATAAGTTAATATATATAAGAATAAAAACTATACAGTTGCAAGAAAAAGTATGTGAACCCTTTTGAATGATATGGATTTCTGCACAAATTGGTCATAAAATGTGATCTGATCTTCATCTAAGTCACAACAATAGACAATCACAGTCTGCTTAAACTAATAACACACAAAGAATTAAATGTTACCATGTTTTTATTGAATACACCATGTAAACATTCACAGTGCAGGTAGAAAAGTATGTGAACCCTTGGATTTAATAACGGGTTGAACCTCCTTTGGCAGCAATAACTTCAACCAAACCTTTCCTGTAGTTGCAGATCAGACGTGCACAACGGTCAGGAATAATTCTTGACCATTCCTATTTACAGAACTGTTTCAGTTCAGCAATATTCTTGGGATGTCTGGTGTGAATCGCTTTCTTGAGGTCATGCCACAGCATCTCAATCGGGTTGAGGTCAGGACTCTGACTAGGCCACTCCATAAGGCGTATTTTCTTCTGTTTAAGCCATTCTGTTGTTGATTTACTTCTATGCTTTGGGTCGTTGTCCTGTTGCAACACCCATCTTCTGTTGAGTTTCAGCTGGTGGACAGATGGCATTAAGTTCTCCTGCAAAATGTCTTGATAAACTTGGGAATTAATTTTTCCTTCGATGATAGCAATCCGTCCAGGCCCTGACTCAGCAAAGCAGCCCAAAACCATGATGCCCCCACCATCATACTTCACAGTTGGGATGAGGTTTTGATGTTGGTGTGCTGTGCCTCTTTTTCTCCACACATAGTGTTGTGTGTTTCTTTCAAACAACTCAACTTTGGTGTCATCTGTCCAGAGAATATTTTGCCAGTACTGCTGTGGAACATCCAGCTGCTCTTGTGCAAACTGTAAACGTGCAGCAATGTTTTTTTTTGGACAGCAGTGGCTTCATCTGTGGTATCCTCCCATGAAATCCATTCTTGTTTAGTGTTTTACGTATCATAGATTTGCTAACAGGGATGTTAGCATATGCCAGAGACTTTTGTAAGTCTTTAGCTGACACTCTAGGATTCTTCCTCTCCTTATTGAGCAGTCTGAGCTGTGCTCTTGCAGTCATTGGCCACTCCTAGGGAGAGTAGCAGCAGTGCTGAACTTTCTCCATTTATAGACAATTTGTCTTACCGTGGACTGATGAACAGCAAGGCTTTTGGAGATACTTTTATAACCCTTTCCAGCTTTATGCAAGTCAACAATTCTTAATCGTAGGTCTTCTGGGAGCTCTTTTGTGCGAGGCATCATTCACATCAGGCAATGCTTCTTGTGAAAAGCAAACCCAGAACTGGTGTGTGTTTTATAGGGCAGGGCAGCTGTAACCAACACCTCCAATCTCATCTCATTGATTGGACTCCAGTTGGCTGACACCTCACTCCAATTAGCTCTTGGAGATGTCATTAGTCTAGGGGTTCACATACTTTTTCCACCTGCACTGTGAATGTTTACATGGTGTGTTCAATAAAAACATGGTAACATTTAATTCTCTGTGTGTTATTAGTTTAAGCAGACTGTGATTGTCTATTGTTGTCACCTAGATGAAGATCAGATCACATTTTATGACCAATTTGTGCAGAAATCCATATTATTCCAAAGGGTTCACATACTTGTTCTTGCAACTGTATATGGAATATCCTGTCTTAAAAATGGGTATGCCGAGGCATATATAAAAAGAATATAAGAATATAGAAAGTAAAAAATTAAATTAAGGGATATCCATATCTTAATCTATAGATGACAAAAAAAAAAAAATATATATATATATATATATATAGCCTCTGGTGTAATATAATAAAATTAATAATGTATAGGCTTATAAATATCCATATTTTTTAAAACAATAAAAGATGAATATATAAAATAAAATATATTTTAAAAGATATATATAGAGAATATGTATCCCTGTCTACACTACATTGCCGGTTGTTGATTGGATAATCCGTATTCTATTATGGTGAAGAAACAGCATATAGAATATGTACCTCAGTCAGCACTCTGTTGTCTATATTCCTTCGGAGACAGGATTTTTCGTATAGAATAGACCAATTAGTAATTGGTGTACTCTAATGATTCATTGAGGCCAAAAGGCGTCTGGGTATTAAAGTGAAAAATCCAATACATTTCTTTGCGACACAGGGACTGATAGGATTGTGTATCACATTCAATCGGAGTAACTCGTAGGCCTGAAGGGTCCCCATCATGAGATATTGCAAAATGTCAGGAAACACTGTGGGGTATTACTTTCCTGGTGATATTAGAACGATGTTCATTCATCCTTTCACGCAAAGATTGAGTTGTATGCCAAACGCAGAGGAGATTACAGGGGCACTGCAGGAGATAAATAGCGTTGGTGGTCCCACAGTACATTGATGGTGAGACCAACACCACTGGAAGGAATTGTGATCTCCTTTACGCCGTGCGTAATCATATTACAGCATTTACATCTGTTTGTTTTACACTTCGAAATCCTTGTTTTTTTTTTGCCGCACGGTTTTCCATGATACCTTTTTACGTTTGGAGCGTGAAGGGGCTAAAAGATTTTTCAGGGTCTTCGCTCTTCGGAAGATAATAATGGGGGCTGGAAGGCTTAATTTGCCCAGGATGGTATCTTTCATTAAAATCGACCAATTTTTTTGTTAAAGTTTTTCTGATCAGAGCATGTTGGGGGTTAAATCTAGTAACCAGACTGAGGTATTGGAGTGCACTCTTACTTTCGTCCGTGGGCATTTTAGTTTTAGGTAGTAGATTTTCTTTTTGGGAGACTTTGGAGATTCTTCTAGTTGAATCCTCCAGTAGTCTCCTTGGGTATCTCTTTTCTCAAAATCTATTCTTGAGTAAGTCTATCTGATTTTTCATAGTTCGATCGTCAGAACAATTCCTCCTGATCCTCTTCATTTGACTATAGGGGATATTGTGCTTCCACTTCGGGTAGTGACAGCTTTTTTAATCTAAGTAACTATTGGCGTCCACGCACTTGAAGTGGGTCTTGGTAATTACTTTCTATTTTTTATGGTAAGATGTAGATCCAAAAAGACTACTTCTATGGGGTCATACTCTAGGGTAAATGACAGGTTCTAGTCATTTGAATCAATCATCTTGATGAACTGACAAAGTTCATCAATTTCTCCCTGCCAGATGAAGATGATATCGTCGATGAATCGACAATAAAACTAAATTTTAGGATGTGACAGCAGACCAAATTTATCCTCAAAGACACCCATGAAAAGGTTAGCATATGATGGTGCAAATTTGGCGCCCATTGCCGTCCCTTGGACCTGAATATACTGTACAGTCGTGGCCAAAAGTTTTGAGAATAACACAAAAATTTGTTTTCACAACGTTTGCTGCTAAACTGCTTTTAGATCTTTGTTTCAGTTGTTTCTGTGATGTAGTGAAATATAATTACACGCACTTCATACGTTTCAAAGGCTTTTATCGACAATTACATGACATTTATGCAAAGAGTCAGTATTTGCAGTGTTGGCCCTTCTTTTTCAGGACCTCTGCAATTCGACTGGGCATGCTCTCAATCAACTTCTGGGCCAATTCCTGACTGATAGCAACCCATTCTTTCATAATCACTTCTTGGAGTTTGTCAGAATTACTGGGTTTTTGTTTGTCCACCCGCCTCTTGAGGATTGACCACAAGTTCTCAATGGGATTAAGATCTGGGGAGTTTCCAGGCCATGGACCCAAAATGTCAACGTTTTGGTCCCCGAGCCACTTAGTTATCACTTTTGCCTTATGGCTCCATCGTGCTGGAAAATGTATTGTTCTTCACCAAACTGTTGTTGGATTGTTGGAAGAAGTAGCTGTTGGAGGGTGCTTTGGTACCATTCTTTATTCATGGCTGTGTTTTTGGGCAAAATTGTGAGTGAGCCCACTCCCTTGGATGAGAAGCAACCCCACACAAGAATGGTCTCAGGATGCTTTACTGTTGGCATGACACAGGACTGATAGTAGCGCTCACCTTTTCTTCTCCGGACAAGCCTTTTTCCAGATGCCCCAAACAATCGGAAAGAGGCTTCATCAGAGAATATGACTTTGCCCCAGTCCTCAGCAGTCCATTCACCATACTTTCTGCAGAAGATCAATCTGTCCCTGATGTTTTTTTTGGAGATAAGTGGCTTCTTTGCTGCCCTTCTTGACACCAGGCCATCTTCCAAAAGTCTTCGCCTCACTGTGCGTGCAGATGCGCTCACACCTGCCTGCTGCCATTCCTGAGCAAGCTCTGCACTGGTGCCACTCCGATCCCGCAGGTGAATCCTCTTTAGGAGACGATCCTGGCGCTTGCTGGACTTTCTTGGACGCCCTGAAGCCTTCTTAACAAGAATTGAACCTCTTTCCTTGAAGTTCTTGATGATCCTATAAATTGTTGATTGAGGTGCAATCTTAGTAGCCACAATATCCTTGCCTGTGAAGCCATTTTTATGCAACGCAATGATGGCTGCATGCGTTTCTTTGCAGGTCACCATGGTTAACAATTGAAGAACAATGATTTCAAGCATCACCCTCCTTTTAACATGTCAAGTCTGCCATTTTAACCCAATCAGCCTGACATAATGATCTCCAGCCTTGTGCTCGTCAACATTCTCACCTGAGTTAACAAGATGATTACTGAAATGATCTCAGCAGGTCCTTTAATGACAGCAATGAAATGCAGTGGAAAGTTTTTTTTTGGGATTAAGTTAATTTTCAGGGCAAAGAAGGACTATGCAATTCATCTGATCACTCTTCATAACATTCTGGAGTATATGCAAATTGCTATTATAAAAACTTAAGCAGCAACTTTTCCAATTTCCAATATTTATGTCATTCTCAAAACTTTTGGCCACGACTGTAGAAGGTGTCAGTGAATATAAAGTAGTTGTGTTGGAGTATAAACTCAATGGCCATCAGGCTAAAGTCCTTTTGGCATTCTGGCATATGGGGGTCTTGGGAGAGTGCATGTGAGATGGCTGCAATCCCTAGTTCATGTTTAATATTACTGTGTAAGGCAGAAACCTCTAATGTTACCCATACATAATCCTCCTCCCATTGTAAAAGCTCAAGTGATGGTATAAGGTGGGATGTATCTCTAGTGTAGGATGGGAGCATAGAGACATACTTCGGTAAATAGCTATCCACATATGCCGATAGGTTGGATATCAGGCAACCCACTCCCGAGATGGGCAAAAAATAAAAACGGGAAATGGACGTGTGTGGAGTTTTCAGAAATGATCTTTCTTTTTTTATCAATGATCCCTAGTTCATAACCTGAGTATATCAAATCAGAGAGGGATTTTTTAAAACACTTAGTGGGGTCTTCTTTTAGTGACTTATAATAATCAGGGTCTGATAATCAGGGTCTGATAATGATTCCGCTAAGTAGTCATTGGAGTCCATAACCACAACACCCCCACCCTTATCTGCACTCTTAATAACAATAGCTTTATTCTTCATGAGGTTTTTCAAGGCTAATGTTTCGTTGTAGCTAAGATTGTTTTTAAAAGAGGTTTCATCATAGTCTTTTTTGGTTTTAGTAGATGGATGGAGCCCTGCCCACCCGCTTCATTCGTGAATACTACTAGTAGGGCAGCACTGGGGCCTGATAGATCCTGGACTAACCACATGTGATTTAGCTGAGATGAGCGCTCGGATGGGGCCCGGCATAAAGTACAGTTGCAGTGTCCGGCTCAATTACATGCGAAGACGGGGCCAGTGGGAGACAATACTGGGGGCAGTGGGGGACATTACGGGGGGCAGTGGGGGACATTATTGGGGGCAGTGGGGGACATTACCGGGGGCAGTGGAAAGATACTACTGTGGGCGCTATTATTATTACCAGAGACCAGGGGTTTAACGATCGTGATCGCAGAGTGTGCGGCCAGGACCGGCGGGGGGGGGGGGGGGGTCACCCGATCCAAAGTTTGCCCTGAGGCCCATAGAACTCTAGTTACGCCACTGGGTGGAGAATTATAGATGACAGAATATGGTGATGTGAAGAAATTTTTTCTTTTTTTCAAAGATAAAAGTTTTAAAACAGGGATGTTCAACCTGCGGACCTCCAGATGTTGCAAAACCACAACTCCCAGCATACTCTAATAGCTGAGGGCAGATTGATTGGGGAACGCTTGATTTAAGAAAAAAAAAAAAAAGGACAAGGCCGCAACATAACAAAATGATATAAAAGAGAAAGGGTCTGAAGACTTTCCGAATGCATTGTAAAATTTGTATCACTGCATAGAAGGTATGAATGAATTGCTAGCAGTTTGCAATAAAGGTCCAGATGGGTTGTTACCAGTTGGGGGGGTGTCCCTACACAGTCTGACATTGGCAGCACTGATTGGATAGTGGCAGACTGTGCAGGGACACAACCCTAACTGGTAACATTCAGGTGGACCTTCATTGCAAACTGCTCGCGATTCATTCATAATTTATAGCGGGAACAATAAAGGAATAGTACAACATAGAGTCATAAGAATAGATGCTCCAGAATTATTATTACAAGAGGGGTGCAAGTATTTACTAAAACAGATATGACTGGGGAGGTGACAGCTCCTCTTTAAATACCTGTTAACTGTAGCAAATACTGACAAAGTTAGAGATTAAAGGGGTTCTCTGGGCTTTTACTATTGATGAGCTATCCTCAGGATAGACCATCAATATCAGATTAGTGGGGGTCCGACACCCGGCACCGCCGCCGAACAGCTGTATGAGGAGATCGAGCACGCAGTGTGCACGTGCCGCCTCCCTTCTCTCTTCCTGTTCACAGCTGCTGTCTGTGGCAAAGACCATAAACTCCTTCGTAGGAGGACCCATAACATAGGACAATCCCTTTAAGGACATTCATTTACTCCCTTAGCAGGTTGTACCTTTACTTTTTTTACCTGTATGTCAGAGGTGAACCATCTGTCCATTCCCACATGTCAACATCGTCAGGATTTCGTTTCAGCCCTAGCCAGTATCTTCCTTGTTTTATGAATGGCAATAGAGAAGACTGGAAATAAATAAAATAAATACAAATTATGGTGACTTAAAGACGACCTTTCACCAGGATACATGTATTGAAATAGTTATATTACCTTACAGTGCGGCCCCCAGTGATGTCTTTGCGCTTTTTTTTTTTTTTCAAAGGACGCCCCCTTCCGTCCCCTGATGAGGCGATTCGGTTCAACTAGGCGGGGACTTGAATTTGTCCTGGGCGCGGTTATCTTCTCCCTGGCTGCGAGCGCATCCAATCAGAGCGCCCCGCTCTTAGCCAGGGAGAAGTTGCTCAAGTTCTCACGAGAATCGCAGCTCCTTCTCCCGCGAGAACTTGAGCTCCTTCTCCCTGGCTAAGAGCGGGGCGCTCTGATTGGATGCTCGCAGCCAGGGAGAAAATAACTGCGCCCAGGACAAATTCAAGTCCCCGCCTAGTTGAACCGAATCGCCTCATTAGCATATGAGGCACCAAAACAAAGGGGGACCACAGCGGACGAAAGGGGGGTCCTTTGAAAAAAATTAAGCGGAAAGACATCACTGGGGGCCGCACTGTAAGTAATATAACTATTTCAATACATGCATCCTGGTGAAAGATCCTCTTTAAAGGGGTTGTCTTATCTCATACATTGGGGGCATATCAGTTTCTCAGAAACGGAGCTCGCAAAGAGAAGGAGTGCGGACTGTACATGCGCGGACGGCCTCCATTCATTTCTATGGGACTGCTGAAAATAGCCGAGAGCTTGCTCGGCTTCTTCTGTCATCCCTATAGAAGTGAATAGAATGGGGGCTGCATTTGCACAGTGCACTTCCCTTTCATTTCAATGGGGCTTCCGAAAATAGATCGGCTATTTTCGGCACTCCCATGGAAATAATTAGAGGGCAGCCGCGCATGGGCGTTGTGCCCTCCTTTACTTTGAGGGCTCCATTCTAAAGATAGGTACGAATACCGGAGGTGAGACCTGCACCTATCAGACATGGGGGCATACCCTAGTGATATGCCCCCAATGTATGAGATGGGACAACCCCTTTACGGGCCTTTTACATGGGCTGAGGATCGGCAGTTATTCTGAAATAATGGGGGTCTGAGGGTCATTTACAAACAGATACATACCACTTTTGTGGAGTACTGTATATCTGGCGCAGATTCTGTTTCACACCATGTTGCGGCAGAATCTGCGACTTCTTCTCCGCTCACGCCAAGTCTAAAAAGGGGCGGGGTGTGGACAGGGAAGGGGACGGGCCAACAGGTTGGGTCTCATTCATCATTTTTTACGCCTGGTTTAGGCATAGAAAATGGTCTAAATGTAAGACAGCTCGAAAGCTATCTTAGATTTAAAATTGGCGGTGGATATGCCGAAGTTACAGATGTAGCAGAGATAAAATAGACTCTGATAACACATGGCACGCTGTTATCTTGGTTATCTCATGACAAAAGCTATTGAAATTTAGCTAACTTTTTCTTGCCATTCTTTACTTACCGCGTTAACCATCAAGTTTAGCTCGGCGCCTCTACATAACTTCGGCGGATCCACCGCCAGCGCAGGGGCTAAATAAGACCGGCGTCAAACACTGATCTTAATAAATGTGCTCCAATGTTCCTAAATATGCATTGTCCTGCCGATCACCTGACAAATGAGCAAACGCTCTTTCATCGGGTGATCGCATCTTTTATGCGGCGCATCGCCATCTGTCCACAAACAATGAATCTGTTTGAGGACAAACAGCCACAATGGTCTCCATACAGAGGAAAGAATCTACACCGCAGGGCAGGATACAGATGGATATTGTTGCAGAATATTTCTGCATTGTTTAAAGAAATCTCATCCATTTTGTGGCTTCTGTGAATGCTGCAGGTTTTCTGTACGCAATTCTGCTGCGGAAAATCCGCAGCATATATGATATCAGGCAATTGGGAATTATGGAACTGTCTGAGAAACATTCTTTGTTGCCTCTGGCACCCACTTACGGCGCAGCTTCTATTTCTTCAAGTGTTCTTGAAAAATGAAAGCCGTGCTGTGATTGGTTGCTTTCGGCAAATTATTACAATTTCTGTTTTACCCAGTTTTCAGGAATCTGCCCCACTACGTTTGGGGCTACATGGCACTAACAGAGGTGGTCATATTAGCAAAGTTCTTTCCACATATGCGTTGTGATTCCATTTACAACTGTAGTGCCAGATACCGACGGATACAGTCGAGGTGTCTATGTGATGGAATATTTGAAAGGCCTCGGTGATGGTCGTGACCTTCAGGCTTACAGGACTTACCATTTCAAAGCTGTTTTTAATTGCGAGGAGGATCCCATTACGCTCTGCACACATATCTTTGCTCCTTTCCCATGTTTCACTTTTTGTTGAGAAGTAATAACAGCTGGATTTAATCAGTTTCCATCCAGCAGGACATTTTGTGCAGGTTCCTTCTGTGATGTCCACTATGGAGGAGAAAATATGTGAGGCCTAAGAAAGACATGGAAACTGGGAGCTATGATACACACGATTACCTACTTGGGCTTCTTTCACACTCGTTGTATAGTTCCGGCAAAAAACATCCTGCCGAAACTCTTTGGTTCCAGGTGTTGCCTTCCAGCCCCATTGACTTCAATCGGGTCCAGTGGAGATCTGGCCACTCTCCAGCAAATATGGCAGGATTTGGCCGGACAAAAAGCATTGCATACAATGTCTGATCCAGAGAGCTCCGGCAGAGAATTATACAGCGAGTGTGAAAGTAGCCTTATGGATATTATTTGATCTAGGAACTCAAGTGGTTAGTATTGACATCTCTAACCAAAAAGATCCACAGTTGCCAACAGTCACCTAGAGCCATCGACCTGTGTTTAGTGAAGGCCCCACCTCTAGGACTTCTATACTCTCTGCAGGACCTCAGCAATGTTCAAACACATGTCGCCAAATCTAGTATGGTAACACAGCCCATTCAAGGTTGAGTTTCAGAACCAGACACATCAACAGGTCATACTTGCTAACTGCTCCAGAAGGTCCGGGAGGCTCCCAGAAAAAGAGGAGAAGTTTCTCGGCACTCTCAGAGGAGCTGGAAAATCTCCCAGGCACCGCACTGAGGGCCACAGCACCCAAAGAAGCATTAAGGGGATGGGGCACCTCACAAATATGGGACCTGTAAAATGGTGAAAGGGGGTGTGGTCCGGAAAAAAGAGTGTGGCAGTGCATGAAGAACTTTCATCGGTGCATTTTATACACCACACCCTTCTATCCCCTGGATCCCACTTGTGAAAAGTTGGCAAGTATAGTCTAGGTGGGACCCCATCAATCACATGTTGATGCCCAGGCCTAAGACCATAAATGTATAGACTCTGAGAAAGCCGTTTAATATCAATAGGAGTTAAAGAGACCTGCTGTACAAGTGATACATATTCAGACTAAGGGGGCATTCCCATTTCAATTGGGCTGCAAAAGAATGTGCTGTCTGCAACCATATATCATTCCCCGGCCAAGTAAAAAAAAAAAATTTGTGGACAAGAATAGGCATTTCTCAAACGGACAGAACGTGCTGATCCGCAAAATGCAGAACGCACACAACAGTTATCCATGTTTTGCAGATCCGCATTTTGCGGGCCTCAAAATGGATAGGGTCATGTGAATGTCATCTAATAGAAGCCAGACACTTTCTACAGCTGTTCCTCCCAAGTAGGTAAAGATCTTCAGAGTGGAGTAATGATCACCTCAGAAGGCAGCCATAAATGACTTTATCTTAAGGATGAAACTGATATACTCCAGTAGTTCAGAGCGGCAGAGACAAGTATTACGAACATTACCTCTATCTTTTATCTTTGACAGATCGCCCATGATGTTGGAAACTGAAAACAGATATCAGAAAATTAACTTTCAGGGTGGTCGTAACCCCTGGACATGAGCAGTGTATACTGTGATTAATGGAGTTTTCCCATCTAATAAATCTCATTAATTATTGGGGCTCTGAGGGGTGACTGCCACCTCACCAGGGGGTGAGTGAATAAAGAGGTGGTCGCACACGTGTGCTTGGCTTTCTTCATTCATGTTTATAGGATTTCCAAAACTCGAATGGAGGGAGCTACCATCTCTTAAAGGGGTCCTACAGTTATTTTAAACTGATGATCTATCCTCTGGATAGATCATCAGCATCTGATCGGCGGGGGTCCGACACCCGGGACCCCCGCCGATCAGCTGTTTGAGAAAGCAGCAGCGCTGGCAGTAGCACCGCAGCCTTCTCGCTGTTTACCGCTGGCCCAGTGACATCACGACTAGTATCACTGGCCTGGGCGCAGCTAAGCTCTGTTCACTTGAATGGAGCTTAGCCCCACCCAGGCCAGTGATACTAGTCGTGACGTCACTGGGCCTGTGGTAAATGGCGAGAAGGCCGCGACGCTACTGCCAGCGCCGCTGCCTTCTCAAAAAGCTGATCGGCGGGGGTCCCGGGTGTTGGACCCCCGCTGATCAGATGCTGATGATCTATCCAGAGGATAGATCATCAGTTTAAACAAACTGCAGAACTCCTTTAATGCAATCTGTCACTGGATGCACAGAATATAGACCAATATGCTTAAAACCCATCCTTCCAATTCCTGCATCGTCCCCTGCTATCATTACAGCACGCCGGCACACAGTGGAGGCATGGTGGCTGAAGCTGGAGAGGACGGGAGTGGTGGTGGCAATGAGGGTGGTCATAGTTCTCGCACCATTTCTTCCTTAGGAGAACATCCTGGGGGCTTCTGTCTGGTGGTGGCTGGGTGCCCTAATGGGGGTCTGGTCTGAGTTCTGATATGGGGGTCTAGAGGTCTAATGGGAGTCTGAGAGGTCTAATGGGGGTCTGGTCTGAGGTCTGAGAAGTCTAATTGGGGTCTGGTCTGAGGTCTGAGATGGGGGGGTCTCATCAGAGGTTTGATATGGGGGTATGATCTGAGGATCTGTTATGGGGGTCTGATCTGAAAGGTAAGGGGGTATTTTTTTTTGCACTGATTCACATTATAAGGGGGTAGTTTTTGTACTGGCACACATTATAAGGAGAAGAATTAGTACTGAGGGGCTATGGGGAACATGATTATTTCTATTGGTGGGACTTTGGGGAGCACTGAGGGAAGGGGGAGGCAAGCTGGGGACTTTTTTGCAGTGTCCGTGAAAAAAAATTAAATGTGTCTGTAATTTTTTGGAGGTTGGTAGTACTTCAGCAGGTCACTTTGATTGTAATTCTCAGCATGTAAGACACACAGTAATGTGTTCAGTACTAGCATCTGATCTTTAGTTATCCAATGTGTCCGTGATTTTTGGATAAATTGCCCAGAAAAAATAAATATTTACATTGCCAACCCTGGTGGGACCAGACCATCATCCTAGCAACTACACTAAAGAGCTGCCAGTTAACTCCTTGCTGCCTATACACAACCATTTGGGATACATAGTGCAAAGAAAAAGACTACTTTAACCATTTAAGTACTTTGACAATAAATAACAATATTAACTCTTTAGCAGTGATCCTCGGGGGTCACTGCACAATTATGATATATTGTATATGTAGACCTTAGTGTTTGGATAATTACCTGATTTCCAGAGCTCAGAGACATCGTTTTTAATAACTGGATCTGAAACTGGGGATAAGGAACAATGAATAGAGCTTTTCAGTTCCTGGTTTGTATTTCAGGATCGAAAGCACAATATCAACATTGGCACATTGGACCAGACGTATCAAACATAGTGAATTCCAATTTAAGCTGTCTGATTTGGTTTGGATGCAGAGATTAATTCGACCTGAATTTAAAGTGTTCTGTCTCTATGTCTCTTTCTCTCTTTCATCACTTCTTGTGATGCAGCGTCCATTTTAGCTGGGCAAGACGTGCAGCCGTATTGGTCAGCACTTCTAGGGCTCATGCACATGCCTGTGGTTTTGGTCCGCATCTGATCTGGGGACAAGGATAGGACATTTCTGAAGGAGAAAAAAATGACAGCAGGCTCTCAGCTGGGATCTGCGTTTTGCAGATCCACGATTTGTGGACTGCAAAAACGGCAAAGACCCTGTGCATGAGCCCTTAGCCTGATGCCTCACTCTTTTCATTCCTTAATTTTTTTGACCCTGGGACTTTAAAGGCCCATTCCCTTCCATTTTCCATAAAAGTTGGCCCCCCTCTGAGATGTTTCCACCATGTTTAAACAATTTTGCTTCTTTATGAAATGCTTTTTTTTTGGCCTATAATCAGATGGAGACAATTCTATAGAATATTACAATATAACATGATCCATCACATCATATCTCATTTTACAACGTTGTGTTATGTTTTATGAGCTGTAGGGTAGTTACCATTATATTTCAGAACTGACAGTTCATCGTTCATGGTTGAGTCTGGAAAAGGAAGGAAAAGTATGAGTTCCTGTTGACAGATGTACAGATGTACAGATGTACAGATGTACAAATGAAACTCAAACATGTAACTTCAAAAATTATGGAGCAAAAGTCAGATGAAGCCACCACACAGGATGCAGCTGCCTCCATTTTTTCCATACAATGAACACCTATGTGATCGATGGGCGTTTTGAAGGAACACATCATAGAGTATTGCCAGATGAGAGCTGCTTTGATCTGATGGAAACCATAGCAGATGTGAGGTGAGAGGTGTCTCTTTCTGTCCATACTATGCTCATCTCTGAGGTTAAGTGTGGTATGTTCTGCTGACATCTTCGCTACGATGTGGCGTCCAAATAATACAGTCATACACTGCTCAAATAACGTTGCCCAGGCAGTTGCCAAAATAACACTTTCCAATGACTTTCCATAGCTTAAGGCAGAACATGTGGGATCCATTTGCAATATTTCAAGGCTTAGGCCATCAGGGCCAGTGGCTTCCCCTTCAATAGTGACACATGAAGCAGGAACTTAAAATCTTATGCGGCTGAAACGGCGGTACCAAATCACAAGGGCTTAGGAACAAAGCCACAAGGCTGAAGCCCCAGCAAACTTTTCATGAAGGCCTTCATCCTCAAACTACAAGGGAAACTGCAGCATAGGCAGCAAAGCTCTTCAACACCGAAGGGGTTTGCTCCACCACTGGTATGTACACCCCTATTGTACATCTTCATGTTTAATACTTACAATGTCCAAACAGGATTCCAGTGAGGATACCCAAAATGATAAATATGATGCCCAGTATAACCATGAGAGCTAGGGTCATCCAGCCATGGCACTTCTTTGTATGTCTTCCTGGTTTAAAACAAAAATGGAGGAAACAGACGATATTCAGGATAATGAGTGTAAATCTAGAAAGTTCCTCCAAAAACCCTTAGGGGTTTTTGCCATCTCAGACAATGGGGGTATATCGCTAGCATTGTCTGATAGGTGTGGGACCCGCACCTACTATAAGAACGGAGCGGGGAAATGAACGGAGATCGCACTGCGCATGCGCAGCTGCTCTCTATTCATTTCTATGGGGCCAATGAAAATAGACGAGCGCTGGCTCGGCTATTTCCGTCTGCCCCATAGAAATGAATGGGAGCAGGGGTCGCACATGCGCGGTGTGCTTCCATTCACTTCTATGGGAGCAGCGCTTGGTGGTGGACGGACCCCGGGAAATCCGGGGTCCTCCAGCCACAACTCTCCCTGCTCCGTTCTCGTTGTAGCGATATGCCCCCATTGTCTGAGATGGGAATACCCCTTTAAAGTACAGACGCACAATCTACTGGAGAGGTCATACTGGCCTGTTGTAAAGCAGGCCAGCACTAAAGAGGGTGGAGGGGCCTGTTTGCTTTTTTACACCCCTTTCCCCTCATCCTAGGATACGAGGACAGTACTGGAGCGAGAGGTGGAAGAGATGATTGCAAGAATAGTGCAGTCTGCAGCACTGGTCTTGCCTTTTAGCCAGTTAATGGGATCTCTCAGGGTTTGCTGAGATTTGATTGAAAAGGGATCATAAGACATTAGTTTGAAAAGAGCCTACAAATGGTAGAGAATGACAGTAATGTCACTTGCTAAATATCTTTGTGGCACATCACATTCTTCCAAATTGGGGATGGCTCTCTAGTGGTCCTACTAACAAAGACTTATAAAGGTATTCCCATTTATAAAATGTTGGAATTTTTCTAGGATATGTCACCACTTAAAGAGAACCTGTCATCCACCCCTCCTGACATGTCTGTTTCAGTAACTCCTTGCATTTCCATTGTAATAATAACACTTCTGGATCATACAACTCTATGTTGCGCTATTTCTATATTATTCCTGCTAGACGTTTATGAATGAATTGCTAGCAGTCTGCAATGAAGGTGCATCTGGGTGTTACCAGTTGGGGGGGTGTCCCTGCACAGTCTGACATTATCCAGTCAGTGTCGGTGTCAGACTGTGCAGTGACACACCCCAACTGGTGAAATCCAGTTGGACCGTTATTGCACACTGCTGGCAATTCAGTCATAGACTTTTAGTAGGACTGTCACATCACAGAGTCATATGAACAGATGCTCCAGAATTTTATTTACTAAATCAGACACGTCAGGAGAGGTGATAGGTCCTCTGATCTGCGGGGGTCTCACAGGTCCTAAAAACGAAGGGGTCATAGCGCTGGTTTACCACTGTACCACTGTCACTGTTGTTTCCTTACCGGGATTTGGCAGGACAAAAAACATGGTGTGCAGCAATTTTTGTCTGACCAAATCCTATCATATATGCCGAGGAGTGGCTGGATTGCCAATGGGGTCTGGCTGGCACGTGGCACTTTCCGGCTATGCTGGACCCAGAGCACTAATGTCTCTAACGCTGGTGTGAAGCTAGCCTTACCTGTCAGTTGACTGCCTAGCAAAAGGATCATTCATAAACCTATATTGGCAGGTAATCATTACCTATGAATGATCCTTTTGCTAGGCAGTCAACTGACAGGCCGGCGCCACCACCCGGCAAACCCGGGCAAGTGCCGGGGCCCCCTGCTCCTGGGGGGGCCCACTGTGCCCGCTCACTCCTGCAGCTGTGTCCTGCCTGTTACGAATTCTAGGGCAGCTTACCCCAGCAATGCAGACAATTTTCGCCATGTGCACTGCTGGGGTAAGCGGCCCCAGAACTCAGAACAGGGGAGATGGAGTTTCGGTAGATGGAGGTCTGTGACATCACTGTTAGAAGGAGGTCTGTGACATCACTGGTCACATGCTCCTTCATGGTCACATGACAAACCCTGACGGCAGCAGCAGCTTGTGGAAGGAGGAGGGGCTGTGTTTGCCTGCAAGAGGCAGAGTGAGGGAGGATGTGCTGCTGGAGAACCAGAACTTGTGAGGGGAAGCATATGGAGCTCATATGTGAGGGGGCAGGTGGAGCTGAGATATGAGGGGGGCAGGTGGAGCTGAGATATGAGGGGGGCAGGTGGAGCTGAGATATGAGGGGGCAGGTGGGGCTCAGATATGAGGGGGGCAGGTGGAGCTGAGATATGAGGGGGGCAGGTGGAGCTGAGATATGAGGGGGGCAGGTGGAGCTGAGATATGAGGGGGGCAGGTGGAGCTGTGATATGAGAGGGGCAGGTGGAGCTGAGATATGAGGGGGGCAGGTGGAGCTGAGATATGAGGGGGCAGGTGGAGCTGAGATATGAGGGGGGCAGGTGGAGCTGAGATATGAGGGGGGCAGGTGGAGCTGAGATATGAGGGGGGCAGGTGGAGCTGAGCTATGAGGGGGGCAGGTGGAGCTGAGCTATGAGGGGGGCAGGTGGAGCTGAGCTATGAGGGGGGCAGGTGGAGCTGAGCTATGAGGGGGCAGGTGAAGCTGAGCTATGAGGGGGCAGGTGGAGCACTCAGGGGCAGTGGGGTTCAAGTGGAATCTGGTGCAATTAAGGGGGTTTATCATACAGATCTGGGTGTATTCTGAGGGCCATGATGTCTGTCTGTCCCTGTGTGTGTGTGTGTCTGTCAGTCCCTGTGTGTGTGCCCCTTTCTGTGTCTATGGCCCCATACACACCGGCCGTGGGCATCACGGATGCGGACCTATTCACTTGAATGGGTCCGCAATCGCTCAATGGAAAGCACTACAGAGTGCTTCTGCGGTGTTTCTGTCCGCGCCTCCGCACCGCAAAAAAATAGAACATGTTCTATTTTTTAGTGCGGTGCGGCCGGATCATGGACCCATTCAGGTTGAATGGGTCTCAATCTGTCCCGGGCACCGCACGGACATTGCCAGTGCATTGGGGAACACAAATTGTGGTCCCCAATGCACGGAACGGACGCATAACGGCAGTGTGCATGAGGCCTAAGGCATTGCTTAGACTCCATCCCACAGTCTAGCCAGTGCCTAATGGGTTACGGTTTAGACCACCTTGTGGTACATGTTGATAATTCCCTTTTAAACCTCAGTCCATGTCCCCTCAGTACTGGGGATCAGTGGGAGTCATAGAAGGTAACAAAGTAAGGTGGAATTCCCTTTTAGATAGAAGTTGGTTAATTGCACAGGTTTCTGTCCCTGTGTGTGTGTGTGTGTGTGTGTGTGTGTGTGTGTGCGCGCATGTGTCTGAACGTGTGTGTGCGCGTGTGTCTGTCCGTGTGTGTGCGCATGTGTCTGTCCGTGTGTGTGCGCATGTGTCTGTCCGTGTGTGTGCGCATGTGTCTGTCCGTGTGTGTGCGCATGTGTCTGTCCGTGTGTGTGCGCATGTGTCTGTCCGTGTGTGCGCGCATGTGTCTGTCCGTGTGTGTGCGCATGTGTCTGTCCGTGTGTGTGTGTGTGTGTCTGTCCGTGTGTGTGTGCGCGTGTGTCTGTCCGTGTGTGTGCGCGTGTGTCTGAACGTGTGTGTGCGCGTGTCTCTGTGTGCGTGTCTGTCCCTGTGTGTGCGCGTGTCTGTCCCTGTGTGTGTGTGTCTGTCCCTGTGTGTGTGCGTGTGTCTGTCCCTGTGTGTGTGCGTGTGTCTGTCCCTGTGTGTGTCTGTCCCTGTGTGTGTGCGTGTGTCTGTCCCTGTGCGTGTGCGTGTGTCTGTCCCTGTGCGTGTGTCTGTCCCTGTGTGTGTGCGTGTGTCTGTCCCTGTGTGTGTGCGTGTGTCTGTCCCTGTGTGTGTGTGTGCGTGTGTCTGTCCCTGTGTGTGTGCATATGTCTGTCCCTGTGTGTGTGCGTGTGTCTGTCCCTGTGTGTGTGCGTGTGTCTGTCCCTGTGTGTGTGCGTGTGTCTGTCCCTGTGTGTGTGCGTGTGTCTGTCCCTGTGTGTGTGCCTGTCCCTGTGTGTGTGCGTGTGTGTCTGTCCCTGTGTGTGTGCGTGTGTGTGTCTGTCCCTGTGTGTGTGCGTGTGTGTGTCTGTCCCTGTGTGTGTGTGTGCGTGTGTGTGTCTGTCCCTGTGTGTGTGCGTGTGTGTGTCTGTCTCTGTGCGTGTCTGTCCCTGTGTGTGTGTCTGTCCCTGTGTGTGTGCGTGTGTGTGTCTGTCCCTGTGTGTGTGCGTGTGTGTGTCTGTCCCTGTGTGTGTGCGTGTGTGTGTCTGTCCCTGTGTGTGTCTGTGCGTGTGTGTGTCTGTCCCTGTGTGTGTCTGTCCCTGTGTGTGTGTGTGCGTGTGTGTCTGTCCCTGTGTGTGTGCGTGTGTGTGTCTGCCCCTGTGTGTGTGCGTGTGTGTGTCTGTCCCTGTGTGTGTGCGTGTGTGTGTCTGTCCCTGTGTGTGTGCGTGTGTGTGTCTGTCCCTGTGTGTGTGCGTGTGTGTGTCTGTCCCTCCCTGTGTGTGTGCGTGTGTGTCTGTCCCTGTGTGTGTGCGTGTGTGTGTCTGTCCCTGTGTGTGTGCGTGTGTGTGTCTGTCCCTGTGTGTGTGCGTGTGTGTGTCTGTCCCTGTGTGTGTGCGTGTGTGTGTGTCTGTCCCTGTGTGTGTGCGTGTGTGTGTCTGCAGGGCCGGCGCCACCAGTAAGGCGAATTAGGCAGTCGCCTAGGGCGTCATTTAGCAGGGGGCGCCCGTTGCAGTGTGTAAAAAAAAAAAAAAAAAAGTGGTTATACAAGGCCGGCCGGCAGCGCCCCTCATGCTGCGCCGGCTGAGCGCTCACCGCTCTAAAGAATCTTCGGCCGCTGGCTCAGTGCTGCGCAGCCTGCCTGCGCCTGCTGTCATTCTGTGTCTGTGCTGTCGGTGGCCGAGCTCTGTTCGGTCCGCGGTACAGGAGCTTTTGTTTCCTGTACCCGGCCGGACTAACAGGAAGTGCTCACTTAGTGTGCACTTCCTTTCAGTCCGGCCGGGTACAGGAAACAAATGCTCCTGTACCGCGAACCAAACAGAGCTCGGCCACGCTACACTAGAGGTGACCGGGGGGGGGGGGGGGCTGCTGCAATAAGAGTGACAAGAAAGGGGGGGGGCTGCTGCAATAAGAGTGACAAGAAAGGGGGGGCTGCTGCAATAAGAAAGACAAGAAAGGGGGGGCTGCTGCAATAAGAGTGACAAGAAAGGGGGGGCTGCAATAAGAGTGACAAGAAAGGGGGGGGCTGCTGCAATAAGAGTGACAAGAAAGAGGGGGGCTGCTGCAATAAGAGTGACAAGAAAGGGGGGGGGCTTCTGCAATAAGAGTGACAAGAAAGGGGGGGCTGCTGCAATAAGAGTGACAAGAAAGAGGGGGGCTGCTGCAATAAGAGTGACAAGAAAGGGGGGGGGCTGCTGCAATAAGAGTGACAAGAAAGGGGGGGGGCTGCTGCAATAAGAGTGACAAGAAAGGGGGGGCTGCTGCAATAAGAGTTACAAGAAAGGGGGGGCTGCTGCAATAAGAGTGACAAGAAAGGGGGGGCTGCTGCAATAAGAGTGACAAGAAAGGGGGGGCTGCTGCAATAAGAGTGACAATAAAGGGGGGGCTGCTGCAATAAGAGTGACAAGAAAGGGGGGGGCTTCTGCAATAAGAGTGACAAGAAAGGGGGGGCTGCAATAAGAGTGACAAGAAAGGGGGGGCTGCTGCAATAAGAGTGACAAGAAAGGGGGGGTCTGCTGCAATAAGAGTGACAAGAAAGGGGGGGCTGCAATAATGAGAGTGACAAGGAAGGGGGGGGCTGCAATAAGAGTGACAAGAAAGGGGGGGCTGCAATAATGAGAGTGACAAGGAAGGGGGGGTCTGCAATAATGAGAGTGACAAGGAAGGGGGGGGGCTGCAATAATGAGAGTGACAAGGAAGGGGGGCTGCAATAAGAGTGACAAGAAAGGGGGGGCTGCAATAATGAGAGTGACAAGGAATGGGGGGGCTGCAAAAAGAGTGACAAGAAAGGGGGGGCTGCAATAATGAGAGTGACAAGGAAGGGGGGGGCTGCAATAATGAGAGTGACAAGGAAGGGGGGGGCTGCAATAATGAGAGTGACAAGGAAGGGGGGGCTGCAATAATGAGAGTGACAAGGAAGAGGGGGGCTGCAATAATGAGAGTGACAAGGAAGGGGGGGCTGCAATAATGAGAGTGACAAGGAAGGGGGGGCTGCAATAATGAGAGTGACAAGGGAGGGGGGGCTGCAATAATGAGAGTGACAAGGGAGGGGGGGCTGCAATAATGAGAGTGACAAGGAAGGGGGGGCTGCAATAATGAGAGTGACAAGGGAGGGGGGGGGCTGCAATAATGAGAGTGACAAGGAAGGGGGGGGCTGCAATAATAAGAGTGACAAGGGAGGGGGGGCTGCAATAATGAGAGTGACAAGGGAGGGGGGGGGCTGCAATAATGAGAGTGACAAGGGAGGGGGGGCTGCAATAATGAGAGTGACAAGGAAGGGGGGGCTGCTGCAATAAGAGTGACAAGAAAGGGGGGGCTGCTGCAATAAGAGTGACAAGAAAGGGGGGGCTGCTGCAATAAGAGTGACAAGAAAGGGGGTGCTGCTGCAATAAGAGTGACAAGAAAGGGAGGGGCTGCTGCAATAAGAGTGACAAGAAAGGGGGGGCTGCTGCAATAAGAGTGACAAGAAAGGGGGGCTGCTGCAATAAGAGTGACAAGAAAGGGGGGGCTGCTGCAATAAGAGTGACAAGAAAGGGGGGGCTTCTGCAATAAGAGTGACAAGAAGGGGGTGCTGCAATAAGAGTGACAAGAAAGGGGGGGGGGCTGCTGCAATAAGAGTGACAAGAAAGGGGGGCTGCTGCAATAAGTGACAAGAAAGGGGGGCTGCTGCAATAAGAGTGACAAGAAAGGGGGGGGGCTGCAATAAGAGTGACAAGAAAGGGGGGGGCTGCTGCAATAAGAGTGACAAGAAAGGGGGGGGGGCTTCTGCAATAAGAGTGACAAGAAAGGGGGGGGCTGCTGCAATAAGAGTGACAAGGGAGGGGGGGCTGCAATAATGAGAGTGACAAGGAAGGGGGGGCTGCTGCAATAAGAGTGACAAGAAAGGGGGGGCTGCTGCAATAAGAGTGACAAGAAAGGGGGGGCTGCTGCAATAAGAGTGACAAGAAAGGGGGTGCTGCTGCAATAAGAGTGACAAGAAAGGGAGGGGCTGCTGCAATAAGAGTGACAAGAAAGGGGGGGCTGCTGCAATAAGAGTGACAAGAAAGGGGGGCTGCTGCAATAAGAGTGACAAGAAAGGGGGGGCTGCTGCAATAAGAGTGACAAGAAAGGGGGGGCTTCTGCAATAAGAGTGACAAGAAGGGGGGGGCTGCAATAAGAGTGACAAGAAAGGGGGGGCTGCTGCAATAAGAGTGACAAGAAAGGGGGGCTGCTGCAATAAGTGACAAGAAAGGGGGGGCTGCTGCAATAAGAGTGACAAGAAGGGGGGGGGGGCTGCAATAAGAGTGACAAGAAAGGGGGGGCTGCTGCAATAAGAGTGACAAGAAAGGGGGGGGGGCTGCTGCAATAAGAGTGACAAGAAAGGGGGGGGCGGCTGCAATAAGAGTGACAAGAAAGGGGGGGCTGCTGCAATAAGAGTGACAAGAAAGGGGGGGCTGCTGCAATAAGAGTGACAAGAAAGGGGGGGGCTGCTGCAATAGGAGTGACAAGAAAGGGGGGGCTGCTGCAATAAGAGTGACAAGAAAGGGGGGGGGCTGCTGCAATAAGAGTGACAAGAAAGGGGGGGGGCTGCAATAATGAGAGTGACAAGGAAGGGGGGGGGCTGCAATAAGAGTGACAAGAAAGGGGGGGCTGCAATAATGAGAGTGACATAGAAGGGGGGGGCTGCAATAATGAGAGTGACAAGGAAGGGGGGGGCTGCAATAATGAGAGTGACAAGGAAGGGGGGGCTGCAATAAGAGTGACAATAAAGGGGGGGCTGCAATAATGAGAGTGACAAGGAAGGGGGGCTGCAATAAGAGTTACAAGAAGGGGGGGGCTGCAATAATGAGAGTGACAAGGAAGGGGGGGCTGCAATAATGAGAGTGACAAGGAAGAGGGGGGCTGCAATAATGAGAGTGACAAGGAAGGGGGGGCTGCAATAATGAGAGTGACAAGGAAGGGGGGTCTGCAATAATGAGAGTGACAAGGGAGGGGGGGGCTGCAATAATGAGAGTGACAAGGAAGGGGGGGGCTGCAATAATGAGAGTGACAAGGGAGGGGGGGCTGCAATAATAAGAGTGACAAGGGAGGGGGGGCTGCAATAATGAGAGTGACAAGGGAGGGGGGGGCTGCAATAATGAGAGTGACAAGGAAGGGGGGGTCTGCAATAATGAGAGTGACAAGGAAGGGGGGGGGCTGCAATAATGAGAGTGACAAGGAAGGGGGGCTGCAATAAGAGTGACAAGAAAGGGGGGGCTGCAATAATGAGAGTGACAAGGAAGGGGGGGCTGCAATGAGAGTGACAAGGAAGGGGGGCTGCAATAAGAGTGACAAGGAAGGGGGGGGCTGGAATGAGAGTGACAAGGAAGGGGGGGGCTGCAATAATAAGAGTGACAAGGGAGGGGGGGCTGCAATAATGAGAGTGACAAGGGAGGGGGGGGCTGCAATAATGAGAGTGACAAGGGAGGGGGGGCTGCAATAATGAGAGTGACAAGGAAGGGGGGGCTGCTGCAATAAGAGTGACAAGAAAGGGGGGGCTGCTGCAATAAGAGTGACAAGAAAGGGGGGGCTGCTGCAATAAGAGTGACAAGAAAGGGGGTGCTGCTGCAATAAGAGTGACAAGAAAGGGAGGGGCTGCTGCAATAAGAGTGACAAGAAAGGGGGGGCTGCTGCAATAAGAGTGACAAGAAAGGGGGGCTGCTGCAATAAGAGTGACAAGAAAGGGGGGGCTGCTGCAATAAGAGTGACAAGAAAGGGGGGGCTTCTGCAATAAGAGTGACAAGAAGGGGGGGGCTGCAATAAGAGTGACAAGAAAGGGGGGGGCTGCTGCAATAAGAGTGACAAGAAAGGGGGGCTGCTGCAATAAGTGACAAGAAAGGGGGGCTGCTGCAATAAGAGTGACAAGAAAGGGGGGGGCTGCAATAAGAGTGACAAGAAAGGGGGGGCTGCTGCAATAAGAGTGACAAGAAAGGGGGGGGGCTTCTGCAATAAGAGTGACAAGAAAGGGGGGGGGCTGCTGCAATAAGAGTGACAAGGGGGGGGGGGCTGCAATAATGAGAGTGACAAGGAAGGGGGGGCTGCTGCAATAAGAGTGACAAGAAAGGGGGGGCTGCTGCAATAAGAGTGACAAGAAAGGGGGGGCTGCTGCAATAAGAGTGACAAGAAAGGGGGTGCTGCTGCAATAAGAGTGACAAGAAAGGGAGGGGCTGCTGCAATAAGAGTGACAAGAAAGGGGGGGCTGCTGCAATAAGAGTGACAAGAAAGGGGGGCTGCTGCAATAAGAGTGACAAGAAAGGGGGGGCTGCTGCAATAAGAGTGACAAGAAAGGGGGGGCTTCTGCAATAAGAGTGACAAGAAGGGGGGGGCTGCAATAAGAGTGACAAGAAAGGGGGGGCTGCTGCAATAAGAGTGACAAGAAAGGGGGGCTGCTGCAATAAGTGACAAGAAAGGGGGGGCTGCTGCAATAAGAGTGACAAGAAAGGGGGGGGGCTGCAATAAGAGTGACAAGAAAGGGGGGGCTGCTGCAATAAGAGTGACAAGAAAGGGGGGGGGGGCTGCTGCAATAAGAGTGACAAGAAAGGGGGGGCTGCTGCAATAAGAGTGACAAGAAAGGGGGGGCTGCTGCAATAAGAGTGACAAGAAAGGGGGGGCTGCTGCAATAAGAGTGACAAGAAAGGGGGGGCTGCTGCAATAAGAGTGACAAGAAAGGGGGGGCTGCTGCAATAAGAGTGACAAGAAAGGGGGGGGCTGCTGCAATAAGAGTGACAAGAAAGGGGGGGCTGCTGCAATAAGAGTGACAAGAAAGGGGGGGCTGCTGCAATAAGAGTGACAAGAAAGGGGGGGCTGCTGCAATAAGAGTGACAAGAAAGGGGGGGCTGCTGCAATAGGAGTGACAAGAAAGGGGGGGCTGCTGCAATAAGAGTGACAAGAAAGGGGGGGGGGCTGCTGCAATAAGAGTGACAAGAAAGGGGGGGGCTGCAATAATGAGAGTGACAAGGAAGGGGGGGCTGCAATAAGAGTGACAAGAAAGGGGGGGCTGCAATAATGAGAGTGACATAGAAGGGGGGGGGCTGCAATAATGAGAGTGACAAGGAAGGGGGGGCTGCAATAATGAGAGTGACAAGGAAGGGGGGGCTGCAATAAGAGTGACAATAAAGGGGGGGCTGCAATAATGAGAGTGACAAGGAAGGGGGGCTGCAATAAGAGTTACAAGAAGGGGGGCTGCAATAATGAGAGTGACAAGGAAGGGGGGGGCTGCAATAATGAGAGTGACAAGGAAGGGGGGGCTGCAATAATGAGAGTGACAAGGAAGAGGGGGGCTGCAATAATGAGAGTGACAAGGAAGGGGGGGCTGCAATAATGAGAGTGACAAGGATGGGGGGTCTGCAATAATGAGAGTGACAAGGGAGGGGGGGGCTGCAATAATGAGAGTGACAAGGAAGGGGGGGGCTGCAATAATGAGAGTGACAAGGGAGGGGGGGCTGCAATAATAAGAGTGACAAGGGAGGGGGGGCTGCAATAATGAGAGTGACAAGGGAGGGGGGGGCTGCAATAATGAGAGTGACAAGGAAGGGGGGGCTGCAATAATGAGAGTGACAAGGAAGGAGGGGCTGCAATGATAGTGACAAGGAAGTGGGGGCTGCAATAAAGAGAGTGACAAGGAAGGGGGGGCTGGAATGAGAGTGACAAGGGAGGGGGGGCTGAAATGAGAGTGACAAGGGAGGGGGGGGCTGGAATGAGAGTGACAAGGGAGGGGGGGCTGGAATGAGAGTGACAAGGGAGGGGGGGCTGGAATGAGAGTGACAAGGGAGGGGGGCTGGAATGAGAGTGACAAGGGAGGGGGGGGCTGGAATGAGAGTGACAAGGGAGGGGGGGTTGGGCTGGAATGAGAGTGACAAGGGAGTCCCAAGAGCCAGACTGCAGCCAGAGACCAGATCATCTTATTGTCCTGGTGGTAAGTAGACAATGCAATATGTTTATTATGTAATTGTTTAGTTATTAATACTACATTGGAAACTAATTTACCTCACATTTAGGGTCCATTCACACGTCCGTATGTGTTTTGCGGATCCACAAAACACGGACAGCGGCAATGTGCGTTCCGCATTTTGCGGGCACTAAAAGAATATGCCTATTCTTGTCCGCTATTGCGGACAAGAATAGGACATGTTACATTTTTTTCAGGATCGGAATTGCGGATCCCATAGAAATGTATGGGTCCGCAATTCCGTTCCGCAAAAAGAGACAGCTACAAGAAGCTGGATTAACCCTAAGGGAAACATAGCAGTTCTTTTAATTTAAAAGCTGAGAAAGGGGTGGAACATATGTGATGTCATGATATGGGCAGATCATCTGATAAAGGGGGGGCGGCAATTTTTATCTTGCCTAGGGCGGCAAAAATCCTTGCACCGGCCCTGTGTGTCTGTCCCTGTGTGTGTGCGTGTGTCTGTCCCTGTGTGTGTGCGTGTGTCTGTCCCTGTGTGTGTGCCACCATCACCATGCCCACAGTGTTCCCTTTGTCTTGACACAGCTGCATCAGGACATTCTGTGCGGGGCAAGATGAAGATGGAAGAGGAGGCAGCACCGCCAGCATGGAGTCTGTGGTAGAGGCACACTAAGGACGCAGGTAACACTACTACATGATCTACACTAGTGTTATCTGTGGTTTACATAGGACTACAGGTAACACTATCACATTATCAGCACTAGTGTTATCTGTAGTTTTTCATAGGACTGCAGGTAACACTACTACATTTTCTGTACTCAGATAGCATGACTGTGTTATCTATGCTGTTACATAGGACTGCAGGTGATATCTACTGTATTATCTGTACTCAGAGAATTACCACTGTGTAAGGGGGCCCACTGAGACTTTATCGCCCAAGGGCCCACATGATCCTGGAGCCGGCCCTGATGTAATGTCTTTGTTCTCACCTGTGTGGCTAAAAAATGCTTCATTGAAGTAAGCCGAAGATCCATCCAGATCTAGGAGAAAATAAAAATGTTAATAATTATGTAATTAACTCTTATATCACTCATGGGCCCTGATTTATCCTGCCTTCACTCCAGAATTCTGGCTTCAAAAGGTCACGAAATGGGGGCTTTGCATTTTTGCATCACTCACTTTGAAATATGGGTGGGAACATGTTATCTATATTAATGAGCTTCACTCCAGATTTATCATTGAGACTTCTTTAAAAAGTTGCAAAAAAGCCAAGGTCTCACTCCAGTAGGAGGGTGGAGTGGGAAAACTGGAGCAGCTTTTGTAGATAAAAGTGGTATGTTTAAATCATAGCTGAGTAGTCTTGAGCGAATTTAAGATTAGAAATCCGAAGTCGGGTTTGGTACCAAGGTACCAACCGGTACCAAATCCGACTGGGGATTCCTAATTTTAAATGTTTTTAAATAAATGCAGAAATGAATACCAAATTAATTCACCGAACTCTTGCGCAACTTCGGATGAAACGAGCAAATTCATTTTAATGCTGTATGGTGAGAGCATTAAAATCAAAGTTTTTGAACGAATCAACTTTGGATCAACGATGCGAAGCTCCATTCGCTTAAAACCATACCTGAGTTTGCATAATAGCTGTGCTTCTTTGTACAATCATAACTGTGAAAGAACAGTTATGTTTGAGCTTCCCTAAAGCCTCTTTCAGCCCTATTAATCCCTGTTTCAGCTGCACAGCTAGATACATTTCTCTCAGAAGCAGTGGGTATATTCCTTCTGCCAGTACTGTGTGCAGTGACCTCACTTACCTTACTTCCCACTATGTTTGTTTTCTTCTAGGGAGCTCAAGAAGTTGATAAAGAGGGATAAATAACACAGAAAAACAAGAGGCACTCAGCTAGCTCTAACCCCCCCCCCCCCCCACACACACACACACACACACACTTCCTCTCAACCATCTTCTGAGTTTCTGTTACTAGGGATGGATCTTACCTGACAACAGGCAAAGGACTGTAAGTTACGTGGAAATGTGACTCCTAGTGGCCATAACTTTGTAGCTTTTTTTCAGGAGGATTCAGGCAGATTTTGTAAAGGAAATGTGTCATCAGAAAATGAACTATTGTTTAAATCAGGTTTTTATGTTTAACATATTTTTTAAGTACTTGTAATGTTATTTTTAATTTCCCATGTCAATATCTATCTAATATATTATAAAAACCACAAAAATCTGTAGTTTTTTCACTGGCCTCTAAGCCAAATAATAGGCGCCACTTTTTGGTCTGTACAGATCACTTTACTACAGTTACCTGCTTATCTGTCATTCTTATCCTGTCTGTAATTATATCACCCCTGTGTATAGATAAGGCTACTTTCACATTAGCGGCAGACCTCTCTGGCAGGCTGTTCCAGCGGGTGAACAGCCTGCCGGATCCGTGCTGCCGCTAGTGAACGCGTGCCGCCAGAATTCCGCTCCGGCCCCATTCACTAAACAAACATGCCGAGAGGCGGCTGGAATAAAACTACGACGTGTCCTGCCGGAGAAGGCTGCTGCTAATGTGAAAGTAGCCTAAGACAGGATCCACCATTCACAATAGGTGATATCACATCTTATCTATTCCTTCCTTGCACAATGACCTCTGCGCAGGTTACAGAGCATGCCTAGAAAACTCTCCCATAGAAGTCAATGAGGTCCCCTCCTGACCATTGTGTCAATGGGCAATTGGGCTGCCGTAAAGCAATTTTTTTTAATGCTGTGTAAATGCTGTTAAGAACAGCTCAGGCAAGATGGCTGCCCCCATAATCATGTTAAGAAAATAAAATAAAAAAATCACAAAATAAAAACTGATTAGAAAAAAGGAGATGTGTTACTATCTGGTTTTAACTGTCAAAATGATTTTATAAATTTGCTAGCTACACCTTTCTCTATTAACTAAAATGAAATTGTGTGAAAGTACAGAGAGTCATTAAACAATGTGCGACATTCATAAATGTGGCATAAAGTACACCAACACAGACTGACTTCAAACATTCCCTTCATGATAAATTCCCTCCATGGACTGTATCATCTTGTCCCCCAACCATGATGAAGGCAACGGTTTAATCCAATGTCCATAGGCAATGTGTATTTATTTTATTTTTTTACCTGGGCCGGCGCTGGACAGAATTTGAACTATTTCTCCATACCTTATAGTTGATCACTGGGGATCCCAGCAGGATAAAACTTTAAAGAGGACATTTCCTGGATTTTTTTTTGTTTGATTAACGGGGTTGTCTCACTTCAGCAAATGGCATTTATCACGTAGAGAAAGTTAATACAAGGCACTTACTAATGTATTGTGATTGTCTATATTGCTTCCTTTGGTGACTGGATTAATTTTTCAATCACTTTATACACTGCTCGTTTCAATGATTATGACCACCCTGCAATACATCAGCAGTGGTCGTGCTTGCATACTATAGGAAAAAGCACCAGCCTATGAGCACTCTCACGGCCCTGGGCACCAAATAGGCCGGCACCTTTTCCTATAGTCTGCAAGCACGACCACCACTGATGGATTGCAGGGTGGTCGTAACTAGAGATGAGCGACTTTCTAGTCAAAGAGTCAAATTGGCCCAGTGACATAGTGTTGAGGTGGCAGCAGCATGAGGAGACCACAGAGTAGTGATGTGGCAGAAGCATGAGGAGACCACAGAGTGCTGAAGTGGCAGCAGCATGAGGAGACCACAAAGTGGCCCAGTGACATAGTGTTGAGGCAGCAGAAGCATGAGGAGACCATAGAGTAGTGATGTGGCACCAGCATGAGGAGACCACAGAGTGGTGAAGTGGCAGCAGCATGATGAGACCACAGAGTAGGCCAGTGACATAGTGTTGAGGTAGCAGCAGCATGGGGAGACCACAGAGTAGTGATGTGGCAGCAGCATGAGGAGACCCAGTGACATAGTGTTGAGGGGGCAGCAGCATGATGAGACCACAGAGTGGGCCAGTGACATAGTGTTGAGGTAGCAGCAGCATGGGGAGACCACAGAGTAGTGATGTGGCAGCAGCATGAGGAGACCACAGAGTGTTGAGGTTACAGTAGCACGAGGAGACCACAGAGTAGTGATGTGGCAGCAGCATGAAGAGACCACAGAGTGTTGAGGTTACAGCAGCACGAGGAGACCACAGAGTAGTGATGTGGCAGCAGCATGAGGAGACCACAAAGTAGTGATGTGGCAGCAGCATGAGGAGACCAGAGTGGTGAAGTGGCAGTAGCATGAGGAGAATATAATGTGGCCCAGTGACATAGTGTTGAGGTGGCAGCAGCATGAGGAGACCACAGAGTGAAGTGGCAGCAGCATGAGGAGACCACAGAGTAGTGATGTGGCAGCAGCATGAAAAGACCACAGAGTGGCTCAGTGACATAGTGGGGAGGTGGCAGCAGCATGAGGAGACCACAGAGTGGTGATGTGGCAACAGCATGAGCAGACCAAAGGGTGGCCCAGTGATAGAGTAGGGAAGTGGGGCCAGTACCAGCTGAAGATGGTGGCTGGTAGTAGGAGCACCTGGCAGCAGGTGTGGCATCAGGCGGGTGGAAGCATCAGAATAGTAGCTGAAGCAGGTAGCCAGAAGAAACCGGTCTCTTTTGTCAAAGTGTTGGTGTGGCACCATGGATGATCTAGTCTGATGCATCAGGCACTGGTGTTTGAAAATCCTATCTGAACCACGCCTGATTTATCTTCACAAAAGTCATTTTCTCCCCATTTTGAGTGGACATGCGAGTTCTCCTTGGGGTAACTATGGCTCCCGCCGCATTAAACACCCGCTCTGATGCCACACTGCTGGCCGGACAGGAAATCTTGTCCAGGGCAAACTCGGCCAGTTGGGGGCACAAATCGAGTTTGGCTTCCCTGTAGTCCAGGGGATCTTTGATGTGCTGTGGCAGGGTGCACTCCAAGTATGCCACAACCTGCTGGTTCAGGTTCTGCTCTATGTCTAGCTGCTGCTGATGGTGAATAGTTTCGTCAGTAGGCGGGTGAAGAAAACTGCTCATTAGCGACTCTAGACTTAAGTTGCTGCTGATGAAGCTGGTACTGCTCCTGCAACCCCCACCCCAGCAGCCATGGCAGTGGAACGTGAGCACAGAGGGCCCCCTGGTCAGACCTGCGTGAGGATGGGCGAAAGCGCACATAGGCAGCGGCCAACTGACTACATAGGATGTCTCTATAGTAGTTCAGTTTGTCCTCCCTCTCAGCGGGTGTATAAAAGGCCCCTATTTTCGATCGGTAGCGAGAGTCTAACATGGTGGAGACAGTAGTCACCCCTCTGCCAAATGGTGACAATTCGGCTGTCACTACGCAAGCAAGTGAGCATGCATCGGGCCATTAGCACAAGTGACTCGGAGGGACTCCCTGCCTCTATCTCCACTGCATACTGCCACGGTGTGTCTGAGTCCTCTGCCTCATCTTTCTCATCGCCCTGTAGCTCCTCTGGCTGCTCCTGCTGTCCTATCACCTGTGTAGAAAAACCACCCATTTCTCTACACATTGCTTGTGCTCAAATGTCCTCCTCATCCTCCTCTAGTTCAACCCCCACAGGGCTCATGCGGCCTTGAGATGTAGTTGCCACGTATCCTGTCCAGCCAGATTTTGAAACATCTGTTCCAGGACATGAAGCAGTGGAATAACGTTGTTCATTCCTGGTGACTGACAAATAAAGTGGCCTCCTCAAAGGGCCCAAGCAAATGGCAGGTGTCACGCATGAGCTGCCACTGGCTAACATGAAAGTTACACAGGGGAGTACCTCTGTCCCCCTGTATCATTAAGAAATCGTGTATGGCCTTTCTCTTTTCATATAATCGATCCAACATATGGAGGGTGACATTCCAATGGGTGGAAATGTTGCATATCAGCCTATGTTGGGGGATGCTGTTCTGCCGCTGCAGCTCAAGGAGGGTGTGCTTTGCGACGTACGAATGGCTGAAGTGCATGCAAAGTTTCCTGGCCATTTTCAGGATGTCTTGCAGATGGAGTGAAGACTTCAGGAACCACTTTACAACCAGATTGAACACGTGTGCCATGCAGGGCGCATGGCTCAGCCCTCCTTGACGCAGCGCTGACACCTTGTTCTTCCCTGTGTCGGTCACCATGGTTCCGATTTTGAGTTGTCGAGGAGAAAGCCAGGATTCGATTTCTTGATGAAGGACACGGAGCAGTTCCTCCCCTGTGTGACTCTGTTAGCCCAGGCAAACTAGGTGCAGAACAGTGTGACACCGCCGCGCCCTGCACATGCAGTATGCTGGAGGGGCACTGTAAATGCCCTGCAGTGGAGGCTGAGGACACGGTGGAGGACGAGGAGGCTGAGGCAGACATTGTCGCAGGACCAACAGCGTGAGTACGTGGAGGCGGAGGCGGCGTCACCTGGCCAAGTTGCTGGTGTGGGCAGGAACCACATTTACCCAGTGGGCCGTAAAGGACATATATTGTCATTGCCCGTAGTTACAGCTCCACACGTCGGCACTGCCGTGCACTTTGGCAGACACTGACAGGCTCAAGGACTGGCCCACCTTCTGTTCTACATGTGTGTGCAGGGCTGGTACTGCCTTTTTGGCAAAGAAATGACGGCTTGGGACTTTCCACCTCAGCTCGGCACGAGCCATCAGTTCTATGAAAGATGCAGAGTCCACCACTTGGAAAGGGAAGAACTGCAGCACCAGCAACTTGGACAGGAGACTGTTGTCTCTTGGCAATCGCTTCGCTGATCGATTGCTGACGGAATGACTGACGAGCAGGGGGAGGAGCAGGAACATTAGGACCAGCAGATGATGGGAAGGACAGACAGCTCCCTTCGGCTGAGGTGGTGGAGCCTTGACTGCCTGAAATCGGGTGCATGCCACTGGGTGATGCAGTGGTTGCTGCGGCAGGCTGGACCACCACATCAGAGCCACGGTTCTCCCAGGCCACTTTATGGTGATGCTGCATGTGTTGACGCAGGACAGTAGTGCCCTGGCCACGCTTCACCTTCTGCCCACAAATTCGGCAAATGGCCATAACAGAAAATTGCCACACCGCCGAGTATGGCATTTTCCCCCCAACACTCCACGCTGACTGCCTGCTACCGCTGCCTCTGTGGACCCCTGCATCGTGGGGCCTGATTAGCACTTACTGCGATTCTGCTGCCCGTTTGTGTCTAAACTTCATAGCTGAAGGAACTTCAATTACATCATAGTCATGTGATCTTTTCAGCAGTGGAAGTGGAGGTATCACCTGTGATGAGGTGACCGTCATGTGACCAGTGCAGAAAGAGGCAGCGCTCAGCAGTGGAGACCTGTGATGCCATGGAATGAAAGTAAGTGCCAGAGAAATGCTGGGAGATGTGGTTCTCCCCATTATACCTTCTACCTGCTTAGTGGGAGGGAAATATGTTATTTAACTGGGACTGTATGTTAGAGGGGCTAAAGGGAAGGGAGGTGTGTCAGTTACATAGGACTGTATGTTATAGAAGTCTGTAAGATATGTTTTTTACATGGAACTGGATAGAAGATTGGAGGGAGATGACTGGTGTTATTTACATGGGACTGGATATTTTAGAAGACTGGAGGGTAAGGAGTGATGTTATTTATATGGGACTATGTGTTGGAGGGGGGTGAAGGAGGGGATTTAAGTTATTTACATGGGACTGTATGTTATAGAGAACTGTAAGGAAGAGAAGTTGTTTACATGGGACTGTAGGGAGAGGACAGGTGTTATTTACATGAGACTTCATGGTATAGAAGACTAAGCAAGATAGGTTATTACATGGGACTGTATCATATAGAAGACTAGTGGGAGACAACTGGTGTTATTTACATGGGACTGCATGGTATAGAAGACTGGAGGGAGAGGACGGGCATTATAATTTATGGGGGCACTACAGAGATGATTATAACCCCGAGGGTTACGGCAGGAGGTATTATAATTACAGGGGGCACTGCAGGGAACATTATAAATACTGCGGGCAGTGGTGGTGGGGGGCATTACTACTACTACGCACACGTAACAGGTCAGTCGTTTAATTGTCCAAGTGTATGAGGGAGTCCTGAGGGATAGCTGAAGGAAGGCCTAGGGAGCATTTTGCCATCATCTATCGACTTCATTGGGGGGAGAAAGCTGGCACTAAAGTGCCTAGGGCAGCATCAAATCTGAATATGGACCTGTCACACATCACACTGCTGGTCTGTGTATGAGGAGGAGCGGTGCGGCCGGGAATCTGCTGTGCTCCTCCTCCTACACAGACCAGCAGAGCAATGTGTGACACTACATCCTGCTACTACTACGGAGCGCCAGCGGCTGAACTGTGATCCTGAGGAACTAGGTGAGTATATTTTTTAACGTCCTGTGAAGGGGGCACATATCTGACCATTACTACTATGAGGGGGCACATATCTGGACATAACTACTATGTACTGGCACAAGGGGGGAATAATTACTATGTGGGGGCATTAAGGGACTGGGTGTGTACAGTTATGCTTTGGGCAGAGTTAGAGGTGAGACCTAGTATGAAAAGAATATATATACATATTGTAAACACAAGATGTTTTTTATTTGCACATATATGTTTATATTTGTATGTGTGGTTTAAGAGGGGAGGGCCCAGGTACATCCTTTGCACAGGGGCCCTTTGCTGCCTTTCTCTGGCCCTGCTGCTGACTGTTCTCTAGTAGCTCGTCCTCACTGAAAAGTAGAGCCGAGCCTACGGCATATAATACTTCTCGCGCTGAGGGAACTGAAAATGACAGAGGAAGGGTCATGACAGGTAGGGGCACAGGGCCTACTCCTGGGCCATGCCAACTAAGCGTTGTGTCAGAGGAACTCACCGACTCTTGGCTGGGGGTGTCTGATGTCACTTGCGACGAAGTCGAAGACCAAGTCAACCATTCAAGCACTGCTGGGTTGCTGGTCAAGACACCGGGAGCTCAGGCCTCTCGCTGCGACTCCTGCTGCCAACCCCCCCCCCCCCCCCCCCTTTCTTCTGCTGCCTGCGACAGAAACATTTTGACCACTGCCCATTCCCTTTGAAGGGCCTGTCGCCTGTCTATCTGACATACTGTATTAAAATGAATCAAGCCAGCAAAGGAAGCAATATGGACAATCATAATACATTAGTAAGTGCCTTGTATTAACTTTCTCTACATGATAAATGCCATTTACTAAAGTGAGACAACCCCTTTAAGTACCTTTACTGCCATCCTTGTTCTTCTTTTTTCAAATACCCCTCGTATGCCCAATGTGCCCCCCTGCAGCTTTCCCGTTCAGTATATTAATACTGAGCATCGGTACAGGGAGGAGGAGATGCCAGGGTTTCTCATTGGGCGTCTTCTTCTCACTGGCTGTTCCGAAGTCAAATCACAGCGGAGCGTGCCACAGCCAGGGAGAAGGAGTTGCCCACTGAGAAACCCTGGCATCTCTTCCTCCCTGTACCGATGCTCAGTATTAACATGCTGGGCACGAAAACTGCAGGGGGGCACAGTGGGCATGCCGGGGGTATTTGAAATAAAAGAACAAGGAGGGTTTTTTGCTTTCCTCTGGACCAACTTTGCAGGATAACAGGCTGAACTGGATGGACAGATGTCTTTTTTCAGCCTTACAAACTATGAGGGTCATTTCTGAAGCTAAAATACGCTGTCACACCCTGCCTTGTGGGTGTTCTGAGGAGATCTGTCACAATTGCTGCACGTGACTTGATCTGACAGTTTGTTTTGTTGTGGGTTTGAGCAAAATCCCACCTCCTCCCAGGTGTTATTCTTTAGTTAATTGGTGAGGCTATTTAGTCCTCTCTCTCCCTATAGCCTTTGCGGGTTATAGTTCTGCCTTGTGTGAGCTCTGAAGTTTGGTGGATCGTCTGCTCCAGCTCATCTCTAGATAAGTCCTTTTCCCTTTTTCCTTCTCTGTCTGTTTTGACTAGGCCTCTAGGGAGACGCTAGCTCCTTTGGTTGTTTGAAGAAGCTGGGTATCTCTTTCCCTCTTCCCTACAGCTGAGGGTTTGGTTCAGTGTGTTTTAGTCTTAGGTACGTGGGCATGTACATTTCTACCACCGAGATATGCACATGGGCATAGTAGCTTAGGCAAAGTGTTTTAGGGATTGCTAGGAGGTGACCCCTTTGTTCCCTAGCTTTTGGGGCCTAGTCAGTTGTTTTGTTTGCTTTGCCGTGTTCTGTTTACTTCCCTTATCTTACCTACCGTGACATACACCTATATTAGACATATTCCGGGAGCAGATTGCGGTGCAACAGCTAGTTTCTCTGCAATTTGCGAGTTCTCCCTGCTCACGCCAGGTATAAAAAAGTGGGCCTGACGTGGGTAGGGAAAGGGGCGGCAGGCTCATCTCATTTACCATGAGATGGGCCTGCCGTCAGGCATAGAAAAAGGTCTAAATGTAAGACAGCAAGGAAGAAATGGTATATGAGGTATGAGGTAAAGGTTCCAGGGAGCAAATGTGTTATGTAGTGGAAAACAAGTTTGAGGGTAAGATAACTCACTGAGGGGTTATGCTTTCCTCCACTAGATTGACTTTTAAAAGGGTTATCTTCTGAGAGAAAACCCAGCAGACAGAAGCAGACAGAGCAACCATCCAGTGCAGTAAAACTGTAGTACGTATGTATTACATGGCCAACTCAAATCCACCTCAGAGGGACAGCCCTCCTCTATGACATCCATAGCCCTAACAGGGCATATTGAGAGGGTTTACCTTAATAAGAGAGGGAAATTCAGCCAAAAATAGTCGTGACTTGTCAAAGGGAAATGTGGTATTTTTGAAATCCATGGGTTTTAGACCCAAGGGTTACAACTTTTTAGAATGTGTCTGACTCTGGTTACTAGTTCAGATATTTCCATTAGTACAGTAGACAACATTGTTAATAGAGTTCCAGTGACTTGAGTTCTTGTGTCCAAATATCAGTTTTGGTTGGATTTTTATTTTAATTATTAAGAAGAGGTTTACACTGAAGGATGTTGACTTTTTTTAACCTCAGGACAGGAGCCATGATCATATGCTTAACAGCAAAATTAGCAAGTAGACGTTGACTTGACATGGCAATGGGTAAGAATGATGTAAGAAAGTATCTCCCCCACATTGATTCGAAATTTCTCATCAATCTTATAAGTATTACTTTTGCATCCATTATTCTAGTTATGAAATATGGGACATGATGAATGAGAAATGAAATGGTCAAAGACTTGAAGGAACCTTGAGTGCATCAGACAATAACATATCTGAGATGTTCAGTAGTCTACAAGTCTCTGTCCCTTCATATAACCAAAAATAACATGTTAAGCAAAATTAGGATAGCACTTAGATGTCAGAGGGTGGCAGACATTGATAGTGCTATCCAGAAGCACTGATGATAAGGGCATTGTCAAAATAATAGGAAGGAAAGAGGATGAAAAATAGAAAGGAAAAACAATTTCCCATTAAGAGCAGAGGAGCTTATCTTGTACTCCTGCACAGTTTCAATTTTTTTTAACATTGACTGTTGGACCTTTAACCCTAAAGCAGGAGAACTTGAAATACTGTAGAAGGGTTGAGGTTTGATTAGGACACACAATGGTCCCCAAAAAAATTACACTTCACTGCATTACATGATCATTCTCTACTCCATAGGCTTTGGGAATAAATGGTTACCTTGGCTCAAAAGTTCCTTAGATTGAAATCCATCAAATGAAGGGTTGACTAGTCATTGTAAGGAGCTCTTTGGTGAGGCCTTTGCTCTTCATATATTAGTAGTTGAACACAGGGGCCTAGCTAAAGGCTCATGGGCTGTAGACTCAAGAGTTCAGCTTGAGCCCCCCTTTCCTCAGTGCTTTGTGGCAAGGGGCAGGGGAGCACATAGCCTTCCTGCTGCCTGAGGCAAAAATTGAAAAAGCACCCCCTCCCCAAGCCAAATTCTTGACCTACCCCCTTCCTTCCAGCCAGAGGACAAACTTAAGCATTATGGGCCCCAGTGCAAAATCTATAACCGAGCCCTTCCAGCATGCACTTTCTATAATACTGGTGTCTTCTTATGCACCACAAGGGTCTTTGGGCCCCCTTAGGCTCCTGGGCCTGGTAGCGACTGATACCTCTGCACCCCCTATAGCTACGCCCCTGGTTGAACAGCATGGAGCTCACATACATTTCTTAAACAGCGGCCCTCCTCATGTCCATGTACAAAATGTCAGCCACTGCCTTTTTTTTCTACCTTATTGATGCCCCTCAAGACTTTTTATATGGTTTTCCCAGATTCATGGATCTCACTAGTTGTGCATGTATAAATGAGTTAGGCTGTATTGCAATAGCAAAAGATTAGTTGTCCAGAACCCTGAAAACTAGGTTTTAACCACTACAAAAACCATACTGGCAGTTCCCAAAACAATTTTCTTTTTTTTTCTTTTTTTTATTTTATATTTTTGCAGCACTGTATGTTCCCCAAGAGGTCTTTTTTTTCCTTTTATTTGTATTTTATTGTGTTTTCAACTTTTTTTTTTTTACTTTTAATACATATATTTGCCACATAATTTGTCCCCAAAAGGTCCATAAAAGACCTTTGGGGACACAGACTTTTTCTTTGCACTATCCAAAGGAGCCCCATTTACAGAGAAAACCAGCCTGCTGAGGGGGACTTTGTACAGGGCAGAGCTGGTGAGGCTCTGTACTCCTCTGCCCCTGACACCTGGTGATCTTGTTATCGCTGGGTCTAAACTGCACAGCGCGCCGCTCACCCGTGTGAGGAGAAGGCAGAAGTGCTGATATACTGCTTCTGCCTTCTCCTCGGCTTCCCCGCTGTCTCTGACAGCTGGGGACCCGTCCTGCTCCTGCTACAGTGCGGGTTGCAGGAGGTGTAACCCTGCAATTGTGCGGTTCCGGGCAGAAACACAGCTGATCACACTATTAGCTGTGTTTCTGCCCAGCAGGACGGCGGCCGCAAACCATGGCTCTTGGGGACCTTGTTACAGAGGTAAGAGGTCAATAAGTAGATCTAGTATTCTAGTTAGGGCTCATGCACACGACCGTATGTATTTTGCGGTCCGCAAAAAATACGAATGACGTCTGTGTGCATTCCGTATTTTGCGAAACGAAACAGCTGGACCCTAATAGAACAGTCCTATCCTTGTCCGTAATGCGGACAATAATAGGACATGTTCTATTTTTTTGTGGAACGGAAATACGGACATACGGAAACGGTATGCACATGGAGTAACTTCGGGTTCTTTTGCGGACCCATTGAAATGAATGGTTTCGCATACAGTCTGCAAAAAAATAAAAATAAAAATATAACGGACACAGAAAGAAAATATGTTCGTGTGCATGAGCCCTTAGGGTGTTCATACAGATTTCCAAGCCTATGGCCCAGTGTTTACTATAAGCTTTGGAAAGGTGAGTGTTAAAACAACATGCTTACGAGGACTGAGGGGCCCACTAACAGCTTTACCTGCTACAGAGTTTGGAATTTTTTATCTCTTTAAATTCCAGAGAACATAGCTCAGAGGGAACTAATGAGATCCAAAACACTTATAGATCCAAAAATAAAGTTCTTAAGAACTTAAGAAATGTCCTTCAATGAAACTGGTAATTATGGTCTCCCATCAGACAATCACATCTAACCCTGTATCTTTATCTGTTACTCCACCTTTGGTTCCCACCAGCCATACATCTTCTTACCTGTGTTGGATTCATCCAATGATTGCTCATAAGAAGTCTTCATTTTTTCCAATGGTAGCAAGCTACGTCTCCCCTGACTGTCACTGTCTTCTGTATGAAGAGTTATGCGCACCTCTGGACCACAAATACATCAAATGGCCAACCTTCTGTCCATTTGCCCCTTTATACTTCCTGTGCACAGTGAGAATAATACACGAGCAGATAAAGTGTAGAAAGACTAGAGGAAGCTGGTGGAAAATGCTGATTCGGCTGAGCATGGACAAACATGAAGTTTTGCTTATGTTACTCTAATACTGGACATTCACAGGGATAGAGGAGAAATCTTAGGAAATAGGTTTATATCATATTTACACAATTCTATGATATTCAAGAAGCTTCACTTCCTTTATTAGGTTCCACTTTCACAACCATTTTTTGATGGTTCCAAAACATCTCAAATGAAAAATGAAGCAATTTTGCAATCAATTTCCTTTTATTCTGAATTTAAAATCAATTTCTATTCCGATTTTTTGGAATTGTAATAGTGCGGTTATTATAGGTTATAGGTTTTATTGCTATTGTTTACATACCTTCAAATTATATTATTTTGGTCCTTTTACACCTTATCATGAGCTAAAACTGCAGCAGGGGTGTTCTATTAGAGTGAAACCCTGTTTTGGGTATTTTAGATTGTATTCTGTTTTTTTACTGTGGTATTAGGGCTCGTTCACATGTACCGTGCCGTGTTTTGTGGTCAGTAAATTGAGTATCCGCAAAACACGGATGCCGCCCGTGTGCCTTCCGCAATTTGCGGAACGGAACAGGAGGCCCATTATAGAGATGCCTATTCTTGTCCGCAAAACGGACAAGAATAAGACATGACTCATAATTTTTGCGGGCCCATGGAATGGAGCAACGGATGCGGACAGCACACAGAGTGATATCCGCATCTTTTGCGGCCCCATTGAAGTGAATTGGTCCGCGCCCGAGCCGCATTTTTTGCGGAATAAAACCACGGGTCGTGTGAACAATCCCTAACAATGTATATTAGATAGATATATTTCCATATCGGTGAGTGTGCATGCTTGTGCTACTTTCTGGACAGCCCTTCCAGGACCACCAGATCACAGGGGGTCAGTGTGTGGCTGTCACAGTACAGCGGCAGAGCGAATGAGGCTGACCAGTGATGAGCCCTACTGTGTTTGCTCTGCCTCCCTCCTCTTCTGTGATTCCCGCCGCTTGTGTGACCTCAGCACTGCCTTGCCTGCCTCAACTGCCTGGTGTGGTGGTCCATGCATTAGATTACATATATACACAAGTTGTATGTGGTGTGGTGGACTGGAGTGTAGACAGGTGAATGCATTAAATCTAGAGACAAGTCCTGACCTGACCCATACAAATTCTGCTGCTATTTGTTTTCACCATCTCCGATATGGTCACACTTCTGGCCTGTGCAACACCATCTGTGGGAAGAGCGAGGGCAAAGCGGATCCACTGCAAACTTTCTGCATTGAAAAATTCTCAGCATATCTGGCCAAAATCCATACCAGCAAATTGTGCAGATATTGTCTGGCTGCAGACTTGCCACAGATTTAACCCTTTACGTTGAAAAATGTAAAATCTGTGGTGAAAAATCCACAACTTGCCAATGTAAGTTTCACACTAAATTGTTCTGGCAGGCTGTTCCGGTAGACAGGGGTGCACCTAGCCTTTCTACAGCCTGAGACGAAAATTGAAATGGCGCCCTCCCATGCCAAATTCTCAACCTAGGCCCTTCCCTCTAAACCTTACATTCAGCACTACAAAACATACAGGGTAATACAGTGTCACATCCAGTGATATCTACTTTGATGTAGATGTTCTTTTTCCTCATCTTCTCCATTCAGACCAGACCGCCATGATGATTGCTTTCAGCCATCTCTTGTCTCTGCAGAGCTTGACAAACAGACATCTTAGTTTCCAAATTTTCCATCATCCTCCCACCTTCTGAACACCTCATCCTGCTACCCCTTCGGTGCCTGCTGGGCTCCCCAATACTAAACTGCAGAAACAGTACCCCTGAAAATACAAGTACCACACAGATAGTGCCCCCTTCATTAATTTTTGACATGCAGTGCCCTAAAAAATAACTGTGCCCAGCAAATAGTGTCCCTGACACTAATAGTGCAAACATAATGTCCCCCAAAAATAATTGTGGTAAGCAGTGCCAGTGCCCCCCATAGTAATAGCACTCCCAAAAGTCACACCGATAGTAATAATTTTGTGCCAGAGTGCACTTAGTAGTAATAGTGCCCCTACAGTGCCCCCAACCGTAATATACCCACTGTGCCCCAGAAGTAATAATGCCTCATAATGCCCATACTAGTAATCATGTTCCCCTTCGTCCCACAGTAGTACTAAAGCCCACCATATAGCCCTTAATAGTAATAATTATCCTTTTAATGTGTGACAGTAGAAAAATGTCCTGTAATGTGTAGCAGTGCAAAAAAATACCCCCTTATAATTTGAGCCAGGACAAAAAATGTCCCCTTATAATGTGTGCCAGTACAAAAATGCACCCTTACAACGTGCGCTAGTACAAAAAATCCCCCTTATGTGTGCCAGTGCAAAAAATGTCTCTTTAAAATGTACAAAAAATGCCCCTGTTCTGTGTGACAGTATAAAAAATACCTCCTCTTAGAGGCAATGTCCCCATAGTGCCCCCATAATGTGTGCCAGAACAAAAAATGCCCCCTTTTAGTGCCCCCAGTTGAGCTAAAGTCCCCATAGTGCCCCCATAATATGTGCCAGTACAAAATGCCCATAGTTAGTACCCCCAGTTAAGCTAATGTCCCCATAGTGCCCTCTATAATGTGTGCCAGTTCAAAATGCTCCTATTTAGTGCCCCTAGTAGATGCCTCCATAGTACCCCCCTTTCCCCATAGTGGCTCAACAGCATGGTACCAAATAAAATAAAAAAAAACTTACCTCCATGTTGTGCAGGCCTCTTCCGGCCTGTATCCCGCCCTGTACGTTGCCCGCCTCAGGCGGTGCGATGATGATGAGATAACGTCATAGTTCCTCCTGCGCTGGCCTCTGATGGGCTTCAGGGCTAATGCTTGTAGCCTATCTTAAGGAAAGGGGCAGGGAGACGTCCCTTACATGCCCAGCCCAGCATTCAACTGTATCGTTGTCCCGAGGACAGCAATACAATTGAATATAGAAGGATGAGCGCTTCCACAATGAAAGCACTCATTTCCCACGGCCCTGTCTACCTCTGCCCAACTGAAGCGGTCGCCTCACCTTGCCTAATTGGCAGTGCGGCCCTGCCAGTAGAGGAACAGGCTGCCGGAGTTCATTGTATCTGGCGTGGTCAGATACTACCTTTTCTCACCTGAGTCCATTGACTATAATAAGACTAGGTGGGGATTCGGTCTGACAAAAAACGATATTTGTCCGGCTGAATCTCAGCACGTGTCTAGTCATTTGTTTTGTTTTGGAGTCGTGCTGGATCCGCCTCCCTTCAGGTGCACTGGGTGGGGTTGTGGGTTTAAATTACTCTCACTCCCAGTGTACCGTGCGGGTTATAGCTTCTGTCAGGCTGTGGAAGCAAGCAAGGAGGAATTGACTGTTCCTGCTCAGATAAGATAAGTTGGTTTCTGATTTCTTTGGTTTTCTGTCTAGGCTGTTTGAGTTACGTCTGTCCCCTCCAGGTTCTGAGGGAGCAGGCTGCCCCTTTTCCCCTTTCACCATCTCAGGGATTCTAGGGTATTTTCAGCCCAGGCACGAGGACACATTATTCCCACCTTCAGGGTCTGAATGTGGGCATAGCAGAATAGGGAGAGTTGTTAGGGATTTGCTAGGAGGTGACCTTATCCTCAGCTTCTAGCCTAGAAACTTGTTTGTTTAGTTATCTGTGACAGCAACATGTCAGCCAGTTTCATAGGTACAAAACTGCTGACAGATGCCCTTTAAGGAATCTGATTATCTCATATAACAATTTTTCATTGGTCTGAAAACCTTGATGTGCAGAACTTCTTTTTTTCATGCATGTTCCAGGAAGCAGTACTTACAGGGCAGCAGAACATACCTGACATTTTGGAATAGGATGGATGACATTAGTCTGTGTGTGATCATCTATCTTCGAGGCGTATAAAGTACATTTACTACTCAGATAAGCACTAGCTGCAGAATTATAGCACCGTACAGTTAAAATCTACATAAAATATTGGTCAAAGGGTTTATCTTAAGAAAACCCCATTCCATATGCTGTCTTTGCACATAGTGAAGCCATGAAAGGGGTTCCTCTGTAAACCCCTCCTGACAGTCACTAAGTATGAGCAACTTCTGCCTAGAGATGGCCTTGCGGTTCGCCTGGCGGTTGTTTTGCGGCGAACTTTGATCGTTCGCGATTCGCCGACTATATGGCGATATTCGCACGCGCCATATTTTTTTGCATAGTGCCGAACTTTGACCTATGACACATCCATCAGGTGGGACAGGACAGCCAATTGAGACATTTCAGCACATGGACATACCCCCTACCTTATAAATAAACCTGATCTGGCAGCCATTTTACATTCTGTTTTTTGCCAGTGTAGGGAAAGGTTGCTGTGTGGAGCAAGGACAGGGACACCAAATGCTAGCTAATAGGGCCACAAAAGTACTTTTAAGGACTGGTATAGGTGTGGTATCGATAGGTGTGACATACAGACCGGTGTGATATAATTATAATATACTTCTAACATAGAAAGTATATTATAGTGCATTTGAATTGTGCAGCAGTTGTGTGCGGTTCTGCTGAGATACCGCAACTATATAGAGGGACAAACGCTATTCGAATAACTAATTGCAACTGGTGTGATATACCTGTTGCCCCCTAAAAAAAATGGATTAAGGGGTGCGATATACCTGCTTCCAAAAAATATTGATTGAGGGGTGTGATACACCGGCTTACACCAAATATTGATAAAGGGTATTGATATACCGGCTTCCACCAAATATTGATTGAGGCCTGCAATACACCGGCTTCCACCAAATACTGATTAAGGGGTTTGATATACCAGCTTCCAGCAAATACTCATTATTGGGTTCTACAGTATATACCTGTTTCCACAAAATACTGATAGAGGGTATTGATGTACCGGCTTCTACCAAATATTGATTGAGGCCTGCGATACACCGGCTTCCACCAAATATTGATTAAGGGGTTTGATTTACCGGCTTCCAGCAAATACTCATTATTGGGTTCTATATACCTGTTTCCACAAAATACTGATAGAGGGGATTGATATACCGGCTTTCACAAAATATTGATTGAGGCCTGCGCTACACCTGCTTCCACAAATACTGCTCTTCTATAGGGACTAAATGACAGGCAGAGGAAGAGGCAGGCCAATCCGAAGGGGTGATAGGGGTTGGACAGGTGTACCAGGCCGGAGCCTAAGTGGGAAGTTGGAGAAGGTGCGTGCGATTACGTCAAAGGACGCACGTGTCTATGGACGTCACGTGGGAGCCCATAAGAGAGGAAGAGGAGGGGAGTTCAGAGGGAGAGACAGAGCAGCAGATAGGGAGCAGAAGGAGGAGAAGCAGGCAGAACTCACAATGCACAGGAGGCAAAAAGGAGACTGCAAATGCATCTGGAGCGAGCCATCCACCATGCACGGTCACATCTGGCGCTCCCAGGACGCTGGCACATGGCTCCACAGTGTGGTCTTTTTTTAACATGTCAGCTGCTGACAATAGTGTTGCCATCTGCAGCCTGTGCTATCAACGTATAAGTCGCGGTAAGCCCAACACTCACCTAGGGATGACCGCCTTAAGAAGACACCTGGCCTCTCATCACCGAGCCCAGTGGGAGCAACACCATCAGAACCCACAAAGCCACACTCCCGGCGCTCCACGTCCTGCCTCTTCTCCTTCTCCTCTCTCCTCCCATTTGTCCTCTACTCCACCGTGCCGTCGTTGCGTTCATCTGGCAAAAGGAAGGCTTCCGTGGCCCAAATGTTCGAACTTAAAAAGTTGATGACGCCGGATAACCCTCTTGCCCAATGGCTGACCGCCGGCTTGTCAGAACTGCTAGCCCGCCAACTACTGCCATATAAACTGGTGGACGAGGAGGCCTTTAGAAAATTTGCGGCCATTGGTACACCACAATGGAAGGTTCCCGGAAGGAAATATTTCTCTCAGAAGGGCATCCCAGAGCTATATGGCCACATTCAGCGGCAAGTGAATGTATCTCTGGCACACAGTGTCGGTGCCAAGATACATCTGACCACAGACATGTGGTCTAGCAAACATGGCAGGGAAGGTACATAACTTTTACTGCCCACTGGGTAAACCTTCTGACGGCTGTCAAGCATGTAACCCATGGCACCCGTGTGGAATTGGTGTTACCGCCACGGATTGCATGCAGGCCTGCCTCTTCTTCTCCTCCTCCTACTCCATCCTCCGTCTCCTCCTCGGCTGACTCCTCCTTTTCCACTGCTACCGCCTCTTCCACTGCACCCCCCAAGCTCCCCAGAACCTATTTGGTGTGCCAGGTGAGACGTTGCCATGCTGTGCTGCGGCTGTTGTACCTGGAAGCCAAGAGCCACAACAGTCTTGCACTCCTGTTGTACCTGGCCGATCAGTGGCTAACCCCGCTCAATTTGACAGTTGGTAAGGTGGTGTGCGACAACGGTGCCAATCTGCTGAGCGCGCTGAAATAGGGCAAAATAACACACGTGCCGTGCATTGCACACGTCCTGAACATAGTCGTGCAGCGATTTGTTGCCAAATACCAAGGTGTCCAGGACGTCTTGCGGCAGGCCAGGAAAATCTCTGGCCATTTTAGAAGATCTTACACGGCCATGGCTCGCCTTGCTGACATTCAGAGGCGACACCACTTGCCCATCAGACGTCTGATTTGTGACTGCCCGACGTGCTGGAACTCCACCTTGCATATGATTGATAGGCTGCTCCAGCAGAAATGTGCGTAACGACTACCTGTATGAACTTTGCAGCAGGACAGGTTCTGGGAAGCTTGTTTTTTTTTCACTGCGCCAGTGGCTGCTCATGCACAATGCATGCAGACTTTTGCGCCCATTTGATCAGATCATTAAACTGGTCAGTCGCAGCCAGGGCGCCATCAGTGAACTCGTACCTTACGCCTTCTTTTTGGAGCGTGCATTGCGTCGTGTCATTGATCAAGCCGTCGAGGAGCAGGAGCAGTTAGATGAGGAAGTCGCAATGCTGAATGAATTCCCCTGGGGGGCTACTCCATCTGAGACAAGTCAGCAGGAGTCTGAAGAGGAGTCAGAGGAGGATGGTTGCTGGGGGGAGGAGGAGGAGGAGCAAGAAGAGTAGGCTTTAAACTTTTCTGGGATCCCTGGTGTTGTCCGTGGATGGGGGGAGGAGACCATGGACGACATTCTCCTGGGCGATGAGCAGGAGTCAGGCCGCTCCACCGCTTCCAAGTTAGTGAAAATGGGGGCCTTCATGCTCCAGTGTTTGAAGAGGGACCCTCGTATAAAAAGCATAAAGGGCAAGGACCAGTACTGGGTGGCAACGTACTTAGACCGCCGGTACAAACACAAAATGCCGGACATGTTACCAGCATCACAGTGGGCTGTCAGAATGCAGCATTTTCAGGCCTTGCTTCGAGAGATGCTGGATTTTGCTGTTGTGGGCGCTGGCAGAGGAATTTCCACCCACAGAGAAACAGTTGCAGGTACCAATCCTACAGCGCATGCAAGAAGAGGGCGGTTTGAAGATGTGTTGGTCACTTCAGATATGAGATCATTCTTGCAGTCAACCCATCGACAGCCGCCTTCCGGATCCAGCCTCAGGGAACGCCTAGACCAACAGGTGTCCGACTACATCGGGTCAACAGCCGATGTGGACGCTCTGAGAAGCGAGCAACCCTTTGACTACTGGGTGTGCAGGCTTGACCTGTGGCCAGAGCTGGCACAATTTGCCATGGAACTCTTGGCTTGCCCCTCGTCAAGTGTCCTGTCCGAAAGGATGTTCAGCGCAGCAGGGGGGGATTGTGACCGATAAGCGCACTCGCCTAGCTCACGACAGTGTGGACTACCTCACATTTCCGAAAATGAATGAGGCGTGGATTTCGGAGGAATTCAACACCTGTGACGACCACGTTTAATTGAATTTCCTCATGCCAGCCCACACATATCCGCCACCACACAAAAAAAAAAATAATGGTCCCTGTCTTATGTAAATACAGTGGCATAAAAGGCCTTTTCTGTCCGGTGAATGCCTAATGTTTGGGGCCACTGAGGAATTCAACACCTGTGACGACCACGTGTTATCGAATTTCAACTATTATCATTTGGGTTTTTTTCAAGAGGGGGGATTTCATTAGCTATGTTTTTAATCCAATTTTAAATTTTTAGATCTTTTAAATATATGTATTTGACATGTATTTGTACTGGCCTGCAGTAAAATTGATATCCAACGACCGTCTAATATACCTCCAGCCACATAATCACTTGTTTTTTTCTGTACGTTGAATGAATAATTTTTGAGGCCTGTACTCCACTGGCCTGAAGTAAAATTGCTATCCAATGACCGTCTAATGTACCTCCAGCCACATAATCACTTGATGTTTTCTGTACGGTGAATGCCTAATGTTTGGGGCCTGTACTCCAAAGGCCTGCAGTAAAATTTATATCCAATGACCGTCTAATATACCTCTAGCCACATAATCACTTGTTCTTTTCTGTACGGTGAATGAATAATTTTTGGGGCCTATACTCCACTGGCCTGAAGTAAAGTTCATATCCAATGACCGTCTAATATACCTCCAGCCACATAATCACTTGATGTTTTCTGTCCGATGAATGCCTAATGTTTGGGGCCTGTAGTCCACTGGCCTGCAAAAAAATTGATATCCATTGACCGTCTAATATACAGTACTTCCAGCCACATAATCACTTGATCTTTTCTGTATGCTGAATGCATAATTTTTGGGGCCTGTAATCTAACTGGCCAACAGTAAAATTGTTATACGGTGACCGCCTAATGTACCTACATTATCAATTGTTCTTTTATGTACGGTGAATGAATAATTTTTGGGCCTGTAGTCCTCTGGCCTGCAGTAAAATTAATATCCATTGACCGTCTAATATACCTCCAGCCACTTAATTACTTGATATTTTCTGTCTGGTGAATGCCTAATGTTTGGGGCCTGTACTCCCGTGATCTAAAATCAGCAGGGCATATTTTTTAAGTTTCCCTTTAAGATGCATAAAAATGGCCCTTGATTAAAATACATATTATTTGTGGGAATTTTTGCCATTGATCCCCCTTTGTTATGTCACTGTCCATGTTGTGGGACGATTTGTGCACTTCTAGTAATTATTTTGTGGCTGAAAATATGACCTGAAGGTTTTTCAGGTTCGCCTGCCTTAAAGTGAATGCTTGCGAACTTGGGGTTCGCGAACATCACTACTTCTGGCTATCTATATATTGCAGGGTAAAAGTATGGCTCGCAAGTTCTCTGGGTGATAGCAGCTGATCCCTGGGTTTGTTGCAGTAGTAAATTGTTGTAATGTTGTATTGTTAAAGAAGTATTCCCGTCACATACAAATGGGACATATCGCTTGGATATACCACCATCGTCTGATAGATGCGGGTCCCACCACTGGGACCTGCACCTACAATGGGAACAGAGCAGGGAGAGCTGTGTCCACCACCAAGTGCTGCTCCCCGCTGCTCCCATACAATTTAATTGAAGCGCACCACGCACGTGCGGCCCCTGCTCCCATTCCTTTCTATGGGGCAGACGGAAATAGCCGAGCCAGCGCTCGGCTATTTTCAACGGCCCCACAGAAATCAATGGAGGTTGGCTGAGCATGTGCAGTGCACCTTCCGTTCATCTCCGCTCCATTCTCGTTGTAGGTGTGGGTCCCAGAGGTGGGACCCGCACCTATCATACAAAGGGGGCATATCCTCCTTGTCTGAGATGGCAAAACCCCTTTAAGTGAAATGTTCTGATTTACTGAATTTGTATACCCAATAGCATTGTATGGATAAGTCAGGGTTAACACCTTCACTCAACCCCTTAGATTGCCAGGAGATGGACCTGGGTCTGCCCCTGCTTAGGGAGAGAGTTGAGTTGAGTATATGTGCTTTCTGTTTAAAACTAGGCCTTAGTTCAGAGAATCATCAGGTCTGAGGTTTCTGTAGCTAAAGAACAACTGCTGCATTAAAGTGCTTCAGTAAGAGAAGTTAGAAGGTCCAGAATCTACAAGGTTGTTCATTGGAGTCAGTCAGCAAGGTATCATACTAGTCTATGCAGGCTCGGACTGGCTCACAGGGGAACAGGTGAATCTCACAAGGTGGGCCCCTAATCCCCCAGCCCCTGCACAAAGTGGCACATGGCACTATATACAGATAGGCAGAGTACAGAATCTTAACCAGGCTTTGTCCCAAAAAAGTGAGTCGTTTATACTAATTATGCATAGAGTGACTGAGATGATGTCTACCTACAGAGGCCGGCCAGCAAGTATCCTCTTTCCCCCGGGACCTACCCTCTCAAAGTCACTGCAGAGACCCCCAAAATCAATAATCTTCGGTGTCTTGCTCCTACTGCCACTGTGCGAGCAGGTAGTATTTGCAAGTACCTGTACAGTAGGCCCCCAGAATGAATTTTACTGGTGGGCCCTAGGCCCCCCAGTCCGACACTGATAGCAGCAATGATGGGGGTTGAGGCAGGGCCAGCGTCAGCACCTGGCATACCCGGGCAAGTGCCGTGGCCCGCTGCTCCTGGGGTGGGGGGGGGGGGGCCACTGCGCTGCTATGAGCGCTTCCATCAATACTCTTGATGCTATGAGCGCAGGGGAGCCGGCGGGCCTTGCATTCACTAACCATAGCTCCTTCTCTCATCCAGGCCCCGCCCAGCTGTGACGTCATAACGTGTGTATCACTGCTGCAGCCGGACGGAAGAGAGAAGAGTGCAGAGAGATGAGCTGCGGTTACTGAACGAAAGGACCGCCGGCTCCCCTGTGCTCCAGCAATGATAGGTATGTGAGGGGGCCACTGGGAGGTCATTATACTGTGTGAGGGTCTCTTACACAGTATAATGACCCCTAGTGCCCCCTATTTAGTATAATGATCCCTAATGACCCTCCATTCAGTATAATGACCCCCAAGAGCCCCCATTCAATATAATGACCCCCAGTGACCCTCATACAGTATAATGACCCCAGTGCCCCTCTATACAGTATAAGTCCCAGTGTGGCGGCTACTTGGGGTCATTATTCTGAATGGGCGGTGACTGGGGGTCATTATTCTGAATAGAGGGTCACTGTGGGGTCATTATACTGTGTGGGGGACCACTTGGGGTCATTATACTGTGTGGAGGGGCATTGGAGGGGCATTATACTGAGGGGAGGGGCATTGGGGGGTCATTATACTGTGTGTGGGGGGGCATTTGGGGAGTCATTATACTGTGTGAAGGGCCACTAGTGGTCATTATAGGCCAATGGGGGTCACTGGGGGTCATTATACGATGTGGGAGCCACAGGGGGACATGTAAATGTAAAAAAAGGGCCCACATGAATCTGGAGCCGGCCCTGGGTTGTGGAGCTCCTGCTCTTCGTCTCTCCAAAGACGTTCTCTCTGAAGAACCTAAGGCCTCTTTCACACGAGCGTGTCCGGATTAGGTCCGGATGCGTCCCGGTGCTTTGCGGCAAACCCGCGCGAGTAGGTACGCAATTGCAGTCAGTTTTTATCGCGCGGGTGCAATGCGTTTTGCACGCGCGTGATAAAAAACTGAATGTGGTACCCAGACCCGAACTTCTTCACAGAAGTTCAGAATTGGGTTCAAGGTTGTGTAGATTGTATTATTTTCCCTTATAACATGGTTATAGGGGAAAATAATAGCTTTCTGAATACAGAATGCATAGTACAATAGGGCTGGAGGGGTTAAAAAAAATAAAAAATATTGAAACTTACCTTAATCCACTTGTTCGCGCAGCCGGCATCTCTTCTGTCTTCATCTGTGAGGAATAGGACCGCCGCTTCGTCCCCATTGACTATAATGGGGACGGGGCAGAGCTCCGACTCTGCCTGGCAGTTCGCGGTGAGAGTACCCTGAAAGATTATCAAAATTAGCAGCCAGGCTTGGACTGGCCTACAGGGGAACAGGTTGATCACCCGGTGGGCTTCTACGCAAGGTGGGCCCCTAATCCTTCACTCCCTGCGCCAGTGGCACATGGCACAGCAGAGTGACTGCACTGCAAATACTACATACCTGCTGACGCAGCAGCAGGGGCAAGATGCTACAATATGATTTATTATGGGGGCCCCTGAAGTGACATCGAGAGGGAAAGTCCCTGGGGAAAGAGGAAACTGGCTAGCCTAGTCCCTAGAAGTCATCTTCATAATAATAAACTAGGTACTTTTGCAGTGTCCCACTCCAGGTGTATGGGAACACTCCAAATTGCTACATGTTATTTCATGCCACAGGAAGTTAGAGGAAGATTAGGAGTGAGGAGTTAGGAGGAAAGGAGACAGACTTGGCTCTGTTCTCTTTGGCCTAGCCCAGGGGACCATACTACTGCAACATTTGTAGTCCAAGACTAGGACTTATTGATCCTTTACTGTAATACCCCTTTCGGTGATTAAGAGAATAATTGCTGTATCTTGTGCACCCTTTTCAAAGAATGGAGCAGAGAGTTTGCCTGCCATGAGGGAGACCGCCCTTGGGTTGCTGAATCACTGAAGCACTGAATATTGCTGAATTGCTGAGTGCTGAATATTTAGTTACAGAGGATCCACACTATATTGAAAGGCCGAGTAACCAGAGCAAGATCAGGAACCAAGTATAGTAAGATCCTCATTCCTACACAGTTGAGCTGGAAACCTATCTACACAACCTCACTAAGCCTGCTATTAGGATTTGCAGCTCTACCATCTTGATGTATGACAAAGTGCTGCTTTTGGATGAGACTTCTTGCAAGATTACAATTTACAAGTAAAGTCCCTGTTTGGTTCAACTACTGCCTCTCTCATCATTCTACTCTCCTAATTGCACTTAACGGTGCTGGCGTCACGAACAACACAGGGGCCCAGCCACCAAAGCACCCTAAACACCTACACCATCAAGGGCACCTCAACTTCCATCTAGCTGGTGTTCCTTGCAATAGAGAGTGCCTGTGAGGATTTAGTGCTGTCGTCCCAGGGAGACTCTGCTAACCGTAAGTAAATGAACTACTACCCCCATCGGCCCACTTTGCCTCATGGTCCAACCGCTGCACTTTGTTAAATAATCTGCCCGTTAGAGGATCACATAGGCTGGTTAAGAAGTTGTACACTGCCTTTCTATATGCAGTGCAGTCACTCTGCTGTGCCATGTGCCACTGGCGCAGGGAGTGAAGGATTAGGGGCCCACCTTGCGTAGAAGCCCACCGGGTGATCAACCTGTTCCCCTGTAGGCCAGTCCAAGCCTGGCTGCTATCCATTCATCGCTATTAGGGAAGATTAGCACTGTGAACTGCTCAGAACCGTGCCTTGATGCTGTTGGATGTACTACTACTCCTATCCTGAATGTTAGTAAAGAGAGACTTATTTATTTACTACAACTGTCCGGGTTACTGATTCCTCAACCATCCGCTGTCCACAGCACCTACACCTCCTGCCGTGCACCCCAACTACCAACAGGCAGGAGTCCCAACATCAGGGTGTGCCCTGAGGGAAGAAAGGGTGTGCCCTCCTGTCACTGCACAGCCCCAGGATTCATCGGTGTGAGGCTTGCTGCCGTGATCTGTGTGTATCATCATTGCCAGAGTCACTACCACTCCCATCCTCCACTCGCTTTTCCTGCAGTATTCTCTCCCTTCAGTCTGCCACTTCCCTATATAGGGATAGGAGCTTGTCACACAGGACTAGACCTTTCCGTAAACTGCCCTCTTCTTCAACGGTTGGCTGTCTTCTCCTTCCAGCCCTTGTCCTTTCCTTGCCAGCTTTCTTCTCAGAATTTAGATTCTTCATGGAGAGCATTTATTACGTATTTTACTTTATTCCACTACTTTCAGCACCTTTGGTCTGATTTTATCCATATCTATACCACCTCACCAGCATTTGTACATATGGATACAGCACTGTTATGGTTTTTATCCCGATCCATATGATGCCTGTGATTATTATACCATAGTCTGTTTTGCTGCGTTATCGTCTTTAGTTAGATTTTAAGTATGTTCCTGTATGTTTATGATACTGTGTATTTTTATGCTATCATTTTTCTTTTAGGTTTTATGTGCATTTTCGGTGCTGAAATGCACAGCATCTGACAGTGAAGACCCATTCCTTCTCCGAACATTGACCAATATTGAAGTCTTGCTGGCAGCACCCGGTTGCACTTTTCTGATGTAGCAGCAAGGATGGGGTTAATAAGCAGCTGGTTAGCCTACAAATTACAGTACATACTCTTGGCATTGCGCCTGGTATTAGTAAAACCACATCCGGTAAGCCCGGCTCCCATGTCTGTTTACTTGTATTACATATCCTTCATTATTTCTAGAGAAAGAGGTTTTCTGCGATGTTGTTGGAACAGGAAAGATGTCCAGGCAGATTCCTGCTGATTCATGCGTATTGATAATCTGCTACATTTCCACTAGTTCCTCTCATCAGCTATTACGGGATGTGCTTTTTTGGTGTGTCATGCAGATACCATTTGGAAATTAGCCTTTAATTAAAATAAATATTTAACCCAGGGGTGTAACTAAAGGGGGTACACAGGTAAGTAGTCATACCCGGACCCCTCGGTCACATCAGACAAAATGGCACATGGTAGGCAGGGACTCTGTTACATAAGGTCCAGGAAGGTAATCCCTTAAAGACCGGACCTATTTTCATTTTCGCATTTTTCATTTTTTTCCTCCCCATGTTGCAATTACCATAACTTTTTTATTTTTCCAGTTCAAATAGCCATATGAGGGCTTTTTTTATTTTTAAAGCTACCATTTAATTTACAATGTAAAAATTCTTTGTGGGGTAAAATTTAAAAAACTAAACAAAACAGAATTCCGCCAAGGTTTTTTCGGGATTTGAGTTCACTGTGCACTAAAAATGACCTGATGTCCTTATTCTGCGGCTCTGTACGATTGTGGTGATACCAAACTTGTGTAGTTTTTATTTTGCTTAATGTTGTTTTTTGCATAACGAACAGTAGTTTTTATTGGTACAAATTTTGTGTTATGTACGACTTTCTGATCACTGTTGTGCAATTTTTTTGGGGGACAAGATGACTAAATGGCGAATTGCGTGCTTTTCATTTTTTTTTCCATTACGGCATTCACCGCACAGGAAATTTCTTTTTATATTTTATATTTTATTTCAGACGTGGCGATAGCTAATATGTTTATTTTTTATTGTTTATATATTTTTATATTGTTTATTATATTTTATATTAAAACTATTTTTTTAAATAACTATTAGCCCCCTTCTCCTATTCACCCTAATACAGATCTATTAGGCCACACGACCGTAGGTGTCCCGTGCTGCGGACCGCATATGCAGATCCGCAATACACGAGCGCCTTTCCGTGGACATTCCGCATCACAGATGAGGACCCATTCACTTCAATGGGTCTGCAAATCCGGAGATGCAGAATGGTGCGGAACAGAAGCACGGAACGGAACCCCACGGTAGCACTACTACAATCTTTTTGCGAAACGGGCGGATCGCGGACCTATTAAAGTGAATGGGTCCGCGATCCGCTGCGGCTGCCCCGCGGTCGGTGTTCATGCATTGCGGCCCGCAGCACGGACACAGGGTACACACGTTCGTTAGCAGGAGGCCTTAGGCCCCTTTCACACGGGTGAGTTTTCTGCACGGGTGCAATGCGTGAGGTGAACGCATTGCACCCCACTGAATCCGGACCCATTCATTGCTATAGGGCTGTGCACATGAGCGGTGATTTTCACGCATCACCTGTGCGTTGCGTGAAAATCGCAGCATGCTCTATATTGTGCGTTTTTCACGCAACGCAGGCCCCATAGAAGTGAATGGGGCTGCGTGAAAATCGCAAGCAACCGCAAGCAAGTGCGATGCGGTGCGATTTTCACGCATGGTTGCTACGATGAAAGTCTATTCACTGTATTATTTTCCCTTATAACATGGTTATAAGGGAAAATAATAGAATTCTTTAATACAGAATGCTTAGTAGAAGGTCAATTGAGGGTTAAAAAAAAATAATAATTAACTCACCTCCTCCAATTGATCGCGTAAGCTGCCGGTCTCCTGTTCTTTCTTCAGGACCTGTCAAAGGACCTGTGGTGACATCACTGTGCTCATCACATGATACATCACATGATCCATCACCATGGTGGTGGACCATGTGATGAGCTCAGTGACATCACTACAGGTCCTTTGACAGGTCCTGAAGAAAGAACAGGAGACCGGCAGCTACGCGATCAATTGGAGGAAGTGAGTAAATTATTTTTTTTAACCCTCAATTGACCTTCTACTAAGCATCCTGTATTAAAGAATGCTATTATTTTCCCTTATAACCATGTTATAAGGGAAAATAATAAAATTTACAGAATACTGAACCCAAACCCAAACTTCTGTGAAGAAGTCCGGGTTCCGTTCTGGGTACCAAACATGCCGATTTTTCTCACGAGCGTGCAATACGCATTAAAACGCTTTGCACTCGTGGGGAAAAATCGTGCATGTTCCCGCAAGGCCCCCGCATCTTTTCCCGCAACGCCCGTGTGAACCCAGCCTTAGGGTGAATAAGACTTTTACACTGTCCCTGCTGAGCTGTGCCTTGTACATAGCTCAGCATGGAGATTGCCATGGCAAGCCTGGAGCACTTCAGCAGTGTCCTGCAACCAATGGCAACCAATCAGAGCCCCACGATTTCACTGCGGGGGCTCTGATCGGAAGGCAGACGGAGCCGCATTCCTCTGCCTTCACTCACAGGCGCTGTGATCAGCGTTGATCGCGGCAGCTGGGGGATTAAATGACGGGGGCGGCGCACCTGCAGAGGCCAGCTCCATACAGATGCGGGCGCATTATGCCTTACATGCGTTATGTGTTAAGGGGTTAAAGGGATTGTATCGCTTCAGCAACTGGCATGCATCATGTAGAGAAAGTTAGTACAAGCCACTTTCTACTGTATTGTTATTGTCCATTTTGCTTCCTTGGCTTGATTAATTTTACCATCGCATTATACACTGCTCGTTTCCAGAGTTACGACCACCCTGCAATCCAGAAACGGTGGTCGTGCTTTCACACTGTAGGAAAAAGCTCCAGTCTATGCTCACTCCTGTAGTCAAGGCCACCAGAGAGGGTGGAACTCTTTTCCTATAGTATGCAAACACGACCACCAATGCTGGATTGCAAGTTGGTCATAACCATGGAAACGAGCAGTGTATAATGTGATTGAAAAATGAATCCAGGAAGCAATATGGAGACTCACAATACATTAGTAAGTGCCTTGTATTAACTTTCTCTACATGATAGATGCCACTTGCTGATGTGAGACAACCCCTGTAAGATATGGAGGCTGACTGAACCTGCAGAATCAGTATCAGGTCACTTCAATTTTTAATTTCTGCAAATGGTTAAAAGTGTTGCGCTTGAGCAATAATTAAGTCCCCATCGATGTATGTACTCTGTGGTCTACTAAACATTTTGATGAGAAGTACACCACATTGCATAGATTTGCAGCTGAATATGCGACTTCCGCCCCCGCTCACACCACCTTTCCACCAGCATCTAAAACACCGCTCTTAATAAATGACCCCATTAGTTCCCACTGTGGTGATCTCACCTTCTGCAATACCCCCGTGTATGATATACCAAAATCTAGACTGCCAATTCCCTACTTCCATCTACCATCTGTAACACCCCCGAGTTGTGTTACGAAACTCTTTTACCCCGCTACAACCTGTTAAGAGTATTTGCCTTGCCATCTGATGTTATTCCACATAATATTCTCACCAATGTGCATTGTTTAATGTATATTGTTGTCAATCTTCATGTTCACCAGCAGGTGGCAGCAATGTGTTAGCAGGGACTTAAGTCAGTTTAGTGTTTCTGAACTGGAATAGTTCATTCCAGTTTAGCTCCCCCCTCTGTGAGCAAAGTGGGTTGTGCCCACATCCTGCCTCATGGGGACGGAAGGAAGTTAGAGTTAGTGTGCTAGCCACCCCTGCTAGGGGAAGGCTGTGCGTGTAGGAGCTCCCAGATATAGGGATCCAAAGCCAGGATCTTGTCTCGGCTGAGACATTGATCATCATCCCCAGCCTAAGCTTTGCAGCCTCAGCTGGAAGAAGCAAGCAGAAAGCAAGCAGAAAGTTACAGACAACTCCAATTACAGGAAGAAGCCATACCCTGTGAAGTTAACTGAGTCAAAGTCCAGAGACCCAGGAGAAGCCATATTCCTCCTCAGCTACTCAGTCCCCAGACAGCAGAAGATAGAAAGCGCAGAATCTAAATTCCTGCCACAGTATAGAGCTACAAAGCAGACGTCCTTTCCTGCAAAACGCCAGGTACATGATAGAGCAGAAGATATATTCCTGCCACACATTGCCAATACCTGCTGGGACCAAAGACTAAAGCTGTATCTTGATTGGATGAAAACTACAACCAGTAAAGACAAGTTTGAACTTTACCAAAGGTCTGGATCTCAATTACTGCTGCAAATCCCTATATTACTCCTACTAGCACCACACTCATTTTATTGCAAGTGAGCCAGGATCCAGGAGTCCAGCCGTACTCAGGTAGGAGACACGGTTGACACCATTACTACTACCATACAGAGACATTACACCACTCTGGCATTCCTAACCTGGTGCGTGAGTTATAACAACTTAAAGGGCCCTGTGTTAGTACCCTGCGCACGCTGCAATTGGCATCACAAACAAAACTATAGACTATTATACCCCTATCCTGACCCACTGCATAATTTGGCATCCGTGTAACCGTACCACGGTCCGGCTCATTGCACATCCCTCTCTAGAATCAACTTACAATCAACCTAAAAACAAACTAACATGTTTTACCCTAGAATAGGGTGTGAAGTATGAGGAAGCTCCCTATTCTTCACTCTTAATTCCTGCAAGGAGGTATGGACTTTACCACTCAGATTTACAGGTTGTAGTCCCCAGAGTAGTCAGCAGAAGCGCTGATAGTATTGAGCCAAACAAGCCGAGTCCAAGTGCCTAGCATTCACGTACGGCCACGCCTGGAGCTATGGCCACCAGCTGAGACCTGCTGTTGGAACCAAGAACAATGGAACACTTGGTTTAGGACTTTACATGGCGTAATCTGTGAGTAACTGTGAGCCATGAAATTCATTAGCTCAGTCAATTAAAGGATTATCCCATAATAGATGTAAAAAATGAAAATCTGCCATCATATAATACATGTCAATCTCTTTCTAACAAACCTAGAACCAGCCCTGTACCTCACATGGATCCAGAGATCTCCACATTCATTGCTCCAATTGCTCTGTTAGAGTACTTTCACACTTGCGTTATTCTTTTCCGGCATTGAGTTCCGTCCTAGGGGCTCAATACCGGAAAAGAACTGATCAGTTATATCCCCATGCATTCTGAATAGAGAGTAATCCGTTCAGGATGCATCAGGATGTCTTCAGTTCAGTATTTTTGCCTTTTCAGGACGGAGATGATACAGCAGCATGCTGCGGTTTTATCTCCGTCCAAAATTCCGAAACACTTGCCGGAATGCCGGCATTTTTCACATTGAAATGCAGGTCCGAGTGTTCCGGCAAAACGGATCCGGCATTGCGGTCTGCGCATGCTCAGACCGCAAAAAATGTGAACAAAAATAAATGCCGGATCCGTTTTGCCGGATGACACTGGAGAGACGGATCCGGCATTTCAATGCATTTGTCATATGGATCAGGATCCTTATTCGTCTGAAAAATGCCATCAGTTTGCATACGTTTTGACGGATCCGGCAGGCAGTTTCGGCGACGGAATCCTCTGCCACAAGTGTGAAAGTACCCTTAGATTTATTTCAAGCTGACAGCTCAGGGTGTGTGTCCTTTCTGCTGCAAATGTCTCCCTAGCACAGCTCAGGGGACACAACCTTTCTTCTGAAGCTTCCCCCTATCATATCTCGAGGGAGGCATGTCCTTTGTGTTCCTGCTCTGTCCCTATCACAGCTCATGGGGTATGTCCTTTCTATTGCAGCTCTGTCCCTATCACATCTCAGGGGGTATGTCCTTTCCGCAGCAGCTCTCCCCCTATCACAGTTCAGGAAGTATGTCCTTTTTTCTGCAGCTCTCTCCTGCAACTTCTAAAAAAAGATCTGGCTGGTGGCAGTTGAAGGACAGAACTGAGCATGTGCGACCACCTCAGTGACATAGACGGAGACATGAGGAAAAGAACAGTCAGTAGGTGGCACTATACAGATCGATTTTATTGAATAGTACACAAACTATCATTTTATTCAGCATTTCAGGATATCAATGAGCAATAATAAGTGTACACATTGATTCAGATGTTAACATACCCAGAGGGTACACGGACCATCAGAATAGACAGAACCAATACCGTATGTACGAATTTGAAGTGTGCGGGTGAGCCACTTTCAGAATATGAGCCTATATAACATTGGTAATGAAAGGTGTGAAAAAAGAGTTTTAAAGAGTCTCTGTCACTTCTCTTGCATTCCACATGAAATAATTTTGGATCATCCGTTCTTGTAACGCTGTTGTGCCATTCCTCTATTATTCCTGACATAAGTTTTCAAACAAATGCACAGCTAAGGGTCCATTCACACGGCCGTCCATGCCCATGCTGCGGACCGCAAATTGCTGTCCGCGATGCACGGGCCATGTGAATCCCATATTGCAGAACAGACTAATTCACTTTAATGGGTCTGCGATCTGCAACATACAGCAAAAGATAGGACATGGCCTATTTTCTGCATTGCGGATGCACGGACGAAAAAGCGCACGGAAGCGCTTCCAATCCTTGCCTTCGCATTGCGCCGTATCTTAAGGATTGCAGACCCAAGTCAATGGATCCGCATCCATCATACGGAGTACACACAGCCGATGCTCGTATATTGCGGACCTGCTGTTTGTGGTCCGCAATACGGGCACGGACAGCCTACGGACGTGTGAATGGACCCTTAGTGATAACAGCTGGGTGTCACAGGTTAAGGGGAAGGGAAAACACCAAATACACACCACAACGGATAGACAACAATCTAGGCCTCAAAAGCTAAGGAAGAGGGATGGTGACCTCCTAGTAATCCCTAGGCCTTTCCCTAACTCCTGCCAGTATGAGCAGATCCTGATGGTGGAAATACTCATACACCGAAAACCTATGCCCTGCTAAAACTGACGAGCCCTAGGATGGGTAGCAGGGGATGAGACAGCTGATTCCTTCCAGAATGAAGGAACCTGCGTCTCCCTGAGGCCTAGAAACAACACACACCAGATAATAAGAAACAGCAAAAGCAACAAGTGCTTAGCTTAGAGATGTATGGAGAAGCAGGAGATCCAAGACAAACCAGCACTAGCAGCTCCAAGCAGAAACTATCAACCGCATGGTCAGCAGTGTGAGGCGGATCTAAATAGAGCCTCATCACTGATAACAAGCAGAACCTGAGGAGAGGTGAGATCCTGCCAAACAACAACATACATAGGAAAACAGAGAGACCTGTCAGATAGCCTCACGTGCAGCAAGTCTATCCGATCTTCTCACCTCTGTCACAGGAGGGACTGTGACACTGGGCATGGAAGTCCCTGCACAGTTAGTGCTCATTCAGACGACCGTGTGAATAGGTCTGCATCCATTCCTCAATTTTGCGGAACGGGTGCGGACCTATTCATTTCAATGGGGCTGCAAAAGACGTGGACAGCACACCGTGTTATGTCGGCATCCATAGTTCTGTTCCGTGGCCCCACAAAAAAGATAGCTCATGTCTTATTCTTGTCCTCTATTGCAGACAAGAATAGGCATTTCTGTCATAGTGCCGGGCATGTGCGGTCCGCAAATTACAGAACGCACCCGGGCCGGTATCGGTGTTTTGCGGATCCGCAATTTGTGGAGCGCAAAACACTACGGCTGTCTGAATAAGCCTTTAGTCACTATGCAATTGGTCAATTGGTAACAACTGATTGTGCATTTATTTATAAGCTTCTAGCAGGAATAATAGAGAAATGACACAACATAGATATCTGTGAAGGTTCTTATTCATCCAGGTCATGCTATATCAGTAGTAATAAGTCAGAGGAGCTGGACTTGTATTTTCTTTTTTAACCTGAAGATGTTTTGCTAGTCATCTCACTGGCTTTCTAAATTAGAAATGCGTGTGCAAAAAATCTCCAGCAATAAATACTGGTGACTCACGCTTCAGTCATGGAGGCAATGCTGTTCTAACACCTCTTCCGAGGCAGTTTAATCATACCCAATAGCTTCAGTCATGCAAATGCAATCAACATCTTACCTTCTTAACTGAAACACTAGTCACCAGCATTTAAAGACGCACTCCCACAAAAAAATGTATTCTCTGACCTGTTAGAAAGGTGCATGATGTAATCTATAGTGAAGGTAATATTCTTACCAGTAACTGTATTTGCGAGTTATAACCTCCCTTCTGATCCTAAGCTGTGTCATGTGACCAGCGCTCTGACTTTCCAAATAACACAGCATCTTATGTGTTGACAGGAGGCCAGTTTCTCTATGTATTCCTATGGAGACCTCAATGTGATTCTCATAGGTGTGAATAGAGAAGTCACTGACTTCCTGTCCTGTGTCAGCTGGAGAGGCAGAGTGTTGGTCACATTACACAGCTGAGGATCAGAAGGGAGGTTATAACTCACAACTACAATGGCTACACTGGTAACATTACCTTCACTACAGTTTACATCACGTACTTTTCTAACAGGTCAGAGAATAAAAATGTTTGTGGGAGTGACACTTTAATGTATAAGCCATTCTAATTAAGAAAGCTAGTCGGATGACTAGCAAATCGTCTTCAAGAATAAAAATACAAGTTGCTGTGACGTACTACTCATAGCAAAACACAGAGTGATAAGAATAGATGTTCCAGAATTTTTATTACATGGAGAATGCAAGTAGTTACTAAAAACAGACATGTCAGGAGAGGGGAGAGGTCCACTTTAAAGTGCTTTAGTGTTGGCCTTCATAATCAGCAGATCAGGATATTGGCACACTAGTACTACTATTAATACTACAGTAACTTTATAAGGTGTCTCCCCATTTCCACTTTTCTTATTGGAGTGTTGTAATATATGCATCAAAGTTTCTGTATGTTTTTAATACATTTAAAGGGGTATTCCCATTTTAGACAATGGGGGCATAGCGCTAGGATATGCCCCCATTGTCTGATAGGTGCGGGTCCCACCACTGGGACCCGCACCTATATCGAGAACGGAGCGGAGAGTGCTGTGGCTGGAGGACCCCAGGTTACCCGAGGTCCGTCCACCACCAAGCGCTAATCACCGCCTCTCCCATAGAAGTGAATGGGAGCGTGCCACGCATGCGCGGCCCATGCTCCCATTCATTTCTATGGGGCAGACGGCAATAGCCGAGCCAGCGCTGTGCACTCTCCTTCACTTTCGGGGCTCCGTTCTCGATATAGATGCGGGTCCCAGCACCTATAAGACAATGGGGGCATATCCTAGCGATATGCCCCCATTGTCTAAGATGAGAAAACACCTTTAAAGGTTTTTTTTTACTTTTGTATTCCTCAGGATAGGTCATCAGTATCTGATCAGTGGGGGTCTGACAGTCTGACCCCAGCCAATCAGCTGTTTGAGGAGACAGCAACGCCCTGGTGAGTGCCGCAGCCTCCTTACAACTTCCCAAGCACAGCGCCGTACATTGTATAGTGGCCGTGCTTGGTATTGCTGCTCAGCCGCATTCACTTGAATGAGACTGAGTTGCGCCTAGGTCATGTGACTCATGAATGTGACATCACTGGCCGCAACCTTCTCAAGTAGCTGATCGGCGGGGGTCCAGAGTGTCGGGACCCCACCGATCAGATATTGATGGCCTATCCTGAGGAACCCTCTAAGCACGTTATCTTGCAATCAAGTAAGGCCTTATTCACAAGCATGAACACTCATGATTCTTCCTTTTCTGTTCAAATAGCGTCCTGTACATGTCAACAACCATTCCAGAAGACGCCATTGGCTAAACGCAGTTAGGGTGCTCGGTGGGTGAGCTGCGGACTTGCTGATCTTGGTCTCTGTGGTATTTGATCCTGCAGTCAGGTTACTTACATGCATTATATGTACCGTACATACCTGTTATTACTAGAAACCATTTCTGGACACTGAGCTCCCTCTAGTGGCAGCTGCAAGTAACTGCAATGACTGAGTCCCAGCAAGCTAGGGAAGCAGTGCAGTACCAGTCATGTGCCCTGTCCCTTTGGTAGGTATGGCAATACCAAGGGAGTAACAGCTTTCAACTTAGGCTACATTCACACGACCGTATCTGTTTTGCGGTCCGCAAAACACGGATCCACAAAAAATACGGATGACGTTCGTTTGGCATCCTTTTTTTGTGTGGATCCATTGTAACAATGCCTATCCTTGTCCGCAAAACAGACAATAATAGGGCTACTTTCACACTTGCGTTTTTGCCTGATCCGGCAGGGATCAGCAAAAACGCTTCCGTTATTGATAATACAACCGTCTGCATCCGTTATGAACGGATCCGGTTGTATTATCTTTAACATAGCAAAGACGGATCCGTCATGAACTCCATTGAATGTCAATGGGGGGCAGATCCGTTTTCTATTGTGTCAGAGTTAAACGGATCCGTCCCCATTGACTTGCATTGTGTGTCATGCCGGATCCATTTTGCTCCGCATCCCATGACGGAAAGAAAACCGCAGCTTGCGTTTTTTTTTCTCCGGTATGGGAATGAAACCAAACGTTTTTTTTGGAGCGCTCCGTTCTGTTCAGTTCCGTTTTGTCCCCATTGACAATGAATCGGGACAAAACGGAAGCGTTTTTCTCTGCTATTGAGATCGGATCTCATCACCGGAAAATGTAAACACAAGTGTGAAAGTAGCCTAGAACATGGTCTTTCTCTTTTGCGGAGCTACGGAACGGACATACGGATGCGGACAGTACACGGTCTGCTGTCCGCATTTTTTGCGGACCAATTGAAACGAAAGGGTCCGCTTCCTATACGCAAAAAAAAAAAAAAGGAACGGACACAGAAACAAAATACATTCGTGTGCATGAAGCCTTAAAGGGGTTCTGCACTTTGTTTAAACTGATGATCTATCCTCTGGATAGATCATCAGCATCTGATCGGCGGGGGTCCGACACCCGGGACCCCCGCCGATCAGCTGTTTGAGAAGGCAGCGGTGCTCCAGGAGCACCACGGCCTTCTCACTGTTTACTGCTGGCCCAGTGACGTCACGACTAGTATCAACTGGCCTGGGCGCGGCTAAGCTCCATTCACTTGATCCCCGCCGATCAGATGCTGATGATCTATCCAGAGGATAGATCATCAGTTAAAACAAACTGTAGAACCCCTTTAAAGTAATCACCCGTACCAAGATCATAAAGTGCATCTCTAAGGGCTCATGCACACGACTGTATTTTCTATCCGTGTCCCTTCCGGTTTTTTTGCAGCCCACATGCGGAACCATTAACTTCAATGGGTCTGCAAAAAACGTAAATGAATGTGTGTATCCACATGTCCGTTCCACAAAAAGATAGAACATGTTCTCTTCTTGTCTGTTTTGCGGACAAGGACAGGCATTGTTATAGTGGATCCGCAAAAAAAACAAAACGATGCAAGACGGAAGTCAAACGGATATTATCCGTTTTTTTAATTTTTTTTGCAAATCCGTGTTTTGCAGACCGCAAAATACTTACGGTCGTGTACATGAGCCCTAAGGCCTCGTGCACACAGGCATGTGAATTTTCTGTTTGCAAATATGGATTCACTAAATACGGATAGCTTCTTCCAGTTTTTTAGCCCCATCCGTAGAAGGGGTTATTGTAATCAGCTAACACGGAAAAAAAGAGGATCTGCTCTCAGATCTGCGGATCGGGAATAGAGATCCGTGACAAAAACTGGATGTGTGCATAGCCCAATGGAGTATTATCTGTTTAGGATAACACACATAAGTACCATAGAGACGGAGCATGCAGCCGCTATGGTAAAACTGGGCAGCACAGTGGGGACCTGGTTTATTCTAAGGGGCCCACGTCTTCTTCCATATACTAGAAGCTTAGATGGTTCCAGGGGCCTCGGTCGGAGTCTCAGGCTCGGCAGGTAGTTACTTTCCTGCAGATGTAATCTATCGTTTTGCTGCAGTCCAAGTCATTCCATCCCCCGGAAATCATCTCGGTGCAGTGCTCCCGCTGAGCGGAGTTATTCGGTTCACCTGCATACCAGTTACTGTACAGAAAAATATCATGCAGGATAAGTGGAATATAACGTTATACCCCCCCCCCCCCAAGTCATTATCATGGCAGTAAAGCCTTGACCGTGAAAAACACACAAAGGATACATGAGCAGGGCCGCTTTAAACATACAGCACTTGCACAAGGCCACCTCGATAATGGCACCACTTTTAGGGTCCATTCGCGCATCCGAGTGTGTTTTGCGGATCCACGGATCAGTGGATCCTCAAAACACAGACATCGGCGATGTGCGTTCCGTATTTTGCGGACCGCACATCGCCGGCACTTGATGGAAAATGCCTATTCTTGTCCGCAATTGCGGACAAGAATAGGACATGTTCTATTTTTTTCGGACCCGGAAGTGCGGGTCCGCAATTCCATATCCAGGCAGCACATCGTGCTGCCCCCATAGAAATGAATGGGTCCGCAAATTCCGTTCGGAACGAAATTGCGGACGTGTGAATGGACCCTTAACGGTATCCGAGCCATACAGTGGCATCCGTACACCATAGAGTTCCATTATAAAAATAAAAAAAAGTATACGTGTTTTTTACCGGACTGTGCAGGATACAAGAACATGGTGTGCTGCGTTTTTGTATCCTTTTTTTTTTGTAATGTATATGTCAAACAGAGGCATAAAACGTGATGTGAACCCAGCCTAAGTGGCGCATTACTGTGACGGCATCATCCTGCCTTCTCCCGGCTGTGAGGAGTACAAGACACTGGCTTCTCAACATAAGCGTTGCGATGACGCGACTCTATAACACCGTCTGTGTGCGGGGTGGTGCCAGCTATTCCTTTTGCCCTCACTGCCCTTTCACGGCTTTCTACTTGGGAACAGGGTTATGTAAGTATATATAGTTTTCATTCTGAATTACATTTAAGTTACTGCGGGTATATTGACTCTGTATGTTGAGGCCATAAAAGGGGTATTATTGCTGTGTGAGGCACTAAAAGGGGCACTGTTACTATATGGAGCCTAACAAGTCACACTACTACTTTGTTGGACCTAGAGGGGGCACTATTACTGTGTGTGGGACCTAAAAGGTACAGCATTACTGTGGGGAGAACATCAGTGGTATTTTTACTGTTTGAGGCACTATTACTGCTTGGGTCACTATCTATCTAGCACTGTGGTTTTGAGGGGAACTGTTGAGTAATGACCTGAAGTCATGGTGGTCTGGGCCAGATAGAGAGGAGAAGGGAGAGCTACAGACTCAATTGGAGGAGACGTCACCTGTGACTCCAAACCTTTCTTATTAATGTGTCAACAAAAAAAAATGCCTCTAAACAGATACAATTCCTGTTAGGGTATGTTCGATCACGTTTCCTTTTTTGGTACTTTTTTTTGCTAAGTAGTTGTAGGACTTCACATGGTAAAGTTGTATAAGGTCGCCCTGACAGCAATATGCAGCACCCCCTGGTGATACTAGATGATGACCTGTAGTAAAAGGGTATTCCTGTCTCAGATATAGTATTTAAAAAGGATATTCCTGGTCTCTCCAGGTGACGTAGCCGACAGCAGATACACATAGCCTTAGGCTTATGTGGCAGTTGTCTCCATTCAAATCTAAGGAGTTATGGAGAGAGCCAAGTGGCTGGCTTTTCTTGGGGGTAACAAAGGTCAGCATTAGGACCTTCCCCTATCAGACATTTATGGCGAATACTGTATAAGTGTCTGAGATGAAGTCGGATCCCTGTCAATCAGCCGATCACTGGGGCAGCCCCATTCATTATAGAATAAAGCAGCCCCAGTGATCAGTTGGATCGACAGGGATCTGACTTCATCTCAGATGTGGAAGTTGAGAAAACCCTTCAATATGTATTATGAATAGTAATTATATAGCACCATCAACTTCTTTCTCGCTTTCCATAACATAATATTGGGGTAACGTGCTGTGATGGCTGCGAAAGACAGGATGTTCCAAAGATAAAACTGTTTACAAGATACATTATGTAGGAGCTTACAATCTACAAGGAATGGAGAAGAGAGGAGCACACGTATGTGGGGAAGGCGAGGATTCCAGTGGTAGTGGTGGCACTAATATGTGTAGTAGTGGTTCACAGTAGCTTTCCCTGTGGCTCTGCAGTGAATGGAGGGTGCCCCCTTTCTTTCCTCAGGGCAGTCCCTGAGGTCTGGGACTCCTGCCTGATGCTAGGTGAGGTGCCCTTGATGTTGTCAGATTTAGAGGTGCGAGGCAGGGCTCCTACATGTTGTAGGCAGGATAATGGCAGAGGTGGAAGGGTGGAGCAAGGCAATAATCAGGTCAAGTAACAAATCCAGTGGTCTTTACTGAGGTAGTTCAGGCTCTGGTAGCATTAAGTTCTCTACAGAGGACATGCCCAACACTTCCAAAGCTGATCATGGAATAACTGGCAGTAAGTCAGGGTTCGGCACCACTGCCTCATCGGACTAAGAAGAAGGGGGGCCTATGCAAGTAGAAAAAGGAGGTGCTCAGTGAAAAAGATACAGAAAACGACAACTCATAGCACCGGCCTATGGCTGTTTTGCATCCTTTCTCAATGCCTATTGGGATCGAGCGTCATTGCACTTAAATCCCTCCCTGCCATTAACCCTTAAACACACAGTTACAATATTAATCATCATTGACACATAAATACATAAAGCAAACATATATATATATATATATATATATATATATATATATAAAAAATAATAATAGAACATAAATAGAGGCATGATGGAGATCCTCGGTCCTTGTCATTTTCTGGTATACAGAGGATCTCTGTTTCGGCGGGTGGCATGGATCGATTTAAGCGCCTATTGTGCTGTGAGGCAGAATGGATTATTAGGACTTCTCTTCTTTTTTTTCATAAATGTTTGCATTATTTATGGGTCTATGATGATTAATATTGTAATTGTGTGTTTAAAGGTTAATGACGACAGAATAGTAGTGGGGGAGGATTTAAGCTCAATGACAATCGATTCCATTAGGCTTTGAGAAGAGGACGCAAAAACGGTCTAATCACTTGTATTGGTGACAAAACCCGAGAACTTCCTCTGAAATATCAGCTATACTTGATTGCCTTTCTATGGGATTATGCCAGTCCTGAATTTAGTAGTAGTGCAGTGGTGCAGATGGTATGAACTGCATAGTAGGAGTTTTATGTATGTCTATGAGTTATGTGCCTTTATCACTCACGTGAACACTGGGATCGTTCCGTCCACCCAACGCCAAGTATATCCATTTTCCCTACGGAGGCCGATCCAGAATCTCTTACTTCCAATGAATGGACGAAGCGCATCCTGGAGGAAGACGGACAGTTCTTAGAAACCGGAAAATCCTTCTTATATTGTCTATTGATCATTCTCACACATCAGCTCCTTGGACTGGGAATAATAATTACTAGTTGTCAAAGTCTCATAGATACATTCACACAAGGTTTTGAACGTGGTGTCAGAACATTACAACGGGGCTATGCAAACCATCATGGCGGTGAGCACCTTCAGAGGCTTCTTTAACCACCTCAGCCCCCAGTGCTTAAACACCCTTGATGACCAGGCCACTTTTTACACTTCTGACCTACACTACTTTCACCGTTTATTGCTCGGTCATGCAACTTACCACCCAAATGAATTTTACCTCCTTTTCTTCTCACTAATAGAGCTTTCATTTGGTGGTATTTCATTGCTGCTGACATTTTTACTTTTTTTGTTATTAATCGAAATTTAACGATTTTTTTTGCAAAAAAATGACATTTTTCACTTTCAGTTGTAAAATTTGGCAAAAAAAACAAGATCCATATAGAAATTTTGCTCTAAATTTATTGTTCTACATGTCTTTGATAAAAAAAAAATGTTTGGGTAAAAAAAAAATGGTTTGGGTAAAAGTTATAGCGTTTACAAACTATGGTACAAAAATGTGAATTTCCGCTTTTTGAAGCAGCTCTGACTTTCTGAGCACCTGTCATGTTTCCTGAGGTTCTACAATGGCCAGACAGTAGAAACACCCCACAAATGACCCCATTTCGGAAAGTAGACACCCTAAGGTATTTGCTGATGGGCATAGTGAGTTCATAGAACTTTTTATTTTTTGTCACAAGTTAGCGGAAAATGATGATTTTTTATTTTTTTTTTCTTTTCTTACAAAGTCTCATATTCCACTAACTTGTGACAAAAAATAAAAACTTCTATGAACTCACTATGCCCATCACGAAATACCTTGGGGTCTCTTCTTTCCAAAATGGGGTCACTTGTGGGGTCGTTATACTGCCCTGGCATTCTAGGGGCCCAAATGTGTGGTAAGGAGTTTGAAATCAAATTCTGTAAAAAATGACCTGTGAAATCCGAAAGGTGCTCTTTGGAATATGGGCCCCTTTGCCCACCTAGGCTGCAAAAAGTGTCACACATCTGGTATCTCTGTATTCAGGAGAAGTTGAGGAATGTGTTTTGGGGTGTCTTTTTACATATACCCATGCTGGGTGAGATAAATATCTTGGTCAAATGCCAACTTTGTATAAAAAAATGGGAAAAGTTGTCTTTTGCCAAGATATTTCTCAAAGAGCACCTTTCGGATTTCACAGGTCATTTTTTACAGAATTTGATTTCAAACTCCTTACCACACATTTGGGCCCCTAGAATGCCAGGGCAGTATAACTACCCCACAAGTGACCCCATTTTGGAAAGAAGAGACCCCAAGGTATTCGCTGATGGGCATAGTGAGTTCATGGAAGTTTTTATTTTTTGTCACAAGTTAGTGGAATATGAGACTTTGTATGAAAAAAAAAAAAAATCAGCATTTTCCACTAACTTGTGACAAAAAATAAAAAATTCTAGGAACTCGCCATGGCCCTCACGGAATACCTTGGGGTGTCTTCTTTCCAAAATGGGGTCACTTGTGGGGTAGTTATACTGCCCTGGCATTTTCCAGGGGCCCTAATGTGTGGTAAGTAGGTAAATGACCTGTGAAATCCTAAAGGTGCTCTTTGGAATATGGGCCCCTTTGCCCACCTAGGCTGCAAAAAAGTGTCACATGTGGTATCACCGTATTCAGGAGAAGGTGGGGAATGTGTTTTGGGGTGTCATTTTACATATACCCTTGCTGGGTGAGAGAAATATCTTGGCAAAAGACAACTTTTACCATTTTTTTATACAAAGTTGGCATTTGACCAAGATATTTATCTCACCCAGCATGGGTATATGTAAAATGACACCCCAAAACACATTCCCCAACTTCTCCTGAGTACGGCGATACCAGATGTGTGACACTTTTTTGCAGCCTAGATGCGCAAAGGTGCCCAAATTCCTTTTAGGAGGGCATTTTTAGACATTTGGATACCAGACTTCTTCTCACGCTTTGGGGCCCCTAGAATGCCAGGGCAGTATAAATACCCCACATGTGACCCCATTTTGGAAAGAAGACACCCCAAGGTAATCAATGAGGGGCATGGCGAGTTCATAGAAATTTTTTTTTTTTGGCACAAGTTAGCGGAAATTGATATTTTTAATTTTTTTCTCACAAAGTCTCCCGTTCCGCTAACTTGGGACAAAAATTTCAATCTTTCATGGACTCAATATGCCCCTCACGGAATACCTGGGGGTGTCTTCTTTCCGAAATGGGGTCACATGTGGGGTATTTATACTGCCCTGGCATTCTAGGGGCCCTAAAGCGTGAGAAGAAGTCTGGAATATAAATGTCTAAAAAAATTTACGCATTTGGATTCCGTGAGGGGTATGGGGAGTTCATGTGAGATTTTATTTTTTGACACAAGTTAGTGGAATATGAGACTTTGTAAGAAAAAAAAAATATAATTCCGCTAACTTGGGTCAAAAAAATGTCTGAATGGAGCCTTACAGAGGGTGATCAATGACAGGGGGGTGATCAATGACAGGGGGGTGATCAATGACAGGGGGGTGATCAATGACAGGGGGGGGTGATCAATGACAGGGGGGGGTGATCAATGACAGGGGGGTGATCAGGGAGTCTATATGGGGTGATAACCACAGTCATTGATCACGCCCGTGTAAGGCTTCATTCAGACGTCCGTATGCGTTTTGCGGATCCGATCCATCTATCAGTGCATCCGTAAAAATCATGCGGACATCTGAATGGAGCTTTACAGGGGGGTAATCAATGACAGGGGGGTGATCAGGGAGTCTATATGGGGTAATAACCACAGTCATTGATCATGCCCCTGTAAGGCTTCATTCAGACGTCCGGATGCGTTTTGCGGATCCGATCCATCTATCAGTGGATCCGTAAAAATCATGCGGACGTCTGAATGGAGCTTTACAGGGGGGTAATCAATGACAGGGGGTTAATCAATGACAGGGGGGTGATCAGGGAGTCTATATGGGGTGATCACCACAGTCATTGATCACGCCCCTGTAAGGCTTCATTCAGACGTCCGGATGCGTTTTGCGGATCCGATCCATCTATCAGTGCATCCGTAAAAATCATGCGGACATCTGAATGGAGCTTTACAGGGGGTTGATCAATGACAGGGGTGTAATCAATGACAGGGGGGTGATCAGGGAGTCTATATGGGGTGATCACCACAGTCATTGATCACGCCCCTGTAAGGCTTCATTCAGACGTCCGTATGCGTTTTGCGGATCCGATCCATCTATCAGTGCATCCATAAAAATCATGCGGACATCTGAATGGAGCTTTACAGGGGGGTAATCAATGACAGGGGGGTGATCAGGGAGTCTATATGGGGTGATAACCACAGTCATTGATCATGCCCCTGTAAGGCTTCATTCAGACGTCCGGATGCGTTTTGCGGATCCGATCCATCTATCAGTGCATCCGTAAAAATCATGCGGACATCTGAATGGAGCTTTACAGGGGGGTGATCAATGACATGGGGGTGATCAATGACAGGGGGGTGATCAGGGAGTCTATATGGGGTGATCACCACAGTCATTGATCACGCCCCTGTAAGGCTTCATTCAGACGTCCGTATGCGTTTTGCGGATCCGATCCATCTATCAGTGCATCCGTAAAAATCATGCGGACATCTGAATGGAGCTTTACAGGGGGGTGATCAATGACAGGGGGGTAATCAATGACAGGGGGGTGATCAGGGAGTCTATATGGGGTGATCACCACAGTCATTGATCATGCCGCTGTAAGGCTTCATTCAGACGTCCGGATGCGTTTTGCGGATCCGATCCATCTATCAGTGCATCCGTAAAAATCATGCGGACATCTGAATGGAGCTTTACAGGGGGGTGATAAGGGAGTCTATATGGGGTGATCACCACAGTCATTGATCATGCCCCTGTAAGGCTTCATTCAGACGTCCGGATGCGTTTTGCGGATCCGATCCATCAATCAGTGGATCCGTAAAAATCATGCGGACGTCTGAATGGAGCCTTACAGGGGGTTGATCAATGACAGGGGGTAATCAATGACAGGGGGGTGATCAGGGAGTCTATATGGGGTGATCAGGGGTGATCAGGGGCTAATAAGGGGTTAATAAGTGACGGGGGGGGTGTAGTGTAGTGTAGTGGTGCTTGGTGCTACTTTACTGAGCTACCTGTGTCCTCTGGTGGTCGATCCAAACAAAGGGGACCACCAGAGGACCAGGTAGCAGGTATATTAGACGCTGTTATCAAAACAGCGTCTAATATACCTGTTAGGGGTTAAAAAAAACACATCTCCAGCCTGCCAGCGAACGATCGCCGCTGGCAGGCTGGAGATCACCTCTCTTACCTTCCGTTCCTGTGAGCGCGCACGCCTGTGTGCGCGCGTTCACAGGAAGTCTCGCGTCTCGCGAGATGACGCATATATGCGTGACTGTGCGCAGCGCTGCCACCTCCGGAACGCGATCCTGCGTTAGGCGGTCCGGAGGTGGTTAAAAAGCTTATGCTCCAATGAATACTTAGAATGGATCAGGTCCTCCCCTCCTAAGCAACCGTAGTACAGTGTGCAATATAGCTCCAGTTTCCACACCATATAATGGGCCAAAATACACCCACTTTATAATGTGAATGATGTAAATTATTAGCGTTACCCATAAAAAATATGTGTGCCATTAAAAGGATTTTCTGAGATTTTACTACTGATGACCTATCGTCAGTATCTGATCTGTTTGAGAAGGCACCGGTGCTCCTGTGAGCACCGCGGCCTTCTCCGTGCTGACCAAGCACAGCGCCGTACATTGTATAGTGGCCGTGCTTGGTATCGCGCTCATCCCCATTCACTTCAATGTTGCTGAGCTGCTCCTAGGCCATGTGACCGATGAACATGTCGTCACTGACCTAGGAAAAGCTGTGAGAATGCCGCGTTGCTCACAGGAGTGCCGATGCCTTCGTAAACAGCTGATCAGCGGGGGTCCCATGTGTCGGACCCCCGCCGATCAGATACTGATGACTACAGATGAGCGAATAAAAAAAAAAATTGATTTGACCAGCTCGCCGAATTTTTTGAAATTATTTGGTTCGATCCGAATTTATTCACGGTGAATCGCGTTAAAAAAACAGCTATTTCCGGGCTGCAAAGAGCCTTTTTAGTGGTGTAGAACACTGTGCCTTGCAGTAACATGCATAGGGAGTCTGCTGGGGTAGTGAAACAATACTGTGAGTCAGTATGACATGCAGATGACAGGCGTCGCTCTTAGAATCACTGGACACTTCACTTATTTGGGCAGTCACGGGGCCAAAACTGAACAAATAACTCAAGTGTGAACTCAGCCTTAAAGGTCAATGTTAGCGCCAAGAAGAAGCGCACTCCTTTTACACCGTCATCAGCTGATTTCACATAGATGTCTACAGAACCTGTAGAGCCCCCACCCAACAGAGTAGAGATGGTGTCAGCAGTAAGTTTGTGTTGACGTCACTGATTATTTTGCTCTTCCTCTGATCCGTCAGAAGAATAACCCCTAAAAAACTGATCCTGTCTGTGGAGCATCCGCCTTCACTCGGTCAGCATTTGGTCAGTAATCCAGCAGTATTCTTATAGCCAAAAAAACAGGAGTGGATCCAAAACAGAGATGACACGTGAATGGAATATTTGCATGTCTTCTGTGTTTTGTACCCACTCCTGCTTTTGGCTACCAAATCATAAGCCAATTCTGATGCAAAATAGGGACCATGTCATGCAGGCCTTACAGCTGTTACATAGACAGGACCTGTTGTGTGTCTCATTTTTCTTCCTTCTGACAGATCAGAAGAAGGGTCAAATAAATTATGATGTCAACCAGGCCGAAAGGCAAAAGAGTGGCCCAGTCATGAAGTGGGGAGGGTGGGAACAGCATGAGAAGTCCATAGAGTGGCCCTATGACATAGTGGTGAGGTGGAAGCAGCATGAAGAGACCACAGAGTGGCCAAATGATAGAGTCTGGAGGTGGCAGCAGCATCAGGAGGAGGCCACAGACTGGCTCAATGACAGTGTGGTGGTGGCAGCAGCAGCATCATCATGTGGCCACAGAGTGGCACAATCACAGAGTATGGAGGTGGCAGCAGCAGCAGCATCAGGAGGAGGCCACAGAGTGGCACAATGACAGTGTGGAGGTGGCGCAACATCAGGAGGCCACAGTGTGGCACAATAACAGTGTGGAGGTGGCGGCAGCAGCATCAAGAGAATGCCATAGGGTGGCACAATGACAGTGTGGAGGTTGCAGCAGCAGCATGAGCAGACCACAGAGTGTGGAGGTGGCAGCATCAGGAGGAGGCCACAGAGTGGCACAATGACAGAGTGTGGAGGTGGCAGTAGCATCATCAGGAGGCCACAGAGTGGCACAATGACAGAGTGTGGAAGTGGCAGCAGCAGCATCAGGAGGAGGCCACAGCTTGGCACAATGACAGAGTGTGGAGGTGGCGGCAGCAGCATTAGGACATGGCCACAGGGTGGCACAATGACAGTGTGGAGGTGGCAGCAGCATGAGGAGACCACAGAGTGGCACAATGACAGAGTTTGGAGGTGGCAGCAGCAGCATCAGGAGGAGGCCACAGGGTGGCACAATGACAGAGTGTGGAGGTGGCAGCAGCATCATCAGGAGGCCACAGAGTGGCACAATGACAGAGTGTGGAGGTGGCGGCAGCAGCATCAGGAGGAGGCCACAGCGTGGCACAATGACAGTGTGGAGGTGGCAGCATCAGGAGGCCACAGAGTGGCAAGGTGACATAGTATGGAGGTGGCAGCATGAGGACACCACAGAGTGGCAAGGTGACAGTGTGGAGGTGACAGCAGCATCAGGAGACCACAGAGTGGCAAGGTGACATAGTATGGAGGTGGCAGCAGCATCAGGAGACCACAGAGTTGCAAGGTGACATAGTGTGGAGGTGGCAGCAGCATCAAGAGACCACAGAGTGGCAAGGTGACATGGTGTGGAGGTGGCAGCAGCATCAGGAGACCTCAGAGTGACCAGGTGACAGAGTGGGGAGGTGGGTGGCAATACCAGTACGAACTGAAGATGGTGGGTGAAAGAAGGAGCACTAGGCATCAGATGTGTGGCATCAGGCGGGTGGCAGCATCAGAATAGTAGTTGAGGCAGGTAGCTAGAAGAAACCGGTCTCTTTTGTCAAAGTGTTGGTGTGGCACTATGGATGATCTAGTCTAAAGCAAATCCTGGCTGATCCACGCCTAATTCATCTTGACAAAGGTCAGCCTTTCCACATTTTGAAACAGTAGGAGAGAAAAAAAAAAAAAGATTTTATGCTCTTGATAAAGGGACTCTTATCCCGAAACGCGTCGAGATTTTTATTGAAAATAAAGACTTCTACTTCATCCAGGAGCCCTCGGTGTCATCCTTTGGGGACCAGAGAAGCTACACTTACTGCCTACAGGTGACCTCGGCGGGGAAAGTGCAAGTATTGGTGTATTGAGTTTATCCTTTACTTCCCTCCCTGGTAAAGTAAGTCCTTTACCATTGCTTTTTTATCAATCAATAGCCACGAATTGGACCCATGTGTGGTACTAAGATTGATGTGTATGCATTTCCATACAAATTTTATTATTATAATTATTTTTTATTAATGTCTCTTATGAACACATTATATGATTCACTACAATATACCAAACTCTCACTTCATGAGACTCAAAATATACTTCCAACCCTGTTAACTCTATCGCTTTGTGGCACCCTCTTTTTGCGTCCAGGTTCCCTCCTGGATTAGCACCAGCAACCGTATCTTTTTTTTTTTTTTTTTTTCTCCTACTTTTTTGAATTTATAGTACACAGTTGTGTACTGAACTTTTACGGTCTGGGGAGCTGCCTCACGTTTCTGTTTCTCTTCCTTCATCACGACTCAACACCTCCATCTCTGGGTGATCCCTTGGCACCTCTCATCCCATTCCTCTTTTTCCCCCTTCCCCCATTTCACTTCCCCGTTCTCTAACTCAACTCCTTTTTTCGGTTTTATTTTGCATCTCCACATTTTGGACAGGCAAGTTCTTCTTGGGGTAACTATGGCCCCCGCTGCACTAAACACCCGCTCTGATGCCACACTACTGGCCAGGCAGGACAGCTTTTCCAGGGCAAACTCTGCCAGTTGCAGCCACAAATCCAGTTTGGCTGCCCAGTAGTCCAGCGGATCTTCAATGTGGGGTGGCAGGGTGCTGTCCAAGTATGCCACCACCTGCTGGTTCAGGTCCTGCTCCAGGTCTAGCGGCTGCTGCTGCTGGGGAGTAGTTTCTTCACTAGGCAGGTGAAGAAAGCTGCTCATTAGCGACTCTAGACTCAAGTTTCTGCTAATGGAGCTGTAACTGCTCCTACCCCCCCCCCCCCCTGCCACGGCAGCCATGGCAGAGGAACATGAGGGCAGAGGGCCCCCCCAGTCAGACCTGCGAGAGGATGGACGATGGCGCAGATAGGTAGCGGCCAACTGACTACATAGGATGTCTCTATAGTAGTTCAGTAGTTCGGGTCATTTATGTAAGTGGCTCAGAGGGACTCCCTGCCTCCATCTCCACTGCATATTGCCACGGTGTGTCTGGGTCCCCTGCCTCGTCTTCCTCATTGCCCTGTAGCTCCTCTGGCTGCTCCTGCTCCTCCTCTCCTGTCACCTGTGTAGAAAAACCACCCATTTCGCTACACATTGCTTGTGCTCCAATGTCCTCCTCCTCCTCCAATTCAGCCCCCACAGGACTCATGTGGCCGTGAGATCTAGGCACCACATCTCCAGTCCCCTGACCGGCCAGATTTACCAGCATCTGTTCCAGGACATGAAGCAGTGAAATGATGTTGTTCATCCCGTAGTCCTAGTGACTGACAAATAACGTGGCCTCCTCAAAGGTCCTGAGCAAACGGCAGGTGTCACACATGAGCTGCCACTGGCTGACATCGAAGTTACACAGGGGAGTACTCCTGTCCACTTGGATCATCAAGTAATCATTTATGGCCTTTCTCTGTTCGTATAGTAGGTCCAACATATGGAGGGTGGAATTCCAACGGGAAGAAACGTCGCATATCAGCCTATGTTGGGGGATGCCGTTCTGTGCTGCAGCTCAAGGAGGGTGTGCTTTGCGGTGTAAGAGGGGCTGAAGTGCATGCAAAGTTTCCTAGCCATTTTTAGGATGTCTTGCAGATTGGTGGAAGACTTCAGGAACCGCTTGACAACCAGATTGAACATGTGTGCCATGCAGGGCGCATGACTCAGCCCTCCTTGACGCAGCGCTGACATCTTGTTCTTCCCGTTGTCGGTCACCATGGTTCCTATTTTGAGTTGTCGCAGAGAAATCCAGGATTCGATTTCTTGATGAAGGACACGGAGCAGTTCCTCCCCTGTGTGACTCCATTCACCCAGGCAAACGAGGTGCAGAACAGCGAGACACCACCGTGCCCTGAACATGTGGTATGCTGGAGGGGCACTGTGCATTGTCCTTGCAGTTGAGGCTGAGGACACGGTGGAGGATGAGGAGGCAGAGACGGACATTGTCGCAGGACTAACGGCGTGAGAACGTGGAGGCGGAAGCGGTGTCACCTGGCCAAGTTGCTGGTGTGGCTGTGCAGGAACCACATTCGCCCAGTGGGCCATATAGGGCATGTATTGTCCCTGACCGTAGTTACAGCTCCACACGTCGGCGCTGTCGTGCACTTTGGCAGACACCGACAGGCTCAATGACTGGCCCACCACTTGGAAAGAGAGGGACTGCATCTTCAGCAAATTGGCCAGGAGCACGTTCAGCTTCTGCGCCATTGGATGAGTGCAGGCATACTGTTGTCTCTTGGCAATCGCTTCGGTGATCGATTCCTGACGGAATGACTGATCAGGAGCATCAGATGATGGGAAGGACAGACAGTTCCCTTCGGCTGAGGTGGTGGAGCCTTGACTGCCTGAAATCAGGTGCGTACCACTGGGTGATGCAGCGGTTGCTGCGGCAGGCTGGATTACCACATCGGAGCCACGGTTCTCCCAGGCATATGTTGATGCAGGGCCACAGATTCTACAAATGGCCATATTCACCTCCTCTGGCGGCTTAACAAAAAACTGTCACACTACCGAGTAGGTGATTTTACCTCCAATACTCCGCACTGACTGACTACTACCATTGCTGCCTCCGTGAACCCCTGCACCACTACTTTCCGGGCAGGTAGGCTCCTGCGAAGCGGGTGGTCTATCCCGGGCACATTTGGCTCCCGACCTCCCACTGCTGCCACCCTGCTGACTCCCAGCCATGCTAGCGACTTGCTGGTTCCACCGCTGCCTCACGGGCAAGCTGCCACCATCTTCTCCCGATGATGATGAAGCCCCTAATTCACCTGGTTCCCAAGTGCGATCAGCTACATCATCATTGAGTACTGTCTGCACGTTACTGATGTCCTCCTCAACTGTCTCTGGGTCAGGAGCCTGACCGCTTGCAACACGAGCTCCCACGCCACTCTCCTCATCACTACTTGCCCGCCTACAGGAGGAAGCGGCGGATGTCTCCTCCACATCTTGGCTGGCCAGTAGCTGCTGACTGTCCTCTGGTAACTCATCCTCGCTTTATAGTGGAGCTGAGCCCACAGCATACTGCACTACTGAACGGAAAATACAGTAATTTTTTTGCCACTAATACACTCCAAAAAGGGCTTTAATTTTCTCACTTCACCACACAACGGCTAGCCCTTTTTTCCCCACTAATACAAGCCAAAAAATGCTTTAGAAAATATAACTGCACACAAGGGCAAATAAGACGTAGAAATATTTCCTTGTAATAAACCCTGTTAATGGCTGTATCAAACAGCACTTGCAGCCCAATAACAAGAACGGTTTGCTGGAATTACAGAGCTGTATAATGGCAATTTGGGTCCCCAGTCAGTACAACAAGGTGTAATAGGATTGTTCATATTACCCAGGCTGTAAACTCCCCTACTGTACTCTGTTCTTCAATACTGTGGAATGATTCCTCCCTATCCTTTCACTGAACTTCTATACAGCAAAATAAAAGTTTAAAAGTCTTTTCTACCACTGTGCCTAGCGTCTGCTGACATCTCTCCCTGCACTAAGTACACTGGAAAATGGCTGAATCCAAGATGGCTAAGGCTATTTATAGGGCTGTGACATCACAGGGGCTTGCTGGCTGCTGACTGGCTGCATGCATGGCATTGTGGGTGATCCCTCGTTCCTAGAGTTCCTTGCTCCATGTCCTGACACGTGCAGCAGCCATTTTAGGAAAAAATGCAATTCGTTACCACGAAGTGTGAGGAAATTCTGATTTGGTGCAAATCAAATTTTTCCTGAAATTTGGATTTAATTCCACTTCGTCAACTTCGATTCGCTCATCTCTACTGATGACCTATTCTGATGATAATTGATCAGTAATGAAATCTCAGAAAACCCCTTTAATTTTGGTGATTACATGTCCTCCTTGTATGCTCCTAAGTAATCATATATTACCAGTTCCATATTGCTATTCAGGATGAGGAGGGAGGAATCCATTTTGCTGCACTCTTTCTGTGAATTCAGCCACGTCTGATGAGATGAAGAGAAAAAATAGCAACTTGAACCGAGCAGGGTCCATCCAACCGGACAGGACGTACAGAGACCTAGTGATATAATGAGAATATGAAGACTTAGCAAGTTTCCTTCTGTTACAAACTCTCTCATCTCTTGGCACCATGGACTTGGCCCTCTCCTGGATTACATCATTCCTCACAGACTGGACATTTAGTGTTTCCCACTCTCACACCACCTCTTCATCTCACCCCCTCTCTGTTGGTGTCCCTCAAGGCTCTGTCCTAGGACCCCTGCTCTTCTCTATCTACAACTTGGGCCAGGGACAGCTCATAGAGTCCCATGGCTTTCAGTATCACTTTTATTCTGACGACACAAATCTACCTCTCTGGTCCAGACATCACCACCTTACTATCCAGAATCCCACAATGCCTATCTTCCATATCCTCCTTCTTTTTCTCTCACTTTCTAAAACTTAACATGGATAAATCTGAATTTATCATCTTTCCCCCATCTTGCTCAACCTATCTATCACAATCAATGGCTGCACACTCACCCCGGTCAACCAAGTCCACTGCCTTGGAGTGACCTTGGATTCTGCCCTCTCATTCAGACCACACATCAATGCTCTTTCCACCACCTGCCGCTCCAACTCAAAAATATCTCCCGCATCCAAGCATTCCTCAGCCATGAGTTTGCAAAAATGTTTGTACATGTCCTCATCATCTCCTGCCTAGACTACTGCAACATCCTCCTCTGTGGCCTTTCATTTCACAGCCCTCCAATCTATCCCCAACTCTGCTGCCCTGTTAATCCACCTCTCCCCCCGTTACTCCTCTGCCAATCCCCTCACTGGCTCCCCATTGCCCATCCAATTCAATTCAAAATACTAACAAATACATATAAGGCCGTCCACAACCTGCCCATCCCTACTTCCCACAACCGCCTCCAAGATTTCTGTTGTGCATCCCCCACACTCTGGAACTCGCTACCCCAACACATTAGACTTTCACCTACAGTGAAATCCTTCAAAAGAAACTTCAAAACCCACCTCTTCAGACAAGCCTACAACCAGTGACCCTGCTGCCTCTATACCGCCATGACCAGCTTTACCCTCACCTATTGTGTCCTTCCTCCATACCTCGTAGATTGTAAGCCTTCGCGGGCAGGGCCCTCTCTTCTTCTGTACCAGTCTGTAACTCGTCTTGTTCATGATTAGTGCAAAAGTCTATATTATGTATGTGTACCGCTTATCATATGTACTGTGCAGCGCCATGAAATTAATGGCGCTTTAATAATTAATAATAATAATATAATAGGTGATGCAGTACAACATGCACATATGGAGCATTATATAGCTCATCCCCTAGGCTCCCTTGGCAGTATATTGCAGCCCTATAGATATGAGAGCAGTGCCGTCACAGGTCTGGTCACCATCACAGATATTTGGACCCCATAGGGGCAAAAGGTAAGGGGCCCTGAACTGTCTATTATATCCATCAAGTATCCATATTGTACTCTGTTAGGCTAGAGGGACTCTGTTAGGCTGCTATACTTAATGGCAGAATAACAGAAGAAAATGGAGCCTAAAATGCCAGATAATAAATAGTATAAATGTAGACTTTTATTATAATGTAACAAGACACAATTAAAATTGCAATTACATGCATATGATGCCAGAGGACAGGGAACAAAAAAGAACAGGGAAGGAAAAAACGGCGCCACCCTGGGAGGGACACACTGGTCAAGAATGCATAAATACATAGGATCAATAGGGATGTGTATGGTATAATAACCTACCCTAGGATCACATACATGTACATGATAAATGGTAAGTCACTAATCAACTGCAGAGAACCAATAGCAAACAAAAAATAATAATAAAGTAAGTGAAACAAACAGCTATAGTTAATAGCCGCACTGGATGCAAACCTGAAATGTCAGTGAACATCCAGGTAAGAAAAATAAAGAGGGTGAACATGCAGAAGGGACTCACCTAAAATAGACCAGAAGTGTGACAACCAGGATGGCGCTACCCCAACGCGCGTTTCGGCGTGCCTTCGTCACCCCCTGACGAAGGCACGCCGAAACGCGCGTTGGGGTAGCGCCATCCTGGCTTCCTTTTTTGTTCCCTGTCCTCTGGCATCATAATTGCAATTTTAATTGTGTCTTGTTACATTATAATAAAAGTCTACATTTATACTATTTATTATCTGGCATTTTCGGCTCGATTTTCTTCTGTTATTCTGCCATTGTACTCGGGAGCTTGTGCCGAGTTATTTCTCGGGGGCGCTATTTGTGGCTATATTACTTAATGGCTGCATATGTAACACCCCAGAGTGGTGTTACCACTCCTGCACCCAAGGCCGGTGCAAGGATTTTTGCTCACACAAGCGAAGCTACATTTTGCCCCCCCCCCCCCCCCTCAACTTGGTGGGGGTGATGTAAAGAGGAGGGGGTGATGTAAAAAGGAGGGCGTGATGTCACATGGAGGGGGATGAGAAATGTGACATGGAGGGGGGAGAAATGTGACATGGAGGGGGGAGAAATGTGACATAGGGGGGTGATGTAACATGGAGGATGAGAAATGTGACATGTAAGACATTTCTCCCCCTCCATGTAACATTTCTCCCCCTCCATGTCACATCACCCCCTGCTTTTTATATCATCCCCTTTGTGTCACATTTCTCCCCCCATGTCACATTTCTCCCCCTCCATGTCACATTTCAACCCCTCCATGTCACATTTCCCCCCCCCATGTCACATTTCTCCCCTTAATGGCACATTTCACCCCCCCATGTCACATTTCTCCCCCTCCATGGCACATTTCTCCCCTCCATGGCACATTTCTCCCCCCTCCATGGCACATTTCAACCTCTCGAAGGCACATTTCTCCCCCTCCATGTCACATTTCTCCCCCTCCATGGCACATTTCTCCCCCCCATGTCACATATCCCCCCCTATGTCACATTTCTCCCCCCTCCATGTCACATTTCCCCCCTCTATTAATGTTGTGTAAAAATAAACATTATGCTCCTCACCTGGCCCTGGTTGTCTGCAACAGCTCCCCTTCTCTGTGTGGTCCTGGTATCTTCTCTCTGTGCTCCCAACAAGACTTTGAGGACCTTTCCCACTCTGCCAATCAGTGGCTGCAGCTGTGTCATGTGTCAGACCAGTGATTGGCTCAGTAGGAAATCACTGCCCTGACACGTGACACAGCTGCGGCCACTGATTGGCAGAGTGGGAAAGGTCCTCAAACAACTTGTCAGGACTCGGGAGCCCAGAGAGAAGATATGAGGCCCACCACACAGAGGAGAACAGCCGCAGGAGGCCGGCGGCATGCAAGTGATTAATAAAAAAAAATAAAGTTTCATTTTTTAGCCCCCCCCCCCCCCCCTTCTCAGCGCCCTAAGGCGGCCGCTTGGTCTGCCTTATTATAGCACCGGGCCTGCCTGCACCCTGCTACTGTCTTTATTGGGCTAAAACCAATGTCATCTTATGTATTTTTGTCCAGGTCCTCCACACTGTGCATTCCTAATCTGTTTGCAACTGTTGTGTTTATGTAATGTACCTGGTTCACCAGCAGGTGGCAGAAAACACTGCAGAGCTGTACTTGGATAAAATGGAGCTAACCATTCCATTTTAACTCCTCTCTGGAGAGAAGTGGCCACATGTTGGGAACCAGGTTTGCAAATTCAATTGTGCCCTTCATTCAATAAGTATGACTCCGTAGCTCCTATGCAGTGACTGGTGGGTACTTGGCAATCCACAGGTGAGTGTGAGTCCCTTATTTGCCCATGACAGCAGTGCAGAGGGGTTGTGCCAAGTTTTAAACTTATCCTCTATCCAACTGTTGTGGGGGGTCTGACTGCAGTGACCCCCACCGATTATGAAAATGGGGGTCTTGTTCTTCCCGTATAAATGGACCGGTGGAGCACATGTCCCCAATTCTCATGATTGGAGGGTGTCCCTGCAGTCAGACTTGAACTGATCAGACACATATTCGCTATCCTGTGGATAGGGGATACATTTAAAACTTGGCACAAACCTTTTTGAGAAACATAAGCTGCTCGCTCATAATTCCTTTTTAGCTAAGGACAGAGTGGTGCAAGAATGTGAAGCAAGAGGTTTGGGGGTAGTGTGGGATGAATGAGAGATACGATATGAGAAAAGTCATTGTCTTTGCAGACTTACCCAATAATGTTTTAATGGATTGTACATCTGACTTTAGGACAGCTAGTTGACTCACTGAAAAATATCAATAAAATGCTTATATAGCACCAACATAGTCCACAGCTCTGTCCACACAAGAGGCAACTTTGTAAGAAGACTATGTTTTTGGAGTGTTGGAAAAAAACTGAAAACTCAGAGAAAACCTCACAATCAGAGGGGGTACATACAGTACAATTCAATATACAAGTGTTGTCCTTGGTTGGATTTGAAATCAGGACCTCAGCTCTGCAAAGTCGCTTGTTCTATATCAGTATTAATCACTGATCCTGTGTACAACAAATTCCTCAGAATATCGCAACAAAGGGGACCTAGCTATCTGTCAAAACCTGCCTAAACCTGTGGCCCTCCAGCTGTTGCAAAACTACAATTTCGTTCATGACAGGACAGCCTAGAGCTGTCAGGGCATGCTGGCAGTTGTAGTTTTGCAACAACTTGAGGGCCACAAGTTTGACATTCCTGGTCTAAACCATAGCAGACCTGCTAACCTTTGCACCGAGCCAGGGTGGCAAATCAAGGTTCACATCGTGCACATTAAGGCAACACTTGGAAGTGGCCACAGCACTTTGCCACAGGAGCCATGGCTGCGTCCATGAGGCCCTCCATGGTCAATTAATACCTAAGGCACCTACTTTGCATATGACTGCCACCATTTTGTGAGTACAATTGCATTTGTTTTAAGTGAAGATTTGTAATTAAAGGCTCTACTTACGCATGGTCTGGTTGACGTTCATCAAGTCATTCTTGACAGTTTCTATTGCTTTCTTTGTTGAGTCCTGGGATACTGCGTAGGTAGCAGAGGTGGGTTATGCCAAGGTTATAGTCTTGGTTAAAAATTAAATATACTTTGGAATTTGTGCATATACTAGTCACCATTCTTCTTCTACTCCAATAGTTGATTGGAGATGTTGGAGTCTGTCCCAATGTACAATATTATCCCCAGACACAGATGCATACAGGGCTGAAGTGCAGCCCCCTGCAGTCCTGTAAGAGTGCAGCCTGAGGTTACTGTTGACCCAATTAGCCCACCGGGATTTCTCCTGTTGTAGTGCAAGCTGTCCCTGGTTTCTACTGGAATACTTTCACTGTCAGTATTATAGGTGGACTGTGGGAGGTACTTTATATATGACTGGAGCCAGTCAGCGGGTGCAATTGCATTTGTTGATGTGATGGAAGACTTACCCAATGTCTGGTTGACTTTCATTAAGTTGTCCTTTACAGTTTCTATTTCTTTCTTGACTGAGTCGTGGACATGGGATGCTGTATAGGAAGCAGAGATAGGTTAGACCTGAAGATTATTACTTATAGATATAATGTGGAAATAGTTGATATGCTAGTCACCATTCTTCTTCAGCTCAGCCAGTTGAATGGAGATGTTGGAATCTGAAATGGAATTACAATTTATCAGATCCAGCATTTACATTACCTGACTATGGTATCTTTAGATCCCGTAGCTTGCCTTCAGTTTGATAAGTTCTGAAATACTGACTCCTAAACAGCATAGTATGTTATGTTAAAGGGGCTGTATAAGATTAAAAGAAGACTTCTGCTATCTCCACCCAAACAGCGCCACTCTCGTCTATGGGTTGCGTGTAGTATAGAGACAGAGTTTTCAATTCCAAAAAAGCCCGTTATGAAAAGTAGAGTTCTTTGGGAGAAAAAAGAACCATTTTTCCATGATCTTGGGCTACCGCACCTCCGGGGGAGAATCCTAGTACCCAGAAACCAAAGCAGTGAAGGGGTTAGCTTGGAGCTACATGCTAAAATGTCAATAAAGACGGGTTTACATCACCATTATGCATTCCGTTACTGTTTTCCGTTGTAACGGAAAATAATGGAATCCATAAGACGGAAATCAAAACGGAAGCCTTTAAGAGTCTATGGGCAAGCATAACGGATCCGTCTGGTTTCCGTTATACAGGACGGAAAAAAAGTCCTGTCGACAGGACTTTGTTTTCCGTTATGCATAACAGAAACCAGACGGAATGCATAACGGTGATGTGAACCCGGCCTAAGTGGAAGTCACGATATGAAGCCCAATGGGAGCTGTATAGATCCCTATTCAGTGAGCTCCCTCTAGCGGTGGCTTCAGGTAGACAGAATTGTATGCCTGTGTAAGGTGTAGCAATAGTTTTGGAGCCCGGTAACGGAAAACCAAAGCTCCATAGGTTCACTTTCCTGCCCAAGGCATCTGTCATTAGCCCTTTTCCTATCCTAAACAATATAATACCATATAATATAATCACATAATAACTCACCCTAGACCGCCCAGGATATTAGCATAAAAACCTAAGACTCCAAGTGTAATATAAACCAGTATTAACCCCTTCAAACCTTAGACCACTTGAAATACTAGGCATTAACCAGTAAGTTTGGACTGAGTGCCAGGGGATTTTCAAGAACATCTATCAGCAGATTTGTCCCTATGATACTAGCTGACCTGTTACATGTGCACTTGGCAGCTGAAGGCGTCTGTGTTGGTCCCATGTTCATATGTGCCCTCATTGCTGAGAAAAATAATGTTTTAATATATGCCTCTTGGAGCAACGGGGGCATTGCCATTACACTTAGAGGCTCTACTTTATCTGAAACTCCATTTTGATTGACAGGGCCAGGTGTGATGACATTTTACTACCTGGTCCTGTCAATCAAAATGTAGAGGGTGCGTCAGTTGCAGATAGAGTGGAGTCTCTAAGAGTAACAGCAACGCCCACGTTGCTCCTAGAGGCTCATTTGCATACATAAGCTTATTTTTCTCAGCAATGTGGGCACATATGAACATGGAATCAGCACAGATGCCTTCAGCTGCCAAATGCACATGCAGCAGGTCAGCCAGTGTCATAGGTACAAATCTACTGACAGATGTCCTTTCAGTTCTCCATATTGTAGTTTTGTGGAATGAAGCCCTCTGGCAGACCTTTGCGTACCAGAGAAGATTTAGAAATCTTTTCTTCAAGATAAATACTCACAATAGATAAAGATAACACTGGTCAGAAGAATCAAGAAGAGAAACATGACAATCAGGTAGCAAATTAGAATGATCTTCTTCCAATTCCATGTGAGTTTCTTTTCCGAGGTTTGCTCCACTAAAAGACAACAAGTTCTCAACTACAGTAATAGACGGACTCATCACTAGGACATTGTCAAACTTTTTAAATTTACATTTTTGGCTTACTTTTCATGAAATTTAAGATTTTTAAAACTAAAGTTTCACTGGAAAGAAATCCAGCTCAAAATAGCCCTACACATATGTAGGGGCTGGGTTTGGGGTGACCCCAACATTATGCTAGTTCCCCCCGACACAGTGGAGGCGCCACCACTTTTGCTGTTTCTGGAGGAGATGGTAAATCAAGGCACACCCCAATGGGAAATAAGTCCAGAGAGTCAGGGTCTGCCATAAACCAGTGTGCTTCTTTACTGGAGGAACTCAAGTGCAAAACAATACAGGCAAAGCACTGAGTTGGCTTTTCCAGTCTCCTCCCGGGCAGAAGAAGGGTTTGATGCTGAGGAAAGGCCTGAGCTAGCAATCCCTCTCTCACTTTTCCAGAAGGCTGGTACTCTGGCCAAGGGTCTGTGGCTCAGTCATCTGGCTGGTTTCTTGGTAAAAGGCTAGTAACCCAGTATCTCTGTCTCAGCATCTTCTTCTGGTCACTCATGCAGTCTGGCAGAGTCACTTCTACTTCACACTGATCCATATCTGCAGAGTCTCTCCTACTAAGCACTGGTCCCTATCTGCAGACAACTAGGGGCTCCGACTGCTCTTCTTATACAAAGTTTCTCGCTGACCTAGAACCTTCTAGTGGGAGAGGTGGAATGGAGAAGCACAGCCTAAATAGACACAGTGTTGCAATTTCATCTGTCAGATATGTATACAGGGCCGGTGCAAGGATTTTTGCCGCCCTAGGCAAAGATCCATTTTGCCGCCCCCTCATGTCACTCACTCACTGACAGACACACACACACACTGACAGACAGACACGCACTCAGACGCTCACTGAATGACGTACACAGAAACTCACTGACAGACAGACACACACTCACACCTACCCACTGAAACACACACACACACACACAGAAACTCACTGACAGACACTCACTCACTGGCAGACAAACACGCACATATACTCACTGACAAACATACACATACTCACTGACAAACACACAGACACTTACTGACCGACAGACATCCACACTCACTGACATACACTCACTCACTGACATACACACACACACAGACACTCAATGACAGACACACATACATACATTTACTGACAGAAAGACAGACATACATACACTCACTCACTGACATAAATACACAGGCAGACACTCACTCAGTCAAACACTTAAACACTCACCTCCCTGGGGTCCAGTGTGGTGCAGCTCCTCAGTCCTCCAGCGCGCCGTTTAGTATGCCGTCATATTCCGGCATCACAGAGGGCGCACGCCTCCTCTCCTCCGGTAATTTACTGGCAGAGCAGGCACCTGCCATCAGGGTAAGCAGATGCCTGCTCTGCCATATTTAAGAAGGACCTCCACCTCCTGGCCCCCCTGTAACGGCGCTGGGGGAGGCTCAAGAGCCGCTCGACCAGGGCTGCAGCCCCAGTCAGGGGGAGCCCGCCAGGGCGCCCCCAGCAGACCGGCGCCCTAGGCGAACGCCTAGTTCGGCTATATGGTTGCACCGGCCCTGTATGTATAGAATTTCAATGCAAGTCTTTTGAAATGACAAAACAGGTCTTCAGATGTAAACAAAGCTAAACCAGAGAGTCAAAAGGTCATTGGGCCAGATTTATCATGACTGTGACAGCTCACTCCACTTTAACATATGGCTAAAGTCAGTTTTAGCCAAGTCAGATTTATGATCGGCCCTTTAAGACTGTAATAAATGTGGTTTGACGGTAGCAGTTTATCCGTCAGTAAGCAGCTTTACAAAAGTCGCACGTTTTTATGAAAAAGTCGCACGTTTTTATGAAAAAGTCGCATGTTCTATTAAAAAGTCTCATAAGATAAGCATGGTCCTCACTGGAGTGAAATTGGGACTTTTTTGCGACTTTTTTGCGACTTTTTTAAATAGTCCCAATAGTAAATCTGTCTAGCGATTCATTTACATAAGAAAACACGCCCACTTTCAGAAAACTGGCGAGCATAGTGCAGAGCAGAAAAAAGTCGCAAATTTGTGCGCAGTTTTAGCTTTTGGGACTTTTTTGGGACTTTTTCACTCCATTATTCGGACCTGAGCTAAAGATAAATCTGGCCCATTGTGTCTGTTTTTCCCTCCAAATCTTTGCATAGGAAAAAAAGTCCTGAAATCTCTCAGTATTAGGGTCCATTCACACGTCCGCAAAATGGGTCCGCATCCGTTCCGCAATTTTGCGGAACGGGTGCAAAACCATTCATTTTCAATGGGGCCGGAATGTGCTGTTCGCACCCGCATTTTGCGGATCCGCACTTCTACATCCGTGCTTCCGTTTCCGCAAAAAAATAGAACATGTCCTATTCTTGTCCGCAATTGCGAACAAGATTAGGCATTTTCTATTATAGTGCCGGCCATGTGTGGTCCGCAAATTGCGGAATGCACATTGCCAGTGTCTATGTTTTGCGGATCCGCAGAACACTTACGGACGTGTGAATGGACCCTTAGCTGTCTGTGCATTTACTCTTTGCGCAGGGTAGTGCAAATACAGTGTAATAACTGCAAACATCGGAATAAATCACTGTGTAAGCTAACCATTCAAAGTGCAATAAAGTAAGGAGTTTATGTGTATAGTAACAATAGGAGCAAATGTCCACAAACATGCATATTCCCAAGTACTCTTGCTCCAGGGCTCTACAATAGTATTTATAGGAATTTTTCCACAGAAAACATTTATTACCAATACACAGGATAGGTGATAATGGATGATCACTAGGGGCACCACCGATCACTAGGATATGTTCCTGAATTCCCTCTTTTACATCAATGCAGGACCACAGTCAGGAGGAATCTAAATGGGGCAGTGGTCATACTTGTGTCCTGCCTCTCCATTAAGTGCCCATGGGGCTGATGAAAACAGCCAAGCTCTGTACTTGGTTGTCTCTGTCATCCGCATGAGCATTAAATAGAGTGGCCAATGTGACCTCTGCTCCATTCAATCTCAAGGCATGCGGTGAAGTGGAAGGACCTTCCCAGCCATCATCCATCATATATTTATCATCTTCTCACTTTTTATTGGATAACACCGTTAAATAAGGACCTTTCTATATATTACTTCATATTTTTTAGGTCGTCCACAGGTTCCTGTGGCTCCTTACCGGTCTGGTCTCTGAATGCTGCATTTACCGCTGGTGACGCAAAGTCAAGACCTAAAGTAAGAAGATGGCAGAATGTCCTATGAATGGTATAAGCCACAGTTTATATCCATAGGCAAGGGAAACATATACAGAAAATATATGATGTTAAATATCTTGGAGAACGCCCTTTTCTGGAGCTTGACCCACAGTGGAGTTATCGTACCTATATGCGGTGGCCGAAATGGTGGAATTGTTCTTGGCCCTGACAATAAAGAGCATAGATCATGTGATATAAATTCAGACTGGAGGAAAAATTTGTCAGCATGCTTCCTTATTGAAGGAACACTCCAGGCATAACTGATACACTATGGGCCAGATTTATCATTCCTCTGACAGCTCACTCCACTTTAACATATGGCTAAAGTCAGTTTTAGCCAAGTCAGATTTATGATCGGCCCTTTAAGACTGTAATAAATGTGGTTTGACGGTAGCAGTTTATCCGTCAGTAAGCAGCTTTACAAAAGTCGCACATCTTTACGAAAAAGTCGCACGTTTTTATGAAAAAGTCGCATGTTCTATTAAAAAGTCTCATAAGATAAGCATGGTCCTCACTGGAGTGAAATTGGGACTTTTTTGCGACTTTTTTGCGACTTTTTTAAATAGTCCCAATAGTAAATCTGTCTAGAGATTCATTTACATAAGAAAACACGCCCACTTTCAGAAAACTGGCGAGCATAGTGCAGAGCAGAAAAAAGTCGCAAATTTGTGCGCAGTTTTAGCGTTTGGGACTTTTTTGGGACTTTTTCACTCCATTATTCTGACTTGAGCTAATGATAAATCTGGCCCTATGTTATGACTAGTGTGGAGAGGATGGGGTCAGAGGCAGAGAAGTAGTGCACCTCAGACTGGCCAGTCTTCCCGCTCTCCAATGCATACCACTGTGAAAATGAAGGTGCACCTGGCATTACTACACTGTCACCTGGCTGATGTACAGAATATTGCAATCCCTGAATGAACAGTCCAGAAAACAGGGGAGCAAGGACAAACTGAATTCATTGGCACTTAGCTTTACAGAGGCACACATTCTTGGTGGTTACTCATCTACTACACAGAGGTCTAGTAAAGGAAACTGTTTCTGCAAACATCATACTTGCCAACTTTTCATTGTTGGCATCGGGGAGGTACACGAAGGATGCTGGCAAAATGTTTTTTGCCACTGACACACCCCATTTCCCTTTTTGTAATTGGCCATGCCCCTTCAGAGCACGTTCGGGAGCTGGGGTTGAGTCTAATGATGCAGCATCTTGGCGCCACATACAGTTTACAGTTCATGGAGGGCTGCTTTCCAGGAGAGTCCGGGAGGTCTCCCCTCTTTTCGGGAGACATTCCAGCTGGCTGGCAAGTATGACATATATTCACATTAAAATATTAATATTACATTAATGTTACACAGAATAAAGGCACACAAGAGGGGTTTGATTAACTGTCTGCAAGTTGTTGAACACTCATATTTGGGGGAACCACAAGTGCAGAGCCTGAGAGGGCAGACCATGGCACGAGAATTTAAATTACCCCAACGTCCTCTCATATACGGAAGGTTTTATAGACTATGGAGCCCTGGGCAACAAGCAACTTAACCACCGCCATCTCCATTCTTTTAGACAATGCTCAGTGTTCAAATCATACCAACATACAATACCTGAATAGAAACTCCATACAGTATCCAAATAATACTACCATATAATGTCCATGTAAGACAGTGATATATTCCTAATACTGCCATCCAATGCCCAAATAAACCTCCATTCAATGTCCAAATACTACCACCACCCAATACCTAAATAGTGAAGGTGTTAATGGTAAAGTCCCTGGTGGTCTAGGTGTTCCTGGGAGCCCAGTCCTGTATACTAGGCTCCCCTTGGCCTACAGAGGCCCTGCTGTACAAATATCCAGATCGCCTCACCTTAAAGTAACCTTGCTCCAGACCCCGTATTAGGCATAACACAGTGTATTTATTTGCATCCAATGTTCCTTCAAGTAAATGCAAAATTAGCGAATTACTGTGTATAGCAGATAGATATACATTCTTACCATGAGGTGTGTCAATGGAGTTTGCAGGTTTATCCAAATCTGAAAAATGAATGTGTGACAATGATCAGGGGTGAACTCATGGCAAAGGGGGGGCCCTGGCTAAAATCAAAAAGGGACAACCCCCAGCTTCCTATCTTTTGTAGGGCATAAATGGGTTTCTCATGAAGACAGTCCCTTTTTAGACTGAAGTTGCTGTGGCGATCAGCTGTTTTCCAAAGGTCTGGATTTTGTATGTATTCATACTCTAAAAAATTGCTACTGCAGCGACCACTACTGGTGGAATGTAGTATTACACGCCCGTCATTCAAATGAAAAGGTGACCATATAATAAATGGGTGGCTTAAAGGGAAGCTGTCATCAACTTTATGCTGCCCACACTAACAGCAGAATAAAGTAGAGACCGGTGAGTTGATTTTGGCGGTCTGTCATTTATAAGTTAAAAGTAAGTGGTTGCCGAGAACCAACATCACAATCATTGCAGACTGGGCCTGGAAAAGAGACACGGCCAGGCTCGGACTGGCCCGCAGGGGTACAGGGGAATCCCCCGGTGGGCCCCTGAGCAAGGTGGGCCCCTAGTCTCCCACCCCCTGCACAAGTGGCACATAACACAGTAGACTTTCTGCACTACATACATATATTCAATGTACAGCACCTCAACCAGCCTATAGTCATATAAGAAACATGTTAGATTATTTATTATATTTGAATGTATCTGTACAGTGGGCCCCCAAAATAAATTTTGCTGGTGGGCCCTAGGTACCCCAGTCCGACACTGGACACGGCCACCTGAGAAGAGTCCTGGTTTATTCATGAAGTCCTGCTCTCCTGCTGATGACTGACAGTCTTCTACCTAGTTCGCTCTCTTTCTCTCTAGAAGAGAACTGCCAATCATCAGCAGATGGGTGAGAGAGCAGGAGATTATGAATAACCAGGACTCTTCTCAGGTAGATTTGACTCTTTTCGAGGCCTGGGCTGCAATGATTATGATGCTGGTTCTCAGCAACCACTTACTTTTAGCTCATGGGTGACACATTGCTGAAATCAGTATTTCTGTCACTATTTTATGCTGCCCTTAGTGAGGTCAGCATAACGTTGATGACAGGTTCCCTTTAACCTAGAACTACTTGATAAAGGGAGTCTATCACCACATTTGGGCATATTAGACTGATCAAATAGCGTTATATGTGCCACCCAGAACTTAAAAACTGTACCTTTGTTGTATGTAATGGAGTTTTCTTTTAGCCGAAAACAAACTTTTAAGATTATGTAAATGAGCCCTCTCAAGTGCCTCTCAATCCTCCGAGCCCCAGGCAGCACCTCCTCAACGGCTCATAACCCCGCCCTCCGTGTGCCTCTGCCTTTTCCACTGCAGCTGCGCGGTCAAATTCGTAGCGGGCTCCTGGCAGGGCATCGCAATACCTACTGCGCATGCGCCCGCTCTTTGGAATGTGGGCCCCTTTGCCCACCTAGGCTGCAAAAAAGTGTCACACATCTGGTATCTCCGTATTCAGTAGAAGTTGGGGAATGTGTTTTGGGGTGTCATTTTACATATACCCATGCTGGGTGAGAGAAATATCTTGGCAAAAGACAACTTTTCCCATTTTTTTATACAAAAAAGTGGAATATGAGACTTTGTATGAAAAAAAAAAAAAAAAAAAAATCATCATTTTCCACTAACTTGTGACAAAAAATAAAAAATTCTAGGAACTCGCCATGCCCCTCACGGAATACCTTGGGGTGTCTTGTTTCCAAAATGGGGTCACTTGTGGGGTAGTTATACTGCCCTGGCATTCTAGGGGCCCAAATGTGTGGTAAGGAGTTTGAAATCAAATTCTGTAAAAATTGACCTGTGAAATCCGAAAGGTGCTCTTTGGAATATGGGCCCCTTTGCCCACCTAGGCTGCAAAAAAGTGTCACACATCTGGTATCTCCGTACTCAGGAGAAGGTGGGGAATGTGTTTTGGGGTGTCTTTTTACATATACCCATGCTGGGTGAGATAAATATCTTGGTCAAATGCCAACTTTGTATAAAAAAATGGGAAAAGTTGTCTTTTGCCAAGATATTTCTCTCACCCAGCATGGGTATATGTAAAATGACACCCCAAAACACATTCCCCACCTTCTCCTGAGTACGGCAATACCAGATGTGTGACACTTTTTTGCAGCCTAGGTGGGCAAAGGGGCCCATATTCCAAAGAGCACCTTTCGGATTTCACAGGTCATTTTTTTACAGAATTTGATTTCAAACTCCTTACCACACATTTGGGCCCCTAGAATGCCAGGGCAGTATAACTACCCCACAAGTGACCCCATTTTGGAAAGAAGAGACCCCAAGGTATTCGCTGATGGGCATAGTGAGTTCATAGAACTTTTTATTTTTTGTCACAAGTTAGTGGAATATGAGACTTTGTAAGAAAAAAAAAAAAAAAAAAATCATCATTTTCCGCTAACTTGTGACAAAAAATAAAAAGTTCTATGAACTCACTATGCCCATCAGCGAATACCTTAGGGTGTGTACTTTCCGAAATGGGGTCATTTGTGGGGTGTTTGTACTGTCTGGCCATTGTAGAACCTCAGGAAACATGACAGGTGCTCAGAAAGTCAGAGCTGCTTTAAAAAGCGGAAATTCACATTTTTGTACCATAGTTTGTAAACGCTATAACTTTTACCCAAACCATTTTTTTTTACCCAAACATTTTTTTTTTATCAAAGACATGTAGAACAATAAATTTAGAGCAAAATTTATATATGGATGTCGTTTTTTTTGCAAAATTTTACAACTGAAAGTGAAAAATGTCATTTTTTTGCAAAAAAATCGTTAAATTTCGATTAATAACAAAAAAAGTAAAAATGTCAGCAGCAATGAAATACCACCAAATGAAAGCTCTATTAGTGAGAAGAAAAGGAGGTAAAATTCATTTGGGTGGTAAGTTGCATGACCGAGCAATAAACGGTGAAAGTAGTGTAGGTCAGAAGTGTAAAAAGTGGCCTGGTCATTAAGGGTGTTTAAGCACTGGGGGCTGAGGTGATTAAAGGCTCTCCGACACCTGACTTATAGAAGAGGGTCCCAGAGGGCATGTCAAGATCTATCAATCTTCAATTTTCACTATCTTTTGCAGCCAAAGAAAACCATATTATAATAGAGTACATGTATGACAAACCAGACATGTCATACAGCAGTAGTTAGGGCATGCGGGGAGCTGTCGCTTTGCAATAGCTGAGGTCACTATCATATAGCCTCCTCTCCATGAAAAGTTGCAAGACAAGTATAAAATGTCATAGAGCTTAAAATCTATCATAGGGAGTGCAGTGGAAGCAAAACTACTGAACCATATGATATTTTATACTTGATGTATTATTTAAGTTGTACATTTGTGAATATATTACTTTTTAGTTGCAGGTCTTCTCTTTTGCATGTGGTTTTGTTACCCTTCTTCAGTCGTTCCGGTACAGTTGGTACCTTCCTGTTGTCAATCACATTTTCATAGTCATCTGCGTCATTTTCATCATCGGTGATTCCACATGCTGAGAACGAGAAGACACGGTTATTAACCTAACGAAGCCTGTTAGACCAGTTCCAGATGACTCAATTCAGCCACAATTTAGTGGCCGCAATATCTGGACATTCTGTGGTTCTAGCGCACAGTGTTCTCTGCTGATCTAAGTTCAGCTCAGGAGAACCACATGAAATTCAGGTATTGTAACTGTAATGCAGACTCTAAAATTTGCCCACCCACGTTATGGCCATCTGAAAACCATCCTTAGGCTCCATTCAGACGTCCGTAGTGTATTGCGGATCCGCAATGCACCCGGCCAGCACCCCTATAGAAATGCCTATTCTTGTCCGCAATTGCGGACAAGAATAGGACATGCTCTATTTTTTTCTGGAGCTGCGGACCGGAAGATCGGGGCCGCGCTCCGGAAATGCAGAAGCGGACAGCACACTGTGTGCTGTCCGCATCTCTTCCAGCCCCATAGAGAATGAATGGGTCCTTACCCATTCCACATAATTGCGGAACGGATGCGGACACATTCTATGGACGTCTGAATGGAGCCTTAGGGTACTTTCACACTAGCGTTATTCTTTTCCGGTATTGAGTTCCGTCAAAGGAGCTCAATACTGTAAAAAAAAACTGATCAGTTTTATCCTAATGCATTCTGAATGTAGAGCAATCCGTTCAGGATGCATCAGTTCAGCCCCTCTTACGTTTTTTGGCCGGAGAAAATACTGCAGCATGCACTTGCCGAAATGCTGGATCCGGCATTAATTTACATTGAAGTGTATTAGATATGGCATTAAGTGTTCCGGCAAAACGGATCCGGCTCTCCGGTCTGCGCATGCGCTAGACCTTTAAAAATGCAAAAAAAATTTTATACTGTATCCGTTTTTTCTGGATGACACCGGAGATACGTATCTGGTATTTCAATGCGTTTGCATCCGGATTGCCGGATCCGGCAGGCAGTTCCGGTGACGGAACTGCCTGCTGGATTTCTCTGCCGCAAGTGTGAAAGTACCCTTACTAATGATTCAGATTTTGCAGTAAAATATCCGTTTCTATGTGTGATGCCGTGCAGCATCAAATCCAATATTCTAATGTCTTTATGAAGGCATACATACCATTTCATGATAATAAAGTTTATTCTTGTATGATGAAAAGTTCTTTCAAGACTTTCTCCCCCTTTTTACCCATTTTAATATTTGCTATGAGCCCACCTCTCACTTCTATGTACACCCCTGACCTCAGGATCTGAAAATAACAACTGAAGCGGACAAGATAAATAGCAAGAGACACAGGACAATCAGCAATCTGCTGCCAGCATGGAGACCATTCCCATGAACTCTACGCACATGTCTTACCTCCCTTCCCTGATATTCCATAAACGTTCTGCATCTCGTTTCGACTTTGTCTTCAAGTACACATGAACTTTTCTATAGTTTACCAATCAGTCAATATCTTCCAATCAGTTCCTTATCTTCTTACAAGTCTCCACATAGCACTCACACAACACAATCCAGCTCGGTGCTGGTGATGAGATCCAAAAAGACTGAAACAGTCCTGTCAACAGATGGACACTGAGCTAATGTCCAAGTTGTGTTCTTCCATAGTCATTGATATACATCGTAGATAGGTCCTTCTAGAAGACTTTTTGTTTCTTCTCTCTTTGTTTCTTCTCTCTTTGATTTCTCTGACAAAGACTAACAGAACATTTCCGATCACACCTAACAAGTAAGAAGTCCCTAGGGATCCCTGGTCCCAGTGCTTGTAGGCAATAAAATAGCATAGCCTTCTTCCTCTTCTGTCTTTCTCTTCTTATTATTGGGCTGCTTTTTCCTCTTCGAAACCTACTTTTCTCACTGACGGAAATCATGTGCAAAAGAGTTTAGTGTAGTACTGAAAGCAATACATGCAGTGTCCTGAAACACACTGCTAGACGCTGCAATTGTGTTTCATGGAAATGTGCTAACTGTAATGTAAAGTAATGTCAATAATGCAATATGTAAAGCTGTAAGTTCCTATTAACAGGCAGGTAACCACCACTTCACATCAACCACCACTAGATGGTGCTGGTACGTTCCCCTATAAAAGTTACAGGCTAGACACAGGAAGAGAGGAAGTGTGTAGTGAGAGTGAGGAGAAAGTCAGTCCAAAGTGAGGAGAGTCAGATGGAAGTCCACCATGTAGTTACCACTTTAGCCCTCTAGGCAGTGGCCAGGCTGAGGGAGGCTGGAGGAGGAATCATCAGAAGCTACCCAGCACAGACCAGTGTAGACTTGGGTACAGAGCAAGTCTAGTGGAGATAGCAGCCTTTTCTAGGTGTCTTTAAAGAGCTCAGACAGGTGCTACTAAGTTAGATTAATGAGTGGAGTAGAGGTGGACTTCTTAAAGGCGCAGTAACAGGTCTTTGAGAGCCAGAATTCTTGCTGCTTCTCAGGTGTTCAAATACTTATGTTCAGCAGTGCAAGACAAATAAATTCTTTAAAAATCATACAATGTAATTTCCTGATTTTTTTTTATTTTATTCTGTCTCTCAGAGTGGGAATGCACCTACAATGTGAATTTCAGACCCCTCCATGATTTCTAAGTGGGAGAACTTGCAAAATCGCAGGGTGTTCAAATACTTCTGTTCCTCACTGTATCTATCTATCACATATCTATCTGTCTCTCTGTCTATCTATCTAAAATTATGGAAGAAAGGCAGCATTCTGACTTCAGTGAAACAAGTGGATTCCTTTATTCACCCAACACTCAATGCCATTGAGTGTTTGGGTAAATGAAGAAATCAATTTTTGTATTTTTTTAATTTTTACTTGCATTTTAAAAAAGAAAAATGTCAGATTTCTTTCTATTCGTTATTTACTTTTTTACTTTGAATGCAGAGAACACATTATCTCCATGTCCCCACTGTCTTTATATACAGAGAACTGGTAACAGTGACTATTTTAGGTGTTTTCTGATTATTTAACAGGGTCCGCATCCGTGATATGATGAGGACACGGTCGGTTGCCCATATATTGCAGACGGGCAACGGTCGTCTACATGAGCCCTTTGGCTGAGTTCACACTTCAGTTATTTCCATCAATTATTGTGAGCCAAAACCAGGTGTGGGTCAAAAACGCAGAACAGGAGGAAATCCTTCTATTATACCTTATCTCTGTGTAGGCTTCACTACTGGTTTGTGCTCTGTGAGGGGTAGCTTTCTCTCAGGGGATCATCCTCACAGATACGGCTTCAGGACACCAGGGTTAAGGTCCAAACAGTGCATTTATTGTGGCACACCAGCAAAAGCAGTACAACAAAATAATAAATACTCGCCCATCCAGGCTCTAACTTATACATTAATAACGTGTCCCTGTCTCACCTTGTGTAACTCAGTTCACTCCCGTGATGAGATACGGCTTTCCCAGCCCAACCTCCAGCAGCCTCCAGGCTGCTCCCACACCAGTATCTCTTGGGGGATAGTGGTCTCTCAGCCCTCCTGGCTCAGACCACACAGAACAAGCTCTCTCTCCTATTGATAAAATGGCCAGCCTCTGTATTCACTTTCACTATGAATGCACTGCTTCCTGAATTAAGTGGGAGGAGCGTTACTAAGTGACGTCAGTCACGCGCCGGCCGGCCAGCTCGCTGCCGTTTGCTGCAGTGTATTCATAGTGAAAGTGAGTACAGAGGCTGGCCATTTTATCAATAGGAGAGAGATTGTTTCAGACAGTAGTAAAATACTTTACGCACAAAGCCAGTTATGTTTAGGACACATGAGGGGACACATAGGGCCATGAGGGGGACCAGCATAAGATGCTATATGTGTGTCTTATGCTGGCCCCCCTCATGGCCCTATGTGTTATAGCACACATCCCCTATAACAGTGCCATCCACAGATCCACCCCATAACAGCGTCGTCCACAGGTCCCCCATAAGTGTCCTCCACAGATCCCCCATAACACTGTCCTCCACAGATCCCCCATAACAGTGTCCTCCACAGATCTCCCATAACAGTGTCCTCCACAGATCCCCCATAACAGTGTCCGCCACAGATCCCCATAACAGTGTCCTCCACAGATCCCCCATAACAGTGTCCTCCACAGATCCCCATAACAGTGTCCTCCACAGATCCCCCATAACAGTGTCCTCCACAGATCCCCCATAACAGCGTCATCCACAGATCCCCCACATAACAGCGTCATCCGCAGATCCCCCACATAACAGCGTCATCCGCAGATCCCCCACATAACAGCGTCATCCGCAGATCCCCCATAACAGCGTCATCCGCAGATCCCCCACATAACAGCGTCATCCGCAGATCCCCCACATAACAGCGTCATCCACAGATCCCCCACATAACAGCGTCATCCACAGATCCTCCACATAACAACGTCATCCACAGATCCCCCACATAACAGCGTCATCCACAGATCCCCCACATAACAGCATCATCCACAGATCCCCCACATAACAGCGTCATCCACAGATCCCTCACATAACAGCGTCATCCACAGATCCCCCATAACAGTGCATCATCCACAGATCCCCCATAACAGTGCATCATCCACAGATCCCCCATAACAGTGCATCATCCACAGATCCCCAATAACAGTGCCATCCACAGATCCCCCATAAGAGTGCATCATCCACAGATCCCCCATAACAGTGCCATCCACAGATCCCCCATAACTATGTCATACCCAGCCGCGTCAGCTACACAGGAAATAGCTCTGCAGGAAGTCTCTTTTCATTGGACACCTCAAGGCAGTTTTTCATTGGATGCCTCTGTTGTCAATCACACAAACACACTTATTACGAGCGTTTCCTAAATACAAAAATGCCCCAAAATACGCCTGAAAAAAACGCCTGTAAAATGCGCATACCCAATACGCTCAGGTGTGAACCCAGCCTAACTGATGGAAATAATTGACCAAACAACTTGACCTTTGCTCAGGTCCCTGGATGTCATCATCCATTTTAAAGCTGCCTGCAACCAATCATGGGCCACGGCGGTGACTTCTCCTCTTGCGTCAAGTGAATAAATGTGAGTACTTCAGAATTTGGGGCCCGCTTTTAATTCCGCCCAGGGCCACATTTTGTCTAAAACCGGCCCTGCACCAAGGGCATCTCAACCAACATCTGGCAGGAGATCCTTCAACACCAAAGGATTTTCCCCAAAGGAATCCAGTGCCTTCCTTCCTGTCACTGCACGCCATCCCAGGGAGCTGCAGAAATGTGAGTACCAACTACTACACCCATCAGGCCACCACACTCACTCATTGCCTCTGCGGTACTGGTGACTGCATATGCAGCTCTCCAGTCGTCCTACTGTCAACATTTAGATGTGCAACGGGCGGCCTCCCCCAGGGCCTTCTATATATCGCGTCCCAGGCTTTGGCTCCGAAGCAATAAATAGGGGGAACAGTTGAGGGATTTGAAAAAACACTTGAGTCCAGACCTTGAGATGAAGTTCAACAGCAGCTTTACTTGAAAAAACATTCCTTCCAACAGTTACAGGCTTTGTCTTGGTTCCAGCAGGTTTTAGCATTAAACTGGCAGGCAAACTCAACTCAACTGACACGCTTAAATAGTATCTTTGCTTTCTTCTTGATGCTGCACTTTCTCTCTGTAGTCTGACTCTAGGTTATGCCAGGGAACTTTCCTCCTGGCTCCTGAGGCTTTAAGCTTTGTCTTCCATGGCCAGCAGAGCTTAGGGTGCTCTGGCTGGCGTGGGCACGTCCAGCAGAGACGTGCCCTTGCACACCCTTCCCCTGTCTAGGGAAGACCAGACTGGAACTAACTAATCCCCACCCTTCCTGCAGGAAGTAGGACTAGCCCACTTCCCTACAGAGGGGGGGTTAGAATGGAATAGAGTGTTCCATTCTATCTTATAGCTCTGCCGTGTTTGCTGCCACCTGCTGGTGAACCAGGTAAATTACATGAACATAACAGTTGCATAAAGACATTATAGATGCATGGTGCAGTAGTGGTAACACCACTCTGGGGTGTTACAGATGTTTAGAGGAAGAGCATAACTAGATGCCTATTTACTATTTACTTCATGTTGTATATGTAAATTGTCACCACTTGGTCTGATTGGCCAAGGGCCACCAAGTGACCACATCCATGGCACCTGAATTCCATGGAGGGTTGAGGATATCATTAACCTCATAGAAGAAAATCTATCCTGTTTTGCACTGTTCTTGTTTCTTTGATCTGGGATACTGTTAGAGTAGCAACACGAACCAAGTTGACCTGTACGTTGCAATGCTGGGCTGAATCGCAGGTCAGTATATGGGTCATGCCTGCGACAGGGCACCTAGTACTGAAAGGGTGAGCACCTGGGAGAACGCCGCAGTCCCTGGTATGCAGAAGACCAGATGTCCTGTGTGATAGCGAGTGGGGACTGTGTGAAACTCATCAATTAGTGCACTGCCCTAGGTACTTAGGGGTAGGTCGGATCAAAACACCCGCAGTAAAGAGGAGTTTTGAGAAGAGGCAGCCTATCATAGCTCATATAAGCCATCACAGCCAAAGGGTTCAGGAAATGGTGTTAAGCCAAATTGGTAAGAACACATCAGTCAGCTTGTCACCATAGAGAAATGCTTGTGTGGAGTGTGGCATAACAAACAGAGACCAGTTAAACCAGTTGGAGTGTGCTGAGGCCATCTTCATCTTTGCCACCAGAGGGAGACTCTACAGTCGTGTGTCAATGCCTACTGCATAGGGTCCAGTGCCTGGAGCAAGTGTCCTGTTATCACCAAAGAGACTGACCGTCTAAAGAGATGCTCTCAAACCTGTTGACTCTTTTTTACAACCATCATGCTAGTTGCCTCTTCTGAGACACTTTTAACCACTAAGCTTGTTGTCCCATGTAAGACTGTTAAAAAAAAAAACACTCTTCGGGTACCAACTGTCTCTGCCTTTTGTCTTTCCACCATACTTGAGTGGAGAGCCATGTGCACCATTCTTAAACCTAAAAGATCCTTAATAAGTATTGATAACCATTACACACATATGTTTATTTTACAGCAGTGCTCTCCTACCCGCAGCTCTCCCGCTGCTGTACAACTACAACTCCCAGCATGCTCAGACAGCTCGTAGAAGACACGGCCTTATATAATCTAGTAGCCATTTTAATGGATCTCTCCTGGTGACTCTTTCCCTTGAACCTAACAAAGACTGGTCCACCAAACCACCATAGGCATCTAATGAACATGCAGAATAGGAAGCGTTGATATATATCCTTTGACACCCATTGATGGTGCAATGCCATCTTCTCCCTCCACAATCATTTACATGGCAGCTCTTGCATGCGAGTATGCTAGAGGTTTAATCATGCATGTCGATAAAAACTTCTCTTATAGTTTGGCCTTGGTTAACATACTGCATTGATGATTTACTAACCATGGTGCTTCCCATGCATTGTAGGTACATGTTGTTCCCAAATGAATAGTAATTGGGAAGGAGCACATACCTGATTACTTTCCAAGATCCACCTTTCCTCTTCTAACCAACCACCAGACTTAAAGGGGTCCTCTCACTTCAGCAAATTGTATTTATCATGTAGACAAAGTTGATACAAGGCACTTACTAATGTGTTGTGATTGTCCATATTGCTTCCTTTACTGGCTTGATTCATTTTTCCATCACATGATACACTGCTCGTTTCCATGGTTACGACCACCCTGCAATCCAGCAGTGGTGGTCATGCTTGCACACGCCGGCCATTCTGTTGCTTTCTGTGCTGCAGTGGTAAGTGCCTTGTATTAACTTTGTCGACATGATAAACGCCATTTGCTGAAGTGAGACACTTCAACCACCTCAGCCCCCAGTGCTTAAACACCCTGAAAGACCAGGCCACTTTTTACACTTCTGACCTACACTACTTTCACCGTTTATTGCTCGGTCATGCAACTTACCACCCAAATGAATTTTACCTCCTTTTCTTCTCACTAATAGAGCTTTCATTTGGTGGTATTTCATTGCTGCTGACATTTTTACTTTTTTTTGTTATTAATCGAAATTTAACGATTTTTTTGCAAAAAAATGACATTTTTCACTTTCAGTTGTAAAATTTTGCAAAAAAAACGAGATCCATATAGAAATTTTGCTCTAAATTTATAGTTCTACATGTCTTCTAAAATGGTTTGGGTAAAAGTTATAGCGTTTACAAACTATGGTACAAAAATGTGAATTTCCGCTTTTTGAAGCAGCTCTGACTTTCTGAGCACCTGTCATGTTTCCTGAGGTTCTACAATGCCCAGACAGTACAAACACCCCACAAATGACCCCATTTCTGAAAGTAGACACCCTAAGGTATTCACTGATGGGCATAGTGAGTTCATAGAACTTTTTATTTTTTGTCACAAGTTAGCGGAAAATGATGATATTTTTTTATTTATTTTTTCTTACAAAGTCTCATATTCCACTAACTTGTGACAAAAAATAAAAAGTTCTATGAACTCACTGTGCCCATCAGCGAATACCTTGGGGTCTCTTCTTTCCAAAATGGGGTCACTTGTGGGGTAGTTATACTGCCCTGGCATTCTAGGGGCCCAAATGTGTGGTAAGGAGTTTGAAATCAAATTCTGTAAAAAATGACCTGTGAAATCCGAAAGGTGCTCTTTGGAATATGGGCCCCTTTGCCCACCTAGGCTGCAAAAAAGTGTCACACATCTGGTATCTCCGTACTCAGGAGAAGGTGGGGAATGTGTTTTGGGGTGTCATTTTATATATACCCATGCTGGGTGAGAGAAATATCTTGGCAAAAGACAACTTTTCCCATTTTTTTATACAAAGTTGTCATTTGACCAATATATTTATCTCACCCAGCATGGGTATATGTAAAAAGACACCCCAAAACACATTCCTCAACTTCTCCTGAGTACGGGGATACCAGATGTGTGACACTTTTTTGCAGCCTAGGTGGGCAAAGGGGCCCATATTCCAAAGAGCACCTTTCGGATTTCACAGGTCATTTTTTACAGAATTTGATTTCAAACTCCTTACCACACATTTGGGCCCCTAGAATGCCAGGGCAGCATAACTACCCCACAAGTGACCCCATTTTGGAAAGAAGAGACCCCAAGGTATTCGCTGATGGGCATAGTGAGTTCATGGAAGTTTTTATTTTTTGTCACAAGTTTGTGGAATATGAGACTTTGTATGAAAAAAAAAAAAAAATCATCATTTTCCACTAACTTGTGACAAAAAATAAAAAATTCTAGGAACTCGCCATGCCCCTCACGGAATACCTTGGGGTGTCTTCTTTCCAAAATGGGGTCACTTGTGGGGTAGTTATACTGCCCTGGTATTCTAGGGGCCCAAATGTGTGGTAAGGAGTTTGAAATCAAATTCAGTAAAAAATGACCAGTGAAATCCGAAAGGTGCTCTTTGGAATATGGGCCCCTTTGCCCACCTAGGCTGCAAAAAAGTGTCACACATCTGGTATCCCCGTACTCAGGAGAAGTTGAGGAATGTGTTTTGGGGTGTCTTTTTACATATACCCATGCTGGGTGAGATAAATATCTTGGTCAAATGACAACTTTGTATAAAAAAATGGGAAAAGTTGTCTTTTGCCAAGATATTTCTCTCACCCAGCATGGGTATATATAAAATGACACCCCAAAACACATTCCCCACCTTCTCCTGAGTACGGAGATACCAGATGTGTGGCACTTTTTTGCAGCCTAGGTGGGCAAAGGGGCCCATATTCCAAAGAGCACCTTTTGGATTTCACAGGTCATTTTTTACAGAATTTGATTTCAAACTCCTTACCACACATTTGGGCCCCTAGAATGCCAGGGCAATATAACCACCCCACAAGTGACCCCATTTTGGAAAGAAGACACCCCAAGGTATTCCGTGAGGGGCATGGCGAGTTCCTAGAATTTTTTATTTTTTGTCACAAGTTAGTGGAAAATGATGATTTTTTTTTTTTTTTCATACAAAGTCTCATATTCCACAAACTTGTGACAAAAAATAAAAACTTCCATGAACTCACTATGCCCATCAGCGAATACCTTGGGGTCTCTTCTTTCCAAAATGGGGTCACTTGTGGGGTAGTTATACTGCCTTGGCATTCTAGGGGCCCAAATGTGTGGTAAGGAGTTTGAAATCAAATTCTGTAAAAAATGACCTGTGAAATCCGAAAGGTGCTCTTTGGAATATGGGCCCCTTTGCCCATCTAGGCTGCAAAAAAGTGTCACACATCTGGTATCCCCGTACTCAGGAGAAGTTGAGGAATGTGTTTTGGGGTGTCTTTTTACATATACCCATGCTGGGTGAGATAAATATCTTGGTCAAATGACAACTTTGTATAAAAAAATGGGAAAAGTTGTCTTTTGCCAAGATATTTCTCTCACCCAGCATGGGTATATATAAAATGACACCCCAAAACACATTCCCCACCTTCTCCTGAGTACGGAGATACCAGATGTGTGACACTTTTTTGCAGCCTAGGTGGGCAAAGGGGCCCATATTCCAAAGAGCACCTTTCGGATTTCACAGGTCATTTTTTACAGAATTTGATTTCAAACTCCTTACCACACATTTGGGCCCCTAGAATGCCAGGGCAGTATAACTACCCCACAAGTGACCCCATTTTGGAAAAAAGAGACCCCAAGGTATTCGCTGATGGGCATAGTGAGTTCATGGAAAAAAAAAAATTTTGTCACAAGTTAGTGGAATAGGAGACTTTGTATGAAAAAAAAAAAAAAAAGAAATCATCATTTTCCACTAACTTGTGACAAAAAATAAAAAATTCTAGGAACTTGCCATGCCCCTCACGGAATACCTTGGGGTGTCTTCTTTCCAAAATGGGGTCACTTGTGGGGTAGTTATACTGCCCTGGCATTTTCCAGGGGCCCTAATGTGTGGTAAGTAGGTAAATGACCTGTGAAATCCGAAAGGTGCTCTTTGGAATGTGGGCCCCTTTGCCCACCTAGGCTGCAAAAAAGTGTCACACATCTGGTATCTCCGTACTCAGGAAAGGTGGGGAATGTGTTTTGGGGTGTCATTTTACATATACCCATGCTGGGTGAGAGAAATATCTTGGCAAAAGACAACTTTTCCCATTTTTTTTATACAAAGTTGGCATTTGACCAAGATATTTATCTCACCCAGCATGGGTATATGTAAAATGACACCCCAAAACATATTCCCCAACTTCTGCTGAATACGGAGATACCACATGTGTGACACTTTTTTGCAGCCTAGGTGGGCAAAGGTGCCCAAATTCCTTTTAGGAGGGCATTTTTAGACATTTGGATACCAGACTTCTTCTCACGCTTTGGGGCCCCTAAAATGCCAGGGCAGTATAAATACCCCACATGTGACCCCATTTTGGAAAGAAGACACCCCAAGGTATTCAATGAGGGGCATGGCGAGTTCATTGAAAAAAAAAATTTTGGCACAAGTTAGCGGAAATTGATTTTTTGGATTTTGTTCTCACAAAGTCTCCCTTTCCGCTAACTTGGGACAAAAATTTCAATCTTTCATGGACTCAATATGCCCCTCAGCGAATACCTTGGGGTGTCTTCTTTCCAAAATGGTGTTATTTGTGGGGTGTTTGTACTGCCCTGGCATTTGAGGGTCTCCGCAATCATTACATGTATGCCCAGCATTAGGAGTTTCTGCTATTCTCCTTATATTGAGCATACGGGTAATGAGATTTTTTTTTTCCGTTCAGCCTCTGGGCTGAAAGAAAAAAATGAACGGCACAGATTTCTTCATTCGCATCGATCAATGTGGATGAAAAAATCTCTGCCAAAAAAAGAAAAAGGAGGGGAAAGGCGTCTGCCAGGACATAGGAGCTCCGCCCAACATCCATACCCACTTCAGCTCGTATGCCCTGGCAAACCCGATTTCTCCATTCACATCAATCGATGTGGATGAATAAATCATTGCCGGGATTTTTTTTTTTTATATATACAAAGTGTTTGCCAAAGTATATGAACACCGCCACCTCCTCAGCTCATATGCCTCGGCAAACATATCTTTTACTGCAGAGGAGAAATCTCGTCTTGCAGCGCCGCATACACCGACTTGCGTGTAATCTGACAGCAGCGCAATGCTTCTGTCCGAATGCACATCAGTGCTGCAGCTGGTCGATCGGTTGGTCCACCTGGAAGGTAAAAAAAACAAAACAAAAAAGAAAAAACCAGGCCGCAAAGCAATAACTTTATTAACTTTAGAACAGAACATATTAACTTTTTTAAACTTTTTTAACTTTTTTACTTACCGGTAATTTTTTTTTTGTTTAGTTTTTTTTACCTTTATAGAACAAACCTCTCCTTCCCCATGGGACAATGTGCAAAGCGCAAATCGCCCAAAGATGTGGCGAAGTACGTTATGCACTTTATCCCAGGTGAAAGGAGAGGTTTGCAGCAGCTGAGAGTAAAAGGGCCCTAATAGCCCTGTGTGCCTGTCCTGTGAGATGCAATCCCTATGCTAGGTGTACCTGTGTGTGGTACTTCCGGAAACACTCTCCATAGCATAGGGCAGGGTGGTCCGGACAGTCAGGACAGAAATAGCGGGTGTCACGCCTTATTCCACTCCTGCTACAGACACGACATCTTTTTCGGGGTGACGGTTGGGTTGAGGTACCAGGAACGACACTGGGGAAATGTCGCTCGTGTAGACGGCTAACTACACTGGGGGATGGGGCCACGGAACCTCCTGGGTAAAGGAGGTTCTCGATGATCTCTTCCTGGAATTTGAGGAAAGATCGTGTTCTCCCAGCCTTACTGTAGAGAACAAAACTATTGTAGAGCGCCAATTGAATTAAATATACAGACACCTTCTTATACCAGCGTCTGGTTCTGCGGGAAACTAAATACGGAGACAACATCTGGTCATTGAAGTCCACCCCTCCCATGAGCGCATTATAGTCGTGGACACAGAGGGGCTTTTCAATGACACGGGTTGCTCGCTCAATTTGGATTGTCGTGTCTGCGTGAATGGAGGAGAGCATGTAAACGTCACGCTTGTCTCTCCATTTCACCGCGAGCAGTTCTTCGTTACACAAGGCAGCCCTCTCCCCCCTTGCAAGACGGGTGGTTATAAGCCGTTGGGGGAAGCCCACGCGACTAGTTCGCGTGGTGCCACAGGCGCAAATCCGTTCTAGAAACAAATGCCTAAAGAGGGCCACACTTGTGTAGAAATTGTCCACATAAAGATGGTACCCCTTGCCGAATAAGGGTGACACCAAGTCCCAGACTGTCTTCCCACTGCTCCCCAGGTAGTCAGGGCAACCGACCGGCTCCAGGGTCTGATCTTTTCCCTCATAGATCCGAAATTTGTGGGTATAGCCTGTGGCCCTTTCACAGAGCTTATACAATTTGACCCCATACCGGGCACGCTTGCTTGGGATGTACTGTTTGAAGCCAAGGCGCCCGGTAAAATGTATTAGGGACTCGTCTACGCAGATGTTTTGCTCGGGGGTATACAAATCTGCAAATTTCTGGTTGAAATGGTCTATGAGGGGCCGAATTTTGTGGAGCCGGTCAAAAGCTGGGTGGCCTCTGGGACGGGAGGTGGTGTTGTCGCTAAAATGCAGGAAACGGAGGATGGCCTCAAATCGTGTCCTGGACATAGCAGCAGAGAACATGGGCATGTGATGAATCGGGTGCGTTGACCAATATGACCGCAATTCATGCTTTTTTGTCAGGCCCATGTTGAGGAGAAGGCCCAAAAATATTTTAATTTCGGAAACTTGGACTGGTTTCCACCGGAAAGGCTGGGCATAAAAGCTTCCTGGGTTGGCGGATATAAATTGTGTGGCATACTGGTTGGTCTCTGCCACGACTAAGTCCAAGAGCTCCGCAGTCAAGAACAGCTCAAAAAATCCCAGGGCCGAACCGATTTGAGCCGTCTCAACCCGAACTCCAGACTGGGCGGTGAAAGGGGGAACTACAGGTGCGGCTGAAGTTGGTGACTGCCAATCAGGGTTTGCCAGCACCTCAGGGATTCTAGGGGCTCTACGGGCCTGTCTGTGCGGTGGCTGCGACGGGGTAACTACTGCACGTGCCACCGTACCAGCTTCAACTGCCCTTCTGGTGCTCGCCACGTCACCATGTTGTACGGCAGTGCTGGTACTAGGTCCAGGGAGGGCTGCACTGCTGGTGTATGCCTCACCACGTGATCCGGCAGTGACAGCCCCACTCTGCTGCTCTTGAAGCGGATCCTGCATAACCTGTGGTCTAGCGACACGGGGCCGGGTACGCCTGGTGCTGCCAGGGACCTCCACCTCCTCGTCCGAACTTTGGGTCAGAGAGCCACTGCTTTCCACAGGTTCATATTCTGACCCGCTAGATTCATCAGATGAGGGTTCCCACTCCTCATCCGACTGGGTCAGAATCCTGTAGGCCTCTTCAGAAGAATACCCCCTGTTTGACATTTTGGACTACTAAATTTAGGGGTATTCCCTGAGACTACCCAAGAAAAAAAGCAAGCCTGTCTTACAAAGGGGAGGCTAGCGAAGTACCGGAGGCCGCTGCGGTTGATAAAAAATATCAAAACTGATTTTTTTATCGCCGCAGTGCGTGTAAAATGAATGTGCAGTGATCAAAAAATTATTTTTTTTTGTCACTGCGGTGGGGCGGGCGTGGGTGAACGCACGTGTGGGCGACCGATCAGGCCTGATCGGGCAAACACTGCGTTTTGGGTGGAGGGCGAACTAAAGTGACACTAATACTATTATAGATCTGACCGTGATCAGTTTTGATCACTTACAGATACTATAAAAGTACAAATGCTGATTAGCGATACGCTATTCAGCGAATAAAAGTGACTGCGGTGGGGTGGGCGCTAACTGACGCTAACTACCTAACCAAGGGGCCTAAACTATCCCTAAAACCTAACAGCCAATACTAGTGAAAAAAAAAAAGTGACAGTTTACACTGATCACTTTTTTTCCTTTCACTGGTGATTGACAGGGGCGATCAAAGGGGTGATCAAAGGGTTAATTGGGGTGCAGGGGGGTGATCAGGGGCTACAGTGAAGTGTTTGGTGTACTCACAGTGATGTCTGCTTCTCTGCTGTATCCAACCGACGAAAAGGACCAGCAGAGGAGCAGAGAAGCCATATAACAGATCATATTTACTAATATGATCTGTTATATGGCTTGTGATTGGATTTTTTAAAAATCGCCAGCCTGCCAGCCAATGATCATTGCTGGCAGGCTGGTGTCGAACTTGTTCTTTAACTTTTGCCGGCCCGCGATGCGCATGCGCGGGCCGGCTTGGAGCGAAATCTCGCGTCTCGCGAGATGACGCGTATATGCGTGACTGTGCGCAGCGCTGCCACCTCCGGAACGCAAATCTGCGTACAGCGGTCCGGAGGTGGTTAAAGGGGTTGTACATCCCTGTGGACCGTTTCTACAGACCCCACAGCATGGCCGGACCTGCGGGTGTAATCATACCCACCCAATCCTCACCACTGGGTTCTGGGTCTTGTGACTGCCGCAGCCAATGCACAGTCGCTGCAATGACATGTCACCCATGCTTCACATGATCTAGTGACATGATGCAAGAGTGACACGTGACCGCTGTGGCCAGTCATTGAATGTTGACGCGAGGAGAACCGGGACCTGCAGAGCCAGCAGGGCAGTGGGGATCAGGTAAGTATGATTACCACCACTGGTCTGACCATGCTGTGGGGTTTGTAGAAATAGTCACCAGGGATGAACAACCCATTTAAGGAATCCCTTGGTCAGAAGTGCCCTATCATCACCATCAAAGACTGGCACATTCCCTTGTAAGAGTAAGAAATGCAAAACCTGCACCTGCATCCTATCAACAGACATAGAATATATGATCCAGGATGAATATACACAAACACAATAAAGGAGAAGCTGGATATGCCTCTGGGTAAACACTTCTCTGGACTCAACCACAGTGTCATGGACTTAATAGTCTTAAAGTGTAAGTGCCGTTCTATTTTTATTTGTGTAATGTATAGGGGCAGCAATGCTGACCATTTTTGTAATATACTTTTGCGACGACCAAGCCACAGGGGTGTAGTGAGTGTTACAGTGGTGGTGTGCCGAATGGGTGTAATAGTTGTACTCACTTTTCTGTAGCTCCCTGGGCCGGCGTGGAGTGGAGAGGAAGACAGCACTAAATCCTCCAGGGCACTCTCTGTTGCAGGGAACACCAGCCAGATGTTGGTTGAAGTGCCCTTGATGGTAATTGGGTAATGCTTAAAGGGAACCTGTCACCTGGATTTAGTGCATAGAGCTGGGGACATGGGCTGCTAGATGGCCGCTAGCTCATCTGCAATACCCAGTCCCCACAGCTCTCTGCGCCTGTATTGTGTTAAAAAACCTTTTTGATCAATATGCAAATGACCTGATACGAGTCCTGTATCCGGAGATGAGTCCAGCGGAAAGGAGCCCAGCACCACCCCGCGTCCTCCGAATCTCCTCCTTGCTGGCTGACGTCACAGAGCGGGAGCGCCGAAATCTCGCGATGCGAGAGCTAGCGCATGCGCAGTGTCGGCATCATGGTTATTCCCTGTACTGGTATCAGCACAGGGAACGAAATACGCATGCGCTATCTCGCGCATCGCGAGATTTCGGCGCTCCAGCTCTGTGACGTCAGCCAGCAAGGAGGAGATTCGGAGGACGCGGGGCGGTGCTGGGCTCCTTTCCGCTTGACTCATCTCCGGATACAGGACTCATATCAGGTCATTTGCATATTGATCAAAACTGTTTTTTAACACAATAAAAGTGCAGAGAACTGTGGGGACTGGGTATTGCAGATGTGCTAGTGGCCATCTAGCAGCCCATGTCCCCAGCTCTATGCACTAAATCCAGGTGACAGGTTCTCTTTAAGGTGCTTTGGTGGCTGGGCCCCTGTGTTCGTGACGCCAGCACCTTTAGGTGCAATTAGGAGATAGAGTTGAATGATGAGAGAGGCAGTAGTTGAACCAAACAGGAACTTTACTTGTAAATTGTAGTCTTGCAATAAGTATAACAGCACTTTGTCATACATACAGGTGGTGACATGGTAAAGTTGCGAATCCCAATTAGCAGGCTATTTGAGGTGATATTTGTAGGTTGCAGCTCAAATTTAGTAGGAGTAATGATGGTACTTTACTTGATTTCTGTTCTTGCTCTGGCTATGTGCAGTAAGCCGGATTGGAATAATGCATACTGACGCTATAATATGCAATGACTGGGTCAGGTGTAAATGATAGTTAATAGTTTTTGTTCGTGACGCCATTTTCAGCGTGCGCAGGGTACAGTCTCAGGGTCCATTGAGGTGTTGCAACTCACGTACCAGGTTAGGAATGCCTGAGTGGTGTAATGTCTCTGTGTAGTAGTAGATATAGTGTCAACGGTGTCTTCTACCTTGGTACAGCTGGACTCCTGGATCCTGGCTCACTTGCAATAAATGAGTGTTGAGGAACTTGGTAGTAATGAATGAGATACAGACTTGGGATATAATTCAACTTGTCTTAACTGGAGGCAGCATTAATCCACACGAGATACAGCAATAGTCTTGGGTCCCAGCAGGTATTGGCAATGTATGGCAGGAATCTGTCTTCTGCTTCTATCATGTGCCTGGAGCTCTCTTGCAGGATTAGTCGTCTGCTTATGGCTCTGTAATATGTCGCAGGAATCTATATCTTCTGCTCTGTCTATCTTCTGCTGTGTATGGGACTGAATAGCTGAGGAGGAATTTGGCTTCTCCTGGTCTCTGGACGTTACTCACAGTTAGCTCACAGGGTATGGTTCTTCCTGGAGTTCTGGAGGTGGCTGCTTGCTTGTCACCAGCTGAGGCTGAAGGGCTCAGACTGGGAATGAAGATCTTCGGTCTCAGCCGAGACACGATCCTGGGTTGGGATCCCTAGAACTAGGAGCTCATACCAGCACAGCCTTCCCCTAGACGGGGTGGCTGGCACACTAACTGAACTTCCTTCCCCACCCAGGAGCCAGGATGTGGGAACATTCCACACCTCCTCAAAAAGGGGGGAGCTAAACTGGAATGTACTATTCCAGTCTAGATATGCTAAACTGAACTAAGTCCCTTCTAAACACATTGCTGCCACCTGCTGGTGAACATAAAAATAACAGCAAATACATTTAAAAAGGGTTTCAATGCACATTTGTGAGGATGTGATGTAAAATTACATCAGATGACAATGCAGATACACTTAACAGGTTGTAGCGGGGTAAAAGAGTTTCGTAACATAACTCTGGGATGTTACATATGTAGTCTTGCAATTAATATGGATCCTCTGGAACTAATAGTATACAACCCAAGAGAGGTCTTCCTGATGGCAGGCAAACTCTCTGCTCCATTCTTTGAAAAGGTTGTCTGAACTATGGTCCAATTAGTGCCTGGCCTTGACTCTACAATGTAGGATTACTAAATCCTGCTTCTGGATTCCAAAAGTTCAAGTAGCTTACCTCATGGGCAAGGCCCAGGAGAACAGAGCAAAGTCTGTCTCCTCTCCTCCTCACTCCTAATCTCCTCTCTAACTTACTGTGGCTGACCTATATAAATGGTGTTATAGTGACCTCTAGTGTTGTGTAATGCATTTCACCAGCCTGTAATAGGAATTTAGCAGCATTGAAAAAGGAAAATACAATGATTAGTGCAAGATGACCTGAAAGGGCATATAGCAATTTGGAGTGGCCCATACACACATAAGTGGGACACTACACTTTAATTTGCTGAAATTGTACATTTCTATTAGAAAAATTGCTCTAAAGTGGCCCATTTTGAGCCTTAGCAGTGCTCCTCTGTCTTCTGTTTACATAACTGTCAGTGTTGAGCAAGTCTTTGCTGTTACGTAAATAGAAGACAGAGGAATGTTTCTAAGGCTCAAAATGGGCCACTTTAGAGCTAATAGAAATGTGCAATTTCAGTAATTTACCCCTTAATGACCACCCATATGCCTTTTTACGGCGTCACTAAGGTGCCTTAGGCTTGGCCGCCGCTTTTTTTTACAGCAGCCCAGTCTAAGACACAGGGCATATGGGTGGTCATTAAGGGGTAAATTACTGAAATTGCACATTTCTATTAGCTCTAAAGTGGCCCATTTTGAGCCTTAGAAACGCTCCTCTGCATTGCATTTTAAAATCATTAAAAAAAGCTGTCTGGTATAGTCCCCTTGTGGGACTATTAAGTGGTGAAAAAAAGTAAAAAAAAAACAAAAACACACATTCAATGAAAAAAATCCCATTAAAAAATTTCACTTTTTTCCATTGAAAATACGCTTTTTAATTAGAAAAATAAAATAATCTACCCCATATGTTTGGTATTGCCACATCCATAACGACCTGGACTATATACGGTAAATATCATGTAAATTATCCCCTACGGTGAAAAAAAGACAGAATTGCTAATTTGTTTTTAGTTGCCACTGAAAAAATGTAATAACAAGCGATCAAAAAGCGCCATTTACTCCAAAATGATACCAATGAAAAATACAAGTAGCCATTTGGCCCCAGGAGAAGTATATGGTGGGCTCAGCATGCATGTTGGTACTTGCATCCCAGGATCCGATGAAAGCTGTAATGGCACCGGACGGGGTTAAAAGCAGAGTGTGCTTGGCGTGCATGCTGCACCTGCATTCCCTGGACTTTCTGTGGCTGTCATGGCCCACAAACAGGTAGGAACTAGTGTTAGGGACCACTCCATAGAGGCGACCTTGACGTGGTGAGTGGCTTATTACGCTTTGGCCAAAATGTACACCAATGCCTCATCCAGCATAGAGGCAGGGCAGAATGCTGGTTGCAGAGTGCCATTGCATTTGTGTCTTTTTCTTTGTATATGTATTTCGCCATAGCAATGTGCACCTACATATAGGGTTGTGCTGATTGAATCCCCCACATTTTTTCTATGAAAAATACAAGTCGTCCCGCAAAAATCAAGTCCTCACACAACTCTATAGAAAGAAAAATAAAAAAGTTATGGGTCTTGGGAAGCGGCAATGCAAATACATTTTTTTCTTTTGGGAGGAAATGGATCGGCTATGTATTTTATATATTTATTTATTTTTACACTATTTAAGGTTAAATTGATTCTCTAGCGTGAAGCACAGGGAGATTTGGCTTTGCTGCAAATTGAATTTATTCTGATTAAATTTGCTCATCACTAGTAATAATGCCCCATAGTGCCCATATTAGTAATCATGTCCTCCATAGTCTCCTAGTAGTAACAAAGCTCACCATAATGCCCCCCCCCCCCCTAATAGTAATAATTCTCCATATAATGTGTGACAGTAGAAAATTGACCCTAATGTGTGCCAGTACAAAAAATCATCCTTATAATGTAAGCCAGTACTAGAAATGCACCCTTATAATGTGTGCTAGTACAAAAATTGCCCCCTTATGTGTGCCAGTACAAAAATGCCACCTTATAATGCGTGCTAGTGTAAACAAATACCCCCTTATAATGTGTCCCAGTACAAAAAATGACCCCTTATAATGTTTACCAGTACAAAAAATGTCCCCTCAAAATTTGTGCCTGTAAAGAAAAGACCCCTCATAGAGTGTGCCAGTACAAAAAATGCCCCTGTTCTGTGTGCCAGTACAAAAAATACCTCCTCTTAGTGCCTCCAGTAGAGCCAATGTCCCCATAATGTGTGCCAATGCCCCCTACTGTGTGCCAGTACAAAAAATACATCCTCTTAGTTCCCCCAATAGAGCCAATGTCCCCATAGTTCCCAATAATGTGTGCCTGTGCAAAACATGACCCATTTCTGTATGCCAGTACAAAAAATACATCCTCTTAGTGCCCCCAGTTGAGCTAATGTCCCCATAGTGCCCGCATAATATGTGCCAGTATAAAATGCCCTATATAGTGTTCCTCTACCCCCTTCCCCATAGTGGCCCAACAGCATGGTGTCGCATCACACCACCTAGTTAAAGGGGTCCCACTTTCCACTGTGTCAGAAGTCAGAACTTTGTCAGCGAGTGGGGCATATGCTGCCTGGCAGTTGCAGTACCCCAGCCCTGAAGGTATCTGCATTTGTTTAATATGTACACTGGGAATTAAGAGGTATGGTTGGCAGGGACAGGGTTAACCACCCTGTTGCTCCCCACTTGGTAGGAGTGGGCTGGTTCTACTTCCTGCCAGGAGGGGGAGTTCTAGCTAGGATAGTGAGAAGGAAGGAAACATGTCTGTCTGACTGTTCCTGCTTCTAGGGTCTTAGGGACAGGACTAGTGCACCTAGCCTTTATGTTGCCTATGGTGAAAATTGAAACAACGTGTTCCTCCCCGCAATCCATGCCAAATTCTCAACCTATCCCCTTCCCTCCTAACATTACATACATCGCTACAAAACATACAGGGTAATACCGCGTCACATATGTACCTCTTACATCCAGCAACGTCTCCTCTGATGTAGATCTTCTCCATTTGGACCAGACCACCATGATGATTTCTTTCAGCCATCTCTTGTCTCTGCAGATTTTAACAAACAGACATCTTAGTTTCCTACTTTTCCATCATCCTCCCCAGCTTCTCCACACCCCATCCTGCAACCCCCAGTACTGTGCCCACTGTATTCCCCAATATTATACTGCAGAAACAGTCCCCCTGGAAATACTAGTACCACACACATAGTGCCCCTCTCAATAATTATTGGCATACAGTGCCATAAAAAATTACTGCGCCAAGCAAATAGTGTCCCTGACACAGGGGCGGACTGGCCACAGGGCAGACCGGGCATTTGCCCGGTGGGCCGGGCCACCTCAGGGCTCGAGTCGAGGGGGAACGGATGGGAAGAGGCAGTGGTGAGACCGAGCCAACAGCGTAGCAAAAGAGGGAGCAGTGGGCAAAAGCAGAACACCCGCCGCCAAGAGAGTCCGTCTGCTACTGGCCACCGCCATCTGGGACCGAGCACCCCAAAGGCAGCTTCAAGGAGTTCCCTGGCGTGGCAGTTCTTCAAACAATGTGCTGACGACAAGACCCGAGTGGTTTGCACGCTGTGCCATCAGAGCCTGAAGCGAGGCATTAACGTTCTGAACCTTAGCACAACCTGCATGACCAGGCACCTGCATGCAAAGCATGAACTGCAGTGGAGTAAACACCTTAAAAACAAGGAACTCACTCAGGCTCCCCTTGCTACCTCTTCTGCTGCTGCCGCCTCGGCCTCTTCCTCCGCCTCTGGAGGAACGTTGGCACCTGCCGCCCAGCAAACAGAGGATGTACCACCAACACCAGCACCTCCGTCACCAAGCATCTCAACCATGTCACACGGCAGCGTTCAGCTCTCCATCTCACAAACATTTGAGAGAAAGCGTAAATTCCCACCTAGCCACCCTCGATCCCTGGCCCTGAATGCCAGCATTTCTAAACTACTGGCCTATGAAATGCTGTCATTCAGGCTGGTGGACACAGACAGCTTCAAACAGCTCATGTCGCTTGCTGTCCCACAGTATGTTGTTCCCAGCCGCCACTACTTCTCAAAAAGAGAGCCATGCCTTCCCTGCACAACCAAGTATCCGATAAAATCAAGTGTGCACTGCGCAACGCCATCTGTGGCAAGGTCCACCTAACCACAGATACGTGGACCAGTAAGCACGGCTAGGGACGCTATATCTCCCTAACTGCACACTGGGTAAATGTAGTGGCGGCTGGGCCCCAGGCGGAGAGCTGTTTGGCGCACGTCCTTCCGCCACCAAGGATCGCAGGGCAACATTCTTTGCCTCCTGTTGCCTCCTCCTCCTACTCGGCTTCCTCCTCCTCTTCTTCCCCCTGCTCATCCAGTCAGCCACACACCTTCACCACCAACTTCAGCACAGCCCGGGGTAAACGTCAGCAGGCCATTCTGAAACTCATATGTTTGGGGGACAGGCCCCACACCGCACAGGAGTTGTGGCGGGGTATAGAACAACAGACCGACGAGTGGTTGCTGCCGGTGAGCCTCAAGCCCGGCCTGGTGGTGTGCGATAATGGGCGAAATCTCGTTGCAGCTCTGGGACTAGCCGGTTTGACGCATATCCCTTGGCTGGCGCATGTGCTGAATTTGGTGGTGCAGAAGTTCATTCACAACTACCCCGACATGTCAGAGCTGCTGCATAAAGTGCGGGCCGTCTGTGCGCGCTTCCGGCGTTCACATCCTGCCGCTGCTCGCCTGTCTGCGCTACAGCGTAACTTCGGCCTTCCCACTCACCGCTTCATATGCGATGTGCCCACCAGGTGGAACTCCACCTTGCACATGCTGGACAGACTGTGCGAGCAGCAGCAGGCCATAGTGGAGTTTCAGCTGCAGCACGCACGGGTCAGTCGCACTGCGGAACAGCACCACTTCACCACCAATGACTGGGCCTCCATGCGAGACCTGTGTGCCCTGTTGCGCTGTTTCGAGTACTCCACAAACATGGCCAGTGGCGATGACGCCGTTATCAGCGTTACAATACCACTTCTATGTCTCCTTGAGAAAACACTTAGGGCGATGATGGAAGAGGAGGTGGCCCAGGAGGAGGAGGATGAGGAAGAGGGGTCATTTTTAGCACTTTCAGGCCAGTCTCTTCGAAGTGACTCAGAGGGAGGTTTTTTGCAACAGCAGAGGCCAGGTACAAATGTGGCCAGACAGGGCCCACTACTGGAGGATGTGGAGGAGGATGAGGATGAAGCATGTTCACAGCGGGGTGGCACCCAACGCAGCTTGGGCCCATCACTGGTGCGTGGCTGGGGGGAAATGGAGGACGATGACGATACGCCTCCCACAGAGGACAGCTTGTCCTTACCTCTGGGCAGCCTGGCACACATGAGCGACTACATGCTGCAGTGCCTGCGCAACGACAGCAGAGTTGCCCACATTTTAACGTGTGCGGACTACTGGGTTGACACCCTGCTGGATCCCCGGTACAAAGACAATGTGCCCACCTTACTTCCTGCACTGGAGCGTGATAGGAAGATGCGCGAGTTCAAGCGCACATTGGTAGACGCGCTACTGAGAGCATTCCCAAATGTCACAGGGGAACAAGTGTAAGCCAAAGGCGCAGGCAGAGGAGGAGCAAGAGGTCGCCAACGCAGCTGTGTCACGGCCAGCTCCTCTGAGGGCAGGGTTAGCATGGCAGAGATGTGGAAAAGTTTTGTCACCACGCCACAGCTAACTGCACCACCACCTGATACGGAACGTGTTAGCAGGAGGCAACATTTCACTAACATGGTGGAACAGTACGTGTGCACACCCCTCCACGTACTGACTGATGGTTCGGCCCCATTCAACTTCTGGGTCTCCAAATTGTCCACGTGGCCAGAGCTAGCCTTTTATGCCTTGGAGGTGCTGGCCTGCCCGGCAGCCAGCGTTTTGTCTGAACGTGTATTCAGCACGACAGGGTGCGTCATTACAGACAAACGCAGCCGCCTGTCTACAGCCAATGTGGACAAGCTGATGTTCATAAAAATGAACCAAGCATGGATCCCACAGGACCTATCCATCCCTTGTGCAGATTAGACATTTATAACTACCTCCCCTTAACCATATATTATTGTACTCCAGGGCACTTCCTCATTCAATCCTTTTTTTATTTTTATTTTACCATTATATTGCGGGGCAACCCAAAGTTGAATGAACCTCTCCTCTGTCTGGGTGCCGGGGCCTAAAAATATCTGACAGTGGCCTGTTCCAGTGTTGGGTGACATGAAGCCTGATTCTCTGCTATGACATGAAGCCTGAATCTCTGCTATGGGACCTCTCTCCTCTGTCTGGGTGCCAGGGCCTAAAAATATCTGACAGTGGCCTGTTCCAGTGGTGGGTGACATGAAGCCTGATTCTCTGCTATGGGACCTATCTCCTCTGTCTGGGTGCCGGGGCCTAAATATCTGACAATGGCCTGTTCCAGTGGTGGGTGACGTGAAGCCTGATTCTCTGCTATGCCATGAAACCTGATTCTCTGCTATGGGACCTCTCTCCTCTGTCTGGGTGCCGGGCCTAAATATCTGACAATGGCCTGTTCCAGTGGTGGGTGACGTGAAGCCTGATTCTCTGCTATGACATGAACCCTGATTCTCTGCTATGACTTGAAGCCTGATTCTCTGCTATGACATAAAGCTTGATTCTCTGCTATGGGACCTCTCTCCTCTGTCTGGGTGCCGGGGCCTAAAAATATCTGACAATGGCCTGTTCCAGTGGTGGGTGACATAAAGCCTGATTCTCTGCTATGGGACCTCTCTCCTCTGTCTGGGTGCCGGGACCTAAATATCTGACAATGGCCTGTTCCAGTGGTGGGTGACGTGAAGCCTGATTCTCTGCTATGACATGAAGCCTGATTCTCTGCCATGAGACCTCTCTCCAATTGATATTGGTTAATTTTAATTTATTTTATTTTTATTTTAATTCATTTCCCTATCCACATTTGTTTGCAGGGGATTTACCTACATTTTGCTGCCTTTTGCAGCCCTCTAGCCCTTTCCTGGGCTATTTTACAGCCTTTTTAGTGCCGAAAAGTTCAGGTCCCCATTGACTTCAATGGGGTTCGGGGCGAAGTTCGGGTCGAGTTCGGATCCCGAACCCGAACATTTCCGGGAAGTTCGGCCGAACTTCTCGAACCCGAACATCCAGGTGTTCGCTCAACTCTAATCGTCTCTTATTCGGGAGTCATTCTCACATTGATCTTCATCGACCACAGGGTTAGGGGCCAAACATTGCTTTTATTTGGCACCTCAGCAAAACCAAAACAAACAATACAAATAAAACACCTGCCCAGCTGGGCTCTAACTAAACATGAGGACTCCCTACTTCACTGAAAGCCCCGTTCACACACGGGAAGAAAATGCGGCTTTTCCCAGCCTAACAAACCAGCACTTCCAGGCTGTAACAAAGTCCAGTACCTTTTGGGGGATTGTGGCCCAGAAGTCCTCCTGACTCTGGCCTAGCGACCATCGATTCCAAGACCTCACGGAGCACCTGAGGACTTCAAATTCATCTCGCTCCTCAAGTACTTCTTCAAGAGCTCTGGCCAAGGAGAAGGCCTTGGTCGCCTTCTCTCGAGCATCAGTCTCCGCTTGGTCACGTTCTTCGGCATATCTGGCCGAGGTGGTTTTCTCTTCAGCCAGGATCTTGTCCAACATCTTCTGTTTCTTCTCCAATTTAGACACAATTTGTTTCTGGTGGTCCAGGTCTACCATCCAATCACGCAACTCTTGATCAAGTTGAGCCATCCTGGCTTCCAAATGTATTTTCTCCTCCAAGAGAGCAGATTTTTCTGAGGCGCTGTTTAGAACCTCATAAGCCAGCACATCTATTTCTTGCTCTGCATGAAGTCTGGATCGCTCAGAAGCTGCAAGTTCCTCTTGAAGTTGGAGAATTTCCACTTCTATTAGTGACTCTAGTTCCTTCAGTTCATTCTGTGACTCCTCTGGAGATTCCTGCAGTTGATCTGCGAGAACCGCTAGCCCCATCTCTAGTGTATCTAGGGACTGTGCAGAGCGAGCGAAAACATCTTCAAGTTTGTAGCTGTACTGTCCTGTCAGGTCATCTACAACTGTCTGGATATGAGCTTCAGTCACTAGGCTGTCACCCGACTGAACTCTCGTCTCGTCAGATATAACTGTCATCTGGTCGCTACTAGTAACCACTTTAGTTTTGCTGGGTCTTGACATGGTAGCCTCACTCTCGGAGTTGCTAACTGTCACGGCACATACGCCACTTATACTGCTCGTGTCATTATTAACCCTGACCTCTAGGGGCACCCATGAGTCAATCCCCACCTGGGACATTTTATTAATCATAGAAACCTGTGGAGACTGCACATCCACCTCTGGTAAGTGTGGTACACCCCTCAGCATTGCCACAGTTTCCTGCACATTCACTACAGTGGGTTTACTAAGCTGTGAGCTCTCAACATCAATCAGCGTTTTTATACCGCATATATTTTTCACTAGTATCCACATTGCCATTATCTTTAAGTGGACCGCGCTGCACCAGGACAGAGCTGAAAATATCCTCCCTTCCAGATCCTCCTGGAGAAAAGGTGAATTCGAGTGAACTGACTGCTTACCCATGTCCAGGAAATTCCTGTGAGATCTGGAAGGGAGGATATTTTCAGCTCTGTCCTGGTGCAGCGCGGTCCACTTAAAGAAAACGCATCTATAGATGTGAACATTGCCCACTTTACTATTGGAACTCGCGACGCACCAAAAAGGCAACGTACAAAAGGCTGTTTTATATATTTTATATATATTTTGTTCACATTGCCATTATGCCTATCCGCAAACTTGGCACCATTGTTTTCAATGGTCATATCACTTAAACCATTGTGTAGCTTCCTCGCATAGTCCCCAGCTACCAAGCTGGCATGTATCAGGCTCACCTGGCTTTCGGTGTCCACCAACACTTGGACTGCACTGTCCTTTACCATAATGTCACACATTTGTTTAGCAGTCTTTATTTCCGGTGTCTCAACACCTCCCGACTCGGCAGGTAGCAATTGCTGCCGGCTCACACCCCAGTTCACGGCTTCTGAGGTACCAGGGCACGGGTCATTAACATGCCCACCCTCCAGAGCTGAGCTCACTGTCACTTTGTCAGCTATACAAGTAATTGCTGGAACGATCTTACCCCTTGTAATCAACCATTCCGGTAAAGCAGTGACATTCTCTCCCGCGGACTCATCAAGGTTGTGGTTGCTCCTAGCAACAGCTTTACTGCACCTCCGCACTTCCTCTCTAGGACCCCGGACACAGTCGCAGGGAAGATATGCACTCCTGAGAACCGCACCGCTCTCCACCTCTTTGTCTTCCCGACGGTTGCCCTTGGCAACGGCACATATCTGCTGTTCATCAGATTCTCCAGGTACACAATTTGTAGCATTTTCTCCGCTCCACAGCTGCCAAAATAATGGGAAGTCTTTGCCAAGCACAAACTCCACTTCCAGGGTCTCACATTTTAAGAGCTTCCATTGCACAGGGCCATAGTCTGTTATAAAGGTAAGTAACACCTTAGTTGTTGTCTCTGGCCCTCTTGTTCCAAAGTCCAGAATTTCGGGCAGGACCTGAGACATTTGTTGGCGGGAGTCTAGTATAACCCCCAGCGGGATCCCCCCGATCATCATCATACAGGACTTTTCCCACGCGCTCCACCATTTGGCAGCCATTTTGACAGGTCAGTTTCTTTTACTGTGCCCTTTAAATCCCTGCACAGCTTTCACCTCAGAAAAAAAAAAGGTCCATATTAACCAGCAGTTTTCCAGCAGCACCTGCTCCAGCGAACAAGCAGGCTTCCGGCCCTTTAAATCACTGCACAGCAACACAGCAATTCCTTGGCAACATTCAGCAGCACCTGCTCTTTTCCGTCAGGTCTTTGCCCCTAGCAACCTGCTGTTGTTATTGCCCGCATCCTCCACCATATGTAAAGGATCGTCTCTTATTCGGGGGTTATTCTCACAATGATCTTCATCGACCACAGGGTTAGGGGCATTGTTTTTATTTGGCACCTCAGCAAAACCAAAACAAACAATAAAAATAAAACACCTGCCCGGCTGGGCTCTAACTAAACATGAGGACTCCCTACTTCACTGAAAGCCCCGTTCACACACAGGAAGAACATGCGGCTTTTCCCAGCCTAACAATCCAGCACTTCCAGGCTGTAACAAAGTCCAGTACCTTTTGGGGGATTGTGGCCCAGAAGTCCTCCTGACTCTGGCCTAGCGACCGTCGATTCCAAGACCTCGCGGAGTCCCCCAAAGTTCAGGCTAACACCTAGCCCCATGGCCCCTCAGCCAGCTCGGCTGAGCCCACTTGTACAGAGCCTTCCCAGGCCTCTGCTGCACACAGACTCTTCCTCCTCCTAACAGTCTGGACTGGGCTCTTATCCCAGACTGATTGTTCCACCTAGTGCGGCCACTGACCTGCTGATTGACAGCGAAGAAATGGAAACTCCTGCCATATCTCTCCCCTAGCAGCCGTGAGGCCTGTCACTGCCTCACAGCTCCTTAATCTGGTTCTGTTTCTCCAGCTCTTTAATGGTGAGGCTGCCAGAAACTAGTAAGTCCTTCACCTTGGATCCAAAGGTCCTTAAAGCCTGAATAAATGGCTGTTGTCCTTTGTGTTTATATCCACTCTGTTTCCCTTGAATTGCCTTGCATGTGTTTACAGCTAGCAGCTGCACTCTCACTCCTTCATCTCCTACTTCTTCTCTCAACTGACTCAACTTCCTAACTAGGCCTGAACTGCACTATATATACTGTGCTGCTACCCCCATCTAGTGGTGAGATGCATGTGGTGCACCTGACAGCCTGGTAAAAAGGGATTTCACATGATAATACAATGCAGCATGAAATTACAGATGACAGAAACAAGCTTTTGCAGTTCCCACATAAGCTAGTGGGACGCTGCATATGTGACGGAGTGTTCAGCCCAGGGGAATTTAGTATTAGACGAGATTTCACTTTTGACTGTAGATAGAATGTTTAGGCTAAGCATTTGCGATTTAAGCTGCATTAATGCAATTCCTTTTAATTTGCATTACTGAAATAAATGGACTTTTGCACAATATTCTAATTTTTCAAGTTTCACCTGTACATCCGTATATGTAGCATGGAGGAGTGTAGTGATGATCAGTTTCTGGAAGAATTTTGCCAAGTTGTCTGCTGATACGGATTTTGGAATGCTGCAGAATTTTACATTGTTGCAGCAGTTGCGGTCGTTTAGGTCCGCCATTTTGGATTTCATGACCTCCATTTCCCCTGATAGGGTATTGTGAGCATCAACTAGTTTGTTGTGTGCCGAGGAGAATTCCCCCAATTTTGTTTCTACAGTATATGGTCAATACGTTCTCCCAAGCCATCTACAGTGGCTGAGATGTTGGTGAGTGCTTGTGTAATGTCTTTTTGGATAGATTGCCTTAACGCTCTCATGGCGTTTATCGGGAAGGCCTCGGTGGCAGCCTGATTAGTAGTAGTGAAGGTGAGTTCATCCTCCTGCGTTTCAACAGAGGCCCCCTCCTGATTATCTGTCACAGCAGAGAAGCATAATGTAGTCTCCCATCGTGCTTTCTGTTTGATAGGGCTGGCGGTGGCCGAGGCAGGGGTAGGCGAGTCTTGCAATACAGCAAATCTGGACTCCTGTGACTCTAGCTGAGAATATGGCGGACTGTTGGCTCGTCTGCTGCTCCTTTTATGCCCCATAGCAGGGGCCCTCACGGATGAAGAGCAAAGAGAGTATCCCGGGCTTTGTTCCCCTTAACTATGATCTGACCTTATGGGAGAAGAGGTACCGCATTGTTCTGTGGGACTGAGCTGTGCTTTCTCCGTCCTCTCTTGTTGCGGCTCGTCTCCATCGGGAGCGGCCTGTCTCGCGGTGGCGGGATCGCGAGCACCATTGTTCGCCGTCATAAAAAAAGCTGTAAGAAGCTTAGGAGTTTCTTTCTTACCCCTCTTAGGCATCTTTTGTGGAGTGGGGTCTTACAGGGGTTGATGGTTGCCAAGTTTTTGGTGAGCCATTGCGCTCCCAGTCTAGGCCACGCCCCCCGTATATATATATGTATAAATATATACTGTATATTTATAGTTCATGTATATAAATATATACGTAGTAGAAAATAATGGACTGTAAACTTTGTATTGTTTTAATAAATGTATTTACCATATTTTTCACCCCATAAGACGCACTTTTTCCCGGGGAAAATGCCCCTTCGTCTTACGGGGAGAATGCTGCCATTTTACATCACAGTCTGCGATGCTGCAGCATCGCAGACTGCGATGTATCAGCTGGAGGGGGGAGGGAGGAGGGGCCGGTGTCACGCAAATGCGGTGGGGCCGATGCGGTCACTGTACTCTGGCCCCGCCGCTCACTCACTGCTTTATTGCCTAAACCTTTTATAATAACTTTAATTGAAGTTCCGATCCCCAGCCCCATCTGTACTACTTACTAAATGTCCTCTAGCAGGCAGAGCAGGGCGGGTGGCCGTAACTCACTGATGTCACGTGCCTACACCGCCTACTTCATTCATAAAGTAGGCGGCGCAGGCACGTGACATCAGTGAGTTACGGCCGGCCATCCGCCCTGCTCTGCCTGCTACAGGACATTTAGTAAGTAGTACAGATGGGGCTGGGAATCGGAACTTTAATAAAAGTTATTATTATAAAAGGTTTAGGCAATAAAGCAGTGAGTGAGCGGTGGGGCCGGAGTACAGTGACCGCACCGGTCCCGCCGCATTTGCATTCCACCGGCCCCTCCCACAGGTTTAGCTCCGGTATATTAGGACATCTGTGGATGGCACTGTTATGGGGTGGGGGATCTGTGGGTGACACATATATAGCAGTGCGATCTACAGATCCACCCCCCATAACAGTGCCATCCACAGATCCCCTCCATAACAGTGCCATTCACAGATCACCCCCACATAACAGTGCCATCCACAGATCACCCCCCTCATAACAGTGCCATCCACAGATCTCCCCCCATAACAGTGCCATCCACAGATCGCCCCCCATAACAGTGCCATCCACAGATCACCCCCCCATAACAGTGCCATCCACAGATCCCCCCATAACAGTGCCCCCCCTCAGATCCCCCATAACAGTGCCATCCACAGATCCCGCCATAACAGTGCCACCCACAGATCCCCTCATAAAAGTGCCATCCACAGATCCCCCATAGTAATGTCATGCACAGACCACCATTAGTTCAAAACCCACCAAAAGCACACCTTTTGGTTAAAACATTTTTTTTCTTATTTTCCCCCTCAAAAACCTAGGTGCGTCTTATAGGGCGAAAAATACGGTAATCAAAATACCACTATAGATTAGTACAGACACGCAGTTCAGAAAGGTAAAGGAACAGAGACATAGAGATAGGAAGTAGGCGGAGTCAGTAGTAATTGCCTATTTATTAATATTAATTATTAATATTAAATTCCAAATATTAATTATTGATGTGTCCTATAACAGGGGCACTGTAGGGGGCTCTATTACTAATAAAGGGAATTATTATTGGTGGGGCTTTGAGGAGCACAATTACTATGGGGGGAACTATCTCTTTGGCACTATTATTTTTTCTGGATAGTATTTGGGGGTATTGGGGGCAGCAGTATAATACTTGTGGGACTTGAGGATGATAGAAAAGTGAGGAACCTAAGATGTCTATGTGTTAATCTCTGCAGAGATGAGGCATGGCTGAAATAAGTTGTCTAGGAGAAGATGAAAGAAAACATCTACATCAGAGTAGACGTCACCTGGGAGGCTCTGGATATGAGAAGTATGTGCTGCTGTATAGTCCTGTATGTTTGATAGTGTCTATGCAGCAAGTAAAGCAATTAAGGCTTTCACACTTGCGGTAGCAGGGTCCAGCAGGCTGTGCCAGCGGGGGAACAGCCTGCCGGATCCGTGCTAACGCTAGCCCACCATGCCACCGGAAGTCTGCTCCGGCCCCAATCACTATAATGCCTGCTGGACCCTGCTACCGCAAGTGTGAAAGTAGCCTAAAATGTCTTTAGTGCTAGTGCGAGCGGTAGGGTGTCGACTAAAGCCATATGAATTGGGGCTTGGGCCCTGGATCTTTTGGGACCCCTGAAATGGCCCTGATTGGTGGTGTTTTATAATTCTTATACATTTTTACATTTATTTTTTAACATTTATTTTAATTGCTGATTTCTCCTGTAACAGAGGCCAACCTATTAGCCCCAGCTAAGGGGGAATACTGCTTCTGCAGCTGCATGATGTCCTTGCAACTGCTAAGGCTACTTTCACATCTGCATTTTTGCTGGATCCGTCATGGATCAGGAAAAAACGCTTCCGTCATGATAATACAACCTTCTGCATCCATTACGAACGGATCCGATTGTATTATCTCTAAAATAGCCATGACAGAATATTTTTTTTTGTGTCAGAGAAAGCGAATCTGTCACAATTGTGAGTCATGATGGATCCGTTTTGCTCTGCATCCCAGGACACACTCAAAAGCTCTGCTTGCAGCGTTTTTGTGTGCGTCATTGGAACACAATGAAATGGAACGGAATGCATTTTGGTGCACTCTGTTCCCTTCAGTTCAGTTTTGTCCCCGTTGACAAAAAAAATGGGGACAAAACTGCGTTTTCCCCACTTTTGAGATCCTATGACGGATATCAATAGCTGAAAGTGAAAGCGCAGATGTGAAAGTATCCTAACTCTGCAAGGACACTCAGAAATGTCCTTGTGGAGTTAAATGCAACACCCCCCCAGATGTATATAAATGGGCAGTCAACAACTGGTTAACATTGCCCACTTTAATGAAGGCATTCTTCATAAGATAATTAACGCGATCATCTAGTTCAAGTAGAATTGCCTCTCCACTCATTTTAAGGGTCCCCGCATATATGACAATATATTGTAAGATTACAATATAGTCACATACAGCATGCAAAGAGCATGTAGTATTGAACATGGTAAACAACTAATTAGAATGCGAGCAGTCATATTCCAGAGATATGTGTCCTTGTCTTCTGTCTTCTTGGAATGTGGGGGTGTTGATGGTAGGCTCGACGGGTCCTCAAGATATGAGGTCTTCTTGTTTAAAAAGGTTTTATGCGTATATATGTATAATTTTCTCAAGCACAACAGAATATATTATTAATATGAATAAAATTAGATTACAGGCAGGCAGGGTATCAGAAATAATTTATTTCTTTAACGTTTTTCACCATTTTGATCATTACATTATCACACATATGTATTTCTCATTGATTTATTAGCTAACTATCTATCCTACCTATCTAGAAAAGGCCCCTTAGACTGCCTGTACTGCATGAAGTATACAGATAAGCTGCATAGATCATGGGATGTTAGACATCCATTCCTGGCCGCCTCATAGTAGCCATTTCATCTGAACATTCACACATCTTTATGGAGTTGTTGACAACACACACACACACACACACATCATTATCTACCTAAAAGGATGACGACAGCCAGCCAGAGGTGCATCCCAACACAAGGACCACCCCGGAGTAATCCCCGGTGAAATCACGCTTTTAGGGCATTGACTCTTCTTGTAAGAGTGGTGCTCAAACTGCTAGGGTGCATCTGTGGGACCCTCTTTCAGAGATGATGTCCTCCACCCAACTCTCAAAAAGCTGAGGGGTCTTCAGGAGAGGTGAGTAGTCGAGCTGGGCTATCAGACGGTCAACTCTGTAGCTGTGATGTCATCCTTCCTACAAAATGGACATATCCACGCCCTCAACTAGGAATATAACATATTAATCATTTCCAAGCAATAATTGAATGTTATATCAATAGAGGAGAAGCAGGAAAGTGGAAAGAAACCAGACATGAACCAAAACCCTGATAATGATTGATACAAGAAATCAGAGTTAATTCTTTCCTTTCACATTTTCTCTTTTGATCATTACATTATAACTCATATATGCATTTCTCATTGATTTGTTAGCTAACTGTCTGTCCTAGCTGTCTAGAAAAGGCCCCTTAAGCTGGATGTACTGCATGAAGTATTTAGGTAAGCTGTATACATCATGGGATGTTAGATATCCCTTCCTGACCACCTCATAGTAGCCATTTCATCTGAACATTCACACATCTTTATGGAGTTGTTGACAACACACACATCATTATCTACCTAAAAGGATGACGACAGCCAGCCAGAGGTGCATCCCAACACAAGGACCACCCCGGAGTAATCCCCGGTGAAATCACGCTTTTAGGGCATTGACTCTTCTTGTAAGAGTGGTGCTCAAACTGCTAGGGTGCATCTGTGGGACCCTCTTTCAGAGATGATGTCCTCCACCCAACTCTCAAAAAGCTGAGGGGTCTTCAGGAGAGGTGGGCAGTCGAGCTGGGCTATCAGACGGTCAACTCTGTAGCTGTGATGTCATCCTTCCTACAAAATGGACATATCCACACCCTCAACTAGGAATATAACATATTAATCATTTCCAGGCAATAATTGAATGTTATATCAATAGAGGAGAAGCAGGAAAGTGGAAAGAAACCAGACATGAACCAAAACTCTGATAATGATTGATACAAGAAATCAGAGTTAATTCTTTCCTTTCACAATTTCTCTTCTTTTGATCATTACATTATCACTCATATATGGATTTCTCATTGATTTGTTAGCTAACTAGCTGTCCTAGCTGTCTAGAAAAGGCCCCTTAAACTGCATGTACTGCATAAAGTATTTAGGTAAGCTGTATACATCATGGGATGTTAGATATCCCTTCCTGACCACCTCATAGTAGCCATGTCATCTGAACATTCCCGCTTCTTTATGGGGTTATTTACAGCACTCACTTCATTATCTACCTAAAAGGATGACGACAGCCAGCCAGAGGTGCATCCCAACACAAGGACCACCCCGGAGTAATCCCCGGTGAAATCACGCTTTTAGGGCATTGACTCTTCTTGTAAGAGTGGTGCTCAAACTGCTAGGGTGCATCTGTGGGACCCTCTTTCAGAGATGATGTCCTCCACCCAACTCTCAAAAAGCTGAGGGGTCTTCAGGAGAGGTGGGCAGTCGAGCTGGGCTATCAGACGGTCAACTCTGTAGCTGTGATGTCATCCTTCCTACAAAATGGACATATCCACACCCTCAACTAGGAATATAACATATTAATCATTTCCAGGCAATAATTGAATGTTATATCAATAGAGGAGAAGCAGGAAAGTGGAAAGAAACCAGACATGAACCAAAACTCTGATAATGATTGATACAAGAAATCAGAGTTAATTCTTTCCTTTCACAATTTCTCTTCTTTTGATCATTACATTATCACTCATATATGGATTTCTCATTGATTTGTTAGCTAACTAGCTGTCCTAGCTGTCTAGAAAAGGCCCCTTAAACTGCATGTACTGCATAAAGTATTTAGGTAAGCTGTATACATCATGGGATGTTAGATATCCCTTCCTGACCACCTCATAGTAGCCATGTCATCTGAACATTCCCGCTTCTTTATGGGGTTATTTACAGCACTCACTTCATTATCTACCTAAAAGGATGACGACAGCCAGCCAGAGGTGCATCCCAACACAAGGACCACCCCGGAGTAATCCCCGGTGAAATCACGCTTTTAGGGCATTGACTCTTCTTGTAAGAGTGGTGCTCAAACTGCTAGGGTGCATCTGTGGGACCCTCTTTCAGAGATGATGTCCTCCACCCAACTCTCAAAAAGCTGAGGGGTCTTCAGGAGAGGTGGGCAGTCGAGCTGGGCTATCAGACGGTCAACTCTGTAGCTGTGATGTCATCCTTCCTACAAAATGGACATATCCACACCATCAACTAGGAATATAACATATTAATCATTTCCAGGCAATAATTGAATGTTATATCAATAGAGGAGAAGCAGGAAAGTGGAAAGAAACCAGACATGAACCAAAACTCTGATAATGATTAATACAAGAAATCAGAGTTAATTATTTCCTGCCACATTTTCTCATATATGCATTTCTCATTTGTTAGCTAACTATCTTTCCTACCTGTCCATAAATGGCCACTTAGACTTCCCGTACTGCATGAAGTATCCAGATAAGCTGCATAGATCATGGGATGTTATACATCCATTCCTGGTTGTCTGATAGTAGCCATTTCATCTAAACATTCACAAATCTTTATGGGGTTATTGACAGCACACACCTAAATCATTATCTTATAGAATGATGATAGTCAGCCAGAGGTGCATCCCAACACAAGTACCACCCGGAGTAATTCCCCAGTGAAATCACTCAGGGCATTGACTCTTCTTGTAGGAGTGGTGCTCAAACTGCTAGGATGCATCTGTGGGACCCTCTTTCAGAGATGATGTCCTCCACTCGACTGAGGGGTCTTCAGGAGAGGTGGGTAGTTGAGCTAGGCTATCAGACGGTCAACTCTGTAGCTGTGATGTCATCCTTCCTACAAAATGGACATGTGCACACCTGCAAGGAAGAATACAACATATAAATCATTTTCAGGCAATTGTGGAGGCAATAGAGGAGAACTATAAAACTTGATATAAACTAGAAATAAACCAAAACCAAAATGATTGATGCAAGAAATTATTTCAACTTCTAGAACAATGGTCTCCAACCTCTGGCTCAGCAAGTGCTGCTAGTAATACAACTCCCATCATCCCATAATAGCCTGCAACTGTAAGAACATGTTTGGAGTTGTTTTCCACTCACCAAACATCTCAGGGGTGATTTATCAAGAGCAGGAGGGATTTATCATGAAGGTCATGCCTGATTAAAAATTAAGTGCATCCTCTGATGCACTTCGATCATTTAGAGCAGAAAACTGGCATACATCAAGTAAATCTTCTGGGGCTGATGTCCAAGCCCACCCCTTTCAAAAAATGGAGAGGCTGGCAGTAAAAACGTCATTTTCACACTAGCGTTTTTCTTTTCCGTCCTAGGGGCTCAAATCCGGAAAAGAACTGATCAGTTTTATCCTAATGCATTCTGAATGGAGAGCAATCTGTTCAGGATGCATCAGGATGTCTTCAGTTCAGTCTTTTTGACCGATCAGGCTTTTCAGAAAACCGTAGCACCTCCGGCCAAAAATCCTGAACACTTTGACTGAACGCCGGATCTGGTCTTTTTCCCATTGACTTGCATTAACGCCGGATCCGGTGCAGTGTGTTCAGTAAAACCGGATCCGGCTTTTGCATGTTAAACCCGAAAAATGTGAAAAAATGTGAAAAAAATGTTAAAGTCCATAAACGGCGGATCCGTTTTTTCCAATGCATTTTTTCATTGTGATCAAAATCCTGATCAGGATTCAAATGTAATCAGTCTTCACACGTTTTTCCGGATCCAGTGGGCAGTTCCGGTGTCGGAATTGAACGCCAGATTCAAACAATGCTAGTGTTAAAGTAGCCTTCAAACATTTTTAAACAGAATTTGCAACTTTTGTTTATCAGTTTTGTGGTGTACAGGAATGATAAATCTCTCCTTGTGCTGTGAACTACCAAAAGCAGTAGACATAATAATTAGGCTACTTTCACACTCGCGTTTGGTGCGGATCCGTCATGGATCTGCACAGATGGATCCGTTCAGATAATACAACCGTTTGCTCCAAAGAAGATACAGGCGGCACTCCGCTGTCAGCGATGCGGTGCGCGTGTCCAGGGAAGGTCCGCAGATACTTGTATAGAGAGGACCGGCACTCGCTTTAGCTATGATTTTCAAGTAATTTTAATGGTCACATACAAGTGGTAAGTGACGCGTTTCGGCTACTATGAGCCTTTGTCAAACATAATCATTACAAGCAACAAACAAGTTTAAATAGCCCGCGATGGAGCCGGAAATGACGTAGGTAACCATGGCAACAAAGGGCACAACAATACAGAAATAGGATTTTTGTAAAAGAATGTCATTAGTTGTCAGGGCACCATGCTTTATAGTGCTGTATTTTGCTGCACATTGTTATAGTGGTGTATAATGCTAGAAGCTGCAAAAAAAATCCGCTGGAAAAAATGTCATAAATTCACAAGGCACAATGCTTTACACTGCTGTAACATGCTAAGCATTATGTTGTAGGTACAGAATGTTACATAATAATGAATATTAAATACTTCATGCTGAATGGTAAGCTTGCGTAATACTATATTATACTTTACAGTGCTAAACACCATACTTTACAGTGCTATATTTTGCTGCATATTGTTATAATGGTGTGAAATGCTAAAAGCTACATACTGCAATGAATTCGCAGGAACAGAGGTCATAAATATACAGGACACCATGCTTTACAGTGCTGCAGCATACAAAGCATTATAGTGATGGTACAAGATATTAGATATTAAACACTATAGATAATAGAACACGTATCACTACCCCGGAGAGGAGGAGACAGGCTTAAAATGCTTAAAAAACGAGAAGCCTACTGGATTCATCGCCTGCAAACCCTAGAACCTAAGGGGTTAAATCGTGACTATGATCTGAACAGTTTCCTTTAAGATATAGTCTGTAGTTACCTTTTCAACATGTTCCCTTATTCTTTCTTCCACAGAGAACTTGATGCATTCCAAAATCTGTGTCATTTAGTGTCTGATCAGGGCGTAAGTTCACCGTTTAGCATATAGTGTTTAATATCTAATATCTTGTACCATCACAATTTATGACATTTTTTCCAGCAGATTTTTTTTGCAGCTTCTAGCATTATACACCACTATAACAATGTGCAGCAAAATACAACACTATAAAGCATGGTGCCCTGACAACTAATGACATTCTTTTACAAAAATCTTATTTCTGTATTGTTGTGCCCTTTGTTGCCATGGTTACCTACGTCATTTCCGGCTCCATCGCGGGCTATTTAAACTTGTTTGTTGCTTGTAATGATTATGTTTGACAAAGGCTCATAGTAGCCGAAACGCGTCACTTACCACTTGTATGTGACCATTAAAATTACTTGAAAATCATAACTAAAGCGAGTGCCGGTCCTCTCTATACAAATACAAAAGTTTGCATCCGTTCTCAACAGATCCGTTTGTATTATCTTTAACATAGCCAGGACGGATCCGTCTTGAACACCATTGAAAGTCATTGGAGGACGGATCCATTTTCTATTGTGCCAGATTGTGTCATAGAAAAACGGATCCATCCCCATTGACTTACATTGTGGGTCAGAACGGATCCGTTTGGCTCAGTTTCGTCAGACGGACACCAAAGCGGAGTGGAGACGTAACGAAGGCAAGCTGAGGCATACTGATCGTATCCTTTTCCATTCAGAATGCATTAGGGCAAAACTGATCAGTTTTGGACCGCTTGTGAGAGCCCTGAACGGATCTCGCAAACGGAAAGCCAAAACACCAGTTTGAAAGTAGCCTTAATCATCGCCTCTCCTTACCTTGGTGTTATCATGGTTGCTATTGTTTGTGTGACCAGTGACCGGTGAAATAGGGGGAGCATTAACCAGTAAGATAGAGCAGCATCCAGGAAAATAGGGGAGATCATAAGCAGTAAGATAGGACAGAGACCAGTAAGATAGGATGAATAATAACCAGTAAGATAGGGTAATGACCAGTAAGACAGGACAGTGGAAATGTCAGACTATTAAGATCACTGATACATAAGATAATGGGCGATACAGTAATTAATAATGGGTAAATTGTCAGAGTCACTCACAATAAATATCATCCATAACCCCAATTGTAGTGTAAAAAAACGGATTTTACTGATTCATGACCATACCCAAAAACAGGACATTGAGATAACCCATAATTCCCAACATATCTTCTTTGGTGTTCTACATCATCAATCTCAGTGAATTGAAGATAGGACAGTTAGCAGTAAAATAGGGCGGATAGAGACCAGTAAGGTAGGGTAATAACCAGTAAGTTAGGACAGTGACCAGTAATATATGGAAGTGAATTGTAAGATAAGGCAGTGATCTGTAAATTAGGGTGGGAAGTGACCAGTACAATAAAGGGGGCAGTGAAGAGATGAACCAAAGGCACTTTCCAAATGGTCTGAAAGCTGGAACCTTATTGGCTGCTATGAACAGCTCCGCTCGTCTTATGCAGAGGTTTAGATGAACCTCTTCATCCACATAAATCATCCCATACAGTTCCCTGGTCCAGTAATGATCCCCCTCCTGCAATGTCAGAACTTACCATGATCTAAAGAGGGGTCGCAGACTTCACTACAGACACACGGATGCTTCTCTCTTGCAGACAGAGGGGGATGTGAAGCAGCAGAGCTGGGAGACATCTTCCTCCTCCTGCAGCCGGCAACCAGGAATGACAGTTGGTAACAGCAATTATCATTCATGTTTCTGAGGGGAAGTGCTGATTGGTTGATCAGATTCTAATCCACCAATCAGCAGCTCTCTGTTCTCTACAGCCTGGGACTGGAGGAGCACACAACAGCCCGAGCCCTGAGTGCAGCACAACTGATGTGTGCGACTGCGAGGTGGACCAGTTATTACCCCCATAGCAAAGTGTTGGTAGGGCTGATGCAAATTACATTTCCCATTAGTGTCCATACTTTTGCTCTTTTGCCCCTGAAATACTTCAACTTTTTTGTTTATAGCAAGGTACATATGGTTAAAGGAAAACATTTTTTTTTATTTCACTATGCCGTAAATAAGCATTATTATTAATCCCACTAGATGGATTTTATCCCGTTCCTGTTATTTTTCACCTTCCTGACAGAGCCTAGTTTTAAAAATCTGTAACTTTGGGATGCTTTAATTATCCAAGCCATTAAGAGACTCTTTTTCTAAATTTTCTAAATTTTTATTTCTCTGCTTTTGTATTTAACTTTTTTTGCGATATGTTTAATTTAATTCTGTGTTTGAGATAAAAAGAAAAAAGAAAAGAAAAAAGAAGAATATCCAGGAGGCTCCTGAAAAATGGAGAGATCTATTGCATGAGTAGGCATTCTGGCACTTCCCGTACTACAGTCCTCCATGAACCTGTGTGTGGGATCAGATGCAGCTCTGGCACCCAAATGTACACCGAGGGGGCAGTGCCATGTCATGAAAACGATGTGTGGCCTATTAGAATTGGGCATAGTCTGCAGAAAGGGGCAGTGCATTGTGCCTGTGTATACTATGAAGGGGACATGGCAGACTCCAAGAAATCAAACACTGATGGCCTAACCTAAGGAAAGGGCATCAGAATTAAAGTTGCAATAAAAACTTGCTCTGCTATATGGCTGCCCAACTGCGGTGCACAGTACATTACACACCGATCAGCCATAACATTGGAACCACATACCGTAGGTGAACTGAATGACATTATATTGTGTCAATATCAATTGTGGATTATACATATAAGGTGACAAGTGAACATTCAGTTCTGAAGTTGATGTACTGGAAGCAGGAAAAAGGAGTCAGAGTACACTGTGCATTACAGTTTGCTGTATATGTAATTGAGACCCCAGACCTGACCTCTGAATTAATTCAGACCCAAACCAGGCCAAAAAATGTATTCTAACCTCTGACCAGAACCCTAAATTAATTCAGACCTCATAGCAAACCCCTAAGTTAAAGTTGCTGTCACTCCTTCACTCCTTGTTCACTGAAAATGTGGCCACTGGAGTCATCAGCTGATGTTCTCTCAACATCTCCAGAAAACAGGGGGATGCCTCGACCATCCACATGCAGCCAGGTATTTCATTTCAGATGAATGGCTTCACAGCACAGCCGACAGCAGGAGAAGAGGAGCGTCTGCGTCCAGGAGCAGGAGAGGTAAGTGTTTTTTTTTCATATATTATGGGCAGTGGGCTGATGAGAGGCACAGAGGGGCTGATGAGAGGCGCAGGGGGGCTGATGAGAGGCGCTGTGGGGCTGATGAGAGGCACTGGGGGGCTGATGAGAGGCACTGGGGGGCTGATGAGAGGCGCTGTGGGGCTGATGAGAGGCGCAGGGGGGCTGATGAGAGGCACTGGGGGGCTGATGAGAGGCGCTGTGGGGCTGATGAGAGGCGCAGGGGGGCTGATGAGAGGCTCTGGGGGGCTGATGAGAGGCACTGGGGGGCTGATGGAGAGGCACTGGTGGCTGCTATGAGGCTATTAGGGGCTGCTATGAGGCATGGGGTTATTATCTGAGGTCTGATTGGGGGTCATTCATATTGGGATCTGATCTGAGGTCTTATTGGGGTCTTATTAACATTGGGGATATTATTGGGGCTGTTAGCTGAGGTCTGATTAACATTGGGGGTCTGATTGGTGGTCTGACCTGAGGTGTAATGAAAAATATTTTTTTCTTATTGTCCCCCTCTAAAACCTAGGTGCGTCTTATGGGCCGGTGCGTCTAATAGGGCAAAAAATACAGTATTTGCTTGCTCCAGCCGACCTCCCCTGCCCTTTGCGAACGCCGCGTGCTGTGACATCACGCGGAGGCACTTGGGTGAGTTCCCACACTTTTTTTCCCAGGACTTGACCCCTGGTTAGCCTAATTGTGTTCGGCCGGGCACGGCCGCTATTCCCGGGCACGGCCGCTATTCCATTTCCCGGGCACGACCGTTATCCCCGATGCAGATGTTGAGGTAGCTCCTCCCTCTCATTGCCCTGCTCAGAGGCCGAGCAGGCAGATGTAAACGAGCGTTAGTCATCTGAGCAGGCTGATGCATACTGCACTAGTACCTGACAGACCGGCGCTCGTTTACATCTGTCTGCTCTGCCTCTGATAACATTTTATTACCTGTATGCTAGCTCCACATTCTGCAAGCATCCACCTGAGTGTCAGCATTCTCTGCTACCAACAAAGCTTTCAATTTGGAGCGGAAATTGCGTATCACAGCAGACTTCCCAGCCAATAGAGTATTGTCTTTGACATACCAGGAAAAAGCAGTCAGTGAGGTGGTGTTGTGGTTCGCCTGTACGGAATTGGTGGTATTTGCCAGAGTTGCTGGAGAACTGTGAGTGCTATTTCGGGGGCACTGACCTGTACAGGGTGTGGAGGATGGGGAGGTTGAGATCCACTGAGGATATTATAAGACTTTTCTGTAGCTTCCTATATTGTTGCAAGGTCTGTATGTTGGTTGTTGCAAAGCTTGTGTGTTGGCTGAAGCCTTCCTATCTTACTGGTGGCTGGCCCTGCCCCTCAATTGTGCTTCCGGTTTTGGTTCCGCCCTAGACTGCAAGGGGGTGGGGCCTGTTGGGGGTGATGTGATTGGGCTGCTCAGTCAAAAATGCCCAGGCCTATTTTTTGTCCCAGTCCGGCCCTGCCCTGACATTAATAGTGTCGCAAACATGATGTCCCCCAAAAATAATTGTCAATCTGATACTGTGCCAGGTTGTCCCCCCACAGTAATAGTGCACCCAAAAGTCCCACCAATAGTAATAATTCTCTGTCATAGTGCACTTAGTAGTAATAATGCCCCTACAGTGCCTCCAACAGTAATAATATACTGTAACAGCGGCTGCTGTGCGCCACTCTTCCCCTGCTTACCGGCGGGGTCCCAGTCGCCGTGTTCAGCGGTGATCTAATGCCAGTGTTTCCTTTCAGCCCTGGCCACAGCATGCTTGCTGCTTGTTTACTGCAGCATTTCCTTAAAGGGGTTGTCCAAGTTATATTTATTGATGACCTATCCTCAGGATAGGTCATCAATATCAGATCGGCTGGGGTCCGACACCCGGCACCCCCGCCGATCAGCTGTTTGAAGAGAAGGTGCGCGCCGTGCCAGCGCTGCCTCCCCTTCACTGGTTACCATCTGCAGCGGTGAGCAGGTGTAATTACACCCAAGCCGTCCCATTCATTTCAATGGTACGGATCTTCTACTTCTGGCAGAGGAGCGTTAAACCAATTAACAGTTTTCAGTATATCTTAGCTGGGGCTACAAAGCAACATGTGCCTCTCGAAATGAATCACATCTAATATTGGTCCATGGGGCTACTAGGTGAAAAGTGACAGGTCTTGTCTGGTAAATTTTTGGTGCAGGTTGCAAATTGCACGTGACTGTCATATGCAACTGCAGTGACCAAGATCATTGCTAAACAGTTAATTTGGTGCTAAAACAGTTAAAGGGGTATTCTGGTTGGTACAAGTTATCCCCTATCCACAGAATAGGGGCTAACTTTAAGATCGATGGGGGTCCTACCACTGGGGCCATACCCCGTGAAGGCCCCTTGCAGCTCTCCTGAAATGACCGAAGCGGCCGGCTGGCTACATTCATTTCTATGGGAGTTGCGGAGAGAGCTCACCTATCTCCGGAACTCCCATAGAAATGAATGGAGCGGCCGCACTTAAAGTTATCCCCTATCCTGTGGATAGCGGATAATTTGTACCAACCGGAATACCCCTTTAATGCCTTGTGTTATGCTTTGCATGTGATCCCAAGCGCTGTCTATAGGTGGCACAGCTTAGTTTTCGTGCCCTACTCAGCAAAGGGAAAGTTGAACCTTCCCCTACTGAGGGAATGAGCTGTGTAGTGGCCTAAGTTACTGAAGTGACAGGAGCCGCATGTGCCCGTGTAGTGCATACCTCCCAACCGTCCTGGATATAGCGAGACAGTCCCGGATTTCCCGGAACAAAGAGACAGGACACAGAGACAGTTGCCTGTAATGGTGAAGCAGGGAGCCGTTCACTCACCATTCATCATACAGCTGCTCTGTGTAGAGGAGTGGTGCCAGCCTGGGAATCAGTCTGTGTGTACCAGCAGTGGGTTGTGTAACAATATCCTGCCTGCTGCTTGCTGCAGGCGCAGGATGAGCCCAATCATCAGTGAAGTAGGTGAGTATTTACTGTTTTGTTTTTTTCTTCCTGTGAAAGGGGCACTTATCTGAGTATAACTACTGTAAAGGGGCACTTATCTGAGTATAACTACTGTAAAGGGGCACTTATCTGAGGATAATTACTGTAAAGGGGCACTTATCTGAGGATAATTACTGTGAAGGGGCACATATCTGGGCATAACTACTGTGAAGGAGGCACATACCTGGGCATGACTACTGTGAAGGGGAACACACTTGGGCATAACTAATGTGAAAGGGACACATATCTGGTCATAACTACGTGAAAGGGGTGCATATCTGGGCATAACTACTGTGAAGGAGGTGCATATCTTGTCAAAACTACGGTGGAAGGGGCACATCTGGGCATAACTACTGTGAAGGGGGCACATCTGGGCATAACTACTGTGAAGGGGGCACATTTGGGCATAACTACTGTGAAGGGGCACATCTGGGCATAACTACTGTGAGTGGCATATCTGGGCATAACTACTGTGAAGGGGGCACAATGTGGGCATAACTTCTGTGAGGGGCACAATGTGCTCATTACTACTGTGATGGGACACAATAGGACCATAACTACTGTGTGGTGACACAAAGCGGGAATAATTACCATGTGGGGGCATTAAGGGGACTGGGTTGGATTGGGTTTGTATGGTTATGTTTTAGGCAGAGTTAAAGGCGTGGCCAAGCAAGAAACAATGTGCCCCTTTTTCTGCTTTTCAAAAGTTGGGAGGCATGTAGTGTGATGTTTCCTATTAGGATTCTCCATCCCTCTAGCCTGAGGACAAGTGCCAAATCCCTAAGAGTTTGGGAGGGAGTAACCCCAACAGAAAGCCGGAAAAATATCTGCATACTGTCTAGGATCACAAGGGACTGTGCGTGTTACCAAAGGTAAGCTCGTTTGTGGCAAAAGGCTTTGCTGTTTGTGAAGAGGGTATGCTCTGAGAGCGCCACCCGTTTGAGGATCTGCACCCCGCCGTGGTAACTGCAGAACTGATTGTGAGAGTTTTTGCATGCCTATGGTCAATTTTTAAGGATACCAAAGCGTTCGGAAAGAGCTCAGAGACTAAAACTACCATCATAGTTGCTGCCGCAGGGCAATTAGGTCCCAGTGTTAGGAATGCCCTAATAGTTTTTGTGTCACGGTGCTCCTACCTGGATACTGTCGCTCTCCGGGGATAGGCTCCGTAGCAACAAAGGAGTTGTATTTGGTGGAGTAAGAAGAGTCCAGACTTGGTAAAGTTCAACAGTTTTTACTTGAATAAACTTGTGTCATCCAAACAATACTTGATCTTTCTCTTGGCTCCAGCAGGCTAAGTGTAAACTGACAGGTAAACTTGGTTACTTTGCTTTCTCTCTCTGCTGCTGTGCTAATCTCTGGCTTCAGTCTGGTTCCTATCAGCTTCAGTTATTGTTTCTTATGAGAGAGTGAGGTATCCTGTGACCCATTTTGCTGAGTAGGGTGTCTTTGGCACCATTTTCCCTCTCAGAGGTAACAAGTCCTTTAATATATCAGGAATGGGCTGCTCATTGAGCTACTTTCCCAAAGCTCCTGCAGCAGTGAGGGGAACCCACATCCTCTCCACACCATGCTGCTTCACCCTCTAACTCCAACTCTCAACTCCACTCCAGGTCCTGCAACTCTTCCCTTGGTAGGATGCGGGACTAGCCCACTACTGCCCAAAAAAAGATAGAATGGAATGGTAAGTTCAATTCTACCTAAAGGTACTCTCTGCCAGACACACTGCCACCTGCTGGTGAACCAGGCACATTACCTGAACATAACAGTTTTAGCATATAACAAAATGACACTTTGCAGTTAGTGGTACAGTTGGTGGTGCAAACAAATACAATGGCGGCAAACAGAGTAGCAATAGGAATGTAGAAGTGGTAGTGTCCCTCTGGGCCACTACATATACAGCTATTGGGATTATACCGTGATACACTTTAGAACTGTACCTGTTGCTTCTGTTTTTCCTGCAACTCTCATCATCTTTAGTAAAAAGACTGAGCCTGGTTATTGACTCCACCTTCTGTCTACCAGCCTATGCACCTCACCTCCTGTCTTGCACCACCCAACCAACTGATCACCGTCAGGGGCACCCCAACTACAACTAGGCAGGAGTCCCAATACCAGGGAGTGCCTCGAGGGGAAAAAAGTGTATGCCCTCCATTCAATACACAAACCTAGGAGTCACCATAGGGAAGATTGTCACTGTGAACTTTGAGTACTACTACCACTCTCAGGGCCACAACCACCACTCCCATTCTCTCTGCCCTGCTCCTCCCCTCCAGGATATCTTCACAACTGTGACCTGCCAGCAACTTTTCTGTGTCTTTGTTCTAAAAGTCACACAAATGTTTTTGGTCACACAACTGTTCTGAGACCGGCTCTTGCGTGATACATGTTGAAGTGTAACCCCAACCTTACGGTGTCAAGTTACTATGATTTAGGGTACAGCCACATGGTCAGTTCTGAAAGCCAAAATCAGGAATGGACCGTAAAAGGAGAAAAAGTATAAAGAACAGATATGACTTCTCTTTTTTGAACCACTCTTGTTTTTGGCTTCTTAAACTGCATCAGGAAACCTGACCGTGTGGCTGAACCCTACGTTGAGATCATAGTAACTTAACATTGTAAGATCGGCGCTACACCACAACATGTGTCGCTAGGGTCGCCACCCGTACGGGAATGACCCGGACAGTCCGGGTTTGTAATCCTGTGCCCGGGTACAAGCCTTTCTCAGACCCGGGCACAGGATTCAAACTGCAGACTTGCACACCTGACAGCTGGCGGTGAGCGGCGGCGTCGGGTGTCAGTCAGCGGCGGCGGCCGATGAGGTGTCAGCAGCGAGGACGATCAGCTGTCACTGCGGGCGATCAGCTGTGATGCTAGCGCAGGGCGGCGCTGTCTTCAGACACTCCCTTCCTCCTTTAAATGTTTTCTTTTACTATTGTTCCTCCTTGTGTTTCCTTTTACCCTACTGTCCTCTCTGATATCCTGTCTGCTTGGCCCGTTCCTCAGTTACAGCTTGCGCTCCACAGCTGGACCCACTTCCGGCCTGTGGAACGCAACTTCCGGTCCCGATGCGTTCCACCCGTGTTCTGGTTTGGCTTGAAGAAAATGTGGCAACCCTATGTGTCGCCCAACAGCCACTTGAACGTGTGGCCATACCCTTACTGTGGTTGACCTTAAAACCAAGTAATAGTGTAACTTGACGGACCACTTGTACGTCAGTTCTCCAGCTGCTGAGGACATCCATATCAGAGGGGATTCTAGAACTGAAGACAAGAATCAGGAAGTAGTAATACTAGAGTAGTCTTATTCCTCTTTGTCTTGACCTCAGACATTCAAATTCACCTTATAAATAGCGGATTATGATTTTTTTTTTTTTGAGGAAATTGTTAACCAGACAGCGTGCTGGAAAGCCAACAGCCTGTGACATTACATTATTGTCATCTCTTTTTACCCCACGCTGATTTGTAATGGAAAGCTTAGTGTATGTTCACACCAGCAAATTACTTCACAGAAAAATATGAGTATATTGCCTGTGGAACCTGCGGCAGAAAGTCGAGGGGTTCTGCTGCAGCTTCTGCTGTGGGTCTACATGCTGATTAGCTCAGCTTAATGTGGCTGATCAGTATGTGGACACTCGCTGTAGTATATGGCCTCCAATGAGGAAACCCTGGCAAGATCTAGCAGGATGCTTTATTCAACTTGCTGAGAAACAAAACATTGGTCACTGCCAGGGGCATAGCTACCATGGAAGTAGGGGAAGAGGCTGCTACAGGGACCAATCTCAGAAAGGGGACCAGAAGGAGGACAAATGGATTTATTTTAGGGCCCAGGGAGCGGTGAGTATGGTGTTTCTAGTCCTAGCACTGTTATTACTCACCACTCCCTCGTCTTCTTCTCTGAACGCCTGTGGTGCACTAAGTCCTGGCAGAGCACAGCTTCAGGTCGGGATGTAGTGTGCGTAGGAGCGCACTGTGACCTGATTATGTACGATGGCCAGCCACAATGTAGTACGTACCTAGACGCAGTGCTGCATGAAGAGTGGAGACGCCCGCAGGAGAAGAGTGGGGAGTATTTTTTCTTTTTTCTTGGTCTAGTCTGAGGTCTGCATTAAGGGGACAGGGAAGGATGGGGCGCATTTAGTTCTAGTTACTCCGATGGTCACTGCCACCCAATGATCCTAATGATCAGGTTTTCTCATATAGTTTTGAAGCTAAACCAGGTGTGGATAAGACTAGATTCACATCTGAGCGAAATTCTGGAATCCTCTCGCAGCATAAGGATACAAAACTGGAATCGCTTTATTTGCATGCAAATGAGGAACCGGAGCACCAAGAGGCGGGCTTATGCGGTTTGAGCACCACTCCAGTGACACCCATGGTGCTGACTACAGGCGCCTCCAGCACTCCAAAAAGCCCCCCTCCCTTTAGTTTGACAATGCTAGACTCCACGTCTAGCTCTGAGTTCTAGCGTCTGCGCACTTGTAAGTCGTGGGTGGGGAGGGCTCCCCAGTATACAGCAAGGCCACACGGGTTGATAAGGAAACTTTGTATTTTTATTCCTAACAAATCAAACCTAGGAAACACCACAGAAATAACAGTATGGCAATATATGTATTTACAGTTCTGGGAGCACTCACCCTGGTGCTGCGCCACTCGCCAGAATATGTAGTGAAAGATGTTTCCCAATTTAATTATAGGCAAGACCGTGTGTACGACTGACAGAACTATATTATCTCCCCTTAGCGTTATAGATCCGCTGTAGTGTCTGCAGAGCCATTTGCTGGTTGCACAGCACGGGGTTCACAAACTTATCACCCGGCAGAGTATCAGACTCAGACCTGCCGGAACCTCTATAGACCAAAACACCACACAGCAATACAGAGATACCCAGAGTACCTTATATTCCAGACGCGAAGTCACTGTACCTGTCCGGTCGGACGAACCTAACGCGGAGCCTACAAGTCGATACTGTGCTGCGAGAAAGAACAAACCTAACTGGTGGCGCACACAGCAGAGCCTACAAGTCGATACTGTGCTGCGAGAAAGGACAAACCTAACTGGTGGCGCACACAGCAGAGCCTACAAGTCGATACTGTGCTGCGAGGAAGAACAAACCTAACTGGTGGCGCACACAGCAGAGCCTACAAGTCGATACTGTGCTGCGAGGAAGAACAAACCTAACTGGTGGCGCACACAGCAGAGCCTACAAGTCGATACTGTGCCGCTGAGTCACCTGTGTAGGCCTACACAGAAACAAGTTGATCCTCTACGTTTAGCGTGCACGCTGTTCACAACTCACCAGATCCGGATCTGCTATGGCTCACGGTGCCGGCGGAACCCTTCCTTCCTGAAGTCGTCACAAGGAAGCTCCTGCTACTGGTATCAGTTGCTGTACGGATCCAGAACTCCAGCACAGCTCCTCAGAGAAACAATCCTTTACACTGAATGATCTCTCTCAGACTTTTGCACCACAGGTCCTTGTCTTTTCTGTTCCCTTCAGCGAACACCCTTTTCTCTCCCCTGCAGCACAAACAGAGTTCCTTACTTCCTGTAGCCTTAGAACACAGTCCAGCCCAGCTCACAAGGGACACAGCGGCATCTGGTGGCTGGAGTTAGTACTACTGGTAATAACAGTCTATAAGTTCCTAACACTGAACTGATGCAGCCTGTGTGTTTCATAGGAGCACCCTGCAAATAATTCCAGTTCACTTGAAGGTCCACTTAAGGCTATATCCTCACCCTCTCACACACTCGTTAGTATACAGCATGTGTGCACCACATCTTCTGCTGCTTGCTGGTCCGAGATGATTTGTGCGCACAGGCTGGTGATGTCACTGAACCTGTAAGTAGAGGCGCCGTCAGCTTCATCTGCAGTCACCTCCACTTCTGGATTCAGTGACATCAACAGTGTTTACGAATGAGTGCGCAGACGCGAAGACTCAGCGCGAGACGGGTAGTCTAGCTCTGTCAATGTAAGGGAGGTGGATGTGTTTGGAGCGCTGGAGGCATCTGTAGTCAGCACCAGGGGCATTGCTAGAGCGGTGCTCAAACCTCTTAAGCCAGCCTCTTGGTGCTCCAATGCATCATTTGCATAAGAATAATACTGTACATTTCTCCACAATGCCAGAACCTAGAAAAAAAAGACAGACATAATTTTACTTAGCTGGATCAACCCTACCAGGCTATATTTCTGATATGATCCTGGTGACACAGCTTTCTTCAATTCTTGCTATTTCTGGGCTTTGAAGTCACTGAGGCGGTCCTATCAGTGATTGACTTGGTGTCAATCACTGATAGGACCGCCTCCTGGATGTCAAAGCCCAGAATGAGGGGATTTTAAATGATTCAATTAAAAGTTTAACTGAATCTTTTCCCATAAAACTATATATCAGTCGGCTCAGCTCCTCCTGATCTTTAACCACGGTGAAAAGTTCCCTTTAAACCCTTCTACCCCAGGCCAGTTTTCACCTTCCTGCCCAGGCAATTTTTTGCAAATCTGACATGTGTCAGTTTATGTGGTAATAACTTTGGAACGCTTTTACTTATCCAAGCTATTCAGAGATTTTTTTCTCGTGACACATTGTACTTCATGACAGTCATAAATTTGAGTCAATATATTTCACCTTTATTTATGAAAAAAATCAGAAATTTACCAAAAATTTTGAAAAATTTGCAATTTTCAAAATTCCAATTTCTCTGCTTTTAAAACAGAAAGTAATACCTCATAAAATATTTATTACTTAACATTCCCCATATGTCTACTTTATGTTGGCATAATTTTGGAAATGTCATTTTATTTATTTTTATTTTTTTATATTGACTTTTTTTATTTATTTTTTATACGTTTGTAAATTGCCAAGGACATTATAAAATAATATCACAGGTATAATATTGAAATGAAACAGTCTCAAATAGGACTAGCATATACAAAATGTGGCCAGCATGGCCCAGTCAGAACAGGTAACAAACAGGTTTAAACAGTTGTACTGGTGTAAGATAACAGTATGACATGAATACCTAGGCACAGATAATGTGTTATGAGTTAGGGGTTGTCTAGTGCACGGACATCCTAATTTTGGATAGTGGGTTATGTTACTAGAAAGGGGTGAGTACTAAGAGAATCTTCTGTAGATCCTCCAGGGAGTCCAAACCTGGAGAAAGGTGGATCTAGAGCGTGACTCCCAGTGAGAAATGTCCTCTAGCCTGTAGATCAGGTTCACTTTGTTAACCCAATGTTCCACACTGGGAATCTCGGGGGACAGCCAATGATTCGGTAAGAGTAATCTGGCAGCTGCTATCATAAGGGAGAAGAGTGATGATCTATGAGGACCCACTCCCCCAATTCCCAGGGATAATAAAGTTAATTCGGGGGTGCAGGGGAAGGAAGTCTGGCAGATCTTATTGCATAGTTTGATTATGTTGAGCCACCAGGGTTTGATTAGCTCACAAGACCACCAGATGTGGATAAAGGAGCCTCTATCTTTGTGACATCTCCAGCAAACATCAGAGGCACTAGGATCATATAAACATGTCTTATCTGGAGTCCTGTACCATCCTGTTAGGACTTTGTAGCTATTTTCTTGGATACGGATGCATCTGGAGATCTTATGAGGGGTGATTAATATCTTTGCAATCTCAGATGGTGTCAGAGTTCGCTGTAGGTCTTTCTCCCAAAGACTAATTACAGCAGGTTTAGCTAAAGAGGGAGGTGATTTTAATTGTTTGTATATTGTAGATATGGTTTTGGGGGGATACTGCGAGTTTCCTATCATTCTCTCGAACCATCTCGACTCAAGTGAAGGAGGAGTCCTCTTTGCAAGGAGGAGTGATTCTGATCTAAGGAAGCGCATAACATAAGAATAGGGTTTCGGATCTGAGTTTTGAGTATTTAGCAAATTTCAGGATCTGGGAGCATACAACCATCTTGGTCTAACAGTTTTGAAATGGCAACTTCCGATGACCTTAAGGAGATTGGACAGCTGTCTTTCAGCTCTTTGGGAGCCAAATCAATAACATCCTTTATAAGCATAAGGGGGTAGGGGAGTGTTAAAGCCCCAGAGCTGGCCGAGAACTACCTCCAGACCTTCAGAGTATTACGGATGAGGGGATTAGGAATTGAGCTGGGTGCAAGAGGTGGTATGTCAGCCAGCAGAAGAGCCCGGATAGGGGAAGGTAGCAAGGCATTTTCCAATATGAGCCAGGACTTATGATGTGGGCCTCTCACCCAATCTACCACTCTTGAAAGCTGGATAGCCTTCATGTACATCTCGGGGTCAGGTAGCCCGATTCCTCCCTTAGCTCTAGGTTTGGTTAGCATATCAAAAGAGATACGTGGGTTTTTTCCCTGCCATATGAATTTGCGAATATGTTTGTTTAGGGAAATGAAGTAAGATTTGGGGATCTCAATGAGGAGTACTTGCATCAGGTATGTGAGTCTCTGTATCACCAAGGACATGAGGATATTCTTTCTTCCGAACCAGGAGAGGTAGGGAAAGTCCAATGAGTCCAGCTGGGCAAGCATAGATAATAGCAGAGGTTTATAGTTCAGCTTGAATAGTTCTGATAGGTGGGGGGAAAGCTTCACACCCAGGTATGTCAATTGTTAGGTTTGCCAATTAAAGGGAGAATTTGTCTGGAGGGATGAAAGAGTAGGGGGAGAGAGGCCAACATCGAGTATTTGGGACTTGGAGGGATTGACTTTAAAATTGGATAGGGATCCAAAGTGGTTAAGCTTTGATAATATTAAAGGCATGGATTTGCGTGGATTTGTAGTGAGGATCAGTAAGTCATCTGCAAAGGCAGCTAATTTAAATTCACAGCCCTCAACCATTAGACCTCTGATCTCTTTGTCCTGTCTAAGAGCTTGTAGGAGTGTTTCCATCACCAAGACAAATAGGAGAGGTGAGAGTGGGCAGCCCTGTCTCGTTCCGTTTCTAATTGGGAAGTGGGAGGATAGGATCCCATTAACTGACACGGACGCCGAAGAGCAAGAGTACATAGAGAACACAGCATTAATATAAGGGTCTGGTATTTGAAATTTAGAGAGAGTCAACCTAATGTATGTCCAGTCCACTCTATCAAATGCTCTATCAAATGCCAATCAAGACTAGAGGGGTGGCTTTATGTGACGCATAGTATAGGGCGTTTAATATCTTGGTGGTGTTATCCTTCCCCTCACGACCTTTGACAAATCCCACCTGGTCTGGATGGATTAAGTTAGGTAGCAGATTTTGTAATCTAGTGGCTAGCATTTTGGCTAATAGTTTGAGATCAACATTAAGTAGGGAGATAGGGCGGTAATTGGAACAGGCCATGGGATCTTTGCCTTCTTTGGGAATAATTGTAATAGTGGCTTTTGTCATGTCTGATGTAAGTGGGTGGTTGGACAATGCGAGATTACAAATTGGGAGCAAGAAGGGAAGTACGGTGTCCCTGAAGGCTGAGTAGTAAGATATGGGGAGTCTGTCGGGGCCTGGGCATTTTCCCTTGGGGGTTGACTTAATGGCTGTCGTTAGTTCTAAGGAAGTGAATGGTTTAGTCAGGGTTTCTCGTTGTAAATGGGTTAAAGACGGGAGGCTGAGAGTGCCTAGGAAAGAGTCAATGTTGGCCTCTCTTCCCAGGGGAGGGGAGATTGTAAAGTGACTCATAGAATAATCTGAATTGTTCAGCAATCTCTTCTGCTTTAAATAATTGGGTACCTTGAGGGGATTTAATGCTTTGTACATAACAGAAATTTCTTCTCTGTTTAATTCTTTGCATCATATATTTCGAAGCCTTGTTGCCATGGGCAAAGACTTTTTGTTGGGCAGACAAGAAAAACTTGGCTGAACGTTCATTAAGAAGGTTTTTTAGTTCAGTTCTGAGAGAGGTAAGTTCCGAGAGTTGCTGAGCTAGTAGAGATTGATTATGAGCTTTTTCTAACGCATGTATTTTCAATAGTAGAGTAGTGAGTTTTTTCTCCGATTCTTTTCTAAGGAAGGAGCAGAGACTAATTAGTCTGCCTCTAATGCAGGCTTTATGGGCATCCCATAGGACCCGGGGGGGATATTCCCAGAGTGTTATTGGTTGAGAAATATTCCTCTAGGAAGGAGGATATTTGGGATTTATGTTTGGCATTGCCCAACAGAGACTCATTGAACCTCCAACTTGTGTGTCTACCAGATCTGGCAACGGGACGTACAGTATATCACAGAAAATTAGGGAGTGATCAGACAGGGTTGTGACGCCTATCCAGGAGGATGGACAGGATTGTAAATTTTCTTTTGGAATTAGGATATAGAGTTATTTGCTGGGGAGTAGAAGGAGTAGTCTAGTGTCTCAGGGTTAAGGCAGCGCCCTATATCTATGAGACCCAAGTTATAGAGTTTTGTTTGTAGCAATTTGAGTGCTTTTGATGAGACAGGGGATTTTTTTGAGGAGGTATCAATAAGTGGGTTGAAGGCTAAATTAAAGTCTCCAGCCAATATCAAGAATCCCTCTCTATGGGTTTCTACTAGTGAGAGGAGAGTAATGAGCCAGCTAATTTGGTCTGTATTAGGAGCGTAAATGTTCACAAATGTGAACAAGGTTTGTCTCACCAGGCCTTTGAGGATGAGGTATCTACCTTCTGGATATTGGATGTGGGACTTGTATTGAAAGGGTAGGCCTCTGTGGAAGCCTATGCTAACTCCTCTCGAGGCGGCACCCCCAGCCCCGCAATGGTACCAGCTGGGGAATTTAGAGTAGGAGAGGTTGGGCTAGTTATCATGTTTGAAGTGGGTTTCCTGGAGGAAAACTATTGAACACTTCTCTTTGTTCAGAAGGGAGAAGATTTGGCATCTCTTAGAAGGGGATCTCAACCCCTTGACATTATAAGATACTAGTCTGAAATCAGACATTTTCTAGTATGAAGAGGGGTATAGGGGGGGCTAAGGGTAGCTTGGTAAAAAGGCAATAACCAACCGGCAAAAGGAGGAGAGGGAGGGTGCCACCTCGAGAAAAGGACGTCCCCAGCCATCTTTCCGGACGGCGACAAGTCATTGCGTTCTTTCTTTGCACAAAACCTTATCATACACATAGATGAATAGTAAAACTAGTCGTTGGTACCTGTCAAAACAACAAAAGTGTAAAACATAAAATGAAACGTGAAATAGAAGACAAAATTGACTGCCCTTTCGCCGTACAAGAGAGGACTTAACATCAGAGCCTCTCTGATTAGGCGACATAAGGGGAAGGGGGGGGGGAGGTAGAATACCTTAAAGCATTTCCATCTTTGGAACCATTGGTACTGGAAATTACTATTGTTGGGGGACCTGGGGAGCTACGTGTTTCTGGAGATCCACCAATATTGAAATTGTAATAACTAAGTGTGGAGGTAAGCCTCCTCTGGCCTAACTAGAAAAGAGAGCTTAGTGAGATGTTAAAAGCAATAAAGGCACAAGAGTGAGAGCTCCACCCGTTGTGCCTTATGGGATGCAAGCTGTTATGCTACGGGTAATATAGTGTACATCTTGTAGATTACTCCGTAGCTATGAAATTGCCCTAGCTGAAGGACAGATGGGAGGGATCCCTACTGTCTTTTTGTCCCTTACTGAGTGGAGATAGGATCCGGCTGGACGATGCAAAAATATATGCTCTATTATCTCCACTCAGTAATGAAGGTAGCATGATGTGGAGCATACTTTGTTAAAAGAGTAGTAGCAAACAGTCCCGTAATGTAGGTCATAAGGCTCTCTCTTCAAAGTGAGGATGGTTGGATATTGGTTACTTATCCACAAGAGCTAGGCGTTTTGGGGTAGGTGGAAAGTTCCCTCTTCTGAGCCTTTGGAGCTTTGGGGTGCGAGGAAGCTCCCAGGATGGCACGTTAGGTAAGTCTGGTAATGTGGTTAGGTTCTGGACCACTTCCCAATTTTCTATGGGCAATGGGGAGAGTTGAAGGAGGTCATAGGCTTTATCCAGGTCACTGTAGGAAGAGATGTGGATGCGGCGTCCATCATGGAGGAATGAAAGGCCAAATGGAAAAGTCCATCGGTAAATGATTTTGTGATGACGCAGCCAATCTGTAAGCGGTTTCATAGCCCTGCATTTCCTAAGTGTAGATTGGGCTAAGTCCTGAAAAATGGTGATGGCATTATCCTCCCATTCAACTGAATTGGAGTTTCTGGCGCTTGCCAGTATGGCTTCCTTAACTGGGAAGTGTAAAAATTTACAAATCACATCCCTGGGAGGTTCTGTGGCTTGCGGCTTTGGGCGGAGAGCTCTATGAGCCCTCTCAATTATCACTTCATACGCAGAGTCCGGCCCCAGTAGTTTAAGGCAGATCTGGATCACCGTTTCAGGGATGTCAACTGCAGGTATCGTTTCAGGAATACCTCCTGTTCTCCTGATCTTCCATGGCAGTGTACAAGGAGTTAATATGGTTTTGAGCCAGTGTTAAGCTGGAAGTCACCTCGTTTTGGTGATGCAGGATTGCGGCCTGGGTTTCCTCTAGTATTTACACCCTCCAGCCTATGAGGCGTACATCTTCCTTGATAGAAGAGAGGTCAAGGCTAAGGGGTCCCAGGGCGTCTGCCAGAGCTTCTTTAAAGGGCTTCTGTCACGCCACTAAAGTGATTTTTTTTTTTGGGGCTAGTTAAATTAGGTATATAGCGATATATGAAAATATAATTGTGTTACTTACATTGATCCAGCAGTTTATTCAAAAAACGAAGTTTTATAATATGCAAATTCGGTCTCTACCAGCAAGTAGGGCGGCTACTTGCTGGTAGCTGCTGCAGAAATCCGCCCCCTCCTCTTGTTGATTGACAGGGCCAGCCGGGATCTCCTGCTCCGGCCAGCCCTGTCGGCGCCTGTGTTGATTCGGAGCAGGCGCTCTGAGATGAGGAGGCTCGTCTCCTCAGAACTCCCTCAGTGCGCCTGCGCCGATGACATCACCGAAATAGAAGACGTCATCGGCTCTATACAGCCTGTTATAGGGGGCGCTCCAGACTACACAACCAGACTGCTGTTATAGGGGGCGCTCTAGACTACACAACCAGACCGCTGTTATAGGGGGCGCTCTAGACTACACAACCAGACAGCTGTTATAGGGGGCGCTCCAGACTATACAACCAGACTGCTGTTATAGGGGGCGCTCCAGACTACACAACTAGAATGCTGTTATAGGGGGCGCTCCATACTATACAACCAGACTGCTGTTATAGGGGGCGCTCCAGACTACACAACCAGACTGCTGTTATAGGGGGCGCTCCAGACTACACAACCAGACTGCTGTTATAGGGGGCGCTCCAGACTACACAACCAGACTGCTGTTATAGGGGGCGCTCCAGACTACACAACCAGACTGCTGTTATAGGGGGTGCTCCAGACTACACAACCAGACTGCTGTTATAGGGGGCGCTCCAGACTACACAACCAGAATGCTGTTATAGGGGGCGCTCCAGACTATACAACCAGACTGCTGTTATAGGGGGCGCTCCAGACTACACAACCAGACTGCTGTTATAGGGGGCGCTCCAGACTATACAACCAGACTGCTGTTATAGGGGGCGCTCCAGACTACACAACCAGACTGGTGTTATAGGGGGCGCTGCAGAGTATATATCCAGACTGCTGTTATAGGGGGCGCTCCAGACTATACAACCAGACTGCTGTTATAGGGGGCGCTGCAGACTACACAACCAGACTGGTGTTATAGGGGGAGCTCCAGACTACACAACCAGACTGCTGTTATAGGGGGCGCTCCAGACTACACAACCAGACTGCTGTTATAGGGGGCGCTCCAGACTACACAACCAGACAGCTGTTATAGGGGGCGCTCTAGACTACACAACCAGACTGCTGTTATAGGGGGCGCTCCAGACTATACAACCAGACTGCTGTTATAGGGGGCGCTCCAGACTATACAACCAGACTGCTGTTATAGGGGGCGCTCCAGACTATACAACCAGACTGGTGTTATAGGGGGCGCTCCGGACTACACAACCAAACTGCTGTTATAGGGGGCGCTCCAGACTACACAACTAGAATGCTGTTATAGGGGGCGCTCCAGAATACACAACCAGAATGCTGTTATAGGGGGCGCTCCAGACTACACAACCAGAATGCTGTTATAGGGGGCGCTCCAGACTACACAACCAGAATGCTGTTATAGGGGGCGCTCCAGAATACACAACCAGAATGCTGTTATAGGGGGGCGCTCCAGACTACACAACCAGAATGCTGTTATAGGGGGCGCTCCATACTACACAACCAGAATGCTGTTATAGGGGGCGCTCCAGACTACACAACCAGAATGCTGTTATAGGGGGCGCTCCAGAATACACAACCAGAATGCTGTTATAGGGGGCGCTCCAGAATACACAACCAGAATGCTGTTATAGGGGGCGCTCCAGACTACACAACCAGAATGCTGTTATAGGGGGCGCTCCATACTACACAACCAGAATGCTGTTATAGGGGGCGCTCCAGACTACACAACCAGAATGCTGTTATAGGGGGCGCTCCAGACTACACAACCAGAATGCTGTTATAGGGGGCGCTCCATACTACACAACCAGAATGCTGTTATAGGGGGCGCTCCAGACTACACAACCAGAATGCTGTTATAGGGGGCGCTCCAGAATACACAACCAGAATGCTGTTATAGGGGGCGCTCTAGACTATACAACCAGAATGCTGTTATAGGGGGCGCTCCAGACTATACAACCAAACTGCTGTCATAGGGGGCGCTCCAGAATACACCCACATTCTGCCGTTTTATGAGACCGTCCATGCTTTACCACTACAGCTTGCATAGTATAAATATGGAGAACCTTCATGTAACATACACTTGTCTGACACCTAATTATTATAGCTAAAGGGAAAGATTTCAGTGTCGCTTCTCTATTGGTCCACGCCTATGTCACAAAGAAATCCAGTACACTATTGGCTGGAGAAATCGTTCAAGTCCCGCCTTCTATACTAAGGCAAGCCGCTGGTAACACTGTTCTCAAGTCCCGCCCAGCTGTCATTTTCTCGGTCTCCTATTGGTCATCCTCTCCCAGTCTGTTTCTCGGATTGGCTGCTCTGCCTTCCATAGTTGCAGTGGCTAGTCCCGCCCCGCTGTCACCCGGTGTAGTCGTTGATTGGTTTCTTTTTACGTCAATCATCTGAAGGTCGCAACCCCATTGAGTGGGTCTATGTTGACGTACAGCAGAAGGCGGGATCATGCAGTGTGTCTGATTTCTCCGCCGCCCGGTGCTGTAGTGCCCCGGGGAGGGAGGAGCTGCGTGACAGCGCCGGGGGCCTGAGGTGAGGACATGTGAGCTGGCTGCACCGTGCTTGTCGGCCTGTCTGACGCCTGTATGTAAGGAGATGGGGGATCTGTGTGGACATCTGTGATGGGTTTTGTGGACGTCACGGTGCCCGGCTGTGTGTCGCTGGGTTTGGTGACATCATCAGCGGATTTAGGCGCATCATGCAGATGTCAGAATTAGGCGATGCCTTGTGACGTCATTCATTAATCCGTCAATTAATGAGGTCATTATGGCTCCATAGGGCGCCCATGTGACGTCACTGCGCACCCATCCCCCTCCCTTGCTTCTCTACATCATCTGGTCCATCTCCCACCTGTGTGAATCCTTCCCTCCATCGTCTCCTGAGCCCACCTCTGTAGTCCCATCCCTTGTCCTCAGCCCACCCCTCTCATCGTGCCTTCCATGAACAGGGATGGTCCTCATCCATGCAAGACCCCTTTCCATAGTCTCTCTTTCCTTGACCTCTCCAAAGCTGACCACCAAACAGTTTGTGGTATCATATGTCCACATGTCAGGTTGTCGTGACCACATCTGTGGCTCCTGGGTTTGTCGTGACCACATCTGTGGCTCCTGGGTTTGTCGTGACCACATCTGTGGCTCCTGGGTTTGTCGTGACCACATCTCTCGCTCCCCAGTTGTCACACCAATCTGTTTTGATGAACTTGTTTTGCTCCTTAAGATTTGCTGACCATGTTTTTAGTTTTCTTTTCCCACTTGTTGCTTGTGATGGTGTGTAGCCCTCTGATGAGTCACGTACGAGTAATCTCTGAGGCCTGGACGCACTGGTCATGAGAAGAAAGGATGTTGTCAAAGGGGTATTCCAGTCTGGAGCATCTGTCGCCTAACCAAATGATAAGGCTAAATTAGTAGAAATTAAATTTCTGGGACACCCATGATCTCCAGCATGGGGGTGAGGTTCTGACTGCAGGGACTCCCATTGTTCTCCAGCATGTGGGTGAGGTTCTGACTGCAAGGACTCCTATCGTCCTCCAGCATGGGGGTGAGGTTCTGACTGCAGGCACCCTCATCGATCTCCAGCATGGGGGTGAGGTTCTGACTGCAGGGACTCCCATTGTTCTCCAGCATGGGGGTGAGGTTCTGACTGCAGGGACTCCCATCGTCCTCCAGTTTGGGGGTGAGGTTCTGACTGCAGGGACTCCTATCGTCCTCCAGCATGGGGGTCAGGTTCTGACTGCAGGCACCTCATTGATCTCCAGCATGGGGATGAGGTTCTGACTGCAGGGACTCCCATTGTTCTCTAGCATGGGGATGAGGTTCTGACTGCAGGCACCTCATCGATCTCCAGCATAGGGGTGAGGTTCTGACTGCAGGGACTCCCATCGTTCTCCAGCATGGGGGTGAGGTTCTGACTGCAGGGACTCCCATCGTTCTCCAGCATGGGGGTGAGGTTCTGACTGCAGGCACCTCATTGATCTCCAGCATAGGGGTGAGGTTCTGACTGCAGGGACTCCCATCGTTCTCCAGCATAGGGGTGAGGTTCTGACTGTAGGCACCCTCAACGTCCTCCAGCATAGGGGTGAGGTTCTGACTGCTGGGACTCCCATCATTCTCCAGCATGGGGGTGAGGTTCTGACTGCAGGCACCCTCATCGATCTCCAGCATGGGGGTGAGGTTCTGACTGCAGGGACTTCCCATTGTTCTCCAACATGTGGATGGGGTTCTGACCGCATGGACCCTAATCAATCTCTAGCATGGGGGTGAGGTTCTGACCACAGGGACTCCAATCGTTCTCCAGAATGGGATGAGCTTCTGACCGCAGAGGCTCCCATTGTGCTCCAGTATGAGGATGATGTTCTTACTGCAGGGCGCTGCAACCTAAACCAATTTTCAGCACAGGGATGGGGCATGGCTAAGATGGTGACAACCGCTTCCCCCAACTCTTGTTCCAACACCTCCAAAATGTTGTAGTGTGAGGGATTTTAGGGTGTTAGTCAGTGTGCTTCAGTCCTACGTTTATTTCTTAAAGGGGGCACGCCACAGTGTGAGAAAGTGGTGCCCTATGGTGAACATCTATGGAGTCTCCAAGAGAGATGCCTCAAATATCTGACTGCATGGAATCCCTTGAAATCTAGTATTGAGGTTGCAGTTCTTGGTGGAGAGATGGTCCTGCTTTGGGATTTTGGCCTATGAAGAACATTAATCATCTTCCCACGGGATAGGTGAAAATGTATGAAATGATGACTGACCCATAGAATAGGTCACCCAGCATTTCATCAGTGGGGGTCCAACGTCCAGCACCCCCGCCAATCAGCTGTTTGATTGTTTCCAGGCGCTGGACGAACACCGCAGCCTCCTTATGGTATACCAGGCACAGCGCCATACATTGGATAGTGGCTGTGCTTGATATTGCAGCCCAGCACCATGCAATTGAATGGGACTGAGCTGCACGTAGACCATGTGACCGATGTGATGTCACAGACTGAGGAAGAGGCGGTAATTCTCACCCAAACACCATGGCCTTTTCCAGTGGCTTATCGTGACCAGAAGTTGGACCCCACTGATCTGATACAGTCTACAGCTCCTGTGCGACTCTAGATGTCTCCATGGTTACAGACCACAAACAAACCCTATGGAGTCAGGAGACGTGGTGTTCCAACAAGATATTACCCACCCACACACTGCCCGCACTACACAGGGTGCTCTTCAGGGTATCCCGCAGCTCCCCCGGTTAGATCCGTCGCAGATCTCTCCTCCATCCAGGATGTCTGGGACGGATCTCCTATGTACGGCAGCCATCAACCAGGCTGAACTAGGCCTCCAAGGAGCTCGGGACGTCCACAGCATCTGTGTGACCATTACCTCCTGTACCACAGCAAGGGGAGATGCCACCTAGTATTAATGTCACCCTGCCTCATCACATACCTGCTGCAGGACCCAAACTAAAGGGGGCGCCACCCTGTGTGATCACTGACCAAACCCCACTAGCAGCTTCAGTCTCAGCTCAGTCACATTCAGTTGTCAAGGTCTTCATTTTTCATTTTCTGCTAGTATATCTATTTATCTATCTCATATCTATCTATCTATCAAATCAAATCAAATAAGCTTTATTGGCAGGACTAAATACATTTTAGCATTGCCAAGCAAGTGGGAAATAATTGGGTATGGTTGGGGATGGGGACATATACAGGGTGGGGGTATAGGAGTCCATGGTATATCAGGCTCCTCTCAGTCTATGGCAGGCACTGTACTGCTATGGCCGCTGTGTTCTCCTCTTCCCCCAGCAGTATGGATAGCCTTTCTTCCTCCTCCATGGAGGTAAAGTCTATCTATCTATTATCTATCATCTATCTCCAATCAATCAATCAATCACATATCTATCTCTCTATCTATCTATCTCATATCTATCTATAGTCTATCTGTATATTATCTATCTATCTATCTATCCATCTCATATCTATCTATCTAATATCTATCTATCTATCTATGTATCCATCTCATATCTATCTATCCATCTCCTATCTTCTAGCTGACCCATTGGTGTAATCGGTCCGTACATCACATGAGATGGCTCTTGGCTCTGAGGCACCTCATTAATGTCTGGTGCTTGTAAAATGTTAAAACCTGACACGATCTTTCATTATCACAGGAAGGTTTTGGGGTAATCCCATAAAGCAGTGATGTACTGCCTGCCATCTCACACGACTCCTCCTTCCGGTATAGCTGCCTACATCTGACATTATTGGGTCAGGCCTCCGGTGTACTGCACCGCCGCTAGAACTGCCATGATTATTCATATGTCATAGAGAGATGTATGAGAAGTTTTGATGGGTCGGGTTGTGAGTGCTGAGACCCCCATGGAGCTCTGACATAGCGAGCTCAGACCCCCACATAATAGGAAGGGATGGCATGTCCTGAAAAACTGAGCAGTGGTCAATCAGTTGGATTCCAGCTCTGACTCCGGACTCTTCCTTTGCCATCCAAGATGGCCGCACCACTTCTCAGACTACCTGATGCACACTGGGCATCAGGTTCCATGGACCCTTCTTGCTGCCCTTGGATTGGCCGGCGCTGTTCACGTGAGCACTGCTAACCAATCCGAAGGCAGGGGCAGAAAAGCAGGAAGTGTCTGAGATCAGTTTGCACCAGGTAGTCTGAGAAGCGGTGCGGCCATCTTGGATGGCAGAAAAGCACCCTGGGAACTAGTGGATCTGCAGCTAAAAAGATGAAAAAGACATCACTGTGTAAATGTTATGTTCACTCCCCAGTTAATGTGATTTAATTTTTTATTTTAATTATGAACCGGAGAGTCGCTTTAAAAAAAAAAAAAAGTATTAAAAAGATGATATACATTTTACAGTAATTTATTTCTATCCCAAACTGTGCTGGCAAAAATAAAAATACAGTTTCTTCTCGATAAAGCAAGGCCTCAGAGAGCCAAGGGGAAAAAAAGGAAGGTAGTCATTAAAGGCTATGGACACGCCAAATTTGTTCGCTGGGTTACATTGGAGATTTGATTAGGTGTGCTGTTTTATCCTATTTACTGTGGTGTAATGTATGTTAATTCTTACTGATATACCAGTTCTTAGAACACTTATTTAAAATGTGTTTTATTGCCTTATTGTACTTTTGACTTACTGAAAGGTTCAACAAAATCTGTTTAAACATAAAGGCTATGGACACCTTTGGGGACAATTGTTTATTTTATTATTATAATTGTTGCATTGTACTCATTTTGAGCTGAAAATCATTTTTTTCAATTGGTTTTTATTAAAAATGTTGAGCCCCTGTCTCTGTGCAGCCTTGAGATTCTCTAGTAGCAGGGGCTGAAAGTTCACTCTGTTCCGTCAGACAGCTTAGCGGACGGCTCCTGATCTCTGACCTTATAAACATTCATTATATCTTACTGATAAGAATGTGGTTCTAAGAAGTGTTTTTGATCTTTTAGTAATTCAGAGATAAGTGTTATTAGATGACGTCATAAAGACCAATTGAAAAAATGATTTTTAGCCCAAAATGAGTAAAATGCAATCATAAATAAAAAAAATTGCCCCTGAAGGTGTACATCACCTTTAAGGCTCTTTGAGACCTGGTTAGGTTGGAGTTCAGAAATTGAAATCTGGTCTGGATGTCGCCCTGCTCACACAGCTGATGGTTTGTTACAATGAATGCAGTATTGACAACCCCCTGTGAGTGAAGCAGCAGCCCTGCTCTCTCCTGTCCTTACGGCTAAACCTCCTTATTCTTTCAGATGAGCGCTCTGGCCCCCCTCCATCTCACCGACATGGCCAGCCCCGCTCTCAGTCCAGATGATTCGTCCCTGTCGGCGGCTTTCAGCGTCTCGCCCTCAGACTCTGAGAACCTCAGTCCAGATGAACTGGAGCTGCTCAGCAAGCTGGAGGAGCAGAACAGGTACGCAGGTTGACCTATAGAACTGGGGACATATAGGTTGCATATCCTACAGCATAGGGGCCACTTGCAGCACGTGATGCCATTCTGTGCGGCCCCAACCATCTGGACATGGAAATGGTTGTCCATGTGTGGGTGCCCACATGTAGTTGCCATGTCAGGAAGATAAAGAGTGGCACGCACGCAGGAGTAGGGATGAGCAAGTACCAATGCTTTACCATGTAGCTAGGTCTGGGTCCCCGTACCCTGTTTGGCACCCTAGAAAAGGAGTAGTAGTTTATGGAGGTTGTGAAATGCTAGGCTGTGACTACAACCATCCATATTCTGTAATGGAGAGAGACTCATGCATGCAAGGTCTCCTACTCTTTTTAGAATTATATTTGGAGAAGAATGGGGCCCCATTCTCTTGATTGGTGAGAGTCCTGTAAGTGGAACCCATAAACGTCTAAGATGATGATGCTCCTTTAAGTTATATTGTGGCCCTTGGGAGTGGTTCAGCATAACAGTGTGGCCCCGGATCAGAGAAGGATGTGCACCACCCTGGCATGTAGTGTGCACCCCTGTACACTTGCAAGCTTGACATAAACCTGCCAAGGAAAGTCAAATAACGGTAAGTAGTTGCCAGACTGCCAATGACTTCCCCTGAATCTGCACTTAGGGGAGGAGAACGGAAGGCCACCATGCACATTGATGGTCAAGTGGTCCCACCAAAATTGGTGGGTTCAGCCGACGTACATTTAATGTACATAGCCTGTTTAAGACTGGTGAAACAGATCCCCCTGAGAGCTTCTTAAAGTGTCCTGAAGGTTGATAATCTGAGGAACGGTATTGATTTCCTGGAAGAAAACACTGAATGATTTACATCTGAGGGATTAAGAGGAACCTTAAGAAATCAATAGTGAAGCCAGCGCTCTTTGGTGCATGCTTCGTCTGATGTGTCTGTTACTGAACGGCACTTTTTATGGTCCAGGATTCTCAGCACAAGGTTTTCATTTTGCTTCAGGGAGAAAGAATGTTTCAGAGTTGTCCTCATAAGTCAAGTTATTAAAGTGATGGTGGCTCAAGAAGCCATCTTCTTTTCTGGTCTGCCTCCTGGTATTACTGGAGCTTCAGCTGGCCAGGGTACATTGTAGGGAAAAATATAGTATTATAAGGCAGCCATGTCATGCATCACTCCATGCTCAGGCTTTAAAGTGAGGTCCCAAGTGGAGAACCCCCTATATGACATCTAAATTCCCTAATAGGGTATATAGAGGCAACCACTTTCAAAAATTGTATTCGTCCATTTCTTGGTTAGCCCAAAAATAACAATGATAGATGGTGGTAGGGCGTACCATGTTCTTACCTGAATTAGGAACTGAAATTAGTTGAATACAGGGAGTGCAGAATTATTAGGCAAGTTGTATTTTTGAGGATTAATTTTATTATTGAACAACAACCATGTTCTCAATGAACCCAAAAAACTCATTAATATCAAAGCTGAATATTTTTGGAAGTAGTTTTAGTTTGTTTTTAGTTTTAGCTATTTTAGGGGGATATCTGTGTGTGCAGGTGACTATTACTGTGCATAATTATTAGGCAACTTAACAAAAAAACAAATATATACCCATTTCAATTATTTATTTTTACCAGTGAAACCAATATAACATCTCAACATTCACAAATATACATTTCTGACATTCAAAAACAAAACAAAAACAAATCAGTGACCAATATAGCCACCATCTTCTTTGCAAGGACACTCAAAAGCCTGCCATCCATGGATTCTGCCAGTGTTTGATCTGGTTCACCATCAACATTGCGTGCAGCAGCAACCACAGCCTCCCAGACACTGCTCAGAGAGGTGTACTGTTTTCCCTCCTTGTAAATCTCACATTTGATTATGGACCACAGGTTCTCAATGGGGTTCAGATCAGGTGAACAAGGAGGCCATGTCATTAGATTTTCTTCTTTTATACCCTTTCTTGCCAGCCACGCTGTAGAGTACTTGGACGCGTGTGATGGAGCATTATCCTGCATGAAAATCATGTTTTTCTTGAAGGATGCAGACTTCTTCCTGTACCACTGCTTGAAGAAGGTGTCTTCCAGAAACTGGCAGTAGGACTGGGAGTTGAGCTTGACTCCATCCTCAACCCGAAAAGGCCCCACAAGCTCATCTTTGATGATACCAGCCCAAACCAGTACTCCACCTCCACCTTGCTGGCGTCTGAGTCGGACTGGAGCTCTCTGCCCTTTACCAATCCAGCCACGGGCCCATCCATCTGGCCCATCAAGACTCACTCTCATTTCATCAGTCCATAAAACCTTAGAAAAATCAGTCTTTGAGTTATTTCTTGGCCCAGTCTTGACGTTTCAGCTTTTGTGTCTTGTTCAGTGGTGGTCGTCTTTCAGCCTTTCTTACCTTGGCCATGTCTCTGAGTATTGCACACCTTGTGCTTTTGGGCACTTCAGTGATGTTGCAGCTCTGAAATATGGCCAAACTGGTGGCAAGTGGCATCTTGGCAGCTGCACGCTTGACTTTTCTCAGTTCATGGGCAGTTATTTGCGCCTTGGTTTTTTCCACCACGCTTCTTGCGACCCTGTTGACTATTTTGAATGAAACGCTTGATTGTTCGTTGATCACGCTTCAGAAGCTTTGCAATTTTAAGAGTGCTTGCATCCCTCTGCAAGATATCTCACTATTTTTGACTTTTCTGAGGCCTGTCAAGTCCTTCTTTTGACCCATTTTGCCAAAGGAAAGGAAGTTGCCTAATAATTATGCACACCTGATATAGGGTGTTGATGTCAATTAGACCACACCCCTTCTCATTACAGAGATGCACATCACCTAATATGCTTAATTGGTAGTATGCTTTCGAGCCTATACAGCTTGGAGTAAGACAACATGCATAAAGAGGATGATGTGGTCAAAATACTCATTTGCCTAATAATTCTGCACGCAGTGTATATAGCACCGGATTGCTAAAAATCATATATGGGTTCCGTGACATTACTTTTTTTTTTCTTTACAAGCAGCACCATCTATCCAAGGATCAATTTTTTTCCAAGGATGGTGGCCAGCATAGCAGTAATGAATATGGAGAATCCAGAAGACCCCAATACAAAGTGAAGACCATGTTGACAAACACTATTCATAGTCACCAGCATGGAGGGACAGTATACTGTAGGGTCAGGCAGACCACTCCAGGTGCCAGTTTGACTTTTAAGTGGGCTTACAAGGAGAACTTTTATAGACAGCAGTAAGAAAAACATTCCAAGTAGGTTAGCACCTTAAGAAAATTACTCCAGTTTCCTTGGATTTTTCTTGCCTTGGTCACCAGTAGGTTAATGAATGACTATGGTGGCACTTATAAGATCTTTGTTCCTTAGAGTCCTTTTTCGTGGACTGATGCCTAGCAATAACAAGCTCCTAACGACGATATAAAAGTCAGCCGGTGCTCCTTCAACTCCCAAACGGTTTTGCCTGAGTTCTGCTTGGGCTTTCAGACAAGAACCTAACAGATCAGCCCGAACTGAGCTCGGTTGGCAGGGTGAGGACGGAGGGCAGGACTGCTTTAACCCTTCACATATCGGGCTGTGTAGCAGCTAGAGATGTGGGCCTGGTCTTGTTTGAAAGCTTTAAAACAAGACCAGGATCACTCCTTAGCTCCACTACATTAGGTCGGGTGATATAGCCTTTGAAAATCAGGTAATGGATGCCCTTATGCCTTCCCTAACAGGAGAGATAGCAGTTGAAAGCAGGTAGAAATTGCCCAGTGGCAGGAGGCTGGCACACTCCAAATGAGCTTGCCCGTAGCTGGTATGATTCTCATGTTTGATCATTTCTGCGCAGAGCTCATTAAAATGTGCCGCGACCTTGTGCTGAAACCTTCCATTGCTGCGTGTGTCTGGGAAAGTCAGCTGCAATTCTCCCAGCAGGACAATGCTGTATAGATAGCGATGCCAGGCGGCTTTCATCCTCTGCACAATGTCCTCTTTCAGGCACATGGGGCCGGGTGAATAGCGCAGGCTGGCTTCTTTTCCACATTCATTCATACCAATTAAATATAGCATTCATTACCATGTACGAGGCAGAATAGGATTCCACGGACAGTATGTATAATTAATACACAAGCACTATACAAGGCAGGGTATATTCTATTACCACAGTGCAGATTCCTGTACTAAACATTGTTGTGCCCTTTGCTCAAGACTGCCCTCAGAAGGTAAAGGGAAGTACTGCAATGCAAGCAATTAAAGGAATTGTCTCATCTCAGACAATGTAAATGGGTTCAAAACTATTTGCACTTAAAGGAGTTGTCTCATCATAGACAATGGGGCATATCGCTAGGATATAGCCCCATTGTCTGATAGGTGCGGTCCACCTATATTGAGAATGGAGCCCCGAAATTGGTGGAGGTCACACTGCGCATGCGCAGCTCCCTCCAATAGCCGTTGGCTATTTCCATAAGGCTCATAGAAGTGAATGGGAGCGGTGGCCGCTCATGCGCGGTAACGCTTCCCATTTACTTCTTGGGAGAGCATTGGTGGTGGGCCGGACCGAGTCCTCCAGCTAACCACTTTGGCGGGGCTCCGTTCCTGGTATAGGTGGGGTCTAAGCGAGCCAAAATACTTTATGGGTCTCAAAGATGGGAGACTAAGGGTGTAAGTAAAGGAGGTGCCAAGATTGCCGTCACCACTTCTTCAGAGCATGCCCCTTTGCTCTAAAATGTGAAAAATTGGCTTCTACCTCACAGTTTTTTTTTTGCCTTCCTCTGGATCAACCTGCAGGAGAACAGGCCGAACTGGATGGACAGATGTCTTAATAACTATGTAAAGGGTGCCTATCATTTTAATACTGATATGTCAAAAGTTCTGACTGGTGCGGAGACCCTCACTGATCACTAAAATGAGGAGGCCGAAGCATTTAGCTGAGTGATGTTCCCCTCCATTCCTGGCTATGCTTAGATCTTCTTGAAGAGCAGAGTGAGCGGTGTATGGATTCCTGGACAGTCTATGGTGCTGGACAGACATGGCCACTGAGCTCAGCTGGGCACTTCTGTCCTGTGTTCTAGCAATTAGTGGGGTTCTCGGCACATGGTCCATCAAAACTTTCTGACCTGTCAGAGGTTTATTAAAATGATAGTTACCATTTAATGGGATTCTCTGATGACCTTTCCTTAGGATAAGTCGTCAATATCATATCGGCAGAGGTCCCAATACCATGTAGCCACCATGCTGGGCAACTGCAGTATTGCTCCCAGACAAGTACACAGTGTATGGATCTTCTGTAGACAGCTGGTGGGGTGGGAGACCGTCCCCTGCCGATCTGATCTTGATGGTAGTCTGCACACATCTATAGACTACCCATCGCTACATTTTATTACATCCAAAGAGTTATATAATGAACCAGACCCAGACAGTATCAAAAACCATTCCATAAACCTGCCATGACGTGGGGAGCATGCCACGATCGGTAGCACAACCTGGACTCAAAGCAGAGTTGGAGTCAGTGTTGCGATCAAGAACCGCACGGCCAAACTGGTCCTTAATTGCATTGTTAATGGCCACGCGGCCCGTGGATTTTTTGGTGCAGATCTGATGCAGTTTTGCCACAGATCTCACCTTCCATTGAAAGGGTGAAATTCACAGCTAAAACCGCAAACATAATTGACACACTGCAGATTTTGAAATCGGCACAGAATAAATCTCCAGAGTGTCCATGAGACTTGTCTATTCTCGTACACTTTGCTGATACTGTGCTACGCTGTGGTTTTTCAGCACGGGAATCCGCACGTATTCCGCAACGTGTGCAGGTGGCCTTAGCGGCAGATATGGGTGGGCTGTCTTTCTGGCGGTATTGAGGTTATTTCTTACGCACATCAGTGGGCCATCTTTTAATGATGGTCTATATGTGCGGCTTCTTTACTGCTTGTTGGGGACAGGTCCAGGCTTTTACTGGTAGGTTTTTCTGAAATGCTTTTTAATATTGTCTGGGTCATTATATAACTCTGTAGACCTAATAAAAATGTATGGGTGGCTATGCTTTTCCTTTGTGGTTTTCCTTTGTGGTTGCCGTCCTAAGGATAGATCATCGGTAACTAAGTCCAGGAGAACCCTTTTAAGAAAATCTCTGGTTGCCATTGTCTGATGTCTGCAATCTTCCTCGTTGTGTCTTAGACTCCTGGAAGCAGACTCCAAATCCCTACGCAGTGTTTCCGGATCCTGCAGGACAAATGTCACCTCCCCGGGGCCACCACCTCTGGACCAGGACAGCTGGGAGCTTTGGGGACGCATTGTCACTCACTGGGAGGAATGGACCAGGAGGAAGGAGAAGCTTTTGAAGGTCAGTGACAGGCATAGTTGATGGAGAAGACACCGGGTTTAGGTTACAACTCTCTGGAGGGAATATTACATTACATTCCAATGTCTTACACTGCTGGCAATCATTAACGCTGATTGTCTTATTACTGTGAGGACGGATCAGTGCACAGATCTTATACTACCTGCCTCATCCTGTGTTATGGTTACCTCTGCCGGTACTGGCTGGTAAGTCACAGGCTCAGCTTTCTGTCCAGGGTCTTCAACGTCCACACAGGTGCCGTAACCCAACCCGTGTCCGTGCCATCATTGTTGAGAACATGTACATTGCAGGTGGTAACCCATCGGGACAGGTCCCATGTCAGATGTATGGCCTGTGATCTATAAGGACAGGGACTGCAGTGCGATGCAGTCAGGAGGGGCCGAATGGGACCTCCAAAACAGTACCGATTGGTAAACAGGACTACATTAACAAGTGTAGTACTTTTTAGATTTTGGGCACATTGGTAGAAACAAATGATGAGAAACTCCTTGAAATAGATCTCTCGTTTGTCACCTTCTTACTTTTGCGTCCCACAGGAGCTTATACGGAAGGGGATCCCTCATCACTTTCGAGCCATAGTATGGCAGATGCTGTGCAACGCAACAGACATGCCAGTGAAAAAGCAATATGCCGATCTTCTAAAGATGTCCTCTCCATGTGAGAAGCTGATCCGGAGGGACATTGCTCGAACCTACCCAGAGCATGACTTCTTCAGGGGCCAGGACAGCCTGGGGCAGGAGGGGCTGTTCAATGTCATGAAGGTAAAGCATGGGAGGATCACATGTCCATGGATGCATGGGAGGAAAATAAAAAATGCCCTTGCTGCATGAGGGATCAATGAGAAATGTTACCGCTCAATTAGTAAACTCAGAATTAGTATAATTAATCCTATTCGGTGTTCAAGTAATACCCTCCCCACCTACTCTCCATGTATATAGTTGTATGAAATATGTTCACATATACTGGTTAAAATTTACATGTAAAATACAAACTGTATGCAGTGAGCTCCCCCTAGTGGAGGCCGCAGGCAGCAAGAATTGTATTATTTAACTCTAGGTCTATACAGGGGGTTTGGGGCTCGGTATCAGTAAAATGGAGCCTCAGTGACTATAAAGATGCATAGTACTCTAGAGAGAAAATGTGGTTTGTCTCCATAGTGCTGTATGCAGGATTATCAGTTTTCTGTCCCCCTCCCTCCAGGCATACTCACTGATAGACCGAGAGGTGGGCTACTGTCAGGGCAGTGCTTTCATTGTGGGCTCCTTCTTATGCTGGTGAGTTATGTATGATACTATCTATACATCCATTACAGCTGATGGCTATTGCTCCTGAATTCCCATTGCACATGCACACCTGACACAGCCGAGCATGCGTATGTTCACAATGGGGGAGAGAGAAATAAGCCTGCGGGACCAGGAGGATTGGACAGGTTTAAAGTCAACATTGCCAATCTTTCTTTTCCCCTAACATCTGCCATCAGGTAAGGGTTGGGACACACCCCCATACCTAGTAAGGGCTCAGAAATCGAGCGGTTCAGCTTGGACTTTATCCAATGTGTATGGCCACCTTTACTCTGATCTACAATCCTGTGCTTTTCTCTTATGTCCATTGCTCCTCCGCCCCATTCAGATTGCCTGAGGAAGAAGCCTTCTGCGTGTTTGTCCGGCTAATGCAGGAGTACCGGTTACGAGAGCTCTTCAAGCCCAGTATGGCTGAGCTCGGCTTATTGTATATACCAGCTGAGTATATGTTACAGGTACGTTGGGCTCCATGGGTTTTTTGGATCTTGATACAATAACCTGAGTTTTTTTTTTATTATAGATTTCTAATAATTGGTTGGACCTGTAAATGTTTGCCAGGTTTCACTACAGGCTCATCTGGACCCTTCATGGTCGTAATTACTTTGGCTGAAACCCTTCAATCACCTTCATTGAGAAAGGAGACTAGATACTAGGCTTCATTGTGTGCATTGTACGCAGTAAAATAGAGGACACTGTGGCAGAGTAGCAAGTACCCACGTATCAAAGCCAGCTAGGGTGTACAGCACATTAATGAGGATGGCGATTTAAAACCATAAAAGGCTGACCAGGCAGGAAGTGTTGTCATGGGGCGCTGGAGTACAGAAGTCTGTATGGGATGAGATGGCTTACCCAACATTCTCAGAGACAGGGATGTATTGATGCTTAAAAGAGTGGTGCATACATTTGATCTCTAACCCCGTAGAAGGTGCATATTATGTAATCTGTAGTGAATATAATCTTCTTACTGTGACTGGTATTTGTGAGTTATTAACCTCCCTTCTGATCCTCAGCTGTGTCATGTGACCAGCAATCAGACTTTACAATAACACAGGAAGGCAATTTCTCTTATATTTCTATGGGAGACTCAATGTCAGTCTCACAGGAATGAATAGAGAAGCAACTGACTTCCTGTCCTGTGGTCAGTTGGAGATCTGAGTGCTGGTCACATGACAGAGGCTGAGATCAGAAGGGAGGGGAATCTCACAAATACAGATTTTATCTGCAGGTCACAGAATGAAACCTTTTTTGTGGGAGTACTTCTTTACACTCTCTATATCTTCAATGTTTCATGCTTGTCTTCTTCAGACCAGCTCCCAGAGCTAAACCTCCACTTTCGCTCTCACTGCTTCCACACGTCTATGTACGCCTCGTCTGGTTTTTGACCCAGTTCCTCACATCGTTCCCTTTGCCTATAGCCACTCGTGTGTTTTGATATCTTCATTTACGAGGTGAGTGGCAGACGTGACGCCGCCCGTGTACGGCGTGATTTCTGTGATTTAACTGAACTGAGGCTCTGGTGTCTACTTGCAGGGACTGAGGTTATATTCCGGGTAGGGATGGCTCTGCTGACTGTAAATCAGACTGAACTGATGCAGCTTGACATGGAAGGGATGTCTCAGGTAAGGATTTAGGAGCTTCTTGTGTATGGCGATCATTTGGGAACCATTGCCATAACCAGTAGTGGACAAGACTGCCTGATGTCTTGGGGCTGCCGGAATTTAAACTTGGTAGAATTGGGGGTACATTTACACATCCATTTTCCAATTTCTTTTCACTACAGTTTTTGGGGCATGCTGTAGGGAGTCGGCGTGCCGTTGTCTAGTGACAGCGTGGCTCCTGCTTTAAAGGGGTTTGTCCCGATTTAGACAACTTATCCCCTGTCCACAGGTTAGGGGATAAAGGTCATCGGGGGTATCCGCAGGATCGTAGTAACCTGAAAGAATGAATTATGAAAACAGATTAGTCAGTGTTAATCGTGAACGGTATAAAAATATTAATTCCAAAAAATCCCTTTTCTTCTATATTAGCGCCAAATGATAAGGACAAATTACACCAAGATGATATATGGTCCCAAATGCTGCTAATAAAAAATACAATTTTCTCCCGTCAAAAATCGAGGCCTTATGTAGCCCAAAAAAATAAGAAAAGATTAGGCTGCTGAAAGGCAGAGAGGCAATAACAAAAGTGTAGTTGGTCAGTAAGGGGATAATACGTGGCTTCTCTAATGTCTTTTTCAGCCTAATTTTTCTCCTCTTCTGCTGCACAGCTAGATGCATTTCACTCACAAGCAGGGAGCGTCCCCCTTCTGTTGAATCTACCGGCACGTTACTGGTGTGACTCCTTTCCCCTACTCCTTTGCTTCAGCTCCGGAGCTCATAGAAGAATAAGGAGGAATAGATCCCACTTACAGACACACAGGAGGCTCCTGTTCAGAAGCATGTAGAAGCCATTCTCTTGTCAGGCCCAGGATCCCAGCTAGCGCTGCCACGCCGCCATTTTCTGTAAGGCTACTTTCACACTAGCGTTTTTGGTGGATCCGGCAGGGTTCAGCAAAAACGCTTCCGTTACTGATAATACTACCATCTGCACCCGTTATGAACGATCTGGTTGTTATTATTTTTATCATAGGACAGACGATCCGCCATGAACTCCATTGAAAGTCAGTGGGGGACGGATCAGTGTTCTATTGTGTCAGAGAAAAACGGATCCGTGCAGCGGCTGGACCGCAGGGGCAATATGTGAGCTACGGTGGGCCGATGGGGGGTAGTAGGCAGTTTTACTCACGGTTAGCAGAACTCCATGGGCCGGTGTGGCAATGAATGGAAGGTCAGCACCAGCTCCTTCGGGGCACACTCTGGGTGTACAGGGATTCCCTGCCAGATGGTGGTTGAGGTGCCCTTGGTGGTCTGGGTTTTAGGTGCCGTGGAGTCAGGGTCCCTATTGTTTGTGAGACCAGCACCGCAAAGGTGCAATTGGAGGATGGCGAAGAATGAGTCAATAAGTTGCTGAACCAAACTAGAACTTTACTTAGTAAGTTGCCTTGAGGTAGGTATCCAATATCAGTGCTTTTCCTTATAATTAGTTGGTAAAGCTACAAATTCTTCAACAGGCTTAGCAGAGCTGAGTTGGTTTAAGAAATTGATCAGGCTGGAGTAGGCGAATGCTTTCACTAGCTGCGTCTATCTTTGTATAAACCTTGCTTCAGGAAATCTGGATCCTTATCACCTCTGGGCTACCAAACAGGGCGGTCTCCCTAGCGGCAGGCATCAGGTCTTCTGCATCCATTTTTTGTACAGGTGCTTTCATATAGGAAGAAGAAATCCAGTCACTTTTGGCTTTGGTCTCCTACTTATCTGGCCCTTCTGGAAAGGTGTGTCCGCCCTTCTCCTCCGCTAACCTCTAATCCTCTCACTTCTGTTGACTGAGGCCTGCTAATTTATATGTGGTGTGATAGCACCACCTAGTGACGTGTGGATGAAATGCTATAACCAGCCGTTGAAAGGATTTGTGCAGCTATTACAGAGATGTTGATATTATTATGACCTGAAATATACAAAAGCTTTTAAGTTCCCACTTTTAACACGTAGTGGGACACTACATCCGTCCCCATTGACTTGCATTGTGGGTCATGGCAGATCCGTCTTTTTCCGCATCCCATGACGGAAAGCAAACCGCGGCATCCGGTATTAGAATGCAACCAAATGGAACGGAATGCATTTTGGAGCATTCCGTTCTGTGCAGTTACGTTTTGTCCACATTGACAATGAAAGGGGACAAAACAGAAGCGTTTATTTCCAGTATTGAGACCCTATGAAGGATCTCAATACCGGAAAATATTAACGCTAGTGTGAAAGTAGCCTAAACTGTCTCTGTTACCAGGGACGGATCCTGCCTGACAACAGGCAGTGGACTGCATCTAAGGTGGTAGCGAGACCCCCTAGTGGCCATGACTTGGCAGATTTTTTTCGGGTGGACGCAGGCAGATTTTTTAAATAAAGCGATTTAGAAATTTGCTAGTTACACCATTCTCTATTAAATGAAAGGAAATTGTGTAAAAGTGCAGTGACTCTTTAAAGGGAGTCTGTCATCAGCATTTCACTTTTTATAACCCTTCCCATAGCTCCCTAGCATGCTTACATTTAATAAAAACGTTACCTCTGGCATCAATCCTGGACTTATAGAACCATCAAAAACGATCTTTATAACTTATGCAAATAAGGGCTCGCAAGTGCCCAGGGGCGGCGTTACACTCGTAGGTGCCCTGCTTGCTCAGCCTTTTTTTATTGCGTTCCCCCGCCCCTTCCTACCCTCCGCCCGTCCATCCTTTCCCTCTGACCGCCTTTCTACTAACTTGTTATTCCGCCGAGATCCCGCGCCTGCGCACTCAGTCCGTCGGCTGGCGCATGCGCACTGCGATGCCCATTCCTTGTATGGCATCACAGTAATTAATGTGCATGCGCCGGCTTCGCGCCGTTAGCCGTGGCATGCGCAATAGTTACTGTGATGCCGTACAAGGAATGGGCATCGCAGTGCGCATGCACCAGCCAACGGACTGAGTGCGCAGGCGCGGGATCTCGGCGGAATAACAAGTTAGTAGAAAGGCGGTCAGAGGGAAAGGATGGCGGGCGAGGGTAGGAAGGGGCAGGGGAACGCAATAAAAAGGATGAACTAGCAGGGCACCTACGAGGGTAACGCCGCCCCTGGGCACTTGCGAGCCCTCATTTGCATAAGTTATTAAGATCGTTTTGATGGTTCTATAAGTCCAGGATTGCTGCCAGAGGTAAAGTTTTTATTAAATGTAAGCATGCTAGGGAGCTATGGGAAGGGTTAAAAAAGTGAAATGCTGATGACAGACTCCCTTTAATAGAGGAACTGTCACCCGCTCCTGACATGTCTGTTTTAATAGCTACATGCATTCCCTATGTAAATATGTTCTGCCTTTATTATTTCCTACTAGAAGTTATGAATGAATTGCTAGCAGGTCTGCAGTAAGGGTACAGAGGGGGTGGTAACCAGTTGGGGGCGTGTACCTGCTCACTCTTCCTCTATCCAATCAGTGCTGCCATTGTGAGACTGTGCAGGTACACGCCCCCAACTGGTTACCTCCCCTCTGTACCCTTACTGCAGACTGCTAGCAATTCATTCATAACTTCTAGTAGAAATAATAAAGAAATGGCAGAACATAGAGCCATAAGAGTAAATGCTCCAGATTTGGTATTACACGGGGAATGCATGAAGCTATTAAAACAGACATGTCAGGGGCGGCATAGTAACTTTAATACAGGTAGTAATATCTTTTGCCTTGCTATTTCTCAGTACTTTCAGAAGGTGATCCCACATCAGTTTGACAGCTGCCCAGATAAGCTCATCCATAAGGCTTACCAAGTGAAGTACAACCCCAAGAGGATGAAACGGTATGGAGAAACTCTCCACCATTCCCAGTATGGTTTATTGTGTGGCTGTCAAGCTGAGACATCTTGTTGGTTTTCTCTTTAGATTGGAGAAAGAATACGCTGCTATTAAAAGCAAAGAGATGGAAGAGCAAATCGAAATCAAGGTGAGCACCATGAATGATGTTTTACAACTATGTCCGCCTATAGCAAGGTGAAATACAGCACTTAAGATGTTCCAAGGTACGCTCTGCCTCAGTCTAGTCAGGATATGTAGATCTCATTGAGGAGGGCCCTGGTCTATAAGCCAGAGTGGGGAGGTCTGGAGGGCTTGGAGTTACCATGTAATACCTAATTTCTCCTATAGTGGCCACTGCAGGAGAAATGTGCAGCTTCCTGCAGCAGTAAAAGCATCTCCTGATCTGAAGGACTCCATTACCATGTAATACCGCATTTCTCCTGTAGTGGCTGCTGCAGGAGAAATGTGACCCCTGCCCCAGCAATAACAGCCGATCCCTACAGGTTTCATCTGCCTACAGTGGCTTACAGGCCTTACACCCAGGCAGGGGCGGACTAGGAACTTAAAGTGGCCCTGGAAAAAAGTGGCCCCGTTTTGTAGTTGGGTCCAAATTGATGGAAGGCAGGGCCACTCATATTGTGGCACATTATACATCTCCAACAGAGCCAAATACCACAGTCTATCACAAAATACTCCCCCAGCAGCACAAAATACATACCCAAAAACTTCCACTGGCCGGCCGCAAGGAGGGCTCAGGTAGCCCCCTGGGCATCGGCCCACCGGCAAATTTTCCTATAAGGTCTATGGCCAATCCGCCGCTGCCACCAGAGCCCTCCTCATTGCTCTTGGCTGGTTAAATACTACTGGGGACACTATAGGGCCAGGCAGCATGCTAAAGGTAGATCTGGCTTGGTGTTGTGGCCCACATCTCACTTCCTAAGCCCCCTGATCCATGGCTTAATTAGTGACAATTTGAGGAAAAGGAGGACAGAACATGGCAGCTACTGATGGCCACCACAGAGGGACAGCTTCTGAGGCTGTATTTTCTGCTGCACTACGGTATCGCTGACCCTGCAAACTTATATTGACCCCATCGACATGTGTTGCCCTGCCGTCTGTCAGTTTGGGGCCACTTTTAGTTTTTTTTTCCTGAGCCACTTTAAGTATCTGGTCCACCCCTGGCTGCCTAATCCTGGCAATCGGCTAATTATTTGGAGAAGGGTTGTCAGATAAGGCATGAAGCAGTGCGTTTGTCTCTCCAAATTCTAAAAGGAGATCACGAGATAAAGTCATTTGAGATCCTACAAACAGTTGAGGGAACGTTTCATGTTCTTTTAATGAAACAGAAGTGGAAAGTTGAGAGAAGCTTCCAAATCAAGTCCTAGATATGTAGTAGAGCTTTCTCTTGGCCGTTTTGTTGCCCCTTGCTAAGTAACGGACTAAGGACTGTATGACACTGCCCGATCTTAGGGCAGGATAAGTGCTGAGAGACAGTAAACTCTTCAATCAGCGCACAGAACCACTGCAAAGTACGTGTGAGAAGAACGATTGCTATGCGATCATTCCTCCCCCATTCAGCACCTCTCTGATTTGCCGAGTAACCTTGTATCCTGTGGATAGGAGTAGGAATACTACACGTTATTGCAAGGAGTGTAATATTAGTGCGGAAGGTTTATTGTACCTGACTTTTCTTACTACCCTTTATACAGCGATTGAGAACCGAGAACAGACTTCTAAAGCAGCGCATCGAAACTCTAGAAAAGGTAAGGCATAAGCTGTCATCATCGTGTCCCATCTGTAGTATACCTATCTTCTTCCATTCCCATCTTTCCTGTGCGGGAGATTTAAAGATGGCTGCCTTGCTTTCATGCTCCTATTATAATTACTCTGCTGACTGCTTGACCCCATGAATTCTACCAAACTGGATGTGTTATCAGTGGACACTGAGCGGCAGCCATTTTTCATTCTCCTTGGGTAATTTCTGGCTTTAGAGTTTATAAATTGGTCTAAAGCGAACCTGTCATGTTCTGTCCTGCTCTTGTAGTGCGGTGGTGGTTACCTTTTTCTTTCTCTCTCCCCCCCCCCCTTCTTCTGCTCTGTCTTTGTTTCTCTCCCTCTCTGTCCATTTATCTCGTCCTGTCCCCTCGTCTTTGTGGACTACCTCATAGGAAAGTGCTGCGTTAGCGGACAGGCTCATCCAGGTATGGTCATCTATCTTCTTGTCTTGTCTTCAGGATCGTTCCTGCTTTTTCCTGTTGTTTTTTTCCTAACAAAGCGAACGTAAGAAGAGGTAGCGTGGAGCCAGTAAAGGTGGTTAGGGGTTCATGTAAGGAAGATGTCAGGTTCACTAGTTCTGAGCCACGGTCACGGGTCATGTAGTATTTCCTCATCCTCATTATAATCTGAGTATAGCTAATTCCCTTTGCTTAAAGGGGTTCCCTGGGAATGATTTAAAATGGCCTCCATCAACCTGTCATGGAATGTGAGCAGGACTGGTTGCCACCACGTGCAGAGCTGCCTTGCATATACTACACATTGGTGAGCGTTCCTGTCAGGCTGCTCAGCCATGATGGCATATCATAGGCAGAATCACATAAATTACCCCGTCACAACTGGAGCCAACCAGCTCTGCTCCCATTTTAGAACAGGTTGCTGGTGGCCATTTTGTGTCATTTTTGGAGAACCCCTTTAAAGGGAACCTGGGAGGAGATTTGCTGCCTGAACCATGAGTAATATGAAATCCCAACAGGCTCCCTGGTTGTATACAATTATGAGAGTCATTTATGACACCTGAAACTTGCCTAAAAAAGTCGCAAGCCCGCGATTTGCAACTTTTTGAATGCCACTGCGCTTAAATGTAGGCACATGTGGCATTTGTACACCTCTCCTGCTACTTTTCAAAAAAGGGGAGTGGCAGGATCTTGGGGGGGGGGGGGGGGGGGAAGGTCCCTCAACCCCGGCAACATTCATCATTCATTGTCCCCCTAGTTTACTGGGGTAAATGATGGCTGAAAGGATGTGCCTAATGTATGATGAGACCTGCCCCTCTGTTTCACTCTAAAACACTGTGGAAGGAGCTGGGAACAGAGAGAATAGACACCTGGGTCGATCCCCTCTGACTTTTCTCCACCCAACTCCGCTGGATTGACAGATCTCACTGTCACAGTTCAACTGGGTCAGACTGTCGAATATCCCTATACCAGTGTACCATCCAGAGTTCATGCCCTATCACTGTAAGGCATGGTATGTCTCCAAAAGCATGGAGGTCAACCACAAAAAGTGCAATGGAGATATAAAATAAAACTGTGATGCCAGAGGGGTATGAAGGACCTCAAGTAAAGAGGACGATATACACTTTCCCTACCCTGTATCGTGAATGCACTAATACTTAGCAGAGCATCAGACCTATAAGGAGCAACACTGCACTAGAACTTCACCCTCATGTACCCTGTTAAGTCCTTACTACTGTCCCAACACATTCTTAAATCCCCCGGCCAAATAGACCACTGGTGCAGCAAATAGCTTGGGCCTTAATGGAGCCAGTTGCAACACCCACAAGCCCAGCGTTGCCGCACACCCTCTCCACAATGGTTAATCCCAGTTGTCAATTTATTAATAAATTTCCAGGAGGAATAACATAGTGGTAGCACAATGCAGGAAAGATGCTCCAGCATTGCTGTTTCATGGGGAATACAAGTAACCAAAACAGATCTTCTTATTCTATATGGATGGAGACTGCTATTTTACCCAGTGTCAAATTTAAAGGGAACCTGTTCTGTTGAACATGGTGTCTGTGCTGCAGGTGGCATGTTATAGAGCAGGAGGAGTTGAGCAGATTGATATATGGGTTTATGGGAAAAGATTCAGTATAACTTGTGTTTTATTCATTTATATTCCAGCTCATTCTGGGCTGTGAAGTCCAGGAGGCGGTTCTATCAGTGATTGACAGCCTTCCCTCTATGAGGAGGCGGTGCTATCAGTGATGATGACACCTTTCCCTCTGAGGAGGCGGTCCTATCAGTGATTGATAGGACTGCCTCCTCATAGAGGGCAGCCTGTCAATCACTGATAGGACCGCCTCCTTATAGAGGGCAACCTGTCAATCACTGATAGGACCGCCTCCTTATTGAGGGAAGGCTGTCAATCACTGATAGGACCGCCTCCTTATTGAGGGAAGGCTGTCAATCACTGATAGGACTGCCTCCTGGACTTCAAACCCCAGAATGAGCAGGGATTTAAATGCATAAAATTCATGTTTTACTGAATCTTTTCTCACAAACCTATATATGAATCTGCCTCAACTCCTCCTGCTCTTATAACCTGCTGCCTACAGATTACTTTGCATTTTTATGCTCACAGGTTCCCTTTAAGTTTCTCCTAGACTGGGGGGGGGATGTCCCCCAAGCCTAGAGGATTCCCAGAGGAGCTAGCAGTCAGGCTCCCTATTAGCAGGGAGGCAGGAGTGAGACAATAAAATTAATAATTTTCCTTCACGTTTAGGGTCAGGTGACTCGGGCTCAAGAAGCGGAAGAAAATTACGCCATAAAAAGAGAGCTGGCTGTAGTAAAACAGCAATACTATACTGCTACCGAGAACCTGCAGAGCGCCCAAAATCTCATACGAAAGCTGCAAGATAAGCAGGTAGGAGGAACTTTGTATCCTGTGTCCAGAGGCCCCATCATGAGGGAGTGAAGAGGTAGTGCTAAGAGTGCTCTAGAGGACTTGGCTCCACCATGTATCACATGCTCTCTCATTCAGTGTGTGACTGCCCTCGAGCTTCCCTCAGTAATATCAGCTAATTGCCGGGGTCATTGCATTCTCAGCTGGTCCTTCAAGGTTCCTGTAGAAGTCATCATCGATGTGATCTCGCACCTTCCCTGATAGTTCATACATTGTAGCCAAAGGAACATCCCTGAAAAATATTCTCACTGCCAGAGAACCCCTATTCATGTTCCTACCTTAAAGTTCCGTCACCAGAAAATGCACTGTTAAACCAGGCAAGGTGCGTTGTAGGACTAACTTGACTGAATGCAACAACACTTCTCCCTTAGCAATCCGTTGCTTCATTCTGGTGAAAAGGGCACTTTTTAGGCCATATGCAAATGAGCAGTTAAGTGCACAGAGGGTGGGCCCTTGCTCTTCCTGCTTCCTCTGCTAGCTTCTCCCTCTCCTACTGGGTTGAAAGGAGCAGGTGAGATGACTCTGCAGGGCTGGCAGAGAAAGCTCTTTTGTTTATAGATTAAAAGTATTTTTTCCCCCCCAAAATAAAACAACAGATCACAAAGTGAAAGGTATCATTACCTTCAGCTGAGCTAGCGCTACACGACATTAAGGGACAGTTATTGGGACCAGCGCTCCCATATGCCAGTATTGATCCCTGTGCCAGAGTGAGATGCAGCTAATTTGATAAGAAGCAGATGTACCTAAATAAATTGGGCGTATGTCTGCCCTGCTGCGCTCCAGAAACTAAGGTCTGCATCAGCCAGTGGCCGGTGTAGGTTCCGCTAGACACTGTAAGCTATAGCTGAAGTCATAGTAAATCCGGCAGGCCGCGTGAGCCTAGACCCCTTTTCTCACCACTTTAGAAAACTTGTGAGAAGCTCAAATAGGGCGTGTGCCATATAGTGGTGTAAGAACTTTAGTAAATGCTCCTCACTGTTGGATGGTGAACCTGAGGTCTCTGGACTGGTTTTCATTAAGACTATCTCTGTACTTTGCTGCATTCAGCTTTCCCTTTTGTGTATGGTCTAACAGGGACATTTCTGGTGACAGACCCCCTTTAAAATATCTTGGTGTAGTCACGGGTAAAGCCTTCTATTATTCTTAGTGGTAGGTTGTGGTGGCTCACTAGCAAGTAGTTAAGGTATGGTGCTGCAAGCTCATATAGAGGGAATCACCCCACCCTCTCTTAAAGGCAAATGTAGTAATAGGAAAATGAGCGAGCACTCATACACTTGGCAACCAGATTGACATATGCAGAAAATATTTATTAAATCCCCATAAAATACAAGTAATAAAATTTATAAGAACAATGTAGCAATAATATACAACATTACAGTCACATATATTGTGGTAGATATGATCGACACTATATTCATATGACTCAATAGTGCGATAAATTCGATAGTATATATCTCACCAAAAAACTTCAAGTATATGCTGTTATTTGGGAAGAGGGGATATTATCTTCTAGCACTTTATCCCAATTTGGGAAACTGAATGTCACTGAAAATATTGTAGGTGTATTCACTGGGAGCGCAATATATTCATAAAGTGTCCACAGGAATCCTGATAATGTGAAAAGTCTCTTATAGCATATCCTTTTAAGGTCGATATGAGCTTTGGATTGAAGAAAACTTTAAATCGATGTTTGGCTTACCGTCTAGCGTCTGCTGTCTCCCTATTGCTTCAATGGAGCTTTAAATATTTGCCGGCTTATTCAGTCGCTCCATACAGCAAGCTGGTTTAAATTTCGCGGGAGTTCCAAAGATCGCGGGAGTTGCCACTCTGTTCCGCAATTTCCTTTGGTGCAGCTTTCGACGATAAGAATAGTTAATCCTTTACTGTAGAGATTTTCTTCTGTATGGCCATACAGTATTATCGGAGGCTTTTCAATGCAGGTACATCACTTGTTTCACCATACGCGTTACGGTAGATTCACTCTCCCTTCCTCAGTGACCACTGAGTATCGATCATATCTACCACAATATATGTGACTGTAATGTTGTATATTATTGCTACATTGTTCTTATAAATTTTATTACTTGTATTTTATGGGGATTTAATAAATATTTTCTGCATATGTCAATCTGGTTGCCAAGTGTATGAGTTCTCGCTCATTTTCCTATTACTTCTATTATTCTTGCCCAGCACTGTATATTGGCTGATATTTGTTGCCTGCTGTCACGGCTGTATGTGAGCAACAATAGTATACACAGTAAAAGAGCTACTGACCAGACCCAAACTAGGGAGGATAAAGGGTGACCCCTGTCAGACCCTCAAAGCTCTCCCTATGCTTCTAAAGCACATGCCCGGATCCAAATGGCGGAACGAGGCATGCTCACGTACCTAAGACTGATGACCACTGTAACCCCTACAATAGTGGAAGGGGCACGGCCACCGGTGCCCTACTCAGTATATGGAGGGAACCGTGGCCACCTCAGATCCAGTCAGAAAATAATCAGGTACACAACAATGTCTGTACACTTAGCTGAAGGTGTTGCAGCCGCAGAGAGAAGACGGATCCAAGGACAGCTGGCAATATCCGGAGTGCTTGCTGCAGCAGAACACAGGTCCAGTGAACTGATAGCTACAAGTGAAGATACTAAAGCAAGAGCTACAACTGAAATGAGAACTATAATCCACACCCTACAATAGGAGGAGGGGTGATATAAAGAGAGGGAAATCAAACGCATGAGGAACAGCTGGGAGGAAGGAAACCAAAAGTAAACAGAGCAGTGAGAACTCCTCCCAGCTCTAGTAGTGACATCATCACAGGGGTGGAGAAACAGAGCTGTGAGAACGTCCCAAAGCTCTGGTAGTGACACCTGCTTTGACAGGCATTTTTGAGGAGGCCTTCTTGGCCATCTCTACTTTAAAATATTTTCTTGACCTGATCCAAAGGAACCCTATAGGAACCAGATTTGGGCAAGTCTGAAAAGGTCCAGATGGGATTGGTGCATAAGTATAAGGGAGAGTGGCTTCCACTGTGTTGGACCTGGCCCATCATTCTACTACATGGCTGGCCATTCATTTACTGCATTCAGTACTACATGCCTAGTGTAGTGGCCATTGCAGGAGAAATGTATGGCCACCTATAGATTCCAGGAGCCAGATCTATCTGTAGTCAAATGATAAGCAAATGTTCTTTTCTTTCCTTGCAGAATGATCCACGTGTCACAGAAGAGGTCGTCAGCCACCTCGAGTCTGAACTAGAAGAATCACGGCTTAGAGAAGCTGAGACATTGGGAGCCTTGAAAGAAATGCAAGAAAAAGTAGTTGAACTAGAAAAGGTGAGTGTTTAGCTGGCCATACAGAGTAGATGTAAGTAATGTTGGCCGAACAGCTGATGGTGGCCTCCCAACTCCATCCCAACAGCCGATATCTAGGGAAAGAAGGATCAGGCTGGTCTTTCCTTCTCCTCCCATCGGGTGGACGCCCCCTCTGGCTCTTGAAGTACCAGCACACTCAGCCTGGCCTGACCTTTGCCTGTTAACCCCGCCTGCCTGACCTCAGACTCATTCCTGTGTTGCACATACTCCGCCAGCCCTAATCATAGCCTGTCCATGACTTAGATTCTGCCTGACCCCCTTTGGTTCCCTGCGCCAGGTCTCTGACACCTGTGGGTCAGCTGTTAACCACACAAAGACTATTGCAGGAGGTACAGCCCTGTGGCTCTCCTGCAGCGAAGCCCAGACACCTGTATAGAGGTTAAAGGGTGAAAACCAGAGGACTGCCAGGATAATGCCCTTAAGATTACCCCTAAACCAAATGTTGGACCACACTCACTGCCCATAACACTGTTTTCATATTATTAGACCTGCGTTAGGGCTCCATCAGGGGCATACATAGAAATCATGGGGCCCCATAGCAAAACTCAGTCCTGGGCCTCCCACACCCGCCCAAATATAATTGATTACATACAGCGCTGTAACACATACAGGAGAATACAGCCCTACATACCTCTTACATCTAGTGATGTCTCCTCTAATGTAGATGTTCTCTTTACTCATCTTTTCCATTAGGACCAGACCAGGGCCGTCTTTAATGTTGATTGGACCCTGGGCAAGAATTTACTTGGGCCCCCTGGATCCCCCCCCCCCCACTTTGCTGTACTTGCTATACAGCAGCACTTACCTGTCACGTCCAGGGCCTCCAGGTGACGTCTCTCCTCTCTGTCATCATCTTCTCTGTAGATCTTCTCTCTCATCATCTTCTCCACTCGGTCTGGACAACTTCTCTCAGCCGCCTCGTCTCTGCAGAGTGTGACACACAGACATCTTAGCTTCCTCACATTCTATCATTATCCCCCAACTGGAGCCCCCAAAGTGTTATCCTGCTGCTTGCTGTGCCCCCCCCCCCCCCCCGGGGTGTAGCTATAGGGGGTGCAGAGATAGCAGCCGCTACCGGGCCCAGGAGCCTGAAGGGGTCCATAGACACTTGTGCCGCATAAGAAGACACACAAAGCACTGAGGGAAGGGGGGCGCCCAAGCTGAACTCTTGCACCGGAGCCCATGATCCTTTAGTTACGCCCCTGTTCCCCCTCCTAATACCCCCAAATACTATCCTGAAGAAACATTACTGCCCCCCATAGTAATAGTGCTCCTCATAGTCCCACCAATAGTAATTCCCTTCTAGAATGCCCTCATTAGTAACACTGCCCCAACCGTGATAATGCTCCTCAACAATGCCCCCATTATTAGAAGAGCCCTCCCATATTAATAATACCCTCAGAGAGCCCCCCAGTAGAAATAAAGCCCCCTATTGTTCCCCCAGTGGTAATAAAGCTCCTTACAGACCCCTCAATAGTAATAAGGCCCCCATAGTGCACTTAGTAGAAATAAGACGGATCTATAAGTCCCTCCTATAGAGCCCCCAGTAGTAATAAGACCACCTATAATGTCCCCTGGATCTGCAGTGCCCCCTGCAGTTATAATCCTCCCTCCACCATACAGTCCCATGTAAATAACATCACCTCCTCCCCAGCCGCCTCCAACGCACAATCCAATGTAAACATCACCCCCTAAGGCTACTCTCACACTTGCGTTCGTGCGGATCTGTCCTGTACTTGTACAGGACGGATCCGCACCGATAATACAAACAAATGCATCCATTCAGGACCGATTCGTTTGTATTAGATTTGAATTTCTAAGTCCCAATACGGATCCGTCCTGACTTACATTGAAAGTCAATGGGGGACGGATCCGTTTACAATTGCACCATTTTTGTGTCAATGCAAAGGGATCCGTCCCCATTTACTTACATTGTAAGTCAGGACGGATCCGTTTGGTTCCGCAAGGCCATGCGGACACAAAAACGCTGCTTGCAGCATTTTGGGGTCCGCCTCCAAAACGGAACGGGGGGCTGTACGGAGCCGAACAAATGCATTCCAAATGGATCTGCATCCATTCAGAATGCATTGGGGTTAAACTGATGCATTTGGGGCTGCTTGTGAGAGCCTTGAAACGGATCTCACAAGCGGATCCCCAAACCCAAGTGTGAACGTAGCCTAAACATTAAGTCCCATGTACATAAACATCATTCCCCCCCACCATCCACTTTCTACATACAGTCCCATGTAAATAACATCACTCCCTCCCCCAGCCACCTCAAGCACACAGTTCCATGTAAATAACATCCCTCCCTTCAGCCCTAACATACATCCTAGTTAAATAACTACAACTCCCAGCATTGCTCTGCCTCTCCCTGTCCCTTCACTTACCTCTCCAGTCCTCATATACAGACATCAGCATTAGGCTCCTTCCCCTCTTCACTCCGGTCCAATCCTGCACTGGTCACATGATGGTGACATCATCCAGGTCATCCTATCACAGCCTTGCTGATCACATGACCTGTGATGTCACCACAGGTCCTTCACCTCTACAAGTGACCCAGTGTATTAGATTCAATTGTATTGCCGTTCTGTGTACGGCAATACAGTTGTATCTAGCAGGCAGGCAGGACATTCGGGCCTGGGACAAAACATCAGGGGCCCAGGCCCCGAATGTTTTAATCTAGTGATGCAGTCACTAGTGAATGGAAGTCAGGAAACGGAGCTCCCTTGGGCCCCCAGGAGCAACTGGGCCCTGGGCAGCTGCCCCTTTTGCCCTGTGGCAAAGACGGCCCTGGACCAGACCATGTACCCCCAATACTAATAATGTCCCCACAGGGCCTCCCATAGTGTCCCCAGAAGTTATAATGCCCCCTGTACTAGCCCCAGTATTTATAAAGCCCCGCTGCAGTGCCTCCTGTATTATAATGCCTCCTGTAGTGCCACTACATATAATGCACCCCCCGTAATTTCCATATGTATGATGCCACCTGTATTATAATGCTCCCTATAGTGCTATGATGTATAAGCCGTCTGTGTCTGCCCCGTAGTATAATGCCCCATCTGTATTGATAGTATATATAATGGCCCCCTCCCTGTAGTGTGTACATTTACAGGCTCCCCTATAGTATATTCAGTGGTCCTCTCAGTAGTATATACAATGGCCACCTCTATATTAGATAGATATACACCCTATAGTATATACAATTCCCCCTCTGTATTATATACAATGCCACCTCTGTAGAATGCTCCCTCCCTGTGTAGAATATACAATGGCCCCCTGTAGTATATAGAATGTCCGCCTCTATAGTATGTAGAATACCCTTCATAGTATATAGAATACTGCCTATAGTATATACAATGCCCCCCTCTGTATTATATATAATTCCCCCTCTGTATTATATATAGTGCCCACCTCTGTAGAATGCTCCCTCTGTATTATATAGAATGCTCCCTGTGTAGAATATAGAATGGCCCACCTGTAGTATAATTAATGCCCCCCCCAGTAGTATATAGAATACCCTCCTACAGTATATACAATGTCCCCCTCCCCGTACTATATACAATGCCCACCTCTGTAGAATGCTCCCTGTGTAAGATATAGAATGGCCCCCTGTAGTATATACAATGCCCACCTCTGTAGACTGTTCTCTCTGTAATATATATATAATGCCTCGTGTGTAGGATATAGAACGGCCCTCTGTGTAGTAAATATAGTGCCCTCCATCATCATCCCCCCCCCCCAGTATGGCCAGCATACATACATTTAAAAAATAAATAAATCTATACTTGCCTGTGTTCCGCTCTCTGCTTCCGTCTGCATTCCTCTTGCTATCGCGCATCCCGGCGCAAGCGTTTGTGATGACATCACTGTTCCCTCCTGCACCTGTTTTGCGCGATGACGTGTTGATGTCTCAAATGTCGTGGCCTCATCATGTGAGACCCAACACCGGAGGTCACGGTGATGTCATCGCGATCTCTTACTCTGTCCTAATGCCTCATAGGCTTCAGGCATAGTGGTCGCCCAGGCCCCCCAAGCTCACGGGCCCCATAACATCTGCCTGGTCTGCCTCCACTGGGCTCCATTGACCCAACAAATTGCTACTTCTCTCCTGTATGTCGACCTTTAACTCCAACAGGAGAAGGTGAAAGTAAAGTGTGACTTCAGTTTTGTGAGGTACAGTGTTGATGGCGCTGTGCACAGGAGCAATGCCTTCAAACATTACACATAAAATGGCGAGGACTGTACCATTGATTAAATTGGGCAGGCAGAAAGGGGTTAATGAAGAGGTCTCTTGTTCTTCTTAGAGAAACAGTTCTCTCCCCGACGAAAGCAACGTTGCCCTTCTCCAGGAAGAGCTTCAGTCTCTGAGGAAGAGAGAGGCCCATGCTCTGCAGGTCATGAAGGAAGGACAGAAGCAAGTGACAGAGCTGAGTGACCGCTGGCAGGTAAGAACACGTACATCTGCTCTCCTGTTACTTCTACAGTCTCTTCGGCATGTGTACTAACGATTCATCCTATCTTTCATTATGTAGTCCATGTCTACTCGGGGTGGAGGTATTTGGAAAGACTCACCTCGTAAAAGTGCAACTGGGAACCTACAGGATGAGGTCATGTCTTGTCGGTTACGAGAAGTCATGGCTCAGAGCGAAACGCGTGAACTCCGGCAGAGGGTTCTTATACTGGAAAGTCAGGTCTACTTTCCATATGTGATTGCCTTTTTGTGTTGTATATTGAGTGGTATATTCTAGACTCATAGAAGGGGAGATTTATTAAGAATGGCGCCAAAAAAAATCCTGCTGTGCATGAGAACTACGGAAACAGTGTAGCGCAACAAGCTATGCTGCTTCTGAGGGAAGCAGTATACCGTAGCTTGCTGTGCCTCGTTGTTTCTGTAGCTCTCATACACAGCAATGAGAGCTGCTGAAACTGCTGTTTTCTGGGCGGGAGGTGGGACTGTGTCTCATCTCGCCTTAATAATGGCCAGATGAGACAACCCCTTTAATCGCAGAAAACAGTTTCCAATCCAAGAGGCTTTGTCAGCATGGTCAACGGTATTAAAACAGGTATATTGCCTGGTAGAGCTCATCATGCTGAGTAAAAGTATAACTTTCTTTTGTCTGTATGCTAAGCTGCAAAGATATCTGCGTTTTTATTCATATGCAAATGAGAATTTTGAGCATCGAATCCTTGGAGCACTGCTTTGTAACGTCCCCTGTGCTGTGCATACTCCCCCTCCCCTCGATTGACAGGGCTATACATGCTGATGGCAGAGCTGTCTCCTAGCATCTATAAATCATATACACTATGTACTATAGCTTCACCACACTGAGATCTGCTCAGAAAGCGAATCTACATATTACTGCTTTATTCATGGGCACAATATATGATTAGAAAGACACCAGTGATATATATTCGCTTATAAGCATAGAAAAACACCATCTTCTCTATGTAGTAAGTGCTTAGTTTTGTATATAGAAATCCTAAATTCAAGTCCCAGGAGAAATTTACATGAACTTTTTTTTCTTTTATGTTTTTTCTCTCTCATTTAACCTGTAATAAAAGGCTATACTACGATAAATTATATATATAGTAAGAAGGTACAAGGAATCATAGGATGATAGGTACGTGTCACCGAGGTTCCTGGCCTCGGTGGAGTAAGAGCCGGTTTTTATGTGTCAGCAGCAGTTGCTGTTTGACACCTTAATACTTATTATAGCTGTATAGCTGATCCCGGACGGCTCTTACTGGGAATAGTCAAAGTTATGGGTGGATGACTACTCCCCATGTTCCAGGCTGGGTTTTGCCAGGCCTAAAAACCAGCCAGCACTGCCAGGTGAGGAGGATTACCTCAGTCTGACAGTGGAGCTCAGGAGGTCTGTGTGCTGGGACCTGAGGCTTGTGCCGTGCTGGAGGGCTGAGACCAGTCTGTAAGGGAAACGGGCCCCTAAAAGCCTGCTATGGACTGCGGGAATCAGAACTGCCAACAAGGTGATTTTTGCTATGTGGACTTTCCATTGTGTGTGAACTAACACCAAGACTGCAAAGTGATGTTTTGTTTTTGCTTTATGTGGAATACATAGTAACATAATATATAAGGCCGAAAAAAGACATTTGTCCATCCAGTTCGGCCTATTATCCTGCAAGTTGATCCAGAGGAAGGCAAAAAAACCCTGTGAGGTAGAAGCCAATTTTCCCCACTTAAGGGGAAAAAAAATTCCTTCCCGACTCCATTCAGGCAATCAGATAACTCCCTGGATCAACGACCCCTTTCTAGTAGCTATAGCCTGTAATATTATTACACTCCAGAAATACATCCAGGCCCCTCTTGAATTCCTTTATTGTACTCACCATCACCACCTCCTCAGACAGAGAGTTCCATAGTCTCACTGCTCTTACCGTAAAGAATCCTCTTCTATGTTTGTGTACAAACCTTCTTTCCTCCAGACGCAGAGGATGTCCCCTCGTTACAGTCCTGGGGATAAATAGATGACGGGATAGATCTCTGTACTGACCCCTGATATATTTATACACAGTAATTAGATCTCCCCTCAGTCGTCTTTTTTCTAAAGTGAATAACCCTAATGTTGATAATCTTTCAGGGTACTGTAGTCCACCCATTCCAGTTATTGCTTTAGTTGCCCTCCTCTGAACCCTCTCCAGCTCTGCTATGTCTGCCTTGTTCACAGGAGCCCAGAACTGTACACAGTACTCCATGTGTGGTCTGACTAGTGATTTGTAAAGTGGCAGGACTATGTTCTCATCACGGGCATCTATGCCCCTTTTTGATGCAACCCATTATCTTATTGGCCTTGGCAGCAGCTGCCTGACACTGGTTTCTGCAGCTTAGTTTGCTGTTCACTAAAATTCCTAGGTCATTTTCCATGTCAGTGTTACCCAGTGTTTTACCATTTAGTATGTATGGGTGACTTGCATTATTCCTTCCCATGTGCATAACTTTACATTTGTCAGTGTTAAACCTCATCTGCCACTTATCTGCCCAAGTCTCCAGTCTATCCAGATCCCTCTGTAGTAGTATACTGTCCTCTTCAGTGTTTATTACTTTACACAGTTTAGTGTCATCTGCAAAAATTGATATTTTATTGTGCAAGCCTTCCCACCAGGGCGGTGGGATAGTCTTTTAAGTCTCCATGGATGCACATGACCCTGACTTTCCGGCCAGCGTACTCTGTGGACCGTACCAGGGGAGCCCTTACTAGGGACACCAGACTCCCTGAGTCCAGCAGAGCCTGCCGGACGATCAAGCGGCCAACTACCAAAAAGTAAAGGGTGAGATTTTGGCAAGACTGGGGGGTGAAAGTGTTGATCCGGGCCCAGCGGGTACATCAGTGGGGGTTTAAGCTGGCTGAGCCTGCGAGGACCCAGTATTATGACTTACTCCACCTCTTGCAAAAGTGGCTACAGCCTGATGTGCTGAGTCCTACGGCTATGCTGGATAGACTATTGGCTGATATGTTCTGGAGGGCTCTGCCACCCCCTCTAGCACTGGATCAGCCAGGTGTCTCCTGGCAATGCCATGGAAATGGTGGACCTGGTGGAGCGCTATGAGGCTACTAAGAATCTTACGGAGGGGGGGGGTTCTTTTGGGAGGGGGGTAGGCAAACCCCATAAATCTCCATCCCAGACCCGGCGACTTGTAGCAACCAAACCCACCCGGGATGTTCCCCCTACGAACCTGGCTCCGATAGTCTGCTGGCGGTGTCAGGAGTCGGGCCATATAAGAGCTGACTGTCCCCATCAGGTGGAACCCATGGATGCTAACTATGGCTACCGTCAGTCATTATATGCCAGGAAGCTTTGTGCAGCAGGTACCCCAAAAACTCTAAACCACTTGTGCCGGGTGGAAGTGGGAGACACTGTCCCTAGTAAAGGCTCCCCTGGTACGGTCCACGGAGTATACTGGCCAGAAAGTCGGGGTCATGTGAATCCATGGAGACTTAAAAGACTATCCCACCGCCTTGGTGTCTCTAACCACAGGGGGTGGCAGATGGACTCACGAAGTGGCAGTTGCCAGAAATTTACATTACGAACTTATAATAGGGAGAGACTTCCCGGGCTTCCTGGCACTGTGGCCTGCTACGAAAGTGGCTGATACCTATGAGACAGGGGTAAACCCATCAGAGTGGCCTGGCTCCAGGGGGAGGCCAAAACCCTCAGAAACCGAGGCCGAGGGGCCACTGAATGTAATGGTGGGAGATGTAGAGGACTTGCCGCCGGGGCCTATGCTGGCCGACCTTAATGTCTCTGGATAATTTTGGTACCGCCCAACGTCGGGACCCAACCCTATCCAGTGCCTGGGGAAATGTATTAATAGTAGATGGTGAACCACAACAACCAGGGGCAGAGTCTGTGTTTCCCCGTTTTGTGGTTCATCAGGGTATGTTGTATCGGGTAAACCAACTGCAGGGTGAACATATTGAACAGTTAGTGGTGCCCAGGCTTATCGCAAACTCGTGTTCGAGTTAGCCCACCAACATGTTCTCGGGGGCATCTGGGAATGCAGAAAACACAGGACCGGATACTACAACGGTTTTACTGGCCCAGTGTGTTTAGAGAGGTGGACGAATTCTGAAGTCTTGCCCGACTTGCCAGGCAACTAGCCCCCAGCACCTTTTCCGCAGTCCCTTGGTACCTCTCCCGATCATCGAGGTACCGTTTGAGAGAATCGTTTTGGACCTCGTAGGCCCAGTACCAAAGTCTGCTAAAGGACACCAACACGTCCTGGTCGTCCTAGATTACACCATTCAGTACCCGGAGGCGGTGCGACTGCGACATACATCAGCTAAACTGATAGCTAAGGAGCTAATGGAGATGTTCTCCCGAGTGGAGCTACCTAAAGAGGTTCTGACTGACCAGGGGACACCTTTTATGTCTAAGGTCATGAGGGAGCTCTGTAAGTTGCAGCATATCAAACAGTTACGGACGTCCGTTTACCATCCGCAAACGGATGGTCTAGTTGAAAGGTTTAATAAAACATTAAAAACCATGTTAAAAAGGGTGGTGTCTAAAGTTGGGAAGCACTGGGACCTTCTTCTGCCCTACCTCATGTTCGCTGTGTGAAAGGTGCCCTAGACCTCTACTAGGTCCTCTTGTCAGGGAGCATATGGAGGCCACTCAGCGAGCCCAGAGTCGGATCTATAATCGGCAGGCTCGGGTCCGGATCTTTAACCCGGGTGATCAGGTTTTGGTTCTGGTGCCGACCGTGGACAGTAAGTTCCTGGGCAGGGGCCCTACGAGGTACTTGAAAAAATTGGAGATGTAAACTACAAGGTACACCAGCCAGTGAGGCGATAGCCAGAGCAGGTGTATCATGTGAATCTACTCAAACTGTAGAAAGATAGTGAAACCTGTACTGAAGACAGCTCGCGGCCGGGTTTTCTAGGAGAAGAGGTACCGGCCCCTCTGTCTGAAGCAAGGGAAGCGGCCGCCACAGTAAAAATTGCTGACAGCCTCTCCTCTAAACAGGCTCAGGAAGCCAGGGAGTTTATTAGCCGGAACACAGAGGTGTTTTCGGACCTCCCTGGATGCACTTCGACAATTCGGCATGACATTGTCACTGGCCTCAGGCGAAAGTCTGGCTAAAACCATACCGGGTACCCGAGGCTCGGCAACAAGCCATCTCAGAGGAAGTGTAGATGATGCTGAGTCTAGACGTCATTGAGAAGTCTAAAAGTAAGTGGGCTAGTCCTATAGTTTTGATACCCAAGCCGAACTGGACACTCCGGTTCTGTAACGATTTTCGTAAACTGAACGAGATTTTCAAATTTGATGCGTATCCCATGCCCCAGGTTGATGAGCTTATTAAAGAGGTTAGGACAAGCCCAGTATTTTTCTGTTTTGGACCTCACGAAAGGGTACTGGCAGGTGCCCTTAACGGAGGCTGCCAAAGAGAAAACTGCCTTCATCACACCTGAAGGACTGTATCAGTACAAAGTACTACCCTTTGGTCTGCATGGTGCCCCCGCCACTTTTAAACGGCTTATGGACATTGTGCTGCATCCACTTCGTCGGGCCGCTTTGGCTTACCTGGACGATATTGTCATCCACAGTACCGACTGGGAAAGTCACCTACCCAAAGTGCAGGCTGTAGTGGACTCCCTTCAGAAAGCAGGACTAACCGCTAACCCAAAAAAATGTCCAATAGGGTTAGAGGAGACTAAATACTTGGGGTATGTCATTGGGCGCGGAGTGATCAAACCTCAAGTAAACAAAATAGAGGCGATAAGTAATTGGCCCACGACCTGTCACCACTAAATAAGTAGTCATTCCTAGTAGAGATGGCCTTGTGGTTCACCTGGCGGTCGGTTTGCGGCGAACTTCGCGCGTTCGCGATTCGCCGAACATATGGAGATATTCGCACCCGCCATATTCTTTTACATTGTGAAGAACTTTGACCCATGACACATCCATCAGGTGGTACAGGGCAGCCAATTGAGACATTTCCGCACATGGACATACCCCCTACCTTATATATAAACCTGATCTGTCCGCCATTTTACATTCAGTCTTTTGCCAGTGTAGGGAGAGGTTGCTGTGTGGCGCAGGGACAGGCTGTTAGGGACACCAAACGCTAGCTAATAGGGCCCCAAAAGTCCTTTTAAGGATTGGTATAGGTGTGCAGTACAGAGGGGTGTAATACAGTTATAATATACTTTCTAACATAGAAAGCATATTATAGTGGATTTGTATTGTGCAGCATTGTGACTGGTGAGCGGTAACTGCAGCTACACAGAGTGACAAACGCAATTAGAAAAAATAATTATAACTGGTGTGATATACCAGTCGCCCCCAAAAAACTGATAGAAGCAGGGTGTTTATATACCAATATACTTTCTTTATAGTGCATTTGTGCATGCGCGTACACGAAAATTATATTGCCGATATTTCGCATTGAAAAAAATTATGAATGGAGATCGCAAATTTGAATAATACATCTGGTATGTCACTGTCCATGTTGTGGGACTATTTGTGCACTTCTAGTAATTATTTCTTGGCTGCAAATATGAGCTGAAGGTGTTTCAGGTTCGCCTGCCATTAAAATGAATGGGACTCGCCGCGAACTTGCGGTTCGCGAATATTTGATCGCGTTCGTGCACCGTCCCGGCAGATGTTCGTCCATCACTAATTGCTAGGAATGATGGGCTATTACATGAGATTTATTTCCCACTTTGCTACTGTAGCCGCGCCATTGACAGTGTTATTGAAGGGACGCAAGTCAGTGATGGTTCACTGGAATGACCGGGCGGAAGAGGCTTTCTCCGCTTTGAAGTCCGCCCTGTGTGGGTCCCCGGTTTTGATGACGCCCGACTTCAAGCGGGAATTCAGAGTACAGACAGACGCCTCTGAAGTAGGCATCGGTGCTGTACTGTCTCAGGAAGTCAACGGGGAGGAGCATCCGGTTGTCTTCGTAAGCCGCAAGCTCACTCCAGCCAAAACCAGGTACAGTATAGTGGGGAGAGAGTGCCTGGCTATTAAGTGGGCACTCGAGTCTCTCCGCTATTATTTGTTGGGGAGAACATTCCGCCTGGTGACCGACCACTCCCCTCTCAAGGGGATGAGCCAGGCCAAAGAGAGAAATGCCCAAGTCACCAGGTGATTCCTGTCCTTATAAAACTTTAAGTTCTCTGTAGAACACAGGGCAGGCCGGTTGCAGGGAAACGCGGATGCCCTGTCCCGAATATACTGTATGGCATGTGTTCATCCCCTCAGGGTTGAACAAATGGGGGAGGTATGTAAGAAGGTACAAGGAATCATTGTGGATTATAGGTACGTGTCACCGAGGTTCCTGGCCTCTGTGGAGTAAGAGCCGGTTTTTATGTGTCAGTAGCAGTTGCTGTTTGACACCTTAGTTAGTAAGTAAACCTTACTTAGTATGGCTGTATAGCTGATCCGGGACGGCTCTTATTGGGAGTAGTCAAAGTACTGGGTGGGTGACTACTCCCCATATTCCAGGCCGGGTTTTGCCAGGCCTAAAAAACAGCCAGCACTGCCAGGTGAGGAGGATTACCTCAGTCTGACAGTGGAGCTCAGGAGGTGTGTGTGCTGGGACCTGAGGCTTGAGCCGTGCTGGAGGGCTGAGACCCGTCTGTAAGGGAAACGGGCCCCCTAAAAGCCTGCTATGGACTGCTGGAGGCAGAACTGCCAACAAGGTGATTTTTGCTATGTGGACTTTCCATTGTGTGTGAACTAACACCAAGACTGCAAAGTGACGTTTTGTTTTTGCTTTGTGTGAATAAACATGGACGTTTGATTTAAGAACTGGTAATTTGCCTCTGTAGTGCGTCCATACACCCTGTCTACCAGAGCGAATCCCCACAGTATATTTTTTTTGCTTACAAACCCAAAATCTATGAGGGCATGGTTCAAATCAGCGTTATGAATTCCGTTATAGCTATAACTGAAAATAACGGATTATGTAAGACGGAATTCAAAACGAAAACCCTTAAAGGCATGGACTTTCTTTTCCGTCCTGGATAACGGAAACCAGACGGATCTGTTCTGTTTGCCCCGGATCAAAACGAAATGCCTCTAAAGGTTTCCATTCTGAATTCCGTCTTACAATGTCGGTACTTTCAGTTATAACCATGTTATAACGGAAAACAATAACGGAATCCATAACGCTAGTGTGAACCCGCCCTTATAGGCACAATAAAGAAACCAACAATATGTATTAGCTTTTTAAACCTAAAAACATTTATTTTCAATGTGATAAGGATAAGTACTTTTATTATGGGTTAAATGTGAAAGAAGAAAAAATATCTGAAGGAAAAAACCTCTTCCAAGAGTCAAACCTGGGATCTCTACATGCAAAACTAAGCGCTGATCTCTGAGCTATAGTCTCTCCACACAGAGAAGATGTTTTTTTTTCTATGCTTATAAGGGTACTTTCACACTAGCGGCAGGATGGATCCGACAGGCTGTTCACCCTGTCGGATCCGTCCTGCCGCTATTTCGCCGGACCGCCGCTCCGTCCCCATTGACTATAATGGGGACGGGGGCGGAGCTCCGGCGCAGCACGGCAGTTCACGGTGTGAGGCCGCTAGACTTTCGCCGTGCACTGCTGTGCTGCGCTGGAGCTCCGCCCTCGTCCTCATTATAGTCAATGGGGACGGAGCGGCGGCACGGCGAAATAGCAGCAGGACGGATCCGACAGGGTGAACAGCCTGTCGGATCTGTCCTACCGCTAGTGTGAAAATAGCCTTAGATTACACATATCACTGGTGTCTTTCTAATCATATATTGTGCCCATGAATAAAGCAGTAATATGTAGATTCGCTTTCTGAGCAGATCGCAGTGTGGTGAAGCTATAGTACATAGTGTATATGATTTGTAGATGCTAGGAGACAGCTCTGCCATCAGCATGTCTATCCCTGTCAATCAAGGGGAAGGGGAGTGTTCAGAGCACAGGGGGCGTTACAAAGCAGTGCTCCAAGGATTCAGCTCCGCCTCCTGGTGCTCCAGTTGCTCATTTGCATATGAATAAAAACACAGATATCTCTGCAACTATTTATCATACAGACAAAAGAAAGGTATTGTTTTAATCCGCATGAGGAGCCCTACCAGACAGTATGTCTGGTTTAATAGGGTTGATCCTGGTGGCAAAGCCTTCTTCATTTCAGCCCTGACCCAAAATGATTTCAGTGATCTTCTTGTTGGCTCAGGAGGAAGTGTTAATGAGGTCAAGGGAGCAGAGATCACTGTCATGCTGATTGAATTAGAATAGCAGAATGCTATTGCTTTAAAAGTCAGGGAGCTGTAAATCATTATCTTCTTCTGTTAACCTTGGTTACCTCCAAGAAAACGTGTAGTCATCATTGATTTGCATCAAAAGGGCTTCACAGGCAAGGACACCGCTGCTTGTAAGGTTTTCCGACCAGTTGATTGAGAAGGCGCGGGCGCTCACAGCAGCGCCCCCGAGCCTTCTTGCAGCTTTGCCTAGTCCATGTGACATCACATTCATCGGTCACATGGCCTGGGCGCAGCTCAGCCCCATTAAGTAAATGGGACTGAGATGCGATACCAAACACTGCCGCTATGCAATGTACGACATTGTGCTTGGTGAGCAAGGAGAAAGTCGCAGCGCTACTACAAGCATCGGTGCCTTCTCAAACAGCTGATCGGCGGGGGGGGGGACTTTTATACAAATAATAGGGACACCTCAGTGAAAAATGTATTTATATAGCTACATATGTGCCGCTCTGTTTCGGGAGAATCCAGTACATTGAAGTTCTTCGTACCTTCCAGGAAGTAATGCATGAGAAACAGCTCTCACGTCTGGAGAAAGAGTGCAAGGAACTGAGAGACAAACTGCAGAACGAGGCCGCACAGTACAAGGCCCTGCAGTCACAGATGAGCGAGGATAAGAGGAGACATGCAGTATCTGAGTGCAAGGTGAGTGTCCAGCGACCCTGATTTATCAAGAGCTGCGTGTTCATAGACTGTCTGGCTTCTATGGTACACTGTCGTCTTTCTCTCCTAACCACGATATATCCTAGAATAAAGAAGAGGTAATGGCGGTGCGGCTGAGGGAAGCAGACAGTATGGCGGCTGTTGCTGAAATGCGTCAGAGAATAGCGGAGTTGGAGATCCAGGTAAGATACTTGAGTGGTCTCCCTAGACTTCTGTGCCTTCCCACCAGCCGGTATATGAGCTGTGGTTTTTTTGCTTCATTCCTCTTACTTACGTCTATAGAAAGAAGAGGGGGTGATCAAAGGGAAACTGGATGATTCCGATTTTTCCCAGTACATCCGGGAACTGAAGGATCAGATTGAAGAACTGAGGCAGGAGGTAAGTGTTTGGCTGCAAACTATTGTACCATTTACAACTAACTTGTCCTGATCTCTTGTACACTAGTCACAGTCAAAGCCACATTCAACATTTTCCTGACTTCCTGGGTGCACCTCAGGCTGGACGTACTCCTTTCTCTTTCAGTCTTTGTACAGACAGGTTGGCACCTCCAATGAGGCCAGGTGAGGCGGCGAGACCTAGAGACGAGAGGAGGCAGTGACAGGGCCGTGAGAAATTTGCGCTTCCGTTGTGGAGGTGCTCCTCTCTCTATATTCATGTGTATGACAGTATGCCTTTGGCTGGAGGGGGGGGGGGGGCGTTGTTTCAATTTCCGCCTTAAGGCAGCAGCAAGGCTAGGTGCTCCCCTGTAGACTGGCAAATAAGCCATTTGGAAAGCATCAGCGCTTCCTCCTCCACCAAACTGTCTTTTAAAGGGATGATCAGTGATGCCGTATCACTAGGTTATGCCATCACTTTATGATTGGCAGAGGTGTGACGTGTGGTCCCCCACTGATCCAGTGAATGAAGGGGATACAATGCTGGTTTAGGGCCACAGTGGGGAGGACACGGTGCTAAATCGGAGCTCCTTCCTTTTCATTCTTAGAATCGGTGGGGGGTCCCAAAGGTTGGAACGCCAACTGATCATAAAGTGATGGGAATGCCCCTTTAATGTAATATCAATAGGATTAGATTTTATAGGTACATGGAGGTACTGCTGTGATCATGGATTTCCTTCCCTGATGTGATGCATTGACAGAACATAGCAGTACGAAACAGGGCAATGAATCTTAGGTTATCGGTAAAATTTGAATGCAGCTTTGGCTGTGACTGGAGATAAAAATCATGTAACTCAAAATTAGTACGTGATGAAGGAACGATTTGCAAAGTTACTCATCAGTATTTATACCGGAGCTGCGTTATACCGTCTACAGCTAAAATGATACAGAATGATGGGTGTTGTCATTTCTATTCAGCTTTATATGTAAACTTCTTTTTTTTTTTTCTCCAAAGATCCTCATTCTTCGAGGTTATAAACCTTACTCCGATCCCATCTCCTTTGATGGACTGAACCTCTCCTCCCGCTCAGGCCAAGAAGACGAATACTCCCTGCCGTCTTCAGATGAAGAGCTTCTCTCCCGGCCCCTCGGAGCCTTGCAGGATGCCCTGTACCCCCACTCCCCGCACAAGGCTTGCTTCTTGAGGCCTCTCAGAAGTTCTGCCAGCTCTGACAGTGAAGAGGGAGTGGAAACCAACGGCGCAACATCTGATTCTCCCCCTGAGCCCGCAGAGGAGGAATAGCACAGGGGAACGAGGGGGCTGAAGCAGAGGAGCAGTAAACAATCCTTCGTACCTTTTGGGATGACACTACCTAACCTCTTCAGTTCCCTTTCAGAATGATCACTCTTAGGGTACGTAAATGGGTGCTTGAACTGCTCTTACCCCAAAGAGGAACCTTAGGGGGGTGAGTAGTAACCACACGGCTTATGTTTATGGCCAGTTGGTGGAACGAGACTCTGGTGTGAACGCACATGGGGTCCAATGAAGAAGTTCTCCTAAACTACTCCTTTAAATGTAGGTTAAAATACTAATCTGAAGGTGGACACTACATCTACAAGCTTTACCCCTGCCAAACAGTCATGCCAGTATGGAGTCGGGGGTAAATGGGGCAATTTACAGTCCCATACATAACCCCCTAATTGCACTAAAATAATAACGGCCAATAAGTGTCCCATACCTGGAAAACTAGTTTGCAGCCCATTTCCAGTTTTTGTATACGTCATTTCTGGTAGATTATATCGGACTGGATCAGTATTCCTAACTTCATACAGTATTCACCTTCTAGTCACTATAGAGGCAGCCATTTTGTGGGCTGCATAGGTGTTCAGCTTTTCCATGACATGACATTCACTAGTTTTGGGGTTCTTCAAGTGATCTGTACTGTAATATCCATTGTGTACTCATTGAGTGGTAGGCATGTCTCACCCATGGGCCCTGTCTATGTAACCAGTGTGGTCCACAGAGCCAGGTGCAGGAGCATACCGAGGGTCCGTCTCCATCAGCTTCATTTATAATAAGCAGGAGAACCCCTTTAATAGGTGACCAATGGATGCAAATGGAGTTTGGGTATGTTCAAAATGGCTTTGTGAAGTGCCTCTCTCCGTATCTCTAGTCCTTTTCCATGTTGCTTTGTCATGGATGGAAGTCCACAACATGGCTGCCTCCACCAGGCGCGGTTCTTCCGCAGAATATACCTCCATAAGTTACGGGAACACTTCCGTTACGCTAATGAATATAGCATTACTAACCAGATTGGACCTCAGTTGGTACCTCCAGAATCTCTGTTCTTTGAGGGACCAACATGGAGCCACCGCAATGACAGCCTGACATCCCTGAGAATGAGCAGAGCTGGTCTTGTCCTACCCAGACACTACCACAACCATTGTACCACTGTCCTCTTCCAACATGGCTCCATCAACTACTGGGAGATATGGCGAACAACAACCAGGGCCTGTCAGACTTGGCACCTGAAGCGGCACCACTTTTCACAGACGCGTCCCAGATCACAAAAAGGATTGAGTTTTTTTTTCCAGAAACAACGCCACTCTTGTCCATAGACCGTGTCCGGTATTACAGCTCTGTCACATACAAAGTAAGTAAGGGCTCGTTCACCGCACCGCTATAATTTTCCGTTTTCCTGCTCCGTTATAGGAGCAGAAGAACAGAAATAACGGAAGTGCAGGACTCCGCACATAACTGACACTAACGGAACCCAACATTGCATTGACTGTAATGGGATCCGTTCATTTCAGTTCAGAAGAACATTTTTTGCGGGACTTTTCTCTCTCAGATTTTTTACAAAAGGAGCCTCCAACGCAAACGAGCCCTTAGTAGGTAAGTGTAATGCTCGGTACAGCCCGTGGACAATATTGGCGCTTTTTTTAGTCTTAGTAGGGGAGAAATGAACAAATGTAATGGTGAAGAGTCCAACTGAGGGTCTACTTATACTATATACATCAGGAGGATGCCGCTGTGTAGGCATACGGCGGTATACGTCTCCCGCAGGCTCCTATACTGTATACTGCGCAGTATAGTTTTTCTACAGGATGCCTCTGGGTGTAGTAGTGCAGCAGAATGACGCTATGTCATACCGCAGAACAAAGGCATCCTGGTGTGTACCACTTGATGGAGGCTACAAGGACAGGCTTTTGGCCTCTGTCGATTTTGAGTGGAACCCTATGGATACATTTGACTTTTCCGGCACATACACCAGACGGATGCAGTGTGAATACGCCCCATTTCTTTTTTCTGTACAGACTTGGAAGCAGTTCAAGGAGAAATTGCCCGCTCGGGTCAAAGCTTCCGCTCTTAGATGCTTTAGAAATGTAACCTGTTTAGTCACTTTGAAAACCCCATTTCACATAACAATTTTGGATGTAGACCCTTTGTTGGACCCCTCTCCGCGAGTTACGCCTAGGAGGCGAAGCATGACACAGGGTTTTTATAGAACGGGATGCATTCGTTGTAGAAAACGGTTCACCAGTTTTACTCGGAGTCTTCCTTTTAAAGAAAGTGACATTTGCCAAAAATTCTACTGAATCCTTAAATTCTAGCCAGAGAGGAAAGCCCTTCTTCTGTGGTATACGTCTCCCCACAGCCAATCTCGGGGGCTCCTTCCTGGAGACTCGAGGGTTCATGAGCTGTAAACCAGTGGCGCAACTAGAAGTGACTGCAAATTTTTGAACGGGCCCCCTCCTCCCAGGGAACCCTCACTCCTTTCTCAAACCAGGCCGGGCAGCCTCTGTATTATCCTGTTGAGGGGTGGCCCTGACAGTAAAATCTTTCAGCCCTCCTCATGGGCGGGCTCTTCCTGAGTTCAGGGCCCGTGGCAGCCGCTTCCACTATAGCTACGCCCCTGCTTTAAACTGGTTCTCATGGCACTGTATTAATGGTTAACGAAAAGGAATTTGACCAAGGGTTGTCTAAAAGTTGAAGATACTTTCCATTTTTGTAATGTTCTCGGGGGGGGGGGGGGGGAATTTAGCAAATGGCTTCCCCTTTATACAGGGTATATAGGCTAAGACAAAATGGCAGCTGACATAGAAAATCAGGTACCTCTAAGAGTTTACCCAACTCTGCCAAGTAAGCCTTATGGCCCTTCCTCCACCCGCGTCCTGCAGTATTACTAACCCCCCGACACCAGAGAACAAGCTGTGGTAACGTGTACATACCTATGTATATGACTGTTTCGTCTTTTGTAAATGCTTCGTGTGAACAAGACGATCACGCGGCGGATGTTTGATTTCCTTTTTATCCTCAAAAGTGGAAGAGTCTATAATATATATTGTTTTTAAAGAGGACCTGTCCCTTCTCCTGACATGTCTGTGTTAGCAACCAATAACTATTCTGGGGCATCTATTCTTATGACTATGTTGTGCTATTCCTCTGTTATTCCTTCTAGAAGTGAATGAATAAATTGCTAGAAGTCTACAATAAAAGTCCAGATGGGGGGGTGAACTGGTAGCATGCATTGCATTGTGCCCCAACTGGTCACCTCCATCATTGCAGACATTTGGCAATTCATTCATAACTTCTAGCAGGAATAATAAAGGAATAGCAGAACATAGAGCTATAAGACTAGACGCAGCAGAATTGTTATTACATGGGAAATGCTAGTATTTACTAAAACAGACGGGATACATCCTTTTTAAAGGGGTATTCTGGTTGTTTGAAGTTAGCATCATTATTCAAAGGATAGGGGATAACTATTAGATGGGTGGGGTCCCCGTACCCCCTGCAATGAACGTAGCGTCCGGTCGCACATGTTCACTCCATTCATTTCTATGGGATAGCCGAGCGCTGTACTTCGAACAAGCAGAATACCCCTTAATGTCAATGGTCATGTTGTTTCAGACGCCTGAAGTAATCGTATAAAATATCGAGAAGTTCCTTTTGTAAATGAATTGTATTAATTATCTTGTGCTTATCCCGTGTTAAATCCTGTGTTACACTCCAGAGCTGCATTCATAATTCTGCTAGTTGCTTTTAGACAACTGTCAACAACCCTGCTGACAGACACATCCCTTTATAATTAAACCGAGCTCTGCTGCATCCTATTATTGTACAAATAACCAGTGCCGATACATGTGCACTTAGAAGTCTTGTATAGGATAAGTGCAGCAGCGTATTTGCAGAGATTCATTGAGGGGGGGAATCCACATGACACTGATGTTTTTGTGTGGACGTACCCTGAAAGCAGGATTTTCGGCTGAATGTGGTGTCCTAAAATTTTCCAGGGACAGATCCATTTTTCTATGAGCCAAAACGGCTCACAAATATTAGTACCCTATTCAGCTCACTAATAACGCACTTTGCCATGAACGCCATCTTACCATTTTCTACATAAAAAGTACAGTTTCTGAATTCCAGCCTGTATTACAGTTCTGAGCTGCAATCACAGCTCTGCAGAGTTCACGTTCCCCCGCAACCCCTGCTTGTTTCTGTGATTTCCATGCTGGCAAGTGTCCTCTATACCAGGCACTGAGAAAGGCTAACTGTCCTTCTGCATTATAGGGGCGTGCCTGATAACAAGCATGCTGTTTCCAATGACAACCAGCAGAACTGTGAATGCAGCTCTGAAGTGTAATACAGGACCAGGACAAGATACCAACATTTTTAAGTACATAACATGTAAAATTTTGACGTTCATAAATGTTCATTTTTATGATTCTAAACATTTCGGGCGTCTTGTGGCTCCCTAGGGGGTGAATATGGAGCCTGTGGTTACATGACGGAAGCCCGATGTCCGATTTACACGACAACTGTTGCCCGAGGCCTTGATCCCTGAAAGTATTAAAATGTATAAAGTCTATACAGTATAGATATACGGTATATATTGTTGAAGTGCAATACGTTTCCACACCACGTCTCACCGCATCGCATCTTTTCTATGATATTTGAGGAGCAGATTATGCAAATCTGTCCTATATTTTGTACAATATCGGACACTCCAGCGAACAGACCGTAACCTGACGTTATTGTGAAGAGTGCGCTATGTCGGCCTGCGCGCCCGTTGTTTATATGTGTATAGTATGTACATAGTACTAAATGTTTATGTCTCATTCTATCGAGTGCCAAATGCATAGGAGGCCGTCAGCAAGCAGGCACACAAGGCTGGCAGTTTCCAGAAAGCGGGCATCTGACCTGTATGTGTGTGGTGAGGTTCTGTAAGGATTAGGAGACATTTTTATGTTAGAGTGATGCTCTGCAGTGATATGAGAAATGCCCATGCTCTGGAGGAACAGGAGGCGTTGTGAGATTTGAGTGATGCTCTTCAGAAACATGAGACAATGTGGAATCAGAGTGATGCTCTGCAGTGATATGAAACATGCTGATGTTCTTCAGGAACATGAGACAATGTGGAATCAGTGATGCTCTGCAGTGATATGAAACATGCTGATGTTCTTCAGGAACATGAGATAATGTGGAATCGGAGTGATGCTCTGCAGTGATATCAGACATGCTGATGTTCTTCAGGCCATGAGACCATGTGGAATCAGAGTGATGCTCTGCAGTGATATGAAACATGCTGATGTTCTTAAGGAACATGAGATAATGTGGATTCGGAGTGATGCTCTGCAGTGATATGAGACCTGCTGATGCTCTTGAGGAACATGAGACAATGTGGATTCGGAGTGATGCTCTGCAGTGATATGAGACATGCTGATGTTCTTCAGGAACATGAGACAATGTGGAATCGGAGTGATGCTCTGTTGGTAAATTGTGAGTATTCACATGGTGCTCCCGGAGGTAGAGTAAACCACCTCCTTGAGAAGACCACCCTCCAGATTTTGGAATCCTCTTATCTTCTAAGTATATTGGGACCACACAAACAAAAACAAACTTTTTTCACTGCAATGTTGGGTGGTCATCCCAAGGAGGGTTTAATATACATGGTAATAGTGGGACTGCATTGGAGGAATGCTCTGCAGGAATGAGGTATCGGAATGACGCTCTGCCAGAACATGAGAGATTGTGGGATCAGACTTAATGCCCTCCAGGTGCATGGAAACGTTGGAATTGGATTTCTGTTCTGCAGACACGTATAGGATTTGGGATATAGGATACATGAGGGATTGTAGGATTTACCATGATACCCTACAGTACATGGGGACAGCAGTATCGGAGTCGCGAGGGATCGGAAGGATGTTCTGCAGAGATTGGCATGATGCTCGGCAGGTTCATGGAGTTTCAACACGGTGACCTAGAGTGATCCTCAGGCCCTGGAAGGGTTGTGCAGATAGGGTGATCCTCTTCAGGCACCAGAGTGACTGTGGTATTAGGGCGACACTCTGCAGGCATGTTTTACTGGTGAGAAGTGATGTTCTGCAGCCACATAAAAGGTTGTAGGATCGGAGTCCTCTCCTGCAGATGGTTGTCAGTGATCTAACACTTTGCACGTTTTTTTGTTCTGCTTTGTATTACTGATGGAATGAACTCTGCAGTTGCGTCGACCTCCACCCGTTGTGTTATAAAGGTGCCACACACCGCACCCGTCTCCTGCACTGTCACTCTGGTTAAAATCAACCAGTCTCGCTGGGGATTATTGTAGTGCCTCCCGGGGCCCCAGCTTCACCTTATTCAATAAATACATTCACATTGATACTATTGACCTCTCTGTGTCCTTCTATGCCTCTTCCATACTGCCTGTGGGGATTCACGTACATGGGCCAGAACCTTCAGCAGTGACCCATTTATGTCCTACTCCACTTTGATGAAGTTGGTTACCTGCTGCACCAAGTCTACATCAGTGATGGGCCCCGTTCACACGACCGTATGGCCACCATGCTGCAGGGTCCGTAAAACACAGGCACCGGCCGTGTGAACGCAGTATCGCGGTGTGGACCCATTGGCTTGAAGGGGTCCACAATCCGCAGGATACGACAAAGGATAGAACATGTCCTATCTCTTGCGGAGCGGAGGCACGGATCGGAAGCCCTTCCGTGGGCTTCTGGGTCTCTGCCTCCGCAAAGCAAAAGACAGAACATGTCCTATCTCTGCGATGGCTGACCTCCGGCGCTCCAGCTGAGGTAAAACTACAACTCCCAAGATGCACACTTGCTTGGCTGTTCTCAGAAATCCGTAGAAATGAATTGAGCATGCTGGGAGTCGCCATCACTGTAACTGTCCTGTGGATCACGGACCCATTCAAGTCAATGGGTCTATACCATGATGAGGAGCTCACACGGCCGGTGTCCGTGCTTTGTGGTCCGCAACACGGGCACGTGGTCATGTGAATGGGGCCATATTGTGAGCTTATTAGGGGAACATGCACACTATTGGGGTCATTTCTCAAACTGATGTAAAGTAGAACTGGCTTAGTTGCCCCTAGCAACCAATCAGATTCCACCTTTCATTGTCCAAAGGAGGCGTCAAAAATGAAAGGTGGAATCTGATTGGTTGCTGGCAACTAAGCCAGTTTACTATGAAGAAATAGGCACCACTTCTGCCTCTGTATGGTCTCTCCGCTTGGCATCATCATACTTTGTTTCTAGGGGAGAATGCCTCCATAATTGTGCTCTGTGTAGAGAGAGCGCACATGTAGAGCCCTGTCACACATGGCTGAGCACCAACAGCAGTTGCATGGGCTCCTCCATTTCCAGCTACGTTGATGGTACATATGGTAAGTCTGCCCCTGAGCTTAACTAACTGAAACTGGTGATGTTATAGTAGCTTACCTGACTAAGGGCTCATGCACGCAACCGTATGTATATTGCGGACCGTAAAAAAAAAATATGGATGGGGTCCGTGTGAATTCCATATTTTGCAGAATGGTAAGGCCGGCCCCTAATAGAACAGTCCTATCCTTGTCCGTAATGCGGACAATAATAGAACATTTTCTATTTTTTTTTGCGGAACGGACATGCGGAAAGACAGAGTAACTTACTTTTTTTTTTATAAGACCCATTGAAATTAATATTTCCGAATATGGTCCGCCAAAAAAACTGGAACGGACACTGAAAAAAAATTTGTTCATGTGCATGAGCCCTAAAACACGCTTATGATGTCACATCTGCCTTAGGGCTCACGCAAACTAACGCATTGTCTTTCCATGTCCGTTCCGTTTTGTTTGGCAGACAGTATGCGGACCCGTTCATTTCGATGGGCCCGGAAATTACTCCGTGTGCATTCCGTTTCCGTATGTCCGTTCCGCAAAACAATAAAACATGTCCTATTATGGTCCGCATTACGGACAAGGATAGGACTGTTCTATTAGGGCTACGCTGTTCCGTTCCACAAAATACGGAATGCACACGGACATCATCCGTATTTTTTGCGGACCACAAAATACATACAGTCGTGTGCATGAGCCCTTAAAAGACTGAACTGGTAATGATGTCATAACGGCTAAAACGCACTTGTGATGTCACAGCAGCCTTACAAGACTGAAACACTCATTGGCTACAACTAGTTGTGATGTCACAGCCTGTTACCTGTCTGAACCCTGCTTCTGATGTCACAACAGCTTAACTCCCACTAACATAGAGCTACTTGTGATGTCACAGTATCTCTGAAACATCTCTTCTCACAAACACAGCTGTGATGTCACTGCAGCTTCCCTAACTAAAACTCACTAGTGATGTCACAAAAGCTTACGTGACTGAAACATTTGTGATCACACAGCAGTTTACCTGACTTGTACTCACTCGTGATATCACAAAACCTCACCTGAAAAATATGTGAAATCCCAGGCGCTTACCCTGAAGCAGAGAAAAGGAACACAGAGGGTCCTATGCAGGAACTCAGGGCAAAAGACAGAACATGTCCTATCTTTTGCGGTGCAGAGGCACGGATCGGAAACACATGGAAGCGCTTCCGCAAAAGATAGGACATGTTCTGTCTTTTGCGTTGCAGAGGCACAGCCCATTATATGGGCTGCTATATATCACTGTGACAGTGGGGATGGTGCACCCCTCAGGACTACAGCGGACTGTAACTGTATAACATTGTATGCAGTCAGCTCCCTCTTGTGGCAGCTGAAGATAGCAGGAATTTTATTAAAATAAATTTCTTTCAGGGCTTTTTGATGGAGACACAACAAGAAAGGGCACTCTGCTGGCACTTTTCATATAAGAAATTGTGCTAGCAGTACTGTAAATAGGGGGCAGTCAGCTGGCAGTGTTTAGGAGGTGAGGTGGTGTGCGTAATAAATACAACTGCAGGGTAAACTATGGACAGACGTACTGATGAGAAAAGAGATGCATTATAGACCTCCTATAGCTCAGGGTCCTTTTATAATGTTCTGATATGGGGCCATAATGACCTCCGATCGACTAGGTGATTGGCGCTCATTTAAAAGGCCTCTTACACAGGCTGATGGAAAGTGTATGGGGATGAATGATTTTTACTACGATCATTTGTCCCCCATACTCATATGTCAGCAGCACGGCCCCTGTTTACATGGGGAGATGTACTCCTGACCAGCAAGCATTACCATGGGCCAATTATCGGGAATGAGCGTTAATAATGTGATCACACCGGTACTGTAATGGAGCTGAAGCCTTGTAGGGGATACAGAATATTGATATTTTTGCAGCTCATCAGTGGACACTGTAAGGGTCCATTCACACGTCCGTATCATGTTTTGCGGATCCGCAAAACCCAGACAGTGGCAATGTGCGTTTCTCAAAATGCGGAACGAAATTGCGGACGTGTGAATGGGGCCTAAAGAGGTTTTCCGGGTTGAGGATATTGATGGTCTATACTCCGGATCGGTCATCGGTATCTGATTGACGGGTTTGACCCTCGGCACCCGCGTCGATCAGCTGCTTGCTGGGGATGTGGCACAGACAATCGCTTCCCTGAACACCCTTTATTGTTAAGGTACATTCACACGACAATGGTGTAGCCGGTGGCCGTGTTGCGGAATGCAAACTGTGGGCACCGGCTGTGTGATCTCCGCATTATGATGCAGACCCATTGACTTGAATGGGTGTGTGATCCGCAACCTAGGGCAAAATATAGAACATGTCCTATCTTTTGCGGTGCAGAAGCACGGATCGGAAACACATAGAAGGGCTTCCAGGCTCGTGCCTCCGCACCGCAAGAGATAGGACATGTTCTGTCTTTTGCGTTGCAGAGGCACAGACCCAGAAGCCCACAGAAGGGATTCCCATCCATGCCTTGGCACCGCAAGAGATAGGACATGTTCTGTCTTTTGCCATTTCCTGCGGATCATGGGTCTGCACCGCAATGCAGAGTTCACACAGCCGGTGCCCGTGTTTTGCAGACCCACAGCGGCCATACGGTCATGTGAATGTAGCCTTATTTATACAGTAGCTACGACAGAAAGTGCACAGTACACAGAGAACACCAGCCACTGCGTTCAGATGCTTATTTCATGATATTGTCAGATCAGAGACATGATGAGAAGAAATGACTGTCTTGGTGATGAAGTCCTCACGAGGTGTGTGTCACTTGAGCGATAGGGGCTGTAGGGAAGAGACGAGATGGTCAGACATGGAAGTTATACGTCTCTATGAACCGACAGACATGTACATCAAGAAAACATGGAGTCACCTGTCTTGCTGTGAATACACCACAGTGCAGCTGTCAATGTCACCCCAATGAAGAAAGAGCTGAGGGTGACGCCCACCGCTCCCGCTATTCCTACCCCGTGTACAGGAGATTCTGGAAGACAAACGCTAAATTCAGATATGCTAATAAAACTCTGTCCGCCTGCAGCAACCACTGAGAGGAGCTCACCATACCAATTCACACATTGGGGCCCATTTAATAAGCTCACTTCTTTTCGGAATAAAAAAAAACACTCGTCTCTAATTTGCCCCTCATTTATTATCCATTTAATAAATCAGGTTTTTCTTATTTTGGTTTAAGTCTGACCCCTAGTGGTCATTTTCTTGTAAGACAGGTTCATAATCACTAAGACTGGTCTGATTAGTATGCGCATGAAAATGAGGGGCAAGTGAGCAGAAATTAGGTGCGCGTCTCCATGAAAGTAGGAAAATTGTGGCGCAACTCACCACTCAAAACGGACAAAGAAAAGTACGCCAGTTGTGAGGTAGATATTAGACTGTTTTTACAACTAAATCAGGTGCAAAATAAGGCGCGCCTACATAAACAGCTAGCAATGCCTATTATTATGCGAATTGGCAAGGCCCCACCCATTTTGTGACCAGGTTCGTTCTCTGACCGGGCCCCGTACAGTTTTGTCAGCTTTTCTTACCTTGATCTTTAGGAGCAGGGAGCTTCTTATCACCTACAATAGAATAAAGGATTCAGTTCATAGCATTTCTGGGGTTTATAATAATGGGGGATCACGGACCTGCGCTGTGCTGGACGGGGGCACGGCTGGGAGCAGAAATGGTGACCAGCAGAGGTTGGGTCACTGTACGTTGGAGCTCAGGCTTCAGGAGCAAGGGTGCAGCACTAAAGCGGGTACAGAGGTCCTCAGGATTTTGGCACTTGGAAAAAAAAAAAAATGGGAGGAAAGAATAGTGAGCTGCAGTGCAGAGAGAAATTTCCGGCATCATGGAGTGAGGGACAGGTAAGTACTATCTAAAAGATCTTCCTTTTGCAGGTTAGTGCAAATTGCCACTTAGGTGAAATGGCCAGAGAATCCCCTTTTTTTTTTAAATCAGATCATTTTTTATTGAACATTTTACAATGTAAATACACGTTTTAACATATCACGTACAAAGATGACATAGAGACATATTATCCATAAGGCTGATAACAAAAAGGATACCAAACCATGTGTAATAATCAAATTTCAACCCAACCCCTCCCATCCCACCCTGCAAAATACAAAGGCACACTGATAGACATTTCTATTCAGACGTCGAAACGACAGCCATGGTTCCCATAATTTTTAAAATTTTGCTGGGCATCCACGCTTCTGGTACACCATCCGCTCATAACTCAACATCGTGTCAACCGCACTTAAGAATTCGCCTAGAGTTGGCGGCGCTGTCTGTATCCAATGTAGGGCGATTAATTTTCTAGCAACATATAACACTCTACCTATAGCTATTTTATGCACCTGACCGGTGGCCAATTCAGAGACATATCCCAACACACATACTTTAGGGTCAGAGGGTATCCGTACCTTGTAAACGTCCTGTATTGTCTGAGATACCAACTCCCAGTATCTCCCTAACCTCTCGCACGTCCACATCATATGCAACAAATCTGCAGAAACCACAGAGCACCTTGGACATTCATCCGTGGGTCTAAACCCTATGCGAAACAAAAAAAACGGTGTCTTGTAGACCCTATGGACAATAAACAGCTGCGAGTTTACGTCCTTCACTCAAGGAAGAGAGAGGTATCGCCTCCAGTATGTCAGACCATTGGTCATCAGTTAGCTCGCCAACATCTTTCTCCCATTTACCTTTAGCCGCAAGCGGATGTGACATTAGAAACTTATCAAGCAGCAGCTTGTATATACAGGAAATCATACCTCTCCTCGCCCCCCTGGACAGAATCTGGTGCAGTGCAGCATCTCTCCCTGCCATCACAGTCGTACCTTTAAATGTGGAGTTGTATGCGTGTCTCACCTGAAGGTACTTATAAAAGTGAGTTCTAGGCAGTTCATACTTCTCCTGAAATCTGGTAAATGACATGAACTTCTTTTCTTCCAAAAGATGGCCCAACCTCCGAATACCCTTCCTTTTCCATGCCCCAAACTCAGACAGGGAGAGGAATTCCGGCAGCACGGGATTATCCCACAGTGGAGTGTATTCCGTATTGCCGATAACCCCCCTCAGGAGCTTGACCTTATTCCATACGGACTGCATCAAGTATCCCAGATCTCCCATCATACCATTCTTCCCGGCCCCCCTAGTCTCAAGGATCAGCAATAGGTCATTAGATGACAAGCCAGAGAACCCCCTTAATTTATGTCTCCACTTTTTCTCTAACATAACCCTTCATCACTTCTCTAACAGAGGGGCAGACAATGTCAAAAAGCAAATTGGGATGAAGATGGACACCACTGCAGGTATATACACATTGGGCCTGTTAAAGGGGTTTTCCGCTTTTTACAATCCCCTTTTGTCAAAAGGGTCACTGAAAATAAGCTGATCACCGGGTGTCTCTCTGGTGGGTCCCCATAAATCAGCTATAGTCTACAGGAAACCCAGCATCAAGTGTTTTACTTCCCTACAGCGCCCCCACAGGAGAAATGAAGAGTTACACAGTTGTCGTTAAAATAAATGAGCAGTCTATGCAACACCCAGATGTGTCAGGTCCTCCAGAGCGACAGAGATACAATGGGGGTCATTTATCAAAGACCAGGGTTTTCTTTGATATCCCCTCGGTGTCAGCAGACATCCCTAATTCGTGGTGCCTCTTAAATTAGGCACATCGTCCGTCAGTCTTTGTGCCTAGACTGAAATCTACTCCAGCCCTTGACTGCAGATGATTTCATTCGGCATAAATGTTAGTGAATTTGCCGGGGCTCATAGTACCACCACACCCTCACCAATCTCCGGTCTCCAGGGCAGTGTAAAAGTGGCGCATGCGCATACATTTAGGGGCATGGACATTTAAAAAGTTGCAAAATGGGGCCCTGCGACTTTTTTAAGCCGGAAACTGGCATAGGGAGTTATAAAAAATGATCCCCAATCTCTTCAGCTAATGGATTGAGATCCTGAATTAGATTGTTATCCACTTTATTAACGCAGAAAGATTTGCTAAATCAGACATTCCCTTTAAGTAAGGGTCACATGAAAGAAAAGCACTTACCTCTGGAATGCTCTTGGACCCAGCTCGACCGCTACATGATTTTTTCTTGTAGCACAAGTGGACTCTGCAGTGCAGGAACTGTATAGAGTTGTTGTAGAAAGGGGCAAGTTGGAAGCTGAAGGTCTTTGTCAGCAAGGCCTTGGTGCAGGGCAGGGGTGGGACCATTGTTAAGGACACCCCCCCATCAGCTGGGCAGCCGTTCACAACAAGCAAGGTATGGGAATAATTGAAAGGATCTGAAGATGGGGACAAAGAACACAGAGCCAAAGACAGACCAAGAGACGGCAGTGCAGCCGAGAGAGACACCTGTGAGATTTCCATCGCTCAGATTAATGGAGGAAATATATTAGGGCAAGAAATTACAAAGAGAAATGAATTTCAACATGTCATAAAAAGTAAAGACAAAATGAAAGATGGGTGTGTTATTTCGCTCAAAAGGAACCTGTCAGTTGATTTCAGGGCCCCTAAACCACCAGCATCCTGTTATACCACCAGGGAACAGCTTTAGGGCTCATTCACACAACCATATTTTTCAGTCCACATCCATTCTGCAATTCTGCGGAACAGGTGTGGACCTGCAACGGACAGGGGTTATGTAAGTTTTTAGAGTTTTTGTTGTGACGCCAGTTGCATATCAGCAACGAGGGACTAAGTCCCCCTATGTAGGAGGTGATGGTGGAACCCAGGGGTAGGAAAACCAGAGTGGTATGAGGGTGGCCTATAATATCCGGCTTAGCACTTGTCACGGTGCTCCTACCTGGATATACGGGAACTCCAAGAGTGGTCGTCCGCAGCAGTGACGAAAGGGTGAATAGTTGAGGGTTTTGTAGAAATGATTGGAGTCTAGACTTTTATTGAAGTAGTTAACAGCTTTACTTATATAAACTTGCATCAGGGAACAATCTTCCAACTCTATCTTGGATATCAGCAGATTTTGGCATGAAGTTCTGGCAGGCAAACACATTCAGCTCTGCTACATCTGTACTCTTTCAGTCTGCTATGCTGACAGGATTAAATAGGAACTTTTTCCTTTTGCTGTCTGCTGCAACTAAGCTTTCTGTAGTCTGACTTTATGGCAAGGCACAGGGCAACTTCTTCCTGGCTCTGAAGCTTTTGATTCTCTTCTTTGGCCTAGCAAAGCAGACAGTGCTCTGCTGGCTGGCACACAGCCTTCCCCTTGCAGGGGCTGCTCTTAACTAACTACTGCAAGCTCGTCTAACAGGGACTGCTGCTTGCCCAAGCAGGGGGTAAGCTAGACACAACCTCTCCCCAGGATGGGGTAGGTTAGACTGACCTTCACTAACACTGAACTCCTCCCTCTCTAGAGGGTTGGAATTGATAGAAGGGTCCACTTCAGGAAAACTAGCTCTGCCATATTTGCTTCCACCTGCTGGCGAACCAGGCACATTACATTTTAACAGTAATAAAATCAGAAATACAATTACACATGGTGTAGGATCTAGGGATAAATAAACAAGATGATACCGGGTGCACCATTAAAGATAGTGGAGGGATAAAAAGAGTGGTAATACCCCCTTGCAGGGCGTTACAGACCCATTAATTTCAATGGGGCCGCAAAAGATGCAGACAGCACACTGTGTACTGTCTGCATCCGTTGTTCCATTGCGCGGCTCCGCAAAAAAAAAAAATATAGAGCATGTCCTATTCTTGGACAAGAATAGGCAATTTCTATATAGCGCCGGCCATGTGCAGTCCACAAAATTCGGAACGCACACAGCCGGTATCCATGTTTTGCGGATCTGCAATTTGCGGACCGCAAAACACGGTTGTGTGAATGCGCCCTTATAAAGATGTCCCTGTGTAAATGGTACATTTTAGCATTATGAAGAAAATAAATTTATAATGTGCCACATGTCTGCTAATAAGAGTCAAGGGGGCGGCACCACCATCCTGAAGAGTCACACAGTCCTGCCATCATGATTGACATCCCTGTAACGGGGAGCCGGCGACACGCTTCCCTTCTGCAGCGCTGCCGGCATCCCGCTAGTGAAGAGGAGCGAGTACGCGTACGTCGTCCACATCTCCATAGCAATCAGAAGGCTGGGAGGACCCGTCTGCACACGCTTCCTCGGGGTGGCCGGCATCCTCCATCCCCTAGGCAACGAGCACGTGGGGAACTGAGCGCCGATATTGATGAGTCGGCGCTCAGCTGTTCTGAGTTGCGGGGGACGGGTCATGTGACGATGGCCATGTCACATGACCCATCAGGAGGACCTATATTAACAGGTAACCTGCTGGCCACAGGTTGCCTGTGATTGGTCTTGCTACCCTCACCAGCAGTTTCCTATTGTGCATTTCTGAGTTCTTGGACCTCGGGTCTGTTTATGACCTCGACCTTGTGACCTCCCTGGATTTGACGAGACCTCTTGGCTTCTAACTCCGGATTGTGTTTTGAACTCGTTACTGTATTGCTCCCTGTGTACCTGCGTGACCTCCTGGCTTTGACTTTGGCTTGCCTGACTCTGTTACGGTATTCCTCTTATCTTCTTAGGCCCCTGCACGTATGTAACCGAGGGACTGCCGCCAAGTTGTACGCCGTCGGTTAGGACGGGCCGTGCAAGTAGGCAGGGACAGAGGTGGGGTAGAGTTTAGGGCAGCACTTATCCCTCCCCTCTGTCGTGACAATCCCCCTGCCTCCTCCAATCACAGATGCAGCAATGAATTATACCTCTAGAACCTGCACCCATTTCCAGAACGGGACCCCTGAAATGAGCGGAAAGCAGTCACGCATGCGCAACGTGCCCTCCATTCATTTTTATGGAAGTTCTGAAAGTGGCCAAGCTATTTCTAGCAGTCCCATAGACGTGAATGGAATGGTGGCCGCACATGTGCGGTGCACTCTCCGTTAATTTCTGTGGGACTTCCGAAAATAGCCGATATAGTAGGATTAATGAAAGATAATTAAACCTTGGATATACCAAGGTTGCAACCAGGGGCGTATCTAAAGGCCCATGGGCCCTGGTCCAAGAGTCTAGCTTGGGCCCCCCTTCCCTCAGTGCTTTGCAGCCAGGGAAGCACATAGGCTTCGTGCTGCCTGAGGCAAAAATTGAAACAATATCCCCTCCATGCCAAATTCTTGACTTACCCCTTTCCTCCAGCCAGTGATGTAACCTGACCAGCATGCACTTTCTATAATACTGGTGTCTTGTTATATGGCAAAAGGGTCTTTGGTCCCCCTCAGGCTCCTGGGCCCGGTAGGGACTGTTACCTCTGCAACCCCTATAGCCATACCTCCTAATATACAGGTAGAAACCATACAGATTTAGTAAGGAGCAATTTAGTAAATGTATTGATGCAAATTTATGCATTTATTCCCTACGTGAAAAAGAGGGACAGAGGGACTTGGGTCCAACAGAGGGACACTTGGGAGGCATGCCTATAGCTATGCCCCTGGTTGCAATATTTGCAGTATCTTGATTACATCTAAATGGTATGTAACACTTACTGATTGCTTCAGAACATTGGCTTCTCTACCCCCATGACAACTCTTCTTGCCCTGCAGGTTCGGCCTTACTATAGGAAAGTGTCATGAATCCTAATCATACTTGCTTGATAACATGGGAAGCCACTCAGTGCTAATGAAAAAACTCCTCTCGTTTTTCATGAGCCTTGAGGAGACTTTTACATCACAATTGTGGAAGATGTTCTTTCAAGGAAACAAAACATAAAAGACAAATAAAAGAGAACATATGGGCGACCTGACCTCAACTTGTAGCTTGCTTCCTACATTCACACTGCACATGCTGCCATGTTCGCACTGCTTGTCTGGACCACGAACCAGCAACTGAACAACAACTGAGTCCAAAAGGTTATCTGATGCACACGGGAACTAGAGGGGTGGACAACAGAGAGCTTGTCACTGTGCATACGGATAGCCCTTACCTATATCCAATGCACAAGAGACATAGATTCCTAATTTCTTTGCTTTTATTCCTGAAAAAAAAAAAAATCTGCCAGTAGCCACTAGGGGGAACTAGTTCAATGAAACTTGTATAAGTGTATAAATTCAGTGAGCCCCCCCCCCTAGTGCAGGCTACACGGCAACCAGAATTTTATCGTGTATGCTGTGTTAAGAGAATCTGGGAATTTGGAGCCGTGTAACAGAAAACATGGCGGTCCAACCATAAAAAATTTAAAAACTTAAAAGGGTTGTCTCATCATAGACAATGGGGGCATATTGCTAGGGTATGCCCACATTGTCTTATAGGTGTGGGTCCCACCGCTGGGACCCACACCTATATAGAGAACATATACCCGAAAATGAAGGAGGGCGCACTGCGCATGCGCAACCGCCATCCATTCATTTTCTATGGGGCCAGCGAAAATAGCCGAGCGCTGGCACGGCTATTTACGCCGAGCCCATAGAAGTGAATGGGAGCGGTGGCGGTCGTGCGCGGTGCGCTCCCATTCACTTCTATGGGGAGCCGGCTTGGTGTTGGCCAGACCGGAGTCCTCCAGACACCACCTTGCGGGGCTCCGTTCCCGATATAGGTGCAGGTCCCAGTGGTGGGACCCGCACCTATAAGACAATGGGGGCATATCCTAGCGATATAACCCCATTGTCTATGATGAGACAACCCCTTTAAGTGCAAATAGTTTTGAACCTATTTACAGTAGAATAAAAAGGGCCAGCACTATCCTGACACTGTTTATGTGAAGTAATCTGCTAATAATGTATATGGTGTCACTCTGATGGTACTGGATAGCCATTCAGGAAACCACTTAAAGTATACTGCATTGTGTGAACAGCATACTTTAAAGTGTAACTGTCATTCTTTTCTTTTTTTTTGTAATGTGTGGGGGCAGCGATACTGACCATTTTTGTAATATACATTACTTATTGAAATTGTACATTTCTATTAGCAAAATAGCTGTAAAGTTGCCCATTTTGAGCCTTAGCAACGCTCCTCTGTCTTCTGTTTACATAACAGCGAAGACTTGCTCAACACTGACCGTGTTATGTAAACAGAAGACAGAGGAGCGTTCCTAAGGCTCAAAATGGGCCACTTCAGAGCTATTTTTCTAACAGAAATGAACGATTTCAATAATTAAAGTACCGTATATTACAAAAAGAGTCAGTATCACTGCCCCTGTACATTACACAAATAAAAAAAAGACAGTTACACTTTAAACCACTTGCAATAAAAATACTGTAAAAATCCATTATCATGAAAAATGACCTAATAGTCTGGCAAATTGTGGTGGTGGGTCTGATGTTCCAATTTAGAAGTTTCCTCACCCCATAGAAGGCCTGCAATAGTTAATGTGAGCCAGAACCTGCATAGTTTCATTAGATTTAGGTCTACAGTCGTGGCCAAAAGTTTTGAGAATTACATAAATATTGGAAATTGGAAAAGTTGCTGCTTAAGTTTTTATAATAGCAATTTGCATATACTCCAGAATGTTATGAAGAGTGATCAGATGAATTGCATAGTCCTTCTTTGCCATGAAAATTAACTTAATCCCCAAAAAAAAACTTCCCACTGCATTTCATTGCTGTCATTAAAGGACCTGCTGAGATCATTTCAGTAATCGTCTTGTTAACTCAGGTGAGGATGTTGACGAGCACAAGGCTGGAGATCATTATGTCAGGCTGATTGGGTTAAAATGGCAGACTTGACATGTTAAAAAGGAGGGTGATGCTTGAAATCATTGTTCTTCCATTGTTAACCATGTTGACCTGCAAAGAAACGCGTGCAGCCATCATTGCGTTGCATAAAAATGGTTCACAGGCAAGGATATTGTGGCTACTAAGATTGCACCTCAATCAACAATTTATAGGATCATCAAGAACTTCAAGGAAAGAGGTTCAATTCTTGTTAAGAAGGCTTCAGGGCGTCCAAGAAAGTCCAGCAAGCTCTAGGATAGTCTCCTAAAGAGGATTCAGCTGCGGGATCGGAGTGCCACCAGTGCAGAGCTTGCTCAGGAATGGCAGCAGGCAGGTGTGAGCGCATCTGCACGCACAGTGAGGCGAAGACTTTTGGAAGATGGCCTGGTGTCAAGAAGGGCAGCAAAGAAGCCACTTCTCTCCAAAAAAAACATCAGGGACAGATTGATCTTCTGCAGAAAGTATGGTGAATGGACTGCTGAGGACTGGGGCAAAGTCATATTCTCAGATGAAGCCTCTTTCCGATTGTTTGGGGCATCTGGAAAAAGGCTTGTCCGGAGAAGAAAAGGTGAGCGCTACCATCAGTCCTGTGTCATGCCAACAGTAAAGCATCCTGAGACCATTCATGTGTGGGGTTGCTTCTCATCCAAGGGAGTGGGCTCACTCACAATTTTGCCCAAAAACACAGCCATGAATAAAGAATGGTACCAAAACACCCTCCAAGAGGAACTTCTTCCAACAATCCAACAACAGTTTGGTGAAGAACAATGCATTTTCCAGCACGATGGAGCACCGTGCCATAAGGCAAAAGTGATAACTAAGTGGCTCGGGGACCAAAACATTGACATTTTGGGTCCATGGCCTGGAAACTCCCCAGATCTTAATCCCATTGAGAACTTGTGGTCAATTCTCAAGAGGCGGGTGGACAAACAAAAACCCACTAATTCTGACAAACTCCAAGAAGTGATTATGAAAGAATGGGTTGCTGTCAGGAATTGGCCCAGAAGTTGATTGAGAGCATGCCCAGTCGAATTGCAGAGGTCCTGAAAAAGAAGGGCCAACACTGCAAATACTGACTCTTTGCATAAATGTCATGTAATTGTCGATAAAAGCCTTTGAAACGTATGAAGTGCGTGTAATTATATTTCACTACATCACAGAAACAACTGAAACAAAGATCTAAAAGCAGTTTAGCAGCAAACTTTGTGAAAACTAATATTTTTGTCATTCTCAAAACTTTTGGCCACGACTGTACATCCTATTCTTTATTATTATGAAATGTCTGACTGAATCCTGGTGAGAATATACACTGCCTGTCCAAAAAAAAAAAAAAGTCGCCACCTGGATTTAACTAAGCAAATAGTTATGAGCCTTCTACTGGATAATTACTGCATGGGTGATTATCTTTCAGCTGGCAACGAGTTATTTAACCCCAACTGGTGCAATGAGTTGCTTCTCATTTCTTAAACAACCATGTCGAAAGACACATCTCATGGTCGTGGAAAAGATGTTAGTCTGTCTGAGAAGGGTCAAATCATTGGCATGCATCAAGCAGAGAAAACATCGAAGAAAAATAACAGTAGAACTCAGGGCTATGTTTAATAGTGAAAGTAAGAGCATTTCCACACGCACAATGCAAAGGGAACTCAAGGGATTGGGACTGAACAGCTGTGTAGCCGTAAGAAAACCACTAATCAGTGAGGCAAACCAGAAAAAAAGGCTTCAATTTGCTAGGGAGCATAAAGATTGGACTCTGGAGCAATAGAAGAAGGTCATGTGGTCTCACGAGTCCAGATTTACCCTGTTCCAGAGTGATGGGCGCATCAGGGTAAGAAGAGAGGCAGATGAAGTGATGCACCCATCATGCCTAGTGCCTCCTGTACAAGCCTGTGGGGGCAGTGCTATGATCTGCGGTTGCTGCAGTTGGTCAGGTCTAGGTTCAGCTACAGTATGTGCTCCAAGAATGAGGTCAGCTGACTACCTGAACATACTGAATGACCAGGTTATTCCATCAATGGATTTTTTCTTCCCCGATGGCACGGGCATATTCCAAGATGACAATGCCAGGATTCATCGGGCTCAAATTGTGAAAGAGTGGTTCAGGGAGCATGAGACATCATTTTCACACATGGATTGGCCACCACAGAGTCCAGACCTTAACCCCATTGAGAATCTTTGGGATGTGCTGGAGAAGGCTTTGCGCAGCAGTCAGACTCTGCCATCATCAATGCAAGATCTTGGTGAAAAATTAATGCAACACTGGATGGAAATAAATCTTGTGACGTTGCAGAAGCTTATCGAAACAATGCCACAGCGAATATGTGCTGTAATCAAAGCTAAAGGCGGTCTAACGAAATATTAGAGTGTGTGACCTTTTTTTTTTTGGGTGGCGACTTTTTTTTGAGACAGGCAGTATATTTATGTGTGTTTTTTTTTTACTTCCAATAGTTTGGCATATTTGGTAATCCACCACCTAAAGCTACTTTCACACTAGCGTTCAGAGCGGTTCCGTCTGATGTCTGCTCAGACGGATCCGCTCCTATAATGCAGACGTTTGGATCCGTTCAGAACGGATCCGTCTGCATTATAGTTGAAAAAAATTTCTAAGTGTGAAAGTAGCCTGAACGGATCCGTCCAGACTTTACATTGAAAGTCAATGGGGGACGGATCCGTTTGAAGATTGAGCCATATGGTGTCATCTTCAAACGGATCCGTCCCCATTGACTTACATTATAAGTCTGGACGGATCCGCTTGCCTCCGCACGGCCAGGCGGACACCCGAACGCTGCAAGCAGCGTTCAGGTGTCCCCTTGCTGAGCGGAGGCTGACCGCTGGCAGACTAATGCATTCTCAGCGGATCCGCGTCCACTGAGAATGCATTAGAGCTGGACGGATGCGCTGGGGGCCGCTTGTGAGCCCCTTCAAACGGAGCTCACAAGCGGAGCCCCGAACGCTAGTGTGAAAGTAGCCTAAAGAGAAAATGCAGAATAAAAATGATCACATTCCTATGACACAAATCAGCCACAGAAGATGTGATGCAGCCCGCAGCCCCTTGCCACTTACTTCATGTTCTTTCATCATGCTGTCCATTTTGTCATTAGGATAGCGGCAGGTGACTGGACTAGGAGCTGGAGATGGCGTTTGTGTGAGATGCTTTAAACGGAAAGCTCTGGAAACTTCAGGATTCAGCCACGGTGGAAGACCTAAAAAAGAAAAGGGCTAGTGTTAATCGTGTATCTAGTCAGTTATCATACATAGATGTCGTCAGTAGTGATGGATGAACATCAGCCGGGACGATCAAATGTTCGCGAATCGCGCGTTCACGGCAGGCCCAATTCACTTTAATGGCAGGCGAACCTGAAAAACCTTCAGGTCACATTTGCAGCCACCAAATACTTACTAGAATTGCACAAAGATAGTCCCACAACATGGACAGTGACATACCAGAGGGGGGTCATTGGCAAAAATTCCCACAAAAAATATGCATTTTAATCAGTGGCCATTTTTTTGCGTCTTAAAGGGAAACTCTCAAAAATGTGCCCTGCTGGAGCCTAGAAATTTTTTATTTTAGGCCGAGGGAGTACAGGCCCCAAAAATTAGGCATTCACCGGAGAGAAAAGAACTCGTGATGATGCGGCTAGAGGTACATTAGGCGGTCACTGGATACAAATTTTACTGTTGGCCAGTACAGGCCCCAAAAATTAGGTATTCACCTGACAGAAAAGGTCCTTTATGCCGCTGTATATACATAAGACCAGGACCATTCTTTGTTCTGGGAGATGGCGGATATGTGTGGGCTGGCATGAGGAAATTCAATTACACGGGGTTGTCACAGGTGTTGAATTCCTCAGAGATCCATTCCTCATTCCTTGTGAGCTAGGCGAGTGCGCTTATCGGTCACGATCCCCCCTGATGCACTGAACGTCCTCTCGGACAGGACACTCGACGAGGGGCAAGCTAAGAGTTCCATGGCAAATTGTGCCAGCTCTGGCCACAGGTCAAGCCCGCACACCCAGTAGTCCAGAGATTCCTCGCTTCTCAAAGCGTCCACATCGGCTGTTAACCCGATGTAGTCGGACACCTGTCGGTCTAGGCATTCCCTGAAGCTGGATCCGGAGGACGGCTGTCAATGGGTTGTATGAAAGAATGATCTCATATCCGAAGTGACCAACATCTTCAAACCGCCCTCTTCTTGCAGGCGCAGTAGGATTGGTACCCACACCTGTTTCGCTGTGGGTGGAAATTCCTCTGCCAGCGCCCACAACAGAAGAATGCAGCATCTCTCGCAGCAAGGCCTGGAAATGCTGCATTATGCCAGGGATCCCCGAAAAGTTTAAAGTCCCCCTCAAAGCCTGCTCTTCTTGCTCCTCCTCCTCCCCCCAGCAACCATCCACCTCTGACTCCTCTTCAGACTCCTGCTGACTTGGCTCAGATGGAGTAGCCACCCCTGGAAATTCATTCAGCATTGCGAATTCCTCATCTTCCTGCTCCTCGACGGCTTGATCAATGATACGACACAATGCACGCTCCAGAAAGAAGGAGTAAGGTACGATGTCACTGATGGCGCCCTGGCTGCGACTGCCCTGTTTGGTGATCTCATCAAGTGGCCGCAGAAGTCTGCATGCGTTGCGCATGAGCAGCCACTGGCGCGGTAAAAAGTAACCAAGCTCCCCAGAAAAGGAGGAGTCAGCCGAGGAGGAGATGGAGGATGGAGGAGGAGAAGAGGCAGGTCTGCATGACAATCCGTGTTAATCCGTGGTAACACCAAATCTACACGGGAGACACGGATTACATGCTTGACGGCCATCAGAAGGTTCACCCAGTGGGTAGTAAAAGTTATGTACCTTCCCTGCCCATGTTTTCTAGACCACGTGTCTGTGGTCAGATGTATCTTGGCACTCACACTGTGTGCCAGAGATATATTCACTTGCCGGAGTTGCCGCTGAACACGGCCATATAGCTCTGGGATGCCCTTCTGGGAGAAATATTTCCTTCCGGGGACCTTCCATTGCGGTGTGCCAAAGGCCACAAATTTTCTAAAGGCCTCCATGTCCATCAGTTTATATGGCATTAGTTGGCGGGCTAGCAGTTCCGACAAGTCAGCGGTCAGCCGTTGGGCAAGAGGGTAATCCGGCGGCGTCATAATTTTTTACGCTCAAACTTTTGGGCCACGGAAGCTTGCCTTCTGCCAGATGAATGCGACGGCGGCACGGTGGAAGGTAGAGTGGAGGACAAATGGGAGGAGAGAGGAGAAGGAGAAGAGGCAGGACGTGGAGCGCCGGGAGTGTGGCTTTGTGGGTTCTGACGGTGTTGCTCCCAGTGGGCTCGGTGATGGGAGGCAAAGTGCCTTCTTAAGGCAGTCGTCCTTAGGGAAGTGTTGGGCTTACCACGACTTATGCGTTGACAGTACAGGCTGCAGATGGCAACACTATTGTCAGCAGCTGACATATTAAAAAAAGCCCACACTGCGGGAGCCATGTGCCAGCGTCCTGGGAGCGCCAGAAGTGACCGTGCATGGTGGATGGCTCACTCCAGATACATTTGCAGTCTGCTTTTTGCCTCCTCTGCCCTGCGAGCGCTGCCTGCTTCTCCTTCTTCTCCTCCCTCTCTGCTGCTCCGTCTCTCCCTCTGAACTCCCCTCCTCTTCCTCTCTGGTGGGCACCCACGTGACGTCCATCCACACGTCATCATCGTCACCTTCACCACCACTGACATTTGAGATTTCGGAGTAGGCCGCAACAGCGGGGACCTCCCTCCTTGGGCTGATCTGGGTACTGTCAGACAGCTGGGTTGCGGCCATTGCTACCTCCTCTTCCTCATCTGATGTCAAGAATGGCTGCGCATCGGTAAGGTCTGGGAACGGATGGGAAAATAATTCCACTGACTCGAGTGGAGGGGCTATGGTGGTGGTTTCTTTGTGGGTGCACACAGCAGAGAGTGAGGAGGGTGCAGATACAGAGGATGAGGAGGGTGCAGAAGCGGAAGGCTGAATGAGCCACTCAACCAACTCAGGTGCGTCCTTTGAAGTAATCGCATGCGCCTTCTCCAACTTCCCACTTAGGCTCTGGCCTGGTGCACCAGCCTGTCCCCTACCACCCCTGCGGAACAGCCTGCCTCTTCCTCTGCCTGTCATTTTCGAATTTACCCTGTGCCTAAGTCCCTAGAGAAGAGCAGCATTTCTGGAAGCAGGTATATCGCAGGCCTCAATCAATATTTGGTGGAAACAGGTATATCAAACACCTTAATCAGTATTTTGTGGAAGCAGGTATCTCGCAGGCCTCAATCAATATTTGGTGGAAACAGGTATATCAAACACCTTAATCAGTATTTTGTGGAAGCAGGTATCTCGCAGGCCTCAATCAATATTTGGTAGAAGCAGGTATATCAATCTCCTTAATCAGTATTTTGTGGAAGCAGGCATATCGCAGCCCTCAATCAGGATTTTGTGGAAGCAGGTATATCAATTCCCTTCAATCGTTTTTTTGGGGGGCAACAGTTATATCACACCCATTGCAAATAGTTGTTCCAATAGCGCTTGTCCCTCTATATAGCTGCGGTATTGCAGCAGAACCGCACAATACAAATGCACTATAATATACTTTCTATGTTAGAAAGTATATTATAGGTATATCACACCCCTCAGTCAGTTTTTTTGGGGGGCAACAGGTATATCACACCCGTTGCAATTAGTTGTTCTCATAGCGTTTGTCCCTCTATCTAGCTGCGGTATCTCAGCAGAACCGCACACAACTGCTGCACAATACAAATGCACTATAATATACTTTCTATGTTAGAAAGTATATTATAAGCATATCACACCCCTCAATAGCACACCTATACCAGTCCTTAAAAAGGACTTTTGTGGCCCTATTAGCTAGCATTTGGTGTCCCTAACAGCCTGTCCCTGCTCCACAAAGCAACCTCTCCCTACACTGGCAAAACACAGAATGTAAAATGGCTGCCAGATCGGATTCTGTGATAGAGTGGGGGTGTGTCCATGTGCTGAAACGTCTCAATTGGCTGTTCTGTCCCACCTGATGGATGTGTCATGGGTCAAAGTTCGGCGCAATGCAAAAGAATATGGTGTCAGCGGACATCGCCATATGTTCGGCGAATCACGAACATGCAAAGTTTGCCGCGAAACCACCGCCGGGCGAACCGCAAGGCCATCTCTAGTCCTCAGCCAAGTTTATTAAGACTTATATGTATTATTCTTTTAGGAAGTAAGAGGTAGGAAGGCAGAACTGTCTGTGCCTGCATCATTTACAGGGAGAGATGGAGAGGCAGTACTATCTATGCCCGCATCATTTATAGGGCGAGATGAAGAGGCTGTACTATCTGTGCCTGCATCATATACAGCGAGAGATGGAGAGACAGTACTATCTGTGCCTGCATCATTTACAGGGAGAAATGGGGAGGCAGTACTATCTGTGCCTGCATCATTTACTGGGAAAGATGGAGAGGCAGTGCTATCTGTGTCTGCATTAATTACTGGGAGAGATGGGGAGGTAGTCATTTATGTGCTTGAATCATTTACAGGAATACACAGTACTACCTGTGCTTACTTGATTTAAGAGGTGTGTTGGTAACACTACCTGTGCCTGCAGCACTTGCAGGGAGAGACAAGGATGGCATTACCATCTCTTTTTACATCATTTACAGAAAGAGACAGGGAAGCAGTACTATCTGTGTCTATCATTTACAAGGAGAGTCAGTACTATGCCTAAATTATTTACAAAAAGAGACAGGGAGTGCCTTACCCATTTACAGGAAGAGATAGGAAGGCAGTACTATCTGTGCCTACATCATAACAGGGATAGACAGGAGGTAGTTCTGGGCCTACACCATTTACAGGGACATATGTATGTACATGATTTACAGAGAGAGACAGGGAAGCACTACTATATCTAAATGATTTACAAGGAGAGAAAATGGTGCAGTCAGGGGTGCACCACCAGTGAGGTGAGGCGATTGCTTCAGGCAGCACCAGCAAGGGGCAAGAGGGGGGCAGCGGAAGGGGTATTATCTGATTCTGCAGTATAGTATTGGGAACCACAATAGGCACAGTATGTGGCGCTGTATTACCCTGTATGTTCTGTAGTTCTGTATGTAATGTTTTCCAAGTATGTATTTCACAGTAGGGCTGGAGGGAAGGGGTTAGCTTAAGAAATTGGCATCGGGGGTTGGGGCGCCGTTTCAGTTTTAGCCTCAGGCAGCAGAAAGACTACGATCTGTGCCTATATGATTTACAGGAAGAGACAGGGATGCAGTACGATCTGTGCCTATATGATTTACAGGAAGAGACAGGGATGCAGTACCATCTGTGCCTATATGATTTACAGGAAGAGACAGGGATGCAGTACCATCTGTGCCTATATGATTTACAGGAAGAGACAGGGATGCAGTACCATCTGTGCCTATATGATTTACAGGAAGAGACAGGGATGCAGTACCATCTGTGCCTATATGATTTACAGGAAGAGACAGGGATGCAGTACCATCTGTGCCTATATGATTTACAGGAAGAGACAGGGATGCAGTACCATCTGTGCCTATATGATTTACAGGAAGAGACAGGGATGCAGTACTATCTGTGCCTATATGATTTACAGGAAGAGACAGGGATGCAGTACTATCTGTGCCTATATGATTTACAGGAAGAGACAGGGATGCAGTACTATCTGTGCCTATATGATTTACAGGAAGAGACAGGGATGCAGTACCATCTGTGCCTATATGATTTACAGGAAGAGACAGGGATGCAGTACCATCTGTGCCTATATGATTTACAGGAAGAGACAGGGATGCAGTACCATCTGTGCCTATATGATTTACAGGAAGAGACAGGGATGCAGTACCATCTGTGCCTATATGATTTACAGGAAGAGACAGGGATGCAGTACCATCTGTGCCTATATGATTTACAGGAAGAGACAGGGATGCAGTACCATCTGTGCCTATATGATTTACAGGAAGAGACAGGGATGCAGTACCATCTGTGCCTATATGATTTACAGGAAGAGACAGGGATGCAGTACTATCTGTGCCTATATGATTTACAGGAAGAGACAGGGATGCAGTACTATCTGTGCCTATATGATTTACAGGAAGAGACAGGGATGCAGTACTATCTGTGCCTATATGATTTACAGGAAGAGACAGGGATGCAGTACTATCTGTGCCTATATGATTTACAGGAAGAGACAGGGATGCAGTACTATCTGAATCTACATGAATTGCAGGAAGAGACAGGGATGCAGTACTATCTGAATCTACATGAATTGCAGGAAGAGACAGGGATGCAGTACCATCTGTGCCTATATGATTTACAGGAAGAGACAGGGATACAAAATTATCAGTACTTACATTATTTACAAAGATCAACAGGGAAACGTTAACATATTTATTTACAGATAAAGCAGTGCTGAATTTGCTACTTAACTGTTTATTTTGAGCACAATAACAATTTACTAAGTTAAAAGGGATAGTAAAAGCCATTACATAGTCCCTAGTGCTCCTTGATAATATCTCTTCAAATATTATTGTACCATGCTTGTGTATTTAGCCTCTTGCTCTTCTAAAGATTCACCGATTTGTTAGACGGTCTGATGAAACATATTGATGTGAACAACCAGAACCTCTAGAAGGAAGTGTCTAACAACATTCCAAGAAAGATGGACTGGCCCAGCAGAGGACTTTATATGCCTGCCACAATTTTTGTGAAAAAAGGTCTTATGGACAGTCAATTTTATCACCAACTCAGCTCTTTATCTGTATACACATATATAAATTAGCTAAATAAAATGAACACTCCATACGAACATACCTTTCACTAGCCCGACACACAAGAACATGATCAGGAAATGCATCAGTGTTGCTCCTCTGTGGTAAAAAAAAAAAAAGTGTCCCTGGGAGTGAAAAACATAAAAGGCAATCTTGTAGAAGTTAGTGAACCTTTAAGTTCCTTTTTGACATTATAACTTGGCAAGTCTCCAGTTAAAGGAGACATCCAGTTAAAATGACCTGATGTATCACAGATACATGACTTCAGACCATCACTGATTTCCAGAATAAAAGGTCTCCACGGAGAGTTCAGTGCTGGATGGACCTTTGTTTAGAATGTTGTGTCAAATGTCCACTAACAGAAATCTCTGGGGAGGACCAAAGATGCTTGATCACTCTATAAAAAGACCTTTCATTCTGGAAATCAGTGGTGGTTCCAAATTACAGACTTCAGTGTGATCTTCTCACCTGCTTCTATGACATATCAAAAGTTAATCTTAACTGGATTACCCTTTACTGTGGCCATGAGCTATACACTAAACCCTATTAGACAATGGCAGCAGGATATCCCATGGTACAGCTATTTACCTGGTCAAGTGGAGGTGCAGTCGATTGCTCTGTGTATAGTCTCTCACTGTAAAGGTGTCTGCCTAATGACTAACCTAATTCTGTCCTTTTCAAGTCTATACACAGCCCCCGCCTACAACTTGCTACAAGCGGCCTGTCCTTCATCCCCTTCTCCTCTTACTAACCATGTACTAGTCAAGTGGCCTTGTCCTAGATCCAGTATTTAAGCAGATGGCGCTGACAAAACGTAGTTAATCTACATGTATAGTAAGCAGGCAGCTGTAGGTACAAGCACAGCTCTGCTTCATATACAGGGCGAACTTCCATCATTTGTAAAAATACTATATCAACAGAATATAATAAATGGTAGATACAACTGCAGAATATTCGCCCTGAGACGTCTTCTGTTAAGTCTTTAAAAATTATGTTTAGTCACCCCATGGTTTCAAGGAAAGAGGAGTGTCAACCTATATAGCCAATAACCTGTTATCAAACATGTAAATTAGTCCGTCAAAAGACTGAAAACTATAGAATACCAGCCATAGGTAGCTACCCTGTAAGGGTACTTTCACACTTGCGTTGTTTGATTCCGGCAGGCAGTTCCGTTGCCTGAACTGCCTGCCTGATCAGGCAAACTGTATGCAAACGCATGTCATTTTTTTTGACTGATCAGGCATTTTTCAGACTGATCAGGATCCTGATCAGTCAGAAAAATGCATTGCAATACCGGATCCGTTTTTCCGGTGTCATCAGGCAAAACGGATCCGGTATTTATTTTTTTCTCATTTTTAAAGGTCTGCGCATGCGCAGACCGGAAGGACGGATCCGGCATTCCGGTATTTTGAATGCCGGATCCGGCACTAATACATTCCTATGGAAAAAAATGCCAGATCGGGCATTCAGGCAAGTCTTCCGTTTTTTTGCGCCGGAGATAAAACCGTAGCATGCTGCGGTTTTCTCTTTTGCCTGATCAGTCAAAATGACTGAACTGAAGACATCCTGATGCATCCTGAACGGATTACTCTCCATTCAGAATGCATGGGGATAAAACTGATCAGTTCTTTTACGGTATAGAGCCCCTGAGACGGAACTCTATGCCGGAAAAGAAAAACGCTAATGTGAAAGTAGCCTTAGTCAAAAATGCAATCTATCAAAGAACCCTGAAACATGACAAGGGCTATCAGCCAAGAGAGAGACGCCCATCTGTAGACGGCACTGTTTCTGAGCTGTCTATCCTCATCAGTACAGAGGACAGTTCTGGTTGGCCGTGTGGCAGCTCTTGAATGACTTCCTATAAGACTCCCTGTACCTGCTGAATCTCTGCAAGGAGATTCAGCACTTTCCAAAAGCTGCTTCGAAGGCATCTCACCCAGGAACCCAGAACCCTACTCTACTGATGAAGAGCAAAAACCCTGAAACAGTGCTGTCTACATATGGTGATCCTGGGTTTTGGCTGATATTCTTAGTCATGTTTCAAGGCTTTATATTGGGTAAACAATAACATAGAAGGTACCTGTGAAGTAGCACAAGTGTAAAAAAAAAAAAAAAACTGTCACATTACTGGTAACCTGTCCAGCAAAATGCACATCCACTACCAGACTTGATGCTGTCCACTCATTTTAGTAAGAACTAGGTTATAAGGACACTGAAGCACCCCCATCACAAGTGCCTAAAGAGGAATAGCCACCTCAATAACGGCAATCACACTCAGGAACCTAGTTCACTCTGAGCAGTCCCAGGTGGAGGTATGGAATCCTAGGCTGCAAGCACATGGTAGCTGCTAGCAGGTGGAGGGAACAGATAGAGTGGTCATACTAGCCGGGGTCAGAACCAAAGGGCCAAATTGTTAAACAGAGGAGTGAATTGATTTGCTAAGAATCAATGCTCTCATCAGAGTTCTTGAGCAGTATGGGGCTGTCCCCGCAGCAAGATTGACAGGGCCGAGAGAGATGTCTGTCCCTGTCAATCAAGCTGGAGGGGATGAAGCCTCTTGAGAAGTGGGGACAGCCCCTCATTGTTCAAGAAGTCTGATGAACAAATCAATTAACATAAATCAATTTGCTCATCTCTAGTGACCAGAATACTCAACAGAGACAACCCAATCAAACAGAAACAGACCAGCATAGTAAAAGAAAGGCAGAAGAATAGTCAGGATAAAATGGTAGGGAGAAGGCAAAAATGATAACCGGGTAAAAACAAGCCGGGACAATAATCACTAGTGTGATCACAATATGTACAGAGAGACAAAGCAGATTAATGAATAATAACAGACCGTGAGCACAAGGACAGCAGGATTTAAGTAAAGCACAGATATAACTGATTAACTCTTAAAGGGGTTGTCCAATCTGAGACTGTGGCATATTGCTAGGATATGCCACCAATGTCATACAGGTGTGGGTGTCACCTCCATGACCAACACCTATCTCCAGAGTGGGCCCCTGGGACTACTGGAGCGAGCGCTCACTATTTTCTGCAGTTCCATAGAAATAAACGGAATGTGGCTATGCATGCACGGCTGCTCTCCGCTCACTTCAGAGGTCCTGTTCTGGAGACAGGTGTCAGCCCAAGTGGTGGGACTTGCACCTATCTAACATTGGTGGCATATCTTAGCAATAAGCCACAAATGTCTAAGATGAGACAACCCCTTTAATTCTAGCAACCTCCTGCCTCTCTGCTCCATCACAGATGCGAGAACAGGTTGGCTCATCACAGCTTTCAGTCTATGCCCTCTCCTGCCTCTTTGCCTGTCTTCTGGAGCAGAAACAGGTGAAGTTAGAGAGCTAGTTAGTTTCCTTGCTTCCAGAGGAAATTTGCATACTTATTCCCAGGAGACATAGCCTATAAGCCTCCTTGCACCAACTAGATCTCAGCAAGGAGAATCATCACTTTCCAACAGTTATCAGACCTAACATTCAACTACTGTATCATTGAAGAGCTGGATTATAGTGAAACTATGGCTGTATGTTACTGAGCCATGCAACAAAAGTTGTGAAAAGGATGCCCACTTCTGACATCACTTCCTTCTCTGCAGGTATTGGCTAGCTGCATCTTACAGACTTCTTTTTTTCCCACCCACTGCATGGAGTAGTGAAGCTTCAGTAATTTATGTACGTTATAAAAACATGCATGAAACATAGGCTGTGTCGGCAGATAAGAACCATTTGGCCCATCTAGTCTGCCCAATAATGAATAGTGGTCTCTTCTGGTGTTAAGAGCCTATAGTGTACAGCACCTTGGGAACTTGCATTTGAAGGATTAGAGTGAAAGAATTAATTGTCCTGGTGTATTACATCTACAAAGTTGAGTCACATTATTATGACCACCAACTAATATCCAGAGCAACTTCTGTGTGCAGTGCGCACAGCAGCTAGACAGGCTGGCATTGACTAGATAAGGTCCTGGTAGGTTGTCACAGGTATCTGGAGCCATGCTGACTGAAGTGCATCCCACAGCTGCTGCAGGGTGCATGTGGGGGGAAGGATCCATAGAGCGAACAAGACAATTGAGGTGGTCTCACAGATGCTCAATTGGTTTCAAGTACTTCGTAGTCTTGGTCATGCTTTTCCACCCAATGTCAGGCATTTCTAACTGTGTGACATGTCACATTGCGTTGCTGGAAGATCCAATCCGCCACAGGGAAAACAAATCAGCATGTATGGGTGTACGTGATCTGCACAGATGGATTCATACCCAAATAAGTTGGGAGTGCCTTCCACATCGATGAGCGGCCAAGAGAACACCTCGAAAACATTCCCCAGACCATAGAGCTGCCATCTCCAGCTCTTCCAGCAGTGGTAGCTAGGTGTTTGTTCTCTGATGTATCTCGACTGAGACACCAACGTCCATCTGTTCGAAGAAGTAGAAAATGTGACACATCAGAGAAGACAACTCTTTGCCAATCAGCGGAAGTCCAATTCCAGTACTACCTTGAAAATTGAAGCCTTTTCTGCCAATGCAGAGGTGCAGTGACCATCTGTCTGCTTCACTGAACTGTTGTTTTAGACATGTCTGGTAGCCACTGGTTCACTTTGGTGGTGAGCTGCTCCACTGCAGCGTGTCAGTCCTTTCTCACACACCTTCTTAGCTGATGTTCACCTCACACATCAATGGCAAATGGTGCTCTGCAGTTTCCATTTCGCTTATTCACAGTAGTTACATCTGTTCACTCAAGATACATTTTCACCACAGCAGCACAAGAACAGTTCACACTGCGCAGTTTCAAAAATACCGCCACCCTTGGCCCGAAAGCAGACAATCACTTTTTGCAACTCTGATAAATTGCTCCTTTTACCCATGACAGTAACGAGGGATGTGTGCAGACAGCCTATCACACACCTTATATACCCAGCATGCCAGCTCAGCACACGTGACTTCCTTCATGAGCTATACCCTGCTGACACGAAAGTAGCAAGGGGTCATAATAATTTGACTCAACTGTGTATTTATTAATTTATGTTTCACTCACTTGTATAGCACTGACATATTCTGCCGTGCTTTACAGACATTTTCATCACTAGCTGTACCCAATAGGGCTCTAAATTCCCTAGATGTATGTCTTTGGAGTGTGGGAGGAAACCGGAATACCCAGAGGAAAACCATGATAGAACCTCAGCGCTGCAAGGCATCAGTGTTAATCAATGAGCCACCATGCTGCCACTAGTAGCTCCATTTTGACTATTTATGAAAATTTGGTTTCCCCAGTAATACCAATAATAAAATCCTACAATTACAAAACACACACAAACACACAGCAAGTCTCAGGACTTGGCTTTTTGGAATTGGAATCTAGTGGTGGAAGGTAACTTGCCATACCATCATTCCATGATTTATTTTGCAGTTACACAGCAGTTTCAGTAATTTCCTTAGGCTTCAATGGTGAGGGAGGTACACAATCATGGTAGTAATATGACTACTGTAGAAGGATAGATGCCCATGATGCTTTCATTCAACCCTCAACTGACATTTACCGTAAAGGACGTAACACTTTACATTGACATTATGGCATTGCTCTTTATAGGAGGCCAGGTATTACCAGAGGATACGACACCAAAGTCCCAGTCTAGAAGTTTCTATATTTGCCACTTGTCATGTAGGTGGCATCTGGGTGACCATTCCATTCCTTATTTCAGATTATTGTAGTCATTTTTAACAGCTAATGTAAAATTTGTTCAATGTCCAGCTACTGCTCTCTTTCCCATCAGAACATGCAAAACACAGTGTCTCTGAGAAGACACAAAGCCCTTATCAACATCATGAATAACTCTGCCTGTCCAACGCTTGCTTTAAGAGGAGAAATGTAAATAAAAAAAAAAAAAAATGTAATTTTATAGATATAGATATATAGATGATATAGATTTTATATATATATATATATATATATATATATATATATATATATATATATATATATTTATTTGTATTATTTATTTATTTTTTTTGGGGGGTGGGGAACCATGCTGTCATAGAGGATTCAGGAAAAGGAAATTACTGGTAAGTAATATGGTTTTTCATTTTCATCCTCCATGATGGCATACCATGAGATATGATGGCATACCACGAGTCAGAGGAAAGCTCCTGACTCGCCCTAGTATCTACCCTATAATGTTTAGTAAACGTATGAGGGCTTGACCATGTTGCTGCCCTACAAATCTGCTCTAATGAAGCGCTTGCTCTTTCAGCCCAGGATGTTTTGATAGATCTTGTAGAGTGGGCTGTCAAAGATTTTGGTGGAGATACTCCTAAGGACTTATGGGATTCAGATATGGCCATCTTTATCCATCTGGACAAGGAATTCTTTGTGGCCTGATGTCCTTTATGTGCCCCACTGAACTGTACAAACAAGTAATCTGACTTTCTGAAAAGCTTTGTGGTTTCTAGATAGAACAAGATAGCCCTACGCACGTCTAGTCTGTGAAACTTCTCTTCCCCTTCTGTTTTTGGATCTAAACAAAATGATGGAATAATAATTTCCTCCTGTCTGTGGAAATTGGATATGACTTTAGGAAGAAAGGAATTATCCAATCTAAAAAAAATCCTGTCCGGGAAAACTATACAGAATGGTTCTACTATTTTTAGAGCTTGGATCTCGCTTACTCTACGAGCTGAGGTAATTGCTACCAAAAATAGGGTCTTTAGAGAAATATACTTCAGCAAGGCATCTGAAAGGGGTTTAAAGGGGGGAATTGTCAAACCTGATAGAACTAAATTAAGATCCCAGGGAGGAACTGTAGGTCTTAACCCATGGGTGGTCCGCAATTTTTTCATCAAACACCAAACTTAATGCTGATATATGTACTCTTAAGGTATTTGGACGCAACCCATTCTTAAATCCTGTTTGCAAGAATCCCAAAATTGCTTGAATGGAAAATTTCTGGAGAAGAGTTCCCTGATTGAGTACACCAACTACAGAAACTTCTCCAGACTTTAGAGTAAATCTTGGAAGTAACCTCTTTCCTGTTAATTATGGCGTCTAATAAGCCCTTGGACCTCAATGTCACCCTTTCAGATTCCAAGCCGCCAGATGTAACCTTTCCACTTTGGGGTGATAGACTAGACCTTGAAACAACAGATCTGGTCTCCAGGGAAGAATCCATGGGCTCTGAGCTTCAGAAGAGAGAACCACGGCTTTTTCGGCCACAGAGGGGCTATCAAAGTCACATGGGCCTTGTCTAGACGGATCATTTTTAGCACCCTGGGAACTAGCTGAAGAGGAGGAAAGGCATATGCCAGCTGAAAGTCCCACTTTTGTGACAGCGAGTCTACTCCTATGTTCCCATCAAAGGGGTTTAGGGGGAAAAAAAAATGTTTAGTTTTGTGTTTTCTGCTGAGGCAAACAGATCCACTAAGGGAGTACCCCATAAATCTGTAATCTGGAGAAAAACTTGTTTTTCTAGGGCTCCATTATGTTGACCTCAGTAAAGTTCTGCTTAAGAAGTCCGCCTTTGTATTTAGGGATCCTTTTAGGTGTACTGCCGACAGGGATCTTAAGTGAACTTCTGCCCAGGAAAATATTTTCTCTGTAATCAAACTTAGCCCTACACTTCTTGTTCCCCCTTGATGGTCCTTACTTGAATGTCTTTTCCCTCTATGTAATGGGACAACACCATTATAGCTTCACATACTGTGGACAATTCCCTCTGATTTGAAGAGAGAGATTTCTGATCCTTGGACCATTGTCCCTGGAAAGAGAGATGAGACCAATGCGCTCCCCATCCCCAAAGGCTCGCGTCTGTCGTAACAACCTGCAGATGTTTAGGATTCCAGGAAACCCCTCTCATCAGATGGTCTGGATTTTCCACCACTGCAGGGACTGACTTACTCGTAAGGGAATTTGAATTGTCTCTTCTAACGAGTCCTGACTTCTGTTCCAACACCCTAATAACCATTGCCTGAGGATCCGAGTGTGGAACCATGCCCCTTTTACTGCATGAAGTTAAAAAGAGCCTAGTAGCCTCATAGCCTCCCTGACTGTGCACACTGATTGACTTTGGAATCTCGAGATTTTCTCGCTTATCCCTATCACTTTCTGGGTTGGAAGAAAGGTTTTCTGAAGAGTAGAGTCTAGACAGACTTCTAAAAATGTTAAACTCTGGGATGGACAGGGGTTTGATTTTTTTAAGTTTATTATCCAGCCTGTCTGGTAAAGCATCTGGCAGGTTATGAACAGATTGTTTTCTAGGATTTGTTTTGAGCTTCCTACGATTAACAGATCGTCCAAGTAGGGAATTGTTGAGATGTTTTGCCTTCTTAAGTAAAGAGTGCTGAGGATATTTTTACTATTCTGTTGCTTGAAGGGACCTTAGCCCGGATCTCCTTCCGCATGCACCACCATCTGGACTTATACGCTGGGTACCTGGAGTATTGGTATGAATTGTCCCAAGGTGGGATTTGTAGTGCTGTTTACCATTCTTTTGCCTTCTTAAGTGAGCCACTACTTCTAGCATAACTTTGGTAAACACCCTTGGAGCGGAGGTGATCCCAAAGGGGAGTACTTGCAACTGGAAATGATGTAGCTCTTTCCCCAGAAAGACTGCTATGTGGAGAAATTTATGAGCTCTCTCGCATACCGGAATATGGTAATACGCATCTTTTAAATCTATTGATGCAAAAAAATCTCCTTCTTTTAATAGATTTATGGTGGATCTTATGATTTCCATTTTGAATTTGTCTTATTTTACGAGTTTGTTCAGGCTCTTCAAGTTTATTATCAGACAGAATCCCCCATCAGTTTTTTTCACTAAAAATACTGTTGAAAAATAGCGCCTTTTTTGTTGTAAAAGAGACACCGGTATAGCTTTTTGAGCAGATTCCGAATACCTTCTTCCAATTTTTCTTGTGAAACAGTCGATTTTTGAATTGGAGTTACCTTGAAAACAACCCAAGGGTTTACGGTAATCTCTTCCCATTCTTTTATGAAAAACGTTAATCTTCCTCCCACCTGAAGCCTGGCGTCATTGTTTGGAAGATTCTGTATTTTTGGAGTTGAACAAGAAGCCTCTGTTTCCACTCTTTTGTTTTTTTTCCTCTGGACCATTGTACTTCTCTAGTAGATCTTATGGCCTGGAATGAACTACCTTTTTTAACTCTCCAAAAGGGAAATTTTATTTTATTTGTATCCCTAGGAAAGGATTTTTTAGAATCTCAAGCCTTCTCGAAAATACTTTCTAGGTCCTGGCCAAACTACATAGCTTCTTCTTGGAACTGATGTCACCTGTCCAATATTTTAACCAAAGCGGCCTTCTGGCCACTACCGCTAGTCCCGTAGTTCTTGCTGCCATTCTGACCGATTCAGTTGTGGAATCCGACAAGAAGTCAACCCCTTTGATTAGAAGAGGGAAGGAGTCTTTTAGAGAGTCTTCAGGAGCCCCTTCTTTCAGAAGAGATTCCAACTGTAATAACCATCTTTTTAGGGACCTAGAGACAGATGTAGCGGCTAGATTTGGTTTGAATAAGGCAGCGATAGCCTCCCAGGTCTTTTTCAGACTTTAATCGGTCTTCTTATCCATAGTCTTTTAGGGACCCCATGTCCTCAAAGGGAAGAGCATTTGCCCCCTTGACCAACTTTGATAGCGATACATCTACTTTAGGGCAGGACATTAACAAGGCCTCATCCTCTTCACTAAAGAGAAGGCGATATCTGATAGTTTTTGGAATAAATAATTTCCTATCCAGAGTCTTCCATTCCCTTTTTATTAATTCCTGCATATTTTTGTGGACTGGAAAAACTCTTCTTTTTTTTGTTCTAGTCCACTAAACATCTCATCTTGGACGGACCTCTGGACCTTTTCGTCCGAGAGATCCATGGTAGCCCTGACAGCTGTAATTAAATCCTCTGTATCATCAGAGGAGAAGAGAAAACTTAAATTCTGAATCAGAACCAGAGGAATCTGAGTCTTATTCTGAATCTGAGGACGAGGAACTGGAGTAACCAATTTTAGGTTCCCTATGTTTTGAGGTAGAAGTACCAGGAATAAGCATAGGATTTTCAGCTAGGGCAGTCTGCATCTCTTCCCTGATTACATCCCTTAGTTCCTCTCTCATAGAAGGAACCAGATCCTTCACCATATTAGTAGTACATTTTTTGCTGAGTTTTTTACTATATGTATCAGGTAATTTTACCGAACATATAAACACACTTCTTAAACTTAGGACTAGACTTAGATCTCTGAGCTACATCCTTATCACTCTACATGCATACAGGAAGAGAGGGAGACAGAGGTACAAGGGGGTTAGCATAAGTAAAAATATACAGCATTCCCCCAGGAAACTTTTAGTAACTTACAATAGTAGGCCCCGGGGGGGTCTCCATTTGACTTGTACCAGGTTCAGACATGTTTGGCCACATTAACGCTGACCCCTTTAAATACACTTACCTGCAGAACTCAGATCAGAGGGCGACATCTGCCTTAATCCTACGGGCCAATTTTAGCTCCGCCCCCTTAGCGTATGCTTTACAGACCAGAAGTACCTCTTGGAACGCACGTGGACTGCATCCGACTTCCGGTGACTTCATCGCAAGCACCGAAAGTATCGGGCTGTGAGGAGGAGCTTCTTACATGACCGGAGGAACTCACTGAGTGTCCGGTGCGCACATGGACCTCCGCGCCCGACGCGCAGAGCAGAAGATAAGGAGCAGGGATTTCCGTCGGCTCACCAGCACCTCAATACCCAACTAGGGCATGGGTGCTGCCTGCTTCCCTCATGTGGAAAATGCATTCCGAATCTTCTCTTGCCTCTGCCTGCCTACACAGAAAGCAGACTCGCAGAAAGTGCCATGAGGATAATCTGTCTCCCATCTGGAGAGACAGGAAGACACTGAGGAGGAGCCGGAGGAGGGTCAAATTTATTCTTCCTGTCCCTACCTGAATGGAGGCGGGTCATCTCTCATGGTATGCCGTCATGGAGGATGAAAGAAAATAGGGCTTTCTGACTTTTTGGACTTACATTTATAAGACACATCTGATAAGACACACCTATTTTTTTTTAGAGGAGCAAAATAAGAAAGTATTTTTCATCAGACCTCATAACAAACCCCTAATCTTCATAGACCCTAAATCTTTATCAGACTTCAGATCAGACACTCATATCAAACCTCAGATCAAGCCACTATATCAAATTTTGGGGGGAAAAGTGCGTCTTCTAATGGGAAAATTGTGCAACGTTTGGATTTTTACACCACTGGAAAGATCTGCATTCATAATTTGCATGGAAAGACTCTTTGAAAAGTCTGAAAAATCAAGATTTCTTTTCATATGGGAATGCGCAAAACAAATACGCAAGGATTACCCATTAATATCTACGCCAAATCTATTAAGAAAACGCACTCCCTAGCTTCAAAGTCTAGGTTCAACAGAGAATACCCAGAATAGACAAAATAGGTCTCCACAGTTGGTGGTGTGTCAACATACTCGGAAGTTATCTTCCATTTAGAAGCGGCGGTGGATCCGCCAAAGTAATGAAGAGGCTGGCACCTCTACATAACATCAGCGATCCACCTAAAATGCCGGTCTTAATAAATGTGCCCCACAGTGTTTAGAAAAGCAACGTTCTCAATTTCCCAAATTCCTGTTAGGATAGTTAAAAGGGTTCTGCAGTTCTTTCAAACTTATGATCTATCCTCTGGATAGATCATCAGGATCTGATCGGCAGGAGTCCAACACCTGGGACCCCTGCCAATCAGTTGTTTGAAAAGGAGGCGCACCAGGAGCGCCGCGGCCTTCTCTCTGTTTCCCTCAGGCCCAGTGACGTCTCGACTAGTATCACTGGCCTGGACGGGGCTAAGCTCTGTTCACTTGAATGGAGCTTAGCCACGCCGAGGCCAGTGATACTAGTCGTGACGTCACTGGACCTGAGGGAAACCGAGAGAAGGCCGCGGCGCGCCTCCTTATCAAACAGCTGATCGGCAGGGGTCCCGGGTGTCGGACCCCCGCCGATCAGATGCTGATGATCTATCTAGAGGATAGATCATCAGTTTAAAAGAACTGCAGAACCCCCTTAAATAATAATAAAGACCCCATTATTGCTTGCTGCCCTTCCTGTTTGATGCATCATTTCATCCTCGGACTGTGCAACTAGATTAGGTAGTTTGTAACAAACTCCAATTAAAGGGCTTATCCAAGACTAATCCTGCTTCTGGATTCCATCTGCATCACTCCACGGCAGCCTTGGCAGGTCCCAGGACTCTGCCCCAGCGACACTTGACCTACTCATGTATGGCATGAGTGAAGTGTCATCGCTATGGCCAGTGATTGGCTGCAGCGGTCAAGTGATGCCCGTCAACAGGATGTCGATTCCCAGAGAACTGCCAAGGTGGCCATGGAATGATGTAGTTGGCGGTGACCAGGTAAGTATGGACCCCCACCATGGGTACAGACCTCTTCAGAGTAGCTGTATCCACCATAGGTACAGCTACTCTGCAGAGGTATGTTAAAAAAAAAGTTTAGTCTTTGCATTGTATTCTATAAGAATTTGAAATTCTCAATGCACACGATGCAGATTTTTTCCGTGCAGATTTTAAAATCCGCAGCATGTCTATTTTATTTTTCCTGACCGGATTTTCTTCATTCACTTAGTAAAATCTGCACCAATTGATGCGGATTGACCGCACAGATTTGCCTGCGAACACCTGCGGATTCTCCGCACATGAATCCTGAACGTGTGCATGAACCCTAATAGTTTACCATCACCCTATCCATGGAGATTAACCCATAGGACTCCACACTGTCAGAGCCTTCTGCAATACCTGCCACCAATAAGACCGTATGCAGCCCACTTAGCTCCCTAAATTGGTGACTTAGCCCATATGAAGGGATAAACGAACTTCAGATTTTGAAGTTCGATTTTACGCTAAATTGTGTTATGGATTTAGTTACCACAGACTAACGCAATTCCATGACTGAATACCTTGAGTCAGTCATAAATTATAGAAGTCTATGGCCAGCATAATGGAAAACTGACGGATCCGTTATGCTGGCCACAGACTTCTATTATGACGGAATGCCTCTAAAGGCATAGCCTCATGGATTTGCGTTATGATCCGTGGTAACGGAATCCATATCGCAATTCACCATATACCTGAACTTCAAAACTTGAAGTTTGCTCATCCCTACCAATAGGCTGTCTCCTAAACCCTTGTAAATGTAGGCTACTTGGAGCCCTGTATCAGGAAAAATTGAGCATTATTATAAATATATATTAAATCAGGATCCAATTGATTAACTGTAGGAGTTTTGGACAGCAATGACCTGGCCATATCCATTTTGTGGGTTTGCCCTATTATTTAAAAAGGGACCTGTCAGATTGAACATGGTGTCTGAGCTGCACACAGTATGTTATAGAGCAGGAGAAAGCTGAACAGATTGATAATTCGTTTTGAGGACAAAGATTCAGCATAACTTGTAATTTGTACATTTAGATCTCCGTTCTTTCTATGCTTTCAAGGAGGAGGTACTATCAGTGATTGACAGCCTTCCTTCTATGACTGTGTATACAGAGAGAGCTGTCAATCACTGATAGGACCTGTCATTCTGGGCATTGAAATGAATGAAATACAAGTGTTATTGAATATTTTCCCATAAAACTGTTCCCTTTTATATTACTTTCTATATTCTGTGTAATTATAGATAACATGCCCAACCCAGGCATAAACCTGGTTTTCACAGACAATTAATTGGCACCATTATCTGTTGTATCACCATGGGGTGTCAGCCATGTTCTACTATAGGGCAGACTGAGCCCCCATCCCTTTTTTTGTATGTGTATGCCAGTGATTATTATTATTTCCTTTTTACTATGACTGACTGATTTGTCTGTTTTACCTTATATTTAGGGTATAAAGACAGTCAGTGGTGCTTTTCAGGAGTTTCAAGAAAAAAAAAAAAAGTCATTTTCCCCCCCCCAAAAAATAAAATAAATATATAATAATAGTAAAAAATAATAGGGAAAAAATGAAAAGTAGACATTAGGTATCGCCGCGTCCGTATCAACCAGCTCTATAAACATATGACATGACCTAACCCCTCAGATGAACAGTCAAAAAAATAAAATCTGTGCTTTATAAACCATTTTTTTGTCACCTTACATCACTAAAAGTACAACACCAAGCGATCAAAAAGGCATATGCCCACCAAAATAGTAACAGTCACCTCATCCAGCAAAAAAATTAGCCCCTACCTAAGACAATCGCTCAAAAAATAAAACTATGGCTCAGAATATGGGAACACTAAACCATAGTTTTTTTTCTTTTAAAAATGCTGTCATTGTGTAAAACTTACATAAATAAAAAAAATAAAAAAAGTATACATATTAGTTATTGCCGCGTCCATAAGATCCTGCTCTACAAAAATATCACATGACCTAATCCGTCAGGTGAACACCGTAAAAAAAAATATATATATTTTTGGTCACCTTACATCACAAAGTATAATAGCAAGAGATCAAAAAGTCATATGCACCCTATAATAGTACCAGTCATCTCATCCCGAAAAAAAATGAGCCCCTACACAAGACAGTTGCCCAAAAAAGTGTAATATAGAGCAACCAAAAATCATATGTACCCTAAAATACTACCAACAAAACTGCCACCTTATCCCGTAGTTTCCAAAATGGGGTAACTATTTGGTCGTTTCTACTCTAGGGGTGCATCAGGGGGGCTTCAATAGGGACATGGTGTAAAAAAAAAACAGTCCAGCAAAATCTGCCTTCCAAAAACCGTACTCTAGGGGTGCGTCAAATGAGACATAGCAGCTTAAAATTATCCCAGTGAAATCTGCTTTCCAAAAACCATATGGCGTTCCATTCCTTCTGCGCCCTGCCGTGTGCCCGTACAGCAGTTTACAACCACAAATGGGGTGTTTCTGTAAACTAAAGAATCAGGGGCAAAAATATTGTGTTTTGTTTGGCTACTAATATTGTGTTTTGTTTTGCTTTGTAACTGGAAAGAATAGATTCAAATGGAAAATCTGCCAAAAAAGTGAAATTTTATCTCTATTTTCCATTAATTCTTGTGGAACAACTAAAGGGTTTAGTTTGTAAAATGGGGTCATTTTTGGATGGTTTCGATTATGTAAGCCTCACAAAGTGAATTCAGACCTGAACTGGTCCTGTAAAAGTGGGTTTTAGAAATTTTCTGAAAAATTTTAAGATTTGCTTCTAAACTTCTAAGCCTTCTAACGTCCCCAAAAAATAAAATGGCTTTCACAAAATGATCCAAACATAAATGTAGACATATGGGGAATGTAAAGTAATAACTATTTTTGGAGGTATTACTATCTATTATAAAAAGTAGAGATATTGAAACTGGAATTTTTTTTTTTACTCATTTTTACCACTGTCTTGAAGTACAATATGTGACGAGAAAACATCTCAGAATGGCCTGGATAAGTAAAAGCATTTTAAAGTTATCACCACATAAAAGTGACATGTCCTGAAGGGATTAAAAATGCAGACAAGGGGGGGGGGGGGGGGGGGATAGTCATTCTCAACAAGGAAAACTATCATAAAGAAGCCTTAAACATCCTTTTGGACGATACCTACTACAACAAACTCCAAACAGAGACGTATTGGAGACACAAAACATTGAAACAAATCTTAGCACCCTCCTGCCCGAAACTCATCAAATTAAGTGCAAACCCCACCGGTCACCCGAAGCCCACTCATGGCATCAAAGAAGTGACCATCAATTCTTCCGGTGAAAAGATTCCCCTACTAAATTACATTGACTGTAGCACCACAAATGTGGTGTATATGCTTGTGTGCCCATATGGGCTACAATATGTGGGCCGGACCACCCAAAGCATTAGGGATCGGCTCAACTCGCACCGTTCCAACATCAATAAAAAAATTACGCCAAACATAGTGTCTCCAGACATTTTGCGCAAACACATGTAGGTGATGCATCCCTTCTACGACTTATCCCGATTGAGTGGGTCCTTGAATCCTTCCTACAATTTTTTTATTCCTTGGCCCCTTTTGGTCTAAATGAGACACTGGAACACAACTACTAATTAACAATTTTATTGTTCTCCATATGTGGTCTTTATTGTATTTTATTATTTTCTATAGTATTGTTTTTCTATTGTATTGCATTTTATGTACGGTGATTGTATCCTACCCATCAGTTTTTTACTTTGCTATTTATTCATCCATTCATTTAAGTGCACATTAATACTATTTATTCATTAATCAAAATTTTCCCTAACCCTCTTCGGCCCCAAAAGGGCAATGGGAACAACATTATTTTTTTTCATCACCTTTTTCATTTATGTTTCCTCTCTCTACTATTGGATACATCCCCTTGTAGCGGCAACAGTTGATACGCCCCACCTTGCATATCCGTCCGTTTAGCATACTGTGTATTAGGGGGAGGGACCGATGCATTCTACTCTGGAGCGCATCGCCCAACTATCTGTCTCCTGCTTTCAGTGCCTGCCCTTTGCCTTCCCCGATGCGTTCCACAGCGGAACGCATCAGGTATCTCGAAACTTCCCTCCACACCCCAGTGCGCTCCACTCTGGAACGCATGAGCCAACTCCCAGCTTCCGGTCTCCTAAGCCTGCCCTCTTCCCTCCCCGATGCGAACCACAGTGGAACGCATCGGGTCCCCATCACCCCCGTCCACACCAGCGATATATTTTTTTCACATCTAAAGAAAACCTCAGGCTGAATAAAGAATGAATAAACAATCACAGCCCGGTCACAGACGTAGCTTCCCACCATAGATCACTTTCTCCCCCATGCGTTCCACTATGAAACGCAAGCAGGCACTTCCTCTTCCTGTTCCCTCCAAAAGTACAAAAAAAATTACACCAATACGTTTTTCACATATTTTTATACGCCCAACATCCACAAAATATTTTTATCATCATGAAAATGTATGGATTTTATTTAACACATCAGTTACTAGGAAGTGAAGTTAAAAAGGTCCCCCCCCCCTATCGCTTATATAAAGGTGGTCATATCTGCTTTGTTTTTATGCTCTTGAAAAAGGGAAACTATCCCAAAACACGTTGAGCTTTATTTTAGCTATTAAAGACTTATACTTCATCCCAGAGTCATCATTTTGGGGACAAAGAAGCCTTATCTACAATCTTAAAGCAACCTCGGCGGGGGAAGCTGAGGTATAGGTGTCTTGAGTTTATCCTATACCCACCTCCCCTGTAAAGTAAGTCCTTTATCATTGCATTATGTCCATTAGCGAGCACAAATCGTGAATGAGCAGGACACAAAGATACATGTACATGTTTGCATATGCATCATTTTTATACTCAAATCTCTATTACTATTGTTCACCAATAGCTACATTATTCAATTACTCAGTACCTTTCATCTTCATTGGCTCTGTGGCGCCCCTGAAAAGCACCGCTAACCGTCTTTATACACTAATCTATTTAACAGTTCACTGGTGTGTACAGATTCCTTTTTTGGTTTGGGGAGCTGCCTACGTTCCTACTATATCCACCACATCCATCTTTGATTACCACCTTCCGGTGTTATCCCTTGGCGCCTCATATTCCCCTTTCCCCCTCTCCTTCCCAAATTCCCCCTATCCCTAATATCCTTTCAGTTTACTTCCTTTTCTATTTTTTCTTTGCATTACCTTATATTTAATCACACTTCGTAAATATTTTTATCACTAAGCCTGTTAAGCCTATTTATTCCCCATTCTTTGAATTCATGATAAAAACATTTTAAACCACACATTTTCAAGATGACAGGTTTCCTTTGATGTGTATGGTCTATTCTCCCAGCAGAGGAGTACAATAGGCCTGATCATGTACTTAGCAGGAAATAATTCAGTAACAGATGAGTCTGACAGCTGCTTATTCCCCTCTTCCTATATAAATGTATGATCAACCTATAGAAGCTTGGGAGCAATAGCTGTTGGCAGAACAGCTGTGTAATGTGTATAGTCAGCTATCAATTTTACAGAAAATTACACCACATGCATAAACTGGAGACAGCATGGAGTGTTGTAGCAGAGTTTATTTTTCAAACATGGCCTCCCGCAGAAAAGCCAGCTGGACACATGCAACAGGAATAGTAAAGTGGATATATAGAAAGAAAGAGAAGAGAAAAGAAGAGAGGGGGCTGGGGGAAGAGAAATAAATGAGGAAACACACATACACACACCCACACTACAAGACAGTGCAACGGCAATGCTGCTACACTGCTGCAGTAATATAATTACAGACATTAAAACCGGTGGGAAATCCACAATAGAATCCCCCCCATGTAGCTTTGGTACAGTCATATTAAGCCCCTCCCCACCCATTCAACAACTCTTGGCTCCACCCTCCCATAGGAAGGAGGCAGTCACAAATTGATCTGGCGTTTAACGGATAATGCATTAAAACTGCATCTATAGACCCATTTATATGAACAGTCCTGAAGACACGCAGAACCTTGATCATCAACTCTGTAGCCAAGACGACGCATGGCAAAAACTTCCTCCACATAGAAAATCGTCCTCTGCGCTTTTCCCACCTTCACATGCAATCAACTGTGGTAGCACCAGCCATAGAACAATGCTGTTCCTGTCCCTAATTTCACGTGCAAATTTCCAATCTTTCTTTTCTTTTTTTTGGGGAGGGGGGGGGGGGGGGGGGGATTTTTTTTTAAAAATGCCCAAGATTTCAATAACTTACACCTGTCCCTCACCTTGCGGCAAACATGAATACCATATACAAGTCATGGTTGGTTCATCCACGTCATCCTGAGCTAGCAGAGGGCAGCGGCAAGAACCGCTCCTCTGCCCCATTTTTAGTCTTTGTGGTGGAAGCACCAAAGAATCTTTTTATCTCCCTCAAATACTACCGTTACCATAAGCAGATACACGTATAAATAGACGTCTTCACAGCATATTACAGTGCACCACATCTACCTGCAGCAAGTCTCTAAAGGTTGCTCTGCTTCCGCTGTGCTGTGAATTTCTTGCTCACATATTAGATAATTTTCAGGCTAAAGCTGGAGGCCATTAAAAGCCTACCTGAAGAACCCTTGGTATTTCATAGCCATATCTGATAGGGATAAGAAGAGCTTAACAAGTAGTTCATAAATAAAGGCAAGGACACCAAGAGCAAGATGGCCATCCATTGTAGAGACTATAGTGGAGCCTCTTCAATTTCTACTGAAGTCTCAATGTCATAGTCAGAAGCAATGTCTCCTAAGACTTACTCGTGGTCTTCCAATAGTTTTATCTCACTAAAGAAAGTAGATACTAACGTAGCGCTATGAAGGCAACGGAACAGAAGCAGGAAAATAAAATATCTGAATATCGGAGTCCATTCTTTTATCGCAACCAAGGCTTGGTGGTCGTGGTGTGACTCAACGACATGCCAAACGTTTATAATTAAATAAATATATATAGAGCACCCCCATCATGGAAAGTGACAACCTCATTAAGGACCAGATGAATAGGCTTCTAGATCTTAAAAGTTGCTGAAGGAAAGCCTAAAGTATATAGTTCATAAAACAACCAACGGTGGTATGCTCAGACGTACGTCTTTCCACACGTGGGGGTCTTGCAAGAATCTTCCAACTCTGATGCAGAGTCCCTAAAGAAAGAAGGGCAGTAATGTGTGATTGATGACATCTCATAATATAAAGGGGATTCTTCAATCCAGGTTGCAAAGTGTTTGGGGTAGGTTGAAAAGGGGGAAAAATATGGTGAGGGAGTGGACCTCCCCTTGCGGGAAGAAAGTTCAGAAAAATCCCCAATACACCACATAATATATGATTATCCATTTTTGAGTCTAAAAGCCACATCTGGAGATGATGGTGGGGAGGGGGCAGTCCTCCCCTCCCATGCCAGATGCTACCTGCTGAAAAAAGATAGATTTTGGGGACTGAGGACGGTGCTGCTTCTTGGAGACTCTGTCTGAGCCATGACGTCCTGGAACCAGGAAGCTACATCTACCTCCTGTGTCTCATACTGACGCAAAAATGGGTGCTCCTGCAAGACAACATAGAGATATCATTATGGGGAAGGATTAAAAAACAAAAACAACAATAGACATTGTCAAAGGTGTACTCCAATCTCAGAATGAGTAGATATGACATAAATGTTCAAGATGGAAATACCATTTTAATGGAGAAACCCTCCACTTTGGTTTTGGGGAGGGTAATTACGTTATAGGATGGGATGGGAAGATAGTGCAGATAGAGACCGGGGGCGAGATAATGGGACTGGGGGAGGAATGGTAGGAGGGACTAGAACAGTTCATAAGGAAAGGTGTAGGGTAAAAAATATACATAAACCTCTCAAATGTATGTATACTAATGCCACAAGCCTGACTAAACTGGAATTAGTGATGTGTGAGGAGGACTATGACATAGTGGGAATGACAGACATGGCTGGATGATAGCTATGACTGGGCAGTTAATGTACAGGGTTACAGTCTGTTTAGAAAGGATCGTCAAAACCGGAGAAGGGGGAGGGGTCTGCCTTTATGTAAAGTCCTGTCTAAAGTCCACACTCCGTGAAGATATAAGTGAGGGACATGAACATGTGGAGTCATTGTGGGTAGAAATACATGGAGGCAAAAACAAAAATAAATTACTAATAGGAGTTTATTATAAACCACCTCCATTAACAGGCTCGCTGGAGTATTTAGGAATTATAATTAGTCCGGTGATACAAGAGTACATTAAATTGAATATTCTCCCTACTATCGAGAAATTCAAAGCCCAAATCAGCATATGGCAAAAATTATCTCTTAGTAAAGTAGATAGAATAGCATTGATCAAAATTATCCTTTTACCGCAGACACTATACAGGATCACCGCTTGCCCAATTTGGATCGAGGACTTTTTTTTTAATCGATTGGAACGTCTTTTTAATTTTATCTAGGGCAGAAAGAGAGTGAGGATTAAACAAAAATATCTATGGCTCTCTGAGGATGAAGGTTTATCCCTCACTTTTCTCCAGGGTTACTACTTGGCCACCCAGACCCAGTGGTATATGAGTGGTCTTGGGAACATCTGTGGACACCTTACCCAGGAATACCCAGGTCCTAAACAGAATATATTTTATATCTTAGAAACTGGATTTATGGGTACGAGAGGAAAATACTGCCTTATCAGCAAGACAATGCAATTGGTATGGAATAAGATCAAATCCATATTAGGTATATCGCATACTCTAAACTTCACTCCCCTATAGCACAATAAAAATTTTAAGGCATTTCAAGTAATGGAGGATAGTAGGTTTTGGGAAAAGACTGGTATCACGTTGGTTGATCACATGGTTTCTTTGGGGCACATTAAAAAGATAAAAGATTTAATAGGGAATAATATAGGTGACCCCCTTGCCAGGTTTAGGTATAGTCAGCTTAAACACGCTTTTTTATGCACTAAGACAAAAAAACTTTTTTTGGTAAAAGCACACGATTTCACAGAATTTTGTTATAAGTTTAATAAGAATAAGTTTTCTATTGCACAGATATATAGAAAAATTAGGAATAATTTAAGCACGATTGTTAAACTTAAGAGCAAAGTAAAATAGGAACAAGAGATAAGGACGAATAATACTATCAATTAGGAAATGTATACAAAAATGTTAAGAAATCCTCACTGTCTAGTTTCCATAGGTTAATTCAGTTTAGGCTACTTTCACACTAGCGTTCGGAGCGGATCCGTCTGATGTTTCATCAGACGGATCCGCTCCGATAATGCAGACGTTCGCATCCGTTCAGAACGGATCCGTCTGCATTAAAACTTAGAAAATTTTCTAAGTATGAAAGTAGCCTGAGCGGATCCGTTCAGACTTTACATTGTAAGTCAATGGGGAACAGATCCGCTTGAAGATTGAGCCATATGGTGTCATCTTCAAGCGGATCCGTCCCAATTGACTTACATTGTAAGTCTGGACGGATCCGCTCGCCTCCGCACGGCCAGGCGGACACCCGAACGCTGCAAGCAGCGTTCAGGTGTCCGCTCACTGAGCGGAGCGGAGGCTGAGCGCTGACAGGCGGATGCATTCTCAGTGGATCCGCCTCCATTGAGAATGCATTAGGACTGGACGGATGCGTTCGGGGCCGCTCGTGAGCCCCTTCAAACGGAGCGCACGAGCGGACACCCGAACGCTAGTGTGAAAGTAGCCTTAATAAACTTCACCGACTGTACTATATCCCCACTATGTTATGCAAGTACTATTATACCTTTACGCATAGGTGTCAGAAATGTGATAGTAAGCAAGCGGACTTCTTGCATCTGAGCTGGTCCTGTCCGGTAATTCAGTCCTTCTGGAGTAAGATATTTGTAGAACTCAGGAGAAGATCATAATACAATCCCACCCTGAACATGGTCTCTGCGGTGTTGGGTCTCCTTCCCCCATCCATAGACCCTCAAACTCAAGGGGACCTATTATGGATGAAGGCCCTAATGTTAGCCAGAGTTATAATAGCTAGGAACTGGGGGGCGAATAGGCAACCTGAGAGAATAGAATGGTTTTTATTTAATTAACAAGGTCAAAGAATGAGAGACTCGCTGTACGAGGACTTCGGCAGAAAAGGCTATGGGAAGCAACTTGGAAGGATTGGGCCTGAGTGCCTGTGTTTTTTTTTGTTTTTTTTCTTCTCTTTTCTTTCTGTTTGCTGGTCTCTCCTCTGCATCCGAGAAAGGGGGTGGGGTAAAAAATAAATAAATAAACCCACCTAATATACCAGAGTCCACAGAAAATCTTCTACTAAACAAGATAGACGAGGCGGCAAATCATAATGGAGGTGGTTATTATGGGGGACTTCAACTACCCAGATATAGACTGGGAAACTGAAACTTGTATATCTCATAAAGGAAACAGATTCTTGGCAATAACCAAAGACAATTACCTCTCCCAACTGGTTCAGGACCCGACTAGAGGGACGGCCATACTGGACAGTATTAACCAATAGACCTGACAGAACAACAGATGTGTACAGTCGTGGCCAAAAGTTTTGAGAATGACACAAATATTAGTTTTCACAAAGTTTGCTGCTAAACTGCTTTTAGATCTTTGTTTCAGTTGTTTCTGTGATGTAGTGAAATATAATTACACGCACTTCATACGTTTCAAAGGCTTTTATCGACAATTACATGACATTTATGCAAAGAGTCAGTATTTGCAGTGTTGGCCCTTCTTTTTCAGGACCTCTGCAATTCGACTGGGCATGCTCTCAATCAACTTCTGCGCCAATTCCTGACTGATAGCAACCCATTCTTTCATAATCACTTCTTGGAGTTTGTCAGAATTAGTGGGTTTTTGTTTGTCCACCCGCCTCTTGAGGATTGACCACAAGGTCTCAATGGGATTAAGATCTGCGGAGTTTCCAGGCCATGGACCCAAAATGTCAACGTTTTGGTCCCCGAGCCACTTAGTTATCACTTTTGCCTTATGGCACGGTGCTCCATCGTGCTGGAAAATGCATTGTTCTTCACCAAACTGTTGTTGGATGAAGTTGCTGTTGGAGGGTGTTTTGGTACCATTCTTTATTCATGGCTGTGTTTTTGGGCAAAATTGTGAGTGAGCCCACTCCCTTGGATGAGAAGTAACCCCACACATGAATGGTCTCAGGATGCTTTACTGTTGGCATGACACAGGACTGATGGTAGCGCTCACCTTTTCTTCTCCGGACAAGCCTTTTTCCAGATGCCCCAAACCATCGGAAAGAGGCTTCATCGGAGAATATGACTTTGCCCCAGTCCTCAGCAGTCCATTCACCATACTTTCTGCAGAAGATCAATCTGTCCCTGATGTTTTTTTTGGAGAGAAGTGGCTTCTTTGCTGCCCTTCTTGACACCAGGCCATCTTCCAAAAGTCTTCGCTGTGCAGATGCGCTCACACCTGCCTGCTGCCATTCCTGAGCAAGCTCTGCACTGGTGGCACTCCGATCCCGCAGCTGAATCCTCTTTAAGAGACGATCCTGGCGCTTGCTGGACTTTCTTGGACGCCCTGAAGCCTTCTTAACAAGAATTGAACCTCTTTCCTTGAAGTTCTTGATGATCCTATAAATTGTTGATTGAGGTGCAATCTTAGTAGCCACAATATCCTTGCCTGTGAAGCCATTTTTATGCAACGCAATGATGGCTGCACGCGTTTCTTTGCAGGTCACCATGGTTAACAATGGAAGAACAATGATTTCAAGCATCACCCTCCTTTTAACATGTCAAGCCTGCCATTTTAACCCAATCAGCCTGACATAATGATCTCCAGCCTTGTGCTCGTCAACATTCTCACCTGAGTTAACAAGACGATTACTGAAATGATCTCAGCAGCGAAATGCAGTGGAAAGGTTTTTTTGGGATTAAGTTAATTTTCACGGCAAAGAAGGACTATGCAATTCATCTGATCACTCTTCATAATATTCTGGAGTATATGCAAATTGCTATTATAAAAACTTAAGCAGCAACTTTTCCAATTTCCAATATTTATGTAATTCTCAAAACTTTTGGCCACGACTGTAGGTTAGGGGGACACCTGGGAAATAGTGACCATAAAGTAATAACCTTCCAATTATCATTCAAAAGAGCTTTTCTTCAGGGAGGAACAAAAATACCAAACTTCAAAAAAGCTAAATTTAGCCAACTAAGAGAGGCCATAGGCCTAACTAACTGGGACAAAGTCCTCAAAAATAAAAAAATACAGCCACAAAATGGGATATTTTTAAAAGCATCCTTTTTACACAATAAAAGCACACAGAGCTATGTGGACTGGGTATTGCAGATGTGCTAGCGGCCATCTAGCAACCCATGTCCTCAGCTCTATACATCAAATCCCGGTGACAGGTTCCCTTTAATTTCCAAAGAGAGCAAAACTAACCCTAAAATGTTTTTTAATTATATAAATGGTAAAAAGTGTAAATCTGAAGGTGTTGGCCCTTTACAGAGTGATAAGGGTGGAGTTGCAGAGAGCGATGAGGAGAAAGTAAAGCTATTAAATATTTTTTTCTCCACTGTATTCACTGAAGAAATTAAACTGTCAGATGAAATGCAGAATGTAAAAGTTAATTCCCCATTAAAAGTTCCCTGTCTGACCCAGGAAGAAGTACAGCGGCGTCTTAAAAAGATTAAAATAGACAAAATCGCCAGGACCAGATGGCATACACCCCCATATTTTAAGAGAATTAATGTCATAGCCAGACGCTTATTTCGGATATTTACAGACTCTATACTGACAGAGAGTGTTCCACAGGATTGGCGCATAGCAAATGTGGTGCCATTATTCAAAAAAGGGTAAAAAAAAACAGAGCCCAGAAACTATAGGCCGGTACGTTTAACATCTGACGTGGGTAAACTATTTGAAGGTTTTCTAAGAGATTCTATCTTGGAGTACCTCAATGAAAATAAGCAAATAACGCCATCAAGCGCTGCGGAATATAGTAGCGCTATATAAATGCATAAAATAAAGAAAAATAAATATCAGCATGGCTTCATGAGGGATCGGTCATGTCAAACTACTTTAATCAGTTTCTATGAGGAGGTAAGTTCTAGACTTGACAGCAGCAAATCAATGGATGTCGTATATCTGGACTTCTCCAAAGCATTTGACACTGTACAGCATAAAAGGTTAGTATATAAAAGGAGAATGCTTGGACTAGGGGAACATGTCCGTATGTGGGTAAGTAACTGAGTGATAGAAAACAGAGGGTGGTTATTATTGGTACACACTCAGATTGTCTCACTGTCACTAGTGGGGTACCACAGGGGTCAGTATTGGGCCCTATTCTCTTCAATATATTTATAAATTATCTTATAGAAGGCTTGCATAGTAAAATATCAATTTTTGCAGATGACACTAAACTGTGTAAATTAATTGACACGGAAGAGGACAATATACTGCTACAGATGGATCTGGATAGATTGGAGGGCTTGGGCAGAGAAGTGGCAGATGAGGTTTAACACTGACAAATGTAAGGTTATGCACATGGGAAGGAATAATGCAAGTCACCCGTACATACTAAATGGTAAAACACTGGGTAACACTGACATGGAAAAGGACCTAAGAATTTTAGTTAACAGCAAACTAAGCTGTAAAAACCAAGGCCAGTAAGATAATGGGTTGCATCAAAAGGGGCATAGATGCCCGTGATAAGAACATAGTCCTACCACTTTACAGATCACTGGTCAGACCACACATGGAGTAGTGTACAGTTCTGGGCTCCTGTGAACAAGGCAGACATAGCAGAGCTGGAGAGGGTTCAGAGGAGGCCAACTAAAGTAATAACTGGAATAGGGGGACTACAGTACCCTGAAAGATTAAGAGGGTTATTCACTTTAGAAAAAAGACAACTGGAGATCTAGTAACTATGTATAAATATATCAGGGGTCAGTACAGGGATCTCTCCCATCATCTATTTATCCCCAGGACTGTGACTGTGACGAGGGGACATCCTCTGCGTCTGGAGGAAAGAAGGTTTGTACACAAACATAGAAGAGGATTCTTTACGGTAAGAGCAGTGAGACTATGGAACTCTCTGCCTGAGGAGGTGGTGATGGTGAGTACAATAAAGGAATTCAAGAGGGGCCTGGATGTATTTCTGGAGCGTAATAATATTACAGGCTATAGCAACTAGAGAGGGGTCGTTGATCCAGGGAGTTATTCTGATTGCCAAATTGGAGTCGGGAAGGAAATTTTTTTCCCCTTAAGTGGCGAAAATTGGCTTCTACCTCACAGGGTTTTTTACCTTCCTCTGGATCAACTTGCAGGATAACAGGCCGAACTGGATGGACAAATGTCTTTTTTCGGCCTTATGTACTATGTTACTATGAGGTTATACCAGAGCGTTTTACACTCCAAATGGAATCAGTTCATTGCCAGCTCAACTTCAATAGGACAATATGAAAATCCACCTAATCTGAGATTTGTCAATTCATTCTAATCGGGGGGCTTTTAAGACACCAAAGACAACACATTTACAAGTAAAGCACAAAATACTAGATCCACACTCACCAGAAGCTTATTGTACTTTGGCCTCTTTCTGTGATCTTTAGTAAGACTGAGGGGGGAAAAATAAAATAAAATACTATAAATTAGTACAAAATCACTAAATCTACCATCTGAACACACTCTACTCCAGTATAAATGAAAAAAAAAACTGCTGTTGAGTCAGCCAACAGTCAGATAAAAGGGAATAGTCTTACATACCAATCTTTGACAAAAGACTGAAAGAAAGGTGAAAAGCCCATATTATGGGGGAGAACTGGAGGTTCTTCTTGAAGAACTTTGGTGAGAACTTCAAAGTCTGTCTTGCAGTTCTTGTAGGGGAACTGCCCTGTTGCCAACTCCACCTACAAAGGAATAAGTAAATGGATTTAGACACTTGAATATGAATGAATACAAAGAAACCAAACAGTGGTTGAACGACAGGACTTTCATCTTACCAATGAGATCCCAAGACTCCACACATCTGCTCGGATGTCATAGTCTGGTTTCGTTGGATCCGGAGGATCAATTCTCTCAGGCTAAAGAAAAAAAAAAAAGGTTAAACTAATAAAGTAATAAAGATACTTGTATTGATCAATTACTTTCCTTAGGGCAGTGCTTCTCAATTATTTTCTGTCATGCCCCCCCCTAGGAAGAAGAAAACATTTCGCGCCCCCCGCGCGACTGTAAATAGTATCATTTGTCTATAAAATTGTTAGAAGTACACCTCTGCATAACACTATCCTTATTAACGTATAAGAGAATAAAAAAAGAAAGAAATGTGGATCGGACACACACTTATGGGGGGGATCTGTGGATGACGGACACTTATGGGGGGGGGGATCTGTGGATGACGGACACTTATGGGGGGGGGGATCTGTGGATGACGGACACTTATGGGGGGGGGGGATCTGTGGATGACGGACACTTATGGGGGGGGGGGGTCTGTGGATGACGGACACTTATGGGGGGGGGGGATCTGTGGATGACGGACACTTATGGGGGGGGGGGATCTGTGGATGACGGACACTTATGGGGGGGGGGATCTGTGGATGACGGACACTTATGGGGGGGGGGATCTGTGGATGACGGACACTTATGGGGGGGATCTGTGGATGACGGACACTTATGGGGGGGGGGGGATCTGTGGCTGGCACTGATACAGGGGGATCTGTGGATGGCACTGTTATATATGTGCCATCCACAAACCCCCCACCCCATAACAGTGCCATCCACAGTTCCCCCCCAGCCCATAACAGTGCCATCCACAGACCCCCACACCTTAACTGTGCCATCCACAGATTCCGTGTGCCCGCCGCCGCCGTTTAAAGTTATTAAACATGCCCCCCTCACTCCTAATAGTAGCGTATATCAGAATTTCTTCTGTATAATGCCGGTAGGCAGGCCGGGCGGCCGGCGCGTCCCTCAGTGACGTCACTTGTCTGCGCCGCCTGCTTCATTCATAAAGCAGGCGGCACAGGCACGTGACATCACTGAGGGACTCGCCTGCCGCCCGGCCTGCCTACCGGCATTATACAGAAGAAATTCGCACACCCCAAAGGCCGGCCCTGAACGAGCCCCCCTCTACGGAGCCTGGCGCCCCCCCTGGGGGGCGCGCCCCACTATTTGAGAAGCACTGCCTTAGGGTAAAGATGGGACGGCAGAGGAACATAAGTCAACTGCAAACTCAGCTCTATTAACAAAATAGGAGGGAAGCACTATAAAAACATTAGGTTAGACACTTGCTGTATGAAGCAAGTCTTAAAGTGAAGAACCACCCTTGAATACCATATTTTCCGCTTCAAAAGGTTAAGAATGCAGGCCGAATATGGCCAGATCTTTTTTTCCTGATGCTAAACTTCAAATCCCCTGTTTAGGTACAGACCTAAAACTTAAAAGGGGTTCTGCACTTTCATTTAACTTATGATCTATCCTCTGGATAGATCATCAGCGTCTGATAGGCGGGGGTCCGACATCTGGGACCCCCGCCGATCAGCTGTCTGAGAAGGCAGCGGCGCTCCAGCAGCGCCGCGGCCTTTTCACTGTTTACTGCTGGGCCGCCGGCCCACTGACGTCACGACTAGTATCAACTTGCGTGGGCGCGGCTAAGCTCTGTTCACTTGAATGGAGCTTAGCCGCGCCCACGCTAGTTGATACTAGTCGTAACGTCAGTGGGCCAGCGGTAAACAGTGAGAAGGCCGCGGCGCTGCCTTCTGAAACAGCTGATCGGCGGGGGTCCCGGGTGTCGGACCCCTGCCGATCAAAAGCTGATGATCTATCCAGAGGATAGATCATCAGTTATATGAAAGTGCAGAACCCCTTTAATACTCGGGATGTCAGCAGCCACCACTAGAGGGAGCTTACTGCATGATGGAATACACCAATCTCGATAACCGTAATCACACCCCTCTCTCACCGCCATGTAAGCAGCACAACCCGCACTTCTGGTTTTGGCCTTGGAGTCCACTAGGCGACCGCTTATGCCGAAGTCACAAAGCTTAATCTGTCCACTGGCATCCAGCAAAATATTGGAAGGCTTGACATCCCTGTGTATGACGCCATGCTTTTCCTTCAGATAGTACAAAGCATTCACAATCTGGAAAGATACAGAGAAGACTCGTCAGATCCACCTGCTGGCAATACACCATCGGATTCAGCACCTATAACAGGGCACATCATCACTCACCGCTACCGTCATCTTTCCCAGGATGCTCTCTGGGATGGGCCCCTGAATCCTCTTCTTCAGCTTTTCTGCACATGTCCCCATCAGCTCCATCGCGATGAACACATCTGTCTGGAAAGTCAGCACAAGCAAAAAAATAAAAGGGATTGTACAAGATAGAAAAACATGGCTGCCAATGCCACAACTGTCCAGGGGCTGTATATTGTACTGCAGCTCATAAAGCAACAGCCCATACAACCAATGAACAGACATCATGCTCTTTGTGGAGATTGTGCCCCCTACCTAAGACCCGGCTGCTATCTACACTCTTCTGACTTTAATATCTGCTCCACTGGGTTGGATTTACATTTGTAATTTTCTGCCACGGATTTCTGCATAGTGGATCAAATACACAGAAAAAATCTGCATGTGCCACATGAGGACGTCACCCTTTGCAATGCAAACTGTAGGCCATCTTAGAATCCACCCTCAAAAGGTGCTGTCCCACAAGAACAGGGAGGGTTCGACCGCTGGGGCCCCCACAAGAACGAGATCCCATGGTCCCTGCTTGAATGGAGCAGCAGATATGCATACATGTCTAACGCTCCATTAAATTATACAGGACTTTTGGAAATTGCCAAGTACAGGGGCTTGACCATCTCTGGTAGCCTCATATGTGCAACGCCTGCTCCATTCAAACAAGAGAGCACGGGCCCCTGTTCTCATGAATGGCAGAGGCCCAGTTGTTAGACGACTCCCCCCCCCCCCGGCGCTCAGAAGCTTATTCCCAGGCATCCTCAAACTGTGGCCCTCCAGCTGTTGCAAAACTACAAATCCCAGCATGCCCGAACAGCCTACATGTATCAGCCTAAAGCAGGGCATTGTGGGAGTTGTAGTTTTACAACAGCTGGGGGGACGCAGTTTGAGGATGCCTGCCCTATCCCGTGCATAGGTTGTCATAATAGGACAACCCCTTTAAGAGCCTCCATACACTACAGGGCATTATTAGCTGAATGCTTTCGGCTTGGACCAGGAGCTCGGCTTTCTCCTCTCACTTCACTGAAAACACAAGCATGCATGGGAGAGAGCCGACAGCTACTAAAAGTGTATGGACACCTGTAGAGCACAGCTATAATAAGCGGGTCCAGGTTACCTGCATGGCAGCATAAGCCTCAAAGAATTGGCAAAACACACGGCTTTGTCATCGGTGGCTCAGGCGGCTACTCCCATCCCCCATGCTCTACACTACATCTCACTGTGCTCAGTGTAGCTGCCATTTATAAGCACACGCTTACAGTTGCTGACCCCGCAGGTACAATGCAATCTACTTTATGAGAACCATGATGACAAATGACACAAAAGCATTTAGGGCTATAATAAATGCTTACATTTGTAATGAAGGTGCCGTAACACTGGACAATGTAAGGGCAGTCGTGGCTCTTCAGCACCACATCCAGGTCCATCAAGATCCTTTTATTCTCTTCCTTGTTACCAGAACGACGCATTTGCTGGAAACCAAAACGAGATTATTAATAAGACCAGTAACGTAATAACACACCAGGGGCCAGTCTTATTACAGATGAGATGAAAAGCAGCTATCGCCTTTGTTTGGGCCAAGACAGAGCTGAGGCAGGTTTCCTCCAGATTCCCCCCCTGTGGCTGGGACACCCCCACCAGCAGAACCGGTCACAGATCAGGACACAATGACTAAAGGGTGTATTCGACAGGTAAGCAATCATCTTGCAGTGTAATACTGCTGCCAATTGCCCGATGAACGTGCAAACTCTTGTTTGTTGGGCAATCCAGATCTTACAGCATGCTGAAAGCCAAGGATTTGCCGGCGGCAGATCGTGCTTTCTTATCACGATCTGCCACCGACACATCACTGTAGTGCATGGGGATGAGCGATGGCATAACAATCTCTCCTCCCCATGCTGGGGAGGAGATCGCTGCATGTAATAGCAGCGGTCTCCTCAGCAAGTGAGCAGTCAATTAGTGAGAGGGAACGCTTCCCTCCCGATCGTTCCGTTCGTACATATATTCGTTAATCCCCCCCCCATGCAAGCAGAAGATTATTGCCGACATGAGGGCTGCCGACCAATGACAACATTTAGTATAAAAGATGACGGCAAACAAGCAAATTATCGGGGTTCTTTTATACCATACTAATGGTCGGGCAGATTGTCAGAGACAAACGCTGTGTAAAAGTGCTGCTGATCACCCAATGAATGAGTGAAAGGCTCGTTCATTGGGTGAAACAATCGTTCACCTTAATCGTTGTTCCTGAGCAGCAGATCGTGCCATCTAAACAGCACCATGAAACAATGATTCTGTATAGGGACAAGAAATGGCATTAGCGATCAGTTTCCATCCTGACAATCACCTGCTCCATCGGGCTGTATAAACCGGCCTTAAAGGGGTTGTCCAACTAAAAAAAAATATTCTACAGTTTGCAAACCAGCACCTGGATCTGAATACTTTTGTAATTACGTGTGAAATTTTGTATAGCTACTGAGTTATTCAATAAAATGTATCTGTATAGAGCCACTTAATTTCTCATTTCTTTGACCCGCTCTCTGAGATGGCCGCACATGCTCAGTTTCATCTTTCAACTGCCTTCTGAGCTGTGATAGGGAGAGCATGGACACGCCCCCTGAGCTGTGATAGGGAGAGCTGAGACACGCCCCCTGAGCTGTGATAGGGAGAGCTGAGACACGCCCCCTGAGCTGTGATAGGGAGAGCTGAGACACGCCCCCTGAGCTGTGATAGGGAGAGCTGAGACACGCCCCCTGAGCTGTGATAGGGAGAGCTGAGACACGCCCCCTGAGCTGTGATGGGGAGAGCATGGACACGCCCCCTGAGCTGTGATGGGGAGAGCTGAGACACGCCCCCTGAGCTGTGATGGGGAGAGCTGAGACACGCCCCCTGAGCTGTGATAGGGAGAGCTGAGACACGCCCCCTGAGCTGTGATAGGGAGAGCTGAGACACGCCCCCTGAGCTGTGATATGCAGAGCTGAGACACGCCCCCTGAGCTGTGATATGCAGAGCTGAGACACGCCCCCTGAGCCGCAGAAAAGACACTCCCCTTGAAATAAATGAATGGGGAGATCTCTGGATCCATGTGAGGTACAGGGCTGGTTCTAGCTTTGTTAGGAAGAGGTTGTCATGTGCTGTATGACGTCTGGTTTTAATTTTTTTACATTATTCGTGGGATAACCCCTTTATATAACCAGACCCCTGTATAAACAGTTTGATGAGCGTAAACTAATGGAGACCGCTCTGGTAACAGATTACATCATCAGTTACCTTCACAGCAATGACGTGTCCAGTCTTCTTAAATCTCATCTTCCAGACTTGTCCACACGTCCCACTGCCGATTTCACCCAAATTTTCCAAGTCATTGATATCTGCCTGGTATTTCTAGATTTAAGAAAAATCACAAGTTAGTGGGCATCTCCAACATTGTGCCGCTTAAGTAATATCACCTAACACAAAACATATGGCTAGGAGAGAGCGTTCTCCTGCTTCTACCCATCTCATTACTCACTGACTGACAAGGCAAACAAATAAGATCCACTTTAACCCCTTAAGGACCCATGACGTAGCTGTACGTCATGGGTCCGATCCCTAAACATGGCGCCCGCTCGCGCGTGCAGCAGGCGCCTTAGCAACAGCGTCTCTGCTATTTTAAATAGCAGAGACCCATGGCACATGTATGCGATCAGCCATAAGGCTGATCGCATACATCTTACCTTTCAGATGCAGTGGTCAAATGTGACCGGTCCGGTAACAGCGTTCCCCAGCTGAGATCGGGGGACCTGTTACCTCGATCTAATTGACCGAAGCCCCAAGCCGGCTTTAGAGTCAATTAGATGTATATATCAATACAGGCCACTAGGTGGCAGCCTTGTATTGATATAGTGCAATTGAAGTCTTCAATGATGGCTATTTAGCCATCACTGAAAACTATGGGCAATCGAATGATTGCCAGTTATTGTCACCCAAGGTGACAAAAAAAAAAGTAAAAAAAAAAAAATCACCCTCCTTTTCCTTAAAATAAAAATACTTAACCAGCGTGCGAAAATGCCCATACTATTAAAATATAGCAATATTAATGGCATACGGCAAATGGGTAGCGGGAAAAAAAAAATAAAAACAGCCAATTTGCCATTTTTTGTCACTTTAACTACCCAATAAATTTTTTTTTATAAAAAGTGATCAAAAAGTCACACACACTTAAAATTGGTATCACTGAAAATAACAGATCATCCCGCAAAAAATGAGCCATTACACAAAGGTTTAAAAAAAAAATTCAGTATTGAAACGCAAAAAAAATTATACAAGTGTGGTATCGTTGGAACCGTACTGACCTGGAGAATGAAAATAACAGGTCAATTTTACCGGATAGTGTACAGTGTTAAAATAAAATAAAAACCTTTATCAGAATTGCTATTTTTCCCCAATTCTACCCCATTTGGATTTTTTTTCCAGCTCCCTACTACATGGTATGCAACCGTAAATGGTACCATTAGAAAGTACAACCTGTCCCGCAAAAAATAAGCCCTCATAAGGCTATGTGAATGGAAAAATAAAAAAGTTAGGACTATGGGACTGCGGGGAGTGAAAAACAGAAACGCAAAAATCCCAGGGTCCTGAAAGGGTTAATAATCATCTCTATGGGACTAAAATGATCAGTTTTAAACAGATGGATGGAAAGGTTTCTATTTTTTTTATTGTAGCTTAGTGGGATCCTGGGTTCAAATCCAGCCAAGGACACCATCTGCACGGAGTCTGTTTCTCCGGTTACCTCCCGGACTCCAAAAGCATACAGGTTCACCTGCTTCCTATGGAGTAGGACCTACTGTGTTTTTGTGTCTGAGATTATATTGTGAGCCCCATGTAATACACAGCCATGCAGTGTCCGGCACTGCTCTTTCTTATTGTATATCTCAGAATCTACAAAAATACACATACACCAACCGGCCACCATTCGTACTCTCTCTCACCTGCCCATCAATTACAAGATACCCAGTCTGCTTAATAATTTCTTGCAGCTTCTGGTCAATTTCAGTGCTGGAAAAAAAAAAAGGCAGAAAAAAAAAAATAAGACACATACAAAATGCTAGAAAGGCCACAATACTGATCTCTAAGAAAGCCAAATATATCAAAATCAAGCGGCAGCAAAAAAAAAAAAAAAAACAGATGGGAACTGGTGGGTGTATATAAGCGAAGGAAGAATGTGTGACTGATGTACCAGCGTGAAGAGATCACAGCTTCTCATACGGAATTAGAACGCTCCCCGCAATGTCTCTTATAAGTAAAACGTAATCAAACCCCATTTTCTTCAACGAGCCACTAGGTGGCGATATGCCAACTCTTTCCATCCTCCAGAGTGCCCTCCATGTCCATATGCCCCGATAAGCCATTCACATTACTGCTGTATAAATTTTCAAGATCTCTGCTTGCCGACAGTAGAAATCTTTCTAACATCCAAAGGCTGAATTCCGCTGCAGGCTTCTTGTTACCGAGAGTTTATATTCAATCTTAGTGAGCTAAACTAGGCTGATGAAGGGAAAGAGGCGAGGAGAGAAAAGGGAGAGCAGAGGCGAGGGGAGAAAAGGGAGAGCAGAGGCGAAGAGAGAAAAGGGAGAGCAGAGGCGAAGAGAGAAAAGGGAGAGCAGAGGCGAGGAGAGAAAAGGGAGAGCAGAGGCGAGGAGAGAAAAGGGAGAGCAGAGGCGAGGAGAGAAAAGGGAGAGCAGAGGCGAGGAGAGAAAAGGGAGAGCAGAGGCGAGGAGAGAAAAGGGAGAGCAGAGGCGAGGAGAGAAAAGGGAGAGCAGAGGCGAGGAGAGAAAAGGGAGAGCAGAGGCGAGGAGAGAAAAGGGAGAGCAGAGGCGAGGAGAGAAAAGGGAGAGCAGAGGCAAGGAGAGAAAAGGGAGAGCAGAGGCGAGGAGAGAAAAGGGAGAGCAGAGGCGAGGAGAGAAAAGGGAGAGCAGAGGCGAGGAGAGAAAAGGGAGAGCAGAGGCGAGGAGAGAAAAGGGAGAGCAGAGGCGAGGAGAGAAAAGGGAGAGCAGAGGCAAGGAGAGAAAAGGGAGAGCAGAGGCAAGGAGAGAAAAGGGAGAGCAGAGGCGAGGAGAGAAAAGGGAGAGCAGAGGCGAGGAGAGAAAAGGGAGAGCAGAGGCGAGGAGAAAAAAGGGAGAGCAGAGGCGAGGAGAGAAAAGGGAGAGCAGAGGCGAGGAGAGAAAAAGGGAGAGCAGAGGCGAGGAGAGAAAAGGGAGAGCAGAGGCGAGGAGAGAAAAGGGAGAGCAGAGGCGAGGAGAGAAAAGGGAGAGCAGAGGCGAGGAGAGAAAAGGGAGAGCAGAGGCGAGGAGAGAAAAGGGAGAGCAGAGGCGAGGAGAGAAAAGGGAGAGCAGAGGCGAGGAGTGAAAAGGGAGAGCAGAGGCGAGGAGAGAAAAGGGAGAGCAGAGGCGAGGAGAGAAAAGGGAGAGCAGAGGCGAGGAGAGAAAAGGGAGAGCAGAGGCGAGGAGAGAAGAGGGAGAGCAGAGGCGAGGAGAGAAGAGGGAGAGCAGAGGCGAGGAGAGAAGAGAGAGGAGAGAACATGAAAGAGGAGAGGAGAGGAAATAGAGAAGAGGAAAGAAGTGAGAGAGGGGAGAAAAAGAAAGAGGATAGGAGGAGAGAAGAGGAAAGCGAGGGGACAGATGAAAGAAAGGGAGAGAATGAAGAGGGACACTGCCAGTCAATATTTACACAGCCTACATTTTTGGCTACTTTCACACTAGCGTTCGGAGCGGGTCCGTCTGATGTTTCATCAGACGGATCCGCTCCTATAATGCAGACGTTTGCATCCGTTCAGAACGGATCCGTCTGCATTATAACTTAGAAAAATTTCTAAGTGTGAAAGTAGCCTGAACGGATCCGTCCAGACTTTACATTGAAAGTCAATGGGGGCGGATCCGTTTGAAGATTGAGCCATACTGTGTCATCTTCAAACGGATCCGTCCCCATTGACTTACATTGTAAGTCTGGACGGATCCGCTTGCCTCCGCACGGCCAGGCGGACACCCTAACGCTGCAAGCAGCGTTCAGGTGTCCGCTCGCTGAGCGGAGGCTGAACGCTGGCAGACTGATGCATTCTCAGCGGATCCGCCTCCACTGAGAATGCATTAGGGCTGGATGGCTGCGTTCGGGGCCGCTTGTGAGCCCCTTCAAACGGAGCTCACGAGCGGACACCCGAACGCAGGTGTGAAAGTAGCCTTAGACAGGCTTAGTAAATCTGCCCTAATATATTGTTTGTTGAAAGACAGTCACACTGTTCCTGGTGTCCTGTCTAGAAAGGGTGTGGGGGGTGCTGCAAATAATGTTACCGACCATGTCTCCTACCAGATGTTTCTACGTGATGGCAGAAAGTGGCCGGAGACTGAGGTCAGGCTGTACAATGCTGAAACCACTTCTACAAAGGCTCTTTGCATTCTGATACATTTCCTAAGCTTCCATACACTGCTTATAACCCAGTCAGCAATCACGGCCCAATCACTGGATGCACCCTCTCAAGGCCCTGATGTCGACCAGTTTTGTCTAATTCATAGACCATATGGATCATACGTGGGTTAGGACAAGAAGAGGCTTGTAATAATTGGGTCAGACATTTCTACACCACCATTTATCAGGATACACGCTTACCTCTCCAAGCTCCGCTGTGTCAGGTAGTTGGATTGCGGTATGCTCAACATATGCCGTGGTCGGACTGGCAAGGACGTGTGATGGTGTGTGGGGTTGTCAGGACGAGTGTGTCCATCATTGGCTAGAGGAAGTTGTAAAGCTGCACAAAAAAGTGGTAGAAGGTGGTATGTAGAAGAGAGAAAAAGACTGGCCAACGGAGATAAGCATTGAGCAACAGCAAACGTCCCCGTTACACCTCTGTGCGGCCCCCCGTGTACCCCATTAGTCCTGTTACACCACATGCAATGTTCCCTGTATAAATCTAAATGCTTGCTCTATGTTTAACCCTTCCCCACCTCGTCTCTGGTCGTTAGGTTCTTCTGAGCTCATGCTCCGTACAAAGCCTACATGCGGTGTCCACAGTGCATGCAACATTCCCCCTTCCATGCACAAAGACAGGTGGTAGAGCAATGCCAAGCCTGAGCAGCGGAGGGGATGGGGGACAGACTAAAATGTATACAAAACTGTTAGAACAAGGAGAGAAACAAGGAAAAAAATGTTTTTAAAAAAAAAGCAGAAAAAAAATAAAAATAAAAGCAGTGGTTGCATGTTAAGAAGTGACATGTATGGAGAAGGGGCAGGTTAGCTGGGCCTGGAGCGAGTGAAGAGCTAAGAAGGACAATCCAGTACCTGCTCTCTGGGATGGAGCGGGCGTGGGGCTTAGAGTGATGAGAATAACTGGGGGAAAAATAGGGGAAAAAAAAAATAAAAAATCAACATAAACTACGGAGCAACCTAGGAGATAAAAGGAGACAATGGGGGAAAAGGGACAGAGAACAGTAGGTTCGGTGTATGGACAGAGGTGAATACATGGGGCACATCGTATGAAAATGAAGAACATAAGAATACAGACTGGATGACGAGAAAATGCCCACAGATCATGAAGGAGGTGAACACATGAAATATCACATCGTCAGGCTACACAACTAGAAGGATAGCCTCCCGCTAATGCCACACAGACCAAGAGCGCCATCAGCTGTCCACAGGCATCACCCTGCTCCATATCCTACCAAGGCACAAGATGCCCGTCTACCGCGTCAAGTAAACCTAGGCAAAGCTTGGCCAAGTCACCTCCGACTCCACTAAATGCTACCTGTGACAGACAAATGTTGTGAGGTTCTCCATGGATGCTTTCGTCAGAACACTACCTCTGGTCATAAGTAAACTGAATGCTGGATCCAGTAATGTCCTACCAGACAGACGACCAGATGGATGACCAAAATCATTCTCTGGACGAAGCAGAAAGTCCCCAAAATTTAGTTTTGCTCAAGGTAGGTGACTGGGGGGGGGGGTCTCACAACCTGCATGATCCTCAGGTCTCATTATCACAATCCACCTGGTTAGATAACACCTATGATATCACAGATGGCCACGTGTTGGGCTCCAGAGGAAGTGGTCCTAGTGCAGGGCTGGCCAACCTGTGGCTCTCCAGCTGTTGTAAAACTACAATTCCCACCATGCCCTGCTGTAGGCAGTCTCGGGATGCTGGAAGTTGTAGTTTTGCAACAGCTGGAGAGCCTCAGGTTGGCCATCCCTGTCCTAGTGACTTTTGGGTCCCTGTGAACACTGATAGCTTACCCTTAGGATAGGTGATCAATATTAGACCTGTGGTGGCCCAGCCATGTGAAGGTGCTGCAGCGTTTTTGAGAGCTTTTTGGCCTCCTAAATGTTTCCCTGCGTGCAGTCTACACAGCAGTGGTGCAGGGCAATTACAGCTAAAAATGCAGACCAAGGGCTCATGCACACGACCGTATGTAGTTTGAAGTCCGCAAAAAATACAGATGACGTCCGTGTGCATTCCGTATTTTGCGGAACGGAACAGTTGGCCCCTAATAGAACAGTACTATCCTTGTCCGTAATGAGGACAATACTAGGAACATGTTCTATATTTTTGCGGAACGGACATACGAAAAAGGAATGCACACGGAGTAACTTCCGTTTTTTTTTTTTTTGCGGACCCATTGAAATGAATGGTTCCGCATTCGGTCCGCAACAAAAATTGAACGAACACGGAAAGAAAATACGTTCGTGGGCATGAGACCTAACGCCAAACATCAGCAGAACTCATCTAAAGTACATGAGGGTGCCCAAGCTCCTTCCAACAGCAAGCGCTGCAGGAAAGAAGGATCGGAAATGTTAGATTTAAACATGCCTGACCCTTGGTTCTCACAGGAGATAAGCCACCACCGGGTGTCTGGCAGCGGCTTTCTATACTCTACCCATCCAGAACACATCCACGTGTATGGAAGTGGGGGTCAAGAAGAATAGCTGTTGAAGGTGTACGGCTACCTTAATGAGGTTGTGAAAGAATATGGGGGGGGTCCATTTGGCTGGACCTGTAAAGGAAGGATCGTTCTCCGCTCCTTCTCCTCCAGGCCTCCGACGCTCTGTTGAGCTTCCTCAATATCAACATACGGTTTGCCATTGCTGCAACCAACCACTGGCGGCGGCAAAGACCAGATCCCCTTGCATCATGTGACCATTTATCAAGACGTAAGGGAAGCCGTCACCGCCGCAATATCAAACTGGATGTTTGAGGGAGACCAGCGGAGATCGGGTGCCTGGAGGAGAAAGAACAGGGAAACTCCTCTATTCTTGCACAACCCCTTTATGCCTATAAAGTTAGCACCATAGAAGAACATAGATCAATGCCCCACAGTAGAGGTCACCAGACCCGAGACCAAGAAGGTAAGAATACTGTAGACAAGTATAGACACAAGGGAAGACGTACGGACGACTGCAGTGTTACTCGGCCAGCCTCCGTGGCTTAGCAGTCTATAAGGACAAAGCATCTACCCCCCCGAAGACATGGCATGTACCCTAAGGGTGGAAACGTACCACATGATGAGACCCTAGGGCTTATAGTCGAAACTTTTCTCCCGGGCCATACAAACCACAGGAAACATTCTTGTGGTTTGTATGGCCTCAGCGACCAGATGTCCCACTGTCCAGAATGGGATATTATAAAGTGTGTCCACTGCCCACATCACACGCTCAACCGGTCCCTGCCAGCAGAACAACAACTCTCATCCTGCCTTACTCATCCCATGATCGCTCCTATGCTCTATGGCACCTCTATCTTGTGATCAGTGAAGGGGCTGACCTCTGGGACCCCCAACGACCCCGAGAATGAAGCGGAAAAAAAGTGCTGGTGCAGCACTGTGTCCCCGTCTACACTTTCTCCAGACAATGGTGCCCGCACCGCTGTGCGACGAAGAGACTGTGAAGAAGACACCGCCTTTCAGGAGCACAGGGTGGAGCCCTACTTTATGAGACAAGAAAGCCATTTAATGTTCCTAATTTTTACCAAAAGGCTACAACTGCATTAGCAGAGAGTTGTAAACCCTCTGCCAGAATCCACATGTACAGAGGTATCGCTGGTACATACAGAGTCGGATGGAGCACACCGCTGAGGAGAGCAGAAGGCTCCCCTGTGCCAAGTGTACCTGCCTCCTGAGACTGAGGGCTGAAGATACATCACACGCCAAGAAGTGCCCAAGTTATTCAATCTGTTACAGTGGTGGTCCATGCCCCTGCCACTGGAGTAGTGCTCCTCAGTCACCGCCACACAGGCCGAGGCCTGCTCCCTCCGGCTCTTAAAGAGCCAGTGCATGCGCAACCTAATCTTCCCCTGCCATTGGCTAGCCACCCAGCGGTACTTATGGCACCTTCCCTTGTGGAAACATACCTGAGCAGTAGGTTCTAGCACACTAATGTCCTGCAAAGGTGTGCCGTTTCACATTTGTCTGCGTGTGTACCAACTTCTACCTGACCTGGATTTGACCCCGAGCTGCCTGCTCTGACCTCTGCCATTCTCACCCTGAGCTCCCTGCCCCGACCTCTGCCTGATCTCCATTCTCACCCTGAGGTGCCTGCCCCGACCTCTGCCTGATCTCCATTCTCACCCTTCGCTGCCTGCCCTGACCTCTGCCTTTCTCACCCTGAGCTGCCTGCCCTGACCTCTGCCTGATCTCCATTCTCACCCTGAGGTGCCTGCCCCGACCTCTGCCTGATCTCCATTCTCACCCTTCACTGTCTGCCCTGACCTCTGCCTTATCTCCATTCTCACCCTGAGGTGCCTGCCCCGACCTCTGCCTTATCTCCATTCTCACCCTGAGGTGCCTGCCCCAACCTCTGCCTTATCTCCATTCTCACCCTGAGGTGCCTGCCCCAACCTCTGCCTGATCTCCATTCTCACCCTGAGGTGCCTGCCCCGACCTCTGCCTTATCTCCATTCTCACCCTGAGCTGCCTGCCCCGACCTCTGCCTTATCTCCATTCTCACCCTGAGGTGCCTGCCCCAACCTCTGCCTGATCTCCATTCTCACCCTGAGGTGCCTGCCCCAACCTCTGCCTTATCTCCATTCTCACCCTGAGGTGCCTGCCCCAACCTCTGCCTGATCTCCATTCTCACCCTGAGGTGCCTGCCCCGACCTCTGCCTGATCTCCATTCTCAACCTGAGGTGCCTGCCCCGACCTCTGCCTTATCTCCATTCTCACCCTGAGGTGCCTGCCCCAACCTCTGCCTGATCTCCATTCTCACCCTGAGGTGCCTGCCCCAACCTCTGCCTGATCTCCATTCTCACCCTGAGGTGCCTGCCCCGACCTCTGCCTGATCTCCATTCTCACCCTTCACTGTCTGCCCCGACCTCTGCCTTATCTCCATTCTCACCCTGAGCTGCCTGCCCCGACCTCTGCCTGATCTCCATTCTCACCCTGAGGTGCCTGCCCCAACCTCTGCCTGATCTCCATTCTCACCCTGAGGTGCCTGCCCCGACCTCTGCCTTATCTCCATTCTCACCCTGAGGTGCCTGCCCCAACCTCTGCCTGATCTCCATTCTCACCCTGAGGTGCCTGCCCCGACCTCTGCCTGATCTCCATTCTCAACCTGAGGTGCCTGCCCCGACCTCTGCCTTATCTCCATTCTCACCCTGAGGTGCCTGCCCCAACCTCTGCCTGATCTCCATTCTCACCCTGAGGTGCCTGCCCCAACCTCTGCCTGATCTCCATTCTCACCCTGAGCTGCCTGCCCCGACCTCTGCCTGATCTCCATTCTTAACCTGAGGTGCCTGCCCCGACCTCTGCCTGATCTCCATTCTCACCCTGAGGTGCCTGCCCCAACCTCTGCCTGATCTCCATTCTCACCCTGAGGTGCCTGCCCCAACCTCTGCCTGATCTCCATTCTCACCCTGAGCTGCCTGCCCCGACCTCTGCCTGATCTCCATTCTTAACCTGAGGTGCCTGCCCCGACCTCTGCCTGATCTCCATTCTCACCCTGAGGTGCCTGCCCCGACCTCTGCCTGATCTCCATTCTCACCCTTCGCTGCCTGCCCTGACCTCTGCCATTCTCACCCTTCACTGTCTGCCCTGCCCTCTGCCTTATCTCCATTCTCACCCTTCGCTGCCTGCCCTGACCTCTGCCTGATCTCCATTCTCACCCTGAGGTGCCTGCCCCGACCTCTGCCTGATCTCCATTCTCACCCTTCGCTGCCTGCCCTGACCTCTGCCATTCTCACCCTTCACTGTCTGCCCTGCCCTCTGCCTTATCTCCATTCTCACCCTTCGCTGCCTGCCCTGACCTTGGACTGTTTTTTCAGATCGCACAAACTCAACTGCCCTAATCTCGGCCTGGCCCTGAATATGGTTTTGCCTGTTCCCTTATTACTCCACTATCATTGAACAGAGACTATTTCAAGAGGCAGCAACATGGTGGTTCCCCTGCAGCGGAGACCAGATCCCTGTATAAGGGGTTAAAGGGTGAAGACCAGGGAGGCCACTTAGATAACACCCTTAGGAGTATCCCCAAATCAAATCTGTTCAGTAGACACAGCAGATCCTCATCGTCATAGTCTTGAGAGCTCCACTAATTTCCTGAAGAGGACAGGAAGCCATGCCACCCCCAGCGTTATGCCATTTGGCGTCACGTATGGGTCCCTGCCACGGTCCATGCGGTCCTTCAGGAACAAAGCCCTACAGCCACAGGTCAAGGTCTTCCTCATCTTTATATATTCTAGATCAGTGATGGCTAACCTCCGGCACTCCAGCTGTGGTGAAACTACCACTCCCAGCATGCTCCATTTATTTCTATGGAGTTCTGAGAACAGCCAAGCAAGTGTGCCTCTTGGGGGTCGTAGTTTTACCACAGCCGGAGGTTCGCCATCACTGATCCAGATCATGACCAGAATAACCTGCTCCTCTCTATTTCTTCTAAAAGCGGTGATCTCCATGTGGACGCTGCTTGTCTATCGGGAAGCCAGTGACGAGACAATAGAAACAGTGGAGGGGCCGTCTAGAGTTTTTGGAGTGTCTTAAAATACTATAAAAAAATTCAAAAAACAACATTTCGCTATACTTACCATACAAACTCTGCCTCTAACCAGCGGGTAGTATCTCTCAGTCCAATGTCCGAGCTATGGCCATTCATACCGTCAACGTATCCCAGACCCTCACCCCAATACCCCGAGGACACCCCAAGCAGATACATCCATTAAGTATCTAACCCAGCTGTACGTCACCCACAGTGGGCACCACGATGAGCTGTTCGCTCCCCCCCCCCCCCCCCCCCCGGTATGCCAGCAAAGGACAAAGCGGAGTCCCTGACCACTAGAAGAAGCTGCACGTGGCTAAACGGAGGCCACCGGGCAGGAAACGGCACCGCAGGGACTCCGCGGGTCAACTACACCGCCAACACGAGCGCCGTAGCCTACGCTAGAAGAGCAAGTCCTCTAAATACCGCCGACCACCTCATGGGGCGTTTGTTGTCGCCCAACTCAGCCGTCAAAACGGCCAGACCCTATACCGTTAATGGCGGCGACGTGCTCAATGACATTTTCGCGTCGAGTGCTGGCGTGACTCACAATCTCGCAGCGGATACGTCACAGTGTCTCGGCGCACACAAGGTATAAGCATCTATCAGAATTAATGGCAACGGCGACAACCGCGAAGTAAAAACCGATTAGCAGAATCACATGACACTGACACCCTATAAACGTCACCTCCTAGCCCTGAGCACCCACCCCCAGCTCCTCACAGCCACCTACCGTCCACTACATTCTGATCAGCAGACAGATCCCTGCACCCCTCCCCCATCACTCGGGCCCACCAGCCTCCATTCTCCGCATCCACCTCTCCCCTTGTCTCTTACTGGGCCGGGCACGCTGCGGGCTGATCTCCAGCTCGATCCTCCTTCTCGCTTCTCTGTTCTCCTGCTTGAGCTTCGCCTCCAGACGAGAGAGTTTCTGTTCTAGGGAGGACGCCGCCATCTTCCCTCCGCGCACTAATAATAAACAAACAGCCCAAGGCGCATGCGCGGCAAAGACTGACAGATTCCACTAGGCATGCGCGGCCGGACTGACAGGCGACAACTTGACATCGCCGGGGTATGACTGACAGCTGGCGCTGCGCATGCGTTGAGAATTGGCTTTTACCGCGTTTGCGCCTGAGATGCCGCGCTAGGAAGCTAGTACGCATGCGCATGTTTCCGAGGTCCTCAGATTGTCAGGAATAGCTGCCAGCGGTGCGCATGCGTAACTTGTGGGCTTTGCTTTGAGTATTTTAGGATATAAAATAACTTCTTCCTGGAGGATGAATGAAACAAAACAAACAAAAAAGAAAGTGAATTTTGTTTCACATTTTACTGTTTAGAGGCATGGATTTCTGTGCCTGCTGCTGATCTGCTTGTACCAAATAGGCAGTGCAGCACAATATACCGCCCCAGGAGTGCTAAATACCACAGGGTATACTGCCCCAGGAGTGCTAAATACCACAGGGAAGCACAGTATACTGCCCCAGGAGTGCTAAATACTACAGGGAAGCACAGTATACTGCCCCAGCAGTGCTAAATACCACAGGGAAGCACAGTATACTGCCCCAGCAGTGCTAAATACCACAGGGAAGCACAGTATACTGCCCCAGCAGTGCTAAATACCACAGGGAAGCACAGTATACTGCCCCAGCAGTGCTAAATACCACAGGGAAGCACAGTATACTGCCCCAGCAGTGCTAAATACCACAGGGAAGCACAGTATACTGCCCCAGGAGTGCTAAATACCACAGGGAAGCACAGTATACTGCCCCAGGAGTGCTAAATACCACAGGGGAGCACAGTATACTGCCCCAGGAGTGCTAAATACCACAGGGAAGCACAGTATACTGCCCCAGCAGTGCTAAATACCACAGGGAAGCACAGTATACTGCCCCAGCAGTGCTAAATACCACAGGGAAGCACAGTATACTGCCCCAGCAGTGCTAAATACCACAGGGAAGCACAGTATACTGCCCCAGCAGTGCTAAATACCACAGGGAAGCACAGTATACTGCCCCAGGAGTGCTAAATACCACAGGGAAGCACAGTATACTGCCCCAGCAGTGCTAAATACCACAGGGAAGCACAGTATACTGCCCCAGGAGTGCTAAATACCACAGGGAAGCACAGTATACTGCCCCAGGAGTGCTAAATACCACAGGGAAGCACAGTATACTGCCCCAGGAGTGCTAAATACCACAGGGAAGCACAGTATACCGCCCTAGCACTAGTAAATGCCACAGTGCAGCTCAATATACTGCCTTAGAAGTACCAGATACCACAGTGCAGCACAGTATACTGCCCCAACAGAACCAAATACCACAGTGCAGCACAGTATACTGCCTCAGCAGTATTAAATACCACAGTGCAGCACAGTATACTGCCTTGCAGTACCAAATAGCACAGTACGGCACAAAATACTACCCCAACAGAACCAAATACCACAGTGCAGCACAAAATACTACCTCAGTAGTACCAAATACTACAGTGCAGCACAGTATACTGCATTAGCAGTACTAAATAGCACAGTGCAGCAAAAATACTGCCGTCTTCACCTCCTAATTTGACTGTATCACCATCCTGAGGATGGGGATACAGACAGTTGGGCATTCATTAATGCTTAGAGCATAAGACCATAATGTACCCAGCCAGCGCCCTTGAGGAGACCTCAGGCAGCCTCTGGGCATCGGCCCACCAAGAAATTTCCCTGTGCAGCACAAAATACTACCTCAGCAGAACCAAATAGCACAGTGCAGCATAAAATACTACCTCAGCAGAACCAAATAGCACAGTGCAGCATAAAATACTACCTTAACATTATCAAATAGCACAATGCAGCACAAAATACTACCTCAGCAGTACCAAATAGCACAATATACTGCCTCAACAGTACCAAATAGCACAGTGCAGCACAATATACTGCCATAGCAGTACCAAATAGCACAGTGCAGCACAAAATACTACCTCAGCAGTACCAAATAGCACAGTGTAGCACAATATACTGCCTCAGTAGTACCAAATAGCACAGTACAGCACAATATACTGCCTCAGTAGTACCAAATAGCACAGTGCAGCACATAATACTGCTGTCTTCACCTCATAATTCAACTGTATCACCGTCCTGAGGATTGGAGGACAGGACAGAATTTACTAAGCAGCAGGAGGACACACACAGGAGGACAGGGCTTCTGTTATCCCCACCAGGGGGAGCCGAAGCACACCCGGAAGCATGTGCTTCAGTGTTTTCAGCATTCAGATGCCGTGGTCAGGATATCCCCTTTAACATAATTTTTTTTTTAGTTTCAATTCTTTAATAAAGGTACTCCTGTATGTATATGTTATTATTGCTTGTTATGACGCCCCCTGCTGTTACATACTTGTTATGGCACCCCCTGCTGTTACATACTTGTTATGACAGCCCCTGCTGTTACATACTTGTTATGGCACCCCCTGCTGTTACATACTTGTTATGGCACCCCCTGCTGTTACATACTTGTTATGGCACCCCCTGCTGTTACATACTTGTTATGGCACCCCCTGCTGTTACATACTTGTTATGACAGCCCCTGCTGTTACATACTTGTTATGGCACCCCCTGCTGTTACATACTTGTTATGGCACCCCCTGCTGTTACATACTTGTTATGACAGCCCCTGCTGTTACATACTTGTTATGGCACCCCCTGCTGTTACATACTTGTTATGGCACCCCCTGCTGTTACATACTTGTTATGACACCCCCTGCTGTTACATACTTGTTATGACACCCCCTGCTGTTACATACTTGTTATGGCACCCCCTGCTGTTACATACTTGTTATGGCACCCCCTGCTGTTACATACTTGTTATGGCACCCCCTGCTGTTACATACTTGTTATGTTGCTCTTCTTTTATTCCCGTCAGAATGTTAGGATCCCGAAAATCCCATATGGAGGGATCCACATGGGATTATAATCATTATAGTGAGGGAGTATGGCTGTTTTTTTCTGGAAATTTCCCGCCAAAATTGGTGGCCAGGTTGGCTAAAAATAGATTGAGTTGCTGGGCTAGGGCAGGTATTAGGGGATTGGTCCAGGAAAGTGTCCTATGGTAGGATTGTTGCTGGGGCTAAAAGGTGTATGGGACCCAGCAACAGTTAGAGCATTGGATACAGGGTTATGGGGTTGTGGCCACGGTGTTTTGGAGGGGGCTGTTTGCCCGCCTCCTGCCCCAGGATTATGGCCCATACTAACTTTGAAGGAGAAGACAGACCGGCCGCACAGCTTAAATCTGTGGAACTGTTTTGGGCAGGAAAGCCATGCTTGCGGCTGGCCAAATGTGACTTCCATGGAATTCGGGAACCCCTGCTCGGATCTGGTTTCTGGATATGTTGTTCACCCAGATCAGAGCTATCCATGGATGTATACATTATGGGGATATGTGGGGTTTTGGGGTGTTTTCTGTGTTTGGGGGAAAAATGTGTGTTTTCTGTCTGTGAGTGATTAAGTTAGCCCATTACGTTTGGTAATTGTGTTTTGTTGATTGCGTCTCAGACAATTCCAGTGTGTTAGTTAATTGCGTCTCAGACAATGCCAGTGTGTTAGTTAATTGCGTCTCAGACAATGCTCATTGTATTTTGTTGATTGCGTTACAGACAGAGGGAAGGGGATTTTGTGTACAATTGCTGGGAAGGTTTCAATACTGTAAATGCATGTGATTGGCTAAAATATAAACTGTCACAGTCTTTTACAAGGGCCCCAGGGGGAGTGTCCCTTGCTAGGAGACCTGCATAAAAGGCTGAAAAATAACCCATTAAAGTGTCGTTATTGAGGGAATTGGATTGTATGCTGATTGCCAGGAGTGTAAGCCGATTGTATGCTTTTCCTGTTCAGCGGTTTCCAGTGTTCGTGTGTTTCCTGTTCGGGAGTTGAAGGATTCGTGTAGTTTGCAGTTCGGGAAATTGGTGCTTGCAGTAACTGCCTGTCAATCTGAAAGGAGGATATCGTCTGAACGGAGTTGTGTGCTGAATGGTCCGTTACAGGGGTGTGATGCCCAAGGGGTTTATTAAGCCGGTGTTGAGCGGCTTCGGGCTGTCTGCCAAGCCGTGTTGAAGGAGCTGTGCCCCCCCGCCCTCCCTTGTTAATTAATTTGTCATGGTCACTTTATTATAAGGAGGGGAAAAGTCAGTCGCCAAGAAATGGCGAGTGGACGAGATGATATGGTATTTAGGCCGAGCTTATGGCTGGTCTAATCTGTGGTTTAAAATTTTTTGATGGTTATTATACAAAATGTTAAGGTATTCTTTAATAAAGTTTGCCGTGGCCTAATTTATTCCACTTATATTTTGTGTCCATGTGTTTTATTAATTTATTATTGTTCTAATCTATTGGGTTCCCCTATGTGATTTATAATCCCATGTCCATCTCATGCTCATCTAATGTGACCAGTGCTGGTGAGAAGAAGCTGCTTCTAGCACTGATTCTTACGGTAGGTTCACACCTCCCACCTCCATTTAACTGATCCAGCAGGCTGTTCCGGCAGAGAAAAGCCTGCCAGTATTCACCAGATCCAGCCTAGCCGGATACTGCCATTCACTGCTGGACTCCATAGACTATAATGGGATCCAATGGGGATCTACCACTTTCCAGCATAAGTGCCAGTTTTCAGCTGGACAAAAACTGGTTGCTCGATTTTTGCATGGCCTAAAGTCATTTCTTGTCATATTCCAAGGTTTGTTAAAGGGCATCTGTCAGAAGATTTGTACCTATGAAGCTGGCTAACCTGTTACATGTGCGCTTGGCAGCTGAAGGTATCTGTGTTGGTCCCATGTTCATATGTGCCCACATTCTTGAGAAAAAATTATGTTTTACGATATGCAAATGAGCCTCTAGGCCTCTATTGTTCTAGATTTCTTTACTTTCCTACTGTTTTTCAGCAGCGTCCTGGAAGAGCACAAGGTTCGTTTGTTTTAGATTGTGCCATAATTTCTAGTTTTAAAAAAAAAGTACCCCAAAATCTGTTTGAAAAATATTTTTGGACTTTCCTAGAAATCAGTTGCAACCCCCTTCCAAATTTAATTGGTTCAAGAGATGGATACTGCCCTTGAGCATTCAGAGGATGGATAAGGTAAGAGAGAACTTCCGAGGAACACTCAATGAAGTTGCATACCAGTTTGGTAATCCTGAAAATCCACAGGTCCTACAGATGCCAAATTTCTATCATTGTGGAAGATTTCTATAATTTTTCAAGATTTGCCTTTACCAAGCAGAAGATTGTCCTACTGGGTTTATGTAGATCACACAAGATCATTTGGAAGTTCTAACACTGTAAGAGTTAAGGACACCTGTAGTGTTGGGTCCATGTGGCTTAAAAACACACCAAATGCGATCTTTTTTGCAGGCAATGCCACAGTTTTGCTCACAAAACCTGTTGCGTTAATGACCACACAGCTTTATGGCTCTGGACTTGTACTGTTTACCAAGCTCTGCTATTCCGCTATGTCAAGCTCCTGGTACGTGTTCTAGAATTTTTTTGGTCATTATTCGCAACAATCAGCCCTCCCAATTCCCTTTTAGTCTGGTTCCCTGACTGCTCACCTTACCAACAGGCTAGCTAGGAGGCACCAGAGTACCTCAACCATAACCAAGCTTGGGAGAAAAGGGTGCCACAGGGGAATAATGGCATCTGGTTGGTTCATTCTCAGGTAACCTCACCGATCATGAGAGCGAGGGTCCCATGCCCTGTGTTTGAATGGTGTGGCAGTCATGCATGGGCTCTGTTGTTTCATTCAAGGTCAACATGACTGATTTAAAGTCTCAACCAGTCCTGTAGACTTTGAATGGAGAAGGAGCTCTTTTTTCTGTCAGGTTTACCAAGAACAAATGTTCCATCAAACTTCATATTGTAAAGGGTATTTTTTTCCTGGAGGAATTGTTTCTAGATGAGACTATCTCCGTAATCTTCACAAAATGGGGTGGCTCTACCAATCCGTAGGATAGAAAGGTGCTCACTATCTAGGTGTTAACTCCAAAAACACCAAAGAGTTAATAAAATTGTAATGAATCAAGATATGGCACTCAATATCTGGAGGACTGCTCAAAAGAAATTACTTTATTATTTCTACTGCAGTTCTCAAATGTTAAAATTTTTTAAAATGTCATACAAGATACGTAAATTGTACAAAAATTAAATAACAAAAGGATAAAACATCACAAATGACGATGGGATAAAAGTCACTTGAGGTATAAATGTATATGTCAGACAGCATATAAGTGCTTTCTAAATTTCTGATTAGTTCACCACAGAAAGATTAGTTATCGATAATTAGTTTGTTGATAATTCTCTGAAATTTTCGATAGTCACCAATTCTTCGGTTAGTAAAATAGTCGATTCTTGATACTATAACGCAATGATAGACTTTTCGATTTAATTATGAAATCTTAATTCGAATATATGAAAGAGTCATATTATTTCCTATGTCACAGTTCTTAAGCTTTATCGAATCGTAGAAATTCGGGAGTTATTAGCTCTGGGTGGCGTCCCACCTATTATCGAGCTGTCTTATTCCCTTACCTCCAACCTCTGAATGTGGCTTTTTCGTTTGATCGCCGTTCCTTCAGCGTCCCACGTGTTCAGCTTCTCATTAACTTCGATTAGATTGAAAGTGGAACTGTGTCATTCCAGGAAGTTTTCGAGCATAAGTTCTTATATAGGACGAGTCAGTCACTTAAGAGGTTATCAAATAAGGAGGTAAAATTGTAAATGTCCTTGCGTACGCCAGAATGGTGGTAATGTGGGGTCCAGATTCTGTAATCGGGACCCCACATTACCACATATCTCCGTAATCTGCTGCTGTAAAGACGTCATACAGTGGCACATGGAGTGTCTATGGACATGATGTGCTGCCCTACGTATAGACCCTTTCTTTATTTCCTTCTGGTTTCATTCACCTAGGGTCATGTACACAGTAGACCATATTTAATCTCTCGTAAGCTTTGGACTAATGACCATAAACTCAGTCAGGAGGGAGGAGTTACAGAACAGTTATTTATGATTTTTATAAAATAACATAAACACATACAAAATACAGTAAAAAAGTGCTTCTAAGGTGTGTACAAAAAACATTTACATAGAGCCATACATCATTTAAAGGGTACCTGTCATCAGGTTCGTGCTGCCTGAACAAGGCAGGCAGTATAAAGTCCCGTCAGGGTGCCTCATGACAGAGATCTACATATTACTCTGATAAGTTTGAAGGGTCACTGAGCTTTCACAAAGCCTTTGCTATGTCATAGAGACATATCAAAGGTCATGATTGATGGGGGCATGAGTGCTGAGATCCAAGAATGAGGAGAGAGAAGCACTCTGGCATGGTAATGGTCATACAAATGCTGAATATCCTCCTGTGGTCATTACAAGCTCCTTCATCTTGGACCACTAGTTCAGATAAGGTAGTTCTTGGCTGCTGTGCATGGGAGATCCATCGTGATGGGGGAGAGATCTGGTAATAGATCTGGCCAGGGGTGATTCTGGAGAACCTGAAGAGCATGTTGTGTAGCGCAGGCAGCGTGCGGGCGAGCATTATCTTGTTGAAACAAAAAGGCAGTAGGACTGGTTCCACGATGTTCTGGACATACCGAAGGCTGGTCAATGTTCCTTTGTGAATACCAGACAGGAACAGCCATGGTAGCTAATGGAGAGCCACACCATGATACCTGGTGTTGGTTTTGAGTGTGTCCACACGGTGCATGGTGGCAGTAGGTGCTCTCCAGCCCTCCTGTGAATTTCGATGCAGAGCTCAATGGCAAAGGATAGTGTTCGGTGCTAATGATGGCCGTATCAGAGATCACATGAGGGCTGGTGGGCACCTACTGCCATCATGCATAGTGCGGAGACACACAGGACAAACCAGTGTCGGACTGGGGTGCCTAGGGCCCACCAGTAAAATTTATTTTGGGGGCCCTCCATATGGATACATTCAAATATTACCTGCTCAGACAGAAGCAAGATGCTACCAGATGATTGAATATGGGGGTCCCTGCAGCAACTTTGAGAAGGTAGGTCCTGGGGAGAAGTGGACACTGATAGCTTTCCTCTATACCTAGAAGTCATCTCAGCTCTGATCGTGTCTATAATTAAAAACTGGGGAGTTTTTTTAACCCCTTAGTGCTATTTGACGTGTATACTCGTCATAGAGCACCGCTATTTGGCGCTCCATGACAAGTATACACGTCATGGCATTAAACTGTCACCATGTCTGCAGACATGGTGACAGCGCTGAGACCCCGGCTGTTACACACAGCCAGGGATCTCAGCTAACCAGCCCAGGACCAATTGAGGGCGGTCCCGGGCCAGCGATCGCTCTGATTGGCTAGTCTGTACAGACTAGCCAATCAGAGGATTCTAATGCCGGCTGACAGGTTCGGATCCCCACAGTCCATGACTGAGGATCAGAACCTTCTAAAATGTATATATGTATAAATAATAACACCCCTCCCCCACCTGTAGGCTCCAGCCTTCATTATTGTGCCCCCCTCAGGATGGCCAAGCGGGCGGGAGCGCGATTCCCCGTGCGCGATCAACTGCCCCCCCCCCCTACTTCCCCCATTTTCAGGATGGCCAAGCAGTTTAGCAGAGTGTCAGCACACAGCTGACACACTGCTTGAAACAGCTGACAACAGTGCTCCATAGGGACCGCTGTATGGAAAGTGTTAACAGGGAGGGAGCTCCCTCCCTCTCCCATCGGGGGCTGCTGTGCCGTTGCAGACACCCGATACTTTACGGGTTCACAGAGGGAGCGGGCTCCCTCCCTCCCCCATCGGACACTGCTCTGTTGTGGCAGCGTCTGATGGTTACCATGGCAACCGGACTCCTTCACAGGCTTCCGGCTTGCCATGGTATAGCTAAGCCTGATCAGCCTCCTGCTAAAGGCAGCAGCCTGATCAGGCTAAGTGTAAAGTCACAATACACTACAGTACACTATATAGTGTACTGCAGTGTATTATAGAGGCTTCAGACCCACTGGATCTTCAAGAACCAAGTGGGTCTGTGATTAAAAATAAAAAATAAAATAAATGCACTACACATGTTTTGATATCACCGCGTCCGTAACGACCTGATCCATGAAAGGGTCATGTTACTTTCCCCGCATGGTGAACGCCATAAAAAAAAAAAGAAAAAAGAAAAAACTATGATGGAATTGAAACTTTGCCCACCTCACTTCCCAAAAAAAGGTATTAAAAGTGATCCAAAAAGTCTTATGTACCCCAAAATGATACCAGTCAAACAGTCACCTCATCCCACAAAAAATGAGCCCCTACATGAGACAATCGCCCAAAAATAAAATAAAATATGGCTCTCAGACTATGGAGACACTAAAACATGTGTTTTTTTTTCCAAAAATGCTATTATTGTGTAAAACTTGAATAAATAAAAGTATACATATTAGGTATTTTCAAGAACCTGCTCTATAAAAATACCACATGATCTAACCCCTCAGGTGAACACTGTAAAAAATAAAATAAATAAAAGTGCCAAAAAAGCCATTTTTTGTCACCTTACATCACAAAAATTGCAACACCAAGCGATCAAAAAGGCATATGTCCCCAAAATAGTACCTATGAAACTGTCACCTTATCCCACAAAAAATGAGACCCTACCTAAGACAATCGGTCAAAAAATAAGCTATGGCTCTCAGACTATGGAGACACTAAACCATCATTTTTTTATTTCAAAAATGCTATTATTGTGTAGAACTTAAATAAGTAAGAAAAAGTATACATATTAGGTATTGCCACGTCCGTAACGACCTGCTCTATAAAAATGTCACATGACATCAGGTGAACGCTGTAAAAATAAATAAATAAAAACTGTGCTAAAACAGTCAATTTTTTGGGTCACCTTGCCCCATAAAGTGTAATAATGAATGATCACAAAATCCTATGTACCCAAAAATGGTACCAATAAAAACGTCAACTCTTCCTGCAAAAAACGAGCCCCTGCACAAGACGATCGGCAGAAAAATAAAAAAATATGGCGTTTAGAAAATGGAGACACAATAACATTATTCTTTTCAAAAATGCACCCTACCGTGTGCCCCTACATCAGTTTATGACCACATATGGGGTGTTTATGTAAACCGCAGAATCAGGGTAATATATATTGAGGTTTGTTTGGCTGTTAACCCTCGATGTGTTAAGGAAAAAATAGATTAAAATGCAAACTCTGCCAAAAAAGTGAAATTTTGAAATTTCAACTCCATTTTCCTTTAATTCTTGTGGACCACCTAAAGGGTTAACAAAGTTTGTATCATTAGTTTTGAATACCTTGAGGGGTGTAGTTTCTAAAATGGGGTCATTTTTGGGTGTTGTCTATTATGTAAGCCTCACAAAGTGACTTCAGACATGAACTGGTCCTTAAAAATTGGGTTTTGGAAATTTTCTTAAAAATTTAAAAATTTGCTTCTAAACTTCTAAGCCTTCTAACATCCCAAAAAATGAAACTGTTATTTACAAAATGACCCAAACATGAAGTATACATATGGGAAATGTAAAGTAATAACTATTTTAGGAAGTATCACTATCTGTTTTAAAAGCAGAGAAATATAAATTTTGAAAATTGCGAATTTTTCAAAATTTTTGGTAAATTTGCTATTTTTTTTATAAATAAGAATGGCTTGGATAAGTAAAAGCGTTTTAAAGTTATCATCACATAAAGTGACACTGGTCAGATTTGCAAAAAATGGCCTGGTCCTTAAGGTGAAAAATGGCTGCGTTATGAAGGGGTAATAATCTATCAAGTTTTTTTTTATGAACATAGGCTGGTTGAGGTGCTGTACATTGAATATATGTATGTAGTGCAGTAAGTCTGCTGTGTTATGTGCCACTTGTGCAGGGGGTGGGAGACTAAGGGCCCACCTTGCTCAGGGGCCCACTAGGGAATTCACCTGTACCCCAGTGGGCCAGTTCGAGCCTGGAACCAACAGTATTAATGTGATCCTGCCTCAACGTGTACCATGCTGCAGAACCCAATATAAAGGGAGCACCACCTTGGTTGTGTCATCATTGACCAAGCACCGCTAGCAGTTTACATTTTGTCAATCTCCGCTCAATCACATTAAGTTTCCCAGGTCTTCATATTTATTTATTTTCATTTTCCACTACTGTAATAATCTGTATGTACAGTGTATATAGCACCAACATATTCAGCAGCACCTTACATCTAGGAAAATAGCAATTTAACAGAGTAAAATGTAAAATGACAAATAAGTAAGTCAAACAAAATGATGGTTCTGGAATCTTTTTACTGATGACCTATCCTCAGGAGAGGTCAGTAAAAAACACATCGAAAATCATGCCACAAAATTTTTACGTACACTCAGATGTTTGAGGCGACAGTCAGCATTCAATTGTTATAGTCTCAATTTTCCACTTACGCCTCTAACATGTTTCTACATGGCTTTCCTGTAGATCAGTGCCTCAGTCCACAAGGAGTCTTCAAAGATGACTAATGTTCGAGGACTGCTTCTGCAGTAAAGGAATGCCGTGTTAATGGCACATTTGAAATACGATAGTTATCTTCCTAAGTGCATAATTACCCAGAAGTGTCCCTAACACTTTGGAGAGGTCATTGCTATTTTATATACAGGGGTGCACCACCAATGTGGCCAGGTGAGGCGATCGCCTCAGGCAGCACCAGGTAGGGGCAAGAGGGGGGCAGCGGAAGGGCCATGAAGGGAAGGGGTTAGGTTTAAGGAATTGGCATTGGGAAGAGGGGGGGGGGGGCAAGCGCCTCAGGTAGCAGAAAGGCTAGGTGCACCCCTGTTTATATAGCATGGTCCACAAGTGGGGAAAAGTCTACAATAATTTTTTTCATTATGGTGCCGCTATGCTCAGACTGGGTTCAAACGCTGCAGATTTGTGGATTACAGTACAAAACTTTCACATGTAGCAGAAAAAAGCGCATGGAAATCAGAGCATGTTGTAGACTTTCAGATCCGCCATCACATCATGTGTGTCATGAATTTTGACTATGAATCTCACCGCTTCATTGTATAGGGGTGAAATGTGTGGTAAATCCATGTGTAACACATGTGGATTTAGGGGCAAAATCGCCACAGCTTTGTTGCAGACCAAAAATAAATAAAAATCAGGCTGAATTTGGTGCAAATTCCACACCAAAAAGCCACTGGGTGGCCATGCAAAAGCGACTTCCCATTATTTGCAATGGGAGGCTACAGTTGGTCACAAAAGGACACTGAGAACAATGGGAGATGGCTTCCTCTCGGTTGCCAGAATTTGCACCAAATTTTACCTGCAAAAACTCGATTTGAACAGTCACTTAGACTTTTTACAGTTCGATCCCCTACACTTGGCAAAGCCGCATTTTCATGAGTCTGGACGGCAGTTTCCGACTCCCTAGTAGGACTTACTAGCTGTGCGGCCTCTGTGCGCTTTCTTCAGTACCATAATACTGGGATATTCACCCCTAGAAACAATGGCGCAGATTTACTAATGTCGATGCGCCTAGAATGTGACAAAAAAGTTGTGGAATTTGGCTCATCTATGGTTCTTACTCTCTTTTTCTGACTTTCATTCTCGAGAAAGGAGACCTGCTTAGCAGAAATATGGAGAGGCTTCATGAGAAAGGACTGTGTCCAGAGTTGCAGCATTTTGCACCAAAATTGTGCCACATTTCAGAGTAAGCCAACCGAGAGTTGGTATAGAGTCAGGTAAAATTGTCTATCCCTGCACCACATTTACCATCCACCCGGAGCCCCTGTGATGAATATGGTGCAGGTCTAGACAGCCAGTCTAAGGTTATGCCTCTAGGATTAGTAAATGTGGACCTCTGTATATAAGGGAGAATACCTCTGCAATATGGCATCCATTGGAGCATGGCACAAAATTAGAAACTACGGTTATACAGTAATGGCTCACACAGATTTGGCTAACATTTATCCAATATGAACGTTCAGCTTAAAAGGGGCTATCTGCTTTTTACTATTGATGGCCTATCCTCAGGGTAGGTCAGCAATATCCAACTCCCGCCCACCCCCCACCCGGCGATCAGCTGTTTGAAGAGAAGGTAGTGCTCATACGAGCGCTGCCTTCTCTGCTGTGTTTACAAGTACGGCATCCCAATTCACTTCTATGGGACGGCTCCTTCCTATATACTTGAACAGACAGAGTCGTCCTATAGAAGTAAATGGGGATGCCATACTTGTAATAACACCTGCCTACCGCCGTATTTGCTGCGGCGAGCAGGTAAACACAGCAGAGAAGGCAGTGCTCGTATGAGCACTACCTTCTCTTCAAACAGCTAATCGGCGGGGGTTCCAGGAGTCAGACCCCTGCCGATCTGATATTGATGACCTATCCTGAGGATAGGTCATTAATAGTAAAAAGCAGACAACCCCTTTAAAGAGGGTTTCCAGCAATAATAATTTTTTATCAAGTGCCCCCAGCCTGCACCCTGAAACAGAAAACTGTTCCATGCTACCTAGGTCCACCACACTGTCCCCATCTTTCAGTCCCTGCACTGTTTACATCTGGCTGGCCATGGGTTTAGTCACGTGAACAGCTCCAATGACTGACTTCAGTGGTGATGTGCTGCTTGTGGCCATATCACCACGTAACAATGCCCATGTACTGCCAAAAGAAAACAGTGTGGAGACCAGAAGATGGAGAAAGAGCGTAGGACTGGAACGGCATAGAACAAAGTATGAATATTCTGTTTGGGGGCAGGGTGCGCCTACTTGCTTAAAATCTTAATTACCACAAAAACTCTTTAAGACCCTTGAGGAATGTCTCATCAAATAAAGTATTGTCCATTTACAAGTATTTTTTCCTCACTTCTGGAGGTAGTGTTCCTAAGACATGCTCTTCCACATCAAGCCCTCCTTTCTTCAGCTGTAAACAATTTCCTATCTCCCGTGGCAATTCAGTCAAGTTGTTCCCCATAAGGTCCAAGCTGGACAGAAGGGGTAGCTTTTCAATCTCAGAAGGCAGACTGGAAAGTTTGTTAGAACTAACGTGGAGGGACCTGAGTCTAGAGCAACGGAACAGCTGCCGTGGTAGAGAAGAAATTTGGTTAGATATGATTGCCAGTGTTTCCAGACGTGTTAAGTGACCAACTTCATGGGGGATAAATCTAATGCGATTATAGCTTATATCTAAGTGTCTTAACCTAACAAGATTAAAAAGAGAAACTGGCAAATTCTCCAGGTTGTTGTAAGAAATGGAGAGCTCTTCCAAGTTCCGTAGAAGCTCAATAGATGGTGGAAGGCGGCAGATTGCATTGTGGGATAATCTTAAAATGTTAAGGCTTCGAAGACGCTGAAGGTTTCCTAGTTCATCAACATATTGCAGGCGGTTGGATGTTAAATCAATACATTGCAAACTTGTTAAGTCAAGAAGTGCACCAGGAATCCTTGAGAGCTTGCAGTGGCAAAGTTGAAGCACCAGTAAGTGGTTCATGCGTTTCAACTGACCCAGAGACCTGAGCTCAGTGTCTCCATTCTGTATACTCAATTTTGACAGCTGCCAGGCCACATCCAGCACTGCTGAAGGTAATTGAGAAAAATTACTCATCAGAGAAAGTGACCTAAGGCCAGACAATCCTCGTAGAGACTGTAGACGAATTGACTTGTTGTTGGAGCAATTGAGGTTGCCAGAAAGAATCAGCTGACTTAAATTCTTCAAATAGTACATCCAAGATGGAAGTTCTTCCATGTCTGTGAATCTAACGTGAAGCACTTGTAATCGTTCCTGAATGAAAGCGAATGCATCAGGGTCCATTTTCACTGAACAGTGACTGATGTGGAGCTCCGAGAGAGACTTGAGTTGAGACACTGCTCCTACAACCTTTGCTGATGAGATCAACTCTAGCTTGAGAACCTCAATCTCACGCAATTCATAAACATCTTTTGGTATCACAGGGATCATTGACAGTTGCAGCTCAACGCGTCCATTGGTGTCCTTGTTGATCATCTGTCTCAGCTTTTCTGATGGCCACTCAGAATTAAGTGCTAGCTCTCTGAGCCTCCCTTCGCTTACAGCTGAGAGAAACACCGAAAATCTGCTTGAATACAACGTGTCATAGTGGTCTACCATGTGTAACATGAAGGCAAAATCATTTTTCACATCAGGGATATCGCTAAAGCCAGGTCCTTCACTATTTTTGTCAAAGGAGTACACCTTGAGTGAACTAGTAAATAACCAAAACAGTGCATAAGCAGACAGGAAAGCATAGATGCAAACAAGCACAATATAGGTCAGCAGAAGTTTTTCTAGTATGAAGGCCAAGTTATGTGTGCACGTAAACATGGAATATCCCATGAGATTCTTTATACCTGGTCTACAAATATGGTGGAAGCTAAATGAACCTACCAAACTGAGTGAGTACCCAAGGGTTATAGCGACTTTAATCACTTTAAAAAAGGTCTGACTAACATAAACTCTATATACAACATCTGAGTCCTCAGCAAGAGCTCGGAAATGACGTATCTTTTCAAATAAAGCTTTAGCTTGTTGTTCCTCCTTTTTGTCCAAGATTGCAGGTAATGAAAGTGGTGCAAATGAAAATGGCACTTCATTTAGCAGTGGTGTCCTGGAGGAGATGTCCATGGAGCGCGAGCTGCTGGACTTTTGACGGCTATGTTCTGGAGGTGGCTGGTCACTGGTTTCTTCAAGTGCTTTAGTGGTCCACTGAGATTCAAAACATTTGCGCAGAATGGAAAGGAAATGTTCAACCTTAGAAGACGTTTTAGGATACTTGAACCAGAAATTGCTGCTCACCAGTAGCATCAAAGTGTTAATAAGGGCCAAATAAGGAAAATATTTGGACTGCCAAGGTACGACTTTGTGGTAACAAACGACACTCACATACCTATATTGCTGGTAATCTAAATTAGTTAGGTGACCCATGTCTCTTGGCACAGTTGGAGTAGGTTGTGTAGTCATGCCGACATCACTTTCGTCATTTGACATGTTCTTGTTAAGCTTTGAAGTCTTTGGCATACAGACAACATTGTCCATGGTGATGAGGAGTGTTGCAGAGAAGAAAGATATCATAAGCATAATTATAAGTAGATAATCCATGAGAACATCCCACCAAGGTTTCATAGCCTTGAAATGGGCCTGGGTCTCGGCCAGCGATGCAGCCTCGCTTACTGTGAGCATACCTGAAATTGAGGAAAAAGCAGGAAAATATTAAAAACATGAAAAGTCAGTTGTTTTTTTTTGTGTTAAAGAGGACCTTTCATGGGTCCAGACATTATGAAATAACTAGCAGGTTATGTAGGGCATAGTGCAGGGATGTAATATCACTTACTAGTTTGTCTGGGCGCCACTCCGTTTGCCCGCTGTGCCACCGGTTCACTATTCCCACCTGGTATGCTAATTAATAGCATCGGTACAGGGAGGAGGAGACTTCCCTGTTTCTCAATGGGCGTCTCCTTCTCCCTGGCTGTAGCGCGGTCCAATCTTGACGCATGAAAGGTCCTCTTTACGACTAACTGTTATTGGCGGGACAGGTGTAATTTGTAAACCATGGCTGCAACATTAAATGTCAGTTCCAGCCGGCTACTCAATACACGGTTCTGTTTTTTGCTCGGATGCCGTTTGTGGAGCCACTTTTAACATACTTGTTTACCACACAATCACTTAAAGGGCATCTGCCAGCAGATTGTGTTGGTCCCATGTTCATATGTGGAGAAAAATGATGTTTTTATATATGCAAATGAGCCTCTACGAGCAACAGGGGCGTTGCCGTTACACTTAGAGGCTCAGCTCTCTCTGCAACTGCTGCACCCTCTGCACTTTGATTGACAGGTCCAGGCAGAGAAAACATCATCACGTCTGGCCCTGTCAAAGTGGAGAGGAGAGCAGAGCCTCTAGGTGTAATGGCAACGGCCTCATTGCTCCTAGAGAATCAACTTAATATATTAAAACATAATTTTTCTCAGTAATGCGGGCACATATGAAATTGGGACCAACACAGATGCCTTCAGCTGCCAAGCGCACATGTAACAGGTCAGCCAGTGTCATAGATACAAATCTGCTGACAGACAACTGATTGGTGGGGGTCTGACCACTGTGACCCGCATCAATTCCGAGGGATTGTGATTCCCTGCTGCCATGGTTATTACCATTATACAACAAAAACTTTAAATGCTCATTCTCCACGTTCCACCTAAATAATATACTGCCCACCATTAGAACAGCATATGTCAGGCAGAAAGTCTAGACATTTAGGATGACTTTGTAATTCACTGCAGATAATAGAAGAAGACCGCAGCACTCTGACGTCCTCAATGCAACTGTAGTTTATTCACCAACTGAATGCGGCGTTTCGACTGACATGTGGTCTTTCTCAAGGCTTGAGAAAGACCACGTCAGTCGAAACGCTGCATTCAGTTGGTGAATAAACTACAGTTGCATTGAGGACGTCAGAGTGCTGCGGTCTTCTTCTATTATCTGGATTCAATGGGGTTTCTACAGGCTGGAACTCAACACTGCTGGCACCACCACTAATTGGACTTTTGCTTCCGTAAGTGCTGCTACAATCTTTTCAATAGTGTATTGATTTGTAGTTTACCACAACACATATTAGGTACTCATCAGGAATGTGACAAACACCAAACAAATATCATATTAATCTCCCTTAATTTAAAATATACCTTTTATTAAATATACATTAAAATATGAAAACCTCTCAAGGAAGTGCAATTTTTCTCAGCAATGTAGTATGTAGGTGGCAGACTTTGGTCGGTTGCATATTAGAAATTAAGGTGGCGGGCTATCCTATCCTTGAGTAATCTTAAATGGACTTCAATGTGGTAAAGACACTCGGTCCATGGTTTTGTCATAGATTATAATATCAAAGACTGTCTAAATTAGCTCTGATCCAGGAGAACTCTTTAGTGCCAACTATAGGAGAAAACTACCCTGCCAATGACGACGTCAAATCAGAATCTTCTCCATGGCTCATACACATGACCGTATGTATTTTGCGGAGTGCAAAACACGGATCTGCAAAAAAAAAATTCGGGTTACATCCGTTTGTTTTTTTTGTAGATCCATTGTAACAATGCCTGTACTTGTCCACAAGATGGGCAAGGATAGGACATACAGACTTTGTGTCCACATTTAAATGAGTGGCAAAAAAAACCAAACAGAACAGACGCGGACAGAAAATACGTTCGTGTGCATGAGTGCAAGAAACAGCCACCTGCAGAGGGCTTCTTGCCCCTCATCAGTGCAAAGCAGAGTACTGGTTGGCTAAATAAGAGGACATAGGTCTGGTGTTTCTCAGTAGCTGCCTCCAATAGGTAGTACTAAACAGGCATCTCTTTTCATGGATGAAAGCCAATTTACAAACCCCTTTTCCCAGGAAGCATTGTCTGGCCTATAAGAGTCCTTATGCCAACTGGTGGTCTCCACAAGAAGAAACAGTATCACCCCAAACTTATCAAAGAATGAAATAATTAGCATCATTAGAAATGAGTCCTATATGTATTTCTGTGCCCCCACATAAAGATGCCCTTTACCTGTCAAGTGCTACCTGGCTTCTTCCACTTGGGTTCCCCTGCTATGTTTAGCATTGGCCTTCAGGTTTATCCTGCTGAACTCTCACAGCTCTGCAGGTTTTCTTACCTGATTGTAGTCTTGTTGAAATTACAGTCCTTACCTCTGCGGGCGAGCATTTTTAAACCAGGAAGCTGTAGCAGATCTTTCTCAATCTAGGACAAGCCTCAACGTAGGTCTTGTGAACTCTGTCCTTTATCCTTAGAACATCCAAAAGTTTGTCCCCCAGCTTCTTTCCCAAGGCTAATAGTTTTGTCAGGGAGAAACTTTCACTCTGCAACCACTTTCCACGCGTTCCTCTCTGCAGCTACATCTGAGAGTCGTCGGCCTCACCCACACAAATGTTTGATTGGTTTAAACATGAGTCAGTCATGCATAACTTGGCTTTCAAAACCTGTGTACACATCTTTCTAGTTCTTAAAAGATTTGCATTTATTATCTTTACAGTTTATCAGTGTTTTAGATTCTCTACAAATGGTGGACAAACTTTAGAAATTCAAAGGTCATCTTCCTTTAAAAACAATATAAACTAGATGGCTACTAATACAGTCTCTAACAAGGAGCGTTCCCAGACCCAGGTATAGAGATATACTAAAAAAACAGCTAGAAAACAACTCAAGGGCTTGTACTGGGATTCCTTTTATTATAGAGTTGCACATATTCATTCACATTTTGTTGACTTATAATTGACCTCCATCTAAGGGATCAGTTCCAGAACATGTCGTAAAGATTTTGAAAGACTATAATTATTGGGCTGGAAAATTTTAATATTTCAGCAGACAAAAAAAAAGGGTTTAACCAGTTTGCCATTTATTAGAGGTTGTCAACTTATTTGACAAGGGTGACCTGAGGAAATTTAACCGTAAGGTTATTGCCAGGTCTCTTATTCTTCTGCCCAGTCAAACTCTTTTTTTGATTGTTGATACCTGAGATACAAAAAAAAAGGATAAAAATCCCGATGGGGTGCACTCGGTAAGATTCTTTCTGGATCTGACCTATTTTTTTCAAATAAATTTGTGAAAATTCAATCAACACTGTGAAGCCCTTGTAGTGGTTATATATCCCAAGGACAGTTATTTCACGTTTTAAACAAAGTAGATGCCAACACCTGAATACATCTCTTTGATTCCTAGGATGTCTTATCTAAAATACTGTCCTGTTGAATTGGAGAAACTAAGCTTGAATAGAGGTGTAGGTGTGCAACTGTTGGTGTCTTCTACTTACAATAATGTTCTAACACCTCTTCCAAGGCAGTTTAATCGCACCTAATAGCTGTAGTCATGCAAATGCAATCAACATCTTACCATCATGATTGAAGCACAAGTCACCAGTATTTAATGCTGGATATTTTTTTCTGTACAAGTCATTCTTTTTAAGAAAGCCAGTCTTTAAGAAAAAATCTAAAACATACATATATGATATAAGTCCGTATGCTCTGACTTATTACTACTGATATACCATAACCTGGATGAATGAGAACCTTCACAGACACTCTGTGAAGGCATCTCTGTATTGTGCTGCTCAAAGACATTGGATATTTTCTAATAATAAGAATAAGTAGTGAAGTAAATGTATTATTTTTTAATTAATGTACAACGCGTCTCAGCTCAACAAAGCCATCATTTTTACACTGTAGGGATCTGAAGTGCATTGTGCTACCATTTACACTTATAATTGGAAACTATCCAGTCGAGTCCTTGAGCAGCCTCATTTAGAGATGCCATTTTTTCTGATCCAGTGTCTTAGATATCTTATAGATGAAGCCATTGAGATCCATGTTCCTTATAAAATACTGAAAGTTGTACTAAAATAATGTTTCGTATATGCTTGCTTGATGAGAATAGGTTTTTATATGATATTTGAAAATCTCAAAAAAATGAGTTTTGAAGGATCAGTGGTAAGGAATTCAAGGGAAGAGGAGAAGCACAGGGGAAGATCCAGAGGTTCAGACGAAAGTCATGTGAGGAACACAGGTTGCATTTAAGGTGGTATCTTTAAAGTTCAGTAACTTGATATAAGGATTTCCGATGCTTTCTTATAGAGCTGAGCATAAATTGAAGGAGCACTGGACTACTTCATAGAAGGCTTTAAAGGAGGGCTATGGGGTGAACAACAAGCATTCAGGTTGTATCGTAGGTAAGGAAGGTGTGGATATGGGAAATGTTTTATGTTAGAAGCGACAGGAGATAGTTAATGTGAGGTTTAAAGAATGTGCCAAGTTAAATATTACCCTGAAGCTGTGGGCTTGTAAGCTTGGAGTCCATGTGTCCCTGCCACACTGTTAGTACTGGGAGGGAGGGAAAGACAAGGGTCCATTCACACGTCCGTGGAATGGGTCCACATCTGTTCCGCAATATCCGGAATGGGTGCGGACCCATTCATTCTCAATGGGGCAGGAATGGATTGCGGACAAGAATAGGCAGTTCTATGGGGGTGTCGGCCGGGTGTATTGCGGATCCACAATACACCACGGACGTGTGAATGGACCCTAAGGCAGCAGAAAGACAATGGATTCACATTTCATATGGTTGTTGCCATTTCTCCACATTCCACCTTTTACAGCAACAATCGTGTCTGACGAAGTCCTTAATTATGGACCAAAACATCACAGTTTTTGGATTTACAAACGTGCTTGAGACAAAGGAAATTTGTGGGCAGAATTCCATTTCCAGTATGTGGAACATGAATGATAATACTTATAGACAGTAGTATCAAGACAGATGTGACTTCTCTTGAGTTTTCATACACACTTGTGTATTGTGGCATACCTCCCCTAAGAACAAAACGATTAGGCATACCCGATCATTCTTTCCCCTAAGCTGTAGGGAGACAGGAGACACTCTCATACATCTGGTGTTTCAGCTGATACGTGTATGGACACCTTCAGAGCCAGATCATCTGCACCAAAAACAGGACCCAATCCTGTCTGTAGAAAGCAAGGAGACATTTCACAAAAGGTCCCTCAGATGACAGATGTGCTATCTAATCCGGGCTTTGGTGCATGAGGTGGCTCAAAGGCGAAATAAGAAGACACAAGTATCATAAACGATACATAGGGAGACATTTACGAAATGTGGTACGCCTGTTTTCTGGTGTTAAAATGGTACAAGTGCTGGCACATGTGATTTTTTGCTCAAATTTTAGCAACTTTCGGCCTCCTGTACCACCCCATGCAACTTTCAAAAATGGGCTGGGTTGAAGGCAAAGTTTGCAGATTAGATCACTTTTAAGTGTCGCGACTCGCTACTCCCTGTTAAGCAAACCCTAGACCTATTTCAAAAGATATAGGCATAAACAAGATCACACTTGCACCAACCTTGCACCTACCTCTAGGTATAAGGGGAACACTGACACTGATGAGCAAAAAGGTAATAATTTTTTGAACTTTTGACTTTCAGGCTCCATATCTCACCATCCACTACAGCTTCGAACGTGAGACTACCATAATTTTTTAGACAATCATCTTGGCTATCTCATACATTAATTGAACTTGCAACTATTTAGCATATGATTAGTTATGCAGATTTTTGTCATATAACTGCATCGTTACGGTTTTCCTCCCAAAAATTCAAAATTTACATTTTTATTACATTGTTAGTATTTTGTAAATCCACTGTGGGATTTCGCTCTGGTAGACAGGATTAGCGGACGCAGTATAGAGGCAACAACAAGTTTTTTGGATCAAACAGTTCAGTGTTTTATTCACACTTTAGGCAAGTGACAAAACAACCAGTCATATTCAAACAAAAAGTCACCTTGCGGTGTTGGTGTTAATTCACACCATGCAGTAATTCTGCCTCAAAGAGTCCTTGCTGATAGCAGCACCAACCTGTTTTCACGCCAAACAGGTAGCAAGCCTTCATCCAGACACACAGATTCCTGAGCTCCACTGTCAGAGGGAGGTAAATTCACCCACCTGGCAGTGCTGGCTGGTTTTTATGCCTGGCAAAACGCGGCCTGGAACATGGGGAGTAGTTACCCACCTAACACTTTGACTACTCCCAGTAAGAACAGTCCGGGATCAGCTATGACAGCCATGCTAACTCTCAAGGTATCAATTAGCAATAGCTGCTGCTGACACATAAAATACCGGCTCTTACTTCACAGAGGCCAGGAACCTTGGTGACACATACCTTCCATCCACGATGGTCCCTTGCGCCTTCCTACACCATTTTTGCCTTTTAACACTGCCTGAATCCTTCTGGGCATGCTCTCGATCAGATTCAAGCGTGTCTCAACTGCAACCTGTTCCCAGGTCTCTTCTACACGTTATACTGGTGAATACTGGTCAACTAACTTGGATATGAATGCAGCTTTTTCTTCAACTCTACCCACAAGTGTTCGATTGGGTTGAGGTCTGTGGACTATGGGGGCCAATCCAGCACCTCTACTTCATTGTCATAGAACAATTTCTTCTCCAATCTCGACATATGCTTCGGGTCATTGTCCTGCTGGAACAGTATGTCGGCCTTTTTATACCCATAGTGCTCGAGCGTACGAAGTAACTCATCTTGTAGGATACTCACATATAGCTCAGCATTGGGACCACCATCTATCCTGGTCAAGTATCAAACGCCTTTGGCTGTGAAACAACCCCATATCATCAGGCTTCCTCCACCACACGTGACAGTTCCTTCAATTTCTCAAGCAGTTAGCCCCCTTTTCCCTTGTTTCTTCCAGACCCATTTGCACCCATCAGAGCCCAGTCTGTTGACTTTCACCTCATCGCTCCAAATCACCGATTTCCAATCTTCTACTGTCTACTGTTCGTACTTTTTTGCAAACTCGAGCAGGTACTTCATGCGATGACATTGAAGTCGAGGCTTCGTCACCTTTTTTCCGGCCACCATTGCAGACTTGTGTAATGTGCGTCGCACGGTACTTGCATAGATGTCTGTGATCTCACTATTACGAAGCATACTAGCCACCTCCACTGCCGTGTTTGTCGCCAGAACTGATAGAGCTTGTGATGAGCCAACTTGTTGACTCCGACATTTTGCCTGGATGTCCACCTCTTGGCTTTGGAATAGATGGACAGACTTCATTTCGTATTCTTCTAACTAGCATGGCGCTCACATGATGCAGTTTGGCAATTTTCTTGGCCAAGATACCGCTATCGATGAGCTGGATGATGCGGTTTCTCTTTTCCTGGGAAATCTTCTTCATGGCTGAATTGAACCAGTGACTTTCTTCTTGGGAATCAACCTAAGGGTACTTTCACACTAGCGTCTTTCTTTTCCGGCATTGAGTTCCATCACAGGGGCTCAATACCGGAAAAAAATTTATATTTTTTATCCTAATGCATTCTGAATGGAGAGCATTCCGTTCAGGATGCATCAGTTCAGTCCCTCTTACGTTTTTTGGCCGGAGAAAATACCGCAGCATGCTGCAGTTTTCTCTCCGGCCAAAAGTCCTGAACACTTGCCGAAATGCTGGATCCGGCATTCATTTCCATTGAAATGCATTAATGCCGGATCCAGCCCCAAGTGTTCCGGCAAAACGGATCCGGATTTCCGGTCTGCGCATGCGCAGACCTTTAAAAATGCAAGAAAATAAATAAATACCAGATCCGTTTTTCTGGATGACACCGGAGAGACCGATCCGGTATTTCAATGCATTTGTCAGACGGATCCAGATGCCATACGATTGCGTCCGGATTGCCGGATCCAGCAGGCAGTTGCGGCGACGGAACTGCCTGCCTGAATCCTCTGCCGCAAGTGTGAAAGTACCCTAATAACACACTGAGCTATTAGGGGATGTGAGAACAGGTTGTAATTTGTAGTCTACAAGAAGAAAAAGATTGTTCCTCCACCAGGAGAAAAACAGTAACAATGCAGTTACATGCCAAGAATCTGCAGAACTAATCATCTGCTAAATGGTTGTAAGTCCAATTTATGTATGAGATAGCCAAGATGGTTGTCTATTAAATGATGGTTGACTCATAGTGTATTACTTTACTGTATTTTATCTTTGTATGTAGAAGGCCGTGCCCATGGCCCATATTACAAATGCCCAGTCCATATATTTATCGTAAGCTACCTGTAGAATTCAATTAAATCTGCAATGTCTTCATTTGACCAAGTTTTATTTATTATTTGTGCAATGAGAGATGACATCTAAAAATGCTGAGGGACACGGGAAGAAATTGAATATTGAAAGCTGTTTTTGTAATTTAGCTCAACACCTGATAGTATCACATGGACCAGCTATGACTTTCTACAGGACTGCAGGAACATACAGTGCCTTGTAAAAGTATTCACCCCCCTTGACTTTTTCCGTATTTTGGTGCCTCACAACCTGGAATTAACATGGATTGTTTGGAATTTGCATCATTTAATGTACAGAACATGCCCACAGCTTTGAATAATTTTTTTATTTTTTTTTATTGTGAAGCAAACAACAAATAGGACAAAATAACAGAAAACGTCAATGTGCATAACTATTCACCCCCTAAAGTCAATACTTTGTAGCGCCACCTTTTGCGGCAATCACAGCTCCAAGTCGCTATGGATAAGTCTCTATGAGCTTGCCACATCTTACCACTGGGATTTTTGCCCATTTGCTCCAGCTCCTTCAAGTTGGATGGTTTGCTCTTGTGAACAGCAATCTTTAAGTCTGACCACAGATTTTCTATTGGATTGAGATCTGGGCTTTGACGAGGCCATTCCAACACATTTACATGTTTCCCCTTAAACCACCCAAGTGTTGCTTTAGCCGTGTGTTTGGGGTCATTGTCCTGCTGGAAGGTGAACCTCCGTCCTAGCCTCAAATCACGCACAGAGTGGTGCAAGTTCTGCTCAAGAATATCCCTGTATTTAGCACCATCCATCTTTCCCTCAACTCTGACCAGTCTCCCAGTCCCATCCCCACAGCATGATGCTGCCACCACCATGTTTCACTGTGGGGATGGTGTTCTTTGGGTGATGTGTTGGGTTTGCGCCAGACATAATGTTTTCTTTGATGGCTGAAAAGTTCAATTTTAGTCTCATCAGATTAGAGCACCTTCCTCCCTACATTTTGGGAGTCTCCCACACGTCTTTTCGCAAAACTCACAACGTGACTTTGTTTTTAGCTGATAGTAATGGCTTTCTTCCGGCCACTCTGCCATAAAGCCTAACTCTATGGAGCGTACGGCTTAGGCCTCTTTCACACTTGCGTTGTTGGGATCCGGCATGCACTTCCGTTGCCGGAGGTGCCTGCCGGATCCGGAAAAACGCAAGTGTACTGAAAGCATTTGAAGACGGAACCGTCTTCCAAATGCTTTCAGTGTTACTATGGCACCCAGGACGCTATTAAGGTCCTGGTTGCCATAGTAGGAGCGGGGAGCGGGGGAGCGGTATACTTACAGTCCGTGCGGCTCCCGGGGCGCTCCAGAATGACGTCAGAGCGCCCCATGCGCATGGATGACGTGATCACATGGATCACGTGATCCATGCGCTTGGGGCGCCCTGACGTCACTCTGGAGCGCCCGGGGAGCCGCACGGACGGTAAGTACACTGCTCCCCCGCTCCCCACTACACTTACCATGGCTGTCAGGACTTTAGCGTCCCGGCAGCCATGGTAACCACTCTGAAAAAGCTAAATGTCGGCTCCGGCAATGCGCCGAAACGACGTTTAGCTTAAGGCCGGATCCGGATCAATGCCTTCCAATGGGCATTAATTCCGGATCCGGCCTTGCGGCAAGTGTTCCGGATTTTTGGCTGGAGCAAAAAGCGCAGCATGCTGCGGTATTTTCTCCGGCCAACAAACGTTCCGTACCGGAACTGAAGACATCCTGATGCATCCTGAACGGATTACTCTCCATTCAGAATGCATTAGGATAATCCTGATCAGGATTCTTCCGGCATAGAGCCCCGACGACGGAACTCTATGCCGGAAGACAAGAACGCAGGTGTGAAAGAGCCCTTATTGTCGTCCTATGTACAGATACTCCAGTCTCTGCTGTGGCACTCTGCAGCTCCTCCAGGGTTACCTTAGGCCTCTGTGCTGCCTCTCTGATTAATGCCCTCCTTGCCCGGTCCGAGAGTTTTGGTGGGTGCCAGTCTCTTGGCAGGTTTGCTGTTGTGCCATGTTCTTTTCATTTGGTTATGATTGATGATCCCCAGGAGCACCATCAAATCTAAGATTTGGATATTTTTTTTTATAAACTAACCCTGACTTGTACTTCTCAACAACATTGTCCCTTGCTTGTTTGGAGAGTTCCTTGGTCTTCATGGCAGTGTTTGGTTAGTGATGCCTCTTTCTTAGGTGTTGCAGCTTCTGGAGCCTTTCAAAAAAGGTGTGTATATGTAATGACAGATCATGTGACACTTAGATTGCACACAGGCGGACATCATTTCACTAATGACTTCTGAAGGTAATTGGTTGCATCAGAGTTTTTTTATATGCCAATTTTCTGTTTTCTAAACAATAGTTTTATTTATATATTTTTCCCATTTCACTTCACCAACTTAGACTATTGTGTTCTGATCCAGCACATAAAATTCATATTAACAAAACATTGAACTTAAGGCTGTAATGTAACAAAACACGAAAAAAGTCAAGGGGGAAGGGGGAGGGGGGTTTGAATACATTTGCAAGGCACTGTATACTGAACTATTGTAACAGATGCAAGCCTAAAGCGTTAACTGACAAAGTCAGCCCTGCTACATCGGTAAATTCCATATACATGTAAACTGTTAAAGAGAAATTCCAATTTTAATCAGTACTCTTCTGAATCTGAGATTTGGGTTATGGAAATCTGTCCAAACAGGCATATCAGTGAGCACAGCAGCCCAACGACATGCTCAAGGATAACAGAAAAATATAGCAACATGTTAATTATATAGATTGAGAAAATCCCAGCATGGGTTGCTACTAATTATGCACAAACCTGTTTTCATGTCTGCAGTTCACAGTTGTCACCACTAGATGTCACTCTACTCATGCCGGTCACCAGTCTGTGACCTCTCCCTTTTAGATTGTAAATGTGACTGATTCGTGACTCATTTAGCCAAGGCCGTAATTACAGACGCCACTTTTCCCCAATTACAGAGGCGTGTCTGTGCCCTCCCTAATATCCCTGCCACACATACACACAAGACCTTTGGTGCTCTGCAGATCCCTTTAATTTATATAAACCACAGAGTCACTATTGGTGGCAGTTAAATGCATAGTAACTCCTATAGGGCTGCCTATAGCAGTCATGGATCCAGTAGAACCACAAGACCATGATACCGAAGTTATAACGCCAGGTATCGGCCTTGGGGTAAATTCACATGCCGCAGATTTGCTGCAGAGATTTTTGCGACTGCAGATCAGTTCTATTCATCTAAATGGGGTTGTTTTGGGGGGAAGCACATGGATTAGAGCTAACATCTGTATGTTAGAAGTCAATGGTGCCTCCGTTTTTCCTCCATGGACCCTTGGATAAACTCAGGGCATGCACTACTTTGGTCCTCTTCTCACCGAGTACGGACCTGGAGACTATGAAAGAAGAGAATGGTCTCCAGCAGTCACCAGGTAGATGTCCTACATCAGGGGTGGGGAACCTTTTTGCTGCCGAGGTCCATTTACATATTTGTAACATCGTTTGCAGGCCATACAAAATTCTCAACGTAAAAATTTGACTGCTATATTTGGTCTAACAATTGACTTAGTAAGTTACAGAAATTACGGTTCAAAAAAAATAAAAAATAAAAATAAATCTAGAGCGCAGTATTTTTACAGCACGAAATGGTGCCTGCGCTATATATTACATATAGTCCCGGCGCCATTTTGACCACACATAGCTGGCTAATATTTAAAGTTCAGAATGTTATGTATTTAGTTCTTTATTTGGTATTAATGTCCGCCAAGCTTCACCCAGAGGGGCCCAGAGAGGGGTTCACCCAGCTTTCACTCTCCCTGCCACTGTCCGTTCGTCTTCCTTCGCAATTGTCCCTACCTTTGTCCCTTTCTCAGCCTCAGATCTGCACCTCCATCAGCCTTAAATCAACCTCCTATCAGACCTCCCAGCCTCCATCAGACCCCCCAGCCTCAGATCATACCCTCCCCAGCCTCAGATCAGACCCTCATTAGACCCTCCCCAGCATCAGATCAGACCCTCACCAGACTCCCCAGCCTCATATCAGACCCCCATCATACCCCAGCTTCAGATCAGATCTCCATCAGACCCCCAGCCTCAGATCAGACCCACATCAGACCCTCCCCAGCCTCAGATCAGACCAATAGACCCGCCAGCCTCAAATCAGCCACTATCAGACCCTCCAGCATCCAATCAGACGTATAAATAAACTTACCTCTCCAGCTCCGGATGGTGCTACCACTCGGCAGATTCACTTACCCTCCCTGGTCTTCTTTTTGCCGCGCTGTACTGTGACCTGACAGCGCACAGCGCACAGCGTCACGCGTTTACGTGCACTGCGTCCTGACACTGTACGTGTCAGGACACAGAGTGAGGCCGGAAGACCAGGGAAGGTAAGGAAAGCCAGTGTAGTGCTGTTCTCATCTTCCTGTGTCTCCCGTATGCTAATGACCCCCAGAGGTGCATTACCACTTCTGCACTCTGCTACTATCTCTAATGGGCTAGTGTCATGTCATTTATGTATTTATTCACAGGTCCTGTACAATGTGCATTCATAATCTTGTTATATAACTGTTCAATTGTAATATGCCTGGTTCACCAGCATGTGGAAGCAAACACGGCAGAGCTATCTCACAGAGAATGGAGCTTTTCCTTCCATTCTAACACCCCCCCTCTGTGGCGTGGTGGGCATGTCCCACTTGCTGCAGGGAGGGTGGAGTTCTAGTTAGGAGTCAGTTCAGCTTACCCCCTACGAGGGGTTAGGAGTGCAGCAGGTGCACGTCCCTGTTGGATGTGCCTTGTTTAGGCCAGCTAGAGCACCTTCAGCTCTGCTAGATGTGGAGGCCACAGCTTGGAGCCTCTGAAGCCAGGAGAAGTTTTCCCTGGACAAATCTAGAGTCAGACTACAGAGAGAAGTTGCAGCACACAGCTAAAGTTAAGTCATACAGCTATCCTGTCAGCACAGCAGAGCCAGAGAGCAACAGACGTAGCAGAGAGGAGTTTGCCTGCCACAGTTCATGCTGACACCAAGAAAAAGCCTGTAAAGCGTTTTGGAGAACGTTTATTCAAGTAAAGCTGCTGTTCAACTATATACAAGGTCTGGACTCAAATGTATTCTTCATCCCCTAATTCAACTACCCTTTTTTTGCTTTCGGAAGGCAATGCCTGGAGTCCAGCATAACCATGTAGGAGCAGCGTGACACGTGCACCAACATGAAGGGACTCTGGCATTCCTACACCAGGGTACCATCTACTACATCACTAAAAGGGGCCAGTGCCCTTGTTGCTTCACTGCAACTGGCGTCACAAAAAACATGTAGTTTAAGGGACCCCTTGCAGAGACGTCAATGTGTCCAGAATACTTGATTTTTAATATGTATACTGTATGTGAACCAGTGCTTACAGCAAGCGCCCTAATATGTATACTGTATGTGAACCAGTGCTTACTGCAAGCGCCATTCAGATGAACAAGAGCCATTGAAGTGTCAGCAAAAATGTACTGTAATCTTTTATGTTCAGTGTTTCAAAGTAAAATGTCCACCCAGGTATCTGCACAGCAGCACTTCCATGATATGTGAAAGCTTTGTAGGACATTTTCCTGGAGCTTACAGTGAAGCCAGTTACACCAGGCCTCGGTAAAATTGAGATTTGATGGTCGTGCCAATAAGTCATCCATGTGCCTGTATCTCCGGCCAATAATTGTTGATGAGCTCAGGAACCCTTTAAATGTTCACATTTCTGTCCGATAAAGAAGCACTCAACAAAATGTTTTATTCTGTGACCTGTTGGAAAGGTACATGATGTAAACTGTAGTGAAGGTAATCTTGTTACCGATGCCCGTGTTTGTGAGTTATAACCTCCCTTCTGATCCTCAGCTGTGTTGTGCGACCAACACTCTGATCTCCAACTGACACAGGACAGGAAGTCAGTTACTTCTCTATTTATTCCTATGAGACCGACATTGAGGCTCCCATAGGAATACATAGAGAAATTGGCCTCCTGTCCACACATAAGATGCTGTGCTATGTGGAAAGTCAGAGCGCTGGTCACATGACACAGCTGAGGATCAGAAGGCAGGGGATAACTCACAAATGCAGTCACTGGTAAGAAAATCACCATTATGCACCTTTTCGATTAGGTCAAAAAAAAAAGATTTTTTTTCGTAGGACTGCTTCTTTAACGATTGCTGATGGACAATACAGAATTCCAACCAGCGCTCGTTAAGTGGCATTCATCGTATGAGGAAGAACAACTGCTAATACAGTCACTAGTCCAAATTGAGTTTTCATTGGATGGTGGCACATTCCTGCCTACACAGGGCGAAGTGCTGCCGACAAACAATTTTTAATGCTGCATAAAAGACGTGATCACCTGAAAAACAGGCGGTTGGTTAACATGGGGCACTGATTAGGAATGAGGATTGTTCACTCCAGATCAACCATTGTAAAAGTGCCCATACATATTGCTGTCCTGCTGTATGGTGGGGGAGGACATGACTGTGAAGTAGAGAGTGGTCAAGTTTCTGAGTCACCGTTCCTCCTTATCAGAACACATCCTCCACCATGATGGACCGGAGGCATCAGGCTCTCCTCCTGCCCGCAGTCATTCCCTACATGTCACCTATATTCTCCTCTTAAATGGTCACTAACTTTTCACACAACTTTGCATAAACCAATAGTACAAGCGACCACACAAAATCCCCACCTGTTACTTGCAGATTTTGACGCAATTTGCCCCAGATCTCAGCATCTCCATCGCAAAGGTTGAATTCTGAACGAACAATTGACATGCAGCAAATTGCAAAATCTGGATTTCTGTGCGGAAAATATCTGCACCGTGAACTTGAGATTCTCTTCTACTTTACGGATCCATGTGGCCACAAATATAGAACATGTCCTTGTCTGTATTGCAGATGAGAATAGTTCTTTCTATGGATGGAGTGAGAAAAATACAGAAGGCACACAGAAGATATACTGCATATCCATTTTTTGCTGACCAATATACAGACACGACTGTGTGCATGAAGCCTTTGTTTAAACTGATGATCTATCCTCTGGATAGATCATCAGCCTCTGACCGGCGGGGGTCCTGACACCCGGGACCCCCGCCGATCAGCTGTTTGAGAAGGCAGCGGCGCGCCAGGAGCGCCGCAGCCTTCTCACTGTTTACCGCAGCCCCAGTGATGTCACGACTAGTATCAACTAGCGTGGGCGGGGCTAAGCTCCATTCAAGTGAACAGAGCTTAGCCCCGCCCAGGCCAGTTGATACTAGTCGTGACGTCACTGGGCCTGCGGTAAACAGTGAGAAGGCTGCGGCGCTCCTGGCGCGCCGCTGCCTTCTCAAACAGCTGATCGGCGCGGGTCCCGGGTGTCAGACCCCCGCCAATCAGATGCTGATGATCTATCCACAGGATAGATCATCAGTTTAAAGAAACTGCAGAACCCCTTTAAACCAAACACCTTAGACTTGGGCCAAAGTCTAGTGTTACAGTTTAGCAAAATCTTAAAAGGAAATGTGTCACCAAAAATGTTATCTTCCAATTAAAACCAGATAGTGACACATCCTTTTTTTCTAATCTGATTGTAGATTTCTTTATTCTATTTCCTGAACATGAATATGGGGGCGGCCATCTTGCCCGAGCTGTTCTTAACATAATATACTAAGCATTGGGAAAATTGCTTTACGGCAGCCCCATGGGCCATAGACACGAGGGACAAAAGGGAAGCTCATTGACTTCTATGGCTGAGTTTTCTAGGCATGCTCTGTAACCTGCGCAGAGGTCATTGTGCAAGGAAGGAATAGATAAGATGTGATATCACCTATTGTGAATGGTGGATCCTGTCTTATCTGTACACAGAGGCGATATAATTACAGGCAGGATTAGAATGACAGATAAGCAGGTAACTGCAGTAAAGTGATCTGTACAAACCAAGAAGTGGCATCTGTTATTAGGAGCAGCCAGTGCAAAAACTACAGGATTTTATGGTGTTTGTTTAAATATAGATATTGACATGGGAAATTAAAAATAACATCAAAAATTCTTTTAAAATATGTTAAACATTAAACCGCGATTTAAACAATAGCTAATTTTCTGATGACACATTTCCTTTTAAAGGGGTATTCCCATCTCAGACACTGATGGCATATCTCTAGGTCTGACAGGCATGCTCAACCTGCGGCCCTCCAGCTGTTGTAAAACTACAACTCCCACCATGCCCTGCTGTAGGCTGACAGCTGTAAGCTGTTCGAGCATGCTGGGAGTTGTAGTTTTGCAACAGCTGGAGGGCCGCAGGTTGAGCATGCCTTCTCTAGGATATGCCATCAATGTCAGATAGGTACGGGCCCCAAATTGAAGAGAGAGCAGCCATCCTCCATTCACCTCTATTGAAGCTCTGTAATAGCGGAGCGCTGTCGCTATTTTCGGGAGTCCCATAGCAGTAAATGGAGAGGGGGCCATGTGGTACGCTCTCCTTCACTTCAGTGGTGTCGTTCCAGAGATAGAAGCGGATCCCAGAGGTGAGACCCCCATCTATCCGACATTGATGGCATATGCTGCCAATATGCCATCAACGTATAACAAATGTCATACAAAAGGACACAAAAATGGGGCAAGCTCTATTGCTTTTCATATTATGGAGGTATTACATACATAGTACCATATGACGGCAGAGATGCTATCCCTGCAGCTCAATAGTGCAGAGCCACAAAGTATATGAGGCCTTAGGCCTCATGCACACGACCGTATGTATTTTGCAGTCTGAAAAAAAAAAAAAAAAAACTGATGTCGTCGTCAGTGTGCATTCCGTATTTTGCGGAACGGAACAGCTAAACCTAATGGAACAGTACTACCCTTGTCCGTAATGCGGACATTTGCGGAACAGAAATACGGACATACGGAAAAGGAATGAACACAGTAACTTCCGTTTTTTTTGCGGACCCATTGAAAAGACGGAATGGACACGGAAAGAAAATACCTTTGTGTGCATGAGGCCTTAGGTCCACATCTACGGCAAGCTAATCCGTCTGCACGATTCGGCACAATGCCGGCTGTCAGCAGGACCAAAAACCGTTGCATGCAGTGGTTTTTGTCCAGCGGAAACCTGGCATTTTATGCTGTAAAGCAGCTGGATCACTTCTGGACCTCATTACGGTGAATGGGAATCTGACATTGCTGGATCTGGCGAAATCCAGTAGGCTGCTCTCTGCCTGAACAGCCTGCTGGATCTGCTGCCGTAGAAGTGAACGCGACCTTAGACTTCTTCATCTAGAATTTCCGTCCTGTGTCTGTGTTCGTTCATCCATTTGCTTGTTGCTAGTGTTGAGCGAACTTCTGTTTTAAGTTTGGCGTCTAAAGTTCGGCTTCCGGTTAGCGGAGAATCCCGATATGGATTGCGAATTCCGTTGTGGTCCGTGGTAGCGGAATCAATAATGGCCGATTATTTTCTACATTTTTCTACTTTTAAAACAGATAGTAATTCCTCATAAAATGGTTATCAATCAACATTCCCCATATGTCTGCTTTATGTTGGCATCATTTTGTAAATGTCATTTAATTTTTTTTTAGGACGTTAGAATGCTTAGAAGCCAAAATTTCCAAAACCAGTTTTTAAGCACCAATTCAGTTATAAAGTGATTTTGAGGGACAAATGAGCCTCAACTTAATGGAACCCCCCCATAAATGACCCCATTTTATAAACTACACCCATCAAATTATTCAAAACTGATGTTACAAACTTTTTTAACCTTTAAGGTGTTCTACAAGAATTAAAGAAAAATGGAGGTGAAATTTCCAAATTTCACTTTTTTTGTAGATTTTTTTATGTCAATCTATTTTTTCTTGCAACGCAGTTTACAAAAATATCCCATATGTGGCGGAAACCGCCCTATGGGCACGTGGCAGTGGTCAGAAGGAAAGGAGCGCCATATGGATTTTGGAGGCAGATTTTGCTAGAATGGTTTTTAGGCACCATTTTGAGAGACCCTGACGTACCCCTGCAGTGAAAACCCTCAAAAAGTGACCACATTTTGGAAACTACACCCCTTAACCACCTGCCGCCACGCTAACGCCGAAAGGCGTCATTGCTGCGGCGCTCCCAAGACACACTAACGCCGATTGGCGTCATCTCACGTGAGCCGAGATTTCCTGTGAACGCGCGCACACAGGCGCGCGCGTTCACAGGATCGGAAGGTAAGCGAGTGGATCTTCAGCCTGCCAGCGGCGATTGTTCGCTGGCAGGCTGGAGATGCGATTTTTTTTAACCCCTAACAGGTATATTAGACGCTGTTTTGATAACAGCGTCTAATATACCTGCTACCTGGTCCTCTGGTGGTCCCTTTTGCTTGGATCGACCACCAGAGGACACAGGCAGCTCAGTAATAAGTAGCACCAAACACCACTACACTACACCCCCCCCCCCCCCCCCCGTCACTTATTAACCCCTTATTAACCCCTGATCATCCCATATAGACTCCCTGATCACCCGCCTGTCATTGATCACCCCCCTGTAAGGCTCCATTCAGACGTCCGTATGTGTTTTGCGGATCCGATCCATGTATCTGTGGATCCGTAAAAAACATATGGACGTCTGAATGGAGCCTTTCAGGGGGGTGATCAATGACAGAGGGGTGATCAGTAACAGGGGGGTGATCACCCCATATACACTCCCTGATCACCCCCGTCAGGCTTCATTCAGAAAAAATTTTGGCCCAAGTTAGCGGAAATTATTTTTTTTTTTTCTTACAAAGTCTCATATTCCACTAACTTGTGTCAAAAAATAAAATCTCACATGAACTCACCATACCCCTCACGGAATCCAAATGCGTAAAATTTTTTAGACATTTATATTCCAGACTTCTTCTCACGCTTTAGGGCCCCTAAAATGCCAGGGCAGTATAAATACCCCACATGTGACCCCATTTCGGAAAGAAGACACCCCAAGGTATTCCGTGAGGGGCATATCGAGTCCATGAAAGATTTACATTTTTGTCCCAAGTTAGCGGAAAGGGAGACTTTGTGAGAAAAAAAAAAATAATAATAATAAATCAATTTCCGCTAACTTGTGCCAAAAAAAAAAATAATTCTATGAACTCGCCATGCCCCTCATTGAATATCTTGGGGTGTCTTCTTTCCAAAATGGGGTCACATGTGGGGTATTTATACTGCCCTGGAATTTTAGGGGCCCTAAAGCGTGAGAAGAAGTCTGGGATCCAAATGTCAAAAAATGCCCTTCTAAAAGGAATTTGGGCCCCTTTGCGCATCTAGGCTGCAAAAAAGTGTCACACATCTGGTATCGCCGTACTCAGGAGAAGTTGGGCAATGTGTTTTGGGGTGTCATTTTACATATACTCATGCTGGGTGAGATAAATATCTTGGTCAAATGCCAACTTTGTATAAAAAAAATAAAAATGGGAAAAGTAGTCTTTTGCCGAGATATTTCTCTCACCCAGCATGGGTATATGTAAAATGACACCCCAAAACACATTGCCCAACTTCTCCTGAGTACGGCGATACCAGATGTGTGACACTTTTTTGCAGCCTAGGTGGGCAAAGGGGCCCACATTCCAAAGAGCACCTTTAGGATTTCACAGGTCATTTTTTACACATTTTGATTTCAAACTACTTACCACACATAAGTGCCCCTAGAATGCCAGGCCAGTATAACTACCCCACAAGTGACCCCATTTTGGAAAGAAGACACCCCAAGGTATTTCGTGATGGGCATAGTAAGTTCATGGAAGTTTTTATTTTTTGTCACAAGTTAGTGGAATATGAGACTTTGTAAGGAAAAATAAATAAATAAATAAAAATAAATCATTTTCCGCTAACTTGTGACAAAAAATAAAAAGTTCTATGAACTCACTATGCCCATCAGCGAATACTTTAGGGTGTCTACTTTCCGAAATGGGGTCATTTGTGGGGTTTTTCTACTGTCTGGGCATTGTAGAACCTCAGGAAACATGACAGGTGCTCAGAAAGTCAGAGCTGCTTCAAAAAGCGGAAATTCACATTTTTGTACCATAGTTTCTAAACGCTATAGCTGTTACCCAAACCATTTTTTTTTTTATCAAAGACCTGTAGAACAATAAATTTAGAGAAAAATTCATATATGGATGTCGTTTTTAAAAAAAATAATTTACAACTGAAAGTGAAAAATGAAATTTTTTTGCAAAAATTTAGTTAAATTTTGATTAATAACAAAAAAAGTAAAAATATCAGCAGCAATGAAATACCACCAAATGAAAGCTCTATTAGTGAGAAGAAAAGGAGGTAAAATTCATTTGGGTGGTAAGTTGCATGACCGAGCAATAAACCGCTAAAGTTGTGGAGTGCCGATTTGTAAAAAAGGGCCTGGTCACTAGGGGGGTATAAACCTGTGGTCCTTAAGTGGTTAAAGAATATATTAAGGGGGGTACTGAGCACTTTGACCCCCTAAGCATTTTACAGAATTTGGAAACACTTGGCTCTGAAAATGAAAAGTTTCATTTGATTCCAAGAAAATGTTGCTTTAGCCCCAAATTTTTCATTTTCACAAGGGGTAACAGGAAAAAAAAGCACCCCATAATTTGTTATGCATTTTCTCCTGAATACAGCAACACCCCATATGTGGTGGTAAACTGCTGTGGGGGAACATGGCAGGACTCAGAAGGGAAGGAGCGCCATATGGCTTTTGCAGCGCAGATTTTGATGGATTGGTTTAATGGGTGCCATTGGTTTTTATTTTTAAAGTGATTGTCTTATGTGGGGGCTCATCTTTTGCGGGATGAGGTGATGTTTCCATTGGTACCATTTTGAGGTACATAAGACTTTTTGATCGCTTGGTATTACACTTTTTGTGAGGCAAGGTGAAAAAAATGGCTGTTTTGGAAAAAAAAAATTTTTTTATAGCACTCTCCTGAGGGGGCATATAATGAGATATTTTTATAGAGCAGGTTGTTATGGATGCTGCGATACCCAATATGTATGTATATAATTTTTATTTTTGTTGAGTTTTACACAGTAAAAGCCTTTTTGAACAGAATAAAATCTTGTTTTTGTGTTGCCATTTTCTGAGCCATAGTTTTTTTTTTGGCCGATTGTCTTAGGTAGGATCTCATTTTTTGCGGGATCAGATGACTGTTTGATTGGTCCAATTTTGGGGTACATAAGACTTTCTGATCAGTTTGTATTACACTTTTTGAGAGACAAGGTGAAAAAAAAAAAAAAGAAAATGGCTGCTTTGGCATATTTATTTTTTAACAGCATTCACCTGAGGGGGCATATAATGTGATATTGTTATGCGGGTTAGGTTGTTATGGACGCGGCAATACCCAATATGTCTACTTTTCTATTTTTCTAATTTTTTTTATTTCTTTTTTGTAAAACTTTATTACTACTACTTCTTTTTTTTTTTTTAATTGTCCCACTCTGGGACTTCAACTTTTGGGGATCTGATCCCCTTTAGAATGCATTACAATACTTCTGTATTGGCTGTAAGTGTATTACACTGTGTAATACACTTCAGCCTGCTTTCTGCGAGATCCAGGGTGCGGGATCTCACAGGCTCACACGGATAGCAGCCATCGGGTTCCAGTCACAGCAGCGCGGGGACCTGATGGACACCCTGCAGGATACTGCACATGCCGCAGTCAGCACTAACTGCAGCAGTGCAAGGGTTAGGGTGCCAGCATCAGTGTTTTCACCGATGCCGGCGCATACAGCAGGGGTTCAGCTATCAGTGACTGCCGGACCCCTGCAGCTGATCAGTCGGGCGCAGCTCCTGCACGATCAGAGTGCCGTTGCTGTACGGCGCTGGGATTTGTGACCCTGGTGTACGGCGCTGGTATCCGACGGGTTAAAGGATAAAATGGACACCCTGTTGCAGGTCTAAGTGCAAAGCCACGTCTGGTTGTCTTTGAATCCCTGTGTCATGCACGGTGCCCCTTAGGCCCCCTGCCGCTGATATATCAGTTTTTTGCGGACCGCAAAATACATACGGTCATGTGCATGAGCCCTGAATCTACCACCCTAAAGGGACAGTCCGAATCCCATCCCTGCTGCTTCAGTCTCATGTGGACCAGAAGTGTGTCATCCTGTCCATCATCACATGCACTGCTGCTGCTGTACACTGACCTTAGCAGTGACGTGTCCACAGGCAGCACAAGGCCACCAAGGCCAAGAATGGCTACAATGGAGCATGTGATGACAGACTGGACCTCACTATCTGGTAGATATTCTAGTGGTGATGGTCATCCTATTATTGCAATGTCTCTGCATATTATTCTCCAAAAGATCCAATACGGACAGAAGAGATGGTGTAAAATGGAAACTTTATTGATTTTTGTATAATTGGTATATTTAATTTGTCATGGTGATCCGGATGCTAGCATACATCTGGGTCGTGATGTCAATAAAACAGCTTAATTAGGCTTAGAGGCGTGATTAAGATGGGCAGAAAACAGGTACTTATGCTGGAAAGCAGCAGGATCCCACCGTAGTCAATGGGGATCCAGTGGTTCCCGCAGTCTCAGAGCTCCGGCTGGCTGTTCCTAACCCCAAGCCATTTCACATACAGGTTATGTACAATTTCAATCCAGCAGTGTGATATGGATGGCCTTTTAGGAAGAGACGAAGTAACACAATCATTTACTGAAATGTTTATTTTAAATAAAATAAAACAAAATTTACATCTTGTCCATTCTGGGCCATATATTGGTCATTCCATAAAATATTAAACCAACCATTGTAATGCCCCATGTCCTCCAGCCAAAATCTATTCCTTCCACCCCCTGTCATGTCGGCAAAGCGTGTGTGAAGGGGAGCTCTGGAGGTGGAGATATGGATTGGGCACATCTCACCCACTTATGCCATCATAAATTTATGTCCAGATGGGAATACCCCTTTAAGCTAATGTGTATGGCCAACTTTGAAGGAACACTCCAGGAAATCAGATATACTTTGTGATGCTTAATGCAGAGCTTGAGGGGAGAGTACACCAGTGTCCTTTTGGCAACCCCTCACCTCAGGCCCTGCACTAGGCAAAACACAGTATCCGTTTAGAAGTGTTCCTTTAAAAATTGATAACCTTACATTAAAATATGCAATAAGTGTTTAAACACAGGGGTCTGAGCCTGGGACCTCTACACAGCTATGTCTGGTGCTGCAGCTTAATCCCAGTGATCAAACATCCCTAGGATAGGCCATCAAAACCAAGTCCCAGAGAACCTCTTTAAAAAAAAGGGTGGTCTTAAATAATACTAAATATACAGACGTCTACAGATTAAATAAAATACCCTATGTGTCACAGACAGGCAACTTTCCTCTGTATGGGTACATTCGTAATATACAGCACGAGTAAACTTTGAGTAGTCGAGACTACTACTTGGTCTTGAAGGCAATATAAAGAATGTCAACTTTTCATAAGCCTGTTTTTGAGGTATGGATACACAATGTCTGCCAAGTAAACGAAGGAAGACGAAAGACAGGAGGTACTGGATGAGCTCCTATAGAAAATTATTTGATCTTCTGATATCATAATGTTACTAGTCCATCAACTCTTGGTCTAGCTATAACTTTTTTTTTGGAGGGTGGTATCAAAATAGACACTGAACTAGAAATCATAATCTAAAAGTTATTGTTCTAGCATCCAACCCTTCTATAATTCCTCACTTAGCCTCTCCTTCACGTCAAGAGGTAGGGTCTCCAGTAGAGATTGCTCAACCGAAAAACCTGTCTTTTTAAGACTTGTACAAGACCCAAGTTCTGGAGGCAACAGGTCAATTATGTTCCCTTTTAATTCTAGTTTTACTAAGGAGACAAGGGACCCAATTTTTGGCGACAGACTTGTCAGTTTATTCTGTCCCAACTTCAAAGTCTTAAGCCTTTGGCAGAAAAATAGCTCATTAGGGAGATCCTCTAAAAAGTTCCCAGTCAAAGCCAAAAATTGTAACATCTGCAAAACTCCGATTTCTGGTGGCACCTCTCTTATTTCATTATAAGACAGGTCAAGGTGACGGAGTTTGGTACATAAGAAAAGTTGAGGTGGCAATACAAGGATCTTGTTGCGATTTAAGCACAGCTCCTCAAGGCCCTTCAGTTTGCGGATGTGTTCCGGGATGTAGGCAATTTGGTTGTGCCACAATCGTAGGACGCTCAGTTTCCGGCAGTGTTGCAAACTTATGATTTCCTCTATGGTGTGCAAGCTGTTGTCTTTCAAGTCCAACATCTGTAGATTGTTGAGACTGAAGACGGCATGGGGAATCCGCTCTAGATCACATCGAATCAGCTCTAAATCTTTCAGGAGTGAAAGCCTTTTTAAAGCATTAAGTGTAAGGAGCTTGGTTCCATCATTTTGTACACTGAGCTTCAGCAAATGGCTAGCCACATCTGCAACAGTTTGAGGCACTTTGGAAAGATTGCTCTTCAGGGTCAACACTTTGAGGCTTTTTAACTCCCTCAAGCTTTCAAGCGTAGCATTTTTTGAGACATCCTGGGACAGGTAGCCAAATAAGTGCAGTTCTTCAAGGCGTCGAAGACTAAAAACCCAAAGTGGAATCTCTTTTATATCATCAAACTTGATCTGAAGAATCTTAAGATGGTCCCGCAGGTAAGTCAGAGAAGCATGTTGTACTTTAGCTGGGCAGTTAAACAAAGCCAATTCTTCTAACCTGACTAACTTGGACACCAGTGGAGGGATAATCACTTCATTGAGCAGTTCTAGCTTAAGGGATTCAGTTTCTGTCACTTCAAACACTGTATCTGGCAATCCTGGCAGCTTGAACAGATGAAGTTCCAGTCTGCCTTCTGGTGTGTGCTGAAGTTTCTGTCTTAGTTTATCTGCTGGCCATTCATGGTTGAGATTAAGCTGCCTGAGTCGATTTTCACTAACCTCTGACAGAAAGACAGCAAATCTTTTAGAGTAGAGAGAATCGTATTGATCTATTAAATGAAGTACAAATGCAAAATCATTTTTTACATCAGGGATGTCCCCAATCCCGGTTTCTTCTCGCACTGATCTGAATGAATATTCCTTTAAGGGACGACGAAAGAGCCAATAGAGCGTGTAGAAACAGGTTAAACCATAGATTCCCAAGAAGCACAAGTAGCTGATGGCCAACTTGGAGAAGAGGTGAGCTTTAGTGTGGTTGCAACAAAAACTGTTGTATCCAGTCATGTCCTCTGTATGCACCCTACATGGGACAATAAAGTGTATTTTCCCCACTAAGGCAGCATTGTATATCGTTATTAGAACAAATTTGCAGACTTTCAGTATTGTCTGACGCATGTACATGGAATAGAGAATATCACCTTCCTCCACATGATGCCGGAATTTCTTGACCTTCTCAAATAAAGCCTTGGCTTGTTCTCCTTCTTTTTTGTCCAAGACACTAGCTGAAGGAGTCTCTGCTACAATTTTCTCCGGAACTGAAAGATCACCTGTGACCGGGCTCGTTTCATCAAAGTTGGTTTTTGACATATCTCTCTCCGCAGTTTTCTCCTGTGTTGTCTCTCCTGAAACCTCAGAGAGAGCTCGAGTTGTCCAAGGAGAATCAAAACACTTGCCCAAGATGGAGATGAAGTGTTCAATTTTGGAGCTCGTACCAGGGAACTTGAACCAGAAATTTCCACAAATTATGAAGATGAGCGTGTGAATGACCACAAGGTATGGGAAGTACTTGGCATACCAGTGTAATGCAGTTTCGTAGCACATTTGGTTTATGAAGCTGTACTGCTGAAGGTCCAAGTTATTACGTAGTCCGCTCATCTCACGAGTAGAAGTCGGAGGAGCCGTGGTAATAGCCTGGTCTTCCTCACTAGAATTTGTGGCTTGCGGGTTTTCAGTGTACTCTTTGCAGGTGATTTGAGAAACATAGTCAGCAGAGGTATGGTTTGGCAGACAGATGATTTTATCCTGAGTTATCTGTGGATGAAGAGAAAATGACATGAAGTCAAAAGGATTCTTCTAATCAAGCAGATTGAGGAAATGAGTGGAAACAATACTGAGGGATGGAGAAGAGTTATTGGGAAGAGTGCATAGGTTAATGCATAAAAGATGAATAACAAAGACTTAAAAAGGTTCATACATAAAAGGAAGATCAATGTGGAAAAAAAAATCATAATGCAGCATGAAGTGGAAACATTTTTACAAGCCCTGCTAATGGAGGCGCTTACTTAGGCCGCATCCACCTCTTAGGAAAACAGAAAGGATTAGGCTACTTTCACACTGGCGTTTTGGCTTTCCGTTTGTGAGATACGTTCAGGGCTCTCATAAGTGGTCCAAAACGGATCAGTTTTGCCCTAATGCATTCTGAAAGGAAAAGGATCCACTCAGAATGCATCAGTTCAGTCTCCATTCCGTTTTGGTGTCCGTCTGACGAAACTGAGCCAAACTGATCCGTTCTGACACACAATGTAAGTCAATGGGGACGGATCCATTTTCTATGACACAATCTGGCACAATAGAAAACGGATCCGTCCCCCATTGACTTTCAATAGTGTTCAAGACGGATCCGTCTTGGCTATGTTAAAGATAATAGAAACGGATCTGTTCTGAACGGATGCAGACGGTTGTATTATCTGAACGGATCCGTCTGTGCAGATCCATGACTGATCTGCACCAAACGAGAGTGTGAAAGTAGCCTTAACTGTGCTGTAAATATACATTACAACCATCCCAGGTGCCATAGACATTAAAGGGGTACTCCGTAATTTAGAAAATGAAAATATTTAAAATATTACTTTATTGTAAATATATTCCCAAATAAAACACAAACTCATATATATATATAATCCTGGAAAAGAAATCCTAGAAGAAACAGAGAAGGAATAATCCTTCCTATAGCTCTGTTTGTCCGTAATGCGGTGCTCACATAACAAGTCTGGTTGCTCAGCTGTATAGCACAGTTCGTAATATTCGGGAACTGCAAGGCAAAGTTCACAAGGTGGCTTCAGTGTAATCAAATAAGGATAAAAAGTCTAATAACTCATGTTCCTTTTGTTTGAATTTTAATGTCCCGAAGCTCACTGTCTGTATATACACTGGTTCGGCATTCGTTTTCTACTCACGGTTTCATAGAATTATGCCGGCTGTGTTGCGGTTAGCGTGGCGTCCCACGTGTGTTACACTTCCAGGCAGTGGTATGGCTTCCAGGGTATGGATTTAGGGATCTTCGGTCATCAATTGCAGGAGTGGCGTCTTTGTGAATTTGTATGTAGAGATTCCTGCAGGGTGCTCTTAATCAAGCAGCAGGTTGGTTTTCACTACGGCAATCAGTCTTAGATTTTTCCTGCCAATTTTGTTTGATACCGATCCCTCTCCTTGTAGTCGGTTTGAAATCATGGAGTGGAGAATTTTGAACTTCGGGACATTAAAATTCAAACAAAAGGAACATGAGTTATTAGACTTTTTATCCTTATTTGATTACACTGAAGCCACCTTGTGAACTTTGCCTTGCAGTTCCCGAATATTACGAACTGTGCTATACAGCTGAGCAACCAGACTTGTTATGTGAGCACCGCATTACGGACAAACAGAGCCTTAGGAAGGATTATTCCTTCTGTTTCTTCTAGGATTTCTTTTCCAGGATTATATATATGAGTGTGTGTTTTAGTGTGCATCTTTACCGATTTTATCAATTTTATTAGTAATATTAAGAATATATAGCATGCGAATATTTGTTTAATTCTGTTTTATGTGTTATTATACATGTGTGTTATATTACACAAAGTGCCTGTCTGAATAAATTACATTTATTATACCAAATCTCCTATGTGGATTCAAGTGTAGGTGTGCCCTACTATTCTTCTATTTATATATTATTCTTTGAAGATTGGGTGTAATCTTCTTTGTAGGTGCACCCACTCCAATTGTTGTCTAAGAGGTGAGCCATCTCTAAAACACAAATTTTGAATATTCCCAAATAACTTTCATTATTTATAATGACTCATTTTGTTTAGGGAGCAATCATTAGGAGAAACAAAATGGTCACTGTTCTATTAATACACACAAAACCTGTCCTAATCATACAGGACATGTTACTTCTGAGCACTGAAGTAAAGAGCCGCCTCATCCTCCTTTCCTACTTGTCAGGGGTTATGATCCTGAATACAGATTATAAGAACTTTAACTGAATCTCTGTGGGAATGGATTCCATTAGGAGACAAAGTACAGAGAGGACAGACTGTGGTAATGGAGACTGCATACAACTGCTGCTGCCCATTATACACATCACCCCCACCCTCCTCTCTACTTCATGCCTCCTCATGAACTCCATTTCTACAGAGATTTAGCTGATGACCATATCAAAGGGTTTCTGTCATGAGAAATAACGTTATGTAGCTCAATGACATTAGCGATATGCTAATGTCAGCAGAACATAACAGTGTGCTTTATAACTCCCTGCCTAATGAGCCTCTAGGTGCTATTAGGGCGTTGCTTCAGCACCTAGAGGCTCGGTCTACGCACCCTTTGGCACGCCCAGGTCCAGTTGATTGACTTTCGAGTTCTCCTCAGTGTCCCGTAAATCTCACGCCGTCCCCTTTAGTATTCGGCGCAAGCGTAGTGAGTGAAGGACGGGCTCCTGCTGTCGGCTTCCTTCCTTCGGCGCAGTAAGGAAGCTGGCAGCAGGAGCAGCAGGAGTTGCCAAGAACCAACTGCTGGATCTCCATGCCTATGATCTGGTATGCTCACTCAGTATAAGGCCTCTTTCACACGACCGTTGTGTGCACCCGTGGCCGTTGTGCCGTTTTCCGTTTTTTTTCGCGGACCCCATGACTTTCAATGGGTCCGTGGAAAAAACGGAAAATGCACCGTTTTGCAGCCGCATCCGAGATCCGTGTTTCCTGGCCGTGAAAAAAATATGACCTGTCCTATTTTTTTCACAGCCAACGGTTCACGGACCCATTCAAGTCAATGGGTCCGTGAAAGAACACGGATGCACACAAGATTGCATCCGTGTCCGTGATCCGTGGCCGTAGGTTACTTTTTATACAGACGGATCCGAAGATCCGTCTGCATAAAAGCTTTTTCATAGCTGAGTTTTCACTTCGTGAAAACTCAGAACCGACAGTATATTCTAACACAGAAGCGTTCCCATGGTGATGGGGACGCTTCTAGTTAGAATACACTACAAACTGTGTACAAGACTGCCCCCTGCTGCCTGGCAGCACCCGATCTCTTACAGGGGGCCGTGATCAGCACAATTAACCCCTTCAGGCGCGGCACCTGAATGGGTTAATTGTACTATCATATCCCCCTGTAAGAGATCAGGGCTGCCAGGCAGCAGGGGGCAGACCCTCCCCCCTCCCCAGTTTGAATATCATTGGTGCCCAGTGCGGCCCCCCCCCCCTCTCTATTGTAATAATAGGTTGGTGGCCAGTGCGGCCCTGCCCTCCCTCTATTGTAATTATTCGTTGGTGGCACAGTGTGCGCCCCCCATCGGCCCCCCCTCCCTCTATAGCATTAACAACATTGGTGGCCAGTGTGCGGCCTCCCATCTCCCCCCCCCCCCCCATCATTGGTGGCAGCGGAGTTCCGATCGGAGTCCCAGTTTAAACGCTGGGGCTCCGATCGGTAACCATGGCAACCAGGACGCTACTACAGTCCTTGTTGCCATGGTTACTTAGCAATAGTACAATAGTAGAAGATTCATACTTACCTGCTGCTGGCTGCTGCTGCGATGTTCGTGTCCGGCCGGGAGCTCCACCTACTGGTAAGTGACAGGGTCTGTGCGGCGCATTGCTAAATGAACTGTCACTTACCAGTAGGAGGAGCTCCCGGCCGGACACGAACATCGCAGCTCCCAGGTAAGTATGAATCTTTTACTATTGTACTATTGCTAGTAACCCGCTGCCACCAATGATCGGGGGGGGGGGGGGGGGGGTTAGATGGGAGGTCGCACACTGGCCACCAATGTTGTTAATGCTATAGAGGGAGGGGGGGCCGATGGGGGGGCGCACACTGTGCCACCAACGATTTATTACAATAGAGGGAGGAAGGGGGGGGGGTGCACACTGTACCACCAACGATTTATTACAATAGAGGGAGGAAGGGGGGGGGGGGCGCACACTGTGCCACCAACGATTTATTACAATAGAGGGAGGAAGGGGGGGGGGGCGCACACTGTGCCACCAACGATTTATTACAATAGAGGGAGGAAGGGGGGGGGGGGGCGCACACTGTGCCACCAACGAATTATTACAATAGAGGGAGGAGGGGGGGGGGGCCGCACTGGCCACCAATGATATTCAAACTGGGGAGGGGGGGGGGGGGTCTGCCCCCTGCTGCCTGGCAGCCCTGATCTCTTACAGGGGTATATGATAGTACAATTAACCCCTTCAGGTGCGGCACCTGAGGGGTTAATTGTGCTGATCACGGCCCCCTGTAAGAGATCGGATGCTGCTAGGCAGCAGGGGGCAGTCATGTACACAGTTTGTAGTATATTCTAACTAGAAGCGTCCCCATCACCATGGGAACGCCTCTGTGTTAGAATATACTGTCGGAAATGAGGTTTCACGATCTAACTCATATCCGACAGTATATTCTAACATAGAGGCGTTCCCATGGTGATGGGGACGCTTCAAGTTAAAATATACCATCGGATTGGAGAAAACTCCGATCCCATGGTATAAAAGGGACTCCAGACTTTACATTGAAAGTCAATGGGGACGGATCCGTTTGAAATGGCACCATATTGTGTCAACGTCAAACGGATCCGTCCCCATTGACTTGCATTGTAATTCAGGACGGATCCGTTTGGCTCCGCACGGCCAGGCGGACACCAAAACGACTTTTTTTTCATGTCCGAGGATCCTCCAAAAATCAAGGAAGACCCACGGACGAAAAAACGGTCACGGATCACGGAAAAACGGGACCCCGTTTTGCGGACCGTGAAAATATACTGTCGTGTGCAATAAGCCTAATGGAGAAGAGCTGGTGGCACAGAGCTTCAAATCACTGCATAGACAGAGTTGAAGGGGTTTTCTGGTAAATTTTGAAAATTACTCAGGATTGGTTATCAGTATCTGATGTGTGTGTGTGTGTGTGTGTGTCGGACTCCTGGAACCCCCACCCATGAGCTGCTTGAAGAGGCTGCAGGGCTTGAATGTGTCACAGTATACCAACCACAGCGACATACATTGTACAGTGGTTGTGCATGCTATTGCAGCTTGAATGGGACTGAACTGGACAAAGACCCTATGCCACCTTCCAACACATCCACCCAATCAGGTATTGATGACCCTATCCTGAGGAGGTCATCAATATTTAAATGTCCCATTACAAGAACTTATCACTCCGCCGGGACCCTTGCCAATTACAACGGGGGCCTGTGTCCCCCGCACGCTGTCGCTTCATTCAGCTCTATGGGGCTACCAGAGACATCTGAAAGTTTGTATCCGCCTATCTACAGCAGTCCCATAGACTTGAATGAAGAAGTGGACATGCAGTTGGACCCTTGACAATTAGACACATATACCCTATCCTGTGCATAAGGGACAATTTATTATAATGGCACAACCCCTTTAAGTGAAGGAAAACTGATTGAATGATAAAATTCTGACACCACTAGCATAAAAGCATACTGGTTTACTATAGAGTTCAATGTATAAACAGTATACAGTTCGCTTATAAAGCTCCCTCTAGTTGTGGCTCAAGTCAACTGGACTTTATTATCTCATTCTATGCCGATGCAGGGAGTTTGGAGCTCTGTACTTCTCTTATTAGGACAGGATCCCATTAGATTACAGAAATTTGCTATGTCTTATCTAAAAGGGGCAATTTGTGAGCAACTCCTAGACAGCTGAGGGGGCTTACATAGGAAAGCTGAATATACTGTATGCTTTGATATTTGTCAGCCTTGTGTTCAGCACTTTGGGAGGCAAGTTCGAGGTGCATCTACTACCTCAGCATTATTGAGTCATCGTGTAGGTGTAATCAATGGTAAGGAGCCTTCCCTGGGGACAGCTTCCACTTCAGACACGCTTGACGTACATCAAAGTAATAGCAATGGATATAGGCTAAAAGCCAGCTTAATGCTGAAATACAGAGTGTCAAATTAAACTCCACATTAAAAGTGCCCTGTCTGACCCAGGATGAAGTGCAGCGACGTCTGAAAAAGATTAAAGTAGAAAAATCACTGGGTCCAGATGGCATACTCCCCTATATCCTAAGAGAATTAAGTTAATGTCATAGACAGACCCTTGTTTCTGATATTTAAGAACTCCATATTGACAGGATCGACACTTAGCAAATGTGATACCAATATTAAAAAAGGGGTCAAAACAGAGCCTGGAAACTATTGGCCGGTAAATCTAACATATGTCGTGGGTAAACGGTTTGAAAGTTTTCTAAAATATTGCATTTTGGAGTATCTGAATGAAAATAAGTGTTTAACACTATCAGCATGGCTTCATGGTCCTGTCAAACTAATTTAAAAGTTTTTTTTTTACTGGTGACTTATCCTTTGGATAGGTCAACAGTATCTGATCAGTGGGGGGTCTGACACCAGAGAAGAGAAGACACCAGAGTTCTTGTGAGCGCCGCAGCCTTCTTGCAGTTTTACCAAGCACAGCGCTGTACATTGTATAGTGGCTGTGCTTGGAATTGCAGCTCAGCCCCATTCAAGTGAAGGGGGGCTGAGCTGCTCCTAGGCCATGTGATTGATGTATGTGTCGTCACTGGCCTAGGAAAAACAGAGAGAAGGCCACAACGATCACAGGAGTGCCGCTGCCTTCTCAAACAGCTGATCGGTGGAGGTCCCCAGGTGTCGGTTAGTATATAAAATGAGAATGCTTGGACTGGGGGGGAAATGTCTGTGTGTGGGTAAGTAACTGGCTAAGTGATAGAAAACAGAGGGTGGCTATTAACGGTACACACTCAGATTGGGTCACTGTCACTAGTGGAGTACCTCAGGGGTCAGTATTGGGCCCTATTCTCTTCAATATATTTATTAATGATCTTTTAGAAGGCTTGCATAGTAAAATATCAATTTTTGCATATGACACTAAACTGTGTTAAGTAATTAACACAGAAGAGGACAGTATAATTATATATATATACACACACACACACACATACATACACACATATACACACACTGTATATACACTACAGAGGACAGTATACTGTGTACATACTATAGGGGACAGTATACTGCTACAGAGGGATCTGGATAGATTAGAGGCTTGGGAAGAGAAGTGGGAGATGAGGTTTAACACTGACAAATGTAAGGTTATGCACATGGGAAGGAATAATGCAAGTCACCCATACATACTAAATGGTAAAACACTGGGTAACACTGACATGGAAAAGGACCTAGGAATTTTAGTGAACAGCAAACTAAGCTGCAGAAACCAGTGTCAGGCAGCTGCTGCCAAGGCCAATAAGATAATGGGGTGCGTCAGAAGAGGCATAGATGCCAGTGATGAGAACATAGTCCTGCCACCTTACAAATCACTAGCCAGACCACAAATGGAGTACTCTCTACACAGTGATTAATATAAAGCTTATCCTTTGTCAAAGAGGTTTTGGAGCAGCTGGGATGTGAAGTATAATGTACAGTGTTCCTGCAGAACAGCTTCACAAGGAGTGAGGGGGATCTTTAGGTCGATAAAATCTATAGAAGTGAATAGGTTAGTATGTTGTAGTGCTCACTGATAACCTACCTGCAGGGTGCATCCAAAGACCCCAATCATAAGCATGGCAACGGTGATATACTCGGTCAGGACATCCCACCAGGGCTTCAGCACTTTGAAGGCCGGCTGCTGCTCCGTGAACTGCTTGAACTCGGCCACAGGAATCATGTTGACTGTAAGTTAGACTGCAGAGAAGAAGGACAATGTACAAATTATGGCACTGTCCACAGCAAGTCTCTGGAACCCGTCCACCCCAGTGATCTGCACTTATGGATGGCCCTGTGGAGCCCCTTCAGTATTACATTGCATGCAGTTTACATGTTATCTGTGTGAGGACACCATGTCCTTATCAGCCACCAGCACACTCCTACACCCGTTATGTGCACAGGTTAAGAACCTCCAGTGCGGGAAGGGTTAATAGTAGGGTGTTCAGTATGGAGACTGCCGCAGTAATATGGTGACCCTGGTTCTCCAGGAAATGTCTTCTACAAAAGATGCATTGGATGGTAAATTATATAAATGCAGAGACAGAAGGGAAGTTTACCGACCATTACAGATTATAACCATATATAATCTATAAACATATACAGTCCATATGCAGACTACAGCCATACAAGTGTATGAGATAGATATATATATATATATATATATATATATATATATATATATATATATACACATACATATACACACATACACACACAGACTATAACCATATATCACATATGCAGACTACAGACATATACATATATAGACAAACCATATTTAGTACATATATAAATTATAACATACATAATAGACCATAACTATATATAATACATATACTGACTAACCATATACAACACATACGCAGACTATAGCCATATACATGTAGACCGTAAACCTTATACGTATATTCTGAATTGTAAAGTGCTGCGTAATATGGGTAGCGCTATATAAATTAAGATTATTATATATACACAAAACCATATATAGAACATATACGGACTAAAGCATATACATAATAGACCCTTATACACTACATATGCAAGTATTGACTATTACCATATACAACGTATATGAAAACTATAACCACTTCCATATATACTCCATATACACTAACTATGCACACAATACTGTTGCGATACAGTATGTACACTAACTGAACAAAATTTGGATCTAAGCTTTCCATACATTGTATTCAGTTCACTTGCAGAAAGGGGTTAACTAGAATTTTTCCCCAGGCCACTGAATGCATTTAAAAAATAGATTATATCTTGTCTCTCCTGCACCGTTCTCACCGCTGCAAGTCCAGTCCTGCTCTGGCGGTTTGTATACAGGGCTGCAGCGGTATCGTACAAGTAAGGGGCACACGGCTGTTACACTGCCGAGGACAGTGATCGGCTGTAGAAGTCACTGGCAGTATACCTGTGCGTTGCTCCTGCAGCCTTGTATGCAGAGACGGGAGGAGAGCTAGCAGCTCTGAGAAGCCCTAGAGAAAAGCAGCAGCATTGTACCCGTGTAATCCCCGTACCGTCAAGAGAACGGCTACACAAAAGAGTCAGGACGTATGGGGAGTGAGGCCTAAAACAGCTGCATCTTCTGGACTAGGATATCAGAAAAGGCCAATTTGTACCCGTTAACCCACCCAAACTGAAGGAAGACTGGTAACACTGTACGAAGTTAGAAAAGAATGGTCAGAGGGGCCTCTTTATGCAAAATCTAACATACAGTGATATAAAACCCTTTATTAAATACACCAAGCATCATGAACACAAATGCAATGAGAACGGCGGTCACGTAGGAGTCCATGGGCTGGCCCTATGCAATACCAAAATACAATGTCCAGGTACTGTTCATCCAGAACCTGTTCCCCCGACCCACCGAAGAGGGAGCAACATGGCCATCAACATCCCGCTTCACTGAAGGGGAGACACCACGCCTCCAATGGGCCCCCAAAAATTCCTTCAGTAGGTGCCATTCATAACCTCCTCTCTGCCAGCTGTCCTGACAATGGAGAAAATGGAAGCCCTCACCATCTTCTGCAAAAATTGCCCCAAACACAACTGACTGCCAATGGTCCAGGTCCATAGTGGGAATGAAGAAGACCGCCCTCCATTCATGTAGATCCCAATCAAACCCTCTCATCATTTTTTTCCATGCCTGCTCTGGTCCCATTCTTTTCTTCCTCTCCTAGCCACAGCTATTAACCATTTCCCTGTCTGCCCAGCTACAAACCCTGTCCTTGTTTTTGGAAAAGTGGTCGGGTTTAAAAGGAGAACTTTTGCCTGGAGACACGTTGTTGGGCAATGATCCAAACACAACATGAGCATGGAAAGACTTCATCAGACTGTGCACCCTCCATGGGACATCGGATACAGCAGCCAGGACGCCGGTTTTGTATTTTACAGCTAAACATCTGTGCACTATATACAGTAGATGCCTCCGGGTGGTCTCCTGCTGATCACATTACAAAAGGTCCATGTATGCCATGTTCTATATCAGGCATGTTCAACCTGCGGCCCTCCAGCTGTTGTAAAACTACAACTCCCATCATGCCCTGCTGTAGGCTGATAGCTGTTCGGGCATGCTGGGAGTTGTAGATCTGCAACAGCTGGAGGGCCGCGGGTTGAGCATGCCTGTTCTATATGAACACTAACAGACTAGTGTGAAGAATGACACTACAACGCGAGGGGGTTCTTAAGAGGCACCTGCATAATAAAGCAGGGTAGCCATGATCCTGTCCAGGACTGAGAATGCAACTACTGACACTGCAGGACAAGACATATACGGTATATTTTATATTCATGTGAATAGACGACACCATGTACAACACAGTCCATGTGGTCCGTGTTCCTGGACATGGCACACAAGTTAAAGAGTGGCCGACAGCAACAAAACTGAATACAGGTTATCTACAGTATATGTGTGTAGCATCCCTCTACTATGGTAGTGGTACTCTGCAAATGGATTGTAAAGCTGTGCTTTCATGCAATTCATTTATTTGTACTGACCAAGGAGTTAACAGGCTGTATCTACATCCACCACTAGATGGGGCTGTTGTCGCTTTCTATATTCCCTTCAGGACATCCGCTGTACGTTTACTGCAGAATCCGGTCTTCAAATATGGCACCTGCTCGTGAGCGCAGCGGTCAGTCACCAGGTTTCTGTGCTTTTAACACAGAGACCTGGGGCTAATGTCTGCGATCGACGATAACGCTGAGCGCAGACATTTAATCCCGCAGATGCCGTAGTGAAAAATTAATATATATTATTTTTTTTTATTTTTTTAAGGTCAGTGGGATGTTTGTACAGTCTCCAAAAATGAGAAAAATAAGTCTTTCCTTTATTCTTCTTCTTCCTTTAACCCTTTCACCCATAGACCTAAATTCACATCATGGACAGACTTGCTGTGAGGCTCTGTGACATGCATCAGGAAGAACATGTGAGTGTAGCAGTTGTGCCCCACTGGCCAGTCACTGGAGCACTACTGTGACTGACAGCTGTATGACCGGGATCAGATTCCAGCTGATTAACCACTTAGATGCCATGGTCAGTAGTAACTGAGGAGCTTTCAGTGAAATGAGCGGTCTGCCAAAAGCTATCTAACATGCATGCCCAGCTTTACAGACGAGGGACCAATGACCACATGACTGATTATTCTTCAGCCCGAAATCTGCCAAAGAGAAAGTCAGTACACACACATCAGATGGCGCCTAGGCAGATAAAGCATGGTGCTGCTCTTAATGAGTTACACAAGAACAGTGAAATTCCTGTAATCCAGCATTCGATAACCCAAAAAATTTGCTAATCTGCAGATCCCAGATTAAAGACATTTTACTGTATATTCCGTAGCATATTGTATTATCTGGTCACAAGGGGCCATTGTGCAGTCAGACCACAATATTTTCCACTAGCTGAAGGACCCGGCTTTGCTCGGGTATATTAAATCTATTTTATTTAATGTTTGTGTGTGTCGATAAAAAGATAAACACTATCCACTATAACCGTGACATCTACAGCACCACGCCCCCTTAACAGTCACCTCCACCCCTTAACACTGACCACCCCACAGTGCCCTGTCCCTTAAAATTGCACCTCCACAGCAGCCCACCCCTTTAACTTTGACCTTTACAGCAGCCTTCCCCTTTAACAGTGAGTTTCACAGCACACCACCCCCTTGACAGTGACCTCCACAGGAGCCCGACCCCTTAACAGTTGTCTTTACAGCAATCTGCCCCTTAACACTGACCTCCATAGCGGACCATTCCCTTAACTGATTTCCACAGCAGTCTGCCCCTAGGGTGGCCACTGGCCAGAGATCCAGTTTTAGTCCAGACAGCCCGGCCTTTAGATTCCCTGTCCTCCATCTGGCGCAGGGCCTGGACGGACACAGGGATGTCCTTTTGAACAGCTCACTCTCAGACAGCAGCACTGTGCTGTCTGAGTGTGAGCTGCAGGAAGAAAGTCACCGTCCCTCTCACCCCTGCAGCTAACAGAAGTTGATTTTTAACTTCATTTTTTCAATCCCTGTCGGATGAGGAGTGGTAGGGGCCTTGGCCTAATCGGATTTTGGGGGTGGTTTAGCGGGCCTGGGGGTGGGGGTTTTAAGTTAGTCTTTTGAGGGTGGGGCGTGTCTGGGCCCCTTCCTGCAAGAGTGACGCCCCTCTGGGCACCCTACTGGCTCATTTGCATACCAAAGTGGATTTTCAGAGGATAAAAACATCTATTGCTGGAACAAAGGAACATCTGGAAATAAGGTACTAAGTGCTATTAGGCCATGGCTTTACTTCAATAGCGATTATCCTAGTGACAGATTTCCTTTAAAGCTCTCCTACAGCAGTGAAGAAAAATGGCTGGGTTGTTATGGAAACCTGGAGTAAAACTTTATGTGGAGGCTAACGCCCTGCGAGCTTCTATTGGCTGATAAGGGTCATGTGACCAAGCTTCTATTGGCTAATGCATTTTTATGGAATATGTCAGGAACGGCACGTCCTAGAGAGCCGAGACCTGGTCTAAAACCTTCCCGGACACCTGATGTACCTGTGTGCCAAATTTCGTGATTGTATATGAGACGGTGCGGATTCCTTTAGCGGACATACATGCATACTTAACTTTATATATTAGATTACCAACATCTATGATGAATATATGCAGAATGCAAAATTATGTGCAAAGAAATTGTATTATTTCTTCTTTTCTAGAAACATTCAGCATACAATGAAACTAGTAGACCAGAAGGAACGTCTTCAAGAAAAGCTCAACTCTCATAGCTTAAGTCTTTGGGGGGGGGGGGCGCTTCTGGGAATACACATCGATTTGAAAAGTAGTGTGTAAATCGGTGGTGGTCCGGGGATGACCCCCCATTGTGAACCTCTCACACACACACACTTTAATGTGGTTGCCCAAGACTGGAAAACATGGCTACCTTCTTCCTATGGCAGATTTTTGGTTCCACCATATATTATGCATACTGGCCATAGTCTCTGAGAAGACCTCTTTTCAACACAGGTTTGGGTGGTTGTCTCCTTTCTACAATCTACACCAGGTATAACCTGCAATAGGCTGGGTCACTCATTTTGGGGTATAAAATGTTACTGCTCTTTGTACATGATCAATAAATTGTACTCATTTGTCCCCCACAACAATGTCACCAGGCAAGCTGAAAAACACAAGTTAAAGCTCCAGAAAATTTGTGCCTTTTATTCCCAAAATGGTCAGAGGGAGAATATTCTTCCCTCAATATCAAGGACAATTGAGGATTAACATTCTTCTAATGCATTTCTTTACTAAGACCTGTAACACCAGCCAAAGACGGCTTCTGAGGTGATTGGTATACGAGAGAACTGTGCTTCTATGGCATACAAGAACATGGGAGTCTCTACTTTTACAGCATAGGTAATGCTGGCACATCTTATCCTCCTGGGTTCCTGTGTCTTCAGACCCTGGCAATTCTACAGGACATTTTTGTTTCACAGATATACGGTACATATTCAAACGGAAAAATAGAAGCTTTCCATTATAGTTCTTGAGTAGTGTTGAGCGAACAGTTCGAGCATAGTTCGGGTCCGTACCGAATTTTGGGGTGTTCGTGACACGGACCCGAACCCGAACTTTTTCGTAAAAGTTCGGGTTCGTCGTTCGGCATGTATTTTGGCGCATTTTGAAAGGCTGCAAAGCAGCCAATCAACATGCATCATACTACTTGCCCTAAGATGCCATCGCAGCCATGCCTACTATTGGCAAGGCTGTGATTGGCCAAGTGCAGCATGTGACTCAGCCTCTTATAAGCTTGTGCGCATGTCGGGACGTGCTCACTCCCGATGTGAATAGAACAGGGATAGACGCAGCTGATGCTAGGGCGAGAATAGGCAGGGATAATTGAATAACTGGAAGCAAATTTCTCTCCTCCACCTGTGATTCATCTGAACAACTGCAGCTGAGCTGCTTTTTTGATAGGGATTGGCTATTTTTAGAGTGGCCAGAGTGATTTTTCCATCCACATGTACCCGGGCTGACCGCCGGCCGCCATTTTGCGACTTGTAGTGCTGCAGCAGAAGCTGCCACAGTGTGCATTCCAAAGCTCCAAACAAGTCAGACATCTACACCTGGGATTCAGACCAATAGCGATTTAGCAGCACAGTCCAAGGCTATTTTTTTTAAAGGTTGTGCAGACCATTTTGTGGCACATGTTACTGGGCTGATAGGCGGCGGCCATCTTGGGACTAGTGCTGCAGCACAATCTCTCCCAACGTCCATTAATCACTTGTAATAGTGGTCTGTGCCATAGAAATCCTACATCAGGGACTTGGGTGTGCTTGTGTCACCCCTACTAATACCAGTCCACCTGTAATCCATACAGTGAAAAGCCATAAAGTATTCCAGTGAGGGAATTTTTTTTTTATTTAAAAAAGGCCAAGTTAGTTTATCTGGCGTTCAATATACTAGATACAGTTAGGCCTGCGTTTCATACATCTGGAATTAGCAAACTAATGTGCTGGGGTTGGGAAAACATATATGTACCCATACTAGAATCTGTCAAAGAAAGCGGTACTCACATATAACAGTCATTCCATCTGTAATCCATACAGTCAAAAGACAAAGTATTCCAGTGAGGGAATTTTTTATTTATTTAAAAAAGGCCAAGTTAGTTTATCTGGCGTTCAATATACTAGATACAGTTAGGCCTGCGTTTCATACATCTGGAATTAGCAAACTAATGTGCTGGGGTTGGGAAAACATATATGTACCCATACTAGAATCTGTCAAAGAAAGCGGTACTCACATATAACAGTCATTCCATCTGTAATCCATACAGTCAAAAGACTGAAAGTATTCCAGTGAGGGAATTTTTTTTATTTAAAAAAGGCCAAGTTAGTTTATCTGGCGTTCAATATACTAGATACAGTTAGGCCTGCGTTTCATACATCTGGAATTAGCAAACTAATGTGCTGGGGTTGGGAAAACATATATGTACCCATACTAGAATCTGTCAAAGAAAGCGGTACTCACATATAACAGTCATTCCATCTGTAATCCATACAGTCAAAAGACTGAAAGTATTCCAGTGAGGGGATTTTGCTTATAAAAAATAATATATTTCATTGTGGTGCGAGTTGAATCGCAACAATGAAGAAAAATACTATTAAGGGACGAGGACGCGGTCGTGGTGGTGTCCGTGGAGCCTCTGTTGCTGGTAGAGGACGTGGCCGTTCGGCCCCAGGCGCACACAGTAGGGAACGAACTCCCTCAACTAGCCGGCAGAATGTACCGCAATATCTCGTGGGGCACAATGCCGCTCTTAGGATGGTAAGGCCTGAGCAGGTACAGGCATTAATCGATTGGGTGGCCGACAGTGCTTCCAGCACGTTCACCACATGGTCTTCCACCCAGTCTTCTGCGGAAAGCGCACAGGTGGCACCTGAAAACCAAGCCCATCAGTCTATCACATCACCCCCAAGCATATCAGGGAAACGGTCTGAGCCACAAGTTATGCAGCAGTCTCTTCTTCTGTTTGAAGACTCTGCTTCCAGGGTTTCCCAGGGGCGTCCACCTAGCCCTTCCCCAGTGGAGGAAGACATACCATGCACTGACGCACAACCACTTATGTCTCCAGATGAAGAGGACATGGGAATACCACCACAGCAGAGTCACCGACTCTCTGATGATGACGAAACACAGGTGCCCACTGCCGCGTCTTTTTGCAGTGTGCAGACTGAACAGGAGGAGGTCAGGGAGGGAGACTGGGTGGAAGACGATGCAGAGGACGATGAGGTCTTAGACCCCACATGGACTGAAGGTCGTGGCGATGACTTTCACAGTTCAGAGGAAGAGGTAGTGGTGAGACCGAGACAACAGCGAAGCCAAAGAGGGAGCAGGGGGCCAAAGCAGACGAGCCGCCGCCCCCAGAGTTCGCCTGCTACTGGACATCGCCAACAGGGACCCAGCCCCACAAAGGCAGCTTCAAAGAGTTCCCTGGCATGGCACTTCTTTAAACAATGTCCTACCGACAAGACCCGAGTGACTTGCACGCTCTGCCATCAGAGCCTGAGGCGAGGCATTAACGTTCTGAACCTCAGCACAACCTGCATGACCAGGCATCTACATGCAAAGCATGAACTGCAGTGGGGTACACACCTTAAAAACCAGGCACTCGCTGAGGCTCCCCCTGCTCCCTCTACCGCTGCTGCCTCGGCTTCCGCCTCGAGAGGAATGTTGCCACCTGCCGAGCAGCCAACAGAGGATGTGCCACCGACACCACCACCACCGCCACCGTCAACTAGCGTCTCCACTATATCACACAGCAGCGTTCAGCTCTCAATATCTCAAACCTTAGAGAGGAAGCGCAAATTCCCCCCGAGTCACCCTCGAGCCCTTGGCCTGAACGCCAGCGTTTCTAAACTGCTGGCCTTTGAAATGCTGTCATTCCGGCTGGTGGACACAGACAGCTTCAAAAAGCTGATGGCCATGGCTGTCCCGCAGTATGTGGTTCCCAGCCGCCACTACTTCTCCAAGACAGCCGTGCCTTCCCTGCACATGCAAGTGTCCGATAAAATCAAGTGTGCACTGCGCAACGCCATTTGTGGCAAGGTCCACCTAACCACAGATACGTGGACCAGTAAGCACGGCCAGGGACGCTATATCTCACTAACTGCACACTGGATGAATGTAGTGGCGGCTGGGCCCCCGGCGGACAGTTCCTTGGCGCACGTCCTTCCGCCCCCTAGGATCGCAGGGCATCATTCTCTGCCTCCTGTAGCCTCCTCCTCCTACTCGGCTTCCTCCTCCACTGCTTCCACCAGCTCATCCGGTCAGCCACACACCTTCACCACCAACTTCAGCACAGCCCGGGGTAAACGTCAGCAGGCCATTCTGAAACTCATATGTTTGGGGGACAGGCCCCACACCGCACAGGAGTTGTGGCAGGGTATTGAACAACAGACCGACGAGTGGTTTCTGCCGGTGGGCCTCAAGCCAGGCCTGGTGGTATGCGATAATGGGCGAAATCTCGTGGCAGCTCTGGGACTAGCCGGTTTGACGCACATCCCTTGCCTGGCGCATGTGCTGAACTTGGTGGTGCAGAGGTTCATTCACCACTACCCCAACATGTCAGAGCTGCTGCATAAAGTGCGGGCCGTCTGTGCGCGCTTCCGCCGTTCACATCCTGCCGCTGCTCGCCTGTCTGCGCTACAGCGGAACTTCGGCCTTCCCGCTCACCGCCTCATATGCGACGTGCCCACCCGGTGGAACTCCACCTTGCACATGCTGGAGAGACTGTGCGAGCAGCAGCAGGCCATAGTGGAGTTTCAGCTGCAGCACGCTCGCGTCAGTCGTACTGCCGAACAGCACCACTTCACCACCAATGATTGGGCCTCCATGCGAGACCTGTGTGCCCTGCTGCGCTGTTTCGAGTACTCCACCAACATGGCCAGTGGCGATGACACTGTTATCAGCGTTACAATACCACTTCTATGTCTCCTTGAGAAAACACTTAGGGCAATGATGTTAGAGGAGGTGGCCCAGGTGGAGGAGGATGAGGGCTCGTTTCTAACACTTTCGGGCCAGTCTGTTCGAAGTGGCTCAGAGGGAGGTTTTTTTAAGCAGCAGAGGACAGGTTCACAAGTCGCCAGCCAAGGCACTGTACTGGAGGACGAGGAGGATGAGGAGGAGGAGGTGGAGGGGGACGAGGATGACGCAAGTTCACAGCGGGGTGGCAGCCCAGGCCCATCACTGGTGCGTGGCTGGGGGGATACGGTGGACGATGACGATACGCCTCCCACAGAGGACAGCTTGTCCTTACCCATGGGTAGCCTGGCCCACATGAGCGAATATATGCTCCAATGCCTGCGCAACGACAGCAGAGTTGCCCACGTTTTAACGTGTGCAGACTACTGGGTGGCCACCCTGCTGGATCCCCGGTATAAAGACAATGTGCCCACTTTAATTCCTGAACTGGAGCGCGACCGTAAGATGCGCGAGTACAAGCGCACGCTGATAGAGGCGCTCTTGAGAGCATTCCCGCATGTCACAGGGGAACAGGTGGAAGGTGAAGGCAGAGGAGTGGCAAGAGGTCGCCAACGCAGCTGTGTCACGGCCAGCTCATCTGAGGGCAGGGTTAGCATGGCAGAAATGTGGAAAAGTTTTGTCTCCACGCCACAGCTATCTGCACCGACACCTGATACGGAACGTGTTAGCAGGAGGCAGCATTTCACTAACATGGTTGAACAGTATGTCTGCACACCCCTCCACATCCTGACGGATGGTTCGGCCCCATTCAACTACTGGGTTTCGAAATTGTCCACGTGGCCAGAGTTAGCATGTTATGCCTTGGAGGTGCTTTCCTGCCCGGCGGCCAGCGTTTTATCTGAACGCGTATTCAGCGCGGCAGGGGGCGTCATTACTGACAAGCGCAGCCGCCTGTCCACAGCCAACGTGGACAAGCTGACCTTCATAAAGATGAACCAGGCATGGATCCCACAGGACCTGTCCCTCCCTTGTGCAGAGTAGTCCTTATTAACTGCCTAAAACATGTCTTGTTGTGCTACGGGCCACTTCTTTATTTGATACAAATTTTATGAAACCCACAGTTGAATGAAACTCTTCTCTGTCTGGGCGCCGGGGCCTAACCAGATGAAAGTGGCCGGTTAAACTAACGGGTGACATGAAGCCATAACCTCTGCCATGCTACCTCTGTCTTCTGTCTGGGTGCTGAGGCCTAAGTCAAATAAAGCGGTCTTCTGCTGTGCTGGGGGATATGAAGCTAATCTCTGACCTCTCTCCTCTGTCTGGGTCCAAAGGCCTAAATCACTGAAAGAGGCCTTCTCCTGTGGTGTGTGATATGATGCCAGAATATGTGCTGTGGGGCCTCTCTCCTCTTCCTGGGTGCAGGGGTCAAATAAACTCAATGGTGGCTTCTCCTGTGGTGGCTGATATGATGCCAGAATATGTGCTGTGGGGCCTCTCTCCTCTTCCTAGGTGCAGGGGTCAAAGTAACTCAATGGTGGCTTCTCCTGTGGTGGCTGATATGATGCCAGAATATGTGCTGTGGTGCCTCTCTCCTCTTCCTGGGTGCAGGGGTCAAAGTAACTCAATGGTGGCTTCTCCTGTGGTGGCTGATATGATGCCAGAATATGTGCTGTGGGGCCTCTCTCCTCTTCCTGGGTGCAGGGGTCAAAGTAACTCAATGGTGGCTTCTCCTGTGGTGGCTGATATGATGCCAGAATATGTGCTGTGGTGCCTCTCTCCTCTTCCTGGGTGCGGGGGTCAAAGTAACTCAATGGTGGCTTCTCCTGTGGTGGCTGATATGATGCCAGAATATGTGCTGTGGTGCCTCTCTCCTCTTCCTGGGTGCGGGGGTCAAAGTAACTCAATGGTGGCTTCTCCTGTGGTGGCTGATATGATGCCAGAATATGTGCTGTGGTGCCTCTCTCCTCTTCCTGGGTGCAGGGGTCAAAGTAACTAAATGGTGGCTTCTCCTGTGGTGGTTGATATGATGCCTGATTCTCTGCTGTGAAACCTCTCTCCTCCATCTGGGTGTAGGGGTCAAAGTCTTTCAAAGTCGCCTTCTCCTGTGCTGATTGATATAAAGCTGATGGTTGTGCCATCTGACATGGTTGCCAGGGTCTGATTCAATGGGGGCCTACTCCTGTGGTGGGTGATCTAAATGCCTGATTCTCTGCTGTGAAACCTCTCTCCTCCGTCTGGGTGTAGGGGTCAAAGTCTTTCAAAGTCGCCTTCTCCTGTGCTGATTGATATGAAGCTGATGGTTGTGCCATCTGACATGGTTGCCGGGGTCCCATTAAATTGTGGCCTACTCCTGTGGTGGTTGATATGATGCCTGATCCTCTGATGTGGAACCTCTCTCCTCTGTTTGGGTGAAGGGGTCAAAGTAACTAAATGGTGGCTTCTCCTGTGGTGGCTGATATGATGCCAGAATATGTGCTGTGGTGCCTCTCTCCTCTTCCTGGGTGCAGGGGTCAAAGTAACTAAATGGTGGCTTCTCCTGTGGTGGTTGATATGATGCCTGATTCTCTGCTGTGAAACCTCTCTCCTCCATCTGGGTGTAGGGGTCAAAGTCTTTCAAAGTCGCCTTCTCCTGTGCTGATTGATATAAGGCTGATGGTTGTGCCATCTGACATGGTTGCCAGGGTCTGATTCAATGGGGGCCTACTCCTGTGGTGGGTGATCTAAATGCCTGATTCTCTGCTGTGTAACCTCTCTCCTCCGTCTGGGTGTAGGGGTCAAAGTAACTAAATGGTGGCCTACTCCTGTGGTGGGTGATATGATGCCTGGTTCTCTGCTGTGGGACCTCTCTCCTTTGTCTGGGTGCTGTGGTCAAAATAATAGTAAGTGACCTTCTCCATTGGTGGGTGACTTGAAGCCTGATTCTGTGCTATGGGACCTCACTCCAATTAATATTGTTTAATTTTTATTTATTTTATGTTAACTCATCATTTCCCTATCTACATTTGTTTGCAGGGGATTTAACTACATTTTGCTGCCTTTTGCAGCCCTCTAGCCCTTTCCGGGTGTGTTTTACAGCCTTTTTAGTGCCCAAAAGTTCGGGTCCCCATTGACTTCTATGGGGTTCGGGATGAAGTTCGGGTCGAGTTCGGATCCCGAACCCGAACATTTTTCGAAAGTTCGGCCGAACTCGTCGAACCCGAACATCCAGGTGTTCGCTCAACTCTATTCTTGAGTCCTTTAAGGGGTTGTCCCACGAAAAATATTTTCGAAAAATATTTTCTGAATACTTTTGTAATTGCATTTAATTTAAAATTTTGTATAGCTACTAAGTTATTCAATAAAATTTATCTGTATAGCACCACTTCATTTCTTATTTCTTTGACCTGCTCATTAAGATGGCCGCACATGCTCAGTTTCATCTTTCAACTGCCTCCTGAGCTGTGATAGGGAGAGCGGAGACTTCATTTTTGACATTATTCTTGGGATTACCACTTTAAGTTGCTTTACTGAAGAGTATGCCTGGTGGCAAGACCCTGGAGATCTTGTATCAGCCTAGTGACCCAGTGGTATGGAGGAGTACAAGCAACTTTTTTTTTGTGTTTAATAGGACCTATTTGATTTTGTGCATAGTGCAGTCATTCATCTTTGGTCTCCTCAAACTGGGTCAAGCTCACTGAGGTGGAACCACAGTAGTGAGAACTTCACACGGACGGATTATCGGTCGCATTACTGTTTTAGTCTCGGCTGAGCGCCTCCTGGTTGACTCCCTGTTTTCTTGTTAACATGCTTTGCTAATTGTTGTTTAATTACCATATTTTATTAGAAGTTTTTTTGTTTTTGTTTTTTTTTTTCCTTTGTTTTGTCTGCCTAGGCTCAGAGGACGTCAGAAGTAGAAAGCTACAAAGGGATTAGCTTCATGTACCGTGCAGGTAGACACATGAAACTTCTTTACAATGGCTATTCACATTAAAAATAATGTCGGCTGAACATGCCGAATTTGGAGGAACCTGCCAACGATCAGGACAGAAGTGTGTTGATTGATTTCAGCATGCCCAAGACTTTTGTTCTCAGGCGAGATAAGCCACCGCCAGTTACCTGGCTGCGTCATCCTCTATCTACATTCAGAACATATGCATCTATTTTCTTGGATTCTTGTTACCCCAAGCGGCAAGCCTTGGTAACTTTTCTACAAGTCCCCATGTCAGTTTGTCTGTGGTTCACATCCAAAAATGTGAAGTGGATTTAATACAAAAAAAAAAAAAAATGAAAACTGTATTCTAAGGATCTGGACAATATATCACTATTAACAGTCTACTGTTGCCAGCTGTCCTATGGTTTAAAAAACCCCTTCACGCCCCATGACGTACATGTACGTCATTGGGCGTGTGTTTAAAGATGGTACCCGCTCCTGCCCGCTGTGGGCGCCATAGCCGCAGGTGGCTGCCTTCTTCTTATAGCAGACACCCGCGGCTAATGTCCGCAACCGGCACTAATGCCGATCGCGGACATTTAACCCCTCAGATGCCGTGGTCAATCCTGACCACGGCATCTGAGTGCGCTGAAAACCGAAAGTTTTCGCTTTCGGTTGTGCTCCAGCTCCTTCCTGTGGCGATCGATGGAGCCTGGGCGTGTATGCAGCGGCCCCTGTCTTTATGAATGACAGGAGGCTGCTGCATAGTATTTCCTATGGAGACCCTGCCTGTAATAGGGCTCCATAGGAAAGTACTAAAATAATCATAGATTCCAATGCAAGTTCATTGGAATCTATGATGATAGCAATCAGATGATTGCATGTTATAGTTTAACTATAAAAAAAAAAGTGTAAAAAAACACCCTTTTCCCAAAATAAAAATAAAAACGAAAACAATAAAAAAAAAATAATCATAACTACACATCATGGGTGTCGATGTGCAAAAACTCCCATAGTATAAAAATATATTCCCCATACGGCAAACAGCAAAACGGAAAAAAGCGTCCAGATGGCCGATTCACCGTTTGTGGTCGCTTCATTTTCTATAAAAAATTTTATTAAAAAGTGATCAAAAAGTCATACAGACCCCAGAATGGTATCAATGAACAGTTCAGATCGCCCCACAAAAAAAAAAAATCAGCCCCCAAACAGCGCCGTACACATAATTACAAAAAAGTTATAGGGGTCAAAATATGGCGAGCAAAACGCAAGAAAAACTATACATAAGGTATCGCCAGATTCGTACTGACCTGTAGAATAAAAGTAACTGGTCAGTTTTATCGCACATCGAATGTCGTAAATAAAGAACCCGTAAAACTGATAGAATTGCTTTTTTTTTTTGCAATTTCACCCCATTTGGATTTTTTTTCCCACTTCCCACTACATCATATGCAGTATTAAATGGTGGCGTTGGAAAGTACAACTTGTCCCGCAAAAAACAAGCCCTCATATGACTCTGGGAAGGCAGGGAGCGCAAAACAAAAACGTCCTCTGGGCCTGAAAGGGTTAAGACTCCTCATTCAATTACCTAATGATGCTAATAGAAAGAAAATATGTGGCCAGGGTCGGTTTACCTCCTGATGACATCTCAGGAGGCTTCCTATTAACTGGTCCATTGCCAGAGGTCAATCACATAACAAAGGAGACAAAGGCCTCATGCACATGACCACTCAGTTTTTTGCGGTTCGCAAACCACGAATCTTAAAAACACGGATGGCGTCCGCGTGCTTTCCGCAATTTGCGGAACGTAATGGACAGCCTTTAATATAACTGCCTATTCTTGTCCGCAAAGCGCGGACAAGAATAGGACATGTTATATTCTGTCCGCATCTTTTGCGGCCCCATTGAAGTGAATTGGTCCGCATCCAAGCCGCCAAAACTGCTAGGACTAGGACTCTTTTGCATAAATCGAGAATTGGGACAATTACAGAGAACAAAATGTTCATACCAACGCCCTTTCCTGATGATTGGCCCATGTCGCTAATTACAAAACAAGCGAGCAAACATTCTGTACCTCGTTGTTTGTTGGCAGCACTTGCACAGGAAGGTGTGCTGCCGACAAACAATGGAACTGTGTGGGGATGAATGATCGTAGTAACGATCGTTCATCCCCATAGCGTAGGTATGAATGATCGTAGTAACGATCGTTCATCCCCATAGCGTAGGTATGATTGTTGCATTTCAATGTAGCAAACAAGTAGGCGATGATCAGAAATAATCCTCCCCATTGCCAATCACTACCTGCTTTATCGGCCCATGTAAAAGGCACTTACTCATCTGCGGATGTTGTGAACTCCCAAGTTACCCAATACCAGTTTCTAATGCATAGGATTCAATAGTAATACGATTACCAGTATGGATCTTCAGCCTATTAATACATACTGTATAGAGCTAAAGTTGATCGCCAGTATCTACCAACTGTGTGCCCCAGTTGCAGGAGATCCCCTTTATCCGACTGAAGAACACGGAGGAATAGCTTGTCCGTAGATACAATACAGAATAGAAATATCAGTCATAAAAAAGCCAAAATTAAAAGGGATTTCTTGGTTTAGAAGATCTATTTTAGAATGGTATTTGAGGGACAAACTTAATTAGGAAGGATCTCCATTCAGGAACCTCATCTCAGGTGGGTCCAGCATATCTAAACATTACGCAAATGGTCCATGGTTTCAGTGAGGATTGTGTAATGTTTCATTTCTCCTGAGGTGGCGCTACAGGGTAACACATACTCCCTCTTAGGTTTCCCATACAGATGATCATTTGGGGTCTCAAAAGAAGGACGCTCTGATCATCTTCTCATCATTTGAGCCTTCTAACAAGAAGGGTGTGTTCAATGTGGACAACCAATACATCTACCTTCAGAGCTCCTACAGGGTTTGTCACCCTTCTGGAAAACATGATATAATATGAGGAACATCTGCCATTGATGGCAGCATTGTAATAGGTCCTGCGTCTTGCTGAAGACATGTACCGGACTGCAGACTTGGTTCTCTCTGGAAAATCCACTTAATCCTGACTAAGCACCATTAAAACCATTCCACACAGCGATGATACATTCCAGGAGGGGGCTACGTTTCCACTTCCTACACAGCTGTGCCATGTGTCTTGTATTCTGCTACACACGACATGCACAGTAGTAATGACACCGCTGCCCGCAAAGCACAGACCACGGAGTTTACTAAGGAGCCAGAGGATGAGATGGAAGAGCCTAAGCTTATGGACAATGAATGGCTTGTGTAATAAGTCCACCCTGATGTAGACACATGGTGGGACATTGGCATCAGACAAATGGTCCTCAACACAGCAAGTACATTTACAAACAAAACGTCAAGTAGGATACTAAAGGCCCCTTTACACAGGCCAATGATAAAGGCAATTATTGGGAAGGAGTGTTCTGGTGCAGCCACCCAAATCATTTCTGGGTAGCAGATTGCGCTGGCTATACTGGCGATCTGCAGCTCAGAAACCACGAAAATGTATGGGGATGAGGGGTCACTGATCCCCATACGGCGGAGGCCTGGAAATGAAGATTTCTCCTCCTGTAATAAGTAGGCAATTATCAGGACAACTTTTAAAACATATGGGGTAATTTATTAAGACCGGCGTTTTAGACCTTTGCGCCGCAATCTGCGCCAGAAATACGAATAGTACAGACATATTTCTGGTTAGTAATCGACCCCCTAGTTTTGCTCTACAAAGTGAACTCATTGCATTTTTTATTACACCTCCCAACATGACCCAACCATCAGACTTGACCATAATATTACACTCTATACACAGAACACTACACTTCCCAACATGCCCTGACCACTGGACATGACATAATACAATTCTATTATACTCTATACATAGAAGACTACAACCACCAACGTGACCTGACCACTGGACATGACATGATACAATTCTATTATATTCTATACATGGAGCACTACACCTACCAACATGACCTGACCACTGAACATGACCATAATACAATTCTATTATACTCTATACATGGAGCACTACACCTACCAACATAACCTGACCACTGGACATGACATAATACAATTCTATTATACTCTATACATAGAACACTACAACCACCACCATGACCTGACCACTGGACATGACATGATACAATTCTATTATACTCTATACATAGAGCACTACACCTCCCAACATCCAGAAGATTATACTTACCACATTATACACTCTGCTGAAGAATACGCGAACTCTGGTCAGCGGGGTAATCCCCAGTCGCTATATAACTGGAGATTTCTCAGGAGACATTGTGCTCCTGCTCCAGGAAGCGGTGGGACGCTATACTAGTCTCTTCTATAGTTTCCTATAGCATTCTCCTACTGCTCTGCATGTAGGTTGGGCTGAGACTTGCTGGAAGGCTTGCCTGTAACCTGAGAGCTTTAATAGGTCTGGCATTTAAAGAGACAATGCCTGCTTTCAGAGTATTAAGGAAGGGAACACACCAGTTCTCAGTGACATTAACTACAACCCAACAGCCACATCTGGCCTCATTTCACGAGTCGTTTTATAGTAAAAGATTTAACCCCTCTCAAAACGCAGTCCCCCCCCCATGTATTCTGTATGTTTAGTGTTATCCAGACTGCCATAAACTAAGGTGTGAGTACCTCTTGCATGTGACTAATGAGAACGTGACATAAATGTCCTCCACCAATAGGTAGATTAAAGGGGTTGTCTAATATTTTACATTGATGGCCTCTATCAAGGATATCAATATCTGATCGGCAGGGGTCCAAACACCACACATCCCCGTCGATCACCTCCAGAACTACAATCGTGGCCAAAAGTTCTGAGAAAAACTGTGAAAAATAAAATTAGTGCCAAAGTTTGCAGCTTCAGTTTTTATGGTGGCAATTTGCATTAATTCTAGATTGTTATGAAGAGTGATCAGATAAGTTGCAATTAATTGGAAAGTCATTCATCGCCTTGAAAAACAAACAAAAAAGAAACACAAAAATCCTAATTTCACTTCATTTCAGCCCTGCCCCAAAATGACCTGCTAACATCATTTCAGTGATCTTCTCATCAGCTCAGGAGAAAGTGTTACTGAGGACAAAGTAGCTGATATCACTCTGTCATGTTGCTACCACGAGTCCTGTGTCGTGCCAACAGTTATAGGGGTTTTCCAGGATTTTAATATTGATGACCTATCCTCAGGATAGGTCATCAATATCAGATTGGTGCCGATCAGCTGGTTGAAGAGAAGGCCATGCTCCATGTGAACGCAGCCTTCCCTTCATGGTTTACCTGCTCACCGTCGACATCGCAGCGGTGAGCATGTGTAATTATAAGCCATCCCATTCACTTCAATGGGATGCCTCCTTCCTATACACTTGTCGGACCCCTGCTGATTTGATATTGATGACCTATCCCGAGTATAGGTCATCAATATTAAAATCCTTGGAAAACCCCTTTAAGTGTCTTGAGACAATCTCATGTTTGAGGCGCTTCTCATCCAAGAGAGTGGGCTCGCTCACAATTTTGCCTAAGAACACTGCCATGAATAAAGAATGGCATCAAAACATCCCCCAAGAGCAACTTCGCCTAATGATCCAGGAGCAAGTTGGTGAGGAACAATGCTCCTTCCAGCATAACGAAGCACCATGTCACAAGGCAAAAGTAATAACTAAGCGGCCTAATAAACATAACATTGACATTTTGGGCCCATGGCCAGCAAACAACCCAGATTTAAATTCCATTGAAAACCTGTGGTCAATTCTCAAAAAAAGGGAATAAACAAAAACTGAAATTGTGATAAACTCCAAGCACTGATTAGGCAAGATTAGTTTGCCATCAGTCAGGATTTGGCCCAGAAGCTGATCCAGCATGCCAGGAGGAATTGCAGAAGTCTTGAAAAAGAAAGGTCAACACTAGAAATATTGAGACTTTTCATAAACTTAAAGGGGTTGTCCGGGTTCAGAGCTTAAAAGGGACCACCAGAAATACTGTTATGTAGCTGACTGATATGGCGATGCACTAATGTCCGCACTACATAACCGTATGTTTCTAACATTAGTCCCTGCAGCCATTTTTGTTAAAAAAGCACTTTTATTATATGCTAATGAGCCTCTAGGTGCTATGTGGGCGTAAAATCAGCACCTAGAGGCTCCGTCCACTCACCCATTATCGCGCCCAGGTCCAGTGTTCTGCCCGCCCCGCTCCTCTTGATTGATGCCACTGTTCCCTGCATCGTTGGCGAAATCCCGCGCCTGCGCCGTTCACTTCTGTCTTCGGCGCAGTGAGTGAAGGCCGCTCTCCTGATGCCGGCTTCCTCACTGACTTAGTCGGCGCAGGCGCAGTGAGAAATCCAGCACCAGGATCGCATCATTCACTCACTGCGCCGAAGACAGAAGTGAACGGTGCGGGCGCGGGATTTCGTCAACGATGCAGGGAACAGTGGCATCAATCAAGAGGAGCTGGGCGGGCAGAACAGGGGACCTGGGCGGGATAAAGCGTGAGTGGACGGAGCCTCTAGGTGCTGACTTTACGCCCACATAGCACCTAGAGGCTCATTAGCATATAATAAAAGTGCTTTTTTTTAACAAAAACGGCTGCAGGGACTAATGTTAGAAACATACGGTTATGTAGTGCGGACATTAGCGCATCGCTCATGTCAGTCAGCTACATAACCGTATTTCTGGTGGTAGAAACCCTTTAACCCGGACATACCTTTATTTTCACCCCGGCAGCCCCCCCACGACTTAATCATTAGAACAGTTCATGCTCCGATGCTCTCCTTTGCCCTGCGCTAAATCGCGCAGGGCAAAGGCATTTTCAGGAATTCCGGTGAGGAACCGGGCTCTCCATGGGGCTGCCAGGAAGCCTGGTGACGTCACTGGCACTGATGGGCGGGCTTTAGTGCTGCCCTAGCCAGTAAAACGGCTAGGGCAGCACTAAAGCCTGCCCATCACAGCCGGTGAGGTCACCGAACACACTGCCCTTGACATGCGCGATCTAGCACAGGGCAAGGGAGCACATTGGAGCATGAGAAGCTGCGATGCCAACATGAGGGGGGCTGCCTGGGTGAAAATGGAGGTATGTCCAGGGTCAGCGCTGAACCCGGACTACCCCTTTAACTGTTCTTCAGTATACCATAGAAACATCTGACAAAAAAGACACAAAAACAATGAAGGAGCAAACTTTGTGAAAACCTAAATTTGTGTCAGTCTCAAAACTTTTGGCCACTACTGTAGAAAACTATATATTGGATAAAGCTGGTTACTGCAGCACTGCTCCCATTCAAGTACTTTAGATCTGGATAGAGTCACTAATGCCATGCCGCTGGCCCTTTATGCCACACCCTCAGTTTTGTAATCTAAATAACATGGAAGAGATATTAAATATAATTATATCCCCCATTTTGACATCCAAATACTTTTAATACCATAAGTAGTGGGGTGCAACCCAGGCCTGAAGGTCAATACAACTGGTGTCACTTGTGCTTTTCCTAGGTGTCTTAGATTTCTTAAAGGGAAATTGGACTTTTGGTAATAAGTGGACTACAGAGGAGTGGGAAAACTATTTAGCAAAGAACAGTATAGGTGGCCATAGAGATCCTGTCCAAACCAAAATCTCACCTTTCTTTTCAGATCAGACAAGTCTTTGGCTGGAAGGTAGAATAAGGCAGCAGAAAGTTCCCTCACTGCTTGGTTGAAAACTGCCAACGAGATAACCTAATTAATACACATTAGGCTACATGTACAATCGTGGCCAAAAGTTTTGAGAATGACAAAAATATTAGTTTTCACAAAGTTTGCTGCTAAACTGCTTTTAGATCTTTGTTTCAGTTGTTTCTGTGATGTAGTGAAATATAATTACACGCACTTCATACGTTTCAAAGGCTTTTATCGACAATTACATGACATTTATGCAAAGAGTCAGTATTTGCAGTGTTGGCCCTTCTTTTTCAGGACCTCTGCAATTCGACTGGGCATGCTCTCAATCAACTTCTGGGCCAATTCCTGACTGATAGCAACCCATTCTTTCATAATCATTTCTTGGAGTTTGTCAGAATTAGTGGGTTTTTGTTTGTCCACCCGCCTCTTGAGGATTGACCACAAGTTCTCAATGGGATTAAGATCTGGGGAGTTTCCAGGCCATGGACCCAAAATGTCAACGTTTTGGTCCCTGAGCCACTTAGTTATCACTTTTGCCTTATGGCACGGTGCTCCATCGTGCTGTGCTGGAAAATGCATTGTTCTTCACCAAACTGTTGTTGGATTGTTGGAAGAAGTTGCTGTTGGAGGGTGTTTTGGTACCATTCTTTATTCATGGCTGTGTTTTTGGGCAAAATTGTGAGTGAGCCCACTCCCTTGGATGAGAAGCAACCCCACACATGAATGGTCTCAGAATGCTTTACTGTTGGCATGACACAGGACTGATGGTAGCGCTCACCTTTTCTTCTCCGGACAAGCCTTTTTCCAGATGCCCCAAACAATCGGAAAGAGGCTTCATCAGAGAATATGACTTTGCCCCAGTCCTCAGCAGTCCATTCACCAAACTTTCTGCAGAAGATCAATCTGTCCCTGATGGTTTTCTTTGGAGAGAAGTGGCTTCTTTGCTGCCCTTCTTGACACCAGGCCATCTTCCAAAAGTCTTTGCCTCACTGTGCGTGCAGATGGGCTCACACCTGCCTGCTGCCATTCCTGAGCAAGCTCTGCACTGGTGGCACTCCGATCCCGCAGCCGAATCCTCTTTAGGAGACTATCCTGGCGCTTGCTGGACTTTCTTGGACGCCCTGAAGCCTTCTTAACAAGAATTTAACCTCTTTCCTTGAAGTTCTTGATGATCCTATAAATTGTTGATTGAGGTGCAATCTTAGTAGCCACAATATCCTTGCCTGTGAAGCCATTTTTATGCAACACAATGATGGCTGCACGCGTTTCTTTGCAGGTCACCATGGTTAACAATGGAAGAACAATGATTTCCAGCATCACCCTCCTTTTAACATGTCAAGCCTGCCATTTTAACCCAATCAGCCTGACATAATGATCTCCAGCCTTGTGCTCGTCAACATTCTCACCTGAGTTAACAAGACGATTACTGAAATGATCTCAGCAGGTCCTTTAATGACAGCAATGAAATGCAGTGGAAAGTTTTTTTTGGGATTAAGTTAATTTTCATGGCAAAGAAGGACTATGCAATTCATCTGATCACTCTTCATAACATTCTGGAGTATATGCAAATTGCTATTATAAAAACTTAAGCAGCGACTTTTCCAATATCCAATATTTATGTAATTCTCAAAACTTTTGGCCACGACTGTACACAACAGTTGTGTGTTTTGCGGTCCGCAATTTGCGGAACGGCACGGGCAGCCATTAATATAACTGCCTATTCTTGTCCGCAAAAAGGACAAGAATAGGACAGGTTATATTTTTTTTGCGGACCACGGAAGGGAGCAATGGATGCGGACAGAACATGGAGTGCTGTCCGCATCTTTTGCAGCCCAATTGAAGTGAATGGGTCCGCATCCAAGCCAAAAACTGCGGCTCGGGTGCGGACCAAAACAACGGTCGTGTGCATGTAGCCTTAAGCCTCATGCACATATCCATCGAACACAGACCGCGAGATACCGCCCTGGATTCCTGCTGAGTGCAGGAGCGCACGGCGTCATTGGTTGCTATGACGCCGTGCGCTTCGTGCCGCCGCTGCTGTACAGTAATACACTCGTATGATCTAAACGAGTATTACTGTAAAGCAGCGGCGTCACGAAGCGCACGGCATCATAGCAACCAATGACGCCGTGCGCTCCTGCACTCAGCAGGAATCCAGGCCGGTATCTCGCAGTCTGTGTTCCACGGATATGTGCATGAGGCTTTAGACTGACATCTGTAAATAAGCTGGCCATGTTTGAAAGTTTTGTCAGATAAACACACAAAAGACCTTTCTTTCTTATGAACAATCTTTCAGAAGGATCTTCTGTCCTTCACCTGCTGGCAATGAACTTGTATGGCTGATGTGAAGGACTATATCGGCCAATATGGACTAAAATCTGTATGGCTGCGTTGATGTAACTACTGTTGATGTAACTACCAGAAAATTGTTCGTTCTAAAGGTGGCTCAACCATCTATCCGCTTCTGTCTAATGTGTATGGCCACCTCAGTCATTCTCCAAGCAAACCTACAGGAGATGATGACATGGACTGCATTTTACCTAGACTTCTGTATTAGTGTTTGTTTTAGGAGTTTGCTGATTGCCTTGTTGGCTGACTTATAGACGTGTTTACTTTAGGCTTGTTTTTTTTCCCCTTTCTTTATTCTAAAGCTGGCCTTACAGCTGTCTGTACAATAGCAGGGCAGACAGCTATTCCTCCTAAACTCCATCTGCCACGTCACACGTGCTCGGCTCGTCCGACTTTACGTATTTAAAAAGGGAGAGGCGACTGAAGGGCCCTTTAAACTGCCCAATGTTTAGGAACATCATCGCTAGTGAATGTTTGTAGGAATGCTGACTACTGACTATCTGCTGGTGTAAAAGGTGCCACCAATTGCCGAGGAAAGAGCTAGGATTGTTGGTGCGGTCACCTAAATCATCAATTGCCAGCAACAGATCATGGGGTCTAAACAACCGGCAAACAATGATTCTGTATGGAGACGAGCAATGGAGGGGATTGCTGCATGTAAATGTGGTGGTCTCCTCCACTGACGAGCAGGGTATTATCAGGAAGGAACGCTTCATTCCCGACAATCGTCTGCTCCATCGTGCCATGTAAAGGGGCCATAAACTGCTGACAGACACCTCTGGAGGCATCTTATGTCCTTGAGAACAGGATTGAAATCCATCAGTCCGATCCTTCTCTTTCAGGGGGAAAGTCTGGACACATCCACACACACAAAATTGTTGGTGGTCCCACTAAAATCATGGGGTTTCAAGCATTATTATGTAGGGTTGTCCAGGATTTTGATATTGATCGCCTATCCTCAGGAGAAACCATCAGAACCTTGGGGGTCCAACAACCCGCACGTCCACCGATCAGATGTTACTTTCGAGCGTCTCCGTCATAACTCCACAGCTCCATCCATAGCATAGTGGATGGAGCTGGTTACTGCAGCCATACACTTTAATGGGAGCAGATCTGTAGTTATCAGTAGCAGCTGATCAGTGGAGGTGCTCCACTCCTGATGATGGCTTCAGAAACTGCATCAGGAAACCTGAAAGTGTGGCCGTACCCTAATGACCCAAACAGACAGCATCACAGGGATCCAATTAGTTCAGGTCACACGATCAATGGCTGGGGATGGATTTGAAGCCATAATACGGGTGCAGAAGATGTGCCCATATTATACTCCTGCGAAACTTGCCTAAAGGTCCTCTTATACAGGCCGATGGCGGGCAATAAACAAGCGCTGATCCGCGATATACCAGTCAGTCGGCGCTCGTTTAAAGTGCCTTTTACACCAGGCAGAGTGCGAGGGACGGATGCAGTTATTGCCTGACCCACTAACTTTGCATATTGTCGGCTGAACATCCCTGGTTACACCAGGCAATATACTGCCGATAAACCACCATTTTAGGTGCCACAAGAAAGATAAGACCACCTGACACACAAGTGTTTTGCTTATTTCTCCGGTGATCGGAGGCCAATTACCGGGAACAGAAAATAGTTGGAATTGGCCCGATCCTTGGGCCATATAAAAGGGGATCTACGAGAAACCGGGAGGTCGCCCACTCTTAACAGGTCCATGCACTTGGGGCGATGCCACACGTAGTGCCCACATGGTGATCAAAAATGTCAACAACCACCCCTATCTGACTGATGCACGTCATAACAGGTTGCTACATTTGGAGTATCCCTTTAGCCTCCATGAAGATGATCTAGTAGTAGAGTGCACCATACAGGTGTATGAACAGGTGTGTCCAGTACAGCGCTGAACACAAATGGCTTTCCTATAATGTTATCATGCAGATAATACATATCCACAGTTGCTGTGGGGTCAGCACTTGCTATATATTGACCTACCCACATTCCCTCCCGGAGTCCAGTTCTTACATTGAGCCACATGACACGATTACGGACAGAGCCAAAGGACTGCTGGATGCTAACGCAGTGTGAACAGTCACTGATAAAGGTATGTGAATATCTCCCCACCCCCCAGGTAGAGGATTAGTCATTGTGCTAAGGCATTGTTCTCCATTGTCAGCTCCATCAGAGACTCCCTGCAGTGACCACTAAGATGGATAGAGGTCCACAATGGCCCAGGGGTTTTCCATTAATAGTCAGCCTTTATTGCATATGGAAATTACATGGATGCTTGGCGTTGCATTTACAGCTGCATGCATTGTCCTCTGTTATCAGCCACTTCCCATTCAAAAAGACCCCATGTGAGGTCCCTTCATAGGTGTAGAAACTTCACGGCTAGGCATACTGAGAATGGAACAGCTCCACGGATAGTAACATATTAGGGAACGGTTAGGCCTCTTGCACACGAGCGTGACGGATTAGGTCAGGGTGCGTTCAGTGAAGCTCGCACCATTTTGCAAACAAGTTCAGTCAGTTATGTCTGCGATTGCGTACAGTTCAGTTTTTTCCGTGCGAGTGCAGTGCGTTTCGATGAGTTTTTAATGCGCGTGCTAAAAAACTGAAGGTTTACAAACAACATCTCCTAGCAACCATCCGTGAAAAACGCATTGCATCCGTAACTTGCTTCCGGGTGCAATGCGTTTTTCACCGAAACCCCATTCACTTCTACGGGGCCAGGGCTGCGTTAAAAAAAAACAAAAAAAAAAAAAAAACGCAGAATATAGAAAATGCTGCGATTTTCATGCAACGCAGAAGTGATGCGCAATAAAACATCGCTCATGTACACAGACCCATTGAAATTAATGGGTCAGGATTCAGTGCGGGTGCTATGCGTTCACGTCCCGCATTGCACCCGCGCGGAAAACTCGCTCGCGTGAAAGGAGCCTTATGTATGCAGTTCCCTAATATAAAAGTACTATGTACTAAGATTTACCTCCAGTCTGGGGTTATTAACAATAGAGCTGAACAAAAAGGTATATTTACACGGACAGTTTTTTTGCCTGATGATCGCTAACGAGTGTTCGTAGTAACGCTCATTAGTGATCATCTGGCAGTGCAAGGCCCCTTGCAGATGAACTTTTTTTACGCTGCGAGTCCGCAAAACATCTCCCGGCCTGCTGACATAATGCTGTTAGTGTTATCCAATACATTCCAGAACTGCAAGGGTTACATATCATCCTAAATCAATATAATGCTATGTGACCCAGTCAGTGCTGGGAGGTCAGGACGGGAGCTGCGCTGCGCAGCGTGACAAAAACGCTCGTCTACAAGGGGCCTAATACTGCCACTGATTGCATAGTCATCGGGCAATCCAGATCTGATCAGGATTTGCCGGCGGCAGATCGTGCTGCGTAATTACAATCTGCCGCCGGCACATCGCTGTACAGGATGAGGACGAGCGATTGCTGGGAGGGAACGCTTCCCTCTCGACAATGGCCTGTGTGATCGGGGGGGGGGGGGGGGGGGGGGGGGGTGGGGGGGGGGGGGGGGGGGGGGGGGCGGCAAATACACCCTTAAGGCCTTATTCACACATCAGTGTTTTGATCAGTGATTTCCATCAGTGATTGTAAACCAAAACCAGGATTGGAGCCTCCACAGACATAAGGTATAAGGGAAAAGATCTGCTCCTGGTTTTTGGCTCACAATCACTGACCGAACACTGACTGTGTAAATGAGGCTTTATTCACACCGTGTTCCACGGACGTGTACTGTACATGTTCTCCATGGACAGCACAGGTCCCCATTCACTTTAATGTGTGTATTCTGACAAAAGTGTTTTAGCGCAGTCGGAGTTTTTAGCACACATGCATGCTCTATTTCGTTCATGTTCACGTATCCATCACACCCATTATAGTCCGTGAAAGCCACAGATGCAACACGGATGCCATCTGTGTTTCACGGAACATTAGAAAGAGATCCTTTGAAAATTATTTTTCAGCTGTGCAGGGCAAGCAAAACACAGAGGGCACACGGACAGCAAAAAACAGACAAACGGACTACACATGGATCCTTAACGGACAGCTTCACTGACCACCTTCTTACGGATTTGAGCACAGACATGGAAATGTGAATGAGGCTTTAGGCTTAACATTGAGGTGACTTACATGTTGTGATGGAGGTGCACGATTACCTACATATGGAAATCTAGAACATGATCATTATTAGGCTGCTTTCCCCCGACTGTAAGAGCTCATGCACACGAACGTAGAGCTCTGTGCCCATATTGCATACCACACTCTGTGCTATAGACCCACTGACTTGAATGGGTCAGCGATCCGCAAGATACAGCAAAAGATAGGACATGTCCAATCTTTTGTGGAGCGGAGGCACGGATCGGTAGCCCAAGGAAATACTACAAAGCGCTTCCGTGGGCTTTGGGGTCTGTGCCTCCACACTGCAAAAGATAGGACATGTCTTATCTTATGGATCGTGGACCCATTCAAGTCAATGGCTCTGCATCTGCAGCACGGGGTGCACAGGGCCAGTGCCCGTGCATTGCAGACCGTTATTTGTGGTCCTTAACATGGGACCCTTACGTTCGTGTGCATGAGTCCTAAAGCAGATAGGTTTTATTGTCCAGATTATGGCCTGTTTCACATGGGCGTGTTCGGACCTGGGAACATGATCCGTGTGACATCTGTATTTCCTGGACTGAACACTGCGCCACTCAAGTGAACTCACAGCATCATAATGCTTTATGATGCTGTGCATTCCTTCCTGACCGCCAGTCTACTAAACTGTACTCACAGCATTAGGTGATTACAACATAATGGACACCAAAAAAAAAAAAAAAAAGTGACCCAGATTTAGATTTTTTTCAGAAAGGGCGTTCACCGTGCGAGATACAGTACAGACCAAAAGTTTGGACACACCTTCTCATTCAAAAGAGATTTCTTTATTTTCATGACTATGAAGGCATCAAAACTATGAATTAACACATGTGGAATTATATACATAACAAACAAGTGTGAAACAACTGAAAATATGTCATATTCTAGGTTCTTCAAAGTAGCCACCTTTTGCTTTGATTACTGCTTTGCACACTCTTGGCATTTTCTTGATGAGCTTCAAGAGGTAGTCCCCTGAAATGGTATTCCAACAGTCTTGAAGGAGTTCCCAGAGATACTTAGCACTTGTTGGCCCTTTTGCCTTCACTCTGCGGTCCAGCTCACCCCAAACCATCTCGATTGGGTTCAGGTCCGGTGACTGTGGAGGCCAGGTCATCTGGCGCAGCACCCAATCACTCTCCTTCATGGTCAAATAGCCCTTACTTTCAAAGTTTTCGGCTGACTGACTGACCTTCATTTCTTAACCACCTCAGCCCCCAGTGCTTAAACACCCTGAAAGACCAGGCCACTTTTTACACTTCTGACCTACACTACTTTCACCGTTTATTGCTCGGTCATGCAACTTACCACCCAAATGAATTTTACCTCCTTTTCTTCTCACTAATAGAGCTTTCATTTGGTGGTAGTTCATTGCTGCTGACATTTTTACTTTTTTTGTTATTAATCGAAATTTAACGATTTTTTTGCAAAAAAAATGACATTTTTCACTTTCAGTTGTAAAATTTTGCAAAAAAAACGAGATCCATATAGAAATTTTGCTCTAAATTTATTGTTCTACATGTCTTTGATAAAAAAAAAATGTTTGGGTAAAAAAAAAAAATGGTTTGGGTAAAAGTTATAGCGTTTACAAACTATGGCACAAAAATGTGATTTTCCGCTTTTTGAAGCAGCTCTGACTTTCTGAGCACCTGTCATGTTTCCTGAGGTTCTGCAATGCCCAGACAGTACAAATACCCCACAAATGACCCCATTTCGGAAAGTACACACCCTAAGGTATTCGCTGATGGGCATAGTGAGTTCATAGAACTTTTTATTTTTTGTCACAAGTTAGCGGAAAATGATGATTTTTTTTCTTTTCTTACAAAGTCTCATATTCCACTAACTTGTGACAAAAAATAAAAACTTCTATGAACTCACTATGCCCATCACGAAATACCTTGGGGTCTCTTCTTTCCAAAATGGGGTCACTTGTGGGGTAGTTATACTGCCCTGGCATTCTAGGGGCCCAAATGTGTGGTAAGGAGTTTGAAATCAAATTCTGTAAAATCCTGTGAAATCCGAAAGGTGCTCTTTGGAATATGGGCCCCTTTGCCCACCTAGGCTGCAAAAAAGTGTCACACATCTGGTATCTCTGTATTCAGGAGAAGTTGAGGAATGTGTTTTGGGGTGTCTTTTTACATATACCCATGCTGGGCGAGATAAATATCTTGGTCAAATGCCAACTTTGTATAAAAAAAATGGGAAAAGTTGTCTTTTGCCAAGATATTTCTCTCACCCAGCATGGGTATATGTAAAATGACACCCCAAAACACATTCCCCAACTTCTCCTGAGTACGGAGATACCAGATGTGTGACACTTTTTTGCAGCCTAGGTGGGCAAAGGGGCCCATATTCCAAAGAGCCACTTTCGGATTTCACAGGTCATTTTTTACAGAATTTGATTTCAAACTCCTTACCACACATTTGGGCCCCTAGAATGCCAGGGCAGTATAACTACCCCACAAGTGACCCCATTTTGGAAAGAAGAGACCCCAAGGTATTCGCTGATGGGCATAGTGAGTTCATGGAAGTTTTTATTTTTTGTCACAAGTTAGTGGAATATGAGACTTTGTATGAAAAAAAAAAAAAAAAAAAAAAAAAAAAATCAGCATTTTCCACTAACTTGTGACAAAAAATAAAAAAATTCTAGGAACTCGCCATGCCCCTCACGGAATACCTTGGGGTGTTTTCTTTCCAAAATGGGGTCACTTGTGGGGTAGTTATACTGCCCTGGCATTTTCCAGGGGCCCTAATGTGTGGTAAGTAGGTAAATGACCTGTGAAATCCTAAAGGTGCTCTTTGGAATGTGGGCCCCTTTGCCCACCTAGGCTGCAAAAAAGTGTCACACATGTGGTATCGCCGTATTCAGGAGAAGGTGGGGAATGTGTTTTGGGGTGTCATTTTACATATACCCTTGCTGGGTGAGAGAAATATCTTGGCAAAAGACAACTTTTCCCATTTTTTTATACAAAGTTGGCATTTGACCAAGATATTTCTCTCACCCAGCATGGGTATATGTAAAATGACACCCCAAAACACATTCCCCAACTTCTCCTGAGTACGGCGATACCAGATGTGTGACACTTTTTTGCAGCCTAGATGCGCAAAGGTGCCCAAATTCCTTTTAGGAGGGCATTTTTAGACATTTGGATACCAGACTTCTTCTCACGCTTTGGGGCCCCTAGAATGCCAGGGCAGTATAAATACCCCACATGTGACCCCATTTTGGAAAGAAGACACCCCAAGGTATTCAATAAGGGGCATGGCGAGTTCATAGAATTTTTTTTTTTTTTGGCACAAGTTAGCGGAAATTAATATTTTTAATTTTTTTCTCACAAAGTCTCCCTTTCCGCTAACTTGGGACAAAAATTTAAATCTTTCATGGACTCAATATGCCCCTCACGGAATACCTGGGGGTGTCTTCTTTCCGAAATGGGGTCACATGTGGGGTATTTATACTGCCCTGGCATTCTAGGGGCCCTAAAGCGTGAGAAGAAGTCTGGAATATAAATGTCAAAAAAATTTTACGCATTTGGATTCCGTGAGGGGTATGGTGAGTTCATGTGAGATTTTATTTTTTGACACAAGTTAGTGGAATATGAGACTTTGTAAGAAAAAAATAATAATAATTCCGCTAACTTGGGCCAAAAAAATGTCTGAATGGAGCCTTACAGGGGGGGGGGGGGGGATCAATGACAGGGGGGGTGATCAATGACAGGGGGGTGATCAATGACAGGGGGGGTGATCAATGACAGGGGGGGTGATCAATGACAGGGGGGGTGATCAATGACAGGGGGGGTGATCAATGACAGGGGGGTGATCAATGACAGGGGGGTGATCAGAGAGTCTATATGGGGTGATAACCACAGTCATTGATCACGCCGGTGTAAGGCTTCATTCAGACGTCCGTATGCGTTTTGCGGATCCGATCCATCTATCAGTGGATCCGTAAAAATCATGCGGACATCTGAATGGAGCTTTACAGGGGGGTAATCAATGACAGGGGAGTAATCAATGACAGGGGGGTGATCAGGGAGTCTATATGGGGTGATCACCAGAGTCATTGATCACGCCCCTGTAAGGCTTCATTCAGACGTCCGGATGCGTTTTGCGGATCCGATCCATCTATCAGTGCATCCGTAAAAATCATGCGGACATCTGAATGGAGCTTTACAGGGGGGTAATCAATGACAGGGGGGTGATCAGGGAGTCTATATGGGGTGATCACCACAGTCATTGATCACGCCCCTGTAAGGCTTCATTCAGACGTCCGTATGCGTTTTGCGGATCCGATCCATCTATCAGTGCATCCGTAAAAATCATGCGGACATCTGAATGGAGCTTTACAGGGGGGTGATCAATGACAGGGGGGTGATCAATGACAGGGGGGTAATCAATGACAGGGGGGTAATCAATGACAGGGGGGTAATCAATGACAGGGGGGTAATCAATGACAGGGGGGTAATCAATGACAGGGGGGTAATCAATGACAGGGGGGTAATCAATGACAGGGGGGTAATCAATGACAGGGGGGTAATCAATGACAGGGGGGTAATCAATGACAGGGGGGTAATCAATGACAGGGGGGTAATCAATGACAGGGGGGTAATCAATGACAGGGGGGTAATCAATGACAGGGGGGTAATCAATGACAGGGGGGTAATCAATGACAGGGGGGTAATCAATGACAGGGGGGTAATCAATGACAGGGGGGTAATCAATGACAGGGGGGTAATCAATGACAGGGGGGTGATCAGGGAGTCTATATGGGGTGATCACCACAGTCATTGATCATGCCCCTGTAAGGCTTCATTCAGACGTCCGGATGCGTTTTGCGGATCCGATCCATCTATCAGTGGATCCGTAAAAATCATGCGGACGTCTGAATGGAGCTTTACAGGGGGTTGATCAATGACAGGGGGGTAATCAATGACAGGGGGGTGATCAGGGAGTCTATATGGGGTGATCAGGGGTGATCAGGGGCTAATAAGTGACGGGGGGGGGGGGGGGGGTGTAGTGTAGTGTAGTGTAGTGGTGCTTGGTGGTACTTTACTGAGCTACCTGTGTCCTCTGGTGGTCGATCCAAACAAAGGGGACCACCAGAGGACCAGGTAGCAGGTATATTAGACGCTGTTATCAAAACAGCGTCTAATATACCTATTAGGGGTTAAAAAAAAAACACATCTCCAGCCTGCCAGCGAACGATCGCCGCTGGCAGGCTGGAGATCCACTCTCTTACCTTCCGTTCCTGTGAGCGCGTTCACAGGAAGTCTCGCGAGATGACCCATATATGCGTGACTGTGCGCAGCGCTGCCACCTCCGGAACGCGATCCTGCGTTAGGCGGTCCGGAGGTGGTTAAAGTAATGATAGCCACTCGTTTTTCTTTGCTTAGCTGCTTTTTTCTTGCCATAATACAAATTCTAACAGTCTATTCAGTAGGACTATCAGCTGTGTATCCATCTGACTTCTCCTCAACGCAACTGATGGTCCCAACCCCATTTATAAAGGCAAGAAATCCCACTTATTAAACCTGACAGGGCACACCTGTGAAGTGAAAACCATTTCAGGGGACTACCTCTTGAAGCTCATCAAGAGAATGCCAAGAGTGTGCAAAGCAGTAATCAAAGCAAAAGGTGGCTACTTTGAAGAACCTAGAATATGACATATTTTCAGTTGTTTCACACTTGTTTGTTATGTATATAATTCCACATGTGTTAATTCATAGTTTTGATGCCTTCAGTGTAAATCTACAATTTTCATAGTCATGAAAATAAAGAAAACTCTTTGAATGAGAAGGTGTGTCCAAACTTTTGGTCTGTACTGTATCTACTTCTATAATTAAAAGTTTAGACTTTTTTTTACCATTTATATCTTATTTTTTATTGTTTACTTTATATGCAAAATTGGATTTGAATAAAATACTTTTTTGCTTTTTAGATTTAAAGAAAAATCGTTCACTTCGCCCAAACCTGCTCCATGCTCCTCTGACACCGTAAGTGTATGGCATACGTCGCTAAGTGGTTAATTGAAGTAGACTTCCAATAAGTTGCCATATCCCTGCCACTGTCAGTATCATCACTTAATACAGTGCATTCAAAAAGTATTCATACCCCTCAAACTTTTCTAAATTTTTTCACGTTACACTCAAAAACTTTAATGTGATAGACCAACACAAAGTAGCAAGTATGTGTGAAGTGAAAAGAAAATTATACATGGCTTTCAAAATTTGTAATAAATAAAAATCGGAAAAGTGCGGCGTGCGTTTGTATTCAGCCCCCTGTACTTTGATACCCCTAAATAAAATCCAGTGAGACCAACTGCCTTCAGAAGTCACCTAATATAGCATCCACCTGTGTGTAATATATTCTCAGTATAACTACAGCTGTTCTATGAAGGACTCAGAGGTTTGGTAGAGAACATTAGTGTTCAAACAGCATCATGAAATCCAAGGAACACACCAGACAGGTCAGGAATAAAGTTGTGGAGAACTGTAAAGCAGGGTTAGGCCTCATGCACACGGCCGTTGTTTTGGTCCGCATCCGAGCCGCCTTTTTGGCGGCTCGGATGCGGACCCATTCACTTCAATGGGGCCGCAAAAGATGTCCGCATCCTTTGCTCTGTTCCGTGGCCCCACAAAAAAAATGTAACATGTCCTATTCTTGTCCATGCTTTGCGGACAAGAATAAGCAGTTATATGTAAAGGCTGTCCGTACCGTTCCGCAAATTGCGGAATGCGCACGGACGCCATCTGTGTTTTGCGGATCCGCGATTTGCGGACCGCAAAGCACACCACGGTCGTGTGCATGCGGCCTTAGGTTATAAAAACATATCCCAAGCTCTGAACAGCTAATTGAGCACTGTTCAATCTAGGGTTGTTTCGATACCAACATTTTGATTTGGTTTCGATGCCATAAAAAAAATTATTGCAATACTCGATACCACGCGAAAAAAATAAAACAACCAAAAAAAGCCCCGTGAATTCCGTATTTTATGGAAGGTCCGGCCCATAATAGAACAGTCCGATCCAATTTTGGGGGGGGGGGGGGAAGGGGGGCAACAAGGTGACTTAAAAAAATGGCGAATCGTGCAGTTTTTATTTTATTTTTTTCTGTTACGGCGCTCACCGCATAGGACTTAATATATTTTAATAGTTTGGACTTTTCAGACGTGGCGATATGTAATATTTATTGTTTATATCTTTTATATGTAAAATTGATTTATACTTAATATTTTGAGGATTTTTTTTTTTCCTTTTTATTTAATAACCATTTCCCCTCTTAGGGGCCAGAACCTGGGATCTTTTAATCCCTTGACCTATTCACCCTGATAGAGCTCTATCAGGGTGAATAGGACCTCACACTCTCCCTGCTGCCCTGTGCATAGTACACACAGCATCAGGGAGCTGTCCAGGGCTTCGGCAGAAAACTAACAATGCACATCACCCTGAACAGACTATCCCCACTGTGAAACATGGTGGTGGCAGCATTATGTGGTGGGGAAGCTTTTTTCAGCAGGGACAGGGAAGCTGGTCAGAGTTGATGGGAAGATTGATGGAACTTAAAGGAATTCTGTCACCTGGATTTTAGCTACCGAGATTTTCACATCACTACATCAGTCTCCACGATTTAGTTTAAAATATACTACTCTTACCCCCATCGGTCTTGTCATTTAGGGTAAAAAAAAAAATAATATATCGCTTTTATTAATATGCAAGTTACCTCTATAAGGAGCCCAAGGGGATGTTTCTCTGTCCGTTGGAGCCCAGCAACGCCCCATCATCTCGGAGCCCAGCAACGCCCCTCTGTTAATTATTCACTCCTCTCCTCGCTTATTATTATGTTTCAGTGCGCTGTAATCTCACGCATGCACCCTGGTTACACTGGTCCGGGCCCGCACGGTGTCCTGGCAGCATCTTCACGGAAGCAGGCGCGCAAGCGCCAGCTGTCTGCGCACTTCTTGCTGGGCTCTGAAATAATGGGCGCGGCTGGGCTCCAACAGATAGAGAAACATCCCCTTGGGCTCCTTATAAGGTAACTTGCATATTAATAAGAGAGATTTTTACCCTAAATGACAAGACAGATGGGGGTAAGAGTAGTACATTTTAAACTAAATTGTGGAGACTGATGTAGTGATGTGAAAATCTCGGTAGCTAAAATCTAGGTAACAGAATCCCTTTAAGGGTCCATTTACACGTCCGCAAAATGGGTCCGCATCCGTTCCGCAATTTTGCGGAACTTGTGCAGACCCATTAATTTTCAATGGGGCCGGAATGTGCTGTCTGCATTCACGAATCCGCATCCGTGCTTCCGTTTCCGCAAAAAATAGAACATGTCCTATTCTTTTCTGCAATTGCATTTTCTATTATAGTGCCAGCGATGTGCTGTTACGCAAATTGCGGAATGCACATTGCCAGTGTCCGTGTTTTGCGGATCCGCAAAACACTTACGGACGTGTGAATGGACCCTCATGCAGGGCAATCCTGAAGGAAAACCTGGTAGAGGCTGAAAAAGACTTGACTGTGGCAGAGGTTCACCTTCCAGCAGGACAACGACCCTAAACATACAGCCAGAACTACAATGGAATAGTTTAGGTCATAGCATATGCAGTGGCCAGGTACGGGTAGGTTATATTCTGTATTTGTCGTGACGCCAATTGCAGCGTGCGCAGGGTGCTATCCCAGGGCCCTATGCACGTCCCAGATTAGAATGCCAGAGTGGTGTAATGGCCTATAATGTCCCTATAGTTTTGTGGTAGTTGTGTCATGGTGTCTCCTACCTGGGTACGGCCGGACTCCTGGCTCACTTGCAATAAATTTGAGTGTAGTGTAGGGCTGCAGATAACGATTATTTGAATAATCGATTAGTTGTCGATAATTTCATCGATTAATCAGGAAAAAACACCAAAATGACAAAAAAAAAAGGGGTTTATATGATTTTACTTTAAAAAGTATGTTCAAAGGCCATATTAAAACAATTTTAGGACTTTTGCATTACAATGTAAAAAAGACAACATGTCCACATGGTCAGGGCTTAGGCTAGCTCTCTTCTTACACGCTATGTTACCGGGTGCAGAGAAGAGACGTTCCGACGATGTGGATGGCAATCATGGCACTGTTATGGGGCATCTGTGGATGGAAGGCACTGTTATGGGGGCATCTGTGGATGGCACTGTTATGGGGGCATCTTTGGATGGCTGGCAGCACTGTTATGGGGGATCTTTGGATGGCTGGCACTGTTATATGGGGGGGGGGGGGGGGAATCTGTGGATGGCACATGTGTCATCCACAGATTCCCCCCATAACAGTGTCCCTGTGTAGTGATTGTGAATGACCCCCAATACAGGGGTGGTGGCTGGCATTTCGGGTTTTTTAATAGCAGCGGGGCCCAGTGCAGTCACTGTATTCTATTACACTGGGCCCTGCTCACCTAATCATATCCATCAAGTAGGGGATGCTAAACTACTTATAGTGCAAAATCACTCCAAACCCTAACTTACTAGTATTAAACTATCGCAGGAAGCCGGGCAGTTGGACGGGCGGCGGCAGCAGCGTAACTCACTACGTCATGCGCCTGTGCCATCATTCATAAAGTGGGAGGAGCAGGCGCGTGACGTAGTGAGTTACGCTGCCGCCGCCCGGCCTCCTGCCTGCTACGAAGTGTACTAGTAAGTTTTACACGCTGCCGCCCGCATAGCAACAAATCGGCCGATTATTCGATAACAAGAATAGTCGAAAACGAATCCCGTTATCGAATATTATCGATAATGTTGATTAATCGTTGCAGCCCTAGTGTAGTGATAGTAGGAGTAATAGAGGAACTTGGCAGAATAAATGATGTCCAGACCTTTAGATGAAGTTCAAATTTTGCTTTACTTGAAATAACTTGCATCCATGCAGTATACAGCTTTGGTCTCTTGGTCCCAGCAGGTTTTGGCAATGATTGGCAAGAATGAGTAGTTCTGCTTTAAATGTGGAGCTTGCAGGACAGACGTCTGCTTGGTAGCTCTGTAACTGTCAGGATTAGCTTCTGCACTTATCTGGTACCTTCTGCTGTGTGGGGACAGACTAGCTGAGGAGGAATTGGCTTCTCCTAGGACTCTGGACTTATCTCACAGATGGATTCTCAGGGGATGCTTTCTTCCTGGAACTGGAGGTTGTCTGTAGTTTCTGCTTTCTTCATCCAGCAGAGCTGAAGGTGCTCAGACTGGGCATATGACCAAGTCTCAGCCGAGACTAGGTCCTTGCGGTCTTCCCTATGCAGGGGGTAAACTATATCTGGTTCTAACAGTTTTTTCCCTCCCTTGCTGCAGTAAGAGAAACATAGAATGTGTCGGCAGATAAGAACCATTTGGCCCATCTAGTCTGCCCAATATACTGAATACTATGAATAGCCCCTGGCCCTATCTTATATGAAGGATGGCCTTATGCCTATCCCATGCATGCTTAAACTCCTTCACTATATTTGCAGCTATCACTTCTGCAGGAAGGCTATTCCATGCATCCACTACTCTCTCAGTAAAGTAATACTTCCTGATATTACTTTTAAACCTTTGCCCCTCTAATTTAAAACTATGTCCTCTTGTAGCAGTTTTTCTTCTTTTACATATTCTCTCCTCTTTTATCTTGTTGATTCCCTTTATGCATTTAAAAGTTTCCATCATATCCCCTCTGTCTCGTCTTTCTTCCAAGCTATACATGTTAAGGTCCTTTAATCTTTCCTGGTAAGTTTTATCCTGCAATCCATGTACTAGTTTAGTAGCTCTTCTCTGAACTCGCTCCAAAGTATCAATATCCTTCTGGAGATATGGTCTCCAGTACTGCGCACAATACTCCAAATTAGGTCTCACTAGTGCTCTGTAGAGCGGCATGAGCACCTCCCTCTTTCTACTGGTAATGCCTCTCCCTATACACCCAAGCATTCTGCTAGCATTTCCTGCTGCTCTATGACATTGTCTGCCTACCTTTAAGTCTTCTGAAATAATGACCCCTAAATCCCTTTCCTCAGATACTGAGGTTAGGACTGTATCACTGATTTTATATTCTGCTCTTGGGTTTTTACGCCCCAGGTGCATTATCTTGCACTTATCAACATTAAATTTTAGTTGCCAGATTTTTGACCATTCCTCTAGTTTTCCGAAATCCTTTTCCATTTGGTGTATCCCTCCGGGAACATCAACCCTGTTACAAATCTTTGTGTCATCAGCAAAAAGACACACCTTACCATCGAGGCCTTCTGCAATTTCGCTGATAAAGATATTAAACAATATGGGTCCCAGAACAGATCCCTGAGGTACCCCACTGGTAACAAGACCATGGTCTGAATATACTCCATTGACTACAACCCTTTGTTGTCTGTCCCTCAGCCACTGCCCAATCCATTCAACAATATGGGAGTCTATGCCCAAAGACTGCAATTTATTGATAAGCCTTCTATGTGGGACAGTATCAAAAGCCTTACTAAACTCTAGATAAGTGATGTGTACTGCACCTCCGCCATCTATTATTTTAGTCACCCAATCAAAAAAAATCAATAAGATTAGTTTGACATGATCTCCCTAAAGTAACCCCATGCTGTTTTTTCATCTTTCAATCCATGGGATTTTAGATGTTCCACAATCCTCTCCTTAAGTATGGTTTCCATTAATTTCCCCACTATTGATGTCAGGCTTACTGGCCTATAGTTGCCCGATTCCTCCCTACTACCTTTCTTGTGAATGGGCACAACATTTGCTAATTTCCAATCTTCTGGGACGACTCCTGTTGCCAGTGATTGGTTAAATAAATCTGTTAATGGTTTTGCTAGTTCACCGCTGAGCTCTTTTAATAGGTTTGGGTGTATCCCATCAGGCCCCTGTGACTTATTTGTATTAATTTTAGACAGCTGACTTAGAACCTCTTCCTCTGTAAAGACACATTAGTCTTCTTTCCTAACTGAGGTCCTTTTCCTTCATAAAAACTGAACAGAAGTATTCATTGAGGCAGTCAGCTAGTTCTTTATCTTCTTCCATATACCTTCCTTCTTTTGTTTTTAATTTTGTAATTCCTTGTTTTAGTTTCCTTTTTTCATTTATGTATCTGAAGAATGCCTTATCGCCTTTTTCCCCTGACTGAGCTAATTTCTCTTCTGCCTGTGCTTTAGAAGCTCTTATAACTTGTTTGGCCTCTCTCTGCCTAATCTTATAAATTTGCCTGTCATCCTCGTTTTTTTTTTAGTTTTTTTTTTATAATTCCTAAATGCGATCTTTTTGTTTTTAATGATTTTGGCCACTTCTGCTGAGTACCACAGTGGTCTCTTCCTTTTTTTGCTTTTACTGACAAGGGACTAGCCCAATCTCCACAGAGGGGGGAGCTAAGCTGGAATAATCCATTCCAGCTCAGATACACTAAACTGTAACTCGTACTTGCCAATGTGTTGCTGCCACCTGCTGGTAGCCAGGCAAATTACATGAACAATTGCATTTAACATAGTTTTATGCACATTTGTGGAGGACATAACATAAATTACATCTGAAGACAGTATAAAGGCTCTTAGAAGATAGTAGCGTGGTAGAGGCGTGTAGTAACACAACTCTGGGGTGTTACACATATTTATGTGTTAGAAAGGCCCAGTCACAGTCCAGACCTAAATCCCATTGAGAATGTGTGGCAAAAGTTGAAAATTGCTGGTCACAGACGCTCTCCATCCATTCTAAAGAAGAATGGGCAAAAAAAATGTGCAAAGCTGGTAGAGACATACCTCAAAAGATTTCCAGATATAATTGCAGCCAAAAGGTGGTCCTACAAAGTATTGAATTTTTTGAAAACCATGTAACATTTTCTTTTCATTTCACACATACTTGCTACTTTATGTCGGTCTATCACATAAAATCCTAATTTTTGGGGAAAAAAATGTGGAAAAGTTCCAGGGGTATAAATACTTTTTAAAAGGCACTGTACTTAAATCTGTTAGGTTTCACTTTCTGACCATTTTCAAGATCTCTGTTTGCAGTCAGCGAATGCCAATATTCTGGTTTAGATCTGGAGTCTCCAAAGACTAATCACGCCTGAGGATTTGTTACAACTGCATCCAGTGTGGTTCGCAGAGGATTGTCTAGAATAGACAGCTGTAGCAAAGCTCCAGCTGTGAGAAATGTCAGGTCTGGACAGGTAAAAGAAGAATGTTCTCATTCACTGACAGCAAACAGATCTTAAAAATAGTGAGGAATTCAAACACAAAGTACACTGGAAAGCGGCAGAACCGTTCGCGACACAAGCCTACATGATCCCGATTATCGCAAAGCGTGCTCCGGACTGTAGGCACGGCCTGTCCCGGCATGTACGGCGCAGTAAAGCGTGTGGCTCGTCCTTGTTCGCTTCTGTTATGTATTACACACACATTAACCCTCTCCTCACCAGGCGTGCTGCTCTGTGGGCACCCGCACCCTGGAAAAAGTATATGGTGTACCAGTATGGCTTAGACTTTTCCTGCTATTCATCAGCGCAGGACGCGCTATGAACAGCACAGGCAGCGCACTGAATGTAGACAGGCTATTATAGGTAAGTGATAAAGTACATAGAGGATATACTATACTGGACTGTAGTATTCAGGTTACATTGCCCTGTTGGCACTTTGCGATAAATATGTGGGTTTTGGATTACAGATTGGAAACTCGGTCTGTAAAAAGTTCGCCATCACTGATTAGGTGGTCTTATCATTTCTGCTGACTGCTTCACAAGGATAAGATTTTGTCTTTAATCCCTTAGTGACCACCCATTTGTGTTTTTACGGCGGTCACCTAAGGGGCCTTAGGCCTCATGCGCACGACAGTGAAAAATGGCCGTGTGACCAGTGAAAGTCTATGGGGCTATTCACATGGCCGTTCTTTTAACGGCCAGTGAATAGCGTCCGTCCAAATATAGGACATGTCCTATTTTTGGCCGTTTTCACGGCCGGACGAACCCCATTGAAATCAATGGGACCGTTTTTAACGGCCGATTGACAGGAGTGCACCCGTCTAACGGCCGTTAAAAACGGTACACAGGCCATTCAGGGGTAAAAAAAAAAAAAACTGCTGCGGTGCGGCAGTCTCTTCATTGAGCAGGACCTGCCGAAGGACCTGCGATTTGCGCGGTGACGTAACCACGTGGGAGTGCGCAGTGATGTAATCGCGCACCTTCGGCAGGTCCCATTCTGTCTGCTGCAGCGCAAGCAAGTGGATAAGGTGAGGGTTTCTTTTTTTTTTTTTTTTGCGGGACATTATAAAGCTGGGGGCCCTAAAAAAAAACCAAAAAAAAAAACCACACACTATGGGGGATATAATTTAAGATTGGGCCCTACATTGGGGGCATTATTAAAGCTGGGGGCAGCAAAAAATAAATAAAAATCCTACACTATGGGGGACATTATTTTACCATCCTGTGGGTGTTCTCAGAAGGGTGGGTGTAGAAATAACTGCCAATCAAATTCATCCATTTTTCATGTCTGTTTTTAACGGACATTAAAAACGGACACACCGGCAGAAAATGGATGCACACACTGATGCAAAATGGCCATGAAAAACTGACAGTGTGTCCGTTCTTAACGGACGTTTCTTTTCACTGTCGTGTGCGTGAGGCCTTAGGCTGGGCAGCAGCCTTTTCACATGAGAGCCGTGGCCCTGCTCTAACAGCCCGGACCAGCAGGAGTGCCGATCTGGGCTGTTTAACACTTTACATGCCGCGGGTAATGGCGCCCGCCGCATATAAAGTGCTGACAGAGGAAGCGGACTCCCTCTGTCTCCCATCGGCACCCCGCAAATGCGATCGCGGGGTGCCGATGTGTGTGAAGGCTGTCTGGGGTCTGATGTAGGCCCCAGAGCAGCCTTCAGTAATTTCCAGCAGGCTGCGCCTCTCTGGCGCAGCCTGCTGGTCAATGTCAGAATAGCATTGCCAATAAAATTTATTCTTAGTTGCCACAGAAAAAAAACTTAACAACAAGCGATCAAAATGCGCCATTTACTTCAAAATGATACCAATGAAAAATGCAAGTCGTCCCGCAAATATCAAGCCCCCACACACTCCATAGAAAGAAAAAGAAAAAAAGTTATGGGTTTTGGGACACGGCAATGCAAAAAAAAAAAAATTATAATTCTTAAAAAAATATAAAATAAAAGGTTTTATTGCAAAAATGTATTAAAAAAAAAACTATGTATTTGGTATTACTGTGATCGTACTGACCCAGAGAATAAAGATATTACGGTATGTTATTTATACCGAAAAATGAACACCGTAAAATTTTAAACGTAAAAACGCAGTGGCAGCATTGCTGTTTTTCCCCATCTCCCTCCCAGAAAGAGTTAATAAAAGTTAATCAGAAAGTTACGTGTACCCCAAAATGGCGCCATTAAAAACTACACCTTGTCCCGCAAAAAACAAGCCCTCATAAAGCTATATAGACGGAAAAATAAAGAAGTTATAGCTCTTGGAACGAGACGATGAAAAAAAAGGAAGAAAAACGCTTTGCCAGTAAGGCCCAAAACAGGCTGGTCACTAAGGGGTTAACATTCAGTAGTATTGAATGAAAAAGAGGGGAAAATAAAAAATAAAAAAAAGTTTTCTATGAATAAGGAGTTTAAAAAACAACAACCCCTTTCTGTCACCCGTGGAAGTGTCCAGTCAACTTCTATGAAAGAAATGACAATTTTGGGTCATAAGTTTGGTTCTGCGGCACCTTTTGGTGGCTCTGAACACCTCTTGTGAGACTCCAATGGAAGGCGACTGTCACTCGGCAGATCCCAGGACGGACGCTCCTAGTTCTACAGGAGTCTGCGTCTACAGGAAACTGGCGGATTGTTTAGACTCTTAGGTAAGATATTTACATAGGAACACGGGTGACATGTAAGAGCACGGGAGCACATGTAACACGTGTAATCGGAAACATCCAACAGAGAGATCATGACCAGGAGCCAAAGGAACTAGCCAACTTTTTTGTGCTACAAAAAGAGCAGCAAAAAAAAGGTGTCCCAAAAAACAGTCAGACACAATTGTGTGAGGGGACCCTTACAGATGAAATCCATGTGTAAGGCTACTTTCACACTTGCGTTCAGAGCGGGTCCATCTGATGTCTGCTCAGACGGATCCGCTCCTATAATGCAGACGTTTGTATCCGTCCAGACTTTACATTGAAAGTCAAGGGGGGACGGATCCGTTTGAAGATTGAGCCATATTGTGTCATCTTCAAACGGATCCGTCCCCATTGACTTACATTGTAAGTCTGGACGGATCCACTTGCCTCCGCACGGCCAGGCGGACACCCGAACGCTGCAAGCAGCGTTCAGGTGTCCGCTCGCTGAGCGGAGCGGAGGCTGAACGCCGCCAGACTGATGCATTCTGAGCGGATCCGCATCCACTCAGAATGCATTAGGGCTGGACGGATGCGTTCAGGGCCGCTTGTGAGCGCTCGTGAGCTCCGTTTGAAGGGGCTCACGAGCGGACACCCGAACGCAGGTGTGAAAGTAGCCTTATCTGTTACTCCTCTGCTCTACTACATGTCCATTACTACTGCTAGAGGTGAGATCCGACAGGGTCCCAGATCAGGTTATCAAAACAGCGGCCGATCCGGAGAAACGTGGAAAAACAGGATGCCGACCCGAATCCCCACTTTCAGTTAACTTAAAAGGGGTTTCCAAGATTTCAAATTTTTTATATATTTTTTTACTGATCAGCTGTTTTGAGCGCACAGCGCCATACATTGTATAGTGGCTGTGCTTTGTATTGCAGCTCAGTCCCATTCACTTGAATGGGGCCCAAGCTGCTCCTAGGCCACGTGACCGATGAACGTATCGTCAGTAGCCTAGGAAAAGCAGAAAGCCGCGGTTCAAACAGCTGATCGGCGGGGGTCCAGGGTGTCGGACCCCCACCAATCGGATACTGACGACCTATACAGGGGATAGGTTATCAGTAAAAAAAATATAAAAAAATCTTGGAAAGCCCCTTTAAAGGGGTTGTCCGGGTTCAGAGCTGAACCCGGACATACCTCCATTTCCCCCCTGACTTGTGCATCGGAGCAGTTCATGCTCCGATGCTCTCCTTTGCCATGCACTAAATCGCGCAGGGCAAAGGCATTTTCAGGAGTTCCGGTGACGAACCGGGCTCTCCATGGGGCTGCCAGGAAGCCTGGTGACGTCACTGCCACTGATGGGCGGGTTTTAGCGCTGCCCTAGCCGGTAAAACAGTTAGGGCAGCGCTAAAGCACGCCAGAATAGGACATGGTCTATCATGTGTGGAAGGGACCTACAGACGTTATCCATGAGGCCTGACGCTGATACACGTGACGCCCAGCAGGGCAGGAAACCTCACACCCTTTGCTGCTATTCTCTAGGCCAGAGGCTGCCTTAGGCCAAGAAGACTGCAGAGCAGCGCTCAGGACGCCCGTGTCCCTCCGCAGGCAGCACATTGACAATCACTGACTTGCGCCAGATAACTGACTGCACAGGCTCAGAACTCGGCCATGCCACTCGTTGGTTGATCTGGATGGATTAACGTGTAAATATTTTGATTTTTTTCTAACGAGTGGGGGGGGGGGGGTCACGGCATAATAAACTATGAGGCAGCACTATTACAGCTGAGGGGTCACTATGGTAGTTATATACTAGGCAGCACAACATGGTCAATTTTATTGTATGGAGGCACAAAGGAGACCATTACTGCTCTGGGGCAGAAAGGGGGGTAAGTTTAAAAATACCCCTTTGCTACCCTCCAAAACAGTAATAATCACCTTGCTGCCCCCCCACATATTAAAAATATCCACCTTTATTGCATTATTATTTTCTAGGAGCCACAAAGAGGGCATTTATTCCGTTGTAGAGGGCATAAAGGCTGCGTTACTATGATGTGAGGGCACAAAAGTCACTTCTCACTGTGTATGGGCACTATGGTGGGCATTGTTACTGTGTGGGGCCTGGCCTATTACACCAATATGAGTTTGGCGGGGGTCCAACTCCTAGCACCCCTGCCAATCACCAGTTGGAGCCCTCCTAGATGCTCACCAAGCACAGCGCCGTACATTGTATAGTGGCCATGCTTGGTATTACAGCTCAGCCCCATTCACTTCATTGGAATTGAGCCGCACTTAGGTCACGCGACCCATGTGCGGCGACGTCACTGACTTAGGAAGAGGCCTAAGCGCTCACTGAGATCTAATAATCCAGGAAAACCCCTTGATTTTATTAGGATAGAGGACTGTGGAACATTTTTTCAGGGGTGGCTAGTTTGTGTAGGTAGGCATTATAACAAAACGATGCAGGAAAAACTAGGAATCAAAGTTGTCTGTGTATAGACAGAACAGTACAGCGGTAATACAGTCTGTGTATAGACAGAACAGTACAGCGGTAATACAGTCTGTGTATAGACAGAACAGTACAGCGGTAATACAGTCTGTGTATAGACAGAACAGTACAGCGGTAATACAGTCTGTGTATAGACAGAACAGTACAGCGGTAATACAGTCTGTGTATAGACAGAACAGTACAGCGGTAATACAGTCTGTGTATAGACAGAACAGTACAGCGGTAATACAGTCTGTGTATAGACAGAACAGTACAGCGGTAATACAGTCTGTGTATAGACAGAACAGTACAGCGGTAATACAGTCTGTGTATAGACAGAACAGTACAGCGGTAATACAGTCTGTGTATAGACAGAACAGTACAGCGGTAATACAGTCTGTGTATAGACAGAACAGTACAGCGGTAATACAGTCTGTGTATAGACAGAACAGTACAGCGGTAATACAGTCTGTGTATAGACAGAACAGTATAGGGCGGTAATACTGACTTTTGTATAGCGTTTTATTCAGTACTAGTACGGTTGTTTTATCAGTCACTATGTAGCAGTCATGCTGTGCCTTGTATAGCGGTACCATTAGAGACATCGTTCTTTGTATAGTGAATTTTTTTCCATAACAGTATGGCGGTAATCTATTTTTTGTTACATAATTTGATAATCTAGGTTATTTGTTGTATGGATGGGGAGAAGTACACGTGTACCTTATGAGGCTTGTGCCCCTGATCTTTAAGAACCTCACAATGACCTTGAAAGCCCTAGAGTTCAGCTCTGCAGCTCTCCCCAACTGAATGGATTATACAGGTCCATAAATATTGGGACATCGACACAATTGTAACATTTTTGGCTCTATACACCACCACAATGGATTTAAAATGAAATGAACAATGGGACAATTGGCTTTTCAGCTGTTTCATGGCCAGGTGTGTGTTATTCCCTCATTATCCCAATTACAATGAGCAGATAAAAGGTCCAGAGTTCATTTCCAGTCTGCTATTTGTATTTGGAATCTGTTGCTGTCAACTCTCAAGATGAGATCCAAAGAGCTGTCACTATCAGTGAAGCAATCCATCATTAGGCTGAAAAAACACAACAAACCCATCAGAGAGATAGCAAAAACATTAGGCCTGGCCAAAACAACTGTTTGGAACATTCTTAAAAAGAAGGAACGCACCGGTGAGCTCAGCAACACCAAAAGACCCGGAAGACCACGGAAAACAACTGTGGAGGATGACCGAAGAATTCTTTCCCTGGTGAAGAAAACACCCTTCACAACAGTTGGCCAGATCAAGAACACTCTCCAGGAGGTAGGTGTATGTGTGTTAAAGTCAACAATCAAGAGAAGACTTCACCAGAGTGAATACAGAGGATTCACCACAAGATGGAAACCATTGGTGAGCCTCAAAAACAGGAAGGCCAGATTAGAGTTTGTCAAACAACATCTAAAAAAGCCTTCACAGTTCTGGAACAACATCCTATGGACAGATGAGACCAAGATCAACTTGTACCAGAGTGATGGGAAGGGAAGAGAAGAGTATGGAGAAGGAAAGGAACTGCTCATGATCCTAAGCACACCACCTCATCAGTGAAGCATGGTGGTGGTAGTGTAATTGCGTGGGCATGTATGGCTGCCAATGGAACTGGTTATCTTGTATTTATTGATGACGTGACTGCTGACAAAAGCAGCAGGATGAATTCTGAAGTGTTTCGGGCAATATTATCTGCTCATATTCAGCCAAATGCTTCAGAACTCATTGGACGGCGCTTCACAGTGCAGATGGACTATGACCCAAAGCATACTGCAAAAGCAACCAAAGAGTTTTTTAAGGGAAAGAAGTGGAATGTTATGCAATGGCCAAGTCAATCACCGGACCTGAATCTGATTGAGCATGCATTTCACTTGCTGAAGACAAAACTGAAGGGAAAATGCCCCAAGAACAAGCAGGAACTGAAGACAGTTGCAGTAGAGGCCTGGCAGAGCATCACCAGGGATGAAACCCAGCGTCTGGTGATGTCTATGCGTTCCAGACTTCAGGCTGTTATTGACTGCAAAGGATTTGCAACCAAGTATTAAAAAGTGAAAATTTGATTTATGATTATTATTCTGTCCCATTACTTTTGGTTCCTTAACAAGTGGGAGGCACATATGCAAACTGTTGTAATTCCTGCACCGTTCACCTGATTTGGATGTAAATACCCTCAAATTAAAGCTGACAGTCTGTAGGTAAAGCACATCTTGTTCGTTTCATTTCAAATCCATTGTGGTGGTGTATAGAGCCAAAAATGTTAGAATTGTGTCCATGTCCCAATATTTATGGACCTGACTGTATATGCGATTATATTGTAGTACAACCTTTGGGGGCTGGCTGATCACTCCAGGGTCCACGATTTGTCTAAAACTGTCCCCGCTTGGACACAAGAGGCACAATGACGACATCATGGGGGTGTGGTACTAGTTATGTTTCCCAGGTAGGGAACCTGTTAAGAATTTGACTACCACCCCTGACTACAGCTTTTATAATACTATTTCACTACTTTGTTACTACGGCATTGATCACAGTACTAGATTAATACTCCTTTGTATTAGCTACCTATATGCATACAATACCACAACTACTACTCCATCAGCCACGGACAACATCTGCATGGAGTTTGTATGTTCTCCCTGTGTTCCTTTGGGTTCCTCTCACGCTCCAAAGACCAAGGGACATGGAATTATTGTGAGCTCTACTGGAGACAGCGCTGCGGAATATGCTGGCGCTATCCAAATAAGTAATAAATATATCTACTTGGATTACTAGTCATTAGTACATACAGTACTACTAGCACCATCATCTACTTCTCCTGGATTGCACCGTCACTCTGCTCCAGTATTACTATACTAAGACCCATACAGTACTACTAGCACCATCATCCACTTCTCCTGGATTGCACCGTCACTCTGCTCCAGTATTACTATACTAAGACAACTACTCCTGCTGTACCGTGGGAGTTGTAGTCCTAAACGCCTGCACTCAGCACAGGTGAGAGGCGATCACACAGCCATGGAGTTGCACATGAGGGGTCCTCCGGTGGGCAGCGGTACCTCTTCCAACCCCCCCCGTCCACGTGTTAGTACTTACCAGGCTCAGGACGCACTCATAGAGCAGCCCCTCATCCTCTGCCGGCCGGGACCATGCTGCAGCTGGAGTAGGGGAGGGGGCCGTGCTCAGGTCCCGGGATCCCCTGTGAGGAGGAGGAGGAGTGAGGCAGGGCGGGGCCGGCTGCACACCTCTGAGGTGATTGGGGCGGCTACGTGTGTGCTCGGCGCTGTACCCCCTGTGTATAGGCAGCGGGCACACACCAGCTCCATGAGAGGAGGGTCACCCCCCACAGTGGTATCAGAGTGGGCAGTGAGGCCAATGGTATCTCTGTGTGCACCGTCCGTGGTCTGTGTCTTGCCCCTCATCATTTAATGACGTGCAGCACATTTAGGCTCAGTTCACATGACTGAAAAAAAACCTGATAGGGAATCTGCGCTATGGTTTTTTTTCCATGTGTTTTCAGTGAGGATTTTCATTCCTACCTATTTTCAGTTCCATTCTGGGCGCGGATTCAGCACAGAACGGACAGGGCGCTTTATTTTCCGCCATTGCAGAATTGGCAAGCGGAAAGAAAAACTCAGTACAGTTTAATGTGCCCAAAATACCGTGTGTGAACCTAGCCGCAGGGTGCAGCCGCCTGTAAGGCTAGGATTTTGGCGCAGATTCTGGATTCCGCACGAAAAAAAGAATCCTTGTCAATAACGCATGCAGAACTTCTTGATTTCAATGGTAAATCTGCCTTTTAGAAACCGTACCACAGGAAAAAAAGAAAAAGGGACTTGTCCATTCCAGAATTCTATATGAAAATCCTCACCAAAACCACATAAAAAAAAACACGTCAGGAAAAAAACGCGTGGAAAAAAAGGATGCGGATTCCGTGTCAGTTTTTTTCAGCGCTGAAAATACTCTGTGAGGACCTAGTCTTAGAGTATGTTCACACACAGGTTGTTTTTTTTCCATGTGGCAAAAAAAAACTAACAAAAAATCCAGAATCTGCTTCAAAATTCTACGTGGTTTTGGGCGCAGTTTTTTACCCTACCCGTTTGGATGGGGATTCAAAGCGTGCACAATCTACATCACGTGGTTTTTTTAATGACATTTTTTTCTACACTTGTGTGAATTATGTTTATTTTTCTATAAATAGAATCGTAGAAACACCTTTGCTACACACCCCAACTGAAAAAACCGCAATATATATTTCCTATTAGATAATTACTGCAGGGGCGATTATCTTTCAGCTGGCAACGAGTTATTTAACCCCAACTGGTGCAATGAGTTGCTTCTCATTTCTTAAACAACCATGTCGAAAGACACATCTCGTGGTCGTGGAAAAGATGTTAGTCTGTCTGAGAAGGGTCAAATCATTGGCATCAAGCAGAGAAAACATCGAAGAAAAACAACAGTAGAACTCAGGGCTATGTTTAATAGTGAAAGTAAGAGCATTTCCACACGCACAATGTGAAGGGAACTCAAGGGATTGGGACTGAACAGCTGTGTAGCCGTAAGAAAACCACTAATCAGTGAGGCAAACCAGAAAAAAAGGCTTCGATTTGCTAGGGAGCATAAAGATTGGACTCTGGAGCGATGGAAGAAGGTCATGTGGTCTGATGAGTCCAGATTTACCCTGTTCCAGAGTGATGGGCGCATCAGGGTAAGAAGAGAGGCAGATGAAGTGATGCCCCCATCATACCTAGTGCCTACTGTACAAGCCTGTGGGGGCAGTGCTATGATCTGGGGTTGCTGCAGTTGGTCAGGTCTAGGTTCAGCTACAGTATGTGCTCCAAGAATGAGGTCAGCGACTACCTGAACATACTGAATGACCAGGTTTCTCCATCAATGAATCTTTTCTTCCCTGATGGCACGGGCATATTCCAAGATGACAATGCCAGGATTCATCGGGCTCAAATTGTGAAAGAGTGGTTCAGGAAGCCTGAGACATCATTTTCACACATGGATTGGCCACCACAGAGTCCAGACCTTAACCCCATTGAGAATCTTTGGGATGTGCTGGAGAAGGCTTTGCGCAGCAGTCAGACTCTGCCATCATCAATGCAAGATCTTGGTGAAATATTAATACAACACTGGATGGAAATAAATCTTGTGACATTGCAGAAGCTTATCGAAACAATGCCACAGCGAATGCGTGCCGTAATCAAAGCTAAAGCCTTTTTTTTGGTGGCGACTTTTTTTTTTTTGGACAGGCAGTGTGTGTATAAAATTCTTAAAGGGGTTGTCCCATTTTGGACAGCATTGGGGGCATGCCGCTAGGATACGCCCCCAATGTCTGATCGGTGCAGGTACAACCTCTGGGACCCCCACAGTGCAGGAGAGCCATGTTGTCAGATATGTAATGACCCAGTGCCATTACCACTCTGCACCCCGCTACTGTCTCCTATAGGCTAATTCCATGTTATCTTAAGCATTTATTTCAGGTACTGTACAATGTGCATTTCCTATTTCTTGTAAGGCCCCTTTCACACAAGCCAGTTTTCCGCGCGGGTGCAATGCGTGACGTGAACGCATTGCACCCGCACTGAATCCTGACTCATTCATTTTTAATGGGTCTGTGTACATGAGCGATGTTTTTCACGCATCAGTTCTGCATTGCGTGAAAATCGCAGCATGTTCTATATCCTGCGTTTTTCACACAGCCCTGGCCCCATAGAAGTGAATGGGGCTGCGTGAAAAACGCATCGCATCCACAAGCAAGTGTGGGTGCGATGCGTTTTTCACTGATGGTTGCTAAGAGATGTTGTTTATAAACCTTCAATTTTTTATCACGCGCGTGAAAAACGCATCAAAACGCATTGCACTCGCGTGGAAAAAAACGGAACTGTACGCAATCGCAGACATAACTGACTGAACTTGCTTGCAAAATGGTGCGAGTTTCACTGAACGCATCCTGACCTCATCTGTCACGCTCGTGTGAAAGAGGCCTAAGGCGTCATGTTTTTTGCCCGGATAAGATGCTGGTGCGTTGCAGTAAAATGCACAATTTTTCTGCGCGAGTGCAAAGCGTTTTAATGCGTTTTGCACCTGCGTGAGAAAAATCGGCATGTTTGGTACCCAGACCCAAACCCGGACTTCATCACTGAAGTTCAGGTTTGGGTTAGGTGTTGTGTAGATTTTATTATTTTCCCTTATAACATGGTTATAAGGGAAGATAATAGCATTCTTAATACAGAATGCAAAGTAAATTAGGGATGGAGGGGTTAAAAAAAAAAAAAAGTTAACTTACCTGCTCCATAGCTGCCGGTCTCTGTTCTATCTTCAGGACCTGGCAAAAGACCTGTGGTGACGTCACTGTGCTCATCACATGGTCCAATCACATGGTTCATCACCATGGTGAGGGACCATGTGATTGGACCATGTGATGTGATGTCACCACAGGTCCTTAGCCGGCAGCTCAACATTACAGAAGAAGACAGAGATCCGCAACTACGCGATCAAGTGGACTCGGTGAGTTAATTATATATTTTTTTTAACCTCTCCATCACTATTTTACTATGCATTCTGTATTCAGAATGCTATTATTTTCCCTTATAACCATGTTATAAGGGAAAATAATACAGATCGGGTCCCCAGCCCGATCGTCACCCAGCAACCATGCGTGAAAATCGCACTTGCTTGCGGATGCTTGCGATTTTCCTGCGGCCCCATTCACTTCTATGGGGCCTGCATTGCATGAAAAACTAAGAATATAGAGCATGCTGCGATTTTCACGCAACGCACAAGTGATGCGTGAAAATCACAGCTCATGTGTACAGCCCCATAGAAATGAATGGGTCAGGATTCAGTGCGGGTGCAATGCGTTGACCTCACTCATTGCACCCGCGCGGAATACTTGCCCGTGGGAAAGGGGCCTAACTGTTATGTTTAAATGTAACGTACCTGGTTCACCAGTAGGTGGAAGCAAACATGGCAGTGCTAATTTTGCAAAGGATGGAACCTTCTTTCCATTCTACACTCCCTCTCTAAAGAGAGGAGGGACTAGTTAGTTGTAGTTAGTTGCAGTTTACCCCCTGCCAAGGGAGGGTGTGCAGCAGGTGCATGTCCCTGCTGGACGTGCTATGCCCAAGCCAGCTAGAGCACCCTAAGCTCTTCTGGACACAGATGCCAAAGCTTGAAGCCAGGAGGAAAAGTTCCCTGGATTAAGCTAGAGTCAGACTACAGAGAGAGAAGTTGCAGTCTAAAGCAGAAAGCAAAGATCCCCTTTGAGAAGTGTCAGCACTGGTGAGCCTGGTGCTGTCCTTCCCATCACTGCACGCCGGCCCTAGGGAGGATCCGCTAACCGTGAGTAAATTAACTACTACCCTCATCGGTCCACCGTGACTCACGTGTTGCCCCTGCAGACCCGGTCGCTGCAATCTAAAATTGGCGTCACAAACAGGATCCACATCCTTTGTGCCTTATCAGAGACTTTTATATGTGCTTTAAAATACAGTAGTGACAGCAATCATCCATATTGCCTTGAAAAAGGGTTTATGTGGATTGAAAACTGCATGGAGAGACTTTGCAAGACCCCTGCTACCAAATCGCATTGTCAAAAGTTGGAAAATCGCATATTTTTGTGTCACTACTACTGCTTGCTGTCATTTATTTATTTTATGCACTTATATAGCGCTACTATATTCCGCAGCGCTTTACAGACATTAGCATCCAACTGTCCCCAATGGGGCTCACAATCTAAGTTCCCTATCAGTATGTCTTTGGAGTGTGGTCGGAAACCAGAGAACCCGGAGAAAACCCACGCAAACAGAGGGAGAACATACAAACTCCATGCAGATGTTGTCCTTGAATGGACTTTCCAATTGCACCAAAATGGCCACCTGGCCTTCTTGTTGTTTTTCCTGTGCCACCACTGTGAAAACGCCCCCTGTGCGGCGGGAAAAAGGAGTGACACCCCCTCAAAAAAGCAGGAAAGTAATTGCTACTGCGCCACCATATACTTATCATTATGCCTCCCGGTGCCTGTACCGCCCCAGTGCGGTGGGAAGTGGTGGTGCCACCCCCTAATTGAAGTGAACCTAGGGGGCGGGCCTGAAGGTGTGGTTTATGCTAATCCCTCCGGCCCTAGGGAGGATCCGCTAACCGTGAGTAAATTAACTACTACGCCCAACGGTCCACCGTGACTCACGGCGCATGCGCACTGCGATGTCCATTCCTGGTACGGCATCACAGTAATTAATGCGCATGCGCCGGCTAACGAGCGGGACGGACTCAGCGCGCAGGCACAGGATCTCGGCGAGAGAAGAAGTAAAAAGATGGGCGAGCAGAGGGAAAGGATGGGCGGGGGGAAGCGACGATAAGGCAGAGCTGCCTGGGCACCTACGCGGTTGACGCCACCCCTGGGCACTTGCGAGCCCTCATTTGCATATCCTACTAAGATGATTTTTGCCGGTTTTATAAGTCCACAATTGCTTATAAAGGTAACATTTTTATCAACTGTAATGCTGCTAGAAAGCTATGGGAAGGGTTAAAAAGGTGAAACTGTGATGACAGACTCCCTTTAACAAAAACCCATACCACTCAGGGCACCTCAAACACCATCTGGCGGGATTCCCTGGACAAACAATGAGTGCCCCGGAGGAACTGGTGCTGTCCTTCCCATCACTGCATGCCGGCCCAGGGAGGCTCCGCTAACAGTAAGCAAATTAACTACTACCCCCATCGGTCCACCGTGCCTCATGTATTGCCCCTGTGGACCCAGTCGCTGCAGATACTCATTTTTTCCAGTTCTACCAGTTTGAAGACCCTTCCCAGTGCCATATTGTAGCTGGGCAGGAACATGTGTGGTCTGCTGTATCCAGGGACGCAGTTACTGTATGTTCATTAATAAAGTGTTAACATTGCTCCTGCTGTATAAATAAAGTTTATTGAAAAAAGCACATTCCTTGGGGCAGATTTATTAAAACTGGTGCTAAGGAAACCTAGCTGCCCATAGCAACCAATCAGATTGATCCTTTCATTTTCCAAAGAAGCTCTGAAAAATAAAAAGTGGAATCTTATTGGTTGCTATGGAGAACTGCCAGTTTTTTTATTATTATTATTATTATTATTATTATTGGTTTTGATGAATCTTTGCGGCCTAAAATCAAAGCTCAGGAACCAAATTGCCACTGATAACTGTCACGAGGGTGTCAAGAGCCACGCCTGACTCCGTTATCCCCGGGGTCAGGAAGTCGCAGCGGGTGGCTGCGCGCTCTATGTCTAATGACAGTGCTGTTTATTAATGGTAGCTTTCTGGGTTTGCCTTGCAATCCTTTTTGGCTCACTCAGGGATCCGTAGCTTCTCCTTCTCAGCTGTTTCTTGTCTAGCAATCCCAACCTCCTTATATTCCCATCTCTCACTTCTCTGGTTGCCAGATATAGAGCTTCCTGCCTGGACATCTATACTGACCCACTGGAGCTGTGTAGCTGTGTTCCCTGGTTGTTGTTCCAGAACGTTACCCTCCAGATCCCTGTTGGGCCTTGGTGGTCTGCTGTTGTCGCCCACCTGGGATTATATGTTTGTCTGTATTGTCTGTCCTCTCCTTGGTGTTTTCCTCTTAGTGTCAGTGGTGCGGACTAGTGATCCCACCGCCCCGTTCAATACATAGGGCTCATCCTAGGGAAAGCCAGGGTTTAGGCACGTGATCGGCGTACGGGTGAGGAACCCGTCTAGGGACGTCAGGGCAGTCAGGTGCCAGCCGCAAGGTGAGTCGGGGGTCACCATCTTTCCCTCTCCCTTGGACAGGGCCTTCCCATTTCCCTCCCTTTGCGTGACGCCGGTCATTACATTATATCTGGCCCTTATTTTGTGTAGGTAAAAAGAAGGAAAAAAAAAAAACTACTTTTTCTTTCTACCTACTTAGAATCCAGTATGGATCCAATTGCTGCTTTGTCAAAGCAACTTCAAGGCCTGTCTTTGGAGGTGGCAGGATTGAAGGCGCCTCCAGCAACCGCAGCAATTGCTACAGACCGCAAGCCCAGCGGTTGCTACAGGTAACCAGGTTGTTGCGGAACCCAAGGTCCCTCTCCCTGACAGATTTTCTGGGGGAAGGGACAAATTTGTGACGTTCCGTGAGGCCTGTAAATTATATTTTAAACTGCGCCCTTACTCCTCTGGTAATGAAGAACAGCGGGTGGGGGTTGTTATTTCCCTGCTTCAGGGGGACCCGCAATCCTGGGCGTTCTCTTTACCCACTGATTCCCAGGCTCTCCGGTCAGTGGGTGAATTTTTTGGGGCCTTGGGTCTCATATATGATGACCCTGACCGAGTCGCCCTGGCTGAATCAAAGTTACGGAGACTCCTACAAGGAGAGAGGCCAGTAGAGGAGTATTGCTCAGAGTTCCGTAGGTGGGCTACGGATACCCAGAGGAACGACCCGGCTCTCAGGAGTCAGTTCTGCTCTGGGTTATCCGAAAGGATTAAGGATGCGCTTGCGCTGTATGAGACTCCCTTTTCCCTTGATGCGGTTATGTCCCTTTCTATCAGGATAGATAGACGTCTTAGGGACAGATTGAAAAATCCGGAGCAACTGGTAACCCCTCCGAAGCAGCAGTTAGTCTGTACGGACCTAGAAGAGCCTATGCAGCTAGGAGGAACTACTCGTCAGGTCCGTCCTCCTGAGGCTCGCCGTAGGCAGGGGGTTTGTTTTTTCTGTGGGGAGAGGGGTCATTTTATTAATGTCTGTCCTTCCTTTCTCAAAAACAAAAGACCGTCGGAAAACTACTAACCCCAGGCTGTGTGGAGGATGTCAGCCGAGGGGTATACGTTTCCTCCATACAAACATCACAATTTGTGTTGCCAGCGGTTGTTGTTTTTGGTGTTAAGACGGAGACTATTTCTTTTTTTCTAGACAGTGGAGCAGGAGTAAATTTGATAGATGCCCATTTTGCCCACACTATGGGTTTGTCTCTCTGTACGCTACAGAGACCTATTCCCATATTCGCTATTGATTCTGCTCCTTTGTCTCAGAGAAACCTCACCCACATTGTTCATAATTTACACCTTCGGGTAGGGGACCACCATAACGAGTGGCTTTCATGTTATGTTCTGGAGGGGCTTCCCACTCCGGTGGTGTTGGGTCTTCCCTGGTTGGTAGCGCACAATCCAGTGGTGGATTGGCAGGCCAGGGAGATATTGGAGTGGAGTGAGCATTGCAGAGAAAATCGCTTAAATAGCAATTGCTTAGTCGCCTCCATAGCTACCCTACCTACATTTGTTTCGGACTTTGAGGACGTTTTTTCTGAAAAGGGTTGCCAGAAGTTACCACCTCACCGTCCTTATGATTGCCCGGTTAACCTGATTCCCGACGCAAAATTACCCAAGACCAGGTTATATAATCTTTGGGGTCCAGAGAGACAAGCCATGAAAGATTATATTTCCGAGAGCTTGGCTAAGGGACACATCAGACCCTCTTCTTCACCCGTGGCTGCAGTGTTTTTCTTCGTTAAAAAGAAAGATGGGGGCCTGCGTCCTTGCCTAGATTTTCGCGAATTAAACCGGATAACCATCCGAGACCCATACCCTCTTCCTCTCATTCCTGACCTGTTTAATCAGATTGCGGGTGCTAGGTGGTTCTCCAAACTTGATCTTAGGGGGGCCTACAATCTGATTCGTATCAAGGAAGGGGATGAGTGGAAGACAGCTTTTAACACCCCTGAGGGGCATTATGAAAATCTAGTCATGCCTTTCGGTCTGACCAATGCTCCTGCTGTCTTCCAACATTTCGTTAATGACATTTTTAGTCATCTTATCGGCAGGTTTGTGGTGATATACCTAGATGATATTTTAATTTATTCGTCTGATCTGAAAACACATGAGGTGCATGTCAGACAGGTACTGCAGGTCCTACGGACGAATAAATTATATGCTAAAATTGAAAAGTGTGTCTTCGCCGTTCAGGAAATACAGTTCCTAGGTTATTTATTATCTGCTTCAGGTTTCCGTATGGATCCTAGGAAGGTCCAGGCAATTTTAGATTGGGATCTTCCTGAGAACCTCAAAGCACTGCAACGGTTCTTGGGCTTCACAAATTTCTATAGAAAGTTCATTAAAAATTATTCGGTGATTGTAAAACCCCTTACTGACATGACTAGGAAGGGGACTGATTTTTCTAAATGGTCTGACGCCGCTAAAATTGCTTTTTCCTCTCTAAAAGAGAGGTTTACCTCGGCACCTGTACTAATACAACCTGATGTCTCCCAGCCTTTTTATTGTTGAAGTTGATGCGTCAGAGGTGGGAGTGGGGGTTGTGCTGTCTCAGGGTCCGTCTCCTGGCAAATGGCGTCCTTGTGCGTTCTTTTCTAAAAAACTATCTGCAGCAGAGAAGAACTATGATATTGGCAATAGGGAACTATTAGCTATTAAACTAGCATTTGAAGAATGGCGTCACTTTTTAGAGGGGGCAATCCACCCCGTCACTTTGATTACGGACCACAGAAACCTTCTGTACCTCGAATCAGCTAAGCGTCTCACCCCTAGACAAGCTACGTGGTCGCTATTTTTTACCAGGTTTAACTTTGTTATTGTGAAATTCAAGATGGTGGCTCACTTCAAACGTGATTACGGAACAGGTGCTACTAGCCCTAGAGAGGGACACCCACCCTCTGGAAATGTGAATGAGAAAACTATAGTAAAGGGCGAGCACACTTCATTTGGACTGGTACTAAAATTTAATTAAATCACACTTACACGTGTATGACAGATACATAAAATGCTATAAAATACAATAAAATACACAGCATAGGATATACTTCATACAAGCTCCTAGACCTGAATGGGTCCACAGAAATAATATACCGCAATATTCCTTAGATGCAAGGCTGGATTAAATCACAATTTTCAATGACCGTGGAAATGATGGTCCACGTATACGTATAGGTGTGGATTATCAAAATCAATTCAACAGGCTTGAAATCGCATGAATATTCAACCGCTGGTCTTTCTCTGCAAATGCAGTATAATGGCTATTAATCTGTATGTATATTGCAGTCCCATATATTGTATTATGTATGGGTAAAGGTGCAGGTTGCCAGATAGATTTGCACTGGCTTTAGGGGTTCTTGGGTGTTTGAACATTGGTCTTTTTGCATTAGTGCAATAATGTCCAGTTATATATACTCTCTGATCCCCTAGAATATAGATTTAGTCTGCTTACCTTCCCCAGCGTTGGCGGTTTGGTCAGGCGAGGGCTGAGCGGCGCGGGACACTGCCGGCGTCTCGCTCCTTACTCCTCCAACTGACTTACCCGAGATCTCGCGGGGATTCCAACGAGACTTCGGACGGAACTGCAGTCTATGCCCGGTCCAAGTGTGTCTCGTCCACTGCACAGGGAAGTGGATAGTTACTTGTTCTGTTAATCCAAGTTCGAGTCGTTTTCAACTGTCTTTGAAAGTAGTTTATAGCATGGCCATGCTTTTCTTGCGGAGGTGCTGTTTCACAGGTGTACGGCTCTGCCCAGACGCGTTTCGGGAACTAGCCTTCCCTTCATCAGTGGTGCCGTCACCTGTTACCTCCGCCTTTTATTCAATGGAGAGCACCAAAAAGTGGACTACTGGATTTTCTTTCTTTCAGAACCGTAAGTGTCCATACCATTTTTATTTTGTTTTTTTTATACATGCGTTATTGCTGCGGTTTTCTTTATGCATATGCGTTTTTTTTGTGCTAAGTACTCCTTATGGTCTTGTGGATGTCTTGTGTGGACGGATTTTGAATAAATGGTTTCCTTTGGAAATTATAGCAACTATATGGCTTCTCATTGATATATGATGTCCATAATTCCATATGGTTGCAATTGTTCTTCCTAATATGTTTAAATACCTTTATGCTGTATATGTTTAAAATTACAAATCTGATTAAAATAAATAAAATACTTTTAATAAAACAAAATAAAATAGAAACTCAATTTAAGGATACAAGTAGCAGGTCCTATTATCTCCCTATTTTATATGGGATGATACTAGTGTCTAAATGATAACTTACATTATTATATACAATCTTAATAAAATAAGGCAGTGCGCCATAGGGACAAACCCGCAATGGAGACATATCTATTGATGAAACAATGTGGAATGTTAATTGAGTTGTATGGGGCCGGGGACCCCAATTCGAGTCAACGTCGCAGTACATAGGACGTACTAAACGCCCTATGAAAACTAGAATGGCGGAACACATAGCTAACATACGAAAGGGATATGAAAAACACTGTTTATCCAAGCACTTTAGAGATGTTCACAATAAAGACCCATCAAATCTGATCTTCATGGCGCTGGAAAAGGTGGATAGACACTGGCGAGGAGGCGATTATATCAAACAAATGTCCAAAATAGAGTCCAGACGGATATATGAGTTCGGATCGATGCTACCAGCGGGTCTGAATGCAGAACTCGAAATTTTGGGGTTCTTGTAGGCCGGGTGCCCCAAAGTCGACTCATACGTCGCAGTTTGACCATTTGTGGCACTGCGACGTTGACTCGAATTGGGGCCCCCGGCCCCATACAACTCAATTAACATTCCACATTGTTTCATCAATAGATATGTCTCCATTGCGGGTTTGTCCCTATGGCACACTGCCTTATTTTATTAAGATACAGCATAAAGGTATTTAAACATATTAGGAAGAACAATTGCAACCATATGGAATTATGGACATCATATATCAATGAGAAGCCATATAGTTGCTATAATTTCCAAAGGAAACCATTTATTCAAAATCCATCCACACAAGACATCCACAAGACCATAAGGAGTACTTAGCACAAAAAAACGCATATGCATAAAGAAAACCGCAGCAATAACGCATGTATAAAAAAACAAAATAAAAATGGTATGGACACTTTCCGGTTCTGAAAGAAAGAAAATCCAGTAGTCCACTTTTTGGTGCTCTCCATTGAATAAAAGGCGGAGGTAACAGGTGACGGCACCACTGATGAAGGGAAGGCTAGTTCCCGAAACGCGTCTGGGCAGAGCCGTACACCTGTGAAACAGCACCTCCGCAAGAAAAGCATGGCCATGCTATAAACTACTTTCAAAGACAGTTGAAAACGACTCGAACTTGGATTAACAGAACAAGTAACTATCCACTTCCCTGTGCAGTGGACGAGACACACTTGGACCGGGCATAGACTGCAGTTCCGTCCGAAGTCTCGTTGGAATCCCCGCAAGATCTCGGGTAAGTCAGTTGGAGGAGTAAGGAGCGAGACGCCGGCAGTGTCCCGCGCCGCTCAGCCCTCGCCTGACCAAACCGCCAACGCTGGGGAAGGTAAGCGGACTAAATCTATATTCTAGGGGATCAGAGAGTATATATAACTGGACATTATTGCACTAATGCAAAAAGACCAACGTTCAAACACCCAAGAACCCCTAAAGCCAGTGCAAATCTATCTGGCAACCTGCACCTTTACCCATACATAATACAATATATGGGACTGCAATATACATACAGATTAATAGCCATTATACTGCATTTGCAGAGAAAGACCAGCGGTTGAATATTCATGCGATTTCAAGCCTGTTGAATTGATTTTGATAATCCACACCTATACGTATACGTGGACCATCATTTCCACGGTCATTGAAAATTGTGATTTAATCCAGCCTTGCATCTAAGGAATATTGCGGTATATTATTTCTGTGGACCCATTCAGGTCTAGGAGCTTGTATGAAGTATATCCTATGCTGTGTATTTTATTGTATTTTATAGCATTTTATGTATCTGTCATACACGTGTAAGTGTGATTTAATTAAATTTTAGTACCAGTCCAAATGAAGTGTGCTCGCCCTTTACTATAGTTTTCTCATTAACTTTGTTATTACCTATCGTCCTGGGGCAAAAAATACCAAGGCAGATGCACTATCTCGTTGTTTCCCTGGAGTGGGTAATGTGAGTGATCCGGTACCCATTCTACAAAGAGGAGTGGTTGTCTCTGCGGTACACTCTGTTCTGGAGGGGAAGGTGTTAGAGGCCCAGGGGGACGCCCCGGTCTCTTGCCCCTCAGAGAAATTGTTTGTACCGTTAAACCTGCGTCTCGAATTATTAAAAAAACATCATAATTTGGCACTTGCTGGGCACCCGGGTAGTAAAGCAACCTTGGAGCTATTGTCTCGTCGTTTTTGGTGGCCAAGGTTGCGTCAGGATGTAATGGATTTTGTGTCTTCCTGTTCTACTTGTGCGCGCGCGAAAGTCTCTCATACACGTCCTGCAGGGTCTTTATTGCCACTTGTCATTCCCAATAGGCCATGGACACATCTGTTAATGGATTTTATCACTGACTTACCTTTGTCTGCGGGTAAAACAGTTATCTTGGTAGTAGTGGACAGGTTTAGCAAAATGGTACACTTCATTGCGTTACCCGCACTACCTAATGCTAAGACTCTTGCTCAGGTATTCATCAGTGAAATCGTGAAGCTTCACGGGGTCCCTTCCGATGTTATTTCGGATCGGGGAACCCAGTTTATTTCTAAATTTTGGAAAGCTTTTTGTTCCCGTTTGGGGGTACACTTGTCCTTTTCCTCAGCTTTCCATCCTCAGTCGAATGGACAGACTGAGCGTACCAACCAAAACCTTGAGACATATCTAAGATGTTTTGTGTCTGAAAACCAAGAGGTGTGGTCATCATATTTACCATTAGCCGAGTTTGCCATAAATAATCGCCGTCAGGAATCTACTGGCAAGTCACCATTTCTTGGTGCATATGGTTTTCATCCCCAATTCTGTACTTTCAAAGAGGGGGGGTCTTCTGGGGTTCCCGAAGAGGCTGATAAGAGACGGTCGCCAAGGTCCGGACCTAGGAGTGAATGACTATGTGTGGTTGTCTACTAGGAATATTAAATTAAAGGTTCCCTCTTGGAAACTGGGTCCTAGGTTCATTGGCCCTTACAAAATAGTAGCCATCATTAACCCCGTGGCTTTTCGCCTGGAGCTACCTCAGATTTTTAAAATCCATAACGTCTTCCATAAGTCGTTACTCAAGAAGTATGTTCCACCTCTAGAACCGTCACCGCTGGCACCTCCCCCTGTTGTTGTGGATGGTAATCTAGAGTTTCAAATATCCAAAATTGTTGATTCTCGTCGGGTCCGCCGCTCTCTTCAATATCTGGTGCATTGGAGGGGTTACGGTCCCGAGGAAAGAATGTGGGTTCCAGCGTCTGAGGTAAACGCCGACAGGTTAGTTCGGGCTTTTCATGCCTCTCATCCTGAGAGACCTAGTCCCGAGTGTCCGGAGGCCCCTCGTAGAGAGGGGGGTACTGTCACGAGGGTGTCAAGAGCCACGCCTGACTCCGCTATACCCGGGGTCGCATCGGGTGGCTGCGCGCTCTATGTCTAAAGACAGTGCTGTTTATTAATGGTAGCTTTCTGGGTTTGCCTTGCAATCCTTTTTGGCTCACTCAGGGATCCGTAGCTTCTCCTTCTCAGCTGTTTCTTGTCCAGCAATCCCAACCTCCTTATATTCCCATCTCTCACTTCTCTGGTTGCCAGATATAGAGCTTCCTGCCTGGACTTCTATACTGACCCACTGGAGCTTTGTAGCTGTGATTCCTGGTTGTTTTTCCAGAACGTTACCCTCCGGATCCCTGTTGGGCCTTGGTGGTCTGCTGTTGTCGCCCACCTGGGATTATATGTTTGTCTGTATTGTCTGTCCTCTCCTTGGTGTTTTCCTCTTAGTGTCAGTGGTGCGGACTAGTGATCCCACCGCCCCGTTCACTACATAGGGCTCATCTTAGGGAAAGCCAGGGTTTAGGCACGTGATCGGCGTACGGGTGAGGAACCCGTCTAGGGACGTCAGGGCAGTCAGGTGCCAATTGCAAGGTGAGTCAGGGGTCACCATCTTTCCCTCTCCCTTGGACAGGGCCTTCCCATTTCCCTCCCTTTGCGTGACGCCGGTCATTACAATAACATATGTCAATAGGTGGGCCCATGCCATGGGCTCCTAACACATCTATTTCTATGTAGTACTGGAGTACCCCTTCAAAATCCGGGCAGTCTGCAGCATTCCTGATGTGTGAAAAACAATGCTGTGTGAATTATGACTAATTATGTCCCCTTCGCTGTATTGCATAACAGTGTACAGAGACTTTAGTCACAGTGTCGCTTTGGACAGGATCCCACGGGAGCTAAGATTTCCTACCTCTGTATTTTCAGGCTGTGGGAAGGAAGCAGAGTGTTTGTCATGGGGTTCATACTGAAATGGCAACCATCCCTGGGAGCAAATACTGGGTGACAACCTCTAATCCCTGGGCATGCATTTTGTCAAGAGGGGGGGGAATAAGCAGTCATCAGATACCGTGGATACGCTTTATCCCCGAAGTCATTAGGCAACACAGGTTGAATTTGATGGACGTCTTGAAATCAGAGAGAGATCCATAAAGAAAAGTCTGATGTCAGTCTTCACTGTAGATCTATTATTTTATTCGTGAAGGGTCAGCTCGGGTCTTTGAAAAAAGTTCAATTTCTCAGAGGACTTTACTACCTAGAGGTGTAAAAAAAAAAGTATGGGCGAAGAGAAGACTATTCTCATTGTCAGGGGTGCACCACCATTGAGGCGAGGCGATTGCCTCAGGCGGCACCAGGTAAGGGAGGGCAGCAGAAAGGTGCACCCCTGCTGACATTGTGATGAGGCATCAGGTCACGTTCTTGCTCTATTATAAGCTTAGCATGGTTATTAACCCTGTCTTGGACGTGGTACCCATGCCGTTTATGTGTCTGCATTAATGCATACCTAGTGGCTGGGCAGATCCAGACATGGAAAATTCTTCACATGGGCGTGATGTGAGTGGGTGTGCAAGCAGGGAGGAGGGAGAGGAGAATGGAAAGATAATGGCACAGATGAGTGTCTGTTTTTGAGGTCAGGATGCTGCATTCTGTAGTGACCACAAGACGTTCCTTCTCTGAACTCCTTCCTCCTTCTGCCTGGTTTGTGATATGACCTGGGTGATGCAGACATGGCTGATGTAGAGGAGCCTCTAGTCAGAACTTTTTCCAGTAGACCCGGTTCACACCGCAGTCTCCTCTTCCTACAGCATCCACGCGGCCAGTCTTCTACCAGGAGCTGGCATTGCCCGTAGCATCAGTCTCAGCACCCACACAATATCCTTCTTAGGAGCGCCTTCTTAGGAACGTTTTTTGTGGCTTCACTTCAATGGGGCCACAAAAGATGCGGACAGCACTCCGCATCCATTCTCCATTCCATGGCCCCGCAAAAATTATCGATCATGTCCTATTCTTGTATGTTTTACGACAAGAATAGGCATTTCTATAATGGGCCGCCGTTCCGCAAATTGCAGAAGGCAAACGGGCAGGCATCCGTGTTTTGCAGATCTGCAATTTGCGGACCTCAAAACACGGCACGTTCGTGTGCATGAGCCTTTAGGCTAGTTTTACACTAGTATTTTAGCTCTCTGGATTTGGCTCTGCATCCAGCAGTTTTTGCCCATCCAAGTCCCGGCATATTTAGAGAGTAGCAGCTGGGTACTGCGTTAACATCCGGAAATGCTGGATCCACAGAGTACCAGCAGACTGTTCTCTGACAGAAAAACTTGGCGGAAATTTCACAACGGCAGTTTTTGAAGTCTGTGGGGCTAATGGAACGGCCAATGAATAGCGGCCATCAAAAAATAAGACATCCTATTTTTGGCTGTTTTCACGGCCAGACAGACCCCATTGAAATCAATGGGGCTGATTTTAAAGGTTATTAGAAATGGGTACAGGGTATAACTTATAAAGAAACTCAACTGAAATTACTGATGCACTGGTACCATACCCCATACGTGCTACACACCTTAACAGAAGTATCCCTAATGTCTGTTGGAGATGCTCAGCCAATAGTGCTTCCATATACCATAAATTCTGGATGTGCCCTTTAGTTGTGCCCTTCTGGAGGATGGTAGCTTCTGTCCTGCAGGACGTTCTGGGCCGTTCGGTGAGGTTGGACCCCCTTACATACCTCTTGAATGTCCCACCTAGGGATGTGAGAGGTCACATCTCCAGGCTGCTCTTGCATCTTCTCACTGCGGCGAAAGGTTTCATAGCCCTCTTTTGGAAAAGAACCAGTCCTCCATCTAAGGCGGATTATTATTCCCGCATTCAGGAGATTCGCTCATTAGAATATTATACAGCCGTATCGCAGGGGACTGTAGACACATTTCTAAAGATCTGGTCCCACTGGGAAACCCACCATGATGAGCTGCACTTGTAATGAAGGAGAGATCTCTGGGCTAACTACTTTCTTTTCCCTCCCCCTTACCCTTCTTTGTTTTCCCCCCTTTTCTTTTTACTTTTACTCTTTTTCTAAATGGAATATGGATCGGTTTCGTCCATTTTCTCTGGCAGCTGATATTCTGTTATTCTGTATTTTAGATGTAATACCAAAGACATGATGTCTGTAAAAGTTTTTTTTTTTTTGCTGCACATGTTGATATATGGAAAGTGAAAAATGTTTAATAAACATAAAGTTGAAAAAAAAAAAGGGTACAGGAGTGCAATATGGCCTTTTAGGGGTTTAAAAAAAAAACATCAACTTGCATGAGAAGAGCAAGTCGTTCCCTGCTTGATGCTGAAGGACCTGCCAAAGGACCTGCGTTCCCAGCATGATGACATCACCATGCGCTGAGTATTATTACAGCTGAGGGCCGTTATGGGGGACATTATTACTGCTGGGGGCAACTATAGGGGACATTATTACTGCTGAGGGCCACTATGGGGGACATTATTACTGCTGAGGGACACTATGGGGAACATTATTACTGCTGAGGGTCACTATGGGGACATTATGTACACTAAAGGGGTTGGGATTTAAATATAAAATGGCAGTCTGTTCTGGCAGAGGAAAGGACTACTGGAGTTACCATATCTGGCCTAGCCAGATACTGCCACACAACTTCGGATCACCATTGGCTATGATGGGATCTGGTGGCTCTCTGGCATAAATGACAGAGCCATAGATAGGCCTACTTTCACCCTGTGAAGAGGTTCATTTTGCTGACGAGCCCTGTTTCTACATAGCCTGGCCCAGTCAAAGTGGCTTGATAGAGCCCTACCTGACACCTAGCACCCTCGCACCCCACCCCCACCAACTACACCCCTGCTTTTGAGGATTTGAGAGAGAAGATTCAAGGCATACTTATTAAAAGGGTTGTGTCATTTGGGACATTGGTGGCATATTGTGTAGAATTGCCCTTGGGCATGGAGGGAGGGTAACGTGGGGGAGGGAGGGTTGTGGTTTTATCTGTGCAAAAAAAAACCGTGCTAAATCAGTTTCCCAACCCCACGCCGAACGTCTTTGAGCTGAGGGTAGGAGTAGGGATTATCGGGAATGGGAAACAAATAGAGGGATACTCCGTAGTCAGTGTTAGGCCTCATGCACACGACCGTATGTATTTTGTGGTCCACAAAAAATACGGATGACGTCCGTGTGCATTCCGTATTTTGCGGAACAGAACAGCTGGCCCTTCATTGAACAGTACTATCCTTGTCCGTAATGCGAACAATAATAGGACATGTTCTATTCTTTTGCGGAACGGAAATACCGACATACGGAAACGGAATGCACACGGAGTAACTTCAGTTTTTTTTTTTGAGCACCCATTGAAGTGAATGGTTCCGCATATGGTCCACAAATAAACCGGAACGGACACGGAAAGAAAATACGTTTGTGTGCTTGAGTCCTTAGATTTCCATCTCTGGAGCCTGTAGTCACCAAATGTTTGATGCTTTAGGCCACTTCACAGGATAGGGGACAAAGGCTAGACTGGTGAGAGTCTGACCTTGGGGGAGGCCACCTCCATGATCTTAAGAGTGCAGAACCATGGTCCTTTGACCTCCCTCTAGTTACACAACCACTGGGTGAGGAGACAATTCATTCAAAGTCTGTAGGACCGATGGAAGCAGTCGAACATATACAGAAGGTGATACATGTTTTAAGAGAAGAAAGTGGCTAAAAAAGAGTTTCCTTCTCTCTGGAGGATCCCACATGTCCATGCATTGCCTAAACAGCATATTGATTTCAGCTGTGATGGCGATGCAAGAAGACAACCCTTTCAAAGAGGACCTGTCACTTGGGTAAACTCATAACTCTACAAACCTTCATCACTTGGCCCCCTTCCCCTGGCTTTTATTTTCTTAGTACCCCCTTCCCCTCCATCCCTGACTTATCAGGCCCCTTGGTTCATTGCTCTGACGCTGTCTGCACTGATTGGGGGGCTGCTGCAAAAAAAAGCCATTGATGACTCAGGAGCGGCGAGTGGGGCCAGTTGGTGGAGGTATGTAGATTTAGAAGTTGACAGAGATGACAGGTCCTCTTTAAATACAGATACATATAGACTGAAAATATTTCATTCCATTAGTAGTCATAGGCGTCTGCCATGTACTAGTTAGTTATCAACCTGCTAATGAGGACAAAGGGCTTAGGAGGAGAAGGAAATACCTAGGAGAACAGTCAGAGCTAGAAAAAAAAAACTAGAGTGAAGAAATCAGCGCTTGGGATCAATATGGAGGAAACAGAAACACATAATAGAAAGGAAGAATGCCAGGGAAGGTATACAAACATCCTTAGGGTACGGACACACATGCAGAATTGGATGCTGAAAATCTGCAGCATTTACAGTAGCAGCAAAGTGGATGAGAGTTTAAAAAATCAGCAGGACATCAATTTATGCTGTGGATAAAACGTAGGATTGTAAAATTTACACAATTCTGTAGCATTTGTTGCAAAATTTGCTGCAGAAATTTGAATTTTACACTGCAGAATACCCATAGTGGATCTGCTACATGTGGCCATACCTTTAAGGTGGATTTACACTGCCCGTTCGGGCAGATTGTGCTGTTTAAACAGGACAATCTTCTGCCCAGAAACAATCATTCTGTATGGGGACTAGCGATCGCAATAGCGACCCCTCATTCTCATACTGTGAAGGAGATCGCTGCATAATGCAGTGTAAATGCAGTGGTCTCCTGATCTATCTATCTATCTAATCTCAGATCTATCTGTCTAAAAAACTAAGTTTCCCTCATCATTCTGCACTCAATACCCCATAATGAGGGAAAATAGAATTTTTAGAAATCTTTGCTAATTTATAGAGAAGATAAGCTAAAATCTTGCGATGACATGAGTATTCAGAACCTTTACTCAGGACTTAGCTGAAGCCCCTTTGCCAGTGATTACAGCCTCCAGTCTTCTTTGGTATGATGCCACAAGGTCTGCACACTTCTGGGATTTTCTGCCATTATTCTCTGCAGATCCTCTCAAGCTCTGTCAGGTTGGATGGGGACCATTGGTGGACAGCCATTTTCAGGTCTCTCCAGAGATCTTTGGATTCAATTTAGGGCTCTGGCTGGGCCACTGAAGGACATTCACAAAGTTGTCCCTAAGCCACTCCTGTGTTGTCTTGGCTGTGTGCTTAGGGTCTTGTTGAAAGGTGAACCTTTACTCCAGTCTGAGGTCCAGAGCACTCTGGAAGAGGTTTTCACTAAAGGTCCTTTTACACGGGAATATATTATAACAGATTTTCGGAAGGGAAGCATTCCTTCCCAACAATCTGCTGATCGCTAGTGGAGGAGACTGCTGTATTTACATGCAGCCATCTCATCCAGAGTATGGGAGGGCTGATTGCTAATGCCATTAGAACTCATTGTTTGCCAGCAGGAGATCGTGTTTACATGGCACAATCTGCTGCCATTAAATGATCATTTTTGCATGCGCAGAAACATCGGATTGCCCAATGAACAAGCATTTCTCTCATTCATCGGGTAATCGGCGGTACACTTACACCGCCCGATCATCTCTAATAAGCATTACTATGAAGCTCGTTAGTGTTAATCTGTCCGATTCCTGACCCGTGTAAAGGACCCCTTGGTGTAGTGCTGCAGTGATGGTTGACCTTCTGGAAGTTTCTTCACACAGGATCTTTAGAGCTCACCCAGAGTGACCACTGGGTTCTTGGTCACCTCTCTCACCAAGGCCCTTTTCCCCCAATTACTTAGTTTGGTGGGGCAATTGGCTCTAGGAAAAGTCCTTATCCTTCCAAACTGCTTCAATTTAAAAATTATAAAGGCCACTATGCTCTTCAGAACTTTCAGTAGAGCAGCAATTTTTTTTCTACCCTTCTCCAGATCTGTGCCTCTACACAATCCTGTCTCTAAGCGCTACAGGCAGTTGTTTCTTGCTCATGGCTTGGTTTTACTATAGGTGGGATGATCCATAGAAGTGGGAGGCCCCAGAGCTAAATTTAAAGTGTCATAGTTAGAAGACTAGCTCCTTGATATTGTGCCATGTGGAGACACCTCATGACGCGTCATAGTATGGAACCATAGGGACTTCATGTACCAACGAACAGGTACTGCGCCCTAAGAGTGTTCATAGCGGATGTATATCTATGAAAGTGCCATCTGGAAATGACGGAACATTAAACCGTAAAGGTCTTGACTGTTCTTCTGTCCCTCTATAGACATCATGCACAGCTGTGGTCTTCTTCCATAGATTTTCTCACTCTCACCAGTCCGTCAGTGACAGGTTTACAGCTTTATCCCATCTGCTGCCGTTTCTCAGATTACACCTTCCTCCCATACCTATCTCTTTTTATTGATGTGCTTGCTGCTCAGTCCTCTCATTGATTTACAGTTGTGTATAAATATAGTACAATTAGCGGGAGTTACTTATTTATGGGGGGGGGGGGTGGATTCTGAAAGTGAGCTTGCAGTTACCTACAGTCCACACAAGAAACTTTTTTGAATATCTAACAATATTCACCTCTTATAAAGTGATGGCATATTACTAGTGAATACTGGAACCCACTCCAGCACTCCCTGGGCCAAGCATGCAGTAAAGGAAGGGACACACACTTTCGTCCCCTAAGGCCACACCCTGATTTTATCTTGGGTCTCCTTCCTGGTAGTAGGTGGGATGCCCTTGGTGTCAATGGGTTTCGGGATGCAAGGCATGAATCCCCTGAAGTGACAAAATTCCATGTCATGGCAGTACAGGTGGGGATGCAGTGCAATGATGAGGCCAATGGTAGGTGAAAAATAATCAGCCGTACTTTACTGGAATAACTCGGCAGATGGTACACACAAGCACCTGCAGAAGTAGACACAGTCTTTACAGGTTGCATAGGCAATTTCCCAAGGCTGTGTATATGGAAGAATAGGCAGTTTGGTGGTTCTCACTGAGCACCTTTCTAATCAATCAGATCAATCTTCCCAATTTGGACGAGGGGTCCAATTTACCTTCTCTCTATATGCAGAGCATATTTCTTTAATACCGAGCTACAGGGTGTAGTCCTTTAACATATGACCAGTCTGCCTCTTAGGTATGATAGAGAGTCTGAAACTTCTGTCCCCAACCAAATGCAGTGAAGTCCACAGCCAACATAAATGCATTAACTTCACGGACTGTTTGTCCATGCACTCTCCCTTGAAATGGGCATTAAACCTTCTGTTAGGTTCAAGTCTTCTTCTCACAGATTGTCTCTTGTTACGGTCCCTTTTCTGTCTTATTTTGGTTCATAGGGCTGTTATATCCTTGTCTGCCATTTCTCTTCCCAACTCACGCACACTCTCCACAGCCATAGCTCCTAGCTAAAAGGGGTAAGACCAGCCTACACCCAGAAAGTCTGTCTAAGGGGCTGGACAATGTAATCCTTTCTCTCCATAACCCAGCCTTTGGGACACAAAGTGCATAAAGTACCATTTAATCCACTTAGCAGTGAACCAATGAGTTACTGCATCACTACTTTACTGATGTGTCGAGAGACAAGTCTGGGCTTGATAAGAGGGGAAGATGGTCCCCTGCAGCCCACCAGATTTACTCTAATTTATGCCTGAAAATGGCTCAAATGATAGCTTAAATGGGTTATCCAATCCCTACAATGACCCCCAGAATGCCCAGGCCTCTCCTCTAGAGCATACTTACCTGCTCCCCGACACCTGCTTCCCTCCGGATCCCTGTACGGCCGCCGCTGCATCTCCTCGTCACTCGGATCAAAACATTTGGCGCCGGGGGGAGCAGCCAATAGCAGGCATCTGCGATGCTAGGGCGGCTGGTCCCCATGGCGGCCTGCTATTGGCTGCTCCCCCCATTGCCAAATGTTTTGATCCAAGTGACGAGGAGATGCAGCGGTGGCCGTACAGGGATCTGGAGGGAAGCAGGTGGTGGGGAGCAGGTAAGTATGCTGTAGAGGAGAAGCTCGGGCATTCTGGGGCTGATTATAGGTACTGTATTAGATAATCCCTTTAAGTCTACACCAGGCACTAGCTGTTCCTGGGGCACAGAGGGCCAGATATGTGCCTAAGAGACATCTGCCTCAATAAAATAGACGCATTTCACTCCGGCATGCATGAGATCAAGACTGGCTTGAGTAATGCCAGTCTTGATAAATCTCCCTCTTTGTGTCTGCTGTTTGCACTGTAGTCATATTTTCCATGTGGATTCTGTGGGATTTTGTTTCTCCCCCACCCTGACTTCTACAAGTATAATTAGATCATCAGAGCCGCCCATCACCATACATTTACTAGACATGTTCATCCATGTATATAACAAAAGTTTTTATAGAGGTCAGTCTGCTATATATACAGAGTATGAAATGTGAGGCATGCCTGACAGTATGTGGATGGAGGCTGACAATGCTGGACCGTCCTCTCAGCTCATGGATGGGTGGACACTGAGCGATGCGGTTCACATATATGACAGGTCCAGAAGTAATTTTCACATTTAGCCACTACACTCCACCAAAATGATGTATAGACTTTCACCTTTAATGCACCTACAAATCTGTCCCCAGCCAATGGCTGAGGGTCCTGGGGTGCTTAAAGGGGTTGTCTTAACTTCAGAAAATAGCATTTTTTAAGTAGAGGAAGTTAATACAAGCCACTTTCTAATGTATTGTGATTGTCCATATTGCTTCCTTTGCTGGCTGGATTAATTTTTTCCATCACATTATACACCCTGCAATCCAGCAGTCGTGGTCGTGCTTGCACACTATAGGAAAAAGTACCAGCCTATTTAGTGGCTGGGACCATGGGGGTGCACATAGGCTGGTGCTTTTTCCTATATTGTGCAAGCGCGACCACCACTGATGGATTTCAGGGTGGCCTTAACCATGGAAATGAGCAGTGTATAATGTGACGGAAAAATAAATCAAGCCGGCAAAGGAAGCAATATGGACAATCACAATACATTAGTAAGTGCCTTGTAGTAACTTCCTCATACATAATAAATGCTATTTGCTGAAGTGAGACAACCAGTCAGTTGTCCAATTATTTTTGAGTCTATGAAAATGGAGGAACTGTGTAAAAAATGTCTGTTTAACAGTTGATGCAATGTTTTTGTAAACCTCTAGAAATAAAACTATCTTGATGGTCACATCTTGATGGCCTTGTTTTGGATCCATTGCAGTCATGTACAGAGGATATATGATGAAAATAGTCTCACTGTCCAAATTTTTTGGGACGTGACTGTAGATCATAATAGATTCGTTGTCATGTATAGCACAACACACACTAGACATGAGTCACGGACATCCCCAGGGGTAAATTGTTGCCACCCAAGAGATTATTAACAGAAGCAGATCATTGTAAACAAAAGTAAGTGACCCAAAGTGAACCTCAAATTGGTAAATGTGTCTATCCACTAGCTACAGTTGTGTTCAAAATAATAGCAGTGTGTTTAAAAAAGACAATAAAGCTCAAAATACTTCTAATAGCTTTTATTTCCATACACACAAATGCATTGGGAACACTACACATTCTATTCCAAATCTAAACATGAAGAAAAATATATCAAATTTGTGTTGTTCCTGTAAAAAAATTGAAGAAAAGTGAATATTAGACTGTTCAAAAAAATAGCAGTGTTTGTATTCTTCTTTACAAACTCAAACATTCACTGTATAAACTCATAAAGGTTTGAAGATTTTGCTTTCCTTTGAATCACTGAACTAATATTTAGTTGTATAACTGCTGTTTCTGAGAACTGCTGGACATCTGTGTTACATGGAGTCAACCAACTTCTGGCACCCGTGAACAGGTATTCCAGCCCAGGATGATTGGACTACATTCCACAGTTCTTCTCTACACTGCGTGCAGAATTATTAGGCAAATGAGTATTTTGACCACATCATCCTCTTTATGCATGTTGTCTTACTCCAAGCTGTATAGGCTCGAAAGCCTACTACCAATTAAGCATATTAGGTGATGTGCATCTCTGTAATGAGAAGGGGTGTGGTCTAATGACATCAACACCCTATATCAGGTGTGCATAATTATTAGGCAACTTCCTTTCCTTTGGCAAAATGGGTCAAAAGAAGGACTTGACAGGCTCAGAAAAGTCAAAAATAGTGAGATATCTTGCAGAGGGATGCAGCACTCTTAAAATTGCAAAGCTTCTGAAGCGTGATCATCGAACAATCAAGCGTTTCATTCAAAATAGTCAACAGGGTCGCAAGAAGCGTGTGGAAAAACCAAGGCGCAAAATAACTGCCCATGAACTGAGAAAAGTCAAGCGTGCAGCTGCCAAGATGCCACTTGCCACCAGTTTGGCCATATTTCAGAGCTGCAACATCACTGGAGTGCAATACTCAGAGACATGGCCAAGGTAAGAAAGGCTGAAAGACGACCACCACTGAACAAGACACACTGTCACGGGGTTCCGAAGGTGCACTCAGTCCCCCATTGCCCGCAGAACTGTTGCTTAGCTTTTGGGTGGCTTTACTAGCTGGGTGGCTCCTTGCTCCTAAGTCTGCCTTGAGCGCCGAGCTGATCGCTCGGTGCTCGACTGGTTGGTCTGTCGGTCATGTGACACTGGCCACGTCACATGACCCTCACTCCCCACTATAAATACAGGCAGCCTGCTGGCTACAGGTTGCCTGTTAATTTCTAGGTTCCTGGATATTTGTTGGACTGCTGAATACTTACCTGATCCTGTTCCTTGACCATCCTTTTGCCTGATCCTCCGCTGGTAAATTGCCCTGAACAAGTGCCTTTAGAGCCGTCTCGGCTACTAGAGCCCTGTCTGGTTCATCATAGAGGGTACCTAGGGCCTGAAAGAACCCCTCCACAGAATATAAACAACTGGCGCCAGCAGGTAAAGAGAACGCCCAGTCCTGGGGATCACCCTGTAATCGGGAAATGATAATGCCCACGCGTTGACTCTCGGGGCCAGAGGACACGGGGCGCAAACGGAAGTAAAGTTTGCAACTCTCCTTAAAAGAGAGAAACTTCTTCCGGTCTCCAGAAAAGGTTTCTGGGAGCTTAATCTGGGGCTCAAAATGCGGACTGGAGGCCTGAGGAGTGGAAGAGCCTTGCCCTAACTCAAAAGAGCTGAGTTTTTCCCCTAACTCCTGCACCATCTGCATCAGATTAGAGACATAGTCAGTCAGGGTCACCAGAGGATTCATAATACAGTGGTTATTGGGCCTGTTAATCTGTAACGGTCGCGTACACACACACACAGGGGGGAGGGAAGTGACCACTGCGCTCCACCCTTACCCCTGGCCCTGCCTACTTGCCTCGCGAGTCCTAATGACAGGGGACAACTGGACGGCAATCCCTAACTTGGAGTAAGTGCAGGGATGACAGACAGACAAACAACAGGACGTGAACGGACCGAGTCAATACCAGGAAAGCTGCAAAGTACAAATGGAGCAAGCAGAGAATTGTCAGGAGAAGCCGGGGTCATAAATACCAGGAGAGCAGAGAAGTACAAGAGGAGTCCTAAGAGAGTAGTCAGGTGGGAGCCGAGGTCACAATACCAGGACGGATGCGCAGTACAGGAGGATCAGGCAAAAGGATGGTCAAGGAACAGGATCAGGTAAGTATTCAGCAGTCCAACAAATATCCAGGAACCTAGAAATTAACAGGCAACCTGTAGCCAGCAGGCTGCCTGTATTTATAGTGGGGAGTGAGGGTCATGTGACGTGGCCAGCGTCACATGACCGACAGACCAACCAGTCGAGCACCGAGCGATCAGCTCGGCGCTCAAGGCAGACTTAGGAGCAAGGAGCCACCCAGCTAGTAAAGCCGCCCTGGGAATGAGGTCAAACACAGAACCTCATTCCAAAAGCTAAGCAACAGTTCTGCGGGCAATGGGGGACCGAGTGCACCTTCGGAACCCCGTGACACACACAAGCTGAAACGTCAAGACTGGGCCAAGAAATATCTCAAGACTGATTTTTCTAAGGTTTTATGGACTGATGAAATGAGAGTGAGTCTTGATGGGCCAGATGGATGGGCCCGTGGCTGGATTGGTAAAGGGCAGAGAGCTCCAGTCCGACTCAGACGCCAGCAAGGTGGAGGTGGAGTACTGGTTTGGGCTGGTATCATCAAAGATGAGCTTGTGGGGGATTTTCGGGTTGAGGATGGAGTCAAGCTCAACTCCCAGTCCTACTGCCAGTTTCTGGAAGACACCTTCTTCAAGCAGTGGTACAGGAAGAAGTCTGCATCCTTCAAGAAAAACATGATTTTCATGCAGGACAATGCTCCATCACACGCGTCCAAGTACTCCACAGCGTGGCTGGCAAGAAAGCGTATAAAAGAAGAAAATCTAATGACATGGCCTCCTTGTTCACCTGATCTGAACCCCATTGAGAACCTGTGGTCCATCATCAAATGTGAGATTTACAAGGAGGGAAAACAGTACACCTCTCTGAACAGTGTCTGGGAGGCTGTGGTTGCTGCTGCACGCAATGTTGATGGTGAACAGATCAAAACACTGACAGAATCCATGGATGGCAGGCTTTTGAGTGTCCTTGCAAAGAAAGGTGGCTATATTGGTCACTGATTTGTTTTTGTTTTGTTTTTGAATGTCAGAAATGTATATTTGTGAATGTTGAGATGTTATATTGGTTTCACTCGTAAAAAGAAATAATTGAAATGGGTATATATTAGTTTTTTGTTAAGTTGCCTAATAATTATGCACAGTAATAGTCACCTGCACACACAGATATCCCCCTAAAATAGCTAAAACTAAAAACAAACTAAAAACTACTTCCAAAAATATTCAGCTTTGATATTAAAGGGGTTATCCCACTTTGCGTTTTTATACTTACCTGCTGCCACCGCGCGTTCACTTCCTGGATTCTGGCTGGGGGCGGGCTTCATCTTGATTGAAGTCTTCTCCCGGCCGGGCCGGTCACTGGACTGAACGCGCACGCCGCTGCGAATGCGCCATGGTGACTTATTTCTGGCCAGTATAGTACAGAGCCGGCGTGCGCGTTCGCAGCTCTGTACTATTCTGGCCGGGAAGAAGTCACCGTCGCGCATGCGCGGCAGCGTGTGCGTTCAGGACAGCAAGTGGCCCGGCCGGGAGAAAAGAAGGAGTCTTCTGGGCAAGCGCGACCATCGGGATTTTGCAGAAGAGCGGTGGTCGTAACCAGGGGAGACCGAGTCACAACAATAAGGTAAGTGGGGATGAATTTTATCCTAATCGGTGGGAATTTGTTAATAAAGTATATTTACAAAAATGATCACTGTCAAATCATTAACAGATTTAACAGTGATCATTATGATGGGATAACCCCTTTAATGAGTTTTTTGGATTCATTGAGAACATGGTTGTTGTTCAATAATAAAATTCATCCTCAAAAATACAACTTGCCTAATAATTCTGCACTCCCTGTATTTCTTGGTTTTGCCTCAGAAACTGCATTTTTGATGTCACCCCACAAGTTTTCTATTGGATTAAGATCCGGGGATTGGGCTGGCCACTCCATAACGTCAATCTTGTTGGTCTGGAACCAAGATGTTGCTTGCACCCATTTCAATGGCATTGCCTCTTCAGCATAAGGCAGCATGACCTCTTCAAGTATTCTGATGTATTCAAACTGATCCATGATCCCTGGTGTGTGATAAATAGGCCCTGCATGGAGTTTGTATGTTCTCCCCGTGTTTGCGAGGGTTTACTCCCACACTCCAAAGACATACTGATAGGGACCTTAGATTGTGAGCCCCATTGGGGACAGTTGGATGCTAATGTCTGTAAAATGCTGCGGAATATAGTAGCACTATATAAGTGCATTAAATAAACACCGTAGTATGAGAAACATCCCCCTATCCTGATGCTTGTGCCACCATGCTTCACTGTCTTCGCAGTGTACTTTGGCTTGAATTCAGTGTTTGGGGGTCGTCTGACAAACTGTCTCCGGCCACTAGACCCAAAAAGAACAATCTTACTTTCACAAAATGTTGCGCCATTTCTCTTTAGGCCAGTCAATGTGCTCTTTGGCAAATTGTGACCATGTCTTTTTTTCACCAGTGGGACTTTGCGGGGGCTTCTTGCAGATAGCTTGTCTTCACATAGGCGTCTTCTAATTGTAACAGTAGTCACAGGTAACTTTAGACCTTCTTTGATCTTCCTGGAGCTGATTGTTGGCTGAGTCCTTGCCATTTTTTTTTTATTCTTCTATCCATTCGAATGGTAGTTTTTTGCTTTCTTCCACGTCTTTCAGGTTTTTGTTGTCATATTAAAGCATTTGCGATCATTTTAGCTGAGCAGCCTATCATTTTCTGCACTTCTTTATATGTTTTCCCCTCTCCAATCAACTTTTTAATCAAGGTACGCTGTTTTTCTGAACAATGTCCGGAATGACCCATTTTCCTCAGAATTTCAGAGAGAAATGCACTGTAACCAGCAGGTACAACATTTTCTGCCTGCCTTTCTTAAATAAGGACAATAATTGCCAGCTGTTTTTCAAAGAATGAATGACCTCACTCATTGAACTCCACACTGCTATTATTTTGAACATGCCCCTTTCAATTAGTGATTCAATTACACAGAATCAGCAGCATGCATATCAAGACTATTGGGTCTGTTGGGTTTCTATTTACTACACCTGCTAGTAAATTATTTGCCATGTAGAAATATAATTTCTACCAAAAACAGTGATTGATCAGGTTAGTGATGTCTGACTGCTATTATTTTGAACACAACTGTATACTGCAGTGTTTCCCAACCAGTGTGCCTCCAGCTGTTGCAAAACTACAACTCCCAGCATGCCCTCACAGCCAAAGGCTGCCCGGGCATGCTGGGAATTGCAGTTTTGCAACATCTGGAGGCACACTGGTTGGGAAACACTGGTATACTGTATATTCTAACATCATCAAAATCAAAATGGCATTGCACAGATCTTCTCAGAAGCACCAAAAGTTTCAATAGAGATGAGGTAAAAGGGATGCCAGCTGTGTAAATGAAGTGACTATAGAAAGGATACGCTGCCTAATGTTAACAGAGCCAGAACTGTTAACCTGTTCACCTCTGAGGTGCTAGAGCAGTGTGTGGAGCGGCAGTGTCGGACTGGGGTGCCTAGGGCCCACCAGTGGAATTGATTTTGGGGGCCCACCCTAGAGCTGGAGATATAACTTGTTCATTTTTCAGTCTCGCACACATGAATGTATGCATTTTAGCACACAATACAGTAACAGTATGCTAAACAGAACAGTATTGTGCACTGCACTATATCAAATAGTTTCTCTTTAAAGGGAGTCTGTCATCACAGTTTCACCTTTTTAACCCTTCCCATAGCTTTCTAGCAGCATTACAGTTGATAAAAACGTTACCTTTATAAGCAATCGTGGACTTATAAAACTGGCAAAAATCATCTTAGTAGGATATGCAAATGAGGGCTCGCAAGTGCCCAGGGGCGGCGTCAACCTTGTAGGTGCCCAGGCAGCTCTGCCTTATCGTCGCTTCCCCCCGCCCAGTCTTTCCCTCTGCCAGCCCATCTTCTTACTTCTTCTTTCGCCGAGATCCTGCGCACTGAGTCCGTTAGCCGGCGCATGCGCATTAATTACTGTGATGCCATACCAGGAATGGAATGCGCCGGCCGATGGACTCAGTGCGCAGGCGCGGGATCTCGGCGAAAGAAGAAGTAAGAAGATGGGCGGGCAGAGGGAAAGGATGGGCGGGGGGAAGCGACGATAAGGCAGAGCTGCCTGGGCACCTACGAGGTTGACGCCGCCCCTGGGCACTTGCGAGCCCTCATTTGCATATCCTACTAAGATGATTTTTGCCAGTTTTATAAGTCCACGATTGCTTATAAAGGTAACGTTTTTATCAACTGTAATGCTGCTCAAAAGCTATGGGAAGGGTTAAAAAGGTGAAACTGTGATGACAGACTCCCTTTAAGCAACTCATTTAGTTGATAACTGTATCTGTTATTTACAGTAGTTTGGACAGCGGTCAGACGTGGACCTTCCATGTCCTAGATGAACCACCCAGTCCCCCAGCCTAAACAATATCCAAAGTGAAGGAAATGTTTCCTGCATATTCAGAAGGATACGTTTATTGAAGTGCTGGCAGTAGTGCCCGGCCTCCGCACAGCTCAGCTCAGCGCCGTACATCGTATAGCGGCTGTGCTTGGCATCATGTTCAGCCCCTTTCACCTCTATGGGGCTGAGCTGCTCCTAGGCCACTTGATCAATGAACGTGACGTCACATGGCCCAGAAAAATCACAGAGAAGGGCACAGGGCTCACAGGAGCCCCGCTGCCTTGTCAAACAGCTGATCGGCAGTGGTCCCAGGTAGGGATCGACCGATTATCGGATTTACCGATATTATCGGCCGATATTCAGGATTTTCAAAGTTATCGGTATCAGCATCTAACCTTGCCGATATGCCGATAACGAATCGCGAACATGGATCGTGCTGCTATCAACACGATCAATGTTCCCTCAGCAGCACACCAGTGAGAGGCAAGAGGGGAGGAGGAGGGGAGGGGCTGTGGCCATTGCGCCACCAATGATGTTAACTCAGTTATTAATTCAAATATAGGAGGCGGGTGAATCATATAGCTGCACCTGAGGGGTTAACTGTTGCGGATCGCAGCTACCCCTCATAGAGGTCAGGTGTCGCTATATTTGAATTAATAGGCAAGTTATCTTCATTGGTGGCAGTGGCAGCTTCTGATCAGAGCCCAAGCAGTGTAATTGCGGGGCTCTGATCGGTTACCATGGCAGCCAGGACGCTACTGACGCCCTGGCTGCCATAGTCAGCTCCCTGCTGCCATGTGTACTATGCACAGGGCAGCAGGGAGAGTGTGATAGAGCTCTATTAGGGTGAATAGGACAAGGGATCCAGGTTCTAGCCCCTAAGGGGGAAATAGTTATTAAATTAAAAAAAAACACCAAAATATTAAGTATAAATATTTAATCTTAGATATATAATGGCATCTCTTTGTTTAACAACAGATTTGTGTAGGAATTTTTTTATTTTTTTTCAAAAATGAAAATGCACAAAATATTGGTATAAATTATCGGCTATCGGCCTGAAAGTTCACAGGTTATCAGCTCTAAAAAAATCAATATCGGTCGATCCCTAGTCCCGTGTATGAGACCCCCACCAATCAGATACTGATGACCTATCCACAGTCATATGTGACTGATATAAGCCGCTCCTCTTATATCGCTCCAGCACTGATATAACCTCCAGAGACATTACATCACATGTGACTGATATCAGCCGCTCCTCTTATATCGCTCCAGCACTGATATAACCTCCAGAGACATTACATCATATGTGACTGATATCAGCCGCTCCTCTTATATCGCTCCAGCACTGATATAACCTCCAGAGACATTACATCATATGTGACTGATATCAGCCGCTCCTCTTATATCGCTCCAGCACTGATATAACCTCCAGAGACATTACAACCTCTGTGACTGATATCCGCCGCTCCTCTTATAACGCTCCAGTACTGATATAACCTCCAGAGACATTACATCATATGTGACTGATATCAGCCGCTCCTCTTATAACGCTCCAGCACTGATATAACCTCCAGAGACATTACATTATATGTGACTGATATCAGCCGCTCCTCTTATAATGCTCCAGCGCTGATATAACCTCCAGAGACATTACATCATATGTGACTGATATCAGCCGCTCCTCTTATATCGCTCCAGCTCTGATATAACCTCCAGAGACATTACATCACATGTGACTGATATCAGCCGCTCCTCTTATAACGCTCCAGCACTGATATAACCTCCAGAGACATTACATCCTATGTGACTGATATCAGCCGCTCCTCTTATAACGCTCCAGCACTGATATAACCTCCAGAGACATTACATCATATGTGACTGATATCAGCCGCTCCTCTTATAACGCTCCAGCACTGATATAACCTCCAGAGACATTACATCACATGTGACTGATATCAGCCGCTCCTCTTATAACACTCTAGTACTGATATACCGTATTTTTCGCCCTATAAGATGCATCGGCCCATAAGACGCACCTAGGTTTTTGGGGAGGAAAATAAGAAAAAAAAAATTTTGAACCAAAAAGGTGTGCTTTTGGTGGGTTTGGAACTAATGGTGGTCTGTGGATGGCACTATTACTGGGGATCTGTGAAGGAGACTGTTATGGGGGGGGATCTGGGGATGGCACTGTTATGGGGGATCTGTGGATGACGCACTGTTAGGCCTCATACACGACCGTTGTTTTATTCTGTGTCCGTTGTTCCGCTTTCGTGATTTTCTGCGGACCCAATGACTTTCAATGGGTTTGTTGAAAACTCGGATAATGCACCGTTTGTCATCTGCGTCCGTGATCCGTGGTTCCAGTCCGTCAAAAAAATATAACCTGTCCTATTTTTTCCACGGAAAACGGTTTGCGGATCCATTCAAGTCAATGGGACCGTGAAAAAACGCGGAGGCACACAAGATTGTCATCCGCGTCCGCGTCTGTTTTTTCCCTATCATTTGCATGGCAAACTTGACTTTTTTTTTTTTTACTTTCCTTCATGTCTGGTGATCCTCCAAAAATAAATGAAGACACATGGAAACAAAAACTGAAACGGATCACGGAACAATGGAACCCCATTTTGCGGAATGGAACACAACAACCGTCGTGTGCATGAGGCCTTATGGGGGATCTGTGGATGACGCACTGTTATGGGGGTATCTGTGACGGACACTGTTATTGGGGGGTATCTGTGGTTGGCACTGTTATGGAGGGGGATTTGTGGATGGCACTGTTATGGAGGGGGATCTGTGGGATGGCACTGTTATGGAGGGGGATTTGTGGATGGCACTGTTATGGAGGGGGATCTGTGGGATGGCACTGTTGTGGAGGGGGATCTGCGGGTGGCACTGTTATGGAGGGGGATCTGCGGGTGGCACTGTTATGGAGGGGGATCTGCGGGTGGCACTGTTATGGAGGGGGATCTGCGGGTGGCACTGTTATGGAGGGGGATCTGCGGGTGGCACTGTTATGGAGGGGGATCTGCGGGTGGCACTGTTATGGAGGGGGATCTGCGGGTGGCACTGTTATGATGGGGGATCTGCGGGTGGCACTGTTATGATGGGGGATCTGCGGGTGGCACTGTTATGGAGGGGGATCTGCGGGTGGCACTGTTATGGAGGGGGATCTGCGGGTGGCACTGTTATGGAGGGGGATCTGCGGGTGGCACTGTTATGGAGGGGGATCTGCGGGTGGCACTGTTATGGAGGGGGATCTGCGGGTGGCACTGTTATGGAGGGGGATCTGCGGGTGTTACTGTTATGGAGGGGGATCTGCGGGTGGCACTGTTATATATGTGCCATCCACAGACCCCCCACCCCTTAACAGTGCCATCCACAGATGTCCCCCATAAAACTGTCATCCACAGATCCCCCCCCCCACCGCTCCAGTATACAAATATAAAATGTCTGATTCAATTAAAAGTTATTACACATGCCCCCTCACTCCTAATATTACTGTACACCCTAACAGCTTCTGTACAACGCAGGCAGGCCGGGCGGCCATCGCGTCACTCACTCACTGACGTCACGTGCCTGCGCCGCCTGCTTGATTCATAAAGTAGGCGGCGCAGGCACGTGACATCAGGGAGTTATGCTGCCGCCCGCCCGGCTGTTAGGGTGTATGGTAATATTAAAAGTGTGTGGGGGGGGGGGGGGGGGGCCTGTTTAATCACTTTTAATTGAATGAGACATTTTATATTTGAATATTGCAGCACCGGAGCGGCGGGGCCGGAGTACAGTGACCGCACCCAGTCCCTCCCCGCTCTCGTATACATCGCAGCCTGTAAAAATGTCAGCATTCACCCCATAAGACGCAGGGGCATTTTCCCATTTTTTGGGGGAAAAAAGTGCGTTTTATAGGGCGAAAAATACGGTACCCTCCAGAGACATTACATCATATGTGACTGATATCAGCCGCTCCTCTTATAACGCTCCAGCACTGATATAACCTCCAGAGACATTACATCATATGTGACTGATATCAGCCGCTCCTCTTATAACGCTCCAGCACTGATATAACCTCCAGAGACATTACATCATATGTGACTGATATCAGCCGCTCCTCTTATAACGCTCCAGCTCTGATATAACCTCCAGACATTACATCATATGTGACTGATATCAGCCGCTCCTCTTATAACGCTCCAGCACTGATATAACCTCCAGAGACATTACATCATATGTGACTGATATCAGCCGCTCCTCTTATAACGCTCCAGTACTGATATAACCTCCAGACATTACATCATATGTGACTGATATCAGCCGCTCCTCTTATAACGCTCCAGTACTGATATAACCTCCAGAGACATTACTTCATATGTGACTGATATCAGCCGCTCCTCTTATAACGCTCCAGCACTGATATAACCTCCAGAGACATTACATCCTATGTGACTGATATCAGCCGCTCCTCTTATAACGCTCCAACGCTGATATAACCTCCAGAGACATTACATCCTATGTGACTGATATCAGCCGCTCCTCTTATATCGCTCCAGCACTGATATAACCTCCAGAGCAGGGGCGTACATACAGGGGTCGCGGCTGGGCCCGGCACTCCAGGGGGCCCAGCCGCCTGTGGACCCCTGGCCCCGCCCTGCAGTAGTGCTGTGCCTGCCTGTATAAGGGCTGTTTCACACGAGCGAGTCGATTGCGGGAATCACGCTCCGTGTGTGAGTGTGAACCTCCGCTCTGGACATAGTGACATAAAGCGGTCAGTATGATTCTGTGGAAAAAAGGCCATGCAGAGACACATAGCATTATAAATCATGATAATGCCGTGCGCTCCTGCAAGTCCAGAGCGGAGGATCACACTCACACACGGAGCGCGATTCCCGCAATGGACTCGCTCGTGTGAAACAGCCTTAATCCGGGCGGCCGACCCGGGGCCCGCCACCCAGTGTTGCGTTTCTGCGCTGTAGTGCCAGGCCAGGCCAGCCCTACCCTCCTTGAGTGAGAGTCTCCCCCCCCCCCCCCCCCCGATTCTCCTCCCCGTGCGGGTGCGGCGTGCCTAGTCATTTCCTGTTGGGTGGCCGCACCGGACACAACGTTTCCCTAGGCTGCGCAGGCGCACAACAACGCCGAGATGCAGCAGGAAGAAGGCACCGGAGAACGTGAAGAAGCCGGTGCCGGTTCGGAAGTGAAGATAAGATTTGTAAAAAAAAAAAAAAAAAAAAGGTCTTCATAATTGCTCAGCACATTTATGGTCAGTGAGTTCAGAGTGGGGTCTGATGGGGGCTTTATAACTAGCTCTGCTATATTTCTGTAGCCTGCAACCTCCGACTGCCCAGTTGGGCTGAAACTACTACACCCAGCATGTTCTGGCAGGAATAGTAAATGGATATTGGTGCAATTCTGAGCTACTAGTCTATACAATACAATATAATACAATATAATACAATAAAATATTATATAGACTAGTAGCTCAGAATTGCACCAATATCCATTTACTATTCCTGCCAGAACATGCTGGGTGTAGTAGTTTCAGCCCAACTGGGCAGTCGGAGGCTGCAGGCTACAGAAATATTGCAGAGTTAGGCTACTTTCACACCTGCGTTTCTGGGTCCGCCTGTGAGATCTGTTTCAGGGCTCTCACAAGCGGCCCAAAACGGATCAGTTCAGCCCCAATGCATTCTGAATGGATAAGGATCCGCTCAGAATGCGTCAGTTTGCCTCCGTTCAGCCTCCATTCCGCTCTGGAGGCTGACACCAAAACGCTGCTTGCAGCCAAACGGATCTGTTCTGGACGGATACATGCATTTGCATTATAGGTGCGGATCCGTCTGTGCAGATTCGTTTTGGTGTCCGCCTGGCGATGCGGAGCCAAACGGATCCGTCCTGACTTACAATGTAAGTCAATGAGGACGGATCCGTTTTCACTGACACAATATGGTGCAATTGAAAACGGATCCGTCCCCCATTGACTTTCAGTGTAAGTCAAAATGGATCCGTTTGCATTATCTTTTTTTTTTTTTTCGTGGTAATGCAAACGGATCCGTTCTGAACGGATCTAAGCGTTTGCATTATCGGTGCGGATCCGTCTGTGCACATACCAGACGGATCCGCACCTAACGCAGGTGTGAAAGTAGCCTAAGGCTGCATTCACACGTCTGTGGTGTGTTGCGGACCCGCAAATTGCGGGTCCGCAACACACCAGCCCGGCGCCCCCATAGAAATGCCTATTCTTGACGTGTGAATGGACGTGTGAATGGAGCCTAACTCTGCTGCTGGTGGAGGGAGGGGCGGGGGGAGGGGGGCGGCGACGGGAAGGGGGGCCCCATGGTTCAGTTTTGCACCGGGGCCCCATGGATTGTGTGCACGCCACTGCTCCAGAGACATTACATATTATGTGGGGGTGAGGGGCTGGGAAAGTGTGAAATGCCACTGATGAGAGGGAAGAGGGGGACACTGGGAGAGATCACTTCTTGCCCTGTATAAAGTATAGGTGAGATAGTTGGTGGGAAAGGTCTGTGAGGGGCACAAGAACAGGGACACAAGATGTGCAGGGGCAGCAGCTTCAGGACTCTCTTCCCACTTCTCTCCCACAGTAACTTACCCCAGCGCTGCTGTGTGGAGTAGTGGGACCAGTGAGAGAAGAGAACTTTATACTGGAGGCACAGTGACTGAGAGAGCAGCGTCTCCATCATCTCCTGCTGCTGCCTCGGCTCCTCGGGCTCCGCCCCCTCCTCACACATGATGGAATATCACACTGCAGAGAGGAGGGGGAGCTGTCCGCTCATGTCGGGTCGGTGAAGTTTACTTTGGAGAAAGGGACAAGCACTGCAAAGTATTGTGCTGTCCCTTTCACCAAAGTAAAATGATATGTGTGCCAGTGCTGCAGTCCAGCACCTGATAACAGCCAGGTGCCTGAAACTGAAAGTATAGCAACTGCTCTGCCCCTGCTGGTGGCTCTGGCTGCAGTATAAGCAGACAGGCAAGGGGCCCACCGGGCATTTCACCGGCTTCCCGGTGAGCCAGTCCGAGCCTGTGGAGCGGGCTCTCAGGGAAAGACAACCATCTCACCAGCGCCACCTTTTGAGAGTGGCTTCCTATGAGTTGTGATGAGCGGGAGGTGCCATATTCGATTTCGCGATATTTCGCAAATATTTGATTGAATATTCGTCTTATATTCGTCAAAATCGAATATTCGTCATTATTCTATTTATCGTGAATAATATGCGATTTAATTATTCGCGTATTTATATTTTCTTTTAACTGTATAAGGCAACTTTCCTATTGGTTGGCTATGGCTATGGCTAATATGTGTATTTGACGAAAATTCGCTATATTGCTATAACTTCGTTTTTTAGAATATTCGTAATATTCTAAAAAACAAAGTTATAGCAATATAACGAATATTCGTACTAATATAGTGCTATAATCTTTTTTTTTATAGTCTAATTTTTTTAGTCTCTTCTGAACTTCAGTTTTGGAAAAAATGTACAGTATAAAAAAAAAAAATACAATAGCACTATATTAGCTAAATTACAGTCTATATGTGTACTTTACGAATATTCGCTATATTGCTATATATTCTTGTTTTAGAATATGACGAATATTCTAAAAAACAAAGTTATAGCAATATAGCGAATATTCGTAAAATACACATACAGGGAGTGCAGAATTATTAGGCAAGTTGTATTTTTGAGGATTAATTTTATTATTGAACAACAACCATGTTCTCAATGAACCCAAAAAACTCATTAATATCAAAGCTGAATATTTTTGGAAGTAGTTTTTAGTTTGTTTTTAGTTTTAGCTATTTTAGGGGGATATCTGTGTGTGCAGGTGACTATTACTGTGCATAATTATTAGGCAACTTAACAAAAAACTAATATATACCCATTTCAATTATTTCTTTTTACGAGTGAAACCAATATAACATCTCAACATTCACAAATATACATTTCTGACATTCAAAAACAAAACAAAAACAAATCAGTGACCAATATAGCCACCTTTCTTTGCAAGGACACTCAAAAGCCTGCCATCCATGGATTCTGTCAGTGTTTTGATCTGTTCACCATCAACATTGCGTGCAGCAGCAACCACAGCCTCCCAGACACTGTTCAGAGAGGTGTACTGTTTTCCCTCCTTGTAAATCTCACATTTGATGATGGACCACAGGTTCTCAATGGGGTTCAGATCAGGTGAACAAGGAGGCCATGTCATTAGATTTTCTTCTTTTATACGCTTTCTTGCCAGCCACGCTGTGGAGTACTTGGACGCGTGTGATGGAGCATTGTCCTGCATGAAAATCATGTTTTTCTTGAAGGATGCAGACTTCTTCCTGTACCACTGCTTGAAGAAGGTGTCTTCCAGAAACTGGCAGTAGGACTGGGAGTTGAGCTTGACTCCATCCTCAACCCGAAAAGGCCCCACAAGCTCATCTTTGATGATACCAGCCCAAACCAGTACTCCACCTCCACCTTGCTGGCGTCTGAGTCGGACTGGAGCTCTCTGCCCTTTACCAATCCAGCCACGGGCCCATCCATCTGGCCCATCAAGACTCACTCTCATTTCATCAGTCCATAAAACCTTAGAAAAATCAGTCTTGAGATATTTCTTGGCCCAGTCTTGACGTTTCAGCTTGTGTGTCTTGTTCAGTGGTGGTCGTCTTTCAGCCTTTCTTACCTTGGCCATGTCTCTGAGTATTGCACACCTTGTGCTTTTGGGCACTCCAGTGATGTTGCAGCTCTGAAATATGGCCAAACTGGTGGCAAGTGGCATCTTGGCAGCTGCACGCTTGACTTTTCTCAGTTCATGGGCAGTTATTTTGCGCCTTGGTTTTTCCACACGCTTCTTGCGACCCTGTTGACTATTTTGAATGAAACGCTTGATTGTTCGATGATCACGCTTCAGAAGCTTTGCAATTTTAAGAGTGCTGCATCCCTCTGCAAGATATCTCACTATTTTTGACTTTTCTGAGCCTGTCAAGTCCTTCTTTTGACCCATTTTGCCAAAGGAAAGGAAGTTGCCTAATAATTATGCACACCTAATATAGGGTGTTGATGTCATTAGACCACACCCCTTCTCATTACAGAGATGCACATCACCTAATATGCTTAATTGGTAGTAGGCTTTCGAGCCTATACAGCTTGGAGTAAGACAACATGCATAAAGAGGATGATGTGGTCAAAATACCGTACTCATTTGCCTAATAATTCTGCACTCCCTGTATAGACTGCAATTTAGCTAATATAGTGCTATAGTATTTTTTTTTTATAGTGTAAATTTTTGTCAAAAAAAAAATTGACTATAAAAAAAAGATTATAGCACTAGATTAGCTAAATTACAGTCTATATGTGTATTTTACGAATATTCGCTATATTGCTATAACTTTGTTTTTTAGAATATGACGAATATGACGAATATACAAAAAAACGAAGTTATAGCAATATAGCGAATATATTTGTTATTTAGAATATTCGTCTTTTTTTTTCAATGTATACTGTTATTCCACTTTGGCATACTGCTCCCCGACAAGCGTCCCCATCACCATGGGAACGCCTGTGGGTTAGACTATACCATCGGATCTGAGTTTTCTCGATCTCAGGGTAAACTCAGATCCGATGGTATTTTCTAACCCACAGGCGTTCCCATGGTGACGAGGATGCTTGTCGGGGAGGAGTATGCGAATAACTGTACAGATTGGAATTTTTTTTTTTATATTCTAAATAACGAATATATTCCCTATATTGCTATATATTCGTTTTTTAGAATATTTGTCTTTTTTTTTCCATATGAAAACATGATTCCTTCCTGCTTAAGTTGCTTGTGGGCCAATGACTCATTGACCCACAAGAAAGAAGCAGGGAGGAATCATGTTTTCAGATGTTAAAAAATGACGAATATTCGATATAGCGAATATATAGCACTATATTCCAAATATTCGTGAATTAGCGAAGTTGCGATATTTGCGATTAATATTCGCTATTCGAATATTCGTGCTCAACACTACCTATGAGTCAAAGCCTCACTTTTTACCAAGCCTTGGGATATGACAAAGGAACATAGCCAAGTCAAATATCCATCCGTAGACTGCTGTTTCAGGGTGCTTACCACGTCATTAGTATGGAGTAGGACAAACTAGAGCCAGGAATCAAACAATCACAGGCAAAGACAAAGCAAAGTGCCAGACTTAAACCCAATGCCTAACTTTGGGTTGGACACAGGTATGGCATAGCAACTCTCTTGGACCATGTGTGCCCTGAAAAGTGGATGGGTGAGCTCCTGACAATGGCATATTATCATGGGTGCAATTCATATGGCACACTTACAGGGATTGTCTCATCTCAGACATTGATGGCATATCGCTAGAACAGGGCCCCCAAAGTAAACGAGAGCACACCACACCTGTGCGGCCGCTCAACATTCACTTCTATGGAAGTTCCCATAATAGCCAAGCGAGCATGCTTGGCTATTTTTGGAAGACCTATGGAGAGCACACCTTGCAAGAGCAGCCACTGCTCCATTCACCTCTATGGAACTGCCCAAAATAGCCAAGCCAGCATTTGGCTATTTTCGGAACCCCCATAGAAATTAATGAAGGTGGCCATGCATGTGTGGCGGTTTTCTATTCAATTTGGGGGACCTGTTCTAGGGATAGGTTTGAGTTCCAGAGGTGGGAGCCACACCTATCTGACATTGGTGGTATATCCTAGTGATATGCTACTAATATCTGAGGTGAGACAACCCCTTTAAGTGCTGGAAGATATAATAGCCTGCATAAACATAACATTACAACAACGCTGGCATGTTCTAGCAACCATCACATTACAGTTCTACAGTTCAACTAGGGTCCAATGGTAACCCACAGGAACAGTTACTGTAAAGAATACAGTTTTCTTGGTAAGAGGTACAAGGCTTATATCTAAACTTCTTACAGATTACCCAAATAAAAAAATATTAACAATATACAAACAAGGGCCAATTCAAGAGGCCCCCATCAGGATAAAATCACAATAAGCATAGAAAGCACCAGATGTATTTAACAGGGTGACCTGTCTTCAGGAACCTTTTTACGGCTCAGCACTTCTTCACATTGCCCCGTATCCTGGATGTGTTTACAGGGAGAGAGGTCGTCATGAATGAGTACAACTATATTATATTCAGACGTATTGTCTGACCAAGACCACTGGATGATGAGAGAGATCTCCCGGACGTGCATGAATAATTCACTCAGCTAATTGTTTAAAAGAAGGTCTATTGATCTTGTGTCCCATAAAGATGTGAGCACTGTGCTTTCCCGAGCCCGTCACTAACTTCCATTTATTTTATGTTTCCCATGTTACCGAGATTTTGTCAAGGCACCAAGAAGAGCGATCCCATTTTCTACGAGGCATATATGCCAGAATTCTGACTTCGTTTGAATCTGGCCCATTGTTTTCAATTAAAAAACATAAAAATTTAAATCTATTCAGAACCGAGCAATTTTTGACCTTTAGGACCTAAAAAAAAAAATCTCCTTTTTTATGTAGGCATTCTGGAACAAATTTTTGCATTTTGGATACACATATGTTAGAGTTTCATTTTTTTTAAATTAATAAAAACTCCCTTTCGCTGTGCTTTTTTTTTTCTTATTTTTTATGATCTTCATTGCTGACATAAATGTCTGTTTAATGTACACCAATGAGACGGTTATGGAGGTACCCAATATGTGTGGTTATATTACTGTGCCTATGTTTCATAAAAATATATTTTATTAAAAAAAACTGTTTTTTGTTACTTTATGATGACTACAGTATATTAGGTTTGGTCCCATAAAGGTACTTTTATTTTACATTGACTTTTTTATTTCAATGTAACGGCATTAGAGATGAGCTAATTGTTTGCGAGAATCAATTCATCTCAAGTAGAGTTCTGCATCTGCGACGGGGTGTCCTCAAAGCTGAGGACGTTCCACCTGCCGCTAAATGCCGGACATCTCGGCTGGCCCTGACAATCTTGTCGCTGCTCCGAGTAGAGGCTCTGCTTTCACTTTCAAGGCAATGACTGTTTATTCGCCACTACCACCAATTATATAGTTCAATTTATAGCTCTGTACTGTATTAGAGATGAGTGAATTGATCAGTTGATCTCATCAACTTGAGTTCTACACCTGTGAGGGTCCATCCCTGCTGCCAAAGAAGCTTCCCCCTGCCGCTTGACTGACAGGGATGGACATCTTTGCCAGCCATGACAATCATGCACCTCCTCTGTTGCTCCAAATAGCGGCACAAGCGCAGAGGCTCTGCTTCCAGTGCAGTGACTGTTCATGCAACACTACCTGGAAATGCAGTAGCACGTGCACCGTTGCTGCTCCAGTGGTGGAAGCAGAGGCTCTGTGCTTGTGCTGATTTGCGAAACAGCAACACAGGGACAAGATTGTCAGGGCCAGGCAAGATGTCTGGCCCTGTTAATCAAGAGATAGGTGAGCTTGCTCAGCTTCAGGGGCACCCCGTTGCATATGCAGAACATCTTACAAATCAATTCGCTCATCTCTATGAGGCATGTTTGTCAACATATCATGCTTCCGAAAATAAATATGCACAGGCACCTGTTGGCGCCTTCCACTGGTATGCCCTAACAGAAATGGGGACCATTGTTTGGTCTCAGGCTGTCTCCAAAGACAAGTTTGAGCAGCACTGAAGAGTTCAATTACAGATGTCTTCTTGCCGTTGATGCTTCAGACATAGTGGATGTGGATGGCAGCAGAGGCACACGTGACCCTGTTCATGCAGGAACTTTACAGGAACCAAAAATGCTGTGAAGACACTCCAGGATGCCTAAACCGAGCAGGGGGAAGCAATTAAGTATAGTTTCCTTTACAGGTCCTATGGCATGGGAGTGGAATAAAAAAAAAATAAGTTGTGGACAACCCCTTTAATGTCCAGTTAGACCCTAAGACTACTTTCACACTAGCTTTTCTATTTTCCAGTATTGAGATCCAAAATGCATTCTGTTCCATTTGGTTGCGTTCCCATACCGGAGAGCAAACTGCAGCAAGCTGTGGTTTTATTTCCGTCATGGGATGCGGAGCAAGACGGATCTGTCATGACCCACAATGCAAGTCATCGGGGACGGACACAATAAAAAACAGATCCGTCCCCCTTTGACTTTCAATACTGTTCATAATCATCTGTCTTGGGTATGTTAAAGATAATACTACCGGATCCGTTCATAACGGATGCAGATGATTGTATTATCAGTAACGGAAGTGTTTTTGCTGAACCATACCGGATCGAGCAAAAACACTAGTGTGAAAGTAGCCTAAAGCAAATGTCCAGCCTTAAATACAATTTTATTTTTTTAATCTAAATCGGGTCCAAATTTTGTGCTGATTCATTTCTTAATACAGTATCTTTTTATAGTAGTCGGAGCTCTGCAAAGACATAAATAGAGTTGAAGGGATATTCCCGTCTCAGCCATTCATGGTGTTACCATAACTCTCACAGAATTAGCTGATTTTGCAACTCTCATAGAAGTGAATGGCCACTACGTAACACAGCCTACACAGCTGTAACCTTAACTCTCCCTGCCCTGGCAACCACAAAGGATAGATATTTTGATCTCAGCTGTAAATGGCTGAAATGGGATTACCCTTTTAAAGGAGATTTCCTATTCTCAGGGTAGGTGATTACCATCTGAGTTGAGGGTACAAACCCAAGCATCCCCACCAATCAGCTGTATGAAGGTTCCTCAGCGCTCAGACTCTTCATACATAGCACATCGCCGTACATTGTATAGTGGCTATGCTTTTTAAAGCAGCTCAATGCCATTTACATAATAAATAAAGCAAAGTAATATAGATGAGATGAGCAATAATAAAACTGTGCCTATGACATATTTATGACTTCAAGGTGCCTAATGAGATTTTCCATACTGCTAGATGACTTGCCAAAGTAATTTTATCATTTATCTTTGGAACCTATTCGATATACTAGTGCTTCTCAATAAAAACATTAGAATATCATCAAAAATTTAATTTATTTCAGTAATTCAAAAAGTGAAACTCAAATTGTATAGATTGATTAGACATATAGTGCCTCTGAGCAGGGATACTTTGAAGTCTGGACATTTGCCCCTATTTCCCCTATGCAAAGTCAACAACTCCTTACTTTATTTTTACTTTAAAGGGTTAACTTGCACTGTTTAATACTGTGTAACTGCATTTTATGTTTGTTGTAATATATATCCTGTTTATTTGCACTGTGTTTTCACAGCACTGTGGAAAGGGTTAATGAATACTGAGAGACTTTTGGGACTTTTTAGCTAATAATGAGAAGCTGGTACTTTTCCACTGTTACCATGAGAGTTAAAGAAGAGCATGTTTTGGAGGGAAAAAGCCAGACTTGTTTACCACCAAAACCAGGCGGACTGACCTTTTAAATGTGTAGTTTAGCTATGTTATTATGTCTAAAGACTTGTTTTTGCTTGCAAAAACTGCTGTCATTGAGTATTATTGAAAGTCTAATGCAAGTCAATGAGAGACAAGAATTGTAACATTGTATTCGTTTGGGCTGAGTTTCTCCACTTCACCTCTCCCATTAGAAGGTTCTAATTCAGCCAGAAACTGTATGTAAGATCAGTGCTTAGAAGAAGAAACTCATGCCAGACTGCATAGGTGACCAGAAGATGATGCTGAGATGGGGATGCTGAGCCACAGACCATGGGTCACCAGCCAGACTACTGAGCCACATGCTATTGGCCTCCAACCATTCTGAGAAAGAGAGAGAGGGGGGACAGCTAGCTTAGGCCTTTCCTTAGCATCAAACCCTTCTTTTGCCCGGGAGGAGACTGGAGCAACCAGCCCAATGCCTTGGCTGTATTGTTTTGTATGTTTTGTACTTGAGTTCCTCCAGCTGCAGTTCACTCCTTGTGAATCTCCCCTAAATTCTTGAATGGCCTTCTTGACAATTCTTTCAAGGCTGTGGTTATCCCTGTTGCTTGTGCACCTTTGTTTGCCACACTTTTTCCTTCCACACAACTTTCCATTAATGTGCTTGAATACAGCACTCTGTGAGCAGCCAGCATCTTTCAAAATGACCTTTTGTGGCTTACCCTCCTTGTGGAGGGTGTCAATGACTGTCTTTTGGACAACTGTCAAGTCAGCAGTCTTCCACATGATTGTGTGGCCTACTGAACCAGACTAAGGGACCATTTAAAGGCTTAGGAAACCTTTGTAGGTGTTTTGTGTTGATTAGCTGATTAGAGTGTGTCACCATGAATCTGCAAGATTTAACTTTTTCCCAGTATTCTAATTCTCTGAGATACTGACTTTGGGTTTTAATTAGCTGTAAGCCATAATCATCAACATTACAAGAAATAAATGCTCGGAATAGATCAATCTGTGTGTAATGTATCTATATAATGTATGAGTTTCACTTTTTGAATTTAATTACTGAAATAAATTCACTTTTCAACGATATTCTAATTTATTGAGATGCATTAGTATGTTTCCAACATGTCCTACCCTTCTGCTTTTCTTTATACCAGACATATGGACAATTTTCTGTGAACCAGACACTGGAACCAACTTGCCAGATGATCCATCAAGTTATGGACTCCAAGGGGGGAATTTATCATTTGTGGTGGTTTTGGTGTCAGTTTTAAATCTGTCTGGTTTGTGAGGTGGCACAAGTAATAATATATTAGGGGCAAGTGCAATGTGGTATGCATCTATGTTTGCAAAAGTACACCAGGGCATTGCTTGATGTGGAGTTGCTACTTTAAAAAAAGTTGCATATCATAAATGGGACTTGAAGCGGTTATCCAAACTATAAAACATGCCCCCCAATGCCTGGGCCCCTGATATAGATTATGCTAGGGAGGCTCGTCTCCTTCGTAGGCAGCTATTGGCTGCTCCCCCCCCTCCCCGGATGTTTTCTGCACGACGGGGAGATGCAGCGGTGGCCATGCAGGTACCAGGAGCATTGTGGATGCCGTGGAGTGGGGTAAGTATGATCTATATAAGGGGCCCAGGCATTGGGGGCATGTTTTATAGTTTGGATAACCCCTTTAAAGGTGTTCCAATGTTAAATCCTGACCTACTTTTTACTTCTAAAAGTGGCAAGAATCACAAAATGTCACAAAAATATGCACCAAATGTTGATCGGGGGCATCACATGGGGCTTCGTTTTTTTTGGGCACAGCAGACTTTATAAATGTTCCCTTGTACTTGTCTTGCTTCCAGATGTACAAGATCAGACCTTTACCTTGCACTGTGCAATCACCACTACCAAATCCACCTGCTAATTTTCTTAATTATTGAGCATCTTCCTCAGACTGCCATATATTTATACAGCGTGTCAGATATATGTATGTAATTACTCTTATAGTATACTATTACCAGTAATTATTATTGTCTTCCAGTTGGGTTGTCATGCACTGGAAAGTAATGGGATGTCACCAGCCTGTCCTGTTTACTATGAATCACAATAAACACTCTCTAGATTTAAGTGCTTTTCTTCTCCTTATCCTTATGATCCACTTGGCAAAAGACTTCCTACTTGCCTGATAAGGTCCCTGAGTATGAGCAATGAAGGCTTCAGGAAATTGTGAGGATGTCCTGTCATATAAGTGGAATGTGTGAGATGTAGGAGGGCTCTATATAGTAGATCTTCTTCAATGGTCTTACCCGGAATGGATCAGTATATGAAAGATAAATCTGGTGTGGGATTAAAGGACATACATACTTCAGAGGTGGACCATCTAGCTACTATTGGGCTCCTGGAAAGAGGTGGCCCGACTCTACTTGGCCCGCCCCTGTTGGAGGAACCTGTGTAGAACTCTCTTCCCTAAAAGAAGTGCATTGTCAGGATGGGTTCACATTGCGTTTTACCCCTCTCCGTTAAGTTAGGAGTACACATTTTAATGCTCGAAAGTGGTATTTAAATTCATACCGAAATTCACTTAATACAGAAGTTTAAACTTTAGGCTCCGTTTGTCCTGGTTTCCATTCATTTCCATCTTCTTTGTTGGGATGAATAACATTGCATAATACACTATTTTGTGAGGCAAAAACAATGGAAATGAATGGAAAGTAGGTCAAATGGGGTCCAAATTGTAATCCTCTGGACTTTGTTGTCTTCATTAAAGTAAATGTTTCTATCACAGTATATATTACTAGCACCATGCTGGTTTACCTTACTAGCAGTTTGGATACTTGCAAGAATAATCTTCATGAGTAATCTTTACAGCCTGGAGGCAGCTCTTGCAATGTTCTAGCAAGATATAAGCACCATGTAATGCACTATTTGTCCTGGTGAGGCACTGCAGGGAAACTGAACACATGTTACCAGGTTCTTCTACCATATCTAAAACACTTTGATGGGTCACAAAATAGGAGAGCATGTTAGCGGCATCTCTTTTACTTTCATTTGAGTATTATTGTTAGGGAATCCTTTGGGAATTAAAAAACAAACAAACATGTATTTCCCCACTCTGTTTTGACATACTGCATGTTGCTGATGAGAGGAACCTCGAAATTTGTGGGCTTTGGATATAACTTCAGAGAAAACTAAGATGAATTCTTCCTATTGTCAGAACTGGAACCAAAATGCATCAGCCTTCACATATTCCTAGATATTTTCTAATATAATAAGAAATATTATTTGCTGGCAGACAGTCCAGAGAGTGGACTTGCACCCTTATCTGACTTACATTTACTGGCAGTTGTGTAATTTATAGATGGTCATAAGTAGCTTTTAGCTTCTCTACTTTACAACAACTAAGCAACCACAATGCGAAACCAGTGCAAAACAGCAAGAGTTATGTTCTAGTGGTTGTAGTTTCAGCCCAATCATAATGGTCAGGCCCGTGTTTCTATCCAGTAATTACTATTAACCCCTAGGAAGGACAAGAGCGAAACTCGTTGAGGGACAGATGTGGGGTATATATGATAAATATCACAAAGTATAGTATTACTGGCTAGCAGCTGCATGCATGCTACTCTTCCAGTAAGTCCATCTCTGAGGAATAGGAAAGATCATTGTACGTTCAAAAAATGTCCCAGCCCATTCCAGTAATAGGAGTCAGGATATTCTTCAAATGGAAACCAGTCTATATACCAGTCTGGCAGCATGTTCTGGTAATAGAGATGGTTCCATGAGTCAAATGCATTGCCATATTCTAAAAAAAGAAAAACACATAAGCGGCACTCACCGAAAAGATGGCTTTCTGTATTTCACACGTAACATCAGTACAGGCAGGCCTGTACTGATGTCACGTGTGAAACGTGAAATAAAGAAACCCCTCTTTTCGGTGAGTGCCGCTTATGTGTTTTTCTTTTTTTGGGACATTTATACAAAGACTTAAAAGCTGAGCACCACCAATAGTGAGGGTACAATATCGGATCTGAAATCCTTTCTGAATTAAAAGGAGGAATTTCGGCAGTGCCACCCCGTCTGTATCCTAAGGTTATCTACATTGCCATATTCTGTAGCCACTAATTATTCCTAATCAAAAATGGTATGTCCAGGACATTTTCTCCCTGGTAATGTTTTCCATGGGTGTATGTACTACACAGACAGAACATGTGGCTGCAATGAAGAGAGAGGGCCTGCAATGATTGGTTCTGTCCTCTTTGCTAAGAAGTGGCAATTTGGCCCAGTGGTCATTGAAAGGTTTGAGGGAACTAATCACCAAGCCCTGGAATGGCAGTACGGTCGAACCATTTTAATCTTTGTTTTGGGTAGCTCTCTCTTCCATGCACGCCCACAGTAGGATTGGTGATAGTCACACAGACAATGGTGTCCTTCAGTGGCGCAACTAGAAATGAATGGGCCCCACCTCAAATTTTTGAATAAGGCCCCCCCAGCAACTTCTTTGCAACCCCCACTCCTGAGGCTAGTCAAGATCGCGCTCTCAGACGAGGCCCGGCAGCCACTCCTTCCATTTCCTCCAGTGTCACTGTATATAATGCCATGTATAATACTGTTGAGGGGGACCTGACAATAAAATCTTTTAATCCTCCTCCTGGATGGGCCCATTCTGAGTTTGGGCCCCAAAGCAGCTGCTTCCCCTATAGCTAAGCCCCTGGTGTCTTTCAAAGGCCTAACTTGAAGCTAAAGAGCTAAATCTGTAACAGTGGCAGACATGTTTTCATTTTAAATTTTCAAAATGTATTTGGTATTTTTAGCAGTTTTTCTTTTTCATTTCAGCAGTATTATAACATTAAAAATTGAATACAAAATCTTGTCCTTCTGTATCCGTCAGCACAGAGAGATAAAACTCCTATATAGATAGGTAATCGATTGTCAGCTTACTGTGGCTGTGAGGGAGGAAGATATGTGTTAGTATAATAGTAGGTGTAGAATTGGGATAACAGTATGACGGCACTATTTTTTTTTATTGATAGGACTAAAGATGTCAATGGAAGACTCCTGCATTGCATACATAGTTTATAGTAACAGTTTATAAGGCTGAAAAAAGACATCTGTCCATCCAGTTCAGCCTGTTATTCTGCAAGTTGATCCAGAGGAAGGCAAAAAAAAACACAAAACTGTGAGGTAGAAGCCAATTTTCCCCACTTTAAGGGAACAAAATTCCTTCCCGACTCCAATCAGGCAATCAGAATAACTCCCTGGATCAACGACCCCTCTCTAGTTGCTATAACCTGTAATATATTTACACTCCAGAAATACAGCCAGGCCCCTCTTGAATTCTTCTAGTGTACTCACCATCACCACCTCCTCAGGCAGAGAGATCCATAGTCTCACTGCTCTTACCGTAAAGAATCCTCTTCTATGTTTGTGTAGAAACCTTCTTTCCCCCAGACGCAGAGGATGTCCCCTCGTCACAGTTATGGGCATAAATAGATGATGGGGGAGATCTCTGTACTGACCAGGGGAGTTGCTAGAGTCTCAAAAGATCTGGGGCCCAAGCTCCAATGCATATGGCCCAATTCTTTAAGTCGACCGACCGCCCCAAACACTAGCACTGAAGACATTTTACTGTATTTGCTATACAGCTATACAACAGCACATACCTGTCACATCCAGTGCCTCCAGGTGACGTCTCCTCTGATGTATATCTTCTCTGTCATCATCTTCTCCATTCGGTCTGGATAACTTCTCTCAGCCGCGCCTCGTCTCTGCAGAGTGTGACACACAGACATCTTGGCTTCCTCACTTTTCTGTACCCCCAAATACTATTCTGAAGAAAAATTAGTGCCCCCATAGTAACAGTACCTCATAGTCCCACCAATAGTAATTCCCTTCTAGAATGCTCTCATTAGTAATACTGCCCCCTACAGTGCCCCAATAGTGATAGTGCTCCCCGAGTGCCCCATTAGTAGAAGAGCCCTCCAGTATTAACAATGCCCTTACAGTGCCCCCAGTAGAAATAAGGCCCCCTATTGTTCCCCCAGTGGTAATAAAGCTCTCTACAGACCCATCAGTAGTAATAAGGCCCCCCATAGTGCCCTTAGTAGAAATAATGCAGATCTATAAGTCCCTCCTATAGAGCCCCCAGTAATAATAAGAACGCCTAATGTCCCCTGGATTTAAAATGCCCCCAGTATTTATAATGCCCCCTACTGTTATAATGCTCACCCTGAAGTGTCCCAGTATTTATATCACCCCCTACTGTTATAATGCCCCCACAGTGCCCCCAGTATTTATATTGGCTCCTACTGTCATAATGCTCACCCTTGAAGTGCTGCTAGTATTTATATTGCCAACTACTGTTATAATGCTTGCCCTGAAGCGCCCCAGTATTTATAATGCCCCTTGCAGTGCCCCCCTGTAGTTATTATATTATTATAATTCCTCAGACCCTCCAAAATACAGTCCCATGTAAATAACATCACACCATCTCTCCTGCCCCCTCCAATATACAGTCGTGGCCAAAAGTTTTGAGAATTACATAAATATTGGAAATTGGAAAAGTTGCTTCTTAAGTTTTTATAATAGCAATTTGCATATACTCCAGAATGTTATGAAGAGTGATCAGATGAATTGCATAGTCCTTCTTTGCCATGAAAATTTACTTAATCCCAAAAAACCATTCCACTGCATTTCATTGCTGTCATTAAAGGACCTGTTGAGATCATTTCAGTAATCGTCTTGTTAACTCAGGTGAGAATGTTGACGAGCACAAGGCTGGAGATCATTATGTCAGGCTGATTGGGTTAAAATGGCAGACTTGACATGTTAAAAGGAGGGTGATGCTTGAAATCATTGTTCTTCCATTGTTAACCATGGTGACCTGCAAAGAAACGCGTGCAGCCATCATTGCGTTGCATAAAAATGGCTTCACAGGCAAGGATATTGTGGCTACTAAGATTGCACCTCAATCAACAATTTATAGGATCATCAAGAACTTCGATGAAAGAGGTTCAATTCTTATTAAGAAGGCTTCAGGGCGTCCAAGAAAGTCCAGCAAGCGCCAGGATCATCTCCTAAAGAGGATTCAGCTGCGGGATCGGAGTGCCACCAGTGCAGAGCTTGCTCAGGAATGGCAGCAGGCAGGTGTGAGCGCATCTGCACGCACAGTGAGGCGAAGACTTTTGGAAGATGGCCTGGTGTCAAGAAGGGCAGCAAAGAAGCCGATTCTCTCCAAAAAAAACATCAGGGACAGATTGATCTTCTGCAGAAAGTTTGGTGAATGGACTGCTGAGGACTGGGGCAAAGTCATATTCTCCGATGAAGCCTCTTTCCGATTGTTTGGGGCATCTGGAAAAAGGCTTGTCCGGAGAAGAAAAGGTGAGCGCTACCATCAGTCCTGTGTCATGCCAACAGTAAAGCATCCTGAGACCATTCATGTGTGGGGTTCCTTCTCATCCAAGGGAGTGGGCTCACTCAGAATTTTGCCCAAAAACACAGCCATGAATAAAGAATGGTACCAAAACACCCTCCAACAGCAACTTCTTCCAACAATCCAACAACAGTTTGGTGAAGAACAATGCATTTTCCAGCACGATGGAGCACCGTGGAATAAGGCAAAAGTGATAACTAAGTGGCTCGGGGACCAAAACTTTGACATTTTGGGTCCATGGCCTGGAAACTCCCCAGATCTTAATCCCATTGAGAACTTGTGGTCAATCCTCAAGAGGCGGGTGGACAAACAAAAACCCACTATTTCTGACAAACTCCAAGAAGTGATTATGAAAGAATGGGTTGCTATCAGTCAGGAATTGGCCCAGAAGTTGATTGAGAGCATGCCCAGTCGAATTGCATAGGTCCTGAAAAAGAAGGGCCAACACTGCAAATACTGACTCTTTGCATAAATGTCATGTAATTGTCGATAAAAGCCTTTGAAATGTATGAAGTGCGTGTAATTATATTTCACTACATCACAGAAACAACTGAAACAAAGATCTAAAAGCAGTTTAGCAGCAAACTTTGTGAAAACTAATATTTGTGTCATTCTCAAAACTTTTGGCCACGACTGTACAGTCCCACGTAAATAACATCACCCACTCCGCCGCCGCCTTCAACATACCATCCCATGTAAAGAACATCACCCCCTTAATATTCAGTCCCATGTAAATAACATCACTCCCTCCCCCAGACACCTTCTACATACAGTCCCATGTAAATAAAATCGCCCCCTCCCCAGCCACCTCCAACATGAAGACCCATGTAAATAACATTACCCCTCAACATTCAGTCCCATGTAATATCACTCTTTCCCACAGCCGCCTTCAGCATATACTCCCATGTAAATAACTTCACTCTGCTCCAGCCACATCCAACATGTATTCCCATGTAAATAACATCACCCTCTCAACTTTCAATCCCATGTAAATAACATTCCTCCACCACACTGTCCTATGTAAATAACTTCCCTCCCTTCAGTCCGAGTTAAATAACTACAACTCCCAACATTGCTCTGCTTCTCACACTGAGTAATCTACCCCTTCACTTATCTCTCCTCGTGTAGCAGACCTTACCACAGCTTCTTCTCAGGACTTCTCTTCACTGCTGAGCCATCCTCTACTGCACTGGTCACATGACTGTGGCATAATCGCAGGTCCTTTTCAGCTACTGCATTTAGAACTGATCACATGACCTGTGATGTCATCACGGGTCCTTCAGATCTTGCAGGGCATTAGATTCAATTGTATTGCCGTCCTGAGGATGACAATACAGTTGGATCATTCTGGAAGGCAGTACATTCGGGGCCTGGGACAAAACATCAGGGGCCCAGGCCCCGAATGTTTTAACCTAGCAACGCCCCTGGTACTGACCCCTGATATATTTATACATAGTTATTCGATTGTCTTAGTCATCTTTTTTCTAAAGTGAATAACCCTAATTTTGATAATCTTTCTGGGTCCTGTAGTTCACCTATTCCAGTTATTACTTTAGTTGCCCTTCTCTGGACCCTCTCTAGATCAGCTATGTCTGTCTTGTTCACCTGTCCTATCACTGGTCTCTGAATTGAGTGATATCACTCCTCTCGGACACACTTTACAGTCTCTGTTGGTCTGTCCCACAGCAGCCTGGAAGAATAACTTTACAGTCTCTGTTGTTCTGTCCCACAGCAACCTGGAAGAATCACTTTACAGTCTCTGTTCACTCACATCAGCAAGAAAACCACACTCCAGCCAGGAAGACATACACCAGACTCAGCCCAGGAACTTGAAAGTCCTCCTACATCCTCTGGAACAAACAACTTCATTTCTTTCTTACTCAACAACACAGTGGCCTCTTCTGGCTGGAGGAAGGCATCACAGTCTGTGTGGAACCTACCTCTAGCAATATAGCGCAATGTAAATTGGTGTTTCTAGGGGCTGACCCTTACATGCCTCCTCACTTAAAGGTGTCCGTCCTCTGCCTTTCTATGTAGTCCATGAGAAAGGAATGGTTAATATAACTTCTAAACGGCAGTACAACATTGTCCATGATACATACAGGTGGACCAAATGAACTAATCGGCAGCATACCTGTTTGGTGGAACCCCTGCTGGATCTCCGGAGGTCTTGACTATCTGGTAAGACCTGACTCTCCCCACTGGGAGCTGCCAACCTGGAGTCTTCCACTACAATAGGAGATTTGGATGTGGTCGAGGGTTCCTCCTCACTGCAAGCCGCTACTGGTTCTGTGGCAGGAGCTTCTTCACCTGCAGCCTAGGAACTTTCCTCAGTGTTAGGAACGGTCTACCAGTCTTCACTATCATTTTCATCGGGGATAATAAGTTCTGAGGACGGGACAGAAGGAGGTGTCCTCTGAGCAGGTGTGGGATCTTCAGAACGGCATGGCCATAGCATATTCCTATGTAGAGTCCTTGAGGCAAACTCCTCATTTTCAACCCGTACTTCGTAGACTGGACCATTGGGGTACACTCTCTTGATCACTTTGTATGGCTGTACTTCCCAATGCTCGCTCAACTTGCCTCTGGGACGTTTCTCTCGCACCATTACCCATCCCCAGGCTGCAACGGAACCTCCTGGATTGGAGGACGGTCAGTATGTGTTCTCTCTTCCAACTGCTGACCTGCTAACTGGCAGATGGTCTGGAGCCGCTGACGGTGCTCTTTCATCCATAAAGTGGTCGATCGTTCTATTAGGTCCTCTGGTTGTTCTAGGTTAAAATCAACGATTTCCCAACCAACTCTTCCGAACAGTAATATGTATGGGGTGTAACCGGTGGTGGTGTGGACCCGATTATTGTAGACTCAGACCAATTCAGGCAGGTAGTCAGGCCCAGGGCCGTCTTTAACAAGGGGCAAAAGGGGCAGCTGCCCCGGGCCCAGTTGCTCCTGGGGGGCCCAAGGCAGCTACCTCTTGAGCCCTGCTAGCCACTGCTCCGGGTGTCAGGCTGTCAGCTACACAGGGGGTGCTGCCATGCCATGCCTGCCGGCACTCCAGGCAGCGTACTGTGAGAGCTGTCATTCTCTAGGACCTTAGATGACATCATCACCATGTGACCAGTAACCTAGCAATATTACTGTTCACATGGCTATGTGGTCATCAAGGTCCTTTCTACCAGGAGTGTTGCTGTAGAAGTTTTTAACTGTGGAGCTTTTTTTGTGAAGATCACATCAGAAAAAGGTGACAGGGGCTGTTATGCTAATATACTGTAAACTACTGTATAGTGGGGTGCTGTATAGTGTGAGGGCCTGTATACTGTGGGGGGCTGTATACTGTGGGGGCCTGTATACTGTGGGGGGCTGTATACTGTGGGGGGCTGTATACTGTGGGGGGCTGTATATTGTGGAGTGCTATACTGCTGTACTGTATAGTGTGGGGGGCTGTATACTGTATACTGTGGGTTCTGTATATTGTGGAGTGCTATACTGCTGTACTGTATACTGTGGGGGGCTGTATACTGTATACTGCGGGTGCTGTATATTGTGGAGGGCTATACTGCAGTACTGTATACTGTGGGGGGCTGTATACTGTGGGTGCTGTATATTGTGGAGTGCTATACTGCTGTACTGTATAGTGTGGGGGGCTGTATCGTGTATAGTTTGGGGTGCTGTATACGGTGAGGTGCTATACTGCTCTACTGTATACTGTGAGGTATTGTATACTGTGGGCTGCTATACTGCTCTACTATATACTGTGGGGTACTGTATAGTGTGGGGTGCTATACTGCATACTGTGTGGTGCTATATACTGTGGGCTGCTATACTGCTCTACTATATACTGTGGGGTACTGTATAGTGTGGGATGCTATACTGCATACTGTGTGGTGCTGTATACTATAGGGTGCTATACTGCATACCCAGGGTTGCTGTATACTATAGGGTGCTATACTGCATACTGTGGGGTGCTGGGGTGCACTGTAATGCTAGGGTGAGCCGAGCCCTGGCCTCCTTCCTGCAGAGCGGTGCCCACTTCTAGCCTCCCAGCTGCCAGCTGCCCAGAGCACTGATCCTGAGCCGCTGGAGTCTTCAGAACTGGAAGTATTTACAGTCATTCATTGTACTCTACCAGATGTGTGGATTTTTTGTGTGTGTGTTGTGGTGGAGGGCGTGATTGCCTGCTAAGGTGTGGGAAGGCGGGATCCAGGGGGCCTAGGTAAATTTTTGCCCAGGGTCCAATCAATATTAAAGACGGCCCTGGTCAGGCCAGTGTGTCTTCTTATCTTCCTCTAGTGCCCGGCTAAGCAGTGTCCGGTTAAAGCGCTTAGAGGCACCATTTCCTTGAGGATGATATAAGGTTGTCCTGGATTTTTCAATGCCATACAGTCGGTGTAGCTCCTCCATCACTTTCCTTTGAAAACACGCTCCTTGATCTGAGTGAATCCGCTTCGGACACCCGTAGACCCAGATGAAATCTTGACTCAGCCGTCCAGTCCCGAGTTGGGATGACTACTGCAAATATGGAGAAGTGGTCAATCATGACCAGTCAGTACTGTAGTCCTCTGGCTGATTGTCCCACAAGGAGATAATCTATCATTAATACTTCCAGCAGTTCTTTGGTCTGTATGGCCTGTAGGGGTGCCCTCTGTTCTGTGCTTTTAGTGAGTTTGCACACTCAACACTGTTAGCAAACTTCCTCAACCGTGGCATCCAGTCGCGGACAATATACAGCCACTCGTAGGTCTTGACTGGCCCGAAGTGAGCTCCAAATTAATGAGCCTCTTTGACTATCTCACGTGTCGCGCTTCTGGGAGTTACTACCTGCCACCTTGCCTCTAGATCAGCAGGCTGCTGCCACTTGAGGTACAAAACAGCTCTGTGAACTTGCAATCTGTCCTATTGATGTAGAATGGACTTCATCTCGGCGTCAAGGTCAGTCCTTTCTTCTCTGTTGGGTTTCCTTCGTTGGGTTACCCAGCCTTTCACTGTCACAGTCCAACGTCGTCATCTTGTATTCGGCCCCATTCTTCATTAGTTCTCCCTAATGTCTTGGGTAGAGCATGGGCCTCCCCACTTGTCTGTGCCGCGACTGCTGAAGGTGCGAACTTGCGGAAGTCTGGAGTTTAATCCTCTTCTTTTTGTTCAACGAGATCTACCCGAGTTTCGAAAGTGACCCTCGACAGACCATCGGCATTAGTGTTCTCTGCAGCAGAGCGGTAGCGAATTGAGAAATCATACTTTGCAAGGCGAGCTGCCCTACGTTGCTCCAGGGCTCCTAGCTTGGCAGTGTCCAGATGGGCCAGGGGGTTGTTGTCAGGCCGTGCAAAGATCTTAGCCCCTGTCAGATATCCTGCAATTTTCTCAGTCATGGCCCACACCAGGGCAAGGAGTTTTAGTCGAAAGGAACTGTAGTTGTGGGGGTTTCGCTCTGTATTCCGCAGGGACCTACTGGCATAGGCGATAACTCTTTTGTGTCCATCTTGTACCTGCGACAGGACTGCCCCGAGTCCGTAGAGACTTCCATCAGTAGATAAGAGGAACGGTTTGTCGAAGTTGGCATAAGCCAAGATGGGGACCGATGTCAGGGCTTCTTTCAGGGCCTGGAAGGCCTCCTCTTGCTTCTGTCCTCAGGGGACACTTTGCCCCTTGGGTCTCCCAGTCATTCCTCTCAACAACTCATTTAGAGGACCCACTATCTTTGCATAGTCTTTGATGAACCGCCGGTAGTATCCGGTCAGTCCAAGGAAGGCCTTCAACTCCGGCAGCGTTCTGGGCACTAGCCATTTTCGTATTGCAGCCACTTTGTCTTGGGACAGCAGCACTCCATCTTGGGACGCCCTATGGCCCAAGTACTCGATCCCCCTCTTGAAGAGATGACACTTGTTTGGCTTTACCTTCAGGCCATGGGATCACAGTCACTCGAGCACCTGCCCTAGTCGACTCAGGTGTTCTTAAAAAGTAGCAGAGTACACAATGATATCGTCCAGGTATATCAGAGTGGCTTCAAAATTCAGGTCTCCCAGGCATCTCTCCATCAGCCGCTGGAAGGTGCCCGGGGCATTAGACAGCCCGAATGGCATCCTGTTGAATTCAAATAGTCCCATGGGGAGTATGAGTGCTGTCTTCGCCCTGTCCTGCTCTGCCACCGGTACCTGCCAGTACCCGCTTGCTAGATCCAGGGTGGAGAAGTATGTTGCCTGTCCTAGAGCCGTCAGAGACTCCTCGATGCGAGTCAGAGGGTATGAGTCTCGCGCGGTGCACGCATTCAACCGCCGGTAATCCACACAAAATCGAATAGTGTCGTCCTTCTTCATGACAAGCACCACTGGGGCTGCCAAAGGGTTCTGGCTACCCTGCACCACTCTGGAATCTATCATCTGTTTCAACAATGTCTTCACCTCCTGGTACAACTTGGGCGGAATCAGCCGATATCTCCCCCAAATTGGAGGAGTGTCCCCCTTCGGTATCTCATGCATGATAGCATCTGTGCAGCCAAAGTCATCGGCGGGCAAACGCAGTCTGATTCTCCCACAGCATGGTTTCAACTGCTCGCAAGCGGTCCGAACTGAGAGCCTTCACATCTATCTCCATTTGGTCCAAGATGGTTCTCCCATTCCATTCTGGGGTCGGCGCCTGTTCTGCGCTGGCAGTAACTGCTAGGGTCCAAACAGCCTCACTTACTGGAGCTAGTCACTTCTCTCCGACTCAGCACTTCTCACCGATGTACGTACACACGAGCCAGTTCCACTCCTGGGGTCAAGGAGACTTCTAGATGTCCCAGATTTAAAGCTCTTATGGGTACTTGTCCATTCTGGACCACTGCCAGTGTCCGGGCCACCAGGGCATCCTGGCATAGATCCCCTAGGTCTACTGGTTCAATAATCACCTACATACCTTCAAGTTTGCGGAAGATTCCCACGGGCAGTGTGAGTACAGTCTCCAGACCAGGAGGGAGGGTGAGGCTAGCCCTTCCCGGCACTTGGATAGTTCCCACAGACTGATGTTCTGGGACACTCTTCTGTCTTACAGAATCGGATCAACCATTGAAATGCTTTCTGGGTGGGTTTGTGCGGAGTGGCTTGCTTCCAATATACTGGGCCCCGTTTAGTGAACATGATCTGGTCCAATTCTCGCAGAATATTCATGCTCATTATCACCGGTACATCCTCTTTGAACGTCTCGGGGACCAGCAGCATACCTTTTCTCCCCACTTTCTGCCCACATAGCCGTACATTCATCCACACGACTCCCGTGACAGGGATCTGCTGTTGATTAGCCACTGTAACCCGGACCAATCTCTCTCGCTCTTGGCCAGCGCTTGAAAGTAACGGTTGAAGTATGACTCAGGCATAGTCATCACTGTTATCAATTGACTTACCTTTCTGTATACAGGTGAAACTCAAAAAATTAGATTATCGTGCAAAGTTCATTTATTTCAGTAATGCAACTTAAAAGGTGAAACTAACATATGAGATAGACTCATTACATGCAAAGCGAGATATTTCAAGCCTTTATTTGTTATAATTTGGATGATTATGGCTTACAGCTTATGAAACCCCAAAGTATCAATTTTGAGGTCCCCTTTGCTTGTGGGGTATGGATTAATTAGCTGACTAGAGTGTGACACTGAGCCTAGAATATTGAACCTTTTCACAAAATTCTAATTTTAAGCTGCATTAATGCAATTCCTTTTAACTTGCATTACTGAAATAAATGGACATTTGCACGATATTCAAATTTTTCGAGTTTCACCTGTAATTGTATTATGCAATTTTTATTGCTATGACATCATGGTTATTCACTGTTATCAGTTTACTTTGATCATGTTACACAATCTGACTTCCTGAATCATGTCCGTGTAGTATATTTAATCTAATTTGTGATTTTGGATATTTTTGGACTTACACTTGCACCGTATTGTATTTTTGCTGTTGTTTGGGGGAGGTCTCCCTTATTTTGGGTACCCCGGTATATCTTTTTTCCCTTTGTGAAAAGTGTTTTTAAGTGACCCAATAAAGTTGTTATTTTTAAAGGAGTGCATCCATTATATTGCCTGTTTTTCTTTTTTTCTTTGGTACCATTGTAGTGTCTTTTGACATGCTGGATGGCACCCATTTATGGATTAGGTGGTGCCCGCCCCATTTCAATGATAATGCCACCCTCTGGATAGGTCATCAGTATCTGATATGCGAGGTCCAAGACCTGGGACTCCCGCCAAACAGCGCCATACACTGTATAGTGGCCATGCTTGGTATCACAGCTCAGTCCCATTCAATTCACAAAGGACTGAAGACAGAACCATTTGGACATGACAGGTTCCTGCTGCAGCAAGCTCTCTCCCACCCAAAAATGAATGCTACCTGTGGTCTTTCAGATGGAAGGTGCCCTGGTTATTTTGCACCCTTTATATTGTGACATGGGACAGAACAGGAACTTGAGGATATCACTAACAGTGTTTCTGGTCCTTTGAGAATATTTAAAGGGGTTGTCCAAGTTATTATTATTGATGACCTATCCTCAGAATAGGTCATCAATGTCTGATCGGTGGGGATCCAACGCCCGGCACCCCTGCTGATCAGCTGGTTGAAGAGAAGACGCGCGCTGTGCCAGCGCAACCTTTTCTTTATTGTGTACCTGCTCGCCATCGCAACAGCAGCTGTGAGCAGTATAATTACAAGCCTCCCATTCACTTCTATGGGACGGCTCGCTCCTATTCAAGTGAATACTACAGAGCCGCCCCATAGAAGTGAATGGGACGGCTTCTTGTAATTACACCTGGTCACCGCTGCTGTTGCGATAGCGAGCAGGTACACAATAAAGAAAAGGTTGCGCTGGCACAGCGTGCGTCTTCTCTTCAACCAGCTGATCTGCGAGGGTGCTGGGTGTCAGACCCCCACTGGTCTGATATTGGTGGCCTATCCTGAGAATAGGTCTTCAATATTAATAACTTGGACAACCCCTTTAAGTAACGTCCTATTTAAAGTGCCCCCAGAAGTAGAGCTACATTTCAGATTAGGATGTCAATTTCCTAATATACATAGTAAGGAACAGGGGCGGGCTGGGAACTTAAAGTGGCCCTGGAAAAAATACTAAAAGTGGCCCCATTTTGTAATTGGGTCCAAATTGATGGAAGGCAGGGCCAGCAATACCATATTGTGGCACATTATAGCACCCCAACAGAGCCAAATACCACAGTGCATCACAAAATACTCCCCCAGCAGCACAAATTGTATCCCTAAAAACTTCCATTGGCCGGCCATGAGGAGGGCCCAGGCGGCCCCCTGGGCTTTGGCCCACCGGGAAATTTCCCTGTAAGGTCTGTGGCCAATCCGCCCTTGGTAAGGAAGCAGAATGCTTAGGGCTCTTTCACACTTGCGTTCTTTTCTTCCGGCATAGAGTTCCGTCGTCGGGGCTCTATGTCGGAAGAATCCTGATCAGTTTTATCCTAATGCATTCTGAATGGAGAGAAATCCGTTCAGGATGTCTTCAGTTCCGGACCGGAACGTTTTTTGGCCGGAGAAAATACCGCAGCATGCTGCGCTTTTTGCTCCGGCCAAAAATCCTGAACACTTGCCGCAAGGCTGGATCCGGAATTAATGCCCATTGAAAGGCATTGATCCGGATCCGGCCTTAAGCTAAACGTCGTTTCGGCGCATTGCCGGATCCGACGTTTAGCTTTTTCTGAATGGTTACCATGGCTGCCAGGACGCTAAAGTCCTGGCAGCCATGGTAAAGTGTAGTGGGGAGCGGGGGAGCAGTATACTTATCGTCCGTGCGGCTCCCCGGGCGCTCCAGAGTGACGTCAGGGCGCCCCACGCTCATGGATGACGTGATCGCATGGACACGTCATCCATGCGCATGGGGCGCTCTAACGTCATTCTGGAGCGCCCCGGGAGCCGCACGGACTGTAAGTATACTGCTCCCCCGCTCCCCACTACTACTACTACGGCAACCAGGACTTTAATAGCGTCCTGGGTGCCATAGTAACACTGAACGCATTTTGAAGACGGATCCGTCTTCAAATGCTTTCAGTTCACTTGCGTTTTTCCGGATCCGGCGTGTAATTCCGGCAAATGGAGTACACGCCGGATCCGGACAAAGCAAGTGTGAAAGAGCCCTTAGTTGGTTTTACTACTAATATAAATTTCCACATAACAACCAGTAGGTGTCAGTGTACACTAAACTTTTCTCATACCCAGCAAAGGCCTGAAGACAGAGCCAAGTAGCATGCAGAATGGACTTCCATATCTTAAAGCAGCCATACACATTTAGAGGTCAGCCTGACTCCTTTATTGAGGAGTCAGGCTAAATTGAGCTGAATATACTCTAGTGCTGGGTTTCTCAACTCAAGTCTTCAGGACCCGCCTACCAGTCAGGATTTGAGAATATGCCACAGAATGAATGTCTGTGGTAAGTCCTGATGCATAGACAGTAATTATATCACCTGCTCAATACTAAGAAATCCTGAAAACATGACTGGCAGGTGGGTCCTGAGGACTGGAGTTGAGGAACCCTGCTCTAGAGCCAGTATATAATGCTCCCCCTCTAGTGCCAGTAGGGGCGTAGCTATAGAGGAAGCAGCTGCTACGGGGCCCGAACTGAGAACAGGCCCACCCAGGACTAGGGCTAAAAGATTTGATTGTCAAGGCTGCCTTAAAAGGGGTTATCCAATACTATAAAAATGTCCCTCATATGGCGGGCCGCTCGCACTGATTCTAGGCTCCCCGCTCCCTGTGCCACTCCTGGTCCCCGTACTGCCGCTTCTCCCCGTGCGCAGATGAAAACATCCGGTGTCGGGTGAGCAGCCAATGGCAGGTGGGGACGGGGACGAGCCTCTCTGGTATCGCACTACTGGGGGCACTAAAGAAAGAGGTGAAAGGTGGGAGCATTATAGATCTGCCTCTACAGAGGGGGGTATTATATATTTACCTGCAATATGGGAGAAGCATTATATATACAGTACAGACCAAAAGTTTGGACACACCTTCTCATTCAAAGAGTTTTCTTTATTTTCATGACTATGAAGGCATCAAAACTATGAATTAACACATGTGGAATTATATACATAGCAAACAAGTGTGAAACAACTGAAAATATGTCATATTCTAGGTTCTTCAAAGTAGCCACCTTTTGCTTTGATTACTGCTTTGCACACTCTTGGCATTCTCTTGATGAGTTTCAAGAGGTAGTCCCCTGAAATGGTCTTCCAACAGTCTTGAAGGAGTTCCCAGAGATGCTTAGCACTTGTTGGCCCTTTTGCCTTCACTCTGCAGTCCAGCTCACCCCAAACCATCTCGATTGGGTTCAGGTCTGGTGACTGTGGTGGCCAGGTCATCTGGCGCAGCACCCCATCACTCTCCTTCATGGTCAAATAGCCCTTACTTTCAAAGTTTTCCCAATTTTTCGGCTGACTGACTGACCTTCATTTCCTAAAGTAATGATGGCCACTCGTTTTTCTTTACTTAGCTGCTTTTTTCTTGCCATAATACAAATTCTAACAGTCTATTCAGTAGGACTATCTGCTGTGTATCCACCTGACTTCTCCTCAACGCCACTGATGGTCCCAACCCCATTTATAAGGCAAGAAATCCCACTTATTAAACCTGACAGGGCACACCTGTGAAGTGAAAACCATTTCAGGGGACTACCTCTTGAAGCTCATCAAGAGAATGCCAAGAGTGTGCAAAGCAGTATTTAAAGCAAAAGGTGGCAACTTTGAAGAACCTAGAATATAACATACTTTCAGTTGTTTCACACTTGTTTGTTATGTATATAATTCCACATGTGTTTATTCATAGTTTTGATGCCTTCAGTGTGAATCTACAATTTTCATAGTCATGAAAATAAAGAAAACTCTTTGAATGAGAAGGTGTGTCCAAACTTTTGGTCTGTACTGTCTATATATACTTGGGGGAAGCAAAGAACTCAAATCTGTGGAGATGTCATCTGTAAGTCACTGGATTTGCCCTTGACTACTTCTTTTCAAATGTGTTTTAATCTCTTTATTAGGGCTTGGCCACATGGTTTCCTGATGCAGTTTTGGTAGCAAAACCAGGAGTGAATTAAAAGAAGAGGAGAATTCGTATCTGTTCTTTATTTCCTTTTATGATTCACTCCTGATTTTGGCTTCCAAAACTGCATCAGGGAACCTGACTGTGTGGCTGTATCCTTAGCAAGTAGCGTCATTTTAAAGGGACACTGACAGGCCTAATAAGCATATTTAGGTATATATATGACAGTACAGGTCTTATAAAGTGTATTAGAATCATCTAAGTATCCCCCCTGTCCACCTTATAAATACAGTAAAATGAAGTTTTATAACCTGCTTGAATCGTCTTCAATCTGCCCAAGGGGCGGCGTTTCATCTCCACTTGCGCCCAGCCAGCCTCGCCACAACTGCCGTTTTGAAGCGCCGCCCAGCTCATCAATATTCACTTCGCTGGGCGGCTACTACTGTCCCCGACGCAAGATCCGGCGCATGCCCAATACAATCCAATGGGCATCAGCCTCCGGCTCATCTTCAGCGCATGCGCCCGGCACCCTCACTGGCCGGGATCACATCGCGCCTGCGCACAGTCTGCATCTCAGAGGCCGATGCAGCCTCTGCTTTATGTGCATGCGCCGGGCACAGTTCAGAGCAGCGCTTCAGAGTAGCCGCCCAGCGAAGTGAATATTGATGAGCTGGGCGGCGCTTCAAACGGCAGTTGGGGCGAGGCTGGCTGGGCGCAAGTGGAGATCAAACGCCGCCCCTTGGGCAGATTGAAGACGATTCAAGCAGGTTATAAAACTTCAGTTTGGGGGGAAGGGGGGGGGCTCAATTTGACTGCTCCGCCTAGGGCACGGAAATACCTCGTCCTGGCCCTAGTGATACTATATACAGTGACATGACATACAGTATATACGTGTAGGAAACAGATGGAGTGGATCCTGGCCTGGTCGAAGGGAGCGATCTTGACTAGCCACAGGAGTTAGGGTTGCATGGGAGGAGGGGGATGCAAAGAAGTTGCTGGGGGGGCTGTTCAAAAATTGACTGTGGCTCCCACTTATTTCTAGCCACTTTGCCAGTATATAATGCTACTGGTCCACTAGGATGGCCTCTCGCTTCACCCCATAAAGCTGTACATTCCAGGCCATGCCCCCAGCTCCACTGAGCTAGGCCCTGACTCTGCTAGGCTGCGGCCACATCTGTAGTGCCAGTATGCATAATGCTTCCAGTCACCCCCCCCCACCCCCAAAATGTTGTACCATTCCAGAATATAATGCCCATCCATCTCCCCTTGTACCGCCAGTATATAATGCTCCTTCACCCCCCACCCCATTCCCCCTGCAGTGCTAGTATATAATGTTCCGGTTTGCCCCCTGTAGTGCCAGTATATTACGCTCCTCCTTCCCCCTGTAGTGCCAGTATGTAATACTCCCCTTGTAGTGCCTGTATATAATGCTTCCCCTGTAGTGCCTCCTGTTGTGCCAATATATATAATGCCCTCCCCATAGTGCCAGTAAATAATGCCCCTCTGCCCCCCCCCCCTCTGTAGTGCCAGTATATAATGCCTCCTGTAGTCCCAGGTATATATAATGCTCCATCCCCCCACCCCCTGTAGTGCCCCCAGTAGTGCCAATGTTAAAAAAAAAAAAAACACTCACATCACTCCAGTTTCCTGCGCCATCCACGATGTCGCGAGTTGCCTAGCAGCCTGAGGCCTATGAGGCTGAATGATGGGGATGGGAGCCAGAGTCTGCACTCATCTCACCTCATGACAGGTGCAGCCCTGAGCATATGGAAGAACATGGGAAACACATTTAAAGATTTAAGGTGTACGGTACACTATTTAACCAAATGTATGTGAACCCTCCTCCTAATTACTGAGTTCTGCAGCCACAGCCATGTAATCCCCATAGACAAACATTTATTGTAATACTCGTACTGAAGACTTAATGAGGAGGGCACTGATGGGGGCAGAATATTTCATTAAAACCTGTGGCTATTACATCACATTGTCATCCCCAGTGTATAAATGGTTAACCTCCAGCAATGCTTTCCTTGAAGCACTGACGTCCTGGGTTCTAATCTGACCAGGGCAGCGGCTACACAGTGTTTGTATGGAGATTATATGCTTCGTTTGGGAATCTATGGATTGCTGATAGCCATGTTGTTAGACGGAGGTGGCCCAGATACAGGGGTGAACTGGGAACATAAAGTGGCCCCAAGTTGTTTTGATAGGTCCAAATTGACAGAACGAAGGGCAGCACATGTAGGCAGGGCCAACTGAAGTATGCGTGGCCAGCAATATCTTAGTACAGCACAAAATCCTGCCCCAGCAGAACCAAATACCACAGAGCAGCACATAGTAGTCAGTCCTCCCTTCAGTAGTTACCGCAGGGCCATCGTGGTGACAGTAAACATGCAATAAGTAAAAATAAATGTTTATGGAAAAAATAAAAGATAATGAATCAAAGAAAGGATAAAATATAAATAAAAAATATATCAAACTTTATATATACACATATATATATATATATATATATATATATATATATATATACAGGACAGACCAAAAGTTTGGACACACCTTCTCATTCAAAGAGTTTTCTTTATTTTCATGACTATGAAGGCATCAAAACTATGAATTACCGTAACACATGTGGAATTATATACATAACAAACAAGTGTGAAACAACTGAAAATATGTCATATTCTAGGTTCTTCAAAGTAGCCACCTTTTGCTTTGATTACTGCTTTGCACACTCTTGGCATTCTCTTGATGAGCTTCAAGAGGTAGTCCCCTGAAATGGTCTTCCAACAGTCTTGAAGGAGTTCCCAGAGATGCTTAGCACTTGTTGGCCCTTTTGCCTTCACTCTGCGGTCCAGCTCACCCCAAACCATCTCGATTAGGTTCAGGTCCGGTGACTGTGGAGGCCAGGTCATCTGGGCAGCACCCCATCACTCTCCTTCATGGTCAAATAGCCCTTACTTTCAAAGTTTTCCCAATTTTTCGGCTGACTGACTGACCTTCATTTCTTAAAGTAATGATGGCCACTCGTTTTTCTTTACTTAGGTGCTTTTTTCTTGCCATAATACAAATTCTAACAGTCTATTCAGTAGGACTATCAGCTGTGTATCCACCTGACTTCTCCTCAATGCAACTGATGGTCCCAACCCCATTTATAAGGCAAGAAATCCCACTTATTAAACCTGACAGGGCACACCTGTGAAGCTCATCAAGAGAATGCCAAGAGTATGCAAAGCAGTAATCAAAGCAAAAGGTGGCTACTTTGAAGAACCTAGAATATTACATATTTTCAGTTGTTTCACACTTGTTTGTTATGTATATAATTCCACATGTGTTAATTCATAGTTTTGATGCCTTCATAGTCATGAAAATAAAGAAAACTCTTTGAATGAGGTGTGTCCAAACTTTTGGTCTGTACTGTATATATATATATATATATATATATATATATATATATATATAATTATATAAACCTGAGTGTATGTGTGTGTGTGTGTATGTCCACTAAAGGAATCCGCACCGTCGCATTTACAATCACGAAATTTGGCACACAGGTACATCAGGTGTCCGGGAAGGTTTTAGACCAGGTCTCGGCTCTCTAGGACGTACCTTTCCTGAGATATTCCCAAAAAAATGCATTAGCCAATAGAAGCTTGGTCACATGACCATTATCAGCCAATAGAAGCTCGCAGTTCCTCCAGCCTCCATATACACAGTTTTACTCCAGGTTTCCATAACAACCCAGCCATTTATCTTCACTGCTGTAGGAGAGCTTTAAAGGAAATCTGTCACCAGGATAATCGCTATTGAAGTAAAGCCATGGCCTAATAACACTTAGTACCTTATTTCAAGATGTGCCTTTGTTCCAGCAATAGATGTTTTTATCCGCTGAAAATCCAGTTTATTTGGTATGTAAATGCAGTGACCAGGAACGGGTACTCTGACGCTACTTATGCAGTGGGCCGGGATATGGGTGGAAAATAGTCTGTATTTGTTTGTGACGCCAATCGCAGCGTGCGCCGGGTACTACCCCAGGGCCCTTCCAAGGTGTTATAACACACGTCCCAGATTAGGAATGCCAGAGTGGTGTAATGGCCGATAATGAATCTATAGGGTGGGGATAATTGTGTCAACGGTGTCTCCTACCTGGGTACGGCTGGACTCTTGGCTCCTGGCTCACTTGCAATAAATTTGAGTGTAGTGATAGTAGGAGTAATAGAGGAATTTTGCAGCAGAAATGATGTCCAGACCTTTAGATGAAGTTCAAACGTTTCTTTACTGAAGATAACTTGTATCCAAGCAGTATACAGCTTTGGTCTCTGGTCCCAGCAGGTTTTAACAATGATTGGCAGGAAATAAATGCTTCTGCTTTAAATGTGGGGAGCTTGCAGGATAAGTCATCTCCTTGGTAGCTCTGTAATTGTGGCAGGAATTAATCTTCTGCACTTTTCTGTAACTTCTGCTTTGTGGGGACAGACTAGCTGAGGAGGAATGGCTTCTCCTAGGTCTCTGGACTTATCTCTCAGATGGTTTCTCAGGGGATGCTTTCTTCCTGGAACGCTGGAGGTTGTCTGTGGTTTCTGCTTCTCTTCATCCAGCTGAGACTGAAGGTACTCAGGCTGGGAATATGATCAAGTCTCAGCCGAGACAAGATCCTTGCTGTCTTCCCTGTGCAGGGGATCTCCTTACACACACACTGACCCTACCCCTAGCAGGGGGTGGGCTACACTAACTCTAACTTCCTTCTCCACCCATGCTGCAGGATGTGGGAAAAGTCCACACCTCCACAGAGGGGGAGTTAAGCTGGAATAATCCATTCCAGCCTAGATATACTAAACTGTAACTAGTACCTGGCCAATGCGTTTGTGGCGAAACCAACCTCGCCACTGGGTTTTGGAGGGGCCTGAGTACTAGCCTCTTGCCCCAGGATTATGGGCCCTCTCATCAGCCAGGCCTCATTTGTTCACAAAGGACTTGGACTAACTTGAACCCTGGTCTAATTCGTGCCATTTTGGGATGTTAAATGTCTATGTGTATTGAAAAGGGTGGGACATTGTATACGTTGAGTAGGGAGGTCTGTTCCATTGTCTCTCTGTGTGTATTGGCGATGTCCTTTGTCCTGAGAGATAATTGAATTACTTCTCTGTTGTCTCCAGGACAGAGGATATTGTGTATTCGTCTGCCTGTGATGATTGCATCAACCCAGTGTGAGGTAATTCTATCACGGACAGAGGGGAGGATTTTGTGTGGGAGTGTCTGAGTGTATTGTACGTGGTTATTGGCTGTTTTTACAAAACCCTGGGGTGGTAACTTTGTTGGAAGATGTGTATAAAATGCTTGTGTGTTAAAATAAAGAGAGTTCCTGTTTTATACCTTCATGAAGTCTTGGCTCATGTTTGGGGGATGGAATAACTACACTCTTGGGGATTGCTATATCACAATACTCCCCTGAGTATAAGCTCTTGTAAGAGCTTGCTCCTGGTTCCTGTCTCTGGATTTAGGAGAGGGTCACCCACTGGAAGCTAAAGCCCAGTCTTGGGTCCAGCGTGGGTGGAGGACGGTGAGACCCCAACCAAGCTGCGGCGGTTCGTGGGGTCTGCAGTGCGTACGGTGTCAAGTGGAGTGCTTGGAGTCCTCTGGAAGCACTAGGAGCATATATCGACGGAGGTACCCGGTCGGGGTGCTAGGCGTTCCGTTACATTGGTGGCAAGCAGTGGGATGGCGTCCTAGTGTGAGGAGAAGCAGCTCGGAGACACCGTTCGTGGAGTATATTGAGGGCAACGCTAGTATCCGTACAGCGCCCCTAGCTACAGCAATATGGATGCCGTTGGTTCCTGCACAGCATTCCATGAGGAAGATCACCCGGATTACAGGGATGCAGAGCGGAAAGGCGTAGGACACCAGGCCCTGGAGGACGTGCAGCGTCGGAGGGGTGAGAGTCTTCCCAGTGAGGAGCAGAGATTGCGAATGCGATTGGCGCTGCGACTACCTCTACTGGGAAAGCAACCATTGACGGAGTGGGTGTCAGATCTTGAGACACTGGTATGGCAGGAAACCTGGCTGGATGACGCTTACCAAGCACTATGGTGGGACACAGTACGACAGTCTCCATGGATGGAGGAGTACGCCAAGCCCGAAGGTGAGGAATATAATTGCCCTGGGTTATTGTGGGAGTCTTTTGAAGACATTGACTTTGGGAGCACAGAAGAGTCTAGATTTTGGGACATTACTTACTACAGGTGGGACTTGCACAATTGGCCTACAACTAGTGGGGTGAGGGCAGATCTGACCTTTCTGGTCCAAAGGGAGTGGGAGCTGGAGCAAGATTATCAACAGTTGTTTCGCTCCATTCAAGCCCAGTGCAAGATACAAGACAGTTGGATACCAGGCCCAGACCTGCAGCCCTACCCCTGGCAAGTCACAGCTGAGGTATCCCCTACTTCCTCACCAACTGTGGAAGTAGGGGACTTCATAGACTGGTACTGGGAGGAACCCCAGTCGGCAGGTGGAGATGGGACAGTAGTCACTCCACCGTCCCAACAGGGTGGCTGGGCAGGCGGCCCAGATCCCCAACTGCCACTGGGAGTACAGGAAGAGGAGATTGTTGGTCCCTCATCTCTGCAACAACCAGAATCACTGGTAGTGGAGACAGCCGGTCTCACTACCCAGCGGCAGTATACTCTACAGGGAGAGGAGACAGTTGGTCTCTCTCCCCAGCGGCAGATGGGGTATCCAGAGAAGGGGGTAAGTGATAGCCCCCCTCCACAGCTCTCTCCCAGCCCAATACTGAGTGTAGTGGGTAAGGCTTTAAACCCCACTGACCCCTCTCCAGCAGAAGAGCTGGCATCAGAACAGAGTGCCGCTGGCCTCTGCCCTAACCATTCATTTACTACCCAGCAGGAGTTGGCACCATGCACCCCAGCTGAAGCGCTGGCATCAGGGCAGAGCGCCGCTGGCCTCTGCCCTCCCCTATCCTCTTCTCCAGAGCCGGACTCCCCACAGTCTACCCCAGCGGAAGAGCTGGCATCTGGGCAGAGCGCAGTCGGCCTCTGCCCTCCCCTATCCTCTTCTCCAGAGCCGGACTTCCCACAGGCTACCCCAGCGGAAGAGCTGGCATCTGGGCAGAGCGCAGTCGGCCTCTGCCCACCAAGTACCTACAGCTCCAAGCTAGAGAACCACAAGGGAGCAAGGAGTTGCAGATGCCCACTCAACAGCTGGGGACATACAAAATTAAACAGGTCCAGTATTGGGTTGTGGTTGGACTGCCAGACTAACTCAGGTACTGACCGTGAGGTCAGGTATCTGGTTAGTCTTCCCTGGGAGGGGAAGATGTGTGGCGAAACCAACCTCGCCACTGGGTTTTGGAGGGGCCTGAGTACTAGCCTCTTGCCCCAGGATTATGGGCCCTCTCATCAGCCAGGCCTCATTTGTTCACAAAGGACTTGGACTAACTTGAACCCTGGTCTAATTCGTGCCATTTTGGGATGTTAAATGTCTATGTGTATTGAAAAGGGTGGGACATTGTATACGTTGAATAGGGAGGTCTGTTCCATTGTCTCTCTGTGTGTATTGGCGATGTCCTTTGTCCTGAGAGATAATTGAATTACTTCTCTGTTGTCTCCAGGACAGAGGATATTGTGTATTCGTCTGCCTGTGATGATTGCATCAACCCAGTGTGAGGTAATTCTATCACGGACAGAGGGGAGAATTTGTGTGGGAGTGTCTGAGTGCATTGTACGTGGTTATTGGCTGTTTTTACAAAACCCTGGGGTGGTAACTTTGTTGGAAGATGTGTATAAAATGCTTGTGTGTTAAAATAAAGAGAGTTCCTGTTTTATACCTTCATGAAGTCTTGGCTCATGTTTGGGGGATGGAATAACTACACTCTTGGGGATTGCTATATCACAATACTCCACTGAGTATAAGCTCTTGTAAGAGCTTGCTCCTGGTTCCTGTCTCTGGATTTAGGAGAGGGTCACCCACTGGAAGCTGAAGCCCAGTCTTGGGTCCAGCGTGGGTGGAGGACGGTGAGACCCCAACCAAGCTGCGGCGGTTCGTGGGGTCTGCAGTGCGTACGGTGTCAAGTGGAGTGCTTGGAGTCCTCTGGAAGCACTAGGAGCATCTATCAACGGAGGTACCCGGTCGGGGTGCTAGGCGTTCCGTTACAGCGTTGCTGCCACCTGCTGGTAAACCTGGAAAATTACAAGGAACAATTGTATTTAACATGGTTTATGCACATTTAATATAAATTATATCAGATGACAATATACAGGCTCTTAGAAGATAGTAGCGGGGTAGAGGCATGTAGTAACACAACTCTGGGGTGTTACACAAATAAACCAGTAAGGTGCCCAGAGGGGCGTCACAAGCCCCCTGCCACAATGTGTCCACCCTCAAAAGACTTAAAATCCAGATAAGCCACGCCCATTATCTGGTTAGGTCACGCCCCCTCCCACCCCTGAGTCGACAGGAATTTAAAAAAATGAAGGTAAAAATCAACTTCAACTTCCGCATTTTGAGGAACGGAACGTCTTTCCCTCTATAGAACGGTCAGATCCTTGTCCATAAAACAGACAAGAATAGGACATTTTTTTTTTTAAATTGCGGGGCCACAGAAAGGACATACCGTGTGCTGTCCGCATCTTTTGTGGCCCCATTGAAGTGAATGGGTCCACATCCAAACCACACAAAATGCAGGAAAAAAATATGTTTGTGTGCATGAACCCTGTGACACCAGCATGTGCAGCGTTAGGATGGCTCCATGCTAGTGACAGCATTGCCCTGTGGTCTGTTATGTGCATCCCCGCCTGCCGTCAGCTTCTGGTGACAGTCACATCGTCCTCTGGGCATCCGCCTGCTGCCACCACTGGCACCATAGATAATGACAATCAGCCCTGCAGAACACAAGCCGCTGGGGCAAGGAGACAATATATACAATTAACGTTATAAAATCCCATCCAGGGGCACCTTCCTGCTGAGCCGCCGGATCTAATCCCATCAAGGACAATACCCAGTACAGCACCCAGCAGCTCTGCCCCCCCCCCCCCCCCCCCTCCATCATAAAATGCATACTGGATTTTGCTATAAATTCTTTTAATTAGCATTTTATTCAGTCCTGTTAATTAGAAATTGCATTTCAACAGCTTGTGGTGAAGAGAGACGTGAGAACGAATCTTTCTGGCCCTTTAAGAACGTTAGGCGTCATGAAAAGTGAAAACATGTTTGTAGTCATAACTTTCCATCCTGCCGAGTCGGCGGTTAAATGCGCATTATGTGCTGCAGCGCTGACCGGTTCTGCTAATGAGCGGATGTAAAATACACGTCAGGCTTCAGATGTAGCAGAGCCGAGTATTAGATGCATTAGAGCTCAGTGCATCAGATATTTCAGAGGGATATGAATCAGAGAAAGCAGAACTGATCCTATCTCATATAACAAAGCAGGGTTTGTCCGGGACAGTAGAGCTGACACTATCAGATGTAGTATCAGATGTATTATGGCACGGCTAACCTTATCAGATATAGCAGAGCTGTGCATATTAGATGTGAAACCGAGTAATGTGTAGCAGAGCTGAGTTTGTCACTGCAACTATTATCATTATTTATGTCACCTATATCCATCTGACCGATGCAGCCAGTTAGTGACTAGTGATTGACTGTAGTGGTCACAGGTTATACGGCAGGTTATTTCTAATGGCATGGAAAGAGACCACCTCCGGTGTCGCCGGAGCAGTGGGGGACTGAACAGGATTCTTTTTTTTATCAGCTCTACTAGTATCAATGAGAAGAGGTCCTTGTCCTCTCCTGGTCAGCACCATTCAGCGGGGGTCCGCCACATTCAATATGGAAACCTCTCTGGTTTCTGCTGCGGAAAGGCAAAATCTGCTGTGTGAACTAGCCCTCAAAGCAGAACTAAGTGCTATATTACTGCCCCCTATGGGACAGAATATGGACCTGCACAAGTGTGGAGGCATATTACCAACAGTCATGAGTTGTGCGTATACATGCAGACCTGCAGGGAGCGCAGATTCCTTCCTGGAGACTAAGGGTATGTTCAGACGTAGGATTTTACTTGCGACAAAATCCGCTGTGCTGCGGTTTCTGCTGTGGGTTTTCATGCGGATCTGCTCTAGGTTTAGCGCCATTCGCTCTGTCTGAACATACCCTAAGGCCTCTTTCACACGAACGATACGGATTGTGTCAGGATACGTTCATTAGACGTTCAGTGAAGCTCGCACCATTCCGCAGCCAAGTTCAGTCAGTTTTGTCTGCAATTGCGTTCAGTGTTTTTCCGGGTTTTTTTACGACCGGGTGCAAAACTGTTTTGATGCGTTTTTCACGCGCGTGAAAAATAACTGAAGACTTACAAACAACATCTCCTAGCAACCATCAGTGAAAAACGCATTGCGTCTGGATGCAATGCGTTTTTCACGGAAGCCCTATTCACTTCTATAGGGCCAGGGGCTGCGTGAAAAAGCAGAATATGGAACATGCTGCAACGCAACGCAGAAATGAGGGGTGAAAAAAAAAAACGCTCATGTATGCAGAAACATTTATCTCAATAGGTCCACAAAAAAAAGGAAGTTACTCCGTGTGCATTTCGTTTTCGTAATGTCCGTATTTCCGTTCCGCAAAAAAATAGAACGTGTCCTATTATTGTCCGCATTATGGACAAGGATAGGACTGTTCTATTAGGGGCCAGCTGTTACGTTCCGCAAAATACAGAATGCACACGCACGTCATCTGTAGTTTTTGCAGATCCGTTTCTTGCGGACCGCAAAATACATACATTTGTGCGCTTGAGACCTTGCGGAAACGGAATGCACCCGGAGTAACTTCCATTTTTTTGCGGACCCATTGAAATGAATGGTTCCGCATACGGTCCCCCCCCCAAAAAAAAACCAGAACGGACACGGAAAGAAAATACATTCGTGTGCATGAGCCCTATACTGCGGATTTCACCCTTTCCAATGGAGAGGGTGAAATCCACTGGATTTTCCGACGCAAAAACCCCATATACATGTGGTTTTTCATGCATTTTTGCGGCGGAAACCGTTACGGAATTTTCCGCCATATTTTCCATCAGGTGTGTCTCTGGCCCAAAGGTTCGGCCACGCGCGTTTTGGAAACCAAAACCAAGAGTGAATTCAAAAAACAGAAGATTTATCTGTCTTTTATAATCCACCGTAAACCCGACCGTGTTGGCGTACCCTTGTAAATTTCTCTTTCTGCCTCCTGCGCGTTTAACAAGGCGCATTGCCATGGAGATGGAAGGTGGGGGCAGCACAGGGGATAATGATCGCATCTAAGACACGGCTTATTTGTCATATCTATCGTAGAGAACAAACACTGCCACCTAGTGACGGCAGACGTGAACTGAAATGCCCTGTCACCTTGAGCAGGGAGGGACAGGGGCTATAGATTATAGGTTGCTCCTGTGTGTGTCATTTTTGTCGCTGTGTGATATTACGAGGTGACACAGTTGTCTGGATGATCCTGTTGTGTGACCCAGTTCTGAGTGCGAGGCAGAGGTGGAGCTGGGAGTGAGGGACGAGACGTGTTTGCTGCGCTGCACCTGAGCTGTGTTTACCTGGAAGGTATTGCAGTATAAGAGGGGGAGCGGGTGACAGGGTTGGCGCATATACATGGATGCTTCTCTTATGGGTGGGGGAGGAGGGGGCTGACATCATGTCTATATGTGGTGGTGGCTCCGTCAGTGTAGATGGGAGTGGGCGGTGGTTCTCTTGATGAGGTTTTATTACATGGCGTACTATTTGTCTGGGTTGTATTGCTGTATTGCGTATGATCGTTATATGTGCAGTCTCCAAATTCCGCCATTCCCTTTACATTTACGTATTATTACCGTACCTTTTTATATAAAAGATTACTGTGATGTATATGTGTCAGTGGGACGGGCGTTGGCACCAGAAGAACATTAACCCCTGCCACAAATTGGGTTCCACGTATCCGCAGTGCTGTACCATAGGCTTCATGTTGCAGTATATTCCTTACAACATTATCTTACATTTATTACACATATGCTACGATATTCCAATGAATTAGCCCCCGGCCCTTTAAGGAGGTGAAAAAGAAGGCTGTCGGTAATTGTGGTACCGTATAATGCAGAGCTTTGATAAATGTGGAGCATATTTTACACTCTGTGAGGGAGATTTATCCAACTGGTGTAAAGTAGAACTGGCTTAGTTGCCCATAGCAACCAATCAGATTCCTCCTTTCATTTTTGACAGCTCCTTTGGAAAATGAAAGGTGGAATCTGATTGGTTGCTGTGGGCAACTAAGCCAGTTCTACTTTACACCAGTTTGATAAATCTACCCCCTATATCTTTTTACGTACTTGCTTAAATGTTATAGAAATTATAATGTTTTTATTGTCATTTTTGACAAGTGACGTGAGCTGCAGTACCAGACACAACCTCTAGAAAAGAGTGGTGCTATTTCTGAAAATAAGAACAGACCCATATTTTGAATACAATCCTACTTGTATTCATTATCAGTACTGAATAACTAATAATTATTACATTTGGTCCCTCATACTCTATGTTGTCCCCCATGCCCCCAATCACCCGTTTTCAAAAAGTGCCAAATCCAATTCAACTCCCATATGGTCAGACAGACACCCAACTTTCCTAGACTTCTGAACAGCAGATCTACCTACTAAATCGCAGTACAGACACCGGGAACGCTGCTGTACAGGGCAAACTGCTAACAAAACTGTGATTGAAGTACTGGCGGACATATTTGTTGACGCACATCCTTTCCGGAAAAGAGAGAAAAAAATGACAATTTTAAAGAAGACGACAACTTAATGGGAAGATTTATTAAAACTGGTGTAAAGGGAAACTGGCATCTTTCAATCTTCAGAGCTCCTATAGAAAATGAAAGGTGGCATCTGATTGGTTGATATGGGCAACTAAGCCAGTTTCCCTTTACACCAGTGTTGATAAGGGTGCATTCACACGACCGTAATTCTGGGTCCGCATCAATTTTCATTTCAATGTGGCCGCAAAAGATGCGGGCAGCACACCGTGTGCTGTCCGCATCCGTTGTTCCGTTTCGCGGCCCCGCAAAGAATATAGAGCAGGTGTTATTCTTGTCTGCAATCGTGGACAAGAATAGGCATTTTCTATATACAGTTGCAAGAAAAAGTATGTGAACCCTTTGGAATGATATGGATTTCTGCACAAATTGGCCATAAAATGTGATCTTATCTTCATCTAAGTCACAACAATAGACAATCACAGTCTGCTTCAACTAATAACACACAAAAAATTAAATGTTACCATGTTTTTATTGAACACACCATGTAAACATTCACAGTGCAGGTGGAAAAAGTATGTGAACCCCTAGACTAATGACATCTCCAAGAGCTAATTGGAGTGAGGTGTCAGCAAACTGGAGTCCAATCAATGAGATGAGATTCGAGGTGTTGGTTACAGCTGTCCTGCCCTATAAAAAACACACACCAGTTCTGGGTTTGCTTTTCACAAGAAGCATTGCCTGATGTGAATGATGCCTCGCACAAAAGAGCTCTCAGAAGACCTACAATTAAGAATTGTTGACTTGCATAAAGCTGGAAAGGGTTATAAAAGTATCTCCAAAAGCCTTGCTGTTCATCAGTCCACGGTAAGACAAATTGTCTATAAATGGAGAAAGTTCAGCACTGCTGCTACTCTCCCTAGGAGTGGCCGTCCTGTAAAGATGACTGCAAGAGCGCAGCGCAGACTGCTCAATGAGGTGAAGAAGAATCCTAGAGTGTCAGCTAAAGACTTACAAAAGTCTCTGGCATATGCTAACATCCCTGTTAGCGAATCTACGATAAGTAAAACACTAAACAAGAATGGATTTCATGGGAGGATACCACAGAGGAAGCCACTGCTGTCCAAAAAAAACATTGCTGCACGTTTACAGTTTGCACAAGAGCACCTAGATTTTCCACAGCAGTACTGGCAAAATATTCTGTGGACAGATAAAACCAAAGTTGAGTTGTTTGGAAGAAACACACAACACTATGTGTGGAGAAAAAGAGGCACAGCACACCAACACCAAAACCTCACCCCAACAGTGAAGTATGGTGGTGGGGGCATCATGGTTTGGGGCTGCTTTGCTGCGTCAGGGCCTGGACGGATTGCTATCATCAAAGGAAAAATGAATTCCCAAGTTTATCAAGACATTTTGCAGGAGAACTTAAGGCCATCTGTCCACCAGCTGAAGCTCAACAGAAGATGGGTGTTGCAACAGGACAACGACCCAAAGCATAGAAGTAAATCAACAACAGAATGGCTTAAACAGAAGACAATACGCCTTCTGGAGTGGCCCAGTCAGAGTCCTGACCTGAACCCGATTGAGATGTTGTGGCATGACCTCAAGAAAGCCATTCACACCAGACATCCCAAGAATATTGCTGAACTGAAACAGTTCTGTAAAGAGGAATGGTCAAGAATTACTCCTGACCGTTGTGCACGTCTGATCTGCAACTACAGGAAACGTTTGGTTGAAGTTATTGCTGCCAAAGGAGGTTCAACCAGTTATTAAATCCAAGGGTTCACATACTTTTTCCACCTGCACTGTGAATGTTTACATGGTGTGTTCAATAAAAACATGGTAACAAATAATTCTTTGTGTGTTATTAGTTCAAGCAGACTGTGATTGTCTATTGTTGTGACTTAGATGAAGATCAGATCACATTTTATGACCAATTTGTGCAGAAATCCATATAATTCCAAAGGGTTCACATACTTTTTCTTGCAACTGTAGTGCCGGCCATGTGGTGTCCGGTATCTGTGTTTTGCGAATCCACAATTTGCGGACCGCAAAACACTTACGGTCGTGTGAATGCACTCTAAATCTCTCAAGCGAGCTTGGCTATTTTCCGAAGTCCCATTGAAATGAATGGGAAGCGCACCACGCAAGTGCAACTACCGCTCCATTCACTTGTATGGGGCTTATGGAATTAGCCGAGCCAGCGCTCGGCCTTCAATGTCCCAGGTGGAACAACTCCAACGCGGATGACTGATGGGCTTCTGTTTACTAGTGTTGTGTTTTTTTGTTTTTTTTTAATCTTTAAGTGGAAATGAAGAAAACCACAGAAATAAGATAATAATGCACTTAGTAAAGTAGATGCAAGCATTATATATGGACAAAGTCCTCACTCTGATACGATAATATCTGAGACACTTAGCCAATATATTTTGATCAAAACACATCTGAGCCCGCCTACCAAGCGCCAAGGTGGTCTCAGGTCAGGCGGGTCCTACGCTAAACCTACCTAAGCCATTGGGCTTCTATGTTCAGGAGCGCAGACGCCGCACATATGGTGTGCTGCTCCTAGTCACCTCCATGTGCATGAAGCAACCAATGGGAGGAGGAGCACGCACAGCTATATGTACCACCTAATCAAGGTGCTCTATTGGATAGGAAGGGCAAAAGTGCAGAGGAATGCTATTCCCAAGATAAAATAGGTGCGCATTCACACTTGAAGGTGCCACTCCCTCAAGCAAATACTACATAGACAAAAAAATCACAGAAAAAACTAAGATAAAAACATCCTGCACGGTATGATATACAAATGTGCGGATGTCCCTGGCCATATTATTGAAGAAAACCACAGAAATTAGATAATAAGTGGAAATGCCCTTTAATTATGACACAGGCCAGCTCGGATACACGCCCTAATGCTTATTTTCAGATTTCAAGCTTTTAAGTGCCTGTGATCAGTATATTCAGGGTTGGGCCTCACTGTTCTGCTCCCCAAGGAGACAGCTATAATGGTTCACCTCCCATCCTGTATATAAACTGCCATAACTACCTCTACCTGAGAGGTTCAGCAAATCCATGAGTAATGGAGGCGTCTTCAGATATTATAGCGCTGGTCATCACGTTAACACCACTGATGAAGATGATGTAAGGCATGGGCTGCGGCACAGAACCTGTTTAGTTTTTGGATGTTTCACTTGTCATATTCTGCTATATTTTCCCATTTTAGTAAATGTGGCACAACAAAAAGTTCTTGAAAATAGCAGAATTGTTATTTCATGGGTAGCGCAAGTAGTTACTAAAACATACAGCAGAGAAGTCAGGTCCTAAGGGGCAGTTCAGGATTTTGTTTCGTAAAGGCTAAGGACACTGTTGGGACAGTTTTTGTTTTGATTTCATTTTGGGCTAAAAATCATTTTTGCAATTGGTCTTTAGTAAAACTTTTGAGCAGTTTTTGTGATGCAGGGATTACATTTCAGTCTATTTGCTGACTGTCACTTTCTGATATCTCTGATCTCCTGACCTCATAAACACTCACCAAACTAATAGCTAGTGATGGCCAGTTCGCATTGTTCGCCCGCGAACATATGCGGGCTGCCATCTTTTTTCACAAGTCCGGCGAGGCACAGGTAAGCCCTTACCTGTGCCTTTGCACGAGCCGGTTTGAAAACAAGTGCGGTCAGCGGGAGCAGGCAGTTCCGAGAACAGCCACCGGGGGCCTTCATCGGGCATTTCTTGGAACTGCCTGCTCCCGGTGACCGCATTTGTTTTCAGACCGGCTCGCGGCACAGGCACAGGAAAGGACTTACCTGTGCCTCGCCAGACTTGTGAAAAAAGATGGCAGCCCGCAACCACTGTATCACAAAAAGCGCTGAAAATTTTAATAAAGTCTAAATGCAAAAATGATTTTGAGCCCAAAATTAGTAGAAAGCAATAACTCAAAGACTTTTATTTTGTGATTCATACGGAATTATAGAAAATGATATGTTCTCCGCGCAAATACAGAGAGGACGGTGATGTCATCCCAAACAATTTGTCATCTCGTCAGGCTTTCATTTACCTATTATCCCTCTATTAGTACAGTTCACTGCAGATCAATGGGCTTTGTGTCTGCGCTACAGGTAGATAAAGGCCCCTTGCTTCCTCTTTGGACGGGATTCTACAAGTACAGGTCTGTGGCCATGCAAAGCACCTGCTCATAGCCTGGCGGCTCAGTCCGGTTATGCAAAGCATCTGACAATACCCTCACTGAGAGCCCAGAGAGGTAACTACAGGTGATGTGCCTCTATGTGTGCGCATTAAAGGCCTACGTAGCCTACAATCGGCAGTGATACAAGGCATATATGGAAGCATACTGCCCAGATCTGAAAGAGTGCGGTGCACACATTACGTCATGCCTCAAATCCCACCCAATCCCTGTCCATACCCGCAAAGAGTAATGATGTTCCCTTAGTACCCAGTAAGTGCCCCTCACACAGTATCATGCCCGCTAAGTGGACCACCTCACAGCATGATGCCCCCTTGGTGCTTTCCCACACAGTATGATGCCCCATTGTTGTGTCCCTACATAGTATGATGGCCTCTTAAAGGGCATCTGTCAGCAGGTTTGCACCTATGACACTGACTGACCCGTTACATGTACACTTGGCAGCTGAAGACATCTGTGTTGGTCCCATGTTCATATGTGCCCGCGTTTCTGAGAAAAATGATGTTTTATTATATGCAACTGAGCCTCTAGGAGCAACGGGGGCGTTGCCGTTACACCTAGAGGCCCTGCTTGCTCTCTCTGCAACTGCCGGGCCCTCTGGACTTTGACAGGGCCAGGTGTGATGACATTTACACTGCTTGGTCCTGTCAATCAAAGTGCAGAGGGAGCGGCAATCGATCAGCTGTTTGAAGAGTCCACAGTGCTCTGGGGACCACTGTGTCCTCCTTGCAGCTTACCAAGCACAGCGCAGTACAGTGGCTGCACATGGTATTACATGTCAGCCCCATTCACTTGAATGAACTGAGATGCACAAAGGGCCGTGTCCAGGGGTGCACCACCAATGAGGCAAGGTGAGGCGATTGCGTCAGGCAGCACCAGGTAGGGGCAAGAGCGGGACAGCAGAAGGGCCATGGGCAATGAGCACTTCCATTGTGGAAACGCTCATCTCTACATATTCAACTGCATCGCTGTACTCAGGACAGCAATACAGTTGAATACAGCGACGGGGTACGGGAGCAATGTCTTCATGGCCCAACACTTCCTCTAATAGGCTTTAGTCCTAATTCCTGTAGCCTATCAGAAGCCGGGGTCATCATTATCGCGCTGCCTGAGCCGGGCTGCATAGAGCTCAGGGCACAGACTAATGGAGGTAAGTATTTGAGTTTATTATTTTTATTTGTCAGCATGGTGTTGGGCCACAATGGGGTGGGAGTCATTATTTTGTAACTATGGGGGCACTGCAGCTGTAAAAGAGTATTTTTGCACTGGCAAATTATAAGGGGGCCATTATGGGGACATCTGTTCTACTGGAGGCACTAAAAGGGGGTAGTTTTTTTGTACTGACACGTTACAAGGGATCATTTTTTGTACTTAGCACACATTATAAGGCCTCTTGCACACTAACTTTTTTTTTCTTTCCCCGTTTCCGTATGCAGAACCATTCATTTCAATGGTTCCGCAAAAAAAATGGAATGTACTCCGTATTTCCGTATATATATCCGTTCCGCTGAAAGATAGAACTTGTCCTATTATTGCCCGCAAATAACGATCCGTGGCTCCATTCAAGTCAATTGGTCCGGAAAAAAATACGGAATGCATAAGGAACACATCCGTCTGTTATCCGTTTTTTGCGGAACCATGCCCACTTTGCCCATGTGTATACTGTTAAAACACATTACTGTACATTACATTAATGATTCAAAATTTATGTTTCTGTTTGCAATACGCAAACAACGGAGATTTTTTTGCGGAACTACGGAATGGAAACGGAAACACAACGGAAACAAAAAACTGAAAAACGGATCTGTGAAAAACGGAACGCAAAATACAGAAAAAGCCATACGGTCGTGTGCAAGAGGCCTAAGGGAGCATTTTTGTGTATTCTAAGGCCTCTTGTATACAAACTTTTTTTTTTTTTGTTTCCGTTTGTGGTCTGTATGCGGAACCAATAATTTCAATGATTCCACAAAAAAAACGGCATGTACTCAGTATGCATTCCGTTTCTGTATTTCCGTTCTGATGAAAGATAGAACTTGTCCTATTATTGCCCGCAAATAACTATCCGTGGCTCCATTCGAGTCAATGGTTCCGCAAAAAAAACGGAATGCATATGGAATGCATCCGCATATGTGTTCCGTATCCGTTCCGTTTTTGCGGAACCGTCTATTGAAAATTTTGCCCAGCCCAATTTTTTTATGTACTTTCTGCTTAAACATTATTGTATGCTTCCGTTTCCGTGTGCAATCCGCAAAAAACGGATCACAAATGGAAACTGAAACACTACTGGAACAAAAAAACTAGCAATTTTATGGGGTACCTGCTCAATAAAATAGTCCTCAGCCAGTGTCAATCTCATTGTCAGTATGCTTTCAGTCAGAACTGTTAGTGACGTATTCTGAGAACTTCCCTGTCACAGAGAACTCTGTCTTAGGCCTAATGCACACGGCCGTTGTTTTGGTCCGCGTCCGAGCCGCACATTGTGCGCCTCTGACCCATTCACTTCAATGGGGCCGCAAGAGATGCGGACAGCACTTCGTGTGCTGTCCGCATCCATTGCGCCGTTCCGAGGCCCCACAAAAAAATATAACATGTCCTATTCTTGTCCGCAAAACGGACAAGAATAGGCAGTTATATCAATGGCCGCCCGTTCCGTTCCGCAAATTGCGGAAGGCACACGGGCGGCTTCTGTTTTTTGCGGATCCGCGGTTTGCGGACCGCAAAAAACAGTACGGTCGTGTGCATGTAGCCTAAGCCTAGAAGGTCGCCCTTTAAAAATCATTTGAAACAATGGACACCAAGATCAACCTAGAACATGTTCCTCAACTCAAACAAGAATAGAGGGCTCAAAATGTCCTAATGGGGGTTATCACAAGCAGCCTAGCCTCACATGAAGATAACTAATTGCCTTTATTAGCTTTTAGATAGACTGCCCACTAGTACGCCTAGCTGGTAAATCTACATCCCCCACCTTCCTGGCTCTGCTCATTCATTGAAACGACTGAAAGAGGGGAGGGGGCTCTTCTCAGCCCATGTATGCAGTTTAGTGTATGTGATCGGATGAGACCGCCTGGGGATGCTTTACTACATGTAGTTAGCTGGTTAGGGTTCATAAGCTTTTTTAGCAAATATCAACTTGGTGTACCCACCTTTTGGGTCTTCACCCCATTAGGCCCTTAGAAGTATGAACTAAACGTGGTGGTACACATGAACAGCCATCTCTCCCAACTAGCACATAACTGGGCATAGGGAGAAGATATAAACCACTGCCGGGCACTTCTCCAACAACATATCAAACAAGTTGAAATCCAATCCTTCTTTTCCCCAACAGTAGATGTTGGCCTATCCAATAGAATATCCAATTAAGGATATTTTCGGCCTTACCAACCAGTTGTATCCATTACTATTCTTTAAAAGCAATGAGCATCTTGTGTGTGTGTTTATTTCTATATGATGTGATTTCAGAAGAAACCTCAGACATAGGTTGATTGTTCACCAACCTCATCTGGCTGGAGAGCTGTGTCTAATTTTGTGATGTTGGAGGATATACAACAGATCCACATACAGATCTGTTTACCCAGGCCACCAGAATACCAAACCAGACATCACTCTGGTAGCTTCACAGCACCTGGCATGGACGTACAAATCATTGTCAAAGATCATTTCCTCCTGTGAAATCCATATTATTTGAGAAATTTAAGGAGAAACTCATACAAAATGTTTTACCACGTGGCAGGCGCAGCACTATGAAGTGCCTTTTGCGCTGTGGCATTAGAAGAATTTTGGTATCTCTGACTTTTAGTCTAACCAGACTCCGCAGCAGATAGTCCATGTACATAACACGTGTTGAAAAGATATCACAAAATGGCGGTATGCATAAGATGGTGGTTCAACTGTTCAATCTTGTCATTCAACATAAAATGGTGGATATATTTCTCTCTTCAGTATCTGTGCTCCCACTTTAAGTTATTTAAGCACTTTATGATCTCTCTGAGAGGTATATCTGAGGTCTAACTAATAGTTCACTTGCTCTACTTGGTTTGCAGTTTGCTCTATACAATTGCTTATGATCTGGTATGAGCAGTTCGCAGTTGTATGCAATTTGTTTGGATTGTATGATCCATTGTGGAAGCGCTCATCTCCATAGTCATCTGTATCGCCATCCTCATGACGGCGATACAGATGACTGTCTTGCGGCGGGGCAGGGGAGGGAGAGGCGTCTCCCTTCCCTGTTCCTCTGATAGGCTGCGGGCCTTGTGCCGGAAGCCTATCAGAGGCCGGTCCAGGCGGCGCAATGATGTCATTGCGCCGCCTGAGCCGTACAGCTCAGGACACAGGCCGGAAGAGGCCTGCATCGCATCGCTGCCATGAGGAGGTAAGTATAGAGGGGGGGGGGGGGGGGGCACTTGTTATTGGCACATGATTTGGGGGGGGGGAGGCACTTGTTACTGGCACATGATTTGGGGGGGAGAGGCACTTGTTACTGGCACATGATTTAGGGGGTGAGAGGCACTTGTTACTGGCACATGGTTGGGGGGGAAGAGGCACTTGTTACTGGCACATGGTTGGGGGGGAAGAGGCACTTGTTACTGGCACATGATTGGGGGGGAGAGACACTTGTTACTGGCACATGATTTGGGGGGTGAGAGGCACTTGTTACTGGCACATGGTTGGGAGGGAGGCACTTGTTACTGGCACATGATTGGGGGGAGAGGCACTTGTTACTGGCACATGATTTGGGGGGGGGAGAGGCACTTGTTACTGGCACATGATTGGGGGGGAGAGGCACTTGTTACTGGCACATGATTGGGGGGCATCTATAGGGGCACTTTTTACTGCCACATTATTGGGAGGCACTATGGGGACACTTCTTACTGCCACATTATTGGGGGGCACTATGGGGACACTTTTTACTGGCACATTATGGGGGGCACTATGGAGAAGGGGGGGAAGAATCACTATGGTGGCTTCTACTGGGGGCCCTATATACTGGCACACATTATGGGGGGCACTATGGAGAAGTGTGGGGGAAAGGAGCACTAAATGCATCAGTGATCACTAAATGCATCTCTTCTCTTGATAGAGCTGGGCCCCATGGCAGCTGTCAATCATGCCTGCAGTTATGCCCATGGGTCCAGAAAAACTACTCACTCACACTTGGCTGTCCCAAAATAATGGCACACTGACACATAGTTCCACACCCTTACATAGGATATCTTGGGGACCCCCAATACTGGCTTCTATACAGACCCGCCCCAATTAATATCTGATTCCAGAATAGCAGTACATTGATATTTGGAATAGTAACATGATAACTCAGCCGCCTCCAGAACAGGGGTGCTAGGAACCAGCCAAGACTCACGGGGGCACATGTATCAAAAATATAAACCTTACCCCTAGGCCTCCTACGTTCCGTGGGCATTCCGCATCACGGATGCGGACCCATTCACTTTAATGGGTCCGCAAATCCGGAGATGCAGAACTGAACCCTACAGAAGCATTACGGAGTGCTTCCGTAGGGTTTCGTCCCGTACTTACATTCCGCAAAACGATAGAACATGTCCTATCTTTTTACGGAACGGGCGGATCGCGGACCCCTTAAAGTGAATGGGTCCGCGATCCGCTGCGGCTGCCCCACGGTCGGTGTTCGTGCACGACCACGGGGCGCACACGTTCGTGTGCAGGAGGCCTTACTATAGAAATGAGAGCACAAAGTCTGTATACTCCCTTCATCCCTAATCCGACTGTGTGACCGCGCACTGACTCATGGCCTGCCCTCGCTATGTACCAATTTGGGGGCTGGATGAGAAATGCCTTCTATAACGAAAGGAGGAGGCAATACACATAAATCAGGGCCTGTCTATATAAATCCCAGTCGCTGGCTGCCTGGATTACATACATAGCATCCTCCTGTATGGGGACAGACACTTCCTCCCATCCCCCTCCCCTCTATGGAAGGACCCTTTGTGCCAATTTGTATCACAACAACTTGAAGCTGCCTGCGTAATTCTAAAAGTCAGCGATGAAATCCTCTTATTGTAGACAGGCAGCCTGGCATGGGGGGGGGGGGGGCATCGGGTGTGTGTGGGGGGGTGTGGGGGGGTAGCGGCTTAGGGGGGTGGGTAGACTGGAGGCGAGGGGCTATTCAGCACTTGGGCGGCATAAAGTCTCCAGTGTAGATTGTGTGTTGTGTCAGTGTGGCTGCCAGCGTTGGCGCACACAGTGCCCCCTCTATCTGGGCTCTGCACCGTGTCGGCCAGGCCGCTCCAGCTGCTGCTGGTCCTTTGAGTAAGCGCACGGGGTATTGTCACGTCCTAGAGGAAGCTTTATTGATCTCCTTAGCCGTCTCTTTTGACGGATAATAGGGAGCGTTGATCTCCCCCTGGGAGGGTATGAATATTCACATCCTCCCCCCCAATAAGGGAGAGTGGGGGGAGCATGTCCAAAAGCTCAGCTCGCCTCCCATTGGACTCTTTCATTATCCCTGGTACCCAGTTCCCATCGATCTCCTTCTTCTTCTTCCCCTGGTGACACTTGCGAGGAGGGACAGAGGGAGTGACTCACAGGCACACTCAGACACACACGCCCGAGCAGCAGAGAGAGGTGAGTGCCGAGGTGCAGTACTGCCATATATATATATATATCTCTGTATAACGTGTTCATGTGTGTAATTGTATGTCTATACGTGCACCCTACAGCATGGTGTCCTGCACAAAGTCTATTCTTGCGGTGCTTTATTTTGCATTTAACCCTTGTGACTCTCTATCTATATACCGGATATATATATCTATAGCGTGTGATCGAAGTGTATAGAGAAGCCTGGGACTCACTGTGCTGTGTCCCAGGGTTTTGTGCCGGAGGGGGGAAGGGCGCACCCATTCAAATGCAAACTACTTGAATTGAAATGAGGGTCTTGCCTCAGTCCTGACACTTGTGAATAGGGGATGGCGTACGCAGGGATTTGTATCTGGGGCTATACAGACCTGTCACACACATGGATCTCGGCGGGGATATAGGAGCAGGGATATCTCAGTATGTGACGGTGTGGGAAGCAAATAGGAGGCTCAGGCAGCATCTGGCTTTTTCTGCATAATTAATACCTCTAGGACCAGGGAATACAATGCAAGATGAGATGCAGGGTGTCTGGAAGTTAACCCTGAACCTCTAGGAATAGGCTAAGAGTCTTCAGAGGGCGACAGCTCTTCCGAATGAGGAGGAATACTCAGCCTAGATCCAGATCGGCGGTCTTCGTTCCGGTATATAACCCTATCTCCTCTCCCTGCAGGCTGAATCACAATGGACTCCTCAACCAGCGGGAAACCCAAGGGGGGAACCCCGACTAGGCCTCTAACTTCTAGACCCTCTTTGTCTAGAAGCACGAAAACTGGAGGCTCCACTCCGTCTCCCAAAGTGGCCACAGAGATCCCCCGCCCGGCTTCTTCAAGGGGTGGAGGTAAGTTACTGAAATGCAATAAGCGATCAAATACGATAAATTGTAATTAGAAAATGGATCACAAGTTTTTAAATTCATATTTTTTTTGGTAATTTATGACAAATTATCATTCACTGTGAGGTACATCGTCACGTCAATGGAGCTCAACTGCTATACCAGACACAAACCATGGTCAGAGGGTGGCGCTGTTTTTCTCATTTTGTACAACCTGAGTGATCTAGCAATAGGGATACAAGGATTGAGATGTGCAGCGGCCCCAGGAGAGGATAGGAGTGGTAGTAGCAATTATATCTGCAGTAGTTGCTCCTCTCTCTGTATCTCCCCTGGGCTGTGTAGTTATCGGAAGGTTGCACCTTTTCTTCCTTTTGGGGGCAGTCCCTGGCTTTGGGGTTCTCCTGCCTGGTGGTGGTATGGGGTGCCCTTGAGAGTGACGGACTCTAAGGCTACTTTCATATCTGCGGTTTTGTGTTCCGGTTTGGAAAACCGGAGCAAAACGGTTCCGTTTGATTTAATGCACCAGGATGCATCCGTTCCATTCAGATGTGGTTGTATTAAATCGAAACTGAACAAACCGGATCTGGCATTAAAATCTTTGTAAGTGAATGGGTGACATAAGTAAAAAAAAAAAATGCAATTATATAAAAGAACAGCAGTGGTATAAGGCAGGGGCGTAGCTATAGGGTAGGCAGCTGCTTTGGGGCCTGAACTCAGAAGGGGCCCACCCAGGAGGAGGAGTAAAAGATTTTATTATCAGGGCTCCCTCAACAGTATTACACAATACATTATATACAGTGACATGACGTATAGTATATATACGTGTAGGAAACTGATATAGGGGCTGCTGAGCCTGGTCTGAGAGAGCGATCTTGAGGGGGTTGCGAAGAAGTTGCTGGGGAAGGGGGAACCATTCAAAAATTTTCTGTGGGGCCCAGTCATTTCTAGTTACGCTGCTGGCTACAGGGTAAATGTTATGTTCTTGCACTATGGGAATTGGATGGGCACATTCATCACCTTTTATTTAATTAGTTAACACTATAACATCCTTCACACTACTGTATTACAGCTCCATACAGCCTTCAGAAACTTCTATTTAGGCTCTTCAGTACCTCCATAAGCCTTTGATATCATACCGAGGCTTTCTGTCATGTTCCACCAGATGCCGTATATATACTCAGGCGCTCTCATCTAGAATCATAACATCTAGAGGAGGATATGTTCTTACTATGGTGACAGGCAGGATACGGTAGTACATAAGGTGCCGATGTGCCTCTTTACCAACTCGGCTATGTGCATGGTGCCTTCAACTGAGTTGACCGAGACAATTTGGACCTAGTTTTAAGCTACTTATTTTTCCACTCATTTTAGACAGTCAAAAATTCAGATTTAGACCATTTTCTTCAATTTGTCAGCACCTTTTTGTGGTATTGAAGGGTGTGACAGATAGTGGCCAAAGGCTGATATCTGTTTTCTCAGTTCTTTAGGTCCAGTCATTGTTGGAAAGTTGTTCCAGTGGACATGTGCCAATGGTTGTGAGCTCATCAACATTCACGGCTTCCACCCAGTTCCTGGAACAAGGCAGTCATTGATCTGTACATTGTGGGCATCAAAATGACAAATTTTTCCTACAAGTAGTTCACTATACAGCTGGTGAATATCACTAGTGAAAGGCCAGATCTGTACTTTGAGGACAATGTAGTGTCTAGTGCCAAATCTGTATTATGGTGTACTTGGGAGGACCATTCCAAAAATGTCCCCTACTTGGGCTTAGAGATAAGGACTTAAAGGGGTTATCCAAGACTATTAAATGTCCCCCATATGCCCGGGTCCCTCACAATGAATATTCTTACTTGGCTCCCCGCGCCGCTCCTGTTCCCCGCACCGCCACTGCCGCTTCTCCCCATGCGGGGATGAAAACATCCGGTGCCAAGGGGGAGCAGCCAATGGCAGGCGGTGATGGGGACAAGCCTCCCTAGCTTCACCCGCGATGCTAGGGAGGCTCGTCCCCATCTGCCATTGGCTGCTCCCCCCCCCGACAATGGATGTTTTCATCCACAGACGGGGAGAAGTAGCAGCGGCGGTCCGTTGACCAGGAGTGGCGCAGGAGCGGGGAGCCAGGTAAGTATATTCATTATGAGGGGTCCAGGCATATGGGGGACATTTAATAGTCTTGGATAATCCCTTTAAGGCTGTATTAGACAGTCCGATTTTGCAGGTAATTGTTGGGAGGGAAGCGTTCCTCCCCGGCAATTGCCTGCTTCCTAGCGGAGGAGACCGTTGCTATTACACGCAGCGATCTCCTCCACAGCATCGTTATGCCATCGCTTGTCCCCATGCTGTCCAGCAGATTGTGATTTGACACTACGATCTGCCACCAGCAAATAATACTTTTTAAACCTGTGAAAAGATTTGGATTGCCCCATGAATGAGCGTTTGCTCTTTCATCGAGTAATTGGCGGCAGTATTACACTGCCAGATCATCACTAATGACCGTTACTACTAATGTTCTTTAGCGATGATTGGCCCGGCATTTGCCTGGTGTGATACAGGCATTAAAGGAGGGTCTCACTAGAGCAAAAGGCAACTTTTGTCTAATATGCAAATTATCAATAAGTGCCCATTGTGAGGTCCCAGTCTCTCCCCTACATATCCTGCCCTGTGCCCCTCACCCATTTGCTGTCTGGCCTTTGCTGTCTGTCCGACTATGGGACAGCGCATGCACAGTACTCTCCAGTCCATATCCTTCGACTTCAGTGATAAAGGTGCATAACCGGGATGTCACTGAGCCTGATGGACATAAGGTGGTGAGTACTGCGCATCTGCAGTCCCACAGTCGCACACGCCATACACGAGATTTCAGTGCCACTAAGGCCTCATGCACACGACCGTTGTTATGGTCCGCATCAGAGCTCGGATGCGGACCCATTCACTTCAATAGGGCCACAAAAGATGCGGACAGCATAACCTGTCCTATAACCTGTCCTATTCTTGTCCGTTTTGCGGACAAGAATAGGCATTTCTACAATGGGCCGTCCGTTCCGTTCCGCAAATTGCGGAAGGCACTCGGGCGGCTTCTGTTTTTTGCGGATCCGTGGTTTGCGGACCGCAAAAAAACGGAACTGTCGTGTGCATGAGGCCTAGGAGTGACAGCAAGACAAAGGGAGAAGCAGAAGACAAGGAAGGTGGAGGAGAGACTGACCACACGTGGAGATGACGACTCTGACAGTCTTTCTTTAAATATACATTAGATGACTGTTGGCGATCCAAACTGCCTCCTGACCTCAGTATATCCGCTCCTTCACTCCCCCAGGATATTAGCCCCTGGCCGTGGTTTTACCTGTATTTTTAGAATAAACCCCAAATTTAGGTAAGGTCCCCCTCGTCATCTCCAGAGCTCTACAAAATGTGGACACCACCACGCAGCTCTCCCTATCTCATCTTCCTGAATCCCTATGAGTGTGACATGAGGGAAGAAGAAAACTGGGGTTAACTTCAGTCCCAGCTGAATTTCCAGGTTTTTAGTGGAATTAGCATTTGCATTGTAAATGAAGGAAGTGGATCGTTCAGACATCAGGCTAATTGGAGGAAGCGGTCTGCCAGAAACACTGGACGTCAGGAATACAAGATAATGGAACCTTGTTTACACTGGTTGTCGCTGAGGTATCTGCCCGATCTTAAACGTCACATCCTCAGTGAGGGCAGCAAAAAAGTAGTGACAGACATGGTGAAATCAGCGGTCTGCCACTTACCTGCTAAAGTAATTACAGTTTAAAGGGGTATTCTGGTTAGATTAAGTTATCCCCTATCCACAGGATGGGAGATAACTATTAGATCAGTGGGGTCCTATCGCTGAGAACAGGGGCCTCGTTCAGCCCCCCTGAAATGACCGGAGCGGCTGGTTGCTGGTTGCAGGGCCGCTCCATTCTTTTCTATGGGAGTTCCGGAGATAGTCGAGGACAGCGCTCACCTATCTCCGGAATTCCCATAAAAATGAATTGATGCGGCCACATGCATGCCTTTCATTTCAGGAAGGGGGGAGTACGGGGCTCCTGTTCTCATGGTCGGTCGGGGTCCAGGTTGTAGGACCTCTATCGATCTTACAGTTATGCCTTATCCTGTGGATAGGGGGTTGCTTAATCTAATCGGAATACCCCTTTAATCCTGGCAGAGTACGCTGGAGAAGAGTCCGGCTTATTCGTGAGTTCTCCCTCTCCCTGCCTCCCCGCTCCTTAATAATTAAGGAGAGAACTGTCAGTCATTAGCAGGTGGGCATTGAGAACTCATGAATATGCCCGACTCTTCTCCGTTGGGTGCTGCCAGGATTAAACACTTGGGGACACATTTATTATGTGATTTACGCCCCAAAAGTGGCATTAAAAAGTTGCAGATTTTGTTTCACGCCATATTTGTGGCAAAATCTGTGACTCTTGCCCATTAACACCACTTTTCAGAAGTGGCAAGAAAAGAGGGCATGGTAGGGGCAGGGAGGGGACGTCGCAGCAGGCCCGGCACGTTTAGCCAGAAAACTGTTATGAATAAAGAGAGAAGCTAGGGGGCTGCTGTCGTTTTCAGACTGTCGCATGGCCTGCTGTAGGATGAGACAAATCTATGAGAGGTGTTACCTCAACTATATCGCATCCTCCGGCAGAATAAAGATCGGCGAAAATAAAGGCAGTCTTGATAAATTTCTCCCTTGGTCCTTGGGGATGACATAACTTTAAAAGGTAAATGAAAGAACAATGATTTCAGCATGTCTGACACTACTTTATGCTGCCCTCAGTGACAAGTTCCCTTTAAAGGGGTTTTCTGGGAGTACAATAATGATGAGCTATCCTCAAGATAGGTCATCAGTATCTGATCGGTGGGAGTACCACTCCCAGCATCCCTACAGATCAGCTGTTTGAAGAGGCCGTGGTGGTCTGTTGTACGCTGCGCCATCTTCCTAGGCCAGTGACATCACGTTCGTCTGGCCTATGTGCAGCTTAGTCCCTGCAATACCAAGCACGGCCACTATACAATGTAGGGCGCTGTGCTTGGTAATTTGTGAGGAGGCCACAGTGTCCTCTTCAAACAGCTAACCGGTGGTCAGACCCCCACCGGTCTGATGTTGATAACCTATCCTGAAAAACCTCTTTAAGACCCCCATACACATTAGAGCACAGATGGCCGGCCCCATCTGATATACAACCTAATGTGTATGGAGAGTCCCTGATTCTGCGCTGACAGATGAAGCCGTGGGTGACGAGGATCTGATGCATTGAATTTCATCATGTTGTTCTCCTGGGACATCAACCACTGCCAGAAGTGTCTGGCAGCCACTATCCTCATTAAAAGCACATACACACTCGGATGAACTGAGCGCGGATGTCTATAAGGGAGTCAAGAGAGATAGCCGTTGCAGGTGTACGGGCACCTGTAGACCCCACTCTATAAGGTTCCCCACTTGGTCCTAAATTGGATTGGCCAGAAATATCCAGCCACGTCATGACTAAAGTATGCAGTTTGATGCACTTAAGGCTACTTTCACACTGGCAGTAACCTTTTCCGGCAGGCTGTTCCGGTGGGGGAACAGCCTGCCAGATCTGTGCTACCGCAAGTCCACCATGCCGCCGGAAGTGCGCTCTGGCTCCATTCACTATAATAGGGGAGGGGCGGATGTCCGGCCGCAGCACGGCAAACATGCCGAGAGGCGGGTGGACAAAAACTTCAACATGATGCCGCTTGTTTGCCGTGCTGTGGTCCGACTTCCATTATAGTGAATGGGGCTGGAGTGGACTTCTGGTAGCATGGTGGACTTGCGGTAGCACAGATCCGGAAGGCTGTTCCCCCACCGGAAAAGGCTACCACAAGAAGGGGAGCAACCACTGGCTGATCACTCCTTTTTGTTCACCATGTAGGTCAACACTACTGATCTACGCAGGTCATGCACAAGTCAAATGGATTGTCTCTTTGATTATCAGAAATGCTCTGCAACCCGTGGGCCAGAGTGGTTGCATCGGGTTAAATGTAGCATATTTAATTAGTGAATTAATGTTATGCTACCTCTTAGTAGTCTGAGGTGGAGGACGTCAGTCTAGCTAGACCAGATCTCTGCAATACAGTTTGTTTCTTACCGTCATTGAACTGTACAAGGCTCGTAGGAGCAATGAGCAGGATATTTAATTAGTACTCGACAACCCGAACAATATACAATTACAATTAATCAGCTCCCTTTATCTTCTTGCTGCACTCTGGTATTAGAGCGTCTACCACTGATGGTCTTCTGGACCCTCTATCATCTGATTAGACCGTGCCAGCTCCTGAATGATGGCCTATTACAGGAACCTAGCTCCTAAACCTTGTAATAACCCCATTATATATCATCACGGTCATGAAATGTTATTACGCCTGAAATATCTATCAGCAGGAACCTTTGGATCCTAATTCAGATGTAACATTTCATTACAGTAAGCAGCTGAAGAATCTGACCTATCGTGAGGATCGGTCATCAATACTAAAAGCCCGGAAAAACCCTCTAAGGCTCCATGCACACGACCGTATCATTTTGTGGTCCACAAATAATGCATATGGATTTACAGAGCCATTGAGAATTGCGGACATAGTCTATCTTTTTGCAGAACAGATGTGGAAATTATAGATAAATGATAAAACATGTCCTATAATTGTCCACAAAATGTGCCCCGAGGACCCGTTGAAGTTAAAGGGTCCTCAAAAAGTGCTGCTGGAACGCATCCGTAGTTTGCCAATCTGAGGTTTGCGGACTGCAAAACAGATAAGGTCGTGTGCACAAGGCTTAATTCTACAATATCTTATCACCGCAATGCTGATCCTAATAATAAAAATCCACACTTGAAGGGGTTGTGCGGTGCTCTGAGATAATAGAGGGGGATGTCCTCATCTTTTGGTCAGAGTGGTTACAAAGAGCGAATAGGAGAATAGGTTGTGTGGGTGCTCACCCATCCTAATATCATGCAAGGTGCTCTAGGTCTAACTGGCTCACCCAGCCAGTGACCGAGTTACAGAGCGATGGGTTTGAAGGGCGGACCGGCACACTCAATATCTGGGATACAGTGAAGAAAGAAGAATGAGGCGGAGATAATCAGTGTATTAAAAACTAATTTATTCACCTAAAATGGCATTTACGGATAAAATGCCAGGGGTAGCGATAAGAGTGGGTATACACTTGAGTAATAATAAATATACCGTATAAAAATCGTATAAAATAGTACAAAGGTCGTATAGAATAGTACAAATTGTTGCAAAAATAGTAAAATTCCGGATATAGATAGTCTTATAGTAGTCCAAAAAATGTGTGGTATTAGTTCAGTACAGCGGTTGCTGCATCCAAACTAGGTTGATGCGTTTAAATAGCCAGGATTAATACATAAGATCGCAGGTGGTGAGAGGTATGTGGCAGTCAGGTCAGGTGTACAGGTTTCCGGTGGCGTCCCACCCAGAAGACTTGCTCTGCCTGCTGTTACCTTTGCGGTGTCCCGTCAGTGCTGCCGATCCTTGTCGGTGTGCTGTAGGTAGGTTCTCCTTGTATCCGGCTGGTTACTTGGTTACAAAGAGCGTCTCTCACTCTGAAGGACCTGGTTTAAACGGGCAGCGTGCAATGCTTAACTTCCCCTGTGGTGGCGCTTTAGGGAAATGAAAACTTCCCGCCAGGTTTCCCCACTCCATGGCGTCCGTCAGATATCTGTTTAACGTGTACATTTTTTTGTATGTTAAACGTAAGACAGACACGGCATGTGAACCCAGCCTAAGGCCCCTTTCACACGAGCGAGTTTTCCGCACTGGTGCGTGACATGAACGCATAGCACCGGCACTAAATCCTGACCCATTCATTTCAATGGGTCTGTGTATGTGAGCATCAGTTCTGCGTTGTGTTCAGTTAAAAACGGATTGCACTCGCGCAGAAAAAACTGAACTACTGAACGGAATCGCAGACAAAACTGACTGAACTTGCTTGCAAAATGGTGCGAGTTTCACTGAACGCATCCGGAGCCAATCCGTATCGTTCGTGTTAAAAAATGCCTAAGAAGTAGGGACTGTCCAAGCAAATGAGAGGGAAAAAAGGATCCGATTGTTGAATTTCAACATGCCGGATCCTTCTGCTCTCAGCCATATGCTGCCTACGTATGACACCATATTACGGAGATATTCTCTTGTAAGGGTCCATACATTTGTACAGGTGCTGTATAGCGGCTCTATCCGACTAACGAGCCTAACGTTTAATAGTGTCGGCACCATGGAAACAAATGTACTGTTTAGCACTGAAAATGTCATTTTTATCCCACGTTATGGGGTAGCCGTGAAGTCTTGGCATCAGAAAAATCTAAAACTTTGGGACACAGGAGGAGTCAATGTCACAAGGTGTTAAAATTGCATCAGCGGCTGCTATTCCCGTCCCTGTGAAGCCTTATTACGGTTGTAATATCTTATTACAATTCACTGCTCTTCATTTCCATAGAATCCTTGTAATATCTGGTTAATCCTCCGGACCCCTGAGAATTCAACTCCGGAAAATCTACGCCCCCTGCCACACTGTGCAGTCGCCAGCATGGCCTCTGTAACATCTTATTAATGTAGCACGCGCGTCTCATCGCACGTTCCGTAGCTTCCTATTACGGATTATGGATCTGCATTGTGGAGAAGTGCTTGAAACGTAGATTTACTCTCATTATTGACCCACTTACCTTAAAATAATCAATTCATAAAAGTGTCCATCCCGTGACTGCCGCCGATCGATTTTAAAATTGATTGTTAACCCTTTCCCAACACAGCCATTTAGTTTTTTTCGTTTTCATTTTTTAAACCCCACCTTAAAAGAGCTAAACTTTTTAATTTTCCATTTAGCCAAATGAGGGGTAATTATTATTTTTTTTTGTGTGTGATAAAGATTGTACTTTCTAATGCCACCATTTAATTTTCCAAGCTGTGAAAATAAATTACCGGTATTATTGGGGTAAAAAACCTGATGGTGTCATAGTTTTAAGGGTTCTGTTTTTACGGCATTCATTGTGTGGTGAAAATAACACATTACTTGTATTCTGCAGGTCAGAATGATTACAATGGTACTAAAAACATATACGGTTTATTTTGTTTTAATGCTGTAAAAGAAAAATTTAAAAACTCAGAAAAAAAGTTTTCCTTTGCATCCCCCTATTCTGACACCATAACTTTTTATATTTCTGTCTACAGAGCTGTGAGGGCTCTTTTTTTATTTATTTTTTTGCGGCCTGTTCTGTTGTTTTTTTATTGCTACCATTTTGGAGTATGTATGACTTTCTGATAATTTTTTATTCAAAAGGAGGCAAAGTGAAAAAAAAATTCAGCTTGGCCACTTTGGCTTTTTTTTACTCGCATATTTTTTAAGTTCTGGCATCTTCAAACACAGCCATATCAATTATTGTTATTTTCATTGCTTATTTTTTATGTAATTTATGGAAAAGGGTGACATGAAAGCAAAAAGAATTTATTTTTTTTGCTCCTCTAGGGTACTTCAACATGCTATTACCATAGACCAGGGATGCTCAACCTGCGGCCCTCCAGCTGTTGTAAAACTACAACTCCTACCATGCCCTTCTGTAGGCTGTCCGGGAATGATGGGAGTTGTAGTTTTGCAACAGCTGGAGGGCCACAGGTTGAGCATGCCTGCCATAGACTGTAATGGCAGGGCTCAAAAGACCTGGAAGTCTTCAAAAGTCCCCAAGCTACCATAGCAATCAAACGGTTCCTCGTTGCAGGGGGCAGTTTAGTCACCAGAAGCAGTCTGCTCCCAGTAAATGACCCCCTAAGATGCCATGGTCCATGGCATAGGAGGAGCTAAATGTCCACGATCGGAGTTGTCTCTGATAACAGGCACTGCTGGTGGGTGCCTGCAGTGTGTCCATTTAGATCCTGAGTGGGCACCATCTTTATACACTCGATATCTGCTGTATATGTATGGCAGATGAAGGGAAGGGGTTAATGACAATGTGGTTTTGCTTCCAAAAGTGCTGCCATTACAGGTTTATTCATTAATGGGATTGTATCCTCAGACCATTCCGACAACTGCAAAGATTGTTTGGTATGGACTCACTCTGGTTTTTGCTTAGGGTGCGCTCACATCTACCATGGTTGCACTAGATTAAAAACCATTGACTGCAGCATCTACCAGATACCACAGTGCAGCACAATATACCGCCCCAGCAGAACCAGATACCACAGTGCAGCACAATATACCGCCCCAGCAGAACCAGATACCACAGTGCAGCACAATATACCGCCCCAGCAGAACCAGATACCACAGTACAGCACAATATACCACCCCAACAGAACCAGATACCACAGTACAGCACAATATACAGCCCCAACAGAACCAGATACCACAGTACAGCACAATATACCGCCCCAGCAGAACCAGATACCACAGTGCAGCACAATATACCGCCCCAGCAGAACCAGATACCACAGTGCAGCACAATATACCGCCCCAACAGAACCAGATACCACAGTACAGCACAATATACCGCCCCAGCAGAACCAGATACCACAGTGCAGCACAATATACCGCCCCAGCAGAACCAGATACCACAGTGCAGCACAATATACCGCCCCAACAGAACCAGATACCACAGTGCAGCACAATATACCGCCCCAACAGAACCAGATACCACAGTGCAGCACAATATACCGCCCCAACAGAACCAGATACCACAGTGCAGCACAATATACCGCCCCAGCAGAACCAGATACCACAGTGCAGCACAATATACCGCCCCAACAGAACCAGATACCACAGTGCAGCACAATATACCACCCCAACAGAACCAGATACCACAGTGCAGCACAATATACCACCACAACAGAACCAGATACCACAGTGCAGCACAATATACCACCACAACAGAACCAGATACCACAGTGCAGCACAATATACTGCCCCAGCAGAACCAGATACCACAGTGCAGCACAAAATACCGCCCCAGCAGAACCAGATACTACAGTGCAGCACAATATACAGCCCCAGCAGAACCAGATACCACAGTGCAGCACAAAATACCACCACAACAGAACCAGATACCACAGTGCAGCACAATATACCACCCCAACAGAACCAGATACCACAGTGCAGCACAATATACAGCCCCAGCAGAACCAGATACCACAGTGCAGCACAATATACCGCCCCAACAGAACCAGATACCACAGTGCAGCACAATATACCGCCCCAACAGAACCAGATACCACAGTGCAGCACAATATACCGCCCCAACAGAACCAGATACCACAGTGCAGCACAATATACCGCCCCAACAGAACCAGATACCACAGTGCAGCACAATATACCGCCCCAGCAGAACCAGATACCACAGTGCAGCACAATATACAGCCCCAACAGAACCAGATACCACAGTGCAGCACAATATACCACCCCAACAGAACCAGATACCACAGTGCAGCACAATATACCACCACAACAGAACCAGATACCACAGTGCAGCACAATATACCACCCCAACAGAACCAGATACCACAGTGCAGCACAATATACCACCACAACAGAACCAGATACCACAGTGCAGCACAATATACCACCACAACAGAACCAGATACCACAGTGCAGCACAATATACCGCCCCAACAGAACCAGATACCACAGTGCAGCACAATATACCGCCCCAACAGAACCAGATACCACAGTGCAGCACAATATACCGCCCCAGCAGAACCAGATACCACAGTGCAGCACAAGATACCACAGTGCAGCACAATATACCGCCCCAACAGAACCAGATACCACAGTGCAGCACAATATACCGCCCCAGCAGAACCAGATACCACAGTGCAGCACAATATACAGCCCCAACAGAACCAGATACCACAGTGCAGCACAATATACCGCCCCAGCAGAACCAGATACCACAGTGCAGCACAATATACCACCCCAACAGAACCAGATACCACAGTACAGCACAATATACAGCCCCAGCAGAACCAGATACCACAGTGCAGCACAATATACAGCCCCAACAGAACCAGATACCACAGTGCAGCACAATATACAGCCCCAACAGAACCAGATACCACAGTGCAGCACAATATACCACCCCAACAGAACCAGATACCACAGTGCAGCACAATATAAAGAACCAGCAAAACCAGATACCACAGTGCAGCACAATATACAGCCCCAGCAGAACCAGATACCACAGTGCAGCACAATATACCGCCCCAGCAGAACCAGATACCACAGTGCAGCACAATATACAGCCCCAACAGAACCAGATACCACAGTGCAGTACAATATACAGCCCCAACAGAACCAGATACCACAGTACAGCACAATATACAGCCCCAGCAGAACCAGATACCACAGTGCAGCACAATATACCGCCCCAGCAGAACCAGATACCACAGTGCAGCACAATATACCACCCCAACAGAACCAGATACCACAGTGCAGCACAAAATACAGCCACAGCAGAACCAGATACCACAGTGCAGCACAATATACAGCCACAGCAGAACCAGATACCACAGTGCAGCACAATATACAGCCCCAGCAGAACCAGATACCACAGTGCAGCACAATATACAGCCCCAACAGAACCAGATACCACAGTGCAGCACAATATACAGCCCCAACAGAACCAGATACCACAGTACAGCACAATATACCGCCCCAACAGAACCAGATACCACAGTGCAGCACAATATACCGCCCCAGCAGAACCAGATACCACAGTGCAGCACAATATAAAGAACCAGCAAAACCAGATACCACAGTGCAGCACAATATACAGCCCCAACAGAACCAGATACCACAGTACAGCACAATATACAGCCCCAACAGAACCAGATACCACAGTGCAGCACAATATACCGCCCCAGCAGAACCAGATACCACAGTGCAGCACAATATACAGCCCCAACAGAACCAGATACCACAGTGCAGCACAATATACCACCCCAACAGAACCAGATACCACAGTGCAGCACAATATACAGCCCCAGCAGAACCAGATACCACAGTGCAGCACAAAATACCACCACAACAGAACCAGATACCACAGTGCAGCACAATATACCACCCCAACAGAACCAGATACCACAGTGCAGTACAATATACAGCCCCAACAGAACCAGATACCACAGTGCAGCACAATATACCGCCCCAGCAGAACCAGATACCACAGTGCAGCACAATATACCACCCCAACAGAACCAGATACCACAGTGCAGCACAATATACAGCCCCAGCAGAACCAGATACCACAGTGCAGCACAAAATACCACCACAACAGAACCAGATACCACAGTGCAGCACAATATACCACCCCAACAGAACCAGATACCACAGTGCAGCACAATATACAGCCCCAGCAGAACCAGATACCACAGTGCAGCACAAAATACCACCACAACAGAACCAGATACCACAGTGCAGCACAATATACAGCCCCAGCAGAACCAGATACCACAGTTCAGCACAATATACCACCCCAACAGAACCAGATACCACAGTGCAGCACAATATACCGCCCCAACAGAACCAGATACCACAGTGCAGCACAATATACCGCCCCAACAGAATCAGATGCCACAGTGCAGCACAATATACAGCCCCAACAGAACCAGATACCACAGTGCAGCACAATATACAGCCCCAACAGAACCAGATACCACAGTGCAGCACAATATACCGCCCCAGCAGAACCAGATATCACAGTGCAGCACAATATACCGCCCCAGCAGAACCAGATACCACAGTTCAGTACAATATACCGCCCCAACAGAACCAGATACCACAGTGCAGCACAATATACAGCCCCAACAGAACCAGATACCACAGTGCAGCACAATATACAGCCCCAACAGAACCAGATACCACAGTGCAGCACAATATACCACCCCAACAGAACCAGATACCACAGTGCAGCACAAAATACAGCCCCAGCAGAACCAGATATCACAGTGTAGCACAATATACAGCCCCAGCAGAACCAGATACCACAGTGCAGCACAAAATACAGCCCCAGCAGAACCAGATACCACAGTGCAGCACAATATACCGCCCAAGCAAAACCAGATACCACAGTGCAGCACAATATACCACCCCAACAGAACCAGATACCACAGTGCAGCACAAAATACAGCCACAGCAGAACCAGATACCACAGTGCAGCACAATATACCGCCACAGCAGAACCAGATACCACAGTGCAGCACAATATACAGCCACAGCAGAACCAGATACCACAGTGCAGCACAATATACAGCCACAGCAGAACCAGATACCACAGTGCAGCACAATATACTGTCTGCCTAACCACAGTACTCAGCTCTATCACCGTCCTCAGGACAGTAATACAGTTGATTTCAGGAGGGAACTTGCATCCGTTGGCCAAGTGAATCAGATCATTATGTACTGGGCCACCATCCTTGAGGAGGCCTCTGGTGCCCCCTGGGCACACCACATTTTGCATCCTGCTGAAAGAACTAGAAAAAAAGGTCCCCCAAAAAAACAGGATGACTACCCTGTTGCCACTGACTTCTGTGGTACACAATATCAGCTCTATCGGTATGCTGCTCTTTTTGTGCCCTGTTGCATCCTGTTTTTATGGTAAATTTACCCAACAGAGAATAAACAGCACCTTTCAACAGGATGCAAAGCTGTGGTGTGAATCTAGCATTATTTGCATGAATTTCCCAGAATGGGACAGCCTCCTCAGTATGATCAAATTCCTGTAATAAACCCCCTTTTATCCAGAGCCTCCTTCTTTCATTTCTAAAAGCAACAGTCCCTGTCCTGATCATCAGCGGGGGTTTAGTCTTATAATTGGTCGCTGTTTTTTATCTGAATTGTTCTGTAACACTTATCATTGTGTCTTGAACAGGGCCTGTGTCTAAGCCGACATTGACTAAGGCGACTACAGCAGTAAAGGAAGCAAATGCTGCAAAGAGCAACGCCGTCAGGTAAGATCCTCCCTGAATTGATGGTCGGCGGTCTACGTCTTATGCTCAGGGATGCTGTGTCTAGCCGGTTGTAACAGTGTCCTTTGGGGTGGGATTGGTCCTCCACGTTGGAAAATCTCATTTTGTTCCCTGGCAATAAACATTGCACAGGGTATGCCACTCCTGGGACCCCCAGTAATCAGCTGAGGATCTCTGCAGCAAGTGGTCCATTTTCCTGCAGCGCCACCACAGGGGAGAAAAAGTATTTCACAGTTTTTATTAAAGAGCATCTGTCAGCAGTTTTGTGCCTATGAAACTGGCTGACATTTTGCATGTGCACTTGGCAGCTGAAGGCATCTGTGCCCACATTGCTGAGAAATCGGATGTTTTCATATATATGCAAATGAGCCTCTAGGAGCAACGGAGACGTTACCTTTATACATAGAGGCTCTGCTCTCTCTGCAACTGCCGTGCCTTCTCCCCTTTGAATGACAGGGCCAGGCAGTAAAAGCGTCATCATACATGGCCCTGTCCATCAAAGTGCAGCGGGTGTGGCAGTTGAAGAGAGAGCAGAGCCTCTAGGTGCAATGGTAACGCCCCCGTTGCTCCTAGAGACTCATTTGCATATATTAAAACTTCATCTTTCTCAGCAATGCGGGCACATATGAACATGGGATCAACACAGATGTCTTCAGCTGCCAAGTGCACATGTAACAGGTCAGCCAGTGTCATAGGGACAAAACTGCTGACAGATGCCCTTTAAAATCAGTAGGCTGTCCATGTAACACACAGATGTGCTAGGTCCTCCAGAGTTCCTTGCCGCTCTCTTATAAATTAGTGTCTTTTTCTGATGGAGAATATTTTAATAACAACCCCTTTACCTGAACAGTAAACCTAGACATTGATGATGCAACCTTGCCCACAGTTTTGTCATTCTGCAGATGTCTCTGCTCCTACAACAAGCAGTCTTCTAGAAATCCCACAAGGAATTTAGGAGAATTCGTTTCTTCTCGATTACTTGCATTTTCAGTTGGCAGATGGCTGGGGGATTGGGCTTCTCTACGAGTCTGCCTGCCCCGTTACTACAGATAGAACAGTGGGGGGCAGCGTGAGACAGAATATTATCACAGGAGAGGAGGCTATTAGCGGAGGAATGAATTTTTCTTTTTTTTTCTTTTTTATGCGTTTGTTAGATATCTGGATACCTCTGATGGGGATGGATTATTTAGGAACCTTGTGGAATCTTTAAAATAATTTTGTTCTTTGAAATATGTCCGCCTTATTATAAGCAATGTAACTTATATAAAAGTATAGGGGGTCATTTACTAAATGATATATTCCAGTTTTCTGGCATATATCTGTCGCAGATTGCGGCACAAAAATTAATTGCGCCAAAATCTCTGACTTTTTCCCCAGGTCTAAAAAATAAAAAAAAGAGCATAACACGGGCGAAGAAAGGGATGGACTGGTAGGCCCATCTCATTTATTATTTTCTACCCCTGTTTTAGGGGTAGAAAATTGTCAAAATGTAAGCCAGCAAGAGAGCTGTCTTACATTTAGGCTCCATTCACACGTCCGTAACGTGTTTTGCAGATCCGCAAAACACGGACACGGCAATGTGCGTTCCGCATTTTGCGGACAAGAATAGGACATGTTCTATTTTTTTCGGGAACGGAAATGCGGACCCGGAAGTGCGGGTCCGCATTTCCGGAGCCGGGCCGCACATTGTGCGGCTTCATAGAAATGAATGGGTCCGCAATTCCGTTCCGCAGAATGCGGAACGAAATTGCGGATGTGTGAATAGGGCCTTAGACTGGCCGTAGATACGCTGAAGTTATGTAGAGGCCTGTGGCTCTTCATAACTTCAGCGGATCCACCGCCAGCGCAGGGGTTATTATGATGGGCGTCTAAAACGCTGGTCTTAATAAATGACCCCCATAGTATTTTAGAACAGGTCATGCAACTTGCATAACATAGCGGCGAGATGACTTCTTGGTATTCTGTTTTTAGTATATTATTCCTAATATTGCAAGTTTCACCGTCTGGTTATCACGACATGATCCTTAGAGCCGCCATTACGGTTTACTGATGATATTCTACAGTATTAAAAAAGTCCATATGACAAAAGTGACCTCTACTCTCCAAATATACCCTATACGTTATACAAATGATATCATTGGTATCTACATATCATTTTTGGAATTACATAGATGACATCACTACAATGAACATTATATGAACATTTTAGCTATGTATATACTTGATGAGCACATACCACTATATATATATATATATATATATATATATACACAGTATTATATATGTGTTTTCTGTGTTACAGGACTGTAGCTGCTTCACCCATCAAATCCAAAACAGTCACACATAGAGGTAAGTCAGTATTAACTGCAGAGGTTCTGCCTAATCGTCCAATGTCAAAGGTGTAAATTTGGAAAATTGGCACATATGGTCCTTTTTCCTATTGATTCAAATGGGCAGAGAATGGGGTGTAATCAGAACCACATCTCAAAGCTTGCTACAGTCTCACAGTTACCGTGCTTCTTCAGAAGCAGGATTTGGGGTGGTACTATTTCTGCTTACGGAAAGCGCCTTAATTGGCAAGAGGAGGCTTATATTCCGTACATGCAGGGGCATGCACAGATCTCATAGGGCCCCAGAGCAAAACTTCCTACAAACCCCCCCTGTCGACAGTTTTCCCAGTATATGTGCATCAACCAACACAAAAAAACAACTGCTTAGATTCCTGACAAATGTACTTTTTATTTATAAAGTGGAAGAAACAGTTAAAGGGAACCTGTCACCGGGATTTAATGTATAGAGCTGAGGACATGGGTTGCTAGATGGCCACTAGCACATCCGCAATACCCAGTCCCCATAGCTCTGTGTGCTTTTATTGTGGGTTAAAAAAGCGATTTGATCCATATGCAAATTACCCTGAGATGTGTCCTGTCCCTGAGATGTGTCCTGTCCCTGAGATGTGTCCTGTCCCTGAGATGTGTCCTGTCCCTGAGATGAGTCCTGTCCCTGAGATGAGTCCTGTCCCTGAGATGAGTCCAGTGTGAAGGAGCCCAGCACCGCCCCGCATCCTCAGAATCTCCTCCTTGCTCCCCGACGTCAGACAGCCAGAGGGCCGCAATCTCACGATGCGCTAGCTAGCGCATGCGCAGTGTCCTCATAGTGTTCCTTCCCTGTGCTGGCATCAGCCTCAGGGAAGGAACAGCGCATGCGCTAGCTCGCGCATCGCGAGATTACGGCGCTCTGGCTGTCTGACGTCGGGGAGCAAGGAGGAGATTCTGAGGATGCGGGGCGGTGCTGGGCTCCTTCACGCTGGACTCGTCTCACGTACAGGACACATCTCAGGGTAATTTGCATATGGATCAAATCGTTTTTTTTTCCACAATAAAAGCACACAGAGCTATGGGGACTGAGTATTGCGGATGTGCTAGCGGCCATCTAGCAACCCATGTCCTCAGCTCTATACATCAAATCCCGGTGACAGGTTCCCTTTAAATAAAAATTGCAATAAAAAAGTCGCCCTTACCCACTTTATTTGACCAGACAACTGTCATAAATATATAACTAAATCTCCTACTTCCATTCACAGAGTAGGGAAGTAGGAGCTCAGTGCATAAGAAATGTATACAGTAACCATTGATATGAATGAAAGCTGAAAATAATTTCTTTGAGTTTCCCCCAGTGGTTACCGCCAAAACAGGCTGTGAATCCATGTCTGAAACAGGAAAAGCAGTTCAGCACTGGGCTCAGTGGAGTAACTAGAAATGACTGGGCCCCACACCCAGCAACTTCCTTACAACTCCCTCCTGTGGCTAGTCAAGGTCACTCTCTCAGACCAGGCCAGCGTTCTGTCCGTTTTCTACACGTGCATATATACAGTATGTTATGTCACTGTATATGTCATTGTATAATACTGTTGAGGGTAACCCTGACAATAAACTCTTTCAGTCCTCCTCCCTGTGTGATCACAGCAGGTCTCACCCTACGATATGCAGAATCGAGGGGCAGTAGTGCTTGCTGGAGTCACTGCAGTACTAAAACTCATCCACATCGCTGTTTTTGGTGCTGCAAATTCTTCCCATTCACATAAATGGACTGACCTGCCGTACCAGACACAACCTGACACACACAGATGTCCCTGTGTCAAGTACTATACTGACTAGAGAATCCTCATTGCCTTTCCGGTCTGAGCCCTAATTAGACATATATGCAGCCACTTTAACCAACTATTATTTTAGAAAATTCTATGCAAGTTGTCTCTTACTGTTCTTTATTAATTAAAATGTAATTCAGAATTAACATTGACACAGAAAATTCATAAGCCACCTAGCCCCAAACATTTCCTTGCAAGTCAGATAAAAATGTAATTGATTTCTTTATAGATCCAGCATCTGCAATGAAACCATCAGCCAAGCAAACAACTCGCCCTCAGAATGGAGAGAAAGGCGCTCAACAGACGGCATCTCCATTAGTCATAAAAAAAGAAGCAGCCAAGAAAAATGCTGAGGGAGCCCAGCTCGGTAAACCTAAATCTGGACAGGAACGAGGGAACACTACACCTTCAAAACAGAACGCAACTGTTAAAAGGGAAGTGGGCAAACCTCCAGAACATGGATCAGTGCCAAAAGATAAGACATTGTGCCTTCGACCAGAAAGTAGTACATCTGTGCCATCCAAGCCACTAGCCACAGCATCGAGCCCAACTAAAACTTTGAAAGCAAACTCTCTGTCTCATAAGCCAAAACAGATTGTGCCTCCACCAGAAAAGCCTGTTAATAACACATCATTATCAACAAAGGCAGCCAAAAGCCCAGTGGCAGCTACTAGATCAAGTGCCATGACTTCAACAGCAGCAAAACCCATTAGAACAGCATCACCATTGGTTAAGGCTGCTAGGCCTACACCAGCTTCAATCAAATCAGTAACAAAAACTCCAACATCGCCTGTTAAACCAGTGAATACACCATCTGTTCCACCTAAGCTACGCAATGCTACGCCTGCAAAACCACCAGGGAACACTGTGTCTACTTCTAACCAGGGTAAAGTACGCAAGCGATTATCAACCACAACTAAAGCGACGTCTGTGCCCGCTAAACAGGTAAACAATTTACCTACAGCAATCAAATCAGTAAAGTCATCTCCCCTGGCTCATAAATCAGTAAAGGAGGAGTGTGCTGAAGCCACACCAGTAGTGAATCAAGTCAGTCCAATTCTCACATCTGAGTCTCAACAAATCATTAATTCAGAAGTGGAGAATGTAGACATAGACAAAAATGAAAACATAGCTGTATCGGAGAAGCCTCAAGAACCAGTGATTGTAGCAGAGGAAGTAGTAGTTATACCTGTCAATAATGACACAGAAAATGCCATGTTAGACAATGCAAAGATTGGTGGGGGTCTATTAAAAGAGTCTGCGCTGCCTTTGGAAACAAATGAATCCATATCACCGGCTGAGGAAATTTCAGTAGAAACAAATTCACAGGATAAAGAGACTCAGATCTTAGTATCATTGGACCAAGGAGTAAAATCTCCCACAAAACAAGTTACACCTTTAGAGGAAGAGTTTAGTCCTTCAGTTGAAGAAGAACCAAGGTCTGAATCTTCAATTGTATCAGCAGAACCTGTTCAGGAGCAACCAAATGTTCTCAGTGAACATTTAGAAGAAACTTTAATTTCTCCTCTAGAAGAAATATATTGTACCATGGATGCTAGCAAACCTTTTGAGACCCAACAATATGTTCCTATCGAAGTTTCACCAAACAAACTCAGGTCTCCTCTTGAGCTAGCCATACCATCTGCAGGGCCAGACAAACCTTTGGAGGAAAAAGTAGAAAGTACAAAAGACCTGAAAGAAGACACAACGTCTTCAGAACAACCAGTTAATAACATAAGTGATGGGGTTCATATTTCAATCAAAACATTAGATGATGATGATGTTGCATCTCCCATTGAACCCTCAAATGAGACAGTAGAACCTGTAATAGAAGAAACTAGATATTTAGATGAAGAACAAATTGTTTATATGGATAGAGGAACCCATTCAAATAATTCAGAGAGAATGCCAATCAAACCCTTAGATGAAGAAACATTTACGGCAGATGGTGCTGAACCATTAGAAGATGTAGTGACATCTTCTTTAGAGCAAGTTACACCTTTAGAAGAAGAAGCTGTATTGTCAGAAGATGAGCTAGAACCTGTAGAACATAAAAGCGCACTGTTGGAGGAAGAATATAAAAATTCGCCAAATACTTTAGATCAACTAGAAGTATCTCCTTTAGATCCACAGGACCCACTAGAACTACTTACATCTTCGACTGAGGAATTAACACCTTCAGAAGAACTGGAGCTTTTAAAGGATGAAAAACAAACATTACAGGAAAGAGTATCATCCTCACAACATCTAGATATGACAGAAACAGAGGACAAAATGGACATAGCCAAGCCAACAGAGATAGGAGCCATTTCAATGGATCCATTCATATGTTCAAAGGAAGAAATCAACACTTCAGTGAAACACTTTGGAGAGACTATAATAAACACAGAGTCAAAAACATCTTTGGAGAAAAAAATACATTTGAATGAAATACTACAATCTTCATATGAAGTAGTTAAACATTCAGAGGAAGGAATGACTTCATCATTGGATTTATTACAGTCTTCAGATGGGAAAGCTAGATCTTTAGAAGAAGGAGCTGAAACATTACAGTCTTCAGCTGCCGAAGGCAGTTCTTACGAAGAGGACGCAATGTTATCAGTAGAACCCTTACAAGATTCAATTCAAGAAGTCAAACTTTTAGAGAAGGTACCCTTGTCATCAGTAGAACCACTACAGTCTTTATCACCTGTACTCAAATCTCCACAAGAAGACAAAATATTTTTAATGGAAGCACTGCAGGTTTCCGTTGGAGACATCAGATCTTCAGAAGAAGAACCAATGTTATTGGTAGAACCCTTACAGACTTCAGTTAAAGAAGTCAAGCTCTCAGAGAAAGAACCCTTGTCAGTTGAATTTTTCCACTCGTTAGTTGATGCAAACCAGTCTTCACAAGAACAACCAATGTCAGAAGAATTACAACAGCCTGCAGTTGAAGAAGTCAAATCTTCTCAGGTGGACCGAATGTTGTCAAAAGAACCACCATGTTCTTCAGGGGAAGCAGACAGAAATGTGGGTGGAGAACATACATCATCACTGGTAATGCTACAGTCTTCATTAGAACCCCTGGATCCTTTGGCAGAAAACTTACTTTGTTCAATTGACCCACTAACACAAACCAAAGAATCTATAACTTCACTGAAAGAAGCAACAACATTAGAAGGGTCACAATCACCAGTACAATTGCAAGACCTAAGTCAAAATGTGTCATTAGAAAACACTAAAGACGTGCCACATGAACTTATAGAAGAAGAAGGTGATGCTTCTTTAGAAAAGAAAGGAGAAGTAGTCCTATTATTGGAACAGCAAGGACATGTAATAGAGGAGGGTAATTCAATAAAAGAAACATTACAATATGAAGCAAAAATGCTTGGTTCTTCCACTGCAGAATCATCAGAGAATGTGGAGCAAACAAACAAAGCTGCAAACATACATCCAGAGGAATTTCAGGAGAATATTCCAGTTGGGTCAAAGCTGTTTGAAGAACCATTAATAATGATGCATGAGCCTGACCACGGACCACCAAAGCATATAATTGCAGCTGAAAAACAGCTAGACTCAGCAGATGTAAGGGTCGAGGGAATAAGTAATCCAATAAAAGTAGATCAGTCTGTCCAGGAATCTGTACTGCTCCCAGAGGAACCATTAGCATCCAGAGATGAGTTTAAAACTATTTCTGTGGAAGCAGTTGACTACCCAGAGAAACCAATAAAATCTTCATTAGAACAGGTCAAATGTGCAGATTATGATGAAGAGGCTACAAAACCATCAATACATGAATTAATGGATTATCGTGAGTATCTTATAACATCTCCAGAAAAATCATTGGACACAGTTATGTTTTCAACATCAAGAGATTTGGATGCATTTTCCTCCGAGACAGTGAATATCTACAGTATTGAATCAGCTTTACCAAATTACCAAGAAAATTTGGGAAAATTGGAACCAGCTAAGCCGTTGACATCAGAGGATTATGCATCTGAGACCTTGGTTGAACAACACGTGAATAAGCCATTAGTTTCAGATCTAGAAAAATCAATAGATTCAGATTTCTATGTGACTATGGATACAACAAAGCATGTTAGGAACCTTTGCACAAACCAAGTCATAGGCACGGATATAGAAGAAATCAAGCCCTCAACCACAGAAGTAGTCTGTGTTTCAGAAGAACCAATTTTTTTTACAGATGAAGAATCTTTGGAACCATTAGACAAGAGTACTGATGTTCTTGAGCAATACAATCCTATAGAAATTCTAGAACAAACTAAACCTGTTGAGGCAAAACCTGCCACAGAAGTAAGCTTTTCAGATGAATCTACCAGCATTTCACATACTGAGACTTCATCTCCAGAACATATGTTCTCTCCAGCCTCAAATACTATCTCAGTGCTGCCAACACAGCAGAATGTTGAGGTTAGCAAAACAAGTGATTTACATCCATTGCAGAATGAACATCCCTCCGAACACCCACAGGACACGGAAAGGGAATCATGGGTGCTAGTAAAGATGGATGAGTTATCAGATTTTAAGGAAGAGCCTGAAGAGAGACCACTGAGACCTGCAAGTCTAAATCAAGAGGCTGAGGTGCAGGATGAACAAAAGGCAGAGGAAGAGCAGATGGAAAGGGCTTCAGTCTGCAGTACCTTGAGTGATCCCCAACTGGCGGCAAAAAGTAGTAGCGAGACAAGTACTCCTGAAGAGCTGAAAACCTATGAAGATTCTAGTTCTGGGGTGGAGTCCCACTCAGATGATGCTGCTACATCCCCACAAACTACACTCACACCTGACCCAGATTTGGGTATTCATATGGGACAGGAAGAAGGAACAGAAACTCCAGCTGGTACACCAGCTTCAAACAACAAGGGGGTACCGCCTCCACTGCAGATTGTAGACATTGAGGGGAAGTCTCAAAGTACTTCTCTGTGTGGTATCTTTGAGTCCGCAGATAATGAACAAATTGTACGGAAAAAAGAAGTGACGACTTCTAGCGAATCAAGAGAACATGATTATGAGGAGACACCAAAAGAAAGAGGAGCCCAAAGAGGTAATGATGACTGACTGTGTAGTGCTTGGAGTAAGACACCGTAATTTTCAGAAAAACAGGGAGTAATTTAGAGCCACCCACTAGTTAGTGCAGGAGATAATGGACCATACCATGCTGAGACATTGACACAGGGGTGTGACCATCCGGTGATGTAACACTGAACAATACACATCATTAGACACATCACTTCATCTATCACCTTTTTCTTCGACATTTTCTCAGACCCCTCCCCCACCCCAGTATGTTTTGCCTTCTCCATTAGATCCGTGTTTTTTTTTTTTTTTTACAAATCTTATAATAAACATGGATTTATTTTGTACAACTGGTGACCCCTGTTTTTATTTAAGCATGTGTCATATGTGTTCTTTATTCAACGTAATTAGTTAAGGTCATTCTTCAACTTGTGTCATTTGTGAGTAGTTTGTGTGCTGTGCAATAGTTGTGACTTGTGCATTACTAGATCATGTGATGTGTATGTGTTACTGGTCTGCTTTATTCATATACTTGTGCATAGCTATACTGTAGCTTGTCCCCCGCGGAGACGAGAATGAATGCCTTACTTGACATTACTTCCTTGTACCAAACTGAACCTCATTTACAAATGTACACAGTCTCCATTTTTTGTGCAGTTGCCATTTCAGTCCGCTGGGAGGTCAATTGCAGTATTTTTCATGTGCATCACTGACAGTAGAGGTCCCTTTACCTGGGCCGGCAGAGCAGCAGATTGTTGGGAGGGAAGCGTTCCTTCCCGACAATCTGCTGATCGCTAGTGGAGGAGACTGGTGCATTTACATGCATCGATCTCCTCCACAGTATGGGGAGGAGAGATCGCTAATGCCATCGCTCGTCCCCAAACTGACTTGTTGTTTGTTGGCAGAAGATCTTGTTTCCACAGCACAATCTGCCGCTGGCAATCAATGATTTTTGTGTACGCACAATCAATACATTTACATCGCCAGACAATCCTTTAAAAAAAAAAAAAAAAAAGTTCTGAGAACCCCCAGAAAGTTTGTAAGGTTGGGATTTCAAGAAGATTTAAAGAGCAGGATAAACCCTATTAAAGTAGGCATTCTGTCTGGGAGAGTTGATCTTGCTGATTAAAATGATACCTGTCTTATGAAAATCCATTGCGGTGTTCCTAAATTTTTTTTTTATTATTAATGTAGATGAGGGCTTCAATGCACAGAGTGGTGGGTCCTAGCTCCTTGGTGCACTTCAGCCTTCCTATGATGGCCACGTCTTTGCTGTACTAAAGCCCTCATTTGCACAAAGGATACGTCTTTTTTTCTCTCCGCTCAAACAACACAACTGCTTTTCACAAGACAGGTATCATTTTAATCAGCAGGATCAACCCCATCAGGGATTATGTCTCGTTTGATAAAGTTGATCCTGTTGACAGGTGCTCTTTAAAAGGTGCTATGTCGTGGTTAATGTAAAAAATAAAAATTAGACATCATATGGTACATGAAAATCTGTTTCTAACAAAACTAGAACCAGCTCTGCACCTCACATGGACCCAGAGATCTCCCCATTGCTCCAATTGTGCTGTTAGATTCTGTTCAGGTTGGCAGCTCAGGAGGCATAACCTTTCTGCCACAGCTCTCCCTCTATCACAGCTCAGGCTGGTGACAGTTGAAGATTTAAACTGAGTGCATGCGACCACTTCATTGAGGTGGACAAGAAATAAGGAAAAGAGCACACAGCAGGTGGCGCCATACAGATAGATTCTATTTAATAGCACACTGCAATTATAAAAATATTCAGATCCAGGTTCTGGTTTGGAAAATGTAGAATATTTTTTGTGGAAAAGCCCCTTTAAGCAAGTCTTGATGAATCTGCAGATGCTCACTGTGTCCTACATGCTAAAATGTGGCAGCACTGGCATGACATGTCAAATGGTCACACTTTGATAAAGGCCAGTAATATATTCTTTTAGGCTCCAGAGGATACTTAGAAAAAACATGATTAGGGTCCAATCACACGTCCGCAAATGGGTCCGCATCTGTTCCGCAATATCAGGAACGGGTCCGGAACCAATTAATTCTCAATGGGGCAGGAATGGATGCGGAGAGCACACTATGTGCTATCCGCATTTCCGGAGCGCGGCCCCGAACTTCCACAACTTGTCCACAATTGCGTTCAATAGGCAGTTCTATGGGGGGTGCTGGCCGAGTGTATTGCGGATCCGTTGTGTGAATGGACCCTTATCCTGCAGACAAATATGCTACTACGTATGTAATTGAAGGCAGTCCCAATAACTTAAAGACAGTTTCACCAGTAGCCTGAGAATTAAGGATACCATCCGTCTCAGCCACACCAACCTTGGATCTTATGGTTTGTCTTAGGACATCATATTTTTTAGTATTTTCGGGTCCATGGCATTGCTGCCTACTTGTGAGACAACCAAGTAAAAAGGAACCAACTAGAATCAGTGGCAAATATTTCTAGTGGACACCACCATTTTGCTCCATTGACCTGAGCAGGACTGTAGGAACATCTCTTTAACTTGATGGCTAGAGGTGACCCAATGCCCCTTGCCCCAGCCTGTGTGTCGCATTGTAAATGAGGTCCATTGTTTGCTTTTCTGCATTGATCTGTGCTATTATCTTCTTGCATGTCTCCCCATGTTATTGCTGTCCCCGTCATCACCTCTTTCCCATATCTGCCACATTGCTCAGGGCTCTACCATCTTACCCATAATCAAGGTCACCACCACTTTCAGAATGTCTTGTACACATGCATAGTAATTCCCTCTACTTTCAAGAGTTATGAATGACTATATTAAGCTTTTTTAGCATGTTATATCTATTCTGATGTTGGAACTGACCTTGATCACTTGGCTGATTCGTACTTGCATGCTACTTGCACCATCTTGCAACTTTAACATCTAATATCTTTCTCCCACTCTCTTTACCTATTATTCCTTACACAATCCCCATAACTCATCATCCTCACGCTTCCATCGTTGGCATCACACTGCACAATTCACTGACTAATCAATGCTTTTCAGATGAGGTGTGGTCTGCTCTCACATGCTTCTGTGACATTTGGTTACACGCATCTATGCAAGCTTAAAGGGACCCTGTCACCTGGATTTCACTTACTGAGCTATTAACATCATCACACCAGTCTCCACGATTTACATTACAATATACTAGTATTACTGCCCTGTGTCTTGTAATTTGTCTATAAAATCGCTTTTATTAATATGCTAATTACCTTAATAAGGTTGGGCCGTTGGAGCCCAGCACCGCCCCACAGCTAATTTATTCACTGCTCATCACCGACGCAATGTGTTTGTTGCACCCGAAATCTCGCGCATTTCCAGGTCGAGCGAAGCTGGCGCATGCGCACTTTGTTCTGTGGGGCCAATGCCAGGACACCGCGCGGGCGCTGACATGAGTATCCACGGCGCATGCACGAGATTTCGGGCGCAACAACCACATTACGTCCGCGATAAGCAGTGAATAAATTAGCAGTGGGGCGGTGCTGGGCTCCAACGGCCGGAGGGACAGCCCCTTGGGCTCCTTATTGAGGCAATTAGCATATTAATAAAAGCGTTTTTATAGACAAATTACAAGACACAGGGCAGTAATACTAGTGTATTGTAATGTAAATCGTGGAGACTGGTGTGATGATGTTAATAGCTCAGTAAGTGAAATTCAGGTGGCAGTGTCCCTTTAAGCACTTTTACATACAGTACAGACCAAAAGTTTGGACACACCTTCTCATTCAAAGAGTTTTCTTTATTTTCATGACTATGAAGGCATCAAAACTATGAATTAACACATGTGGAATTATATACATAACAAACAAGTGTGAAACAACTGACAATATGTCATATTCTAGGTTCTTCAAAGTAGCCACCTTTTGCTTTGATTACTGCTTTGCACACTCTTGGCATTCTCTTGATGAGCTTTAAGAGGTAGTCCCCTGAAATGGTCTTCCAACAGTCTTGAAGGAGTTCCCAGAGATGCTTAGCACTTGTTGGCCCTTTTGCCTTCACTCTGCGGTCCAGCTCACCCCAAACCATCTCGATTGAGTTCAGGTCCGGTGACTGTGGAGGCCAGGTCATCTGGCGCAGCACCCCATTACTCTCCTTCATGGTCAAATAGCCCTTACTTTCAATGTTTTCCCAATTTTTCGGCTGACTGACTGACCTTCATTTCTTAAAGTAATGATGGCCACTCGTTTTTCTTTACTTAGCTGCTTTTTTCTTGCCATAATACAAATTCTAACAGTCTATTCAGTAGGACTATCAGCTGTGTATCCATCTGACTTCTCCTCAACGCAACTGATGGTCCCAACCCCATTTATAAGGCAAGAAATTCCACTTATTAAACCTGACAGGGCACACCTGTGAAGTGAAAACCATTTCAGGGGACTACCTCTTGAAGCTCATCAAGAGAATGCCAAGAGTGTGCAAAGCAGTGATCAAAGCAAAAGGTGGCTACTTTAAAGAACCTAGAATATGACATATTTTCAGTTGTTTCACACTTGTTTGTTATAAATGTATATAATTCCACATGTGTTAATTCATAGTTTTGATGCCTTCAGTGTGAATCTACAATTTTCATAGTCATGAAAATAAAGAAAACTCTTTGAATGAGAAGGTGTGTCCAAACTTTTGGTCTGTACTGTACATGGTTACATGTAGAAGGTGGTCACAAAAACAAGTCCTCAACAGAGTGAATGAGTGGGAATGCTACTGCTTAGCGCTTGGCTGGAGTTGTATAGAGGGTAGGAGACCCATTAGTGCCTGATAAGTAGTGCTGGACATGTACACATTTCATGGTGAATGTACAGTATATAGGAAGGATATAAACATACTCTACAACATTTTGGCTGTCTACAACCCCTTCCTAACTGCTAAAGACAGGTGTGGTGGTCTTGATGAAGGCAGAACTTGTGAATATATTGTGAGGACAGGACTGTATGTGACGCCGGCAGTGTCATTATTGAGACAAATGTAGGACCAATGGTTGGCCTAAATCTGTAACAGACAGCAGACTATTAGGTCTAAAGTAAGGCATTCAGGTAAAAGTTGAATCAAATGGCTGAAATCCCATATGCGTACACAATTATATACTAAAGGTGCCTAAAAACATTGGAGCAAAGTTGATCAAAGTGGCCAAATATCTTCTATGTATGGTGGGCTCCCAACTCTCCCCCAACAGATGATGTCAGGGCAAAGAAGGATCTTCTTTCCCCAAGGAAGGTAAGCTAGGGGCAGGAGTGTCTGGCAGCAGCTTACTCCCCTCTCCCCATTGATACAGACACGATCAGCTGAGTGTGTTGATACCAGACATAGCATAAAATTACACATACTGGGCGACAGTCATGATACAGTTAAACCCAATGGTCATCACCTAGCCTATGGTATATATAAAACACTTCTACCCCCCATTTGAAATCAGGTCTAAATTATGAATGGGCCATAACCATTTTTTCTCCGAGTACATCAGAAAATGCTTTTAGCATGTGAGAAAGACCCCAGACGTCCAAAAGATTGTTCAGACCACTTGATCATAAGACATAAGATGTAGGTGTAGTACCAGTGACAGGATGAGATCCCAATTCACCACCATATTCAGCTCGTGCATTTCCACCAATTTTACTGTACAGCTGGAGGGTCCCCTAATGTTTAGAGGTCTCTGTCCAGTTATAGTCAAAGATTTATGTAGCAAGATCTTTTTAATAAGCCAAGATAACAAACTTAAAGGGCTTCTGTCACCCCCCAAAAGTAATTTTTTCGTTTTTGGGCTACTTAAAATCCTTATACTGCAATTTTTCTATATATAGTGCTGTTACCCTTTTTTGTTCACTAGTTTCTTTAAAAACTGCACTTTTATAATATGTAAATTACCTCTCTACCAGCAAGTAGGGCGGTTACTTGCTGGTAGCAGCTGCATCCTGCTTTCAAAAAAACGCCCCTCCTCCTGTTGATTGACAGGGCCAGTTAGCGCTCTCCTCCTCTGGCTGGCCCTGTCTGCATTCTAAATCTCTCGCCTGCGCTGTACCGGTCTTCAGTCGGCGCAGGCGCACTGAGAGGACGACGCTCGCTCGGCCGCTCCTTCCTCAATGCGCCTGCGCCGATGACGTCACATCTACACCTGCCGCAGGCGCACTGAGGAAGGAGCGGCCGAGCGAGCGTCCTCCTCTCAGTGTGCCTGCGCCGTACCGGTCTTCAATCGGCGGAGGCGCACTGAGAGGAGGACGCTCGCTCGGCCGCTCCTTCCTCAATGCGCCTGCGCCGATGACGTCACATCTACACCTGGCGCAGGCGCACTGAGGAAGGAGCGGCCGAGCGAGCGTCCTCCTCTTAGTGTGCCTGCGCCGTACCGGTCTTCAATCGGCGGAGGCGCACTGAGAGGAGGACGCTCGCTCGGCCGCTCCTTCCTCAGTGCGCCTGCGCCAGGTGTAGATGTGACGTCAGCGAGATTTGGAACGCAGACAGGGCCAGCCAGAGGAGGAGAGCGCTCACTGGCCCTGTCAATCAACAGGAGGAGGGGCGTTTTTTTGAAAGCAGGATGCGGCTGCTACCAGCAAGTAACCGCCCTACTTGCTGGTAGAGAGGTAATTTACATATTATAAAAGTGCCGTTTTTAAAGAAACTAGTGAACGAAAAAGGGTAACAGCACTATATATAGAAAAATCGCAGTATAGGGATTTTAAGTAGCCCAAAAACGAAAAATGACTTTTGGGGGTGACAGAAGCCCTTTAAGCCTAGTCCAGCTCCTGGTACCCTCGCCGATTAGCTGAAGAAACCAAGGTGTACAAGTTAACACCAACAATAAGATACTGGTGGCCTATCCCAGGGATCAGCAACCTTTGGCACTCCAGCTGTTGTGAAACTACAACTCCCAGCATGCTCCTTCCACTTGTGTGGGAGATTAGAAAAAAGCCAAGCAAGTGTGCAGGATGGGAGATGTAGTTTCACAACACCTGGAGTGCCGGAGGTTGCTGACCCCTGGCCTATCCTGTGGGAGAATGCAAATAAATAAATAAAATAAAATAAAATAAGACCAGCACCTTATGTAATAAAGTGCAGGAGCATGCTACCATGGCTGACATGCAAGACACAGGCAGACAATTGCATTACTGCTATGCTTACTATATATCAACATTTGAAGCATCTGCCCATGGCTTTTAAATGGAGTATACTATAGCTGGATCCTACACTGTCCTTAATGTTGTAGGCTTAAAGCCTAGGAGAGGCAAATATGATAGCGTTAGGGTTCCATCTGCAGAAGTCACCTTGTTGTTGGTAGATGGGCCAGACACAATTTTGATCAAAATGTACACAAAGAGCTTCAGATGTTCATATATAATAAGTATAGCAATAATGCAATTCAAAGTAACTTAAATGTTCTGAAGACTTGGAGTGCCGCAGTTTTTTCAACTAAGTGAAGTGGGAGTTCGGAAGGTCGGGACTCATCACTGCAGGAACCGCCACGAAATGGCCTCACTGAGACGTCTCAGAAAGTAGTAGTGTCTTACTACATTTACTTTGGATGCAATTCAAAGTAATCCATTTTTCTAGTGTTTGCATGTGTCTTTCCGCATAAAGCAGGGTGCTGCTATCCTAAGGATAGGTCATCAATATTTTCCTCTTGGAACAGCCCCTTAAATCTCTGGAAACCAGTACAAGCCCAAAAATGTTCAATGTCTATTGATACAGTCATCCATTGCCCAAGTTGCCTGATTTGCTACTTTCACACTAGCGTTCGGAGCGGGTCCGTCTGATGTTTCATCAGACGGATCCGCTCCGATAATGCAGACGTTTGCATCCGTTCAGAACGGATCCGTCTGCATTATAACTTAGAAAAATTTCTGAGTGTGAAAGTAGCCTGAGCGGATCCGTCCAGACTTGACATTGAAAGTCAATGGGGGCGGATCCGTTTGAAGATTGAGCCATACTGTGTCAGCTTCAAACGGATCCGTCCCCATTGACTTACATTGTAAGTCTGGACGGATCCGCTCGCCTCCGCGCGGCCAGGCGGACACCCGAACGCTGCAAGCAGCGTTCAGGTGTCCGCTCACTGAGCGGAGCGGAGGCTGAACCCTGGCAGACTGATGCATTCTCAGTGGATCCGCCTCCACTGAGAATGCATTAGGGCCGGACGGCTGCGTTCAGGGCCGCTTGTGAGCCCCTTCAAACGGAGCTCACGAGCGGACACCTGAACGCAGGTGTGAAAGTAGCCTTAGATTGACCTCTTTTACAGTTGTCTAGATGGGCAGCCAACTATAGGTAGCCTTAGATCATCTCGCCCTCCTATTGTAGGGCATGAATTTAATTATCTTCATGCAAGTAAATATTTTTGACATTTCATTGCAGATAATTTTTTGTGACAAAATCCAGTTTTCTATTAGTGGGGGCTTTTACATCAAGATAACGCTCTTTCCTAATCAAAACCTATGCGTAATAGTCTAACCTGCTGTGCCTGGGAACAAACACGGGGAATGCCTTAGCAACGCGCTCAGAAATGCCACTTGAGCAGATGGCAGGGTGCTGCGGTGTACGCTATTGAAGAACATCATGTACAGGAGAAAATGGGGAGAACTAAAAATGGCAGAGTGCCAAACAACCATTGTGCAACCCCCTAATGCCACTACCCAACTACCATGTGGACCATGGACAATATGGTGATAGAAGAATAAGATTTTAGATAGTTCAAGGATCTTAGGTGGCTTATAAAATAATACTGACAAGGGTCTAAGACCAGGGATCAACAAACTCCGGCACGCCAGCTGTTCTGAAACTCCAACTCCCAGTATCCTCCTTTCACTTATGAGAGTTAAGCCAAGTAAGTGTACATGCTAGGAGTTGTAGCTTCACAGCAGCTGGAGTGCTGAAGGTTGCCGATTCCTGGTCTAGACAAAGGCAGTTGACATTGTATGAAATAAGGACTATAGAAGGAAACCGCAGCACTCCAATTTCTTCAATGTTTTCTTTAGTTTATTCCACCAAATTCCCAGTGAATTTGGTTGAATAAACGAAAGCAAACATTGAAGAAATTGGAGTGCAGCGGTTTTCTTCTATAGTCCTGATAACTAAGGGGTTCAAGGCCAGAACTCCTCACTGCAGGCACTGCCACGGAATGGAATGACTGCTACAAGTCAGTGAGTAGTGCTGTCTTACCTCTTAATCTATGTACTACATTGTATGAAATAACACATAAGGGCAACAGGAGGTAGTATATTATTTTTCAGAGCAAAAACAGATAAACAAACCAATTGCAATGTCATCAAATACCCACCATGAGTACACGTGAAAGTGGTATAATCATCACAGTAAATAATGATATTTAGTTTTCCCTGCCCCTTTTTCTAGGTGAACCCTTCCCCATTGCTACTCCTTCAGATGGGTTATATACAATCTACGAGTCAGAGCGAGGACCTCAAGAACGCAGCCCAAGAGGGGCAGAACTGGGGCTGGTGGAGCAGATCATCGGAAGAACGCTGTTACTGGCGGCCTCAGAAGGGGGGATAAAGGGAGGTATTCGAGGGGCAGAATTGGGAAAGTGGGCAGAACTCTTGTCCCCAATGGATGAGTCACGTGCTAGTATCACATCTGTCACCAGTTTCTCTCCTGAAGGTGATGCTTCTCCACAAGGTGACTGGACAGTAGTCGAAGTAGAAACATTCCACTAAGTTAACCTCCATCTATGTGGAGAACTGTGCTGAATGTAATATGCAAGGTTCATGCCCATGCGGGACATTGTGCGATATGGGTAGGACAGTGGTTCCACCCAAGACACTGCAACACATATGAGTCATTGTGTTAATTATGTGTCTGTGTGGCTCCGCTCACGTAGAGAGCTTTTTGGAGTGAGAAAGTGGCAGCTCTCTTGCAGAGCATATTTCTGAGTGAGTGAAGCGATGGCTCCACCCATGCAGAGCATTTCTGACTGATGTGGTGGCTCCACCCATGCAGAGCATTTCACCAAGTAAGACAGTGGATCTACCGGAGCTAGGCAATGTGCTATGATTGTAACTGTGGCTCCACCCATGAAAGTCATTTTGTTGTATATGAAGGAGGCTCCACCAATGCATGGCAATGTGATGAATGTATATGACAGTGGTTCCACCCCAGAGGAGCACTGTGATGAATTATACAGGAGAACACTGTATGGATTGATGTGCAATATGAGTCTATTGTTTCTATAAGTGTGGAGCTTTGCACTATTGTCAAATGGATCAATGTTTTTTTACTATTAAAGCTTGGGACATCCAGTTGATGAATATAAATTTGTCCAATGAAGAATATTCACAGGAATGTTTGATATCGATGAGTACTGACATATGCTTAGATAGATATGCGCTTAGCTAGACAGATCGGATAGATCTCGCAGGATCCGGCGTTGCCAGACTTCTGCTTTGCCTCCGGATCCCCATTGTCTGTAACGAGACCCAGTGGTGATCTGAATGCTTTCCAGCATAAATACCAGGTTTGGGCTGGACAAAAACATGCATGCAAATTTTTTTTGTCTGGCTGACAGCCAGCATTCACACCAGATCAGGAAGCCAGAGATGTGAACAAGGTCTAATGAGTATGGGAGCCTCCTGACTCTCCCATGGCGGCAGATAAAGATAAGATGCCTGATCCTTCTGTTCTCGATAAGATAATCCATTGCCAGGTGTCTGGCAGCAACGTACTTACCTTCTTAGTGTGCTTGTGTATAGAGGGTCGGTGGCTGAACACTCAGGTATCTAATAGGTATGGACAACCTTTTATAAGTCTCCTTTAATTGACATTATGGGAAAATATTTTACTATCAATCTTGGGGTTGATTTCAAAATGAACCTCTCACGATGTCAGGTTTGTGTCGATGAAGATATTTTTGTACTGAATGCCAACTGTGTCTGCTGATTGCAAACGCTCAGACTGAAGGTTGGGACACAATATGAAGCAAGATAGATGCTATTTAGACAATGAGGAGCCCTTCTGACCGCTCCTCCTTCCTAACAGGTAATTACAAATCTAGGTAACACCTGGGAGTAGCCTAAATAGCTGTAATCCCTCTTAACCATCTGCTCCCAGCAAGGTCCCTCTGGTGAGGTGACCATGACGTGAAGACACCACTGAAAGCCTGGATATTATAGATGACATCTATACCTCAATAAAAGCCAGTGGATTTTAGGTCACAATGTGTACATACGAGGAAATGCACTACAGGTGTTTAGTTGATGATGTCTGTAAACCACAGAAGAATCCAAATGCAAGTGCACAGTGATTCTAAGACCTAGTATGTGGATTATGGACACATGGTTTTGCTAAGGGGACTGAAGCTCCAACAAAAATGTGGTGAATTAAAAGAACATAATGGAAATAATTCAGGAACGATGCCAAAGATTTGTAAAACAAATACAACGAAGAATATCACAGAGGCAATGTTCTCTGCAAACATGCCCGGGCACCGGCTGCTGATCAGAAGCCCAGACAGACCCCTGCTGAGATGGCATCATATCTATTATTCTCCAGCTTGGCACCACTCTTATCATCATTCAGTCCCCACCTCTATAGTGGGAGCAGCCAGACAACCGGCTACAGAGAGAGAACACAGGCACTTAAATCACCATACAATATTGTGGTAATAGTGGACTTCTGCCCTTTATCTGTACAACTGAATACATTACTACATGTCTATACGGTAGGACAATACAACCGCACTACATGTCTATACGGGAGGACAATACAAGCGCACTACATGTCTATACGGGAGGACAATACAAGCGCACTACATGTCTATACGGGAGGACAATACAAGCGCACTACAAGTCTATACGGTAGGACAATACAACCGCACTACAAGTCTATACGGTAGGACAATACAACCGCACTACATGTCTATACGGGAGGACAATACAAGCGCGCTACATGTCTATACGGGAGGACAATACAAGCGCACTACATGTCTATACGGGAGGACAATACAAGCGCACTACAAGTCTATACGGTAGGACAATACAACCGCACTACATGTCTATACGGGAGGACAATACAACCGCACTACAAGTCTATACGGGAGGACAATACAAACGCACTACATGTCTATACAGGTGGACAATACAACGACACTACACTTCTATACAGGAAGACAATACAACCGAACTACATGTCTATACGGGGGGACAACACAATCACACTATACATCTATATGATAGGACAATACAACTGCACTACAAGTCTATACGGGAGGACAGTACACTCGCACTACATGTCTATACGAGAGGACAATATAACTGCACTACACTTCTATACAGGAGGACAACACAACTGCACTACACATACATACGGGAGGACACCACAACCACACTATACACCAAAGGGCCTTGCAAAAGTATTCACCCCCCTTGACTTTTTTCGTATTTTCGTGCCTCACAACCTGGAATTAACATGAATTGTTTGAGAATTTGCATCATGTAATTTACAGAACATGCCGACAACTTTGAAGATGTTTTTTTTATTTTTTTATTGTGAAGCAAACAACAAATAGGACAAAATTGCAGAAAACGTCAATGTGCATAACTATTCACCCCCCTAAAGTCAATACTTTGTAGAGCCACCTTTTGCGGCAATCACAGCTCCAAGTCGCTTTGGATAAGTCTCTATGAGCTTGCCACATCTTACCAATGGGATTTTTGCCCATTCCTCCTTGCAAAACTGCTCCAGCTCCTTCAAGTTGGATGGTTTGCTCTTGTGAACAGCAATCTTTAAAGGGAACCTGTCATGTGGATATTTGATTATAATCTAACTAATTATATACAATCATTAACTACTAAAAAGTACCTTAGATGTATTCACTTACTGGTGTGACAGATGGTTACCTCATAATATACACACAAAGATGCCACATGCCGCATGCTAATGAGCTGATTGGAGTCCGGCGTGATGTCATTGAGTCCAGCGTATATTTAATTCAGAGCTATAGCCACTCCCCTGCCCACCTGCTGCTGATTCATATGGAAAAAAAACTCATTCAGCAGCAGGTGGGCGGGGAGAGTCAGGAGCTCATGAATATTCATGACTCATCATTATCAGCTGGAGCTTTTCAATACAAGATGTTGGCAGATTGACTGGGTCAATTAAAGAAAGTGACCCAGCATTGTACTAAGAGAATCAATCACTTATTTATGTTGCTCTTAGTTAGGACACCATAAAACTGGTGACAGGTTCCCTTTAAGTCTGACCACAGATTTTCTATTGGATTGAGATCTGGGCTTTGACTAGGCCATTCCAACACATTTACATGTTTCCCCTTAAACCACCAAAGTGTTGCATTAGCCGTGTGTTTGGGGTCATTGTCCTGCTGGAAGGTGAACCTCCATCCGAGCCTCAGATCACGCAGAGTGGTACAGGTTTTGCTCAAGAATATCCCTGTATTTAGCACCATCCATCTTTCCCTCAACTCTGACCAGTCTCCCAATCCCATCCCCACAGCATGCTGCTGCCACCACCATGTCTCACTGTGGGGATGGTGTTCTTTGGGTGATGCGATGTGTTGGGTTTACACCAGACATAGCGTTTTCTTTGATGGCCGAAAAGTTAAATTTTAGTCTCATCAGACCAGAGCACCTTCCTCCATACATTTTGGGAGTCTCCCACATGCCTTTTCACAAAAGTCACAACGTGCCTTTTTGTTTTTAGCTGAAAGTAATGTCTTTCTTCTGGCCACTCTGCCATAAAGCCCAACTCTATGGAGCGTACGGCTTATTGTCGTCCTATGTACAGATACTCCAGTCTCTGCTGTGGAACTCTGCAGCTCCTCCAGGGTTACCTTAGGCCTCTGTGCTGCCCTCCTTGCCCGGTCTGTGAGTTTTGGTGGGCGGCCGTCTCTTGGCAGGTTGTTCTGTCCCCACATGAAGGCGAATGAAGGTGTAACTGATAATGGCTTTGTGACTGGCCTACCTTCGTATCCAAGCAGTGGAGCAGACCGGACCGGCAGATGCTCAGGTTAGATGGATCCAGACGTAGACATGAGGATGCAATCAAACGTGGGTTTATTTGATCCAGACATACAGTGATAGAATACAGGAATGCAGTAGATGCTGTGATGTGGATGTCTTTCCTGAGGCTAACTGCTGAGGCAACTGCTGGTCAAAAACTGATGCCTTCACAAGCCAAGGTGTGTGTCTCCAGTCACAAAGGATGCAGCACTGAAAAAAGGCTACAGGAAGTGACCAGGCCCAAGGCTGCTAAAACCACGCCCAGAGATAAAACTTTATAGACAACGAACGAGGCGTGCAGCATACGAATTCCGGCCAGCAGATGGCAGCAGAGAACAATAGACTTAAACAACATAGGTAAAACAAAAAATAATACAGTGCAGAAATTCAATATGAAAGGAACAGCACACTCCCCGTCTGAAATTCACTTAGGGGATTTCACTATGACGAATGTCCATAAAATATAAACAACCTGTAAAAAGAACATGTTAGAATGCAAAAACATAGATTAGTCCTATTTTCCAACATGGAATGGAGAAGATCTGCGAAGCTAGATACAGTCCTGTTCACCCATCAGGGACGTTCTCGATGGGTCTCATCCAACTGGAGAAACGTTCAAAGCGCTGACAACCGAAGCTGGCGGTTTGCTTTGTCCCAGTGACTAATGCACTAACTTCAGCGCGGATTTCTGGATCATTATCCGGATCCTGGATGTTGAAAACTTCCTGTACACATTCGTCTGCCTCTCCAAGCAGAAACTCTGGACCTGTAAGCCAAGTAGAGTTAGTAAAGGAACCTATAGACATAGGCCTAGTGGCATGATCTGCCGGATTAAGTTCGGATGGTACGTAGTGCCATTGTTCAGGTTTGGAGGATCTCCTGATTCTCTCTATGCGGTTACTAACGTACACATAAAATCGCTTGGTCCGATTGTGGATATAACCTAAAACGACCTTACTGTCGGTGTAATACTGGACTTCAGCTATGTCGACACCCAGTTCTTGTTGTATGAAATACGCAATCTCCACTGCCAACACAGTCCCACAAAGTTCCAGTCTGGGAATAGTATGATCGGGCTTGGGGGCTAACTTAGCCTTACCAAAGACGAATCCAACTTGATTTTGGTTGTTGGGTTCTGTCACCTTCAGATAGGCAACCGCTACGATGGCCTCCGTGGAGGCGTCCGAGAACACGTGGAGTTCTTTCTTTATGCTAGAGGAAAGTGAAGTTTTAATATAGCATCTCGGGATGTGGATCTCATCCAAGGCACACAAAGATCGCTTCCAGGCTTCCCATTTTTGCTCTTTCTCGGAGGGAAGTGGGGTATCACAATCCTTGACTGTTTCAGAAAACTGTCTCAGTAGAGATTTACCTTGTATGGTGATGGGCGCTACAAATCCCAGCGGATCAAATAGGCTGTTTACTACTGATAGGACGCCTCGTTTTGTGAATGGCTTGTCTGCACAACTTATCTGAAAACCGAAGGAGTCAGCCGAGAGATCCCATCTGAGGCCCAAGCTCCTCTGCACAGGTGGACTGTCCAGTCCCAAGTTAATGTCCTTGAATCCTGGTGCATGATCGCCTGATTCGAAGGCCCTCATAACGGCCAGGCTGTTTGAAGCAATTTTGTGTAGTCTAAGTTTAGCTTGGTACAAAATACTTTGAGTCCTTTTGAGCAGATCGATAGCCGCTTCTTCAGTGGGTAGTGATTTGAGTCCATCGTCTACGTAGAAGTCCTTTTCTACAAAGTCTCTGGCGTCTTTACCGTACTCGGATTCTCCCTCTAATGCAGTGCGCCGAAGGCCGTAAGTTGCCACGGCAGGTGAAGGGCTGTTTCCAAATACGTGTACCCTCATACGATATTCTGCCATCTCTGCGTTGGTGTCGTTATTCTTGTACCACAGAAACCTGAGGAAATTCCGGTGGTCCTCTCTGACTACGAAACAGTGGAACATCTGTTCAATGTCAGCGGTGATGGCAACGAGCTCTTTTCTGAACCTCATCAGCACTCCAACTAGGTTATTCGTCAGATTAGGACCTGTGAGAAGGACATCATTAAGAGATACACCTTGATGTTTGGCACTTGAGTCGAAATCGACCCTAATTTGATTAGGTTTCCGTGGGTGATACACTCCAAATGAAGGCAAGTACCAGCACTCGTCATTCTTCCCTAAGGATGGAGCTGGTTCTGCATGGTTGTTGCGGAATATTTTGTCGATAAAGGCAACGATGTGTTCTCTCATCTCAGGCTTACTGTTCATGGTACGCTGAAGAGAGTTAAATCTAGACAGAGCTTGTTCCCTATTGTTCGGGAGTCTCACCCTGGTAGCTCGGAAGGGTAATGGAGAAACCCAGTGATTGGTTTCGTCTTTAAGGAACTCATTGTCCATTATCTTGATAAATTCTCTGTCCTCTACTGACAAAGCTACTTTATCATCGTCCTTGCTTGTGTGAAAGACTAATCTTCCCAAGTTGTCAGCAAAGTAGGGAGGAATGTCGTCAGGTGGTTGTATGAGGTCTGGAGGCTTCTCTTTCACCTCATAGTGATGAGGGCAAGGCTTAATGCAAGTTGTGCGTCCATCTCCACGCACGTACGTTTTGAATGAGCGGATTTTTGGTTGATCCAAGCATACATTTCCTATGACTACCCATCCCAAGTCCAGTCTCTGGGCGTATGGTGCATAGTCGGGACCATTACACTGTTGACGCACTTTGTGTACCCTTAGATTGTCTCTGCCAAGCAGGTGTAGAATCTCGGCGTTGTTGTCCATAGGTGGGAAAACGTTGGCTAGGTGCCTTAGGTGTGGATGGTGAAATGCAGCTTCCGGGGTAGGAATTTCATCCCTATGGTTGGGTATTTGATCGCATTCGATCAGCGTCGGTAGAGGTATTTCCGTGTTTCCACTGACAGAACAAGCAATTAATCCTTGTGCCCTCCTGCCGCTAGTCTCTATGCGACCCGAGCAGGTGTTTAAGATGTAGGGTTCTGACGGTCCCTTTATTCCAAAGGCTTCAAAGAATCTAGGTCCTGCTAGCGAACGGTTGCTTTGGTCGTCAATGATGGCATACATTTTTACTGCCTTTTCTGGTAGCCCCTCCGTGTAGACCTTGATTAGGCATATGCGGGCACAACATTTCTCACTCTGGCCCTCCCCACATACGTCCGAGCATGAGCAGGAAACAGCAGTGGCTGTGTTAGCGTGGTTCTCGGGCTCCCCGCCATGACTTTGAGCAGGACTGGTGGTGACAGCAGCAGGTGAATCCCTTGTGAGTGGAGTTGGGTGCATAGCTGAGGCATGTCTTTCACTATGACACTCCTCACACTTGATAATGGATTTACAGTCCTTAGCCATGTGCTCCAATGAAGCGCAGCACCTAAAGCATACCCCAAGCTCGGTGAGGACTTTCTTGCGCTCCTGTATGGTTTTGGATCTAAATCCTCTGCATTTGTTCAGTGAGTGTGGTTTTTTATGAATGGGACATTCACGATTGAAGGCCTTGTCTCCTGATGAGGTAGTGTACTGTTTACCAGTGGGTACTGCAGATGATGGTAGGTTAGTCTTTCTAACATTCACGCTGCTCTTAAAGTCTCTGTGTTTATGCACAATACTTTCATACCTTGATGATGGTGTCACTGAAGCTGTAGTATTGAACTCCAGGAAGTCGAGGCTGGGGTCATTCCTCATCTGGGACTGTTCATCGATGAATCTACAGAAATGAATAAATGGGGGAAAAGTGACGTCATGCACTCTTTTGTACCTTGAGACTGATGCCGCCCACTTCTCTTGCAGGCTGTATGGTAACTTTACGACTATTGGGTTCACCCCATGGGCTGTATCCAGGTAGCACAGCCCGGACAGACGAGGGTCTCTTTTGGCGAGCTCCAGTTCCATGAGCAAATCACTTAAATCCTGAAGCTTATGGACATCTTTGAGACTGATCTTGGGGACGTTCTGCAGTCTCCTGAATAGTGCCTTCTCTATTGCTTCTGCACTGCCAAAGGTGCGTTCGAGTCTCTGCCAGGCTGCAGCGAGACCTGCTTCTGCTTGTCCCACATAGACAGTTCTAAGGCTCTTGATGCGATTTGTGGAGCCTGGGCCCAGCCATTTGATCAAGAAGTCGAGCTCCTGCTCTGCGGTTAGGTTGAGGTTGGCGGTGGCGGCTTTGAAGGTTGCCTTCCAGGCTCTGTAGCTCTCTGCACGGTCATCAAATTTTGAGAGACTGGTGTTAATTAGCTCTCTGCTCACCATAAACCTGGCAAACTCAGACATATCTGATTTCTCACTGCTTGTTGCCATGACAACTTGTGATGCTCCTGGGGCGTATAGGCTGCGTGGCGTGAAAGGGTGAGATGCTTCCGGGTAGAATGATGTTGCTGCAGGGTTGAGCTGTGGTCTAGCCTCTGTAGATTCTAATGACTGCTGCTTGAGCTGTGGAGGTAGGCCAGGAAACACCTGGTAGCCATCTTGCTGTAATAACTGCCCTTGAGAGGGCGCGTCTGGGCGACTGTTATTGGATTGCTCGGGTGCTGTGGGTGTCACTGGCACTGCGGGTAGAGCTGACTTGGAGGTTTCAGTGTTGTTGGCTTGGACAGTACTGCACACTGGGGGTGGTGCAGGTAACTGTTTCAGTACGTAGTCGCTGGTGCGATCAACTGGATCATCTATCTCCTCTGGTGGTAAGCAGACTGAATCAAGGCCTTGGCTCAATGCTTGCTCAAGTAGTCTTACTTTTGCTAATGCAATTTCCTCTTCCCTCTCTGATTCAAGGATCTTTATTCGAGCCTCTGCTTCTGCCCTCTTGGCTTCTGCCCTCTTGTCTTCTGCCTCTGCTTCAGCCCTCTTGGCCGCCGCCTCCGCTTCTGCCCTCTTGGCTTCTGCCTCTGCTTCAGCCCACTTGGCCGCCGCCTCCGCTTCTGCCCTCTTGGCTGCCGCCTCCGCTTCAGCCCTCTTGGCCGCCGCCTCTGCTTCTGCCTTCTTGGCTTCTGCCTCCGCTTCAGCCCTCTTGGCCGCAGTCTGTGCTTCTGCCCTCGCAAGGACTTCTTTTTCGGTGAAGGAACGCCTCACTTTGGATTGCTCTGCATTTATGCGAGCCTCTAGTAATCTGTCGCTCAGGGTGGAGCTTCTAGAGCATGATGATCTATAGGACCGCGAGGAATGTTTTGATGAATGCGATCTGTGTGATCTGGTTTCTTGTAAATGAGAGATGCGGAGTTCCACTTTATCTTTAGCGTCCAGCACCATGGCGTCTCTTTGTCTGTCTATTGATTCTGCCTTGCACAATTCTGACGGGGCTTCTTCAATATTAGAGTCTTTTAGAAAGGTTATATACCTTGTGGACAGTTTCTTGTACCTTTCATGGGCTGCGTCCAGCCGCCCGACGGCAACTTGTAAACTGGTGGCATCGCCTGAGGAGGACTTAAGTCCTGATATGAGGGAGGAAACTCGTTCCCATAGCTCTTCCAGGTTGTCACATAGCTCATCTTTCCTGGTGTGATAATTTTCTGTGATCTTTATAGTTGGTTTGAGAGAGCGCCTTGGTCGCGTGACTTGGTCTGCTGGAAGTGTGGGTTCTACCTCCAGCTCTTCATAATGATCAGTATCGGGTTGCATTTGCTTTGTTTCATCACTGGGGAACTGTACGAGGTCCTTTTCGGCCATTTTGATTTAAGGTGCGCTGTCTCTTTAAGAAATCAAACTTTTGAATTGGGGGCTGAAAATTGCAGTGCGGCGCAGATGAGGCACCCCGATGAGCTTCCCAAAGTCCTTTTAGTGAATTGCGGGGTTTTGGTATAAGGGAGGCCCCGCGTGCGTGAACAGTTCTTATATCATGCGAGCAAGGGTTAACATCGGATGTAGAAAGTGGCTTGGCGAGTAGTGGAGGACTTCCAGGCGAGAGTATATCTACTGCGGACACGCCGTGCTTCCCCTTAGGCTATGGGACGTGCACTGTTGCCGGGCAGATTTGCTGCGAGTGGGCCTGTTGCAGGGGAGGTTCCTGAGTGTGGCACTGGGCTCTGAGGGAACCTGTAGCCGGGCATTGGACATTGAGACGGGTATTTGGCTTTAAGGCAGTTTTTGACTGTTCTGTCCCCACATGAAGGCGAATGAAGGTGTAACTGATAATGACTTTGTGACTGGCTTACCTTCGTATCCAAGCAGTGGAGCAGACCGGACCGGCAGATGCTCAGGTTAGATGGATCCAGACGTGGACATAAGGATGCAATCAAACGTGGGTTTATTTGATCCAGACATACAGTGATGGAATACAGGAATGCAGTAGATGCTGTGATGTGGATGTCTTTCCTGAGGCTAACTGCTGAGGCAACTGCTGGTCAAAAACTGATGCCTTCACAAGCCAAGGTGTGTGTCTCCAGTCACAAAGGATGCAGCACTGAAAAAGGCTACAGGAAGTGACCAGGCCCAAGGCTGCAAAACCACGCCCAGAGATAAAACTTTATAGACAACGAACGAGGCGTGCAGCATACGAATTCCGGCCAGCAGATGGCAGCAGAGAACAATAGACTTAAACAACATAGGTAAGGGCTCTTTCACACCTGCGTTCTTTTCTTCCGGCATAGAGTTCCGTCGTCGGGGCTCTATGCCGGAAGAATCCTGATCAGGATTATCCCAATGCATTCTGAATGGAGTGAAATCCGTTCAGGATGCATTAGGATGTCTTCAGTTCCGGAACGGAACGTTTTTTGGCCGGAGAAAATACCGCAGCATGCTGCGCTTTTTGCTCCGGCCAAAAATCCTGAACACTTGCCGCAAGGCCGGATCCGGAATTAATGCCCATTGAAAGGCATTGATCCGGATCCGGCCTTAAGCTAAACGTCGTTTCGGCGCATTGCCGCATCCGACGTTTAGCTTTTTCTGAATGGTTACCATGGCTGCCGGGACGCTAAAGTCCTGGCAGCCATGGTAGAGTGTAGCGGGGAGCGGGGGAGCAGTGTACTTACCGTCCGTGCGGCTCCCCGGGCGCTCCAGAGTGACGTCAGGGCGCCCCAAGCGCATGGATCACATGATCGCATGGATCACGTCATCCATGCGCATGGGGCGCTCTGACGTCATTCTGGAGCGCCCCGGGAGCCGCACGGACTGTAAGTATACCGCTCCCCCGCTCCTACTATGGCAACCAGGACTTTAATAGCGTCCTGGGTGCCATAGTAACACTGAAAGCATTTTGAAGACGGTTCCGTCTTCAAATGCTTTCAGTACACTTGCGTTTTTCCGGATCCGGCGTGTAATTCCGGCAAGTGGAGTACACGCCGGATCCGGACAACGCAAGTGTGAAAGAGGCCTAAAACAAAAAATAATACAGTGCAGAAATTCAATATGAAAGGAACAGCACACAGGTTTGCTGTTGTGCCATGTTCTTTCCATTTGGTTATGATAGATTTGATGGTGCTTCTGGAGATCATCAAAGATTTGGATATTTTTTATAACCTAACCCTGTCTTGTATTTCTCAACAACATTGTCCCTTACTTGTTTGGAGAGTTCCTTGGTCTTCATGGCAGTGTTTGGTTAGTGATGCCTCTTGCTTAGGTGTTGCAGACTTCAGGGCCATTCAAAAAAAGGTGTGCATGTGTAATGACAGATCATGTGACACTTAGATTGCACACATGTGGACATCAGTTCACTAATTATGTGACTTTTGAAGGTAATTGGTTGCACCAGAGATTTGTATGGGCTTCCTAACAAAGGGGATGAATACAGGCCAATTTTCTGTTTTTTATTTCTAAACAATAGTTTTATTTATATATTTTTCTCATTTCACATCACCAACTTAGGCTACTTTCACACTCGCAGCAGAGGAATCGCCAACTGATTGCATTTTAAGACTGATCAGGATCATGATCAGTCTTACAAATGCATTGCAAGAACGAATCCGTCTCTCCGTTTGTCATACGGACAAACGGATCCGCATGCGGCATTCCGGTATTTTGAATGCCGGATCCGGCATTCAGGCAAGTCTTCAGTTTTTTTGGCCGGAGATAAAACCGTAGCATGCTGCAATTTTATCTTTTACCTGATCAGTCAAAAATCTGAACTGAAGACATCCTGATGCATCCTGAACGGATTACTCTCCATTCAGAATGCATTAGGATAAAACTGATCAGTTCTTTTCCGGTATAGAGCCCCTAGGACGGAACTCTATGCCGGAAAAGAAAACCGCAAGTGTGAAAGTACCCTTAGACTATTGTGTTCTGATCCATCACATACAATTCAAATTAACAAAAACATTAAGTCTGTAATGTAATAAAAAATAAGAAAAAAGTCAAGGGGGGTGAATACTTTTGCTAGGCACTATATACAAGTGGAAAATACAACCGCACTACATGTCTATAAGGGAGGACAATACAATTGTACTACACTTCTATACAGGAGGGCAATACAACCGCACTAGATATCTATACGGGATGAAAAAACAACCCAACACATATGAGGATGCTAGATATTTTTTTTTACAAGTCTAAATATACAGTAACAAAACAACCTCACTGTAAATCTATATACAGGAGGACAATACAACCGCACTGCACGTCTATACGGGAGGACAATACAACCGCACTGCACGTCTATACGGGAGGACAATACAACCGCACTGCACGTCTATACGGGAGGACAATACAACCGCACTGCACGTCTATACGGGAGGACAATACAACCGCACTGCACGTCTATACGGGAGGACAATACAACCGCACTGCACGTCTATACGGGAGGACAATACAACCGCACTGCACGTCTATACGGGAGGATAATACAACCGCACAACACATCTATACAGGAGGATAATACAACCGCACAACACATCTATACAGGAGGATAATACAACCGAACTACACGTCTATACGGGAGGACAATACAACCGCACAACACGACTATAGAGGAGGACAATACAACAGCTCTACTCGACTATACAGAAGGACAATACAGCCACACTACACGACTATAGAGGAGGACAATACAACTGCACTATACATCTATATGGGAGGACAATACAACCACACTACATTAGGCAACTCAAAAATTTGAAGGCAGTGATACTTACATAATTTTGCATTATGTTATATATTGTGGTGATGTGCACGGTAGGAGTGCTGAAAGGAGTGTATATCCCACCCAGATACCTTAGCTGGGTGAGATAAATAAAATCCAGAAAGCTGCAGGGGTTTCAGCAAAGCGTACCGTAGTTTGCGGAGACAGTTTTGTTTACATTTTGTTCTGGGCGGGATCTCATTTGGACTGTAGATAGGTTTGGTAGTGGGATCTGCCCGTCCACACCCTTCCAGTCCGGGTATGGTCTTATCTGAGGTCATTGCAGGTGAGAGAAAACTTGGAAACAGAGGCTCTGTGTGGTCTCAGCGAGGAGGGCTGAGGGGCCACAAGGCTTTGTAAAGCCTGAACTTTGGGGGGCCCAGCGATGCCAGAAAGAGGGTCGCACGGTCAGAGTCAGGAGGACTTCTGGACCATCTCCCCCCAAGGGTGCTGGTGTGGTCACAGCCTGAAGGCTGCTGGACCGTATGTGGCTGAGGGGCAACGAGGCTATGTGAAGCCGGATCTCTTTCCGTATGGACATGTGTCTGATGAGCAGACCTGCTAAGGCTTGGAGCCTGAGACCCTGTGCTTAGAGGTGAGTCAGGGAAACTATTGTGTATTCGTTAGAGCCCAGACGGGCAGGTGTTTGTTTCATTTTGATGCTTATGTTCGTGCGGGTGCAGAAGGGCCACAATAAATTTGGTTGTCTGTGACTGCGACCCCCTTAAAATATATATTTGAAGTGCTGTAAATTTGGGAAACATGGAGCTTCCCTTTAATTCTTCTGCTATCTGTCCCTTCTGATTCCAGTAGCTGCGGCAACTTCTGGTTTTAACCCCTTAAAGTTTGGGCCAATTTTATTTTCTCCTCCCTGCCTGGCGATACTTAAAAAAAAAAAGAAAAACCTTTGAAAAAATTATTTATTTTGCATCTCCATATTTTGACCCTCGTAACTTTCGTCTACAGAGCTGCGTGAGGGTTTTTTTTTTTTTCCGCAGGGCGAGCTATAGTGTTTATTGGTAACTGACTGGCAAATCACACATTTCAATTTTTTTCCCCCCATTATGGCATTTACCATGCAGGAAAAAGCCTTTTATATTTCAACCGTACAGGCATTTTTTTAATGTGGCAATACCAATTACTGTATGTTTATTGTGACATGTAAAATTGCAAAAGAGGGCGATTTGCATTTTTAATATTTGTGCTTTTTTTTTTAAACTTCATCATTTTTTCTTTTTTACTGTAATTCTTAGCCCCTTAGGGAACTTGAACATGCAATCTTCTGTTCGCTTGTACAATAGAATACTACTGCAGGTTATGGGACTTTCACAGGCTGGAGTAAAAGTCCAGCTCACCAATAATTCACAGTGCACGGAACAAGCCAAGGCTGGCTTAATATAGACACACTCCAGCACGTAGTATGTTAAAACGCTGCATCATCTTTATTGCATCGTAGATACAATCAGTGTACAAAAGCAGTCATCCCCTCCCATCAGACCGACATGTTTCGAACCAGACTGTTCTTAATCATGATCTGTAAATGGCCAGAAATCAAACTTTTTTTTTTTTTCTCCCCGCATCTGATTGGAGGATGGGTTTCACAAGTTCGTTTGAGTTCTGGACATTTACAGATCATGATTAACAACCGTCTGGTTCGAAACATGTCAGTCTGACGGGAGGTGATGACGACTGCTTTTGTACACCGATTGTATCTACGATGGAATAAAGATGATACAGCGTTTTAACATACTACGTGCTGGACGTTTCTTCTGTTCCAACTTTCACAGGCTGCCTGTTAAGCCCTGCCACCAGCAGGGCTTAACAGGCAGCTTACTATGACAGGCCTGTGAACTTTCACAGCCTCAGGCTGTCACAGCAACTGACATGAGCCACATGATGTAGTTGCGGGGGCCGACGATCTGTCTAACTGCACAGATGGCATGGTCACTATTGATCGTGGCATCTAAGACATTAAATGATCAGGGACGGATTTATCTCCTATCCCAGTCATTGTAAGCGTCGTCTGTTGCATTACACAGCTGGCACCTGCAGTGTATGGAGTGGGCTTAGCTTGTGAGCGAGTCTGTCACCTAATTTGTACCTATTAAACCACTTATACAGGATTGGGGATATAGCTGCTGCCACTAGGAGGCGACACTAAGCTACAAAGAAAAGTGTTAGCTCCTCCTGCCAGCTATACCCCTCCACCCTGGAGAGAGCTGATCAGTTTGTGCGCTAGCAGTAGGAGAAACGGATGTGAAAATCAGAAAGAACAAGTCAAGAGGACCCAACCGGCCAACAACAATCATAGTCCCCCAGTGAACTCCACGAGAAAGGAATTTTACAGGTGAGCCCACAAAAATCTTGTTTTCTCGCTCGTATTATTGGGGGACACAGGACCATGGGACATTTCAAGGCAGTCCACGGGAGGGAAAAACCACATGCCCATGGAAGTCACAGCCGCAGGAGCCTAACACACTGTGGCCCGCAAAACCTTTCGACCCAGGGCAGCGTCAGCCGAAGCAAAGGTATGTAATTGGTTGGTAAAGGTGTGCAACAAAGGCCACATAGCTGCCCTCCACAACTGCAATGCAGAAGCCTGGTGATAACAAGCCCAAGAAGCCCCCATGGCCCTGGTCAAGAGGGCCATGATACGGAGAGGTGGTGCCTTGCCCTTGCAGTGAGAAGCCTTAGCAATGGCTAACTGGATCCACCTGGCAATCCTAACCTTGGAGGCTTCCAAACCCGTGCAACCACCCTCTGGAATGACACACAAGGAGTCAGTATGGCGAAACCATATCCAGCTGGTGGAGAGCCTGTTCCCGAAGACGGGGATGGCGAGGGACAAAAAGAGGGAAGGATGATGTCCTCATTGAGAAGGGCTGAGACTACCATCAGGAGGAACGAAGGCCAGGGATGGAGCACCGCCTTATTCTGGTGCAGGACAAGGTAGTTCTCTCTGCAGTAAAGCGCTGCCAATTCCGAGACTCGTCTAATGGAGGTGATCACAACAAGGCAGTAGAAGCTCCACCCCCCTGGGAAAGTTCAGGCGGGAAGAAAGATCCTGCCTTTAGGGATGGAGAGGGGAGGGGGAGTACCAGAGAACTGAGGTCAAGCAGAGACAAGGGGCTATAACAGTACCACTGGTCGTCTGTGAGCACTTCCAGCTGGCATGGAAGAAAAGGTTCGAAATCAAGTGCCAGGGCACAGCGGAGGGAGCCAGTGGGTTGGAGGGCCCACCAGAAGGTATGGGCTTTCTGCCCGATAGCACCAGGGCTGGGGCAGAAAGGAGGTAGGGTGTAAAAGCCAGGACCTAAATCAGAGTGTGAAGGCCAGCCAGAAAGCACTTCCGGGCAGCCCGGGAAATCTGTGCCAGTGGTAAGAGTTCCACGGGGGGACCCCAGAGTCGGATGCTAGCTAGGAAGAGGAAAGCAAAGCCTGGACCGCAGAAGGGACCTTGGAACAGCCGAAGGAAGGGAGGGAAACGCAGGAGATAAGGGAATGGGCACTTGGGGGAATTCTCACCCATTCCCAACTACTCACCCCATCTTCATCCTCTTCTATTATGATGGAATGAATAACTGAATGCCTCTAAAGGCATTCCGTTATGCATTCAGTCATAGAATTGCGTTATGGTCCGTGGTAATGTTATCCATAACGTAATTCACCTTTTACCACCAAACGAAGTGTGAACGAATTTCATAAGCGGAAATTCGCTCATCTCTACACCTATACCCACAGTCCTGTGTCCCACAGTGATACAAGCGAGAAAATTAGGTGACAGACTCCCTTTAAGGAGTTCAGGTTGGTCATACACATTATAAAGGTGTGATCTGAAAGCTCGTTGGGCTGACAGCTATCTCTCGCAAACCAACCATACACATGAACACTTGGCCAAGCATGCATGTGTCCTCAACAGAGAAAAGGGAGGAAGTTGCTGAAACAAAAAGGCAGAGCTGATTGCAGCCAACGAAAACTTCTGACATGTCAGAAAAGATTTATGAAACGACATGAGGATGATCCCAATAGTATGCATAAAACATAGGACACAATGTAAAGTAAATTTTCTTTACATTTCCCACAAACTACTGACAAATAGCCACATACTGTAAATCACACGTGACCAAAATGCAGAATCTGAATAAATATTAGTCCATAAATAAGAGCATGTTCAATCCGAGGTGGAAAGGTAGCGTGTTCACATGCAAGGTTGCAAAGTTTTGGGATCATGCACCGTTCCTGTGTCAGTCTTTACTGTACAGTCGTGGCCAAAAGTTTTGAGAATGACACAAATATTAGTTTTCACAAAGTTTGCTGCTAAACTGCTTTTAGATCTTTGTTTCAGTTGTTTCTGTGATGTAGTGAAATATAATTACACGCACTTCATACGTTTCAAAGGCCTTTATCGACAATTACATGACATTTATGCAAAGAGTCAGTATTTGCAGTGTTGGCCCTTCTTTTTCAGGACCTCTGCAATTCGACTGGGCATGCTCTCAATCAACTACTGGGCCAATTCCTGACTGATAGCAACCCATTCTTTCATAATCACTTCTTGGAGTTTGTCAGAATTAGTGGGTTTTTGTTTGTCCACCCGCCTCTTGAGGATTGACCACAAGTTCTCAATGGGATTAAGATCTCTGGAGTTTCCAGGCCATGGACCCAAAATGTCAACGTTTTGGTCCCCGAGCCACTTAGTTATCACTTTTGCCTTATGGCACGGTGCTCCATCGTGCTGGAAAATGCATTGTTCTTCACCAAACTGTTTTCGGATTGTTGGAAGAAGTTGCTGTTGGAGGGTGTTTTGGTACCATTCTTTATTCATGGCTGTGTTTTTAGGAAAAATTGTGAGTGAGCCCACTCCCTTCAGGGCTGGGACAAGGCCATTTGGTGCCCAGGGCGAAGATGGCAAACTGCGCCCCCCCCCCCCCCCCCGTTTTTAAGAAAGAATCAATGTTGTTTCAAAACAAGAATATACTTAAAGCAATAGAACAAAGGACTGTGGGACTTTGAAAGTCACAGACACTATAAAGTTCCCCCCCATCATCATGTGCCAGTATAAAGTCCCCCCCATCATCATGTGCCAGTTTTGTAATAAGCCCCCCCAATGTGCCAGTAACACTATTGTAAAAAAAAACAAAAAAAAAACACTTATACTTACCTAAGTGTCAGCGATGCGATGCAGCCTCTTCCTGTGTCCCACGCTGTAATGTAAGGCTCAGGCGGCACGATGACGTCATTGCGCCGGCCTCTGATAGGCTGCCGGCCTAGTGCCTGCAGCCAGGGGCGTACATAAAAATCACTGGGCCCCATAGCAGGAATCTAAATTGGGCCCCCATTCCCCTTTTATAGCCCCTCCCTTTGTTCCATGAACTATTCTTGCTGCTGCGTTTTATAATTTATGCCATCAGGGCCGGAATGGGATTACAAAACAGCCCTGGCACACAAAAGAGGTATAATAGATGCAGATGTATATTATATACAGCAGTGTACAGTTATGTGAGGTACGCGGTATAATAGATGCAGTGTGTACAGGTATATAGTATATTCCCTAGTGTTCTGATATGTGAGGTACAGGGTATAATAGATGCAGTGTGTACAGGTATATAGTATATACAGCAGTGTACTGATATGTGAGGTACGGGGTATAATATATGCAGTGTATACAGTATATACAGTAGTGTAATATGTGAGGTACGAGGTATAATAGATGCAGTGTGTACAGGTATATAGTAAATACAGCAGTGTATTGACACCTCGTACCTCACATATCAGTACACTGCTGTATATACTATATATCTGTACACACTGCATCTATTATACCTCGTACCTCACATATATAGTATATACAGAAGTGTACTGATATCTGTACACACAGCATCTATTATACCTCATACCTCACATATCAGTGCACTGCGGTATATACTATATATCTGTACATATTGCATGTATAATACTGTGTAATATATGCAGTGTGTGTGCATGTATGTGTGTGTGTATATATATATATATATATATATATACAGAGCAGTGTATTGATGTGACACATAGAAGGTATAATACTGTAGATGCAGTGTTTATAGAAATATGTGGTCAGTTATGCATTATAGTCACTGTGAGGTACATGAGGTAGTGGTAACTGTCTGAAGTAGTATACATGAGTGAGCAATGAGTAAAAACAGGGCATGGAGGGGGGGGGGGGGGGTAAATGATGAAAAGTGGAGGACCTCCTCTTACCTCTCCATTCCAGTCTGTATGGATCAATACAGAGCTGCTTGTGAACTTTTAATACTTGCTGTTAGGGGTTGAAGGACCTGTGATGATGTCATCACAGGTCCTGGCAGATGTACCTTTGAAACCTAGGAACTACACCATTTTTGGTGCAGTTCCTTTGCTAGATTCTGCAGGACCTGTGATGTTGAAGATGATGTCATCACAGGTCCTGGCAGATGCACTGTTCTAACCTGGGAACTACACTTTACACTGTGCAGTTCCCTTACAGGACCTGTGATGACATCATCAAAGGTCCTTTAGCTTTAGAAAGGTAAACAGGAGTAATTAGGGGGCGGGGCCTCTCCTCCACTTCGGTGCCTGCCTGCAGCCTATCAGAGGAAAGGGAAGGGACATGCCTCTCCCTCCCCTGCACCTCCGCTGGCACAGACAGTTTACAATGGAGATGAGCGCAATGGAAGCGCTCATCTCCCTGTGCCCGGCGGCGGCTGCTCACTTGGGGGGGGGGTCATTTTAGTTGGGGGGGCACATGGGGGGGCACAGCATGATGTAGGGGGGGCCGTGGCCCCCTCTGGCCCCCCCCTGGCGACGCCACTGCTGCTGCTGGCACTTCACCTGCGCCCCCCTCCTGTCCGCAAATGGTAGCGCCCAGGGCACCCGCTCCTTCGGCCCCTGCCTTGTACCGGCCCTGACTCCCTTGGATGAGAAGCAACCCCACACATGAATGGTCTCAGGATGCTTTACTGTTGGCATGACACAGGACTGATGGTAGCGCTCACCTTTTCTTCTCCAGACAAGCCTTTTTCCAGATGCCCCAAACAATCGGAAAGAGGCTTCATCGGAGAATATGACTTTGCCCCAGTTCTCAGCAGTCCATTCACCATACTTTCTGCAGAAGATCAATCTGTCCCTGATGTTTTTTTTTGGAGAGAAGTGGCTTCTTTGCTGCCCTTCTTGACACCAGGCCATCTTCCAAAAGTCTTCGCCTCACTGTGCGTGCAGATGCGCTCACACCTGCCTGCTGCCATTCCTAAGCAAGCTCTGCACTGGTGGCACTCCGATCCCGCAGCTGAATCCTTTTTAGGAGACGATCCTGGCGCTTGCTGGACTTTCTTGGACGCCCTAAAGCCTTCTTAACAAGAATTGAACCTCTTTCCTTGTGGTTCTTAATGATCCTATGAATTGTTGATTGAGGTGCAATCTTAGTAGCCACTAGGGCTGCACGATATGGGAATTTTGTGCGATTGCGATTAGGGCCCTAAAAATTGCGATAACGATGTGCGATGCGATATTTTAAGGGAATTGTGCTAGAGGTCTATTTGCTTGGATTTTCCCATAAGAGCCGCTGACGCGGCTGGGTATGACATAGTTATGGGGGATCTGTGGATGGCGCTGTTATGTGGGGGATCTGTGGGTGACGCTGTTATGTGGGAGATCTGTGGAGGACGCTGTTATGTGGGAGATCTGTGGATGACGCTGTTATGTGGGGGATCTGTGGATGACGCTGTTATGTGGGGGATCTGTGGATGACGCTGTTATGTGGGGGATCTGTGGATGACGCTGTTATGTGGGGGATCTGTGGATGACGCTGTTATGTGGGGGATCTGTGGATGGCGCTGTTATGTGGGGGATCTGTGGATGGCGCTGTTATGTGGGGGATCTGTGGATGGCGCTGTTATGTGGGGGATCTGTGGATGGCGCTGTTATGTGGGAGATCTGTTGATGACGCTGTTATGTGGGGGATCTGTGGATGACGCTGTTATGTGGGGGATCTGTGGATGACGCACTGTTATGTGGGGGATCTGTGGATGACGCACTGTTATGTGGGGGATCTGTGGATGACGCACTGTTATGTGGGGGATCTGTGGATGACGCACTGTTATGTGGGGGATCTGTGGATGGCGCTGTTATGTGGGAAATCTGTGGAGGTGTAGATCTGTGGATGACGCTATTACGGGGGATTTGCGGAGGACGCTGTTATGTGGGAGATCTGTGGAGGACGCTGTTATGTGGGGGATCTGTGGATGACGCTGTTATGTGGGGGATCTGTGGATGACGCTGTTATGTGGGAAATCTGTGGAGGTGTAGATCTGTGGATGACGCTATTACGGGGGATTTGCGGAGGACGCTGTTATGTGGGAGATCTGTGGAGGACGCTGTTATGTGGGGGATCTGTGGATGACGCTGTTATGTGGGAAATCTGTGGAGGTGTAGATCTGTGGATGACGCTATTACGGGGGATTTGCGGAGGACGCTGTTATGTGGGAGATCTGTGGAGGGCACTGTTATGGGGGACCTGCGGAGGGCACTGTTATGGGGGACCTGCGGAGGGCACTGTTATGGGGGACCTGCGGAGGGCACTGTTATGGGGGACCTGCGGAGGGCACTGTTATGGGGGACCTGCGGAGGGCACTGTTATGGGGGACCTGCGGAGGGCACTGTTATGGGGGACCTGCGGAGGGCACTGTTATGGGGGACCTGCGGAGGGCACTGTTATGGGGGACCTGCGGAGGGCACTGTTATGGGGGACCTGCGGAGGGCACTGTTATGGGGGACCTGCGGAGGGCACTGTTATGGGGGACCTGCGGAGGGCACTGTTATGGGGGACCTGCGGAGGGCACTGTTATGGGGGACCTGCGGAGGGCACTGTTATGGGGGACCTGCGGAGGGCACTGTTATGGGGGACCTGCGGAGGGCACTGTTATGGGGGACCTGCGGAGGGCACTGTTATGGGGGACCTGCGGAGGGCACTGTTATGGGGGACCTGCGGAGGGCACTGTTATGGGGGACCTGCGGAGGGCACTGTTATGGGGGACCTGCGGAGGGCACTGTTATGGGGGATGTGTGCTATGACACATGGGGCCACGAGGGGGGCCAGCATAAGACACACATATAGCATCTTATGCTGGTCCCCCTCATGGCCCCATGTGTCCCTTCATGTGTTAACTCTCCTATTCATAAAATGGCCAGCCTCTGTACTTTCACTATGAATGCACTCACACTGCAGAGAGCGGCAGAGAGCGAGCCGGCCGGCGCGTGACTGACGTCACTGGCACGCTCCTCCCACTTAATTCAGGAAGCAGGAGCGTGACTAAGTGACGTCAGTCCCGCGCCGGCCGGCTGCCTCGCTCGCTCCCGCTCGTCGCTGCAGTGCATGCATTCATTGTGAAAGTAAGTACAGAGACTGTAATAGGACAGAGGACTTTTTTTATCAATAGGGGCCCCTTCATATATAATAATCGCGGCATTTTCGGCTCGGCCGAATCGCCAAACCGCATTTGCCGATTATCGCGATTCGATTACTTTTGCGATATATCGTGCAGCCCTAGTAGCCACAATATCCTTGCCTGTAAAGCCATTTTTATGCAAACGCAATGATGGCTGCACACGTCTTTTTTTTTGCAGGTCACCATGGTTATCAATGGAAGAACAATAATTTCAAGCATCACCCCTCCTCATAACATTCTGCAGTATATGCAAATTGCTATTATAAAAACTTAAGCAGCAATTTCCAATATTTATGCAATTCTCAAAACTTTTGGCCACGACTGTATATTGCTTTCGTTCTCCTCCTGAGGCAGAGAAGCAAATAGGTCCTAACTAGATAGAAGTATATTTTATACCGCTCTACACTCTTACGGAACGCTTTGTATTTTAGTAAGAGACAGGACGATCCCCCTGACAAGGCAGCACCTAAAGTTTGACATGGTGAGATTTGATCAGGCAGACACCCGTCTGTTCCAGTATTTCTCACTTTTGATCCAACAGGACCCAAATAAAAAAAAAAAAGTTTTCCATTTCCCTCGGAGTTATCACTGGGCTCCTGCAAGAACCCTGGCCTACAAGCCACTAGACCCACAAACATTTGTGACTTTTTGGGAGTTTTGTGCCAGGATTGCGACTTAAAAAAAAAAAAAAAGAGGCCCAGAATATTTATGCTAATCTATGGCAGAAAACCAGTGTGAGGGCTCATGCACACGACCGTATGTATTTCGCGGTCTGCAAAACACGGATCCGCATATACGTATGGGGTCCGTGTGGATTACGTATTTTGAAAAACGAAACAACTGACCTCTAATAGAACAGTTCTATCCTTGTCCGTAATGCAGAAAAATCACTAGCCTATGTGTGCTTCCATGGTCCCGGCCACCAGAGAGGCTGATGCTTTTTCCTATAGTGTGCAAGCACGACCACCACTGATGGATTGCAGGGTGTTCTGTAACCATGGAAACGAGCATTGTATAATGTGAAAAATGAATCTAACCAGCAAAGGAGGCAATATGGACAATCACAATACAATAGTAGGTGCCTTGTATTAACCTTCTCTACATGATAAATGCAACTTACTGAAGTGAAACAACCCTTTTAATAAAAGTTAGGGCTCATGCACACGGCCGTTGCCCGGTTGTGGCCGTATTGCGGCCCGCATACAGAGGGTCTGCAATACATTGGCACCGGCCGTGTGCACGCCGCATCACGGATGCGGACCCATTCACCTGAAATCCGGGAGATGCGGTGCGTAACGGAAGCACGGATCGGAAGCCCACAAAGCACTACGGAGTGCTTCGGTGGTGTTTGTCCGTGCCTCCGCACCGCAGAAAAATAGAACATGTTCTATTTTTTTACGGTGCGGACGGATCATGGACCCATTCAAGTTGAATAGGTCTCGATCCGTCCCGGCCACCGCACGGATGTTGCCCGTACATTGGGGACCACAAATTGCAGTCCCCAATGCACGGAACGGCCACACAACGGCTGTTTGCATTAGCCCTTAATCAGTAGTTATGTGTAGCCCAAAATGCCACCATTAAAAACTACAGTTTGTCTCACGAAAAACAAACCCTCAAACGGCTACATAGATAAAAAAAAAAAAAAAATAGTTACACCTCTTGAAAGGAGACAATGAAAAAAATCAGGCTGGTCATTCATGGGTTAAAGTGAACCTACATTTTTAAAAGAAGTTTGCATAATAGCTGTGTGCTTCTTTGTACAATCATAAGTCTTTTTCAGCTATATTATTCCCCGTTTAAGCTGCACAGCTAGCGGCATTTCTCTCACAAGCAGGGGCATCTATGCCCAGTATGTTTGTTTTCAGTTCCGAAGCTCACAGTACGGATAAGGAGGGGCAAAAACACACTTGCAGACACACAGGACTCTCTAGTAATCTTCAAAAGCACTGTAGAAGAAGTTCTTTTATCAGGCTCAGGAGCTCAGCTAGCTCTGACACGCCCCCACTTGCTGTGAACCGTTTTTTGTGTTCCTGTTACTAGGGACAGATCTTGCCTGACAACAGGCACTGGACTGCAAGTTAGGTGGAAGTGAGAACCCTAGTGGTCATGACTTTACAGCTTTTGTTTTTAGGTGGATGCAGGGAGATTGTTTAACCCCTTCTCGTCATATGACGTAATAGTACGTCATGGTGGCAAGTGCGTTCCCGCATTTTGACGTACTATTACGTCATGGTGATCGGTGCGCGCCCGATCACTGCAGGGGCCCGGCAGTCCCTGATAGCCGGGCCCCTGCTGTATCCTCCGGCATCGCTGTAAAAGCAGATGCCGGCAGATTAACCCCTTCTATGCCGCGATCAGCGCTGACCGCGGCATAGAAGGGATTTGCGGCGGGTGAGGGAGCCCATCAGGTCTCCGCGCTACTGTGGCGGGGACCCGATGGGTGAGAAGGCAGCCCGATGCTGTGCAGAGGCTGCCCAATGTCTTGCATCGGGACCTGCCTTCTACGGGTGCCGAGGAGATCTAGCCTCAGGCTGGGTCTCCTAGGCAACCTGTTAGTGTATTACTCTAGGCAATGAAGATGTATTGTAATGCATTGCAGAGGGGATCAGACCCGACAGAAATAAAAAAAAAAAAAAAGTCAAAAAGAGTCTTTAATAATAAAAAAAAAAAAACGTTTCAAGTAAAAAAAGAAAAAAAAAAAAAAAAAAAAAAGCCCCTTTCCCCTGATTTTAAGAAAAAAAAAAAAAAGCACACACACACACACACATTAGGTATCGCCGCGTCTGTAACGACCAGCTCTATAAATATATCCCTGGGCGCCGCTCTCCATGTCTGTATACTTAGTTTAGATTTTTTAATCTAGTGAAAGGTTCCCTGGTGAAGAAAACACCCTTCACAACAGTTGGCCAGATCAAGAACACTCTCCAGGAGGTAGGTGTATGTGTGTCAAAGTCAACAATCAAGAGAAGACTTCACCAGAGTGAATACAGAGGGTTCACCACAAGATGTAAACCATTGGTGAGTCTTAAACAGGAAGGCCAGATTAGAGTTTGCCAAACGACATCTAAAAAAGCCTTCACAGTTCTGGAACAACATCCTATGGACAGATGAGACCAAGATCAACTTGTACCAGAGTAATGGGAAGAGAAGAGTATGGAGAAGGAAAGGAACTTCTCATGATCCAAAGCATACCACCTCATCAGTGAAGTATGGTGGTAGTAGTGTCATGGCGTGGGCATGTATGGCTGCCAATGGAACTGGTTCTCGTGTATTTAGTGATGATGTGACTGCTGACAAAAGTAGCAGGATGAATTCTGAAGTGTTTCGGGCAATATTATCTGCTCATATTCAGCCAAATGCTTCAGAACTCATTGGACGGCGCTTCAAAGTGCAGATGGACAATGACCCAAAGCATACTGCAAAAGCAACCAAAGAGCTTTTTAAGGGAAAGAAGTGGAATGTTATGCAATAGCCAAGTCAATCACCGGACCTGAATCCGATTGAGCATGCATTTCACTTGCTGAAGACAAAACTGAAGGGAAAATGCCCCAAGAACATGCAGGAACAGAAGACAGTTGCAGTAGAGGCCTGGCAGAGCATCACCAGGGATGAAACCCAGCGTCTGGTGATTTCTATGCGTTCCAGACTTCAGGCTGTAATTGACTGCAAAGGATTTGCAACCAAGTATTAAAAAGTGAAAGTTTGATTTATGATTATTATTCTGTCCCATTACTTTTGGTCCCTTAACAAGTGGGAGGCACATATGTAAACTGTTGTAATTCCTACACCGTTCACCTGATTTGGATGTAAATACCCTCAAATTAAAGCTGACAGTCTGCAGTTAAAGCACATCTTGTTCGTTTCATTTCAAATCCATTGTGATGGTGTATAGAGCCAAAAATGTTAGAATTGGGTCGATGTCCCAAAATTTATAGACCTGGCTGTAGGTCATCAATATCAGATCGATGGTGTTCTGACTACAGAAAACACTTGCAAAATCTACTTTAACCCAACACACGCCAATCAGGGCTCCCCCTTGTGGTCAAACCCATGAAAAGCAATGTGATTTTTCTTTGACCTGTGAAGAGAATTTCAGGACTGAAAACAAATACATATCTTCTACCATTGTACTCACCAAAAAATGTCTTATATTTTTTTTTTTATATTTAATCTAAAAGCCAACTTTCTAGCCTGGGTTAAAATACAGGAAAATAATATTGGATACCATTGCATTAACCAAAATAAGATCAGGGACTGCAAGAAAAATGGACAATAAAAATGAGCATTTTTTTTTTTAAACAAAACTTTATTGGTAATTTTGTCTCAAATGTTTACAGTATAACACATGTAAGAAGTGAATGTGTGTGTGTATATATATATTTATATATATATATAGAATTTATTTAAGTGAAAACGCAATAGAAATTCACAGATCTGCCCCCAAATTATCCCACTTCCCTCAACATCAATGACTGCTCCCAAGCCAAACCCCCATTCATTTGCCATAATGTAACAGGTTGAAAAAGGAGCGGCCGAACATTCAGGTCTCAACCAACTTCATGCTGGAGAATAAAAAATAATAATAATAGTTGTGCCTCCAACTTGGGTGCCAACTACTGACCCAAATCCCTAGTCTACTGGGCATGAGGAGAACCAGAGATGATCCATGGAACATGTCAAGATTTGGCATTTGATTATAGAATACTCTTGTAGACAGGAGTCTAAGTCGGTTTCTAGCTGCAGGGTCCCCAAATCCAAAACTGAACCCTTTCTCCTCAAGTCTCTGAGCTTATTTGAGATTAGAAAAACATGGCTGCTTTCCACCATAAACCACGCCACCTGCATCCATGGGCTATGTGTCTGGACACAACTCATGAACAAGGGTGGTGCCGTTTCTGGACGAAAGCAGCCACGTTTTTCTATTCTTGTACAACCCCTTCAGACGTTTATTTGGAAGGAGAGAGCTGAGGAACAAGCAGTCAGGTTCATGAAGGATATAGCGTCCTGTATGAACGCTCCGGGACAAAAAGTCCATAGATAAGATAAAAAATAAATACATACACTGTGATTTTCTCACTAAAAGGTGACCTACGCATGGCAAACATGTAACTATGTCCACTACATTATTGTGGGTAACATCTAAGACTGTACCGCTAGTGTGTGATGGATTGGCGGGACCGTCACCAAGGCGGTCTCCTTAATAACAAAATCAAGAACCATGTAAGGTATGTAACAGGACGGAGCACATTCAGACTCAACTCTTGGCCTAACACTCATAGCAGAGAGTAGCTGACAACAATGCTTAGACCTAGTGTATAGTTGAAGCCCCCTTGTATTATCTGGGCCCTCGAAGGCCATGTTGTCTAGGCTCCGTGTCCACGGACTAAAGTAGCCTAATAAAAGTTGATGGCGTGTGAATTTCAAAGAGTAATAGCCTAAAATCTCTCAATACCTGTGTCAACTGTAAGCAGGTCACCAAAACAGATGACAACCAGGCGGCTCATGCTAATGACAACCATAGGGCCTTATTGCCTTCGGTCCACTGTCGTGGCAAGTAGGAAGCAAGTTCTCTCTGTATAATGTAGATGAACCATAGTCCCCCAAACAAACACGCAGTAACGGCCAGCTGCATTAAAAAAGAGGCGAGTGAGAGGTTCCTCACCTATAACCACCACCACTTCTTCCACACTAGATTAAAGTAGACAGGAGGCAGCCAATAAAGATATGATTGGACCTACCTACCTACCAGAAGAAGGTTATGGCTTTAATGATGGGATAAGAGGGTTAACCAGAGGCAAAAACGTGGGTATGTGAACTAAACGGTAGTGTGAGGTAAGGGAAGGGGTAAAAACTGGCACTTCAGTTTAAAAGTCATTCTAGAACAAGGAAAGCCGGGTAACAGGACAGTGATTGGCAGGGAAGAGAATTCAGATTAAAACAGTTCAATATTTATACACTATGTAAACTAAAGGATTAAAAACCAGTAGCCAAGCTCTTCGGATGAAAATGGTTAAAAAAAAAATAAACAAAAGAAAAAGAAAATTAACATAGGCCACATCCTGAAGGATACAGGCCATGCCCCTAAGGTTCTGACTCCACCCTAGAGGAACCAGTCACATTTAAATAACTTTCTTGGCCCCTCTGATCTGTCAAGGAGAGAAGCAAAAGTGTGAGGGAAGTGGGGATGACAGAGACTGGGGAGAATCTCCAGGACCAATCGAAACCAGCACCACCAGATCCAGGATAAAATAAGATGGCCGCCAAGTCGATTCTGCACCACTAATAAAAGCTAGAGAGGTGGGAAGTGTGAAAGGGAAGGAGAAGTTTGTGTGCCAGTCAACGGCGTTCTCTCCATCGGTCTCGCTTGATCTCAGGGAGGTCTTGGGTAATGGTTCCTCCTCTCAATGCGCTCTTCAGAACTCAGAGAATTCTTTGGCGCACTTATCTGTAATGGAGACTCTGATTTCCTCCTCTTCGTAATCATCGAAATTACTGGTGTCACCTGGGCCCTTGCACTTCGGTATGAAGGGAGCCTCCACCTGAGACACAAAGAAGAATCAGTTCAGTGAAGAATGAGGTCTCCATCACATTCACATATTAAAATATACATTCAACATTCAAGGGATGTTTGGGTAGATCCAGTTAAGGTGACCCTCCAGGATCTGGGTCCAAAACAGAGAGAAGGGATGGTGTGTACAGCGAAAAACATCTCAGCCCTTAGTTTTTTACTTGCAGTAGCCCCTCAAAAGATTGCTGCATGGAGAAAAGATGGTGGATGGAACGGGGCAGGTAAGAGCAAAGTGGATAGTGAGACTCCTCAAAAGAGTGCGTTTCTCACCGCCCACTCTTTAAATATCCTGGTATCCCCTGAATGCACACAGTGTATGTGAAGAACATTTCCATTCTTCAGCTTTCCTTCTGTGCTCTTCAGGCTGAGCACAGCACTGACGTCATCAGCGTCATGCCCTGCTGCTTGTAAGGGAATAGGCACAGGCTACTGCCACACTAAGCACACCATGGTAGTCCGAGTGCTCCATCGGCCATAATACTTGGCACAACAGAGGCCCGAAAAAAGAAAGGCATTGGAAATGCAGAAAATATAGGTATGTAATACCCCAAGGGAGCTACAATGTCAAATTATAGTGGGGAACCGAAGAGTAGCTTTAAAAGGGTTCTTCAGGATCTTACATTATTGACCTATGGCCATCAAAGTAATCAGTGGGGGTCTGATCCCTGCCCCACAGTTGTGCCAGACACGTCAGCTTTTTCGTATATGCGGCTGTAACTGGTACTGCAGTTCAGTCTCATTCACCTGAAGTTCTGTATGAGCTGATGTACCCCAGGCACAGGGTGGGACATCCAATCACAGCCTACTACAATGACATGTTTAAATTCACAATGACCTCACCAAGCAGGCTGTGATTGGCCTACCCATGTGACATCATCATGCCAATGTGTAAACCAGCAGGCAAACCAACACGACGGCAAAAAGGTGATGAGGGATCCTGCAGGAATACAAAGCTGTGAAAAACCCATTTAAGTTTTCAGTAGCGGAGGCCTTTCTTCACCCGGCTTCCATTGCCCTTCTGATTTTGGAATGTGCTACATGATTACATGGACCTATGAACCATTTATGATGACGGTCAGTACCTTCTTCTGATAGACTGCGATCCAATCTGTGGTGCTGAACCATTTATGACCCTTGATGTCTGTCACGCCGTTCTTAAGGTTTCCAAATCTCTTAGTAAGGTCAACCTGCAAGAGGTTTCTGAGAAGATCCTTCAGATCAGAACTGAAGTGTGAGGGGAAACGGACCTGTGAACGTGAGGTCAGCAAAGAGTTAAAAGGTTTAAATAAAATATATATCTACAAAAGCTACAGAAAACAGAAAGAAAATAAAGCTGCTGTGTTATTTGCGCTTGTCACTGTTTGACACTTTGGTAGCTGGAATACATTATCGTACTATGCGATCATCGATCACAACCAGGTGAAGAACAAAGTAGTTCTGCCTCTATACAAATCACTAGTCAGACCACACATGGTGTGCAGTACTGGGCACCTGTGTAAAAGAAGGACATAGCTGAACTACAGGTGGGGTGACCAAGGTAGGTAAGACAGTAGGCGGTTTTCACTGAGGCCTGTAAACCTAAGGGGACATCCCTCTATGTCGTGATAGACGGGATTCTCTAGCATAAGAGCAGTGAGACTATGAGACTCTCTGCCTGAGGAGGTGGTGACGGTGGATTCACTAAAAGAGTTCAAGAGGGGCCTGGATGTATTTCCTGAAAGTAAAATTATTTCAGACTGTGGGCACTAGATTTCTGGATATGGGACATTAATGCAGGACCGAGCAGGATTTTTTTTCCTCTAGTATGGGCCTCACATGGGTTTATCTGACATATAAGTGGGATTATAGGTTGAAGTTGATATATTTATGTTTTTGTAAACCTTATCAACCATGTGACTATGACTACTGGTGAATAACCTATACTCTGCCAACAGGAGATACTTTATTGGCGAGACCCTACATCTTCCTTAGGCCCAAAAGCCTAAAGGTTATCTCAGACACGACCTTGACGTGGTGAGTGGCTTATTACGCTTTGGCCAAAATGTACACCAATGCCCCATTCAACATCCAGCATGGAGGCAGGGCAGAGTGCTGGACGCAGAGTGCGATCACATTTGTATTTTATCTCAGACATATTTCCTGCTACCAGGAGTGCCACTGCTTCACCCCGCAGAACTACTACTCTCAAAAGATCCAATTTTTCCTCTATCCACAGGTAGGGGATAATTGTCCAATCTGTGTGGTTCCGACCACTGTGGCTCCTGCAAATTACGAGAATGGGGCCCTGTACGCCGTTGTTTTAATAGAACAGCGGTCATTCATGTTTGTGTTGCTCCATTTAACTATATGGGACTGCCAGGGATAGCAGAGTACAAGCGCTTGGCCATCTCCAGCAGTCCCATAGAATTGAACGAAGTAACAGTTTATTCATATGGGGCCCTTGTTCTCGTGACTAACAGGGGCCCCAGCAGCTGGACTCCCACTGATCAGACACTTATCCCTTATGCTGTAGGTAGGCAATAAGGGTTTGTCAAGGGATTACCTCTTTAAATCTCTCCCCCCCCCCCCCCCTTAGACAACAATGCTTTGAAAACACCAGACATTATCCCAAAATGTCTATGGGAACTACTCTCCGCCCACACATTTCATTCCCTCAGCAGTCATGTGAACAGCTCTCCGCCCAAACACTGAAAGAAGCAGCTCTATCTGTCTCATGCAAAGCAAGAAATCCCAGCATGACCTGAGGCACCAATCAGCAGCTGCATTACAGACAACCAACCAATCAGCTGCTTGTAAACAAAAGCACCAGGTTTCTTACCAACCCCCTCAGATCCCTCATCTGCTACAACACACAGATCTGGTACAAGTTCAGAAACTGCATGGTAAAGCTGGGGGCCCTGCTCCCAGACGAGGTAGGACGGACCTGTGACAACCGATATGTCCCAATACCACAATCTGTCACGCCTAAGTAGTTAGGTGGGAAAAGGAGCAAAAAAATAAAATAAAAAAATTATTATAAAAAGATGACCCTGCACACTCACCTTCCCAGATACAATCTTTTCATAGATCTGAATGGGCTGGTCAGCAAAGAATGGAGGATAACCGGCGGCCATTTCATAAATCAGGACCCCAAGAGCCCACCAGTCCACGGCTTTATTGTACCCCTAGGAAACATGGAAGAGAAAAATTATTGTATGGTGTGTTAGCACAGAATTCTCTCATTTACCAGGCAAAGACACCACCACCCTGACCACCACAAGAGGGCAGTACACACAAGGTACTGGATGCTGTCAGCCGCATACACAGTATAAGCAGGCGGTCATGGACTTTTTTTTTCTTTTTGTAGAAAAAAAATAAAAAATTATTAAAAATTAAGTAACTAATTCTAAACATTCGGACCATAAAAGATATTATTTTAGTTTCACCCCTTATAATTCTAAGCTTAGCTTCTGTATAATTTTGGTTTATGAAGCTGCATGGTACCTCTTGAGACACTGCAGCTGCTTATTCATGAGAAGTCCTCGTTGCCTTCTGTAAAGACTAAGAACCCCAGAACTAGTTGGTTTCTTGAAGAACGATCTGAGTAGACTGCCCTTCATCATGTCCATCCACCAAAATGGACCACAGATATCAACAAGGTTATGGTCACCCCAAATCCGAGAGGACCGGGATCACAATATCGACGGCTGGATAAAAATATAAGCACACACAAGCCAACGAATGGACATATTGTCAACCTTGCAGCCCTGGATTCGAATCCAGCCATGGACAACATCTGCATGGACTTTGAATAATCTCTCAATGTTCTCGCGAGTTTCCTCCTTGAACGGCTATTTTCTCCCGCCCTCTGAACGCAATAGGCTAATATGAAATTTAGATTAACAGGCCCAAAAGGGACAGCGCTGAGGAATATGATGGCGCTATATAAATGAATAAAATACATAATAAAAAATGGATAGGGAATAATATCCAAAATCCAAATACAGGAAAAATCTAAGATGAGTGACCTAGTTTCCCTTAAAAAATAAAAAAAATTAAACAGTGAATTATTGCAGCAGCACTTGAAGAAAGGTGAGACGACGCCGTACAGTCTCCTGCCCAGATAATGACTGCCCCCTGCTGGACAGCCCTTTAAATTTGCTCCTTTTTGGAACTCATGCATACAAAAACTGGTAAACGCTTCTTACAGATTTATTGCCCTGTGTAAAAATGCCCAGAAATCCGCCAACAAATGATCACATGCTAGGCTGTCAGCTGATCAGTTCTTCTACGTAGGCAAAAAAAAGCTGCTGCCAACATAAGGGTCGAACGACAGTTTTAACAATCGTTCATCCCCATACGCTATGATGATTGCATCATCTAAATGTACAAAGTATGCGATATCATGTCGCATTTACACACACACTATCTGGCAGTGTGAATGGGCTCAAACAAGGGTCGGCTTCTTTTTTTTTTTCCTTACAAACTGAACCATCCTCTGAGCTGCAATTCCAGATACAAACCGTGGGAAAGAATGGCGCCATTTGTGGAAAAAGAAAACGCAGGCTTTTTGTCTCTAATCCCATACAATTCCTTCAAGCAAAAGGTTATCCTAATGGGCAAGCGTTAACCAGTTCAAGACTGGACCATCTTGCGCTGACTTTTTTTGTTCCTGCTTCAAAAACCATAATTTTTTTACCATTTGGTTATTTAAAGGGAATCTCTGGGAATTTGATTGATGGCGTTTCCTCAGGACAGGTCATCAATATCAGATGGGCGGGGATCCAGGAAGTAAGATGATGATCAGCTGTTCGAAGAGGCCTTGGCTCTCCATGAGCTGGCCTCTTTCTAGGTCAGTGATGTCATCGCACATCAGTCTTGTGGCCTAGACGCAGCTCAGTCACATTCAAGTGCCATACCAAGCACGGCCAATATCGTCCGTACGGCGCTGTGCTTGGTGAGCTGCGGAGAGGCTACAGCGCTCACCAGAGCCGCACAGCTGATCTGTGGGTGTCCTGGGATTCAGACCCCGCTGATCTGATACTGATGACCTATCCTGAGCATAAACAGTCAATATCAAATTCCTGGATAACCCCTTTTTTCTTTTTCCGGTGATACATGGGGTTTTATTTTATGCCATTTTTATTTCAGTTTTTAGTGTTTTTTTTTTTTTTTTATACATGGGAAAATGTATTAAAGGGGTTGTCCCAATAAAATGGCGAGATGGAACAATCCCTTTAACCCCTTAAGGACCCTTGCCGTATATGTAAATCACAGCTTGACGTGACTTAAGGACCTGCGACGTACATGTACGGCTGGCTAATCGGGCGGGTGCAGGAACTGCGCCTGCCCGATCAGCAGCCCGGACCCGGCAGTCACTGACAGCCGGGTCCCTGCAGCATACGCCAGCATCCGGCGTATTAACCCCTTGTATGCCGCGGTCAAAGCCGAGGCCGAGACAAGCAGAAAGTTTGCTGAGGATAAAAATAAAATGGTTATTTTTTTCATAATAAAAGTTTCAAGTTAAAAAAAAATAAAAAAAATATCCAAATAAAACATAAAATTGACAAAAAAAAAAAAGAAGACATATTGGGTATTGCCACATCCCTAACAACTCGCTCTATAAAAATATTACATGATCCACCCCCTCACCTGAAGGCCGTAAAAAATTAAAAATAAATAAAAACTGTGCTAACACAATTTTTTTGTCACCTTACATCACAAAAAGTGCAACACCAAGCGATCAAAAAGGCGTATGCCCCACAAAATAGTACCAAACAATCACCTCATACCGCAAAAAAATGAGACCCTACATAAGACAGTCTCCCCCCAAAAAAATACAAAATGGCTTTTATAATATGGAGACACTAAAAAATATTTTTTTTCAAAAATGCTTTATTATGTAAAACTGAAACAGACAACCAAAAAAAGTTGTCATATTTAGTATTGTCGCATCCGTAACAACCTGCTCTATAAAAATACCACATGATCTAACCTGTCAGATGAACATTGTAAAAAACAAAAAATAAAAATGGTGCCAAAACAGCTATTTTTTTTGTTACCTTACAAAAAGTGTAATATAGAGAGCGGTCCAATCTCCAAGGTGAGTGTCACAGCCAGGAAGAAAAGAAAAGGAAAAAAAACAAACAAAAAAAAACACCTTCTCCCTGGCTGTGACGCTCTCCTTTGTGATTGGACCGCACTACAGCCAGGGAGAAGGAGACGCCCATTTAGAAACCCTTGCGTCTCCTCCTCCCTGTACCGATGCTATTAAGTAGCATACCAGGCGGGAGAATTTAACAGGGGGCACAGCAGGCGAACGGAGCGGCGACCAGGAAAAATAGTAAGCGATATGCGTCTTACATAATGTGCTACTTATTTTAGAATGTCTGGACCCATGAAAGATCCTCTTTAAAGGTGAAAAATGGCAAGGTCCTGAAGGGGTTAATAAAAGGAAGGGAGGAGTGATTTTTAAAATTTTTCAGTTTTTTCTTTAAACCGTACAAAGTGCATCTAAAATAAAAAAAATTAATTATGCTCCCATTCTGTGACAGTCATTTTGATATAGGGGATATATAGTTTATAGACAGCACGGGCAGGGCTAGAATTTTTTTTTTTATTCTGTTTTTATCCATTTTTATTTTACAATTTGTGCCACTATTAAGGTTATACAAGACCTTTTGGGGCATTTAACATTAAATTTCATTGCTTATTTCTTCAGCAAGTGGGGGCAGACATTACACTGACAAGCACTGCAGAGCTGATCTGGGATAGCACTGAGGCTCCCGATTCTGTATAAGTCAGTACTTGTCGAGCACTGTACATACAGTGATGGGGAAGGAAGGGACGTTAAATAGACATCTCTGCCTTATCTATGGGGTGTGTGACTGTTGCTGACAACAGGCTTCCTGTTCCTGCGCGATCTGCAGGCACTTTCAGAAATATCCTTGCAGACCTCGCAGATGTTCATAGTCTTTGGCTGGGGTCAGCAACCTTCAGCACTCCATCTGTTGTGAAACTACAATTCCCAACAAGCTCCATTCATTTCTGTGCGAGTTCAGAGAGGAGCAGAGCAAGCATACATGCTGGGAGTTGTAGTTTCACAACAGCTGGCGTGCTGGAGGCTGCCTACTCCTGGTCTACGGGATTCAGGAACACTTGTACTTCTAAGCAGAAGGAAGGCAAATCATGCATAGAATAAAAACCATGTGCTGGAATTGTCTACTCACCTTGCTAAGGATTATTTCAGGGGCCAAGTACTCCGGGGTCCCACACAGAGTCCAAGTTCTTCCCTTTACTCTTTTGGCAAAGCCAAAATCTGTCACCTATGAGAAAAAGATCAGGACGCAGTTTTCAGCTTCAAGAGCCACCTTATTCCCGCTAATGACACAAGGTATATGCAGTATGGCATACGGTACCTGTATGTAGCCTTGCTGGTCTATAAGCAGATTCTCTGGTTTCAGGTCTCTGTATATAAGATCAAGGGAGTGCAGGTATTCAAAGGTTAATACAATCTGGGACGCGTAGAAGCGGGCGTGAGGTTCACTGCAAGACAAAAAAATAAAAATAAACGTTCAGACATTACTGAGCGCAACAGAAGGAAAATAAGTGACCCCATGCAGCAAGATCCACACACACTACCTGAAGCGGCCGATCCTACGCAGGTGAGAGAACATCTCACCCCCTGCTACATACTCCATCACCATGTACAGATTAGTGTTGTCCTGAGAAGAGAAGCGCAAGAGGTTAAAAGGGGGCACCAAAATAATTGTACCCACAAACAAAGCATTAGATGAGGGAGGACAGAGAGGAGCAAGGAAGGGACGGGGGAGGACAGAGAGGAGCAAGGAAGGGACGGGGGAGGACAGAGAGGAGCAAGGAAGGGACGGGGGAGGACAGAGAGGAGCAAGGAAGGGACGGGGGAGGACAGAGAGGAGCAAGGAAGGGACGGGGGAGGACAGAGAGGAGCAAGGAAGGGACGAGGGAGGACAGAGAGGAGCAAGGAAGGGACGGGGGAGGACAGAGAGGAGCAAGGAAGGGACGGGGGAGGACAGAGAGGAGCAAGGAAGGGACGGGGGAGGACAGAGAGGAGCAAGGAAGGGACGGGGGAGGACAGAGAGGAGCAAGGAAGGGACGGGGGAGGACAGAGAGGAGCAAGGAAGGGACGAGGGAGGACAGAGAGGAGCAAGGAAGGGACGAGGGAGGACAGAGAGGAGCAAGGAAGGGACGAGGGAGGACAGAGAGGAGCAAGGAAGGGACGAGGGAGGACAGAGAGGAGCAAGGAAGGGACGAGGGAGGACAGAGAGGAGCAAGGAAGGGACGAGGGAGGACAGAGAGGAGCAAGGAAGGGACGAGGGAGGACAGAGAGGAGCAAGGAAGGGACGAGGCGGACAGAGAGGAGCAAGGAAGGGACGAGGGAGGACAGAGAGGAGCAAGGAAGGGACGAGGGAGGACAGAGAGGAGCAAGGAAGGGACGAGGGAGGACAGAGAGGAGCAAGGAAGGGACGAGGGAGGACAGAGAGGAGCAAGGAAGGGACGAGGGAGGACAGGGAGGAGCAAGGAAGAGATTGGGGGGGCAGAGAGGAGAAAGGTATATGCAGTATAGAAGAGATGAGGGGGGACACAGAAGAGGAAGGAAGGAAGGAAGAGATGACGAGAGCACATAAGTAAGGAAGATACGACGAGAACACAGAGAAGCAAAAAAAAAGATGAGGGGGGACACAAAAGAACAAGGAAGAGACAAAGGGGGACAGAGAGGAGCAAGGACGAGACCAGGGAGGACACGGAGGCAGAAAACCCCCCACAGTTAGTGCATAGTAGAGTTGCGGGACCTTGACAGAGCATTATGGAGTTAAAAATATGTAAAATGATGAGGTCACAACAATCACCTTAAATGAATACTCCAAGCGCACAAGAAAAGGGAAGTTAACAGCCTGTAGGATGCGCTTCTCGTTCAGCGTGTGCTCAATCTGCTTCAACTTCACCACCTGACAGGAAAAAAGCAGACCGTTCTGATTTATGACCGGAGGCAGGCACTGCTGGATAGCTTGGTAATAATGTGTACTGCGCCCTCAGGAACAATGTAATAGTACCCCTAATACATCACAAAGTCACACTATGCTCCTGGCGGTGGGGGAGGAGAACGACTTGTATGTCCCAATAGCTCACCTAGCAACTTCACAATCCAAGCTCCACAAGAACCACTATGTACTTGTACATCATGGAGACCCAAAGTTCCTTGCTGACAGACTTACTAGTACGTTATAGTAATGGTACGAGCACAGGGGTGGTGCCCATGGCATCACTTGTGGGTCCTGGCCGTATTATACAGCCTGCGAGATACCTCCAGTCCCGACCATTTAACCCCCTTTGGTGTTGCAGTCAATGTTTACTGTGGCATTTAAGTGGTTTGATCGGTGGAGGGTGCTCTCTGTTACCCCACCGCTGCAGCTGGAAACTTTCCTCACCACTTTCCACTTGTCTGCAGTGAAGCGCCAAAACGTGCCCTTAAAAGGTACACCAGGTATCTGCTAATAAAAGGATTGGTGTACAAACAGTATGTATCACCTATGCATAGGACCAACCACTGGGACTCCCACCAAACAGAAGGTGGACCCATGTTCTTGTGTTCATTTAGACGCCCAAGCGATCATACATTTTTATTCCCTATCCCGTGGGCGACAAGTGCAGTAATGAGAACTTTTTATTGAAATATGGCGCCATCTCCTGGGCAGTTTATTTCTGTCATTGCATGAGCAGAACCTGCGTACCCACGGCCGTTATATTATGTAACTTACTGGTTTCATCCTGTTGGATGTGATGAAAATTCTGCTCATACACAACTGTTGAAGGAAACGTCCTGCCACGTCTCCACCCTTGTAGTGCTAGTGGAGCCGGTGCAGGGCAGTAACCCCAATGGGCTGGAAACACGGGGCATTTTTTGGCCGCCCTCTATGAATGGTCATGAAATCTCAATACCTAACGATCATTCCTTAATGGTTGTTCTTATTTTTTGGACCCCCCCCCCCATCCCGATCATGAGAAGTTGGGGGGGACCACAAATGTGTCATAATCTCTGTAATAAAATGAATGGGGCTCCACTCATTTCATTCATTTAAATGGACTAACTGGGTAGTAAAAGGGTGAATTGCGACCCCCTCGTTAGGGGAGACTCATTTCATGATTTATGGCCCGGAGGGGGCAATGCATGACACAGGTATTCTCACTTTGGTGTCGTTTGCATCTCTTATAACAAAGTGGATTCCTTTTTTGTAATGTTCCTTTGCAATTAAGGCATATCGATAAATGTCTGGACTCTGGGACCCGGTCGTGTCTCAAGAATGGCGCTTCATCTTGCGGCGCCGTGTTGTGGAGCAGGTGCAGATCTCTCTATAAAAGGGGTTGGCCCGTCGCAGACATTGATAACATATCGCTAGGTGTCACCTCTGAACGGGGCTCCCCCAAAGTGAAGGGGAACAAACTGCGCATGTGCTGTATGCTCTCCACTCACTGCTATGGGAGTTCTGAAAATAGCTGGGCGAGCGTGCTCTGCTACTTTCGGAAGTCCCATAGCGGGGAACGGAGAGCCTACAGCGAACTGCACGGTTACCTCTCCATTCACCGCTATAGGAATGCCGGAAGTAGCCAAGCCAGCACTTGCCTACATTTAGAACCCCCACAGTGGTGAATGGAGGATGGCCGCCCTAGCACAGTGTGCCCCATTCTGGAGATGGCGGGACCTGTACCTGACAGCACATTCTAGCGATATGCCATCAATGTCTGAGATGAGAATAACCCTTTTATACGCGCTCTGAAAATGGCAGACCATGCTCACTCAGCTATTTTTGGAAATCCCATAGACCTGAATGGAGAAAAAGGCAGTTATGTGGTCATCTCTCCATTCAAGCGGCCATCAGACAGGGCCCCATTCTTGACACAGAGGTGGGAACCACACCTATCAGACATTCATGGCATATCCTGTGGGAGTACCCCCTTTAAGGATGACATTGGAAAACCTATGTAAAAATCCAATCCTCCGCTGGAAGATATCAGCAGATACAATCAATCCCTGTATGGCCAGAGCATGAAGATGGCAGGATAGCCACAAAGCAGAAAGCACATGACCCGCGGCATGTCAGCCTCTACCGAGAATGGGCCACCGTGATCAAAAGGGGGGGTCATTTATAAAACAGAAAAACACCTGAATTAGGCATATTTCTGGCGCAGATTGCGGCGCAAAGATCCTTTGCCGTGCAATTTGCGACTTCTCCCCGCTCACGGCAGGTCTGAAAAAGTGGGCGTGGCATGGGCGGAGAAGGGGTCGGGCCGGCAGGAAGCTGTCTTACATTTAGAAGTGGAGCCGGCGCCTCTTCATAACTTTGGCGGATCCACCGCCAGCACAGGGATTTATTAAGACCGCTGTCTAAAACGCCGGTCTTAATAAATGTATCCCAAAGTGTCAGGATACTGGCACACTGTACTGACCTTCTGCTTATCCAGGATCTTCATGGCATAGTGATGGCCGTTCTCCTTGTGTCTGACGAGCATCACGCGACCAAACGAGCCAGTGCCCAGAGTCTTAATGCGCTCAAACTGGTCCAGGTGAGCAGTGTTCTGTGGAGTAGAGCAGAGGTGAGGAGGCTGCAGAGCACTACTACACCAACCATGCTACAGTACAGACTACACTTGTTAAGCAACACTATACCTACCACAGTACCCCTGCTAAGCACCCGCACAATACCCATCCTGTTTCCTGCCAGGACCGACCCAATGCTCATCCTTTTCCTTGCTAAGCACCACTACAATACCTATCTGGTTCCCTGTTAGTACCACGGTAATACCCACCAGGTTCTCTAAGTAGCACCACACTGTAACCCGTCCTGTTCCCTACCAGCACCATTATACCCATGCTGTACCTTGCCATCACATTCGTTATACCATTCCCTGCTAGCACCACATTGCTTTGACCAAACCTAAGCCTGCCTGCTCCATGCCAGCCACACTGCACCCTGCTAGTGCCTCCACGTTACGAATGCCACTTTGCTGGTGTCACTAGATTACACCAAGCACACCATAGTATACAGCCGATGTATCCATCTTATCCACACTGTCCGTTACCGGTGCCACCATGTAAGCCATGGCCTGCCCTGTTTATCCCTGCTGTGCTCGCTGCGCCCTTCACCCACGCACTATACAATGCACCGCCAGCCGGATTCTGTACAATGAACGCTCCGCTACCTGCGCTGGGTTTTCCCATTTCTTCAGGAAGTCTTCTTTCGCTTTGGCCAGGAATTCTTTCACTGCAAGAAGATGAATATAGATTAGAGAAAGTCAGGGCATTGAGGGCACAGTCGCATACACGGTGGTCCTGACACTCACAGGGTTAACGTCCTACCTGCCATGATCAGCCCCCACCGGTAGGCAGATCCCGGCCATACACCTACTACTACCCCTACACGCTCCTGGCCGCCCACATGCTGCACCAGCCGCTCGCTCCTCTGACCACAGATCTCCCGGTCTATTCCTCGTTGTTTTTCTCCCCCAGAGAGGACAGGCACTGTTATAGGGACTTTGGCCTCGGCAAAGAAAAATATCTCTATGCCTGACCCCTCGCAGGGGACCCTCCTCTCCCTGGACAGCAGCACTAGCTCCCTCTGCAGGCGACAACATCCAACTACATGAGCACCGGTGAAACTCATCCATTAGCAAGCTGCGGGCAGCCGTCTGATCAAACCTGACCAACAGCGTCCATGAAATCTATAGCTACAAGTCATTAAGGGGAAGGCCCAACACAGTCCATGGGCAAAAGGGGCGTTGTTTTTACACACACAAAAAAAAAAAAAAATTCTACTCCTGGACGACCCCTTTAAGGATATGGCCACATGCAGCAGAACATCCACAGCAGGTATGGCTAAGTCTATTGCAAAATATAATACGCTGGTTGTTGTGGCGGCATCGCTGCCAGAATCATGTTCGGTCTCCCACTGCTTTGTAGCAGCATAAGTTGGCATCCACAGCATTTATGCCATGTGTACCCATACCCTAAAAAGTTATCCCCAAGTTATATTTCTAGGATGGGCCATCACTATGATCTCGCCGACCCAGAGAATGTCTGGGCCGCAGCACTGGTCTAGTACGGCTTCCCTGCACACACAGCTCCTAGAGATGTACAGCATGGCAGTAGAAAATATACTGCACATCCTGTGCCCACTTCATTACACATGGTAACATACACTCTATTAAAGGGAGTCTGTCACCACATTTCAGCATATTAGACCGATCAAATAGGGTTATATGATCCACCCAGAACTTAAAAAACGGTACCTTTGTTGTAGAAAACTGACTTTTCTTTTAGCCGAAAATGAACTTATAAGGTTATGTTAATGAGCCCTCTCAAGTGCCCAGGGCGGTCTCTCAATCCTCGGAGCCCCAGGCAGCACCTCCTAAACGGCTCATAACTCCGCCCTCCGTGCGCCTCTGCCCGCCCGTTTACTCCCCTCCCCTGTCCTTTTCCACTGCGGCTGTGCGGTCCAAATCGTAGCGGGCGCAGGCGCATTGCAATGCCCGCTCCTTGCAGGGCATCGCAATACCTACTACGCATGCGCCCGCTACGATTTGGACCGCACAGCCGCAGTGGAAAAGGACAGGGGAGGGGAGTAAACGGGCGGGCAGAGGCGCACGGAGGGCGGAGTTATGAGCCGTTGAGGTGCTGCCTGGGGCTCCGAGGATTGAGAGACCGCCCTGGGCACTTGAGAGGGCTCATTAACATAACCTTATAAGTTCATTTTCGGCTAAAAGAAAAGTCAGTTTTCTACAACAAAGGTACCGTTTTTTAAGTTCTGGGTGGATCATATAACCCTATTTGATCGGTCTAATATGCTGAAATGTGGTGACAGACTCCCTTTAAAGACACCCGGGCAGGAAGTTGTGTCGTTGCTAGGCAACCAATACATTCACATTGTGCAGAACCCACTGTGAGAGGCCTGAAAGAAGAGAAGTGTAAGCAGATTGTGCAAAGACGTACAAGAAAAACATGGCACCCGCCAACGAGACGTCTTTATCTGCAGAACATCATACCTGAACTCAGTGAGGGGGATGGCGGAGAAATCACCGGAGGTTCAGCGCATCAACATTCCGAAATGTGAATATAGTGTGAAATCCCCGATCCGATCAATATCGGAGAGTCCATCATGGGGAATAGTATGGCTTCTGACTGGAGCGTTCATCAACACTTCCAAAATCACCATCAGGACTAATGGTCTCTAGGACTGAATCAAGCCAAATAAGAGACGCCCATATTGGACATCCACAGGATATACCATGAACGTCTGACAGATGTGGGTCTCGCTTCTGGAACCCGTACCCACGTGAAAAATGGGTGTCCCGCCGCTGATTCCAGAAGGGGAAGGGGAGCCATGCCTGATTTTGTAACGCTCATAGAAATGAATGTTCAACCGTCTCTCCATCGATTCTCCGCCTGGATGTGGTGGTCAACTCACCAGGAGGGTCAAAGGATCCACACTCTACATAGGTATAGGTCCCAGATATGGGACCCGCACCGATATCTTTGGTTATAGCTATAAAGTTCTGTTCTTCTAGGCTCTGTGTGAGTCCCCAGGATGTATAGGCCGAAGAGTGAAGAATTAGAGGAACACCCGTACAGTAATATGTTTGGGTCCTCAATTTATGCCAAGGCCCGACTGAGCATTTTCAGGACAGTTGGGAGACGCCCAGCGACCTCTGCAGGCGAAATGTAGTATTACACGTCAGCCATTCAAATGAAAGCCATGGATGGTGGACCAGGTATGGTGACTCTCCATTCTGACTAACAGTCTTCTGCCCATGTGTCTCTCATGGTGAGACCACCCTTTTAAGCATCCTACAGCTTTGCCCATTTCCTCTGCACTGTTCCTCAGTAAATGGCGCTGAGCCTTCCTCTAGATTCTGGAGCTTTGGAGGATTATTTCTATTGAAGTCTATAGCCTAAGTCTCTACACACCTTCTTCAAAAATGACGTTCACCTAACTTTTCTGGGTTGCCATCTGCTGATGTCTATGGAAGTCATACTGCCAACCACTTCACCAAATCTGAGGCGCTACTGGAAGGGTCTATTTGGCTCCAGAAACATGTCCGCCCCTGGCATAAGCTAAAAGAGCCTGGGCTCCTTGTACCTGGAGATAAGAACCTTCTATAAATTCCTTCCACAAGGTCCTACAAGGTGACGCTGGCTTTGTAGCCGCTTAACCCCTGCAGTGATACAAACTTCATTGAGCGTGCCAACATGGGGCATGCAGCTCTGACAACCCGGGCCCTGTTCATACTAGCAGCAAGATGGTAACGCTATATTAAGCAACTGCATTACATAACCTTAGAGCCATCCATACAGGCTGGAGCCACACCTGGCAGCGACACAGGCAAACCGGTTAAGGCAGCTGTGCCCGTCCAGGGTCAGGGCGTGAGGGGGTATTACGAGGTAACATGAAGGCAGCACTCGCTGCGAAGGGTGACACCACGACACCGGTCACAGACCCTAGTGGAGCAATACAGGAAGCTGCAATGAAAGATTAAGCCTCAGAGCATCGCAGAGCAGTGTGTGACAGCAGATTGCAGAGCATTGCACAAGCGGAAAAAGTTATTTTAACCAAACATTAAGAGGGTGAGATAACAGCGGCATGCAGAGCATTGCGTACTGGAGCTGCAGGCATGCTAGGACAATATACATTGCATGACACAAGCGTGCACCAAGCACTCCGCAGACTGTCACAAGTGATTAAAACAGTATCATGCTGCCAGAAGCAGAACATTAGAGCCTAGCAGTCCAGACAGAGCATTGCATCTTGCAGAGCATTATGCAAATAAAATTAAAAAAACAAGAAGTAAGCTCCAAAACTCTACAAGAAGCGCACTGCGCGGTCAATGGTGGCTCCCTACCCCGCAGAGAATCGCGAAAACTCACTCTCCCGATCCCAGCTCAGTACGTTGCTAGGCAGGCTGGGAGGCTGAGGACCGCTGGGGGGCGCCGGATCCCTCCCCGAAGCTGGACTGCGGGGTCCACGGCTGAAGACCCGCGAGGCAAAGCTCTCCAACTTCTGCAAAGCCGACATCTTGGTGGGCCACAACTCAAGCGAGGACTAGTACAGGTGCCCCGACATCCAGACGAGAGGGAGGGAAAAAAGGTAGACAGACGGGGAGACGGGTTCTCAGGCAAAGCAGTAGAGCAAGAAGACTTGTTAGAAAACGGGGAGCTGGGGAAGGATGGTGGAGAGGGGTCTAAAGAGAGGGATGTGGTGGGCAGACATGGTGGAAGGAATTTAAAGTAAGTTAATGAAGAAGAGGACAGCAAGTAAGAGAGAACGAAGAGAGAGAGATCATGTCAAGAATTCGGGAGAGGTAGGGAGGAGGGAACTTCAATGAAGAAGCTGCAGGGCAAAGTGAGCGATATAGGAGCAATGCACTAAGGAGGAGACAAGGCAGGACGGGGAGAGACAGACCCACTGCCGCTCAGAGAGTGTGCTACCAGAGTGCCAGGCAAAGAGAGCGAGAGAGTGCTAGCCCTCTTATCAGCTGGCTGCAGGTCTCTCCTGTTGACAGGGGGTGGAGGGGCAGTCCTGATAAAAACAAAGGGGAGGAGAATGGGCAGAGGAGAAGGACCTGGGAAAGAGAGAGAGAGGAGGGAGAGACAACTTGAAGAAGCAAAGTGGTGAATGAAGACAGAGAGAAGGTTAGTGGCCAAGGACTGGACAGAGGTATGGAGACTGGAGGGAGGAAAGAGCAGGTCAAAGATGAAGGAGAAGACAAAAGGTCAGGGATTGTCGGGATAAAAATAATAAATCACCATGACTAGAGGAAGCGAGAAGAAGAGGAATGGTCAGTCTTGGTTATGAAGGAGGGAAGGACCATACTTGCAGAAAGAAGAGTGCTTGCCAGGAAAGTAAAGAAGGGTGGCTTCACACAGTAGATGGAGGTCCAAATCGGTCAAGGGAGAGGAACCAGCAGAATCTCCATCATATGCAGATAGAAAAGCACAGGACTCTGGGGTCCCATGGAGCCAGATGTATGTATAGGAAGTGAGGTGTCACAGCAGAAGTCTTAGGCATGGTCGCAAGAGAAGGGGAGATGGATGTAGAAGCAAAGCTAAGCCTCCAGCTGGTGACTATGGTGAAACTACAACATCAGGCGCCTCTCAGGGTATGCTTGGAGTTGTAGTCCTGCAACAGCTGAAGAGCTGCACAAATCAGTGACCGAGGGAAAAAAAATAAGAAATCAGATGAAGAAAGTGCACTTGAGCTGAGTATTTGGATTGACCAGGGTCCGCCAGCTGTCTCCCTGCCAGGTATCTGCTTTCTTATCTCCCTGTACCGCCTGGTACTACATGTTCTACACACAGACACGCATGTGAGGACCTCAGTGGATTCCCATAATGACTACACTGGATTAGACAGCACTGGTCTATAGCTTCTTGGTCGGCAGTCGTGTGGCATCGTTGAGGCTTGGGTTCTCCAACGACACTGGTCTTTTCAAAAGGTGAGTAGACCCTGGCACTGCCATGCACAGGTTGGGGGATGAATTCATATCTGCCGCAGCTTATTTCATCATGTGACAGTTTTAGGCTACGTCTACACGACGGACATTTGTCGCGCGACAGATAGCGCACAACTACACTGCAAAATTTGTAGCGCAACATTTTGTTGCACTAATGTCGCCCGACAATTTTTATAATGGCAGTCTATGGTGTCGCTCTGCAACATGCAATGGATTTTCTGCGACTGTTGCGTCGCAGTGTGTTGCATGTTGCAGTGCGACACCATAGACTGCCATTATAAAAATTGTCGGGCGACAAATGTCGTCGTGTAGACGTAGCCTTATTACCCCGCTATGTTCCCCCACTTCAGGTGGTATACAGCTCAGGTACCGCACAGTCTCCAGATATGACCCCCAGGTCAAATTGGAGGGGATGACGGGCTGACATGGGACCTTCTGATGACCTTCTCAATGTCAGTGGCCCTGCCTTTGCACAAGTGAACAAGCACGTACACACTATATAACCATAACCCATCATTTATATGGAGGACACACGGGAGGTGCCCTGTGGATACACAACAGGTATGACCACTTTCCTGCAGGCCAAGGAGGAGTTTTATCACTACTGGGACAGAGTATTTTTTTCTCGCTGCATTCTACAAGACAGAACTTTTTAATTTAAGAGGGCCTGTTTAACGGTGGATGGGTTGTAGTTTTTATTGCCACAGTTTTGGGTCACACAAAATCTCGAGTAAGTTTTATAATTAGTTTTTCATGAAAAAAAGGCAAATCCATAGTTTTTTTTTTTCCTTTCCCTTTTTGTTTTATGCCATGCACCCGCCGGGTATAAATAATATGTTCATATCAATTGAGGCTAAGGGGTTAAATGGCCTAGAATAGGAGGTTTCTCTGATCCTGGCCATTATAGAAGGTGCTCAGCTGTCAATCACCGTTGGCTCCCAACGCCACATTGTCTCAAAAGGAGTATTTTGGTCATTTCAAGTTATCCCCTATAGCAGTGATGGCTAACCTTGGCACTCCAGCTGTGGTAAAACTACAACTCCCAAGATGCCCCGCTTGCTTGGCTGCTCTCAGAACTCTATTGAAATAAATGGAGCATGCTGGGAGTCGTAGCTTCACCACAGCTGGAGTGCCAAGGTTAGCCATCACTGCCCTATAGGATATGGGGTACCTATTAGATTGTTGAGGATCCTATGGGATTACCATAGATAACTGAGCAGTGGCTATGACCAACCAATGGCAGTTTGTTTTGGGAGTCCCTGAAGGGAACCAGGCCACCTCCTCATAATTGATGGGACCCCCATGAACTAATAGTTATCCCCTATCCCTGCGATGGCTAACCTCCGGCACTCCAGCTGTGGTAAAACTACAACTCCCAAGATGCATACTTGCTTGGCTATTGTCAGAGCTTCATACAAATGAATGGCGCATGCTGGGAGTCGTAGTTTCACCACAGCTGGAGTGCCGGATGTTAGCCATCACTGCCTGTGGATAAGGGATAACTTGAAATTACAGCAATACCCCTTTAATGCATGGGCAACCCATGACGTACAGTTACATTATGGTACATGTCAAAGGAAACAGTCAGCTCCAAAACGTCCTCCAAACTAGAATGTAAGCAATGCTGAGGCAGATTATGGGCTTTTTTTATCTTCACAATCATTTGCATTCTAATGCTCTGCTCCCATAAACCAGCAGTAAAATGCATTACGGGACTCCTCTTTGAGTCCTCTCAATGCATTTTACTGCTGGTTTGATGGAGCGCAGCGTCAGAATCTAAGAGTACGAAGATAAAAATGACATAATCGGCCTCAGCGTCACATACACTATACACCCGTTACTGTAGTTTAAGGACTGCTTCAGAGCGGACAGACTCCCTTTAAGGAGTTTTCCCACAATGGACATTTATCTGCAGGGCTGTACTCCACCCTCTTGGTCCGTCTCAGCGACTTTGATTGGAGAAGCACGGGGGCGTGCTCGATCTGCAAGCAAAAATCCAAGAGTTTTGGATCTTTCACCACCGACGTGTTGCGATCCTGTAAGAACTTGCGCACGTTGACAATCACGACTGGCAATGCGACCTTGCGTTCTTGGCGTCACGTGACCAAAGTCACCGCGTAGCCTTTGCCTTTACCCTTTGCGGAACAAAGGGCTATGGCAGGTTTTCACTTTGACTCCCGGCACGCCTCTGCTTCACACTAGTTCAGAGTCACTAGATAAGTAAGCGTTCCTTTACATCCAGCCAGAAGGAAATCATAAGGGGGAAGTGATTATTGAGGTGCACTGGGAGCCCCTCTTGGGCAAATTAGTAGAGTAAAAAGGGGTCACATTGGACCTTTCCTGTTGGTCCAGAGTTTGTTTCTTCTGGTTCCCCGGTTGTCATTTATAGATGTAACTGAGCTATACAGCCTGAAAGGGTATCAGACAATGTCCGACGTGGGGCTATGACTCTTGCGACATGGGAAAAGTCATTCTCTTCCACTAATAGCCACATAAGCGCTTTCGGAAGCCCCACAGAGGGAATGGAGAGAACCACACATGCTCCGCCACCTCACCATTCACTGAGACGGGGCCCCATTCATGACATACGAGCAGTTCCCAGAGGTGGCACCAACCCCGGAAACACCAGATGGGGCAACCCCTTTAGTCCCCACCAGTGACAAGGTCCTTTAAAAAGATTTGAGCGCACAAGACCTGCACGATGGATCCGTTTACTTACCTGTACCGTCCTCTCTAAGGGTCCATTCACACGTCCGCAAAATGGATCCGCATCCGTTCTGCAATTTTGCAAAACAGGTGTGGACCGATTTAATTTCAATGGGGCCGGAACGTGCTGTCTGGATCGGCATTTCCGGATCCGCACAAAAATAGAACATATCCTATTCTTGTCCGCAATTGCAGACAAGAAAAGGTATTTTCTATGAAAGTGCCGACGATGTGCGGTCCGCAAAATGCGGAACGCACATTGCCGGTGTCCGTGTTTTGCAGATCCGCAATTTACGGGTCCGCAAAACACATACGGACGTGTGAATGGGCCCAAAGCCTGCATCTTTTCATGAAGTCTACACGTGGCGGAAATGCTGTGGATTTTCAGTAATGTGAAAAATACCACAGCTTTTCACAGAAGCAGCAAGTTGATGGGATTTCACTGAATCTCAGCCACAGGATGTACGGGTTTTAATTTACAATATGTCAGTTTTAGGCTGCGCTGCAAAGGGTGAAATCCACGCGCAACCCATGGAGAGTCGCTGAGGGTTTGCAGCAAAATCTACATTTCACATCTCTTGTGAACCCTGTGGTTTCGGCCGTTCTTTGCGGATATGTTTGGCGATTTTTCATGTAAATTGCGTGCAGAAAACCCAGTGTGGTACAGTATCAGGAAATTAAAAATAAATTAAAATAAAAAAATCTCATCCACATGCTGCAGAAAATTCCCTATGTGGACTTTGCACATGACTTGACCTGCAGCGCGTATGTAACGTCCTCCGCATATCAATTTATGCTGCGGATTTCAAGCTGTACTGTTCAGAGGGTGAAACCTGCCGCATTTACCCCATGAACTCCACGGCGGAGCAGTCCCGTGTGTCCGTACCCTAGGAGGGGAATTTCTTTTCGGAAGTCTATCATTGTGTAAATCAGTAATACAGCCCTCCGCTGCCACCTATGGGCGGTCACCCTGTAATGCAGCGCTCTGCAACCTGCCGCACACCAGCTGTTGTGAAACTACAACTCCCATCAATCCTTGCTGTGCTGCGGGCCCCAACGTAAAGTGAACATAAAGTAAAAGTGACTAAAACAGTCCCCTTAGAGGGGTTAGCCCATCTAGGACACTGATGGTATATCTCTAGGATAGGCCAGATGGGACCTCAAATCTCAGCTTCTTGGACTCCAGTAAGCATGACATGGGGAAAGTGGGGTTAAAAGTCCTCCTTCATTATGTTATAGGTGTGTCCAAGGGCTTTTCTGGATTAAAGGGGTCCTCTCACTTCACCAAATGGCATTTATCATGTAGAGAAAGTGAATACAAGGCCCTTACTATTGTATTGTGATTCTCCATATTGCCTCCTTTGCTGGCTGGATTCATTTTCCCATTACATGATACACCGCTTGTTTCCATGGGTACGACCACCCTGCAATCCAGCAGTGGTGGTCGTGCTTATACACTATAGGTAAAAGCGCGGGTCTCTGTGGTGGTCGGGACCGTGGGAGCGCACATAGGCACCCGTGCGCATCCCATGCCACCTCGTATCTGCTCTGGCGGTGGTCGTAACCCCTGGACATCAGCCGGTACGGCCACTGCCAATGTAATGCAGGATCACAATACATTAGTAAGTGTCTTGTATGAACTTTCTTCTCCATGATAAATGTCATTGCCTGAGGTGGGAGAACCCCTTTAACAATGTGCACATTGTACAGAACTGAGTGTATCACACTGATACCACAGCGCCACCTAGAGGATCTCTTACCTGTGGAAATTTCCAACCTTACCGACTGCTTGATTTATAGCTGGCGTTAACTGTAATCTACCGCGCTGAGGTCAGGCACTGTGTACACACAAACAGCCCTGTGCCTTCCTCTATTTCGTTCCTCGTATTATCCTGCAGATTACGACATGCCCACACTGCCCGCCTGCCACCCTTGCCCAGGATCACAGAAATCCGGTCGCCCAGCACAGCAGAAAGAAGCCATACAGCGCCACAGCATAGGTGATGTCTTGTCGCTTCCAATCCTGCCTCTTTTCCCGTCATCCCCGTCCGTTTTAGTAAACGCCTGTATTCGCCATGAAATAATTCTGTAGATCTGCATTGTGTCCCCCTGTTACTCCCCCTGGAAATGTATGAATGCATGTATCCCTAACCCTGACATCGTCCAATCAGTGCTGTGTAGGAATAGGGACACGGCCCTCGACAAGGGGAATCAGAACACCTTGTTTTCCATCTAGCCGTACATTTCCAGGAAGATTCGCAGAGGAACAGCCTGAGGTCCCACGTTCATGACTATCCATTTTGCAGTCCACAAATCGTGGATCCGAAAAATACGGATGCAGACAGTGTGCCCTCTGCCTGTTATTTGTGGACCCATTGTTTTCAATGGGTCTGTTGTCCACACCTTGAGGGCACACGATTGTGAAAAGCACACGGATGATCTGTGGGTTTTTAGCCTCCGCGTGTCCGTTTTAGACAAAAAGAGAGACGCTGTCCGCAAAGGGCAGACCGCAGACCCATTGAAGTCAACGGGTCTGCAAAAAAAATGCGGATGAGGATGTTATTTCATAGGGAATCAAGTATTTACTAAAATAGTATAAATTCCCACGACGCACAGAAGCTGTGACCGCGCCATTGCTTGTGGCCGACACCACGCTGTAAGGAGAGAACGCCGATCCTGCCTCAGAACAGCGGGGACCAATATACAGACAGGACAACCCCTTTAAGTGGCAACTGGTTGTGGTTGTCCGGTTTCAGGAGGAAACGGGACAACTCTGAGGATCAGCCTGCAATAAAGAACTGGCAAGTACTTACCTGGCAGATCCAGTTCTCCCAGCCAGGCTCTATTTTTGTGCACCCTGCTCTATTTGCTTGGCTGCAGAGGTGACGACACGTCAACAACGTGTGACCACTGCAGCCAATCACTGACCTCAGCAGTGCACCAAAGAGTCCAGTGATTGGCTGCAGTGATCACGTGTTGTCCATGTGACATCACTGAGGCAGCAGAGTTAATAGAGCCCAGCTGGGAGAACCACGGTGGCGGCACGTACGAGGTAAGTACTTGCCAGTTCCTTATTACGGGCTGATCCAGAGGGCTGTCTGGTTTTCCGAACAACCCCATAAAGATATGGGATCTAACATGAGAACATGAGGCACCTCAACCACATACAGAATATATCCAGCCCCCACGATTCCCTAAAACCCATTGTTGCAGGTCAGATCTGTCACCGCTGGCCTTTCGTCCGGGAGTTGGGGGGGGGGGCTCGCCCCAGATCTGATGGGGGGGGGGCTCGCCCCAGATCTGATGTGCTATCTACAAGTACAATGTGTCTTGCAGCCGCTGACCCCTATTCCTGGGATTATTGGGAAGTTTACATTACACAGAAAATCCTTGACATTCCTCAGACTCTAGTGACGGAGCCGCACACGGGACACGCAGAGCCCCTGGCACCAACCGGATGCCGTAACCCCTTCAGCCCCAGGACAAACCACACCTTATCCTATTACTTCCAGCTATAAGATTAATTCACCAGGTAGGTGGGGCAGGGTAAAAAAAAAAACCCCAACAAAAACCCTGTCATTCAGATTTATCAGTGCGCACTCAGAGGTGGACCTGGGCTGTCTACAGGTTGTCCTCAGCCTTCAGTCCTGCAAGGGGCCCTACACCCTCAGGCAGACCCTCTACCAGTAGATAGAAGCAGGGCGCCCTGACTTCTGCACATACCATCTGCTGGGTCCACATCTTACAGAGGTCTTGTATGTCTACCTGCCACCAGGACACAAGCAAACAGCTTCATGGACGTGTGCCCACAGGGGCCCCGGGTGAGCCGGATCCAAAAATGAAACCTCTGGTGGACGACTACGAATTACAAGCATGGGCCAAAAACACGGTACACCTTGGCTGACAATGACCTCATGTCCATGGCCAGTCACACGCTGCAAATTAAAAGTTATCACGCCAGAAGTGCACAGGTACGTGGGCCCTAGACAAGGAGGAAGAGAGGCCATTATCAACCATTGGAAGGGGCCCTCCAGACAGTCACCAGATGTTAGGGGGAGGCTAAGGACAAGGATCGGACATAGGGTTTTCCAAGATTCCTCTGGATAGGTCATCAGTATCTGATTGGTGTGGGGTCCGACACCTGGTACCCCCACCGATCAGCTGTTTGAGAAGGCACCGACGCTCCTGTGAGCGCTGCTGCCTTCTCCCTGCTCACCGAGCACAGCGCCGTACATTGTATAGTGGCCGTGCTTGGTATCGCAGCTCAGCGCCATTCACTTGAACGGGGCTGAGCTGCTCCTAGGCCATCTGACCGATGGACGTGTCGTCACTGGCCTAGGAAAAGCTGAGAGAAGGCCGCTGTGCTGCTGTGAGTGTCGCTGCCTTCTCAAACAGCCGATCGCCGGGGGTCCCAGGTGTCCGAACCCCACCGATCAGATACTGATGACCTAGCCTTTAACCCCTGGAGGAGATACATGGCACCAGGAGCCTGGCAGATGCCCATCTGCCCTCTCATGGAGTTAGTATTAGGTTGTCAGACAATGTCTGATTATAATATACTACAGGGTCTGGCAATGAGTGCAGAAATCTGCTGATCCCCCCCCAAAAAAAGAGCGAGGAATCCCCGACCATAAACGGAGTCAGAGAACTCTGATCGACCATCCAATGTGCATCAATTATTCTGCCCGACAGAGACACAAGTCGCCGCTACAGGCGTCTTAAACTGGCTTATCCCCCTCCTTATTGAGAGCCCACGCACTCGGAAGAACACCTGCATGCTCGGCTGCAGGAAGGGCACACAGGGCGTCCTCTGCAATGTCGGCCTGCATTCTGAAATATACGATCTATCCTGACCCATATAGTCCTTACAACCCATGGACCTTCTTAGTAACGGCTGAGACCACCCTATCGTTCAAGACCAGAGACTAAAGCAATTGGTATCAGTGGGCAGAGACCACCCCAGGGCAGGTCTGCAATCTCAACCCTGTAGATATCAGAGGATGTGCCACAATACTACCCCCCTCAGCATGGCCTGTGCTGTAGAGGACCCCCATAGTGACCGGTCCTCCACCTAAAGCTTGAGCAGTACCGTATTGATCCCAGCTCTCTCGATCCAGGGCAGGGGTCGAGCAGCTGAGCGTCGTGGAAAGTTTCCAGCGCCGAAAGATGCCCGCGGTGGAGGAGAGCATCGGCTACGGAGACGGAGCATCCGCTGGCACTGGGTGCAACGCTCTGCAGAGCACTGGACAGGAGGTGAGAGGAAGAAGAGGGGGGCAGGAAGAGACGCAACAGCCCACCGCTGACCCTGTTATGAGGGGACGGGCTAGCTATTTATAACCGCTAAAGGGGATTAACCCGGGATAAAAGCTCATTACAAGTGACCTGCTGCGCCATTAACCCATTCCTGACGCAGGACCTGGCTGTTTTTTTTTTCTCCCCTTCACCTGTAAACGTCCGGACCTTCCATCGAGTGGCCCTGCTTTTAACCCATTACATTCCGGCACCCTAACCATAAATCCTGCCTACCGCCCTCAATTACTCCCCAGACCCGATGGCCGGCATGGAACCTTAACCGCTCGTTAATTCTCGCACTGATAACCAGGACTCAGATGGGCAGCGCCCCCAACTCCCACACAAAGAAACGTGAATGGCAGGAAGCGAGGGCGCAGGAAGTGCCACCCGCACAGTGTAATACTGGACCCTCCATGTGGGGACATTGCACACGAGGTGCACCAGGCACCGTCCTGTTGCACGGAAGCTCAGGACATGCTGTGACTCAATAAATGGTCGGAAAAGAAAATCGCAGCCAATCGGAGCTCGGCTTTTATTTCCTAAACTACCCTGGAAATTCGTAAACTACCTTCTGATTGGTTGCTGTAGGTTTGATAGTGGTGGCGAGCCCAGGACGTCTGGTGTCTGACTGGTGGGTCTCTGATTGCTGGAACCGCCATGATCATGAGAACAGGTGTCCCATGTTTCCCATTGACAAGTAGCGGCGGTCGCGCATGCACACTAATGCTCCAATTATGGGACTGCAGGAATAGTGGAGCACTGCGCACGGCCGTTTTCGGCACTCCCAACAGGCAGACTCCCACCAACCTAGAGCTTATACCTGAGGGCTCATGCACACGGCCGTGGCTTTGACATTTTTTGTCGATCGGATGCGGATCCATTAGTTTCAATGGGGCTGCAAAAGATGCAGACGGTACACCGCCTGCTGTCCGCATCCACACGTCCCGTTCTGTGGCCCTGCAGAAAAAAAATTAGAACATGTCCTATTCTTGTCCGTTTTGGGGACAAGAACAGACAGTTCTAACAGAGGCCAGGGTGTAACATTCAGCAAAATGCGGAACGTCCACGGCCGTGTTTTGTGGATCTGCAGTTTGCGGACGGCAAAAACGCCAAGGGCCATGTGCATGAGACCCGAGTCTGTGGACAAGTGATACGTTTTCATTCTAGGACAACCCCCTGAAGTAAAACCCAGTGGTGAGGAACTTTAAGTAATTTAGCATTGGCCATGTTATAACATGGGGGGGGGGGGGAGCAAAACTCACCTGGTCTGACCATCATGCAAGTAGTGGTATGGGACCGATTAAAGGGGCTCTCCAAGAATTAGAATTTAATATTGATGGCCACCCTACTGATCCCATGTATGCAGAGGCCGTAGTGCTCTCTTCCTAGGTCAGTGACATCACGTTCATCAGTCACGTGGCCTAGGCGTAGCCCATTCCCATTCAAGTCAATGGGGATGTTGCTCACCAGAGGTCCAGGGTGCCCGGAGTCGGACCTCCGCCAATCTCATATTGATGACCGATCCCGAGAATAGGCCATCAATATGAAAATCCTGGAAAACCTGCTCTAACCAGAAAGCTACTTTTGGCGGTAGAGGCAGCAGAGTATAGTTATGTAGAAAACCCTATACCAGAGCATGAATCTCAGTGGAGGGAGGCGCAGCAACAGTTGGATGACCGCTTGCTCCGTAATGCCCGTAATAAACGTTTTTTCTTGAAACAAACGTATTATGAGGAAGGGGAAAAGGCGGGCAGGTTGTTGGCTCTGATTACTAGGGCGCAACAGAAGTCTAATTACTTGGCGGCGCTGCGTGACACGGATGGTACGGTGCAAGTAACCACTGAAAAAATATTCCAGGTATTGTCAGGATTTTATCAGGACCTATATTCTTCTAAAACTGTAGCCATGGAAACGGACATCAAAAATTTCCTCCAGCCCCTACGAATGCCCACTCTAGAACAGGATCAGAGAGTACTCCTAGACAGCCCCTTTACTTTAAAAGAATTGGAAGTAGCACTGGGAGATATGGCTAACAATAAAGCCCCAGGGAGGGATGGCCTACCTGCCGAAATTTATAAACAATTTGCCCCAATCCTATTGCCTCAGTTATTGGAAGTATTTAATGAGGCTCGGCTGTTGGGGAAGCTGCCTGTCACAATGAATGAGGCGATTAAAGTTGTTATACCAAAACCGGGTAAGGACCCGAAGGAGGCGGAATCATATAGGCCTGTTTCATTGTTACAGGTGGATGTCAAGTTGTTGGCTAAGATATTGGCTAATCGACTTAACTCAGTCATTATAAACAAAGATCAGGCAGGATTTATGCCAAACATGTCGACTGCGGAAAAAATATACGGAGACTATACTTAAATGTTCAGGTGGGCCAGGTTCACGCCTTGAATGCGGCGGTCGTGTCTCTCGAGGCGGCCAAAGCATTCGACAGCGTGGAATGGCAGTACTTGTTCCTAGTATTGGAAAAGATGGGGGTGGGATCGGTCTTTATTGATTGGGTCAAAATGCTGTACGCATGCCCTACGGCTAGAATACAGGTCAACGGATACATCTTTGACTCATTTAAACTGCAGAGGGGTACCCGACAGGGTTGCCCGTTGTCGCCGTTATTGTTTGCGGTGGCAATAGAGCCCTCGGAGGCAATACGCTCATCCGCGGTGGTTAAGGGATTTCGATACGGGTCGGTAACCGAAAAAGTAGCTTTATACGCAGATGATCTGCTCATGTTTTTAGATGATTGGGAAACATCCCTGCCAGCTGCAATGGAGATTATTAACAGTTATGGACACATATCGGGCCTACGAATAAACTGGACAAAATCGATCCTGTTGCCGCTTGCTGGGGATGGTTCGGTAGATCCTGTCATGACCGGGGGGCTACAGATCGTGTTGAATTTCAAATACTTGGGGATGCTAATCTCCAGAAATAATGGGGACTTTATAGACCTGAACGTGATGCCGTTACTGGATAAGTTCAGGAAGAAAGTACAGTCATGGTCTAAGTTACCTCTATCTATTGTTGGCCGAACAAACCTGCTTAAAATGATTCTTATGGCCCAGCTTCTCTATGTGCTGCATAATGCTCCCATGTGGATTCCACTGAAGGTGTACTACACTGTCAATGCAATCTTTAGGGATCTGATTTGGAAGAAGGGGATTCCTCGTATAAAACTGAGTACCCTATGTAGACCCAAGACTCAAGGAGGACTGAGCGTCCCTGATCCCCTGGTTTACTATTTGGCGGCCCAAATGCAGCACATGAGGTGTTGGGGTGAGGAGGAACAGGTTAATAAGACAGGTAGGATAGTTAAACATTTGAGAGTGCCTCCTATCAGCGCTAGAGGATGGCACTTTTAAAGGAGTAGGGAGAAGATACGGGATATTGGGTATGATACATATGGTGTGGTGGAAGACCAGAAACATGGCAGGTATTGTGGGGTATACGAAATTTACTCCAATATGGCCAAATATCATGTATGAGGAACTTAATAAGGTCTCCAGCGCTAGGACATGGAGGAAATTTGGTCTGGACAGACTATGGCTACTTTCACACTAGCGTTCAGGTGTCCGCTCATGCGCTCCGTTTGAAGGGGCTCACGAGCGGCCCCGAACGCATCCGTCTGGCCCCAATGCATTCTCAGTGGAGGCGGATCCACTGAGAATGCATCCGCCTGCCAGCGCTCAGCCTCCGCTCCGCTCAGTGAGCGGACACCTGAACGCTGCTTGCAGCGTTCGGGTGTCCGCCTGGCCGTGCGGAGGCGAGCGGATCCGTCCAGACTTATAATGGAAGTCAATGGGGACGGATCCGCTTGAAGATGACACTATATGGCTCAATCTTCAAGCGGATCCGTTCCCCATTGACTTTCAATGTAAAGTCTGAACGGATCCGCTCAGGCTACTTTCAGACTTAGAAAATTTTCTAAGTAATAATGCAGACGGATCCGTTCTGAACGGATGCAAACGTCTGCATTATCGGAGCGGATCCGTCTGATGAAACATCAGACGGATCCGCTCCGAACGCTAGTGTGAAAGTAGCCTGTGTCAGTTATTCGAAGGCACTTCTCTTAAAGAATTTACTGCTTTGCAACAGGAGTTTAGCCTGCCTAAATCTCTCTTCTATGTATACTTACAAGTGAGATATGCCATACAAGTGCAGGAGTGGGGGATGTTGGGAAGAGTTTCTCTGTGTTGTTCACCATGTTCATACGGAAAATGAAAAATTGATTTCAAATAAAAAGATTTGATCAAAAAAAATAAAATCCTGGAAAACCCCCTTTAAAGGCTCCTGATCATGAAACAAGTGAAAAAAAACCTGTTCCTCTCCACCAGTTGGTGTCCTCTGTAAAACCGTCACACGTGGCCAAAAACAGACATTAATAGCCAAATGTACAGTCTCAACATGGCCGAACATAGACAAGGTTACACCGAGGTTGGCCTTGAAAGCAGGAGATGGTCTACTGGTAACAAGCACACATTCATTTCTGTTCTCAGTATATGGATCAACCCAATGGTCTCATGGGCCATATCCTGGAAATCCTGAGAATAGGTCATCAATATCAGATCGGTTGGGGTCCGACTCCTGGGACCCTCGTATATCAACTGCTAGACCCAGCCGATGTGATAATGATGATCTATCCTGAGGTCATCATTACTATTTAACATGTGGATCCAGACATCGATGGAGAGCTTGGTCTACAGCTGGGTACCAGACAGACAGTTTGATCTTCGATTTCACACAAAAACGCCTTCCACCAACACAAGTTCACTTAAGACGGTCAGATGGAAACACCTACGGATGCCATTTCCGCAGAACTACAGCAGACGTTTCCAGGCGACAGCTGGGTCTTAAAAGATGTAGGGTGTACTCACCACTTTCAATCTCGCCACCTTTCTTGGCCGTAGCGGCGTTGCCCATGGTGGGGGGCGGGCAGGACCTCTAGGATCAGGACAGGCGCCCCCCACCTATATTTGTAGGACCTAGAAAGACAAAGTGCACGGTCATCAATGGTGAAAACAAGATGAACCTTTCTGCATCGACATGTATTCACAAAGGGGCTGGTAGCGTATCAATACCCTCGCAGGGGACACATGCACCCCAAGGGGTCCTCTGGGACTGATGTCCTATTCTTTGGGTGATCAGTGCGGTGCCAACCTATCAATAAGCACAATGAATGGTTTATACTGGTGGCTGCGCCTATGGGTCCCCAAAGGTTGGTCCCCAACAGTCAAACATTTCTAACCTATGCTAAGGATTGGTTAAAGTTCCAGAGGACCCCTTTACACCCCTCAATAAGGACTCTGCGACTCCAGAGCACCTGCAGAGACCAGACTCTGATGTCCAGAGCTTTACTGGCACCCCGCATGTAAATGACAGCACCAGTGACAGCTGTCCAGGTTTACGTCCGTTACCCCTGCACTGTAGAATTACCTGGCATCATTCAAATGCATACGGAACCAAGTAACACGTGGTCAAGCCGAATCCTCCAGCGTAGAACCTGTTCTCTGAGTAATGGAGTAGTGGCCCCGACTATGACATCCACGTGTCTTACGGAGGGGGACTAAGTCATAAATGCAGGCCAAAAAGATCATTTGACTCCTAAAATTGGCAGAGTTTTGAACCAAAGGTGTCCAAGTGATTTTTTTTCTTTGTCTGAAGCCAACATCCTTAAAAAAAAAAATTATTCTGGTTGCCTGTAGTCACCACTAGAGGGAGCATACTGGGTTAATGTTGAGTTCCATGTGTAACTATATGCCATAAGCTCCAACACTCCTTCTAGTAACAGACCCCAGGCCAGTGTAAGCGCCGGCACCGCCCAGACCCCAGGCCAGTGTAAGCGCCGGCACCGCCCAGACCCCAGGCCAGTGTAAGCGCCGGCGCCGCCCAGACCCCAGGCCAGTGTAAGCGCCGGCGCCGCCCAGACCCCAGGCCAGTGTAAGCGCCGGCGCCGCCCAGACCCCAGGCCAGTGTAAGCGCCGGCGCCGCCCAGACCCCAGGCCAGTGTAAGCGCCGGCGCCGCCCAGACCCCAGGCCAGTGTAAGCGCCGGCGCCGCCCAGACCCCAGGCCAGTGTAAGCGCCGGCGCCGCCCAGACCCCAGTGTAAGCGCCGGCGCCGCCCAGACCCCAGTCCAGTGTAAGCGCCGGCGCCGCCCAGACCCCATTCCAGTGTAAGCGCCGGCGCCGCCCAGACCCCAGTCCAGTGTAAGCGCCGGCACCGCCCAGACCCCAGTCCAGTGTAAGCGCCGGCACCGCCCAGACCCCAGTCCAGTGTAAGCGCCGGCACCGCCCAGACCCCAGTCCAGTGTAAGCGCCGGCACCGCCCAGACCCCAGTCCAGTGTAAGCGCCGGCACCGCCCAGACCCCAGTCCAGTGTAAGCGCCGGCACCGCCCAGACCCCAGTCCAGTGTAAGCGCCGGCACCGCCCAGACCCCAGTCCAGTGTAAGCGCCGGCACCGCCCAGACCCCAGTCCACTGTAAACGCCGGCACCGCCTAGTAGGGATCGACCGATATTGATTTTTTAGGGCCGATACCGATAATTTGTGAACTTTCAGGCCGAAAGCCGATAATTTATACCGATATTCTGGGAATTTTCATTTTTGAGAAAAAAAAATTTCCTACACAAATCTGCTGAAAATTTATATGTTTATTGTTAATGTGTATTTTTTTGGTTTATTGTTAATGTGTATTTATTTATTTTTTTTATCTTTTTCATTTATAATTAATATTTTTTTTTTTTTTTAACTAACTTTTAGCCCCCTTAGGGACTAGAACCCTTGTCCTATTCACCCTGATAGATCTCTATCAGGATGAATAGGAGCTCACACTGTCCCTGCTGCTTTGTGCACACAGCAGCATGGAGATTACCATGGCAGCCAGGGCTTCAATAGCGTCCTGGCTGCCATGGTAACCGATCGGAGCCCCAGGCTTACACAGCTGGGGCTCAGATCGGAGGAGGGGAGAGGGGACCCTGTGGCCACTGCCACCAATGATTACTGGGGGGGGGGGGTGCACTGCGCCACCAATGTTTTTAATACGGGGGTGGGGGGCGCACTGCGCCACCAATGAATAATACTGGGGGGCTTGGGGGGGCGCACTGCGCCACCAATGAAGATAAGTCTCTCAATCATTCATATACAGGAGGCGGGAGCTGGCTGCAGAATCACATAGCCGGCTCCCGACCTCTATGAGCGGTAGCTGCGATCCGCGGCACCTGAGGAGTTAACTACCACGGACCGCAGCTACAGCTCATAGAGGTCGGGAGCCGGCTATGTGATTCTGCAGCCAGCTCCCGCCTCCTGTATATGAATTAATGAAAGACTTCTCTTTATTGGTGGAGCGGTGGCCACAGCCCCTCCCCTCCTCTTATGTTCTCTCCTCTCATTGGCGGCAGCGGCAGCAGCAGCAGCAGCAGCACAGGGGGAGGAGACACTGCTTCCTTCTCCCCTGTGCTGCGGAGGGAACACAGAGAGCGCTGAGAGCAGCGCTTTCTGTGTTCCCAATATGTTATCGGTATATCGGCAAAATAGATACCGATAACGTTCAAAATCCTCAATATCGGCCGATAATATCGGCAAAACCGATAATCGGTCGATCCCTACCGCCTAGTGCAGTGGTAGCGAACCTATGGCACGGGTGCCAGAGGCGGCACTCAGAGCCCTCTTTGTGGGCACCCGCTCCCTGGGAAAAGTCTATGGTGTGCCAATATGCCTTAGACTTTTCCTGCCATTCATCAGCGCAGGGTGCACTCTGAACAGCACAGGCAGCGCGCTGAATGTAGGCAGGATATTATAGGTAAATGATAAAGTACATGGAAGATATACTATTGGACTGTAGTATTCAGGTCAATTTGCCGTGTTGGCACTTAGGGCTCTTTCACACCTGCGTTCTTTTCTTCCGGCATAGAGTTCCGTCGTCGGGGCTCTATGCCGGAAGAATCCTGATCAGGATTATCCTCATGCATTCTGAATGGAGAGTAATCCGTTCAGGATGCATCAGGATGTCTTCAGTTCCGGAACGGAACGTTTTTTGGCCGGAGAAAATACTGCAGCATGCTGCGCTTTTTGCTCCGGTCAAAAATCCTAAACACTTGACGCAAGGCCGGATCCGGAATTAATGACCATTGAAAAGCATTGATCCGGATCCGGCCTTAAGCTAAACGTCGTTTCGGCGCATTACCGGATGCGACGTTTAGCTTTTTCTGAATGGTTACCATGGCTGCCGGGACGCTAAAGTCCTGGCAGCCATGGTAAAGTGTAGTGGGGAGCGGGGGAGCAGTATACTTACCGTCCGTGCGGCTGACGGAGCGCTTCAGAGTGACGTCAGGGCGCCCCACGCGCATGGGTGACGTGATCACATGGATCACGTCATCCATGCACATGAGTCGCTCTGACGTCATTCTGGAGCGCCCCGGGAGCCGCACGGACTGTAAGTATACTGCTCCCCCGCTCCCCACTACTACTATGGCAACCAGGACTTTAATAGCGTCCTGGCTGCCATAGTAACACTGAACGCATTTTGAAGACGGATCCGTCTTCAAATGCTTTCAGTTCACTTGCGTTGTTACGGATCCGGCGGGCACCTCCGGCAAATGGAGTACACGCCGGATCCGGACAACGCAAGTGTGAAAGAGGCCTTAGCGATAAATAAGTGGGTGTTTGGTTGCAGTTTGGGCACTCTGTCTGTAAAAGGTTCACCATCACTGGCCTAGTGTAATACACATCTTGGTGAAGCTCCTTGTCCTTGCACTCTCCACGGGCCTACTCTCACAACTAGCAGCACTGCCACATTTTTTATTTATTGGATTTGACTTTTGGATCTTCTAATCAGGTTCTCACGAGGCTATAATTCAATCCAGAGTATTCGCTGTCCAGATATCCAGATTATTCACACTACTTCTTCTTACAGGCCGGCAATAAGAGCTTTTATAGTCGCAGGGCTACCTACCTCGTGGGATAAGAAATTCCCAAACCTCAAGATTATACACTTTGGGGGGGGGGGGGGGGGGCTTGACCACTCTAGAATCCAATTCCAGACAATAGGAGTTTCATAGACATCTACAGAAGATAACGAAGTAGATCTGACAACCCCTCAAGCTGCGAACATCTCTAGGACGTGATCTGAGACCGGGCACATATCTTTATTAGCAGTCCCCAGAACGGAGCCGTCATATATCAGGCGCTGCCACACATGTGCACCCTGCTCCTAAAACAATCATCCGCCCTTAAAGGGGCACTATGGAAGGATCGCTATTGTCTCTGATCCGAAACATGTAGACTGGACTGTAACTGGCTTTTATCTGCACTGAAAAATAAAGGTAACATTTTAACCGATCTGGACCTTTTTCTCTTTTTACTTTAGTTACGCTGTGGTTCTTGGCGTGGTCCGTGCTTGGTGTGACGGGGTCTGAGCACGCCTATACTCTCTCTTTGCCTAAAGGGGCACTACACTGATAAATAAACACTATACTGTATAGCACAAGTGTCAAAATCTGATGGCTACTAGAGGCTTTTGGGGCCTTCCGCTATAGTTAATTTAAAGAGCAGCTGTCAGCAGTTTTAACCTTATTAAACCAGACACACTGTCTAGTGGGGTTGATTCTGCTGATTACAATGAGACCGGTCTTGTGAAAATCGGTTGTGGCGTTCCCAAGAGAAAAAGACTTTTATTCTTTGTGTAACTAAGGGCTTCGGTACACTGAGGGGCGGGATCTATCCGCTCTGCTGGCCACTCCCCTTGGTCCAGTGACTCCCTCATTTGGCATAAAGAATACATTTATTTTTTGGGAGGGAAGTTCACAACCGATTTTCACAAAATAGGCATCATTTTAATCAGCAGAAACAACCCTACCAGGCAGTATGTCTCATTTTATACGGTTAATCCTGCTGATAGGTTCCCTTTAAGAAAAAGGTCTCATCAAGCTAAGCCTTTTTGGAACAAGTCGGCCCGGCGGTGATCAGCCAGATGTTTGCTCCGCAGTGGTTGCCCTTGGCCTGGTCCGCCACCGCTGCCATGGGATTCCAGCATCAGTTCCCACTGTTTGGTCCCCCTACTCAAATAGTCTTAGGCACCAGGACCCCCACATCCAAAATCAGCTCTAAGTGTGGTTCTAATGGCAGCTGGACGTCTTAGAGGAACGCTCCGGGCAAAACTGATGTAGTGTGTGATACTTAGTGCAGGGCCTGAAGAGGCGGGGCATAACAAAAGCTCTCTCTCACTGGTGCTCTTTAAATCTATGTGTCATGCCCCGCCCTCCTCAAGCTCGGCACTAGGCACAACGCAGTATCACTTCTGCCTGGGGTGTTCACTTTGGGCAGTATAAATAAAGTTAAATGAAGAGATCACAAAGAGTTGTGCAGCAGCTTGGTCCGGAGTTCCTGCTGATCCTTCTAGGTCCCGGCTGCCCCCCAGGATCTAATCCTAAGTGTCAGCATGTCTAACACGCCTATCAATAAGCTTTATTTATACCACAAACAGGACAACACGACGCTCACTCCAACAAGGACAGTCGTCACAGCCGCTTGGATGATCTGTGTTTGCATAATAAACCGTGTCACCTCCTTCCCCCGCCATCGCCAGGACCGCGCCTCGTACCTACACGGTGGTCGACAACTAGTGACCCTGCCATGGACGGCATCTGACAGCGGAGGCTCGTCTTGTGGGGGCGTCTGCCCTCTACTGACAGCTCTGTTTTACTAACTATTTGTATTCTCCATGTAATAATAATTCTGCATCATCTATTCCTATCACTCTGTGTTGTGCAATTCCTCTATTATGCCTGCTAGAAGTTAAAGAATGAATTGCCAAAAGGGTGTTCTTTTAGCGGTGAGGTTGTGTCCCTGCACAGTCAGACATTTTCCAATCAGCGCTCAGACAGGGACACCCCCCCCCCCCCAAACTGGTAACAAAATGCCCAGTTAACAAACTTCTAGCAGGAATAATTGAGGAATAGTACAAATAAGTCATAAGAATAGATTTCTCCAGAATTGATATTACATGGGGAATGCAAGTAGTTACTGAAATACACACGTCAGGAGAGGTATTCTTTAAAGGGGTTGTCCATTTATTTTAAAGCTCATGCACACGACTGTTTGATTTTTCGCGGTCCGTAAATTGAGGGTCCGCAAAACACGGATACCGGCCGTGTGCATTCTGTATTTTTACGGAATGGAATGGCCGGCCCCTAATAGAACAGTCCTATCCTCGTCCGTAACGCGGACCATAATAGGACATGTTCTATCTTTTAGCAGAAAGGACATGTGGACATAAATCACACCGAGTCATTTCCGGGTTTTTTGCGCCCCCATTGAAGCGAATGGTTTCGCATACGAGCCACAAAAAAAACAAAAAAAAAAAACGGAACGGACAGACACGGAGGTCTAACAACCTACACGTCAGTGTTCTGTAGTGAATGGTTCTGGGTGTCAGAGCTACTGCAGAACAGACGATCGGTGTCGGACCCCCGCCGATCAGATATCCTGAGGATAGTACTGGACAAGCCCTTTAAGCAGTGCAAGACAGCATTGGCAGAAGAGCTGACCCTCCTTTACCGTTTTGCTGAAAATCTCATCCACTCGCCGCGGAACGGACGAGGGTTGTGGATGACAGATCGGAGAGCCTATCCCTTTGTAGATTTCGTCCTTTGCAATGCATATGGTGAAATCGGCGATAAATTCGGAATGCTGCCGCCGTCTGACCTTTCTCATCAGTTTTGACCCCTCAAACCTGGGATTATGGTAAAGCAGGTCACATGATTGAGAATCCCAATTCATGAACACCACCCCCCCCCCCCCCCCCACTGCGGTCACCGTGCCGTAAGGGGCGATCCCTTTCCTGTTTAGTTCCCCTCAGAAATCCAATCAGGAGACTGATAGAGCTGTCACAAGGAGTAGAGGGGCGGGGCTGGAGAGCGTTCAGGGCATGAAAGGGTGGCACTCACAGCGGACAGCAGACCCTCGCCCCCCCCTATGCTATGGATAAGTTGGATTCATAGGACAATCCCTTTAACCCCCGGAGCTGTATTCACAAAAAACTTCAGAGTTCTGCCCAGTGATACACATTCTACAAAGTGGCATCATTTCCAAGGACAAGTGGCAGAATTATGAATACAGCTCTGCAGTACAGTGATATGTTATGTACTACAGGGTTAGGCTAGATCACATGACCATTGTGTGTTTTGCGGATCCGCAAAACACGGATGGAGTCCGTGTGCGTTCCGCAATTTGCGGAACGGCACGGACAGCCTTTAATATAACTGCCTATTCTTGTCCGCAAAGAGCGGACAAGAATAGGGCAGGTTATATTTTTTTTGCAGTCCACAGAACGGAGCCACGGATGCGGACACAGCACATCCGAGCTGCCAAAACTGTGGCTCGGATGTGGACCCAAACAACGGCCGTGTGCATGAGGCCTTAGGCTGGGGTCACGGCTTGTGTTTTAAGTTCGGCGTCTAAAGTTCGGGTTATCGAAGAAACCAGATATGGATTCCGCTACCACGGACCATAATAGAATTTAGAATCCATAACGCGATTCTTCGATAACCCGAACTCAAGTTCGCTCAACACTAATCACTTCTACATCTGAGGTTTCGTTAGAAGCCTCTGTCACATCTGTCGGCAAAAATAGCGTCATTTTTTTTCAGCAGCATGATGGACGCCATGATCGAAACCTACCAAAACCGAGGGCAACGCGGGTGTGTTATATGAAGCATCAGGCGCTGCTGTCGTCACACACACCATATACATACATCATACACATGCCTTACCGTCATACAGACACTGTACCGCCATACACACACTGTACCGCCATACACACACTGTACCGTCATACACACACTGTACCGCCATACACACACTGTACCGCCATACACACACTGTACCGCCATACACACACTGTACCGCCATACACACACTGTACCGCCATACACACACTGTACCGCCATACACACACTGTACCGCCATACACACACTGTACCGCCATACACACACTGTACCGTCATACACACACTGTACCGTCATATGAACACCATTAACACACCGGACTGCCATACACACACACTATACACAAACCGTACACATGCCTTACACACACCATTCCGTCACGTACACGCCATACACACACCGTACCGTCATACACACACCGTACCGTCATACACACACGCCATACCGTCATATACACGCCATACACACACCGTACCGTCATATACACGCCATACACACACCGTACCGTCATATACACGCCATACACACACCGTACCATCGTACGCACGCCATACAGTCATTGACATACTGTACCGCCATTCCCACAGTACCATCATACAAATGCCATACAAAGTACCGCCATACCCACACGCCGTGCTGTCTGCCATCTAAAGCCTCCCACTTATAGGGCAGCCTCATCTAGGACAGTTATATGGCGGTTTCCGGAGACCCCCACCATGTATCTGGTCACTGGAGGAGAGGAGGATGGGAGAGGACTGCCGGCAGAGGCCATCACCTGGGAGAATGGACGGGGGGCAGCAAGGGCCGATCCCCGATAATACACACAGCCCAGAGCGGTCGGGGATGGAGGACAGGCCCGAGCCGCCCGCCCCCGGCTGTCAGCCTAGGCCTCCGCCTCCTGTCATCCAGTCCTCGGCGCTGTCAGGCCGCACAACTCAGGCCCCATTAGAAGCCAAATCCCCCTCCCGCCTCTCCCCCCGCTAGGACGTAGCACCCAGGCCTTCCCTCCCCCTATCTTTACCGTAATTAACCGTCCGCACCTCGCGGTCTCTCCCTGGGGCGCTGACACGTCCGGAGCCGTAAGCAGACTCCCCCGTCACCTCTAGGACCCGCAGGCCGCGGAGCCTCTTTCCTCCTCCTATGCGATACCTCTAGGAACCCCCGCTCACCTGCTGGCCACGCCTCCACTTGGCGTCATTCAACAGACGTCAACCAATGGCCGCCAGGGTCCCGCCCAGGTCTCAGCAGAATCACCCAACCAGCAAGGACTTCTTTCCCTCCACTGTTGACACCTCTTTCCGGCCCACTGTCCCTCCTCCTCCTCCCTTGTCACCCAGGAGACGGCGAACGTGACGTCACGCCGCGTAGAAACCAATGAGAGGGCGTGGGAATCATAAAGCTCCGCCTCCCGTAAATCGTCAATGGCTGAGAGCGCGAGAGAGTGACAGGGGAGAGGGCGGGGTGTTCGGATGTGTCATTGATTGGGCTTAGCTGTGGCGGACGTCAGCGGTCTATTTATAGCAACGGTTACTCCCCGCCTTTTAAAGGAGACATTCCTGTTTAACCCTGTAACTCAGGGATCAGCAGCCTCAGGCGTTCCCATTGTTCCGAAACGACATTTCCCAGAATGCTTCGTTCACTTCTATGGGAGTTACAAGGACAGCTGAGCAAGTGTGCATGCTGGGAGTTGTAGTTTCACAGAAGCAGGAGTGCCGAAGTGATGACATCATGTTTGTATTGGGATGTAATAATGGCAGGATCAGAACGTAAGAGTGTTCCGTATTTTGGGATTATCACCGACCCCTTGTGATAAATGTGGGTCACGTATGGTTGTGATGTCACACACAATATACGTCAATGACCTTGTCACAAAAGAGGCATCTGGTGTGGACGCTGGGACTTGTAGTTCCACAACAGCACTGAGTGGAGCGACCTTACATGGTACATATAGCAGCGGCGGTGCAGGGTTCTGCAGCTCGGTACCGTTCACTGGACTACACTGCGATTCCCCGGAGCGGCAGCCGAGCTCTATGTCCTGTGTGCTGAGGGCAGCGACCAGGCCGAGCTAATGGGGAGGATCTGGGACACCTCAGCTGCTGCAGAACATCGTAATACACGCCTCAGCTGCTGCAGAACATCGTAATACACACCTCAGCTGCTGCAGAACATCGTAATACACACCTCAGTTGCTGCAGAACCTCATAATACACACCTCAGCTGCTGCAGAACCTCATGATACACACCTCAGCTGCTGCAGAACTTCATAATACACACCTCAGCTGCTGCAGAACCTCATAATACACACCTCAGCTGCTGCAGAACCTCATAATACACACCTCAGCTGCTGCAGAACCTCATGATACACACCTCAGCTGCTGCAGAACCTTATAGTACACACCTCAGCTGCTGCAGAACTTCATAATACACACCTCAGCTGCCGCAGAACCTCCTAATAAACACCTCAGCTGCTGCAGAACCTCATGATACACACCTCAACTGCCGCAGAACCTCATAATACACACCTCAGCTGCTGCAGAACCTCCTAATAAACACCTCAGCTGCTGCAGAACCTCATAATACACACCTCAGCTGCCGCAGAACCTCATAATACACACCTCAGCTGCCGCAGAACCTCATAATACACACCTCAGCTGCTGCAGAACCTCATGATACACGCCTCAGCTGCTGCAGAACCTCATGATACACGCCTCAGCTGCTGCAGAACCTCCTGATAGACACCTCAGTTGCTGCAGAACCTCATAATACACACCTCAGCTGCTGCAGAACCTCATGATACACACCTCAGCTGCTGCAGAACCTCATAATACACACCTCAGCTGCTGCAGAACCTTATAGTACACACCTCAGCTGCTGCAAAACTTCATAATACACACCTCAGCTGCTGCAGAACTTCATAATACACACCTCAGCTGCTGCAGAACCTCATGATACACACTTCAGCTGCCGCAGAACCTCCTAATAAACACCTCAGCTGCTGCAGAACCTCATAATACACACCTCAGCTGCTGCAGAACCTCATGATACACACCTCAGCTGCCGCAGAACCTCATAATACACACCTCAGCTGCTGCAGAACCTCATAATACACACCTCAGCTGCTGCAGAACTTCATAATACACACCTCAGCTGCTGCAGAACCTCATAATACACACCTCAGCTGCTGCAGAACATCGTAATACACACCTCAGCTGCTGCAGAACCTCATGATACACACCTCAGCTGCTGCAGAACCTCATAATACACACCTCAGTTGCTGCAGAACCTCATGATACACACCTCAGCTGCTGCAGAACCTCATGATACACACCACAGCTGCTGCAGAACCTCATGATACACACCTCAGCTGCTGCAGAACTTCATAATACACACCTCAGCTGCTGCAGAACCTCATAATACACACCTCAGCTGCTGCAGAACCTCATAATACACACCTCAGCTGCTGCAGAACCTCATGATACACACCTCAGCTGCTGCAGAACCTTATAGTACACACCTCAGCTGCTGCAGAACTTCATAATACACACCTCAGCTGCTGCAGAACTTCATAATACACACCTCAGCTGCTGCAGAACCTCATGATACACACTTCAGCTGCCGCAGAACCTCCTAATAAACACCTCAGCTGCTGCAGAACCTCATAATACACACCTCAGCTGCCGCAGAACCTCATAATACACACCTCAGCTGCTGCAGAACCTCATGATACACGCCTCAGCTGCTGCAGAACCTCATGATACACGCCTCAGCTGCTGCAGAACCTCCTGATAGACACCTCAGTTGCTGCAGAACCTCATAATACACACCTCAGCTGCTGCAGAACCTCATGATACACACCTCAGCTGCTGCAGAACCTCATAATACACACCTCAGCTGCTGCAGAACCTTATAGTACACACCTCAGCTGCTGCAGAACTTCATAATACACACCTCAGCTGCTGCAGAACTTCATAATACACACCTCAGCTGCTGCAGAACCTCCTAATAAACACCTCAGCTGCTGCAGAACCTCATAATACACACCTCAGCTGCTGCAGAACCTCATGATACACACCTCAGCTGCCGCAGAACCTCATAATACACACCTCAGCTGCTGCAGAACCTCATAATACACACCTCAGCTGCTGCAGAACTTCATAATACACACCTCAGCTGCTGCAGAACCTCATAATACACACCTCAGCTGCTGCAGAACATCGTAATACACACCTCAGCTGCTGCAGAACCTCATGATACACACCTCAGCTGCTGCAGAACCTCATAATACACACCTCAGCTGCTGCAGAACCTCATAATACACACCTCAGTTGCTGCAGAACCTCATGATACACACCTCAGCTGCTGCAGAACCTCATGATACACACCTCAGCTGCTGCAGAACCTCATGATACACACCTCAGCTGCTGCAGAACCTCATAATACACACCTCAGCTGCTGCAGAACTTCATAATACACACCTCAGCTGCTGCAGAACCTCATAATACACACCTCAGCTGCTGCAGAACCTCATAATACACACCTCAGCTGCTGCAGAACCTCATGATACACACCTAAGCTGCTGCAGAACCTTATAGTACACACCTCAGCTGCTGCAGAACTTCATAATACACACCTCAGCTGCTGCAGAACTTCAAAATACACACCTCAGCTGCTGCAGAACCTCATGATACACACTTCAGCTGCCGCAGAACCTCCTAATAAACACCTCAGCTGCTGCAGAACCTCATAATACACACCTCAGCTGCTGCAGAACCTCATGATACACACCTCAGCTGCCGCAGAACCTCATAATACACACCTCAGCTGCCGCAGAACCTCATAATACACACCTCAGCTGCTGCAGAACCTCATGATACACGCCTCAGCTGCTGCAGAACCTCATGATACACGCCTCAGCTGCTGCAGAACCTCCTGATAGACACCTCAGTTGCTGCAGAACCTCATAATACACACCTCAGCTGCTGCAGAACCTCATGATACACACCTCAGCTGCTGCAGAACCTCATAATACACACCTCAGTTGCTGCAGAACCTCATGATACACACCTCAGCTGCTGCAGAACTTTATAATACACACCTCAGCTGCTGCAGAACCTCATAATACACACCTCAGCTGCTGCAGAACCTCATAATACACACCTCAGCTGCTGCAGAACCTCATGATACACACCTCAGCTGCTGCAGAACCTTATAGTACACACCTCAGCTGCTGCAGAACTTCATAATACACACCTCAGCTGCTGCAGAACTTCATAATACACACCTCAGCTGCCGCAGAACCTCATAATACACACCTCAGCTGCTGCAGAACCTCATGATACACACTTCAGCTGCCGCAGAACCTCCTAATAAACACCTCAGCTGCTGCAGAACCTCGTAATACACACCTCAGCTGCTGCAGAACCTCATGATACACACCTCAACTGCCGCAGAACCTCATAATACACACCTCAGCTGCTGCAGAACCTCCTAATAAACACCTCAGCTGCTGCAGAACCTCATAATACACACCTCAGCTGCCGCAGAACCTCATAATACACACCTCAGCTGCTGCAGAACTTCATGATACACACCTCAGCTGCCGCAGAACCTCATAATACACACCTCAGCTGCCGCAGAACCTCATAATACACACCTCAGCTGCTGCAGAACCTCATGATACACGCCTCAGCTGCTGCAGAACCTCATGATACACGCCTCAGCTGCTGCAGAACCTCCTGATAGACACCTCAGTTGCTGCAGAACCTCATATTACACACCTCAGCTGCTGCAGAACCTCATGATACACACCTCAGCTGCTGCAGAACCTCCTGATAGACACCTCAGTTGCTGCAGAACCTCATATTACACACCTCAGCTGCTGCAAAGAGGTATTGAGAGAGCTTCTGAGCAGCATCTACAAATTATTAAAGCTAAGGGTGCTGTCCAAACATAAAAGAGCAATGCCCACCTCACGGATAGACCGCCACTATCGTACTGCCAGTAATTGGCTGCAGCGGTCTACTGCCTATGGAGCGCAGTGCGGTCTGTGTACAGCTCAGTGAATGTACGGCGCTGTGCTTGGTGAGCTGAGGGAAGGCTGTGGCGCTACTGTGAGCGCTGGTGCTTTCTCAAACAGCTGATCAGCGGGCGTCCTGGGGGTTTGACCCCCACGATCAAATACTGATGACCTATCTAGAGGATCGGTCATTAATAAAAAATCTCTCGGAAAATCCCTTTAAGCTGCCTGTGTTTTAGAAAGTAATATATCTGCCCCAGCGGTTTCAGCTGTGCCTGTTACCTCTGATTACTAGGTAGGTTTTGTGTAAGTGCAATGCCAGAGCTGCAGGCCCTCCTGTTCTCCCACCGCTGATTGACAGTTTCTCCCCGTTGCTGCACACAGGGAAAAAGCAGTCAATGGATGGTGGGAGGGAGCTGCCCACATCTCATGAATATCTAACACACAGAGACGTTGCTGTAGCATCTAACTCTAAGGGCCAGTTGACACAGAGTTTTTTTTGCCGCTGATTTTCGATAATTTCTGTAACGTCCCTCTAGGGGGCATTACCACTCTTTCTGCCCCATCACTATCTTTAATGGTGCACCCTGTATCATCATGTGCATTTATTGCTAGGTCCTACTCAATGTGTAACTGTATTTATGATTTTGTAATGGTTAAAGTGCAATGTACCTGGTTTACCAGCAGATGGCGGCAATTATGGCAGAGCTAGTTTTCCTAGAGTGGAGCCTCCTATCCATTCTAGCCCTCTCTAGAGAGGGAGGAGTTCGGCAAGTTAGAGTTAGTTCAGAGTAGCCCCTGTATGGGGAAGCAGCAGGTCCTCGTCTCTGCTGGACGAGCCCTGCAAAAGTCAGTCTAGCTCTGCTCTGCTGGGTATAGAGGCCCATTCTACAGACCTCAGAAGCCAGGAGGAAAATTTCCCTGGACAAGATACAGATCAAGATAAAGCTAGAGAGATGTTGCAGCAGAAAGCAGCAAAAGGAAAAGTTCCTATTTAATCCAGCCAACATAGCAGAGCTGAAGAAGTACAGATGTAGCAGAGCTGAGACTGTTTGCCTGCCAGAACTTCATGGCAAAGCTTGCTGGTAACCAAGATAAAGTTGGAAGATTGTTCCCTGATGAGAGTTTATGCCAAGTAAAGCTGTTAACTACTTCAATACAAGTCTGAATTCATTAACTACTTCAATACAAGTCTGAATTCATTTCACCAACTTCTTTCACAACCCTATTTGCACTGCTTCAGACTACAACGCCGTTTCCAGGATATCCAGGTAGGAGCACCGTGACAAGTGCAGGCCACAACACCTAAACAGCCATTTTAGGCAACCCTTGCCCCACTCTGGCATCCCTACACTGGGTTTCACCATTACTATCTACTTAGGGGGACCCAGTCCCTTGTTGCTGAAATGCAACTGGCGTCACGAAAAATTACATGTATCACATCTTAAAGGGATCCTATGGCCCATGTCACCAGTAGTCCGCTGCATTTCCACCTCAAAATCAGCTCCAAAAAATACCAGAATGGCCAAAGAGGAGAACCAGAGGAACAAAAGCAGAAGTTACGGCCTGCATGCTCCTGTGCTCCTTTATGCTCTACCTACCGTGGATACTCTACCAGGATCACAAAACCTTAATTCATTTTTCAACCGCCTCTGCACATATGTGCATACAATGGAGATGTGTTGCCTGCCCATTTCTCATCCAGGCTGAATCTCCTTCCTTGGCTGTCCTGATCAAAGATCTGGAGCTGTCTGCTGGAGTTCGATATTACAGAGCAATGGGGTATCTTCTGAACTCCTGTTTGCTGATTCCTGGCCGCTGCATTCTTCATAGTCTTCAAATGAAAAGTGGCATCTCCAGTAACGTATGTGGAGGGTATGGTGGGCAGAAAGGGGTGAATGCACCCTTGTTCCTCTTCTCTCAGCTCAGCTCACTGGGGCTCACAGGGTTCTTGCTGTGCCTACTAAACCCAGAGGCGCACCACTGATGAGGCAATGTAAGGTGGTGGCCTCAGGCGGTGCTCTGCTAGGACTGCAGGGATTTAGCCTTCAGCCCTGCACTCCTGCACACAGTTATGTCACATTGTGACATAAATTGTGGGGTTTATTCTACATTGTGGCTTTGTCGTGTGTTTTTTTTTTTTTGCAATTTGCCGCAAAAAACATGACAAAACGCTATGCACAATTGTCCCTAGACAACGCTGTATTCAGGAGTGCTGAGAGACCTAAAAGATTCAAGGGAGGAGAGCATGGAGAAGCGGCCGCACCAGTCTGTAAGTGTACAAATGTGTGTGTGTATGCCTCTATGTATGTGTGTGTGTGTGTGTGTGTGTGTGCCTCTATGTATGTCTGTGTGTGTGTGTGTGTGTGTGTGCCTCTATGTATGTCTGTGTGTGTGTGCCTCTATGTATGTCTGTGTGTGTGTGTGCCTCTATGTATGTATGTGTGTGTGTGTTTCTATGTATGTATGTGTGTGTGTGCCTCTATGTATGTATGTGTGTGTGTGTTTCTATGTATGTATGTGTGTGTGTGCCTCTATGTATGTATGTGTGTGTGTGTGTGTGTGTGCCTCTATGTATGTATGTATGTATGTGTGTGTGTGTTTCTATGTATGTATGTATGTATGTATGTGTGTGTGCTTCTATGTATGTATGTATGTATGTGTGTGCCTCTATGTATGTATGTGTGTGCCTCTATGTATGTATGTGTGTGTGTGCCTCTATGTATGTATGTGTGTGTGCTTCTATGTATGTCTGTGTGTGTGTGTGTGCCTCTATGTATGTCTGTGTGTTTCTATGTATGTATGTATGTATGTATGTATGTGTGTATGTATGTGTGTGTGTGTGTGTGTGTGTGTGCCTCTATGTATGTCTGTGTGTGTGTGTGTGCCTCTATGTATGTCTGTGTGTGTGTGTGTGCCTCTATGTATGTATGTATGTATGTATGTATGTGTGTATGTGTGTGTATGTATGTGTATGTGTGTGTGTGTGTGTGTGTGTGTGCCTCTATGTATGTCTGTGTGTGTGTGGGCCTCTATGTATGTATGTATGTGTGTGTGTGTGTGCCTCTATGTATGTATGTGTGTATGTATGTATGTGTGTGTGCTTCTATGTATGTATGTATGTATGTATGTGTGTGCCTCTATGTTTGTATGTATGTATGTATGTATGTATGTATGTGTGTGCCTCTATGTATGTATGTATGTATGTATGTGTGTGCCTCTATGTTTGTATGTATGTTTGTATGTATGTGTGTGTGTATGCCTCTATGTATGTATGTGTGTGTGTGTGTGTGTGTGTGCCTCTATGTATGTATGTGTGTGTGTGTGTTTCTATGTATGTATGTATGTATGTGTGTGTGCTTCTATGTATGTATGTATGTATGTGTGTGCCTCTATGTTTGTATGTATGTATGTGTGTGCCTCTATGTATGTATGTATGTATGTATGTGTGTGCCTCTATGTTTGTATGTATGCCTCTATGTATGTATGTATGTTTGTATGTATGTGTGTGTGCCTCTATGTATATATATATATATATATACAGTACAGACCAAAAGTTTGGACACACCTTCTCATTCAAAGAGTTTTCTTTATTTTCATGACTATGAAAATTGTAGATTCACACTGAAGGCATCAAAACTAAGAATTAACACATGTGGAATTATATACATAGCAAACAAGTGTGAAACAACTGAAAATATGTCATATTCTAGGTTCTTCAAAGTAGCCACCTTTTGCTTTGATTACTGCTTTGCACACTCTTGGCATTCTCTTGATGAGCTTCAAGAGGTAGTCCCCTGAAATGGTTTTCACTTCACAGGTGTGCCCTGTCAGGTTTAATAAGTGGGATTTCTTGCCTTATAAATGGGGTTGGGACCATCAGTTGCGTTGAGGAGAAGTCAGGTGGATACACAACTGATAGTCCTACTGAATAGACTGTTAGAATTTGTATTATGGCAAGAAAAAAGCAGCTAAGTAAAGAAAAAGGCCATTACTTTAAGAAATGAAGGTCAGTCAGTCAGCCGAATAATTGGGAAAACTTTGAAAGTAAGGTCTATTTGACCATGAAGGAGAGTGATGGGGTGCTGCGCCAGATTACCTGGCCTCCACAGTCACCGGACCTGAACCCAATCAAGATGGTTTGGGGTGAGCTGGACCGCAGAGTCAAGGCAAAAGGGCCAACAAGTGCTAAGCATCTCTGGGAACTCCTTCAAGACTGTTGGAAGACCATTTCAGGGGACTACCTCTTATAGCTCATCAAGAGAATGCCAAGAGTGTGCAAAGCAGTAATCAAAGCAAAAGGTGGCTACTTTGAAGAACCTAGAATATGACATATTTTCAGTTGTTTCACACTTGTTGTTATGTATATAATTCCACATGTGTTAATTCATAGTTTTGATGCCTTCATAGTCATGAAAATAAAGAAAACTCTTTGAATGAGAAGGTGTGTCCAAACTTTTGGTCTGTACTGTATGTATGTGTGTATGTATGCCTCTATGTATTATGTATGTATGTATGTATGTGTGTGCCTCTATGTATGTATGTGTGTGCCTCTATGTATGTATGTGTGTGCCTCAATGTATGTATGTGCTTCTATGTATGTATGTATATGTATATGCTTCTATGTATGTATGTGTGTGTGCCTCTATGTATGTATGTATGTATGTATGTATGTATGTGTGTGTGTGCCTCTATGTATGTGTGTGTGCCTCTATGTATTATGTATGTATATATGTGTGTGCCTCTATGTATGTATGTATGTGTGTGTGTGTGTGCCTCTATCTATGTATGTATGTATGTATGTGTGTGCCTCTATGTATGTATGTATGTATATATGTATGTATGTATGTGTGTGTGTGTGCCTCTATGTATGTGTGTGTGCCATTATGTATGTATGTATGTATGTATGTGTGTGCCTCTATGTATGTATGTATGTATGTGTGTGTGTGTATGCCTCTATGTATGTATGTATGTGTGTGTGTGTGTGTGTGTGTGCCTCTATGTATGTATATGTAACATAGTAACATAGTACATAAGGCCGAAGAAAGACATTTGTCCATCCAGTTCGGCCTGTTATCCTGCAAGTTGATCCAGAGGAAGGCAAATAAAAATTTCCTTCCCGACTCCAATCAGGCATCAGAATAACTCCCTGGATCAACGACCCCTCTCTAGTAGCTATAGCCTGTAATATTATTACACTCCAGAAATACATCCAGGCCCCTCTTGAATTCCTTTATTGTACTCACCATCACCACCTCCTCAGGCAGAGAGTTCCATAGTCTCACTGCTCTTACCGTAAAGAATCCTTTTCTATGTTTGTGTACAAACCTTCTTTCCTCCAGACGCAGAGGATGTCCCCTCGTCACAGTCACAGTCCTGGGGATAAATAGATGATGGGATAGATCTCTGTACTGACCCCTGATATATTCATACATAGTAATTAGATCTCCCTTCAGTCGTCTTTTTTCTAATGTGAATAACCCTAATGTTGCTAATCTTTCAGGGTATTGTAGTTGCCCCATTCCAGTTATTACTTTAGTTGCCCTCCTCTGGACCCTCTCCAGCTCTGCTATGTCTGCCTTGTTCACAGGAGCCCAGAACTGTACACAGTACTCCATGTGTGGTCTGACTAGTGATTTGTAAAGTAGTAGGAATATATTCTCATCACAGGCATCTATGGCCCTTTTGATGCAACCCATTATCTTATTGGCCTTGGCAGCAGCTGCCTGACACTGGTTTTTGCAGCTTAGTTTGCTGCTTATTAAAATTCCTAGATCCTTTTCCATGTCAGTGTTACCCAGTGTTTTACCATTTAGTATGTATGGGTGACTTGCATTATTCCTTCCCATGTGCATAACTTTACATTTGTCAGTGTTAAACCTCATCTGCCACTTATCTGCTCAAGCCTCCAATCTATCCAGATCCCTCTGTAGCAGTATACTGTCCTCTTCAGTGTATATTACTTTACACAGTTTACTGTCATCTGCGAAAATTGATATTTTACTATGCAAGCCTTCTACTAGATCATTAATAAATATATTGAAGAGAATAGGGCCCAATACTGACCCCTGAGGTACTGTACCCCACTAGTGACAGTGACCCAATCTGAGTGTGTACCGTTAATAACCACCCTCTGTTTTCTATCATTGAGCCAGTTACTTACCCACTTACAGATGTTTTCTATGTGTGTGTGTGTGTGTGTGTGTGTGTGTGCTTCTATGTATGTATGTATGTATGTATGTATGTATGTGTATGCCTTTATGTATGTATGTATGTATGTATGTATGTATGCCTCTATGTATGTGTGTGTGTGCTTCAATGTATGTATGTGTGTATGCGTCTATGTATGTATGTGTGTATGCCTCTATGTATGTGTGTATATGCCTCTATGTATGTATGTGTGTCTGTATCTGCTCTTATCCTGTGAAGAGGAATTGCTCAACACTACTGATGTCCTATATACTGGGTGTATTTCTCAGTATCTATATATACTGTATATACAGTACATATGTAACACCCTTACACACTGCTTTCACTGCAGGGGTTACACATAACAGTGACATCAATAAAAATATCACATGATTTACCCCATCAGGAGACCGCTATGAAAAAAATAAAAACTGCGCTAGAACAGTCATTTTTTGGTCATCCTGCCTCACAAAAAGAGTAATATCGAGCAATCAAAAAGTACTATGTACTCCAAAATGGTACCAATGAAAAAGTCAATTCATCCTGCAAAAAACGAGCCCCTACTGAGGACCATTGCCAGAAAAATAAAAAATATATTGCTTTCAGAAAGACACAAAAACATGCTTAGTGTAAAGGTAGCTAAAAGTGTAACATCCCAGAGTTATGTTAAACTCTTTTTCCCCGCTACTATTTGTTGGTAACATGTGCCTTGTCATCTAATGTGATTTTATGTAATATTCCTCACAAATGTGCATTTTCTAAGCCTGTTATATGTAATTTGCTGTAATTTCCATGTACACCAGCAGATGGCAGCAATGTGTCAGCAGAGCTTTAGTTCAGTTTAGCATATCTAGACTGGAATAGTATATTCCAGTTTAGCTCCCCCCTCTTTGAGCAGAGTGGGCTCGCCCATGTCCTGTCTCATGGGGAGGAAAGGAAGTTATAGTTAGTGTGCCAGCCACCCCAGCTAGGGGAAGGCTGTGCTGGTAGGAGCTCCCAGTTCTAGGGATCCCAACCCAGGATCGTGTCTCGGCTGAGACCAAAGATCTTCATCCCCAGTCTGAGCCTTTAGCCTCAGCTGGTTGACAAGCAAGCAGTCACCTCCAGAACTCCAGGAAGAAGCATACCCTGTGAGCTAACTGTGAGTACTATCCAGAGACCAGGAGAAGCCAAATTCCTCCTCAGCTAGTCAGGCCCACACCAAGCAGAAGATAGACAGAGCAGAAGACAGATTCCTGCCATATTCTCCAGGCACATGATAGGAGCAGAAGAGATATTGATCCCTGCCATACATTGCCAATACCTGCTGGGACCCAAGACGATTGCTGTATCTCATGTGGATTAATGCTGCCTCCAGTAAAGACAAGTTTGAGTTATATCCCAAGTCTGGATCTCATTCATTACTACCAAGTTCCTCAATTACTCCTACTACAACACACTCATTTATTGCAAGTGAGCCAGGATCCAGAAGTCCAGCCGTACCAAGGTAGAAGACACCGTTGACACTATACCTACTACTACACAGAGACATTACACCACTCTGGCATTCCTAACTTGAGTTGCAACATCTTAAAGGGCACTGAGACTGTACCCTGCGCACGCTGCAATTGGCGTCACGAACAAAAACTATAGACTTATATACCCATATCCGGACCCACTGCATAATTTGGCGTCCGTGCAACTGTACCACGGTCCGGCTCATTGCAAAAGTAAAAAAATACTATATAAAATTGGTATCTCTGTAATATGACCAGCAGGATAAAGATGAAATGCCATATATGTGGAAAATTTGCAGTTTTCACTTTGCATGCTCCGATACGCATTCATTTCTGCAAAATACCTGTAATGTCAAAATGCGCAATCCATCCCTTAATACCTTGACGGGCAGAATTTCCAAAACAGGGTGACTTCTCTGGGGTTTAATTTATTATTTTACCCCAGAACCTCTATAGTTGTCAGCACAAGATGTGTAAATCACCACATTGGGCCTCAAATGCACATGGAGCTCTTTGACTCCTGAGCCCTGTTGTATGCCCAGGCAAAAGATTAGGGCCATATGTAGGGTGTTTATACAACCAGGAAGCCTGGCATAAGTAGCACAACTTATTGGGCACTGAAATGCCATATCTGTGCAAAAATTGCAATTTTCACTTTGCACCATCAGCTGTGAATTACAATATTTTCTCTTTATAAGACGCACCTGATGATAAGACGCACCTAGGTTTTTGAGGAGGAAAATAAGAAAAAAAATATTTTGAACCAAAAGGTGTGCTTTTGGTGGGTTTTGAACTATTGGTGGTCTGTGGATGACACTATTATGGGGGATCTGTGGATGATGCACTGTTATGGTGGATCTGTGGATGACACTGTTATGGGGGATCTGTGGATAACACTCTTATGAGGGATCTGGGGATGACACTGTTATGGGGGATCTGTGGATGACACTGTTATGGGGGATCTGTGGATGACACTGATATGGGGGGAGGTGTGGATGACACTGTTATGGGGGATCTTTTTTTAATTTTTTTATATAAATTCTTTATTCAAGTGGCCATATAAAATTTGCATATGTATCAAATCTTTTTTTTTTTACACAATAAAAGCACACAGAGCTATGGGGACTGGGTATTGCAGATGTGCTAGCGGCCATCTAGCAACCCATGTCCTCAGCTCTATACACAAAATCCCGGTGACAGGTTCTCTTTAAGGACCAGGCGATTTTTTGCAAATCTGACCACTGTCACTTTATGCATTAATAACTCTGGGATTCTTTTACCTATTATACTGATTCCGAGACAGTTTTTTCGTGACATATTCTACTTTATGTTAGTGGTAAATTTTCGCCGATACTTACTAATTTCTTTGTGAAAAATTACAAAATTTCATGAAAAATTAAAAAATTTAGCATTTTTCTAACTTTGAAATTCTCTGCTTGTAAGAAAAATGCCAAATAAATTATATATTGATTCACATATTCAATATGTCTACTTTATGTTGGCATCATAAAGTTGACATGTTTTTACTTTTTGAAGACGTTAGAGGGCTTCAAAGTTGAGCAGCAATTTTCAAATTTTTCCTGAAAATTTCAAAATCTGATTTTTTTAGGGACCTGTTCAGTTTTGAAGTAAATTTAGGGTCTTTATGTTAGAAATTCACATAAATGACCCCATTATGAAAACTTCACCCCTCAAAGTATTCCAAATAACATTCAGAAAGTTTGTTAACCCTTTAAGTGTTTCACAGGAATAGCTGCAAAGTGGAGGAGAAAATTAAAAAACTCCTTTTTTTACACTAACATGTTCTTGTAGCCCCTTTTATTTTATTTTTACAAGTGTTAAAAGGAGAAAAAGCGCCACAAAATTCGTAGCCCAATTTCTCCCGAGTCAGAAAATACCTTATGTGTGAATGTAGAGTGATCTGCGGGTGAACTACACGGCTCAGAAGAGAAGGAGCACCATTGGGATTTTGGACAGAGAATTTTGCTGAAATGTTTTTTGGGGGGCATGTCACATTTAGGAAGCCCCCATGGTGCCAGAACAGCAAGAAACCCAACCCCTCAAGGTACATAACAAGGTCTAGGTTCCTAAAAAAAAAACTAAAAAAGTCATATGCAGTGAAGTCCACTGTGCGAATCTGGATTCCTGGTTGGCCAACAAAGTCAGGAATCACGGGCTCAAAATCCTCTGGGGTACTCCAGGCAAGTTCACCAGTAGGGGGCTCAGGTGGACTTGGCTGGTGGGCCGGAAAACTAGTACGAGCCCCAGGGCTGCTCATACTAGTGTGGGCTACAGGTTCCGTGGCACTAGATGATGAGGAGAACGAGGATGACAAAAGGAAAGTGGCTCACTTCAGGTGGACGAGGGCTGCATACTTGTCACTCTTGATGTGTGCAGCCCTTATACGTCGATCATACATGAGAAGGGTATTAGAGCAGTCGCGGGTCTCTTAGACACTAGCGTTTATAAAAAAACTGAGATTTTTTTTCTGGAACTTTTGAGAATGGTACTTGAGCAAAATAATTTTTTGTTTCAGGACTCCTTTTATCAGCAGTGCCGTGGGACCGCGATGGGATTGAACGTCGCACCGCCATACGCAAATACATATATGGCGTATTTTGAGAGGCAGTTTGTTTATTCTAATTTATTGTATCAGCAACATTGTATATTTTGGCGTCGCTTCATCGATAATATTTTTTGCGTGTGGCGTGGCGACGTTCGATCCCTCGCGGAATTCACTACATATTTAAATTCGATCTGGGAGGAGCTGAAGTTTACAGTACACCATGATATGGATAGGATTTCATTTTTAGATACTTGGGTGATTAAGGGGGCAGATGGTAAGGTACAGACAGATTTATTTACTAAAAGTACTGACAGAAATAATTTGATTACTTTCTCTAGTAGTCATCCAGCATCCATCAAACAATCTATTCCCTATTCTCAATACCAAAGGGTGAAACGCATTGTTAGTAACATGGATACATGTCAAAAAAGACTAGATGATATGACTAATAAATTTAGAGAGAGATGCTACCCCTTGGAGTTATTGAAGGCACAGAGAGATAGGGTAGACAATACACAGGTGGTTAAAAATAAAAAAGAATCACGGATCCCTTTAGTGGTCAAATACCACCCATGGACCCAACGCCTGAGGACCATTGTCAATAAACATTGGCACATTTTATCTAAATCCTACCCACAGATAGGTGAATTTCAGAGACCACCCATGATGTGTTATAAACGTGCCGATAACATCAGAGATAAAATAGTTTGGGCGGACCTAGGTAGTAACAGAACAGAAATAAGACAAAGTACTTGTCACCGCCACTTCTGTGAGAAGGTCTGACAGACGTCCTTCTCTACCTCTTGCATGATGTTCTTTGTTTTGGTTTCACTTTCTCATCTCATTTTCTTCTCACAGGTGTCACCTATTTAGACTAATCCTCTTTCCTTTATATTCCCTCCCATACTGCCTCACTTTGCGGTTTATACTACTTCCTGGATTGAAGTGTTCACTGCTGGAGGCTTCTGCTTGTTCAGATAAGTCCTTTCATGTATTGTGTTTCCTTGCTGGCTTGATTCTAGGTGACCCTGACTCCCTCCGTATGAAGTGCAGGGAGCCGGTGGTCGTGTCCCCTCACTATTATAGGGTTTTCAGGTGTCACACAGTCTAGGTACGGGGGCATACAATCGTCTACCTTTGAGACCCTTGTATGTGCTTAGCAGTCAGGGTGAGCTCTTAGGGTTTTATAGGGGTCACCTTTATGCTCCTTAGTTTGGGATCAAGCCAGTCGGACGTTTATTCATAACTTCCAGCTATCTGCAACATCATCCGTGACAGTACTTTGTCCTCCCCTAGACAAGGTACATTTCCCTGCCTCAACTGTGTAAATTGCTCTAGTGTCCTCAAGGGCCCATGTTTTTCTCACCCACATTCAGGTGAAAAGATTCCAATAAGGGGCACATTTACATGTGATAGTAGATTCGTGATTTACTTTCTCAAGTGTCCATGTGGATTGTTATATGTGGGGGAAACCTCAATGAGAATGAAGGACAGACTGAGTAAGCACAAGTCTACTATCAGAAAAGGTAATTTACCCCTTCATTTTCACCAACAAAAACATAATATTGCACAACTGTGTTATCAAATTATTGAGGGTGTTTCGTTACCCTGTCGTGGGGGTGACAGAAATAAATTGTTACTAAAGAGAGAGGCCTACTGGATCCATAGTTTACAAACAATGGAACCCAGGGGCCTCAATCGTGAATACAATGTATCTTGTTTTCTTTTATGTATCCTGCTTTTTATATATTATATTTTTAATTTTTATTCTTTATTTGTAATAATTAAGTATATCATTTATAAATGTATTTCCTTTTTTTCCCTAGCGGAATTGATTAACCAAATGGATTGGATAATATCCTTCTATATACTTTTCACTATATTGCCTATTGTCGTCACTGAGGAGGAGGAGTCCTGCTGATGATGTCAGTTCCTCTGTATTTTATTTGTCTATTTGAAAAAGCCTATGTGAGATGTTTGTGCATAGTCTGAAGAAAGCACACTGGTGCTGAAACGCGTCACTATGGCATAATATGTGACCAATAAATCCATTAACTGATTGAAATCCTGCAATGTGCCGGTCTTCTTGTTACATTGTTTCTCTGGACGCCAATCCATTAACACGTGCACCGCAACGCCAAAATAAGGTAGTGCCGACCTGTTATCTATTGAAACAGGAAATTGGGGTCATCCTCGTACTCACTGGGGTTCTCGGAGTCGGAGAGCAGCTGGGCGTATGCCTCCTCGGCCGAGAACCTCCGGCGGGCCATCTTCTAACGCGAAAGGGGAGTCTGTGTGTGTGTAAATCTTTATTTAGTGTGTGGGGGGGGGGGGGGGGGAAGGTGTGTTTTTATGTATACCCTAACCTACCCTAACCTAACAGAAAAAAAAAATATAAAACTAAATTTAAAAAACCGGCGGTACCAAGCTGATCAGCGGTGGGGTGGGCGATGCGCTAACAGTGGCTGGACGCTCTTTTACGGCTACAAAAAGAAAAAAAAGCACTTGCGCCCCAAAAAATATGTGTGGGGGGGGCAAGCTGCAGCACCCCTGGGGGTCAAGGGTCGCACAGCTGAGGGTGCTGTGGACCCCAGACACCTTAAGATCCGGGTACTGCACACAAAAAACAACTTTTTTTCCCCACTCTCCCTGCCTAACTAAAGCTCTCCCTAAATGTTTATGTGCCAGATGGCACTTTATGGTGGCTCAGGGGCCACGGATGGCGGCGGATAGTGTGGGAGGCAGACGGACCGACACGGGGCTCCTCTCTCCGCGCTCACACGGAAGTCTGTGGGCGGGGAGAGCGGAGCTCCGGGACTTTATACCCCCATCCGTCCGTCCAGCCAATCATAGGCGATCCACTCCTATTCCGGGTAATCAGGTCACAGGAGACCCGAATGACCCAGAAACGCTGCAAACCGCAGGTCTCAATTGACCTGCGGTTTTCAGCGATCGCCGATACGGCGGGGTCACAGGACCCCCCTCGGCATTGTCACAGGGTGCCTGCTGAATGATTTCAGCATGGAAACCCCGTTCCGATTACACCACCGATCACCCTCCTACTCCGGGTCATCGGAGACCCGAATGACCCAGAAACGCTGCAAACCGCAGGTCTCAATTGACCTGCGGTTTGCAGCGATCGCCGATATGGTGGCGTCACAGGACCCCCGTCGGCATTGTCACAGGGTGCCTGCTGAATGATTTCAGCAGGCACCCCGTTCCGATCATGTACGCCCTGTGTCCTTAAGGATTCGGACATCAGGGCGTACGTGTACGCCCTGTGTCCGTAAGAGGTTAAGTGCAACATTTTTCATATACAAAGGGGGGTTGGGATATCAATAGGGGAGAGACGGACTGTAACAAGAAGGATTGAATATGGAAGGACAAGAAAATAAATAAGCCATTAAGTACCGTATACACAAGAGAGAGGAAAACATTTTTTTTTAAATAGAGGACCCCTTTAGGCTTGTTATGGGGTATCTGTGGATGACACACTGTTATGGGGGCATCTGTGGATGATACACTGCTATGAGGATATCTGTGGATGAGACAGTTATGGGGGAATCTGTGGATGACACTGTTATGGGGGGATCTGTGGATGACACATAGCATCCTATGCTGGTCCCCTCTGTGTCTTCTCATCTCCCTGTGTGTATAGTGACCCCATTACACTGGGCCCCGCTCACAGCAGTCCTAATATGTAATGTGTAAAGTCTATTCATGCTTTAACCAGTTGCTCTGGTTTGTTAAACTAGCGTAATTGTTTGTAGTATTACTCACTATCAAAGCGGCGTGCAGGCAGCGTAACGTCACTCACTCATTCACGCTCCTGCTCTGCCAGCTTCATTAAAGAAGTGGGAGAAGCATGACGGAGTGAGTGACGTTACACTGACGACGGCCGCTTCGATAGTAAATAATACTACAGACTATTACGCTAGTTTCACAAACCAGAGCAACTGGTTAATTCATGAATAGACCTTATACATTACATATTAAGACTACTGTAAGTGGGGCCCAGTGTAATGGAGTACAGTGACTGCACCGGGCCCCGCAGCGAGTGCAACAGCAGTTGCCGGCCTCCAGCCCCTCCTCCAACGCCGCATGATAGAGGCAAACTGTAACTAATACATCGCAGGCTGCGCTGTCCAGCATAGCGGCTGGCGATGTATCAGTGTAAGCCATGTAAAAATTGCACCATTTGCTTTATAAGGCGCACTGCCATTTTCTTTCCACTTTTGGGGCGACAAAAGTGCATCTTATAAAGCAAAAAATACAGTAATTTTTGCAAAATATCTGGTAGGGTCAAAATGCTCACTACACTCCTTGCTGAATTGTGTGAGGGGTGTGGTTTCTAAAATGGGGGTCACTTCTTGGGGGTTTATATTTCACCTCAGAGCCTCTACAGTTGTCAGACACTGCGGCATAAATCACCAAACCAGGCCTTAAATGCACAGGGCACTCCTTCCCTTCTGAGCCCTATGATGTGTCCTTACAGTACTTTACGACACGCTGCATTCAGTCGAAAATTTGAAAATTTGAAAAAAATTTACATTTTAGTTTTCACAGCCAAATGTTTCTAAATTCCATGAAACACCTGTGTCGTCAAAGCAATCAGGAAACCCCTCTATAATTTTCTTTAGGAGTGTAGTTTCCATAGAGGGGTCACTTTTTAGGAGTTTCCATTGTACAGGTACCTCAGGGTCTTATTAAATGCGACATGGCGCCTGAAAACCACTCCAGCGAAATATGCCCTCCAAAAACCATATGGCGCTCCTTCCCTTGTGGCCCTGCTGTGTGCCCATGCAGCAGTTTATGACCACATATGGGATGTTTCTGTAAACTGCAGAATTAGGGCTCATGCACACGGCCGTGCCGGTTTTTGCGGTACGCAAATTGCGGATCTGCAAAAAACGGATGCTGCTCATGTGCCTTCCGCAATTTGCGGAACGGAACAGGAGGCCCATTATAGAGATGCCTATTCTTGTCCGCAAAACGGACAAGAAAAAGACATGTCTCATCATTTTTGCGGGGTCACGGAACGGAGCAACGGATGCGGACAGCACACAGAGTGCTGTCTGCATCTTTTGCGGACCCATTGAAATGAATGGTTCCCTATACGGACAGTATACGGAATCAAAATACTGTTGTGTGCATGAGCCCTTAGGGTAATAAATACTGAGGTTTATTTTGGTGTTAACCCTTGTTGTGTTACAGGAAAAATGGATTAAAATGGAAATAAAAAAAAAGGAAAACTTTGACATTTCACCTCTATTTTCCTTTAATTCTGGTGGAACATCTAAAGGGGTTTACAAAGTTTCTAAAATAGGGTCATTTATGAGTGGATTCTATTATCTAAGCACTACAAAGTGACTTCATAGCTGAATTTATACTTTAAAAAGTGGGTTAAAATTTTTTTGAACATTTAAAAAATTGCTTTTAAAATTCTAAGCCTTCTAATGCCCTAAAGAAAATGACATTTACAAAATGATTTCAACATAAAATAGACATATGGTGAATGGTAAGTAATAACTTTTTTACAAGGTATCTCTATCTGTCTTAAAAGCAGAGAAATTCAAATTGCGAATTTTTCCAATAAATTTTGGACTTTTTAAAATAAATAAAGGTAAAACATAACATGAATTTACAATGTGCCATGGGAAAACAAGTTCATAATGGCTTGAGTAAGGCTACTGTCACGGATGTAGTAGGGGAGAACACCAAAAGACAACAAGAAGGAAGGGAAAAGACACTAGGCCTCACCGCTAGGGAAGGAAAAGGGTCACCACCTATAAAACCCTGCTCCTGGCCCTAACTCCTATCCGTATGGGCACCTCTCGATGGTAGAGATACCCATACACAGGAACCTAGAAAACACTGGTGGCCCTCGGATGCCCTAATGGTAATGACAGGGCAGAGACAACCCGCTCCTTCCCTAGTGAAGGAACCAGCGTCTCGCTGAGGCCTAGTAAACAACAAAGGTGGGGGAAAAACAAAATACAACAAGCGGAACACTTAACTTCTGAGGCTGAAGGATGATGAATGATGGATGAACAGGACTTCAACTAGAACCACACACCAGCTCTTCCAAAAACCAAATGAAGCTATCCAGAGCGATGGGTAAAGTCAGACTAAATAGGGGGAGGTAAAGGTCACATGATCCACACCTGAACAGGAGGTGTGGACATACAAGCAACACACAGACAAAATGAAACCAAAAGAGGCTGTCAGATCACTAATGTGCAGATAATCTTTCAGACCTTCTAAAACCTGTCACTGGTGTGACAGCTACTTTCACATCTGCGTTATGTTGTCCGGTTTTGAGATCCAACACAGGGTCTCAAAACCGCAGCACAACGCTTCAGTTTTGTCTCCATTCATTGTCAATGGGGACAAAACTGATCAAACCGTAATGAAGTGCACCAGAATGCATTCCGTTCTGGTTTGTTGTGTTGCGTGCAGCATGAGAAACTGAAGAAGCCGAATCCGGTACCAAAAACCATGTAAATCAGTGGTGCCAGATCTGCTTTTTTCAGATACAAAATTGTTTTAGTGTCCGATCTGTTTTTTTCATTTTCAATATAATACAATTGGATAAGTTCTAAACGGATACAGTTGGTTGTATTGTTATAACGGAAGAGTTTTGCTATGGTTTTGAGGTCCCCTGCCGGATCTATAAACCGGACAGCAAAAATAAAGATGTGAAAGTAGTCTAAACAAAAGCATTCTAAAGTTTTTACCACTTAAAATGACATGTCAGATATTCTACATTTTTTAAACCAGCACCTGGATCTGAATACTTTTGTACTTGTATATAATAAAATATTTAGTATAGCCACTGAGTTATTCAATAAAATGTATCTGTATAGCGCCACCTGCTGTTTGTTCTTTTTCTTATTTCTCTGTCCACCTTGCTGAGGTGGAACCACACGCTCAGTTCCATCCTTTAACTGCCACCAGCTGTATTCTGTTAGAAGCTGTAACAGTTAGAGAGAGAGCTGCAGCAGAAAGAGCACTCCTTGTGAGAAAGGACATGCCCCCTGATATGCTCCTCCCGGACTCAAGGGGTTAAAAGAGGCATGGACTCACGGGGCAGGGATGTAATATTGCCACTTTACAAAGCTTTGGTGCTGCCTCCTCTGGAATAAGCAGTTCAGTTCTGGGCACCAGTCCATAGAAAGGATGCCCTGGAGCTGGAAAAGTACAGAGGAGAGCGACTAAACTGATAAGGGGCATGGAGGGTCTTAGTTATGAGGAAAGATTAAAATAATTAAAATTATTTATACTTGAGAAGAGACGTCTAAGGGGGACATGATTAACCAGTACAAATATATGAATGGGCCATACAAAAAATATGGTGAAAAACTGTTCCATATAAAATGCCCTCAAAAGACAAGGGGGCACTGCCTCCGACTGGAGAAGAAAAAGTTCAGTCTCCAGAAGCGTCAAAACGTCTTCACTGTAAGAAAAGTGAATCTGTGGAAAAGACTTCCTCAGGTTGTGGTCACAGCCGGAACAGCGGACAGTTTTACAAAGGGTTTAGATGAATTCTTAAAAGTAAATTACATTAATGCTTATAAAAACGTGTAGAAATCTGAGTCTCACTTCCATCCCTCATTCCCATCCCCCCATCCTTTGAACTGACTTTTTTCAACGGTACTCTGTAAATCAGATCATAAGGAGACATGAAATACAGAGAGGAGGTTAGGTGAGGATAATAAGCAGTAGTACTTGTTTGCAGTCTCCATTACCACAGCCCCACATTACCACAGTCTGTCCTGTCCATCCTCTCTGTACTTCATGTCTCCTCATAAACTCCATTCCTATAGAGATTCAGCTGAAGATCTTATCATCTGTATTCAGGATCATAATCCCTGACAAGCAGAGGAGAGAGGAGGATGGGGCAGCTCTTTACCTCAGTGTTGGGAAGTAACTTGTCCTCCTGTGTGATTAGGACAGGTTCTGTGTGTACTAATAAGATGGCGGCCATTTTATTCCCCCTGATGATTGCTCTCTAGGAAAACGAACTATTATAACTAATGACTGGTATTTGGGAATATATTTATAATAAAGTAATATTTACGGTAAGTATTTTAATTTTCTTAATTCCCAGAGAACCCCTTTAAGGACACAACCAATTTTCATTTTATGTAATTAATGTTTCCACTTTCTTAAAGGGGTTGTCTCTCACTTCAGCAAATGCATTTATCATGTAGAGAAAGTTACTACGAGGTACTTACTAATGTATTGTGATTGCCCATATTGCCTTCATTGCTGGCTTGATTAATTTTTCCATCACATTATACACTGCTCGTTTCCACGGTTATGACCACCCTGTAATTCAGCATCGGTGGTCGTGCTTGCACACTATAGGAAAAAGCACCAGCTGATGCGTGGTCCCATGTTCCCAGCCACCGGAGAGGCCGCCACTTTTTCCTATATTCTACAAGCACGGCCACCATTGCTGGATTGTAGGGTGGTCGTAACCATGGAAATGATTAATGTAAAATGCAATGGAAAAATGAATCCAGCCAGCAAAGGAGGCAATATGGACAATCATAATACGTTAGTAAGTGGCTTGTATTAATTTTCTCTACATGATAAATGCCACTTGGTAAAGTGAGACAACCCCTTTAACTTTTTTTGCTTCACAAGTTGTATTTTTAATGGCACCATTTAAAGGTTCATATAATGTATTGAAAAATCAAAAAAATGTTTGTGGGGGGGAATACAGAAAGAAAAAATCTATTCAGCCATATTGCTTTTTGGCTTTCATTTTCAAGGCGGTCACTGTGTGGGAGAAAATGACCTGTGGGTTAGTATGATGATGGTGATACCAAATGTATGTTTTTGTTATGTTTTACTGTTTAAAAAAATGTTCTGACACAGTAATTTTTAAAAATTTCCGTTGATAATCCCTTTTTACAAATACCACCCAAAAAGACAGAATATACACTCACCTAAAGAATTATTAGGAACACCTGTTCTATTTCTCATTAATGCAATTATCTAGTCAACCAATCACATGGCAGTTGCTTCAATGCATTTAGGGGGGTGGTCCTGGTCAAGACAATCTCCTGAACTCCAAACTGAATGTCAGAATGGGAAAGAAAGGTGTTTTAAGCAATTTTGAGCGTGGCATGGTTGTTGGTGCCAGACGGGCTGGTCTGAGTATTTTACAATCTGCTCAGTTACTGGGATTTTCACGCACAACCATTTCTAGGGTTTACAAAGAATGGTGTGAAAAGGGAAAAACATCCAGTATGCGGCAGTCCTGTGGGCAAAAATGCCTTGTGGATGCTAGAGGTCAGAGGAGAATGGGCCGACTGATTCAAGCTGATAGAAGAGCAACGTTGACTGAAATAACCACTCGTTACAACCGAGGTATGCAGCAAAGCATTTGTGAAGCCACAACACGCGCAACCTTGAGGCGGATGGGCTACAACAGCAGAAGACCCCACCGGGTACCACTCATCTCCATTACAAATAGGAAAAAGAGGCTACAATTTGCACAAGCTCACCAAAATTGGACTGTTGAAGACTGGAAAAATGTTGCCTGGTCTGATGAGTCTCGATATCTGTTGAGACATTCAAATGGTAGAGTCCGAATTTGGCGTAAACAGAATGAGAACATGTATCCATCCTCTGATGGCTACTTCCAGCAGGATAATGCACCATGTCACAAAGCTCGAATCATTTAAAATTGGTTTCCTGAACATGATAATGAGTTCACTGTACTAAAATGGCCCCCACAGTCACCAGATCTCAACCCAATAGAGCATCTTTGGGATGTGGTGGAACGGGAGCTTCGTGCCCTGGATGTGCATCCCTCAAATCTCCATCAACTGCAAGATGCTATCCTATCAATATGGGCCAACATTTCTAAAGAATGCTATTAGCAACTTGTGGAATCAATGCCACGTAGAATTAAGGCAGTTCTAAAGGTAAAAGGGGGTCCAACACCGTATTAGTATGTGTTCCTAATAATTTTTTAGGTGAGTGTATATTCTACCTAACCCTATTCATGAGAGGAGTAACATGCTGCAGAGAAAACTGAAAATTACTTTTAATATGATTTTTTTAATATATATATATATATATATTAAAACACTCTTTTCTTTCACGTTTTGTTTAGTTTCATTCGGGCAACATTGGCATCAGGCGGCTTAACCACCTCAGCCCCCAGTGCTTAAACACCCTGAAAGACCAGGCCACTTTTTACACTTCTGACCTACACTACTTTCACCGTTTATTGCTCGGTCATGCAACTTACCACCCAAATGAATTTTACCTCCTTTTCTTCTCACTAATAGAGCTTTCATTTGGTGGTATTTCATTGCTGCTGACATTTTTACTTTTTTTGTTATTAATCGAAATTTAACGATTTTTTTGCAAAAAAATGACATTTTTCACTTTCAGTTGTAAAATTTTGCAAAAAAAAACGACATCCATATAGAAATTTTGCTCTAAATTTATAGTTCTACATGTCTTTGATAAAAAAAAATGTTTGGGTAAAAAAAAAATGGTTTGGGTAAAAGTTATAGCGTTTACAAACTATGGTACAAAAATGTGAATTTCCGCTTTTTGAAGCAGCTCTGACTTTCTGAGCACCTGTCATGTTTCCTGAGGTTCTACAATGCCCAGACAGTACAAACACCCCACAAATGACCCCATTTCTGAAAGTACACACCCTAAGGTATTCGCTGATGGGCATAGTGAGTTCATAGAACTTTTTATTTTTTGTCACAAGTTAGCGGAAAATGATGATTTTTATTTATTTTTTCTTACAAAGTCTCATATTCCACTAACTTGTGACAAAAAATAAAAAGTTCTATGAACTCACTATGCCCATCAGCGAATACCTTGGGGTCTCTTCTTTCCAAAATGGGGTCACTTGTGGGGTAGTTATACTGCCCTGGCATTCTAGGGGCCCAAATGTGTGGTAAAGAGTTTGAAATCAAATTCAGTAAAAAATGACCTGTGAAATCCGAAAGGTGCTCTTTGGAATATGGGCCCCTTTGCCCACCTAGGCTGCAAAAAAGTGTCACACATCTGGTATCCCCGTACTCAGGAGAAGTTGAGGAATGTGTTTTGGGGTGTCTTTTTACATATACCCATGCTGGGTGAGAGAAATATCTTGGTCAAATGACAACTTTGTATAAAAAAATGGGAAAAGTTGTCTTTTGCCAAGATATTTCTCTCACCCAGCATGGGTATATATAAAATGACACCCCAAAACACATTCCCCACCTTCTCCTGAGTACGGAGATACCAGATGTGTGACATTTTTTTGCAGCCTAGGTGGGCAAAGGGGCCCATATTCCAAAGAGCACCTTTCGGATTTCACTCATCATTTTTTACAGAATTTGATTTCTAACTCCTTACCACACATTTGGGCCCCTAGAATGCCAGGGCAGTATAACTACCCCACAAGTGACCCCATTTTGGAAAGAAGACACCCCAAGGTATTCCGTGAGGGGCATGGCGAGTTCCTAGAATTTTTTATTTTTTGTCACAAGTTAGTGGAAAATGATGATTTTTTTTTTTTTTTTTTTTCATACAAAGTCTCATATTCCACTAACTTGTGACAAAAAATAAAAACTTCCATGAACTCACTATGCCCATCAGCGAATACCTTGGGGTCTCTTCTTTCCAAAATGGGGTCACTTGTGGGGTAGTTATACTGCCCTGGCATTCTAGGGGCCCAAATGTGTGGTAAGGAGTTTGAAATCAAATTCTGTAAAAAATGACGAGTGAAATCCGAAAGGTGCTCTTTGGAATATGGGCCCCTTTGCCCACCTAGGCTGCAAAAAAGTGTCACACATCTGGTATCCCCGTACTCAGGAGAAGTTGAGGAATGTGTTTTGGGGTGTCTTTTTACATATACCCATGCTGGGTGAGATAAATATCTTGGTCAAATGACAACTTTGTATAAAAAAATGGGAAAAGTTGTCTTTTGCCAAGATATTTCTCTCACCCAGCATGGGTATATGTAAAATGACACCCCAAAACACATTCCCCACCTTCTCCTGAGTACGGAGATACCAGATGTGTGACACTTTTTTGCAGCCTAGGTGGGCAAAGGGGCCCATATTCCAAAGAGCACCTTTCGGATTTCACTCGTCATTTTTTACAGAATTTGATTTCAAACTCCTTACCACACATTTGGGCCCCTAGAATGCCAGGGCAGTATAACTACCCCACAAGTGACCCCATTTTGGAAAGAAGACACCCCAAGCTATTCCGTGAGGGGCATGGCGAGTTCCTAGAATTTTTTATTTTTTGTCACAAGTTAGTGGAAAATTATGATTTTTTTTTTTTTTTTTTTTTCATACAAAGTCTCATATTCCACTAACTTGTGACAAAAAATAAAAACTTCCATGAACTCACTATGCCCATCAGCGAATACCTTGGGGTCTCTTCTTTCCAAAATGGGGTCACTTGTGGTGTAGTTATACTGCCCTGGCATTCTAGGGGCCCAAATGTGTGGTAAGGAGTTTGAAATCAAATTCTGTAAAAAATGACGAGTGAAATCCGAAAGGTGCTCTTTGGAATATGGGCCCCTTTGCCCACCTAGGCTGCAAAAAAGTGTCACACATGTGGTATTGCCGTACTCAGGAGAAGTTGAGGAATGTGTTTTGGGGTGTCTTTTTACATATACCCATGCTGGGTGAGATAAATATCTTGGTCAAATGACAACTTTGTAAAACAAAATGGGAAAAGTTGTCTTTGGCCAAGATATTTCTCTCACCCAGCATGGGTATATATAAAATTACACCCCAAAACACATTCCCCACCTTCTCCTGAGTACGGAGATACCAGATGTGTGACACTTTTTTGCAGCCTAGGTGGGCAAAGGGGCCCATATTCCAAAGAGCACCTTTCGGATTTCACAGGTCATTTTTTACTGAATTTGATTTCAAACTCCTTACCACACATTTGGGCCCCTAGAATGCCAGGGCAGTATAACTACCCCACAAGTACCCCATTTTGGAAAGAAGAGACCCCAAGGTATTCGCTGATGGGCATAGTGAGTTCATGGAAATTTTTTTTTTTTGTCACAAGTTAGTGGAATAGGAGACTTTGTATGAAAAAAAAATAAAAATAAAAAAATCATCATTTTCCACTAACTTGTGACAAAAAATAAAAAATTCTAGGAACTTGCCATGCCCCTCACGGAATACCTTGGGGTGTCTTCTTTCCAAAATGGGGTCACTTGTGGGGCAGTTATACTGCCCTGGCATTTTCCAGGGGCCCTAATGTCTGGTAAGTAGGTAAATGACCTGTGAAATCTGAAAGGTGCTCTTTGGAATGTGGGCCCCTTTGCCCAGCTAGGCTGCAAAAAAGTGTCACACATCTGGTATCTCCGTACTCAGGAGAAGGTAAGAAATGTGTTTTGGGGTGTCATTTTACATATACCCATGCTGGGTGAGAGAAATATCTTGGCAAAAGACAACTTTTCCCATTTGTTTTATACAAAGTTGGCATTTGACCAAGATATTTATCTCACCCAGCATGGGTATATGTAAAATGACACCCCAAAACACATTCCCCACCTTCTGCTGAATACGGAGATACCACATGTGTGACACTTTTTTGCAGCCTAGGTGGGCAAAGGGGCCCAAATTCCTTTTAGGAGGGCATTTTTAGACATTTGGATACCAGACTTCTTCTCACGCTTTGGGGCCCCTAAAATGCCAGGGCAGTATAAATACCCCACATGTGACCCCATTTTGGAAAGAAGACACCCCAAGGTATTCAATGAGGGGCATGGCGAGTTCATTGAAAAAAAAAAATTTTGGCACAAGTTAGCGGAAATTGATTTTTTGGATTTTGTTCTCACAAAGTCTCCCTTTCCGCTAACTTGGGACAAAAATTTCAATCTTTCATGGACTCAATATGCCCCTCAGCGAATACCTTGGGGTGTCTTCTTTCCAAAATGGTGTTATTTGTGGGGTGTTTGTACTGCCCTGGCATTTGAGGGTCTCCACAATAATTACATGTATGCCCAGCATTAGGAGTTTCTGCTATTCTCCTTATATTGAGCATACGGGTAATGAGATTTTTTTTTTCCGTTCAGCCTCTGGGCTGAAAGAAAAAAATGAACGGCACAGATTTCTTCATTCGCATCGATCAATGTGGATAAAAAATCTCTGCCAAAAAAAGAAAAAGGAGGGGAAAGGCGTCTGCCAGGACATAGGAGCTCCGCCCAACATCCATACCCACTTCAGCTCGTATGCCCTGGCAAACCAGATTTCTCCATTCACATCAATCGATGTGGATGAATAAATCATTGCCGGGATTTTTTTTTTTATATATACAAAGTGTTTGCCAAAGTATATGAACACCGCCACCTCCTCAGCTCATATGCCTCGGCAAACATATCTTTTACTGCAGAGGAGAAATCTCGTCTTGCAGCGCCGCATACACCGACTTGCGTGTAATCTGACAGCAGCGCAATGCTTCTGTCCGAATGCACATCAGTGCTGCAGCTGGTCGATCGGTTGGTCCACCTGGAAGGTAAAAAAAACAAAACAAAAAAGAAAAAACCAGGCCGCAAAGCAATAACTTTATTAACTTTAGAACAGAACATATTAACTTTTTTAAACTTTTTTAACTTTTTTACTTACCGGTAATTTTTTTTTTGTTTAGTTTTTTTTACCTTTATAGAACAAACCTCTCCTTCCCCATGGGACAATGTGCAAAGCGCAAATCGCCCAAAGATGTGGCGAAGTACGTTATGCACTTTATCCCAGGTGAAAGGAGAGGTTTGCAGCAGCTGAGAGTAAAAGGGCCCTAATAGCCCTGTGTGCCTGTCCTGTGAGATGCAATCCCTATGCTAGGTGTACCTGTGTGTGGTACTTCCGGAAACACTCTCCATAGCATAGGGCAGGGTGGTCAGCACAGTCAGGACAGAAATAGCGGGTGTCACGCCTTATTCCACTCCTGCTACAGACACGACATCTTTTTCGGGGTGACGGTTGGGTTGAGGTACCAGGAACGACACTGGGGAAATGTCGCTCGTGTAGACGGCTAACTACACTGGGGGATGGGGCCACGGAACCTCCTGGGTAAAGGAGGTTCTCGATGATCTCTTCCTGGAATTTGAGGAAAGATCGTGTTCTCCCAGCCTTACTGTAGAGAACAAAACTATTGTACAGCGCCAATTGAATTAAATATACAGACACCTTCTTATACCAGCGTCTGGTTCTGCGGGAAACTAAATACGGAGACAACATCTGGTCATTGAAGTCCACCCCTCCCATGAGCGCATTATAGTCGTGGACACAGAGGGGCTTTTCAATGACACGGGTTGCTCGCTCAATTTGGATTGTCGTGTCTGCGTGAATGGAGGAGAGCATGTAAACGTCACGCTTGTCTCTCCATTTCACCGCGAGCAGTTCTTCGTTACACAAGGCAGCCCTCTCCCCCCTTGCAAGACGGGTGGTTACAAGCCGTTGGGGGAAGCCCACGCGACTAGTTCGCGCGGTGCCACAGGCGCAAATCCGTTCTAGAAACAAATGCCTAAAGAGGGCCACACTTGTGTAAAAATTGTCCACATAAAGATGGTACCCCTTGCCGAATAAGGGTGACACCAAGTCCCAGACTGTCTTCCCACTGCTCCCCAGGTAGTCAGGGCAACCGACCGGCTCCAGGGTCTGATCTTTTCCCTCATAGACACGAAATTTGTGGGTATAGCCTGTGACCCTTTCACAGAGCTTATACAATTTGACCCCATACCGGGCACGCTTGCTTGGGATGTACTGTTTGAAGCCAAGGCGCCCGGTAAAATGTATTAGGGACTCGTCTACGCAGATGTTTTGCTCGGGGGTATACAAATCTGCAAATTTCTGGTTGAAATGGTCTATGAGGGGCCGAATTTTGTGGAGCCGGTCAAAAGCTGGGTGGCCTCTGGGACGGGAGGTGGTGTTGTCGCTAAAATGCAGGAAACGGAGGATGGCCTCAAATCGTGCCCTGGACATAGCAGCAGAGAACATGGGCATGTGATGAATCGGGTGCGTTGACCAATATGACCGCAATTCATGCTTTTTTGTCAGGCCCATGTTGAGGAGAAGGCCCAAAAAAAATTTAATTTCGGAAACTTGGACTGGTTTCCACCGGAAAGGCTGGGCATAAAAGCTTCCCGGGTTGGCGGATATAAATTGTGTGGCATACTGGTTGGTCTCTGCCACGACTAAGTCCAAGAGCTCCGCAGTCAAGAACAGCTCAAAAAATCCCAGGGCCGAACCGATTTGAGCCGTCTCAACCCGAACTCCAGACTGGGCGGTGAAAGGGGGAACTACAGGTGCGGCTGAAGTTGGTGACTGCCAATCAGGGTTTGCCAGCACCTCAGGGATTCTAGGGGCTCTACGGGCCTGTCTTTGCGGTGGCTGCGACGGGGTAACTAGTGCACGTGCCACCGTACCAGCTTCAACTGCCCTTCTGGTGCTCGCCACGTCACCATGTTGTACGGCAGTGCTGGTACTAGGTCCAGGGAGGGCTGCGCTGCTGGTGTATGCCTCACCACGTGATCCGGCAGCGACAGCCCCACTCTGCTGCTCTTGAAGCGGATCCTGCATAACCTGTGGTCTAGCGACATGGGGCCGGGTACGCCTGGTGCTGCCAGGGACCTCCACCTCCTCGTCCGAACTTTGGGTCAGAGAGCCACTGCTTTCCACAGGTTCATATTCTGACCCGCTAGATTCGTCAGATGAGGGTTCCCACTCCTCATCCGACTGGGTCAGAATCCTGTAGGCCTCTTCAGAAGAATACCCCCTGTTTGACATTTTGGACTACTAAATTTAGGGGTATTCCCTGAGACTACCCAAGAAAAAAAGCAAACCTGTCTTACAAAGGGGAGGCTAGCGAAGTACCGGAGGCCGCTGCGGTTGATAAAAAATATCAAAACTGATTTTTTTATCGCCGCAGTGCGTGTAAAATGAATGTGCAGTGATCAAAAAATATATATTTTTTGTCACTGCGGTGGGGCGGGCGTGGGTGAACGCACGTGTGGGCGACCGATCAGGCCTGATCGGGCAAACACTGCGTTTTGGGTGGAGGGCGAACTAAAGTGACACTAATACTATTATAGATCTGACCGTGATCAGTTTTGATCACTTACAGATACTATAAAAGTACAAATGCTGATTAGCGATACGCTATTCAGCGAATAAAAGTGACTGCGGTGCGGTGGGGTGGGCGCTAACTGACGCTAACTACCTAACCAAGGGGCCTAAACTATCCCTAAAACCTAACAGCCAATACTAGTGAAAAAAAAAAAGTGACAGTTTACACTGATCACTTTTTTTCCTTTCACTGGTGATTGACAGGGGCGATCAAAGGGGTGATCAAAGGGTTAATTGGGGTGCAGGGGGGTGATCTGGGGCTAAGGTGTAGTGTTGGTGCTACTCACAGTTCAGTCTGCTCCTGTGCTGGATCCAACCGACGAAAAGGACCAGCACAGGAGCAGAGAAGCCATATAACAGATCATATTTACTAATATGATCTGTTATATGGCTTGTGATTGGATTTTTTAAAAATCGCCAGCCTGCCAGCCAATGATCGTTGCTGGCAGGCTGGTGACGAACTTGTTCTTTAACTTTTGCTGGCCCGCGATGCGCATGCGCGGGCCGGCTTGGAGCGAAATCTCGCGTCTCGCAAGATGACGCGTATATGCGTGACTGTGCGCAGCGCTGCCACCTCCGGAACGCGAATCTGCGTTAGGCGGTCCGGAGGTGGTTAAAGGGTATCTGTCATATTTTCATTAAAAAATCTATTTTAGCATATGTTACTGCTGCAGCAGCATTATGCATAAAGCAATCTTTAGTTTCTTCACATACCACTGTTTTTCTTGAGTTTTTCCCTTAGTTACGACTGTTTAAACATTTACAATATGAGGACCTTCTCAAGGCCAAAACTGCCAGTTCTCTGAGGCCAAAACTGCTTTCCCTCACTTCCCATACACACTTTCTGTAGCCAGCAGCTCCCTGCCAGCCAATCAGATTGGATTACTGCGAGACACGCCTCTTCACTCTGAAGCCTAAGGCAGGCATGCAGTGTGAAGGACCGCCCCTCTGTCTTCTGTTTATACTAAAGAAAAGACAGACAAGACATAGCAATGGTCTTTTAAGGGAGCAGTGGAAATGAACAGAGGACATTAATGAAAGCTGTTATTACAAGGTAATTGCAGATCTTTTGACAATCATTGACAGACTAACTCAGGTATACATGCCTAGCTCTTATAAACTAGCAAATTAAAAAAAAAAAATCACAGGGATCAGAGTTATCTCCAATCCTGGCCAATGTGCAAATGTACCAGAAAGTGTGATGTCTATGGGGATAACTTGGGTGGTCCAGGTGGGGCAAGGCTTAAGGGTGGCAGATTCTGTTATGGAAAATGGATGTTTTCCGTGGCGCAATCTGCGATTAAAATGACAACAGCTGCCTTTTGATGTCAATGTGCACTTGGTGGCGTTTTTTTTCCCCGCCACTGATTTGCAATCCGCTTCACAAATGGAAGTTACTTCTTTGAAGCAGAATTTAACTGCCTTCTCCATTGAAGTCAATTGGTAAGGGCTAGAATAGCTAGCGTTTTTGTGCATGTTTTTGGCAGCGTTTGGCAGGTTAGCCTACTGATCTGCCACTGTTTTTTATGCGGTGTATTTTTGTTGTACCCCCAGGATATGTTGGCCTGTATATAGCATTCCTCTAGCATTGAATGCTGGTCTACTGGCCCATCATGTCCACGAAAATGATTCTGCCTCAAGCATAGCGTGATATGGTGACGTCCCGACCTCAATAATGGTAGGGAGATTTACAAAACTGTCTAATAGGAAAACTGTCTTTGTCACCTATCGCAACCAATCACAACACAGCTTTCATTTCATATTCTGCTCCAAAATGAAAGCTGAGCTGTGATTGGTTGCCATAGATGAGCATGAACTGCTCCGATGCTCAAGTCAGGGGAGCTGCCTGGGTGAAATTATGGGTATGTCCGGGTTCACCTCTGAACCCGGAAAACCCCTTTAATGTGCAAATGGCTTAATGTACCATAATGTGCCTAAACCTCAATCAATTGCCTTGAAACATTGCACAACCTAAGTTCCCAGCTTCCCAAACCTATCCTGTAAGTTTCATGGATTTTGGCTACCCACAAGGCAAATGAGTGACATTAAGCTTGTTTATTGGGGAGCTTAATGTGGCTTAACGTACATAAAACAACTTAGATGTTAACCCATTTCCCCCAAAATTCACATAATATAAGACTCTTATCTATTCAAATAAATCCTGAAAAAATCAGTGCTTTTAGTAAAAACATAGCACATTTTATTTATTATGCTTTTTTAAATATGACATTGGGGACATGACTTCATATCCTTGGTTTTCTGTCAACGTCCCCTTTATATTGCAATAACTCAGTTTGCAAGAAGACAATTATTTATTTATTCATGAAACTATATAAACCGAAACATAATAGTGATCTTGGAGGAAAACTTCAGCCTGTATCCATAACCTTTCGGTATGTCCCTATAGATGATAGAAAGCACCATCTGGAATGAAGAATACACAAGAAATCCATTACAGAGGAGGTAGTGAGGGTAATAAGTATGCACATTCTTATCTATGGCATAAAAAAAAAAATAGTGGCCAAAACCAATATACCCCTACTTGATCGGTCCTGAAATGTCACCTCTATTTTACTCTGTGAGTGCGATCTCACATTCCACCCTACTAACAAAGTCGGATAGAAGTGACATTTCAGAACCGAACAGCTGTTCCAGGGCAGATCAGTTCTCCTGCACATACGATTTGCAATAGCGATCTGCCCTGGAACAGCTGAGAAAGCGTTGGAATGCTTGACCACACATTCCACCGCCAAAAAACTGGGCGGGATTACATTAAAATGTGTGACCACGTCCAGTCACCAGTCAAGGAATAAAATAGTTTAATGTGAATAACTTTTGGTATGTTTTATCAAATGACCCCAAATCTTCAGAATATGTTGGCATAGAGAGAGTCTAGTAGGATGGGAAGTTTGGGGGAAATTGGTTTACATCTGAGTTGTTTTTGTACGTTAAGCTCCCCAAAAATCAAGCTTAATGTCACTCATTTGCCTTGTGGGTAGCCAAAATCCATTAAAACTTCCAAGATAGGTTTGGGAAGCTGGGAACTTAGATTGTGCAAAGTTTCAAGGCAATTGATTGAGGTTTAGGCACATTATAGTACATTAAGCCATTTTCACATTAAATGTTTTAGGATGTCCACTTGCTTTGATATCTGCCTTCAGCTCATCTGCATTGATGGATCTGGTGTCTCTCATAGATTCTCTCTGGGGTTTAGGTCAGGCGAGTTTGCTGGCCAATCAAGCACAGTGATAACAGATATTGGTACTTTTGGCCATGTGGGTAGGCGCCAAGTCCTGCTGGAGTCAGCATCTCTATAAAGCTTGTCAGCAGAAGGAAGCATGAAGTGCCCTAAAGTTTCCTGGTAGATGGCTGCTCTGACTTTGGACTCGATATAGTAGACCAGCACCAGCAGATGACATGGCTCCCCAAACCATCACTGACTGGGGAAACTTCACACTGGACCTCAAGCAGCTTTGATTGTTTGCTTCCCCGCTCTTCCTCCAGACTCTGGGACCTTGATTTCTAAATGAAATACAAAATGTACTTTTATCTGAAAACAGGACTCTGGAGCACTGAGCAACAGTCCAGTTTTGTTTTTGTCAGCCCAGGTAAGACGCTTCTGATGTTCTCTCTGGGTCATGAGGGGCTTGACACAAGGAATGAGACAGATGTAGCCCATGTCCTGGATATGTCCATGTGGGGTGGCTTTTGAAGCCCAGACTCCAGCCACAGTCCACTTTTCTTGACAATACTTTCAAGTCTGCGGTTATCCCTGTTGCTTAAGCACCTTTTCCTACCACTCAACTCTCCATTTATATGCTTGAATATAGCACTCTAAACAGCCAGCTTCTTTCGCAATGACCTTTTGTGACTTGCCCTTCTTGTGGAGGGTGTCAATGACTGTCTTCTGGACAACTGTGAAGTCGGCAGTCTTCCCCATGATTGCGTAGCCTACTGAACCAGACTGAGGGACCATTTAAAGGCTTGGGAAACCTTTGCAGGTGTTTTGTGTTGATTAGCTCATTAGAGTGTGACACCATGAGTCTACACTGTTAGACATTTTCACAATTTTCTAAAATACTGACTTTTGGGTTTTTATTAGCTGTAAGCCATAACCATCAATATTAAAAGAAATAAATGCTTGAAATAGATCACTCTGTGTGTAATGAATCTGTCTAATATATGCTTTTCCATTTTTGAATTGAATTACTGAAATAAAATAAGTTTTCCTAATTTATTGAAATGCACCTGGATATTATTGCCTTTGCATGTAATGATGAGTATGTGTAGAGCTATAGATCACAAGGAGCTGTTTCCCATCTCGTATGTATTGGTGGTCTTGGTGGTGACAAGTGGACTTAAGAGCTGCCATTTGGCACTTTATGTATATTGATGAAGAGGTATGTCAGAGGGCACAGAAAACAGGGGTGGAGGGAAAAGAAGATGATGCTAGAACCACTGATGGGCTAAAATATAGGAGGGTGAGGCTATTCAATGTCACAACTTTCTGAGCAATGACTGAAACCTTACATGATCGCTCCACTGTACGAACAAGTAAGTGCTTTGCTTTTCTATTGTAAGGACAATCGTCATTTTTTTGTTCCTCTAGACAACCCCTTTAATTCCTTCAACCAGTGTGATGTGCTGGAATGCATGGCGCAGGCCTCTAAAGGCATTCCATCATAGAATTGCATTATGGTCCGTGGTAACGGAATCCATAACGCAATTCACCTTTTACCACCAAACGAAGCGTAAACGATTTTCAAAATATGAAATTCGCTCATCTCTAGTCTCAGTTATTAAAAAATAAAAAATAAATTCCTCTGCGGTGAACGCTGTAACTGAAAACAAATGAAAAAAATTATTATGTAGTTCAGAAAATAGCAATGCAAAGAAAAAATTTCTGCAAGACAGCCCGCACTCCCATGCAGGTGAGCCTAAAAGGATCTTCTAGGACAGGGATCAGCAACCTCCAGCTGTTCTGAAACGACAACTCCCAGAATCCTCCTTTCACTTCTGTGGGAGTTGCAAGAACAGCCGAGTAAGTTTGCATGCTGGGAGTTGTAGTTTCACAGCAGCTGGAGTGCCGAAGGTTGCTGATCCCTGTTCTAGGAGTAAGGCCGGAAGCACTGCCACACAGAGAGGTGGTGTGCGCACGTCTAGATCTGTGCGCTGTTTATTGATTCGACGTGGCATCCAGCTATCTTTTAAGCGTAGTGCTCCCGATGAGGATAGGCTATATCCAGAAACGCGTCGTGCATTATTCTAGCTATATGCTTTAAGCCACAAGGACCCAGGGCACATGGCTACAATAGATTTCGTTAGGGAGAGAAAATGAGACAGTGTGCCGCTCTAGGTGATGAGCGAGCGTGGAGAGGATAGCTGCAGACGCACTGGGAAGTTGAGCGGGGCGTCTGTGATTGAAGAGCGATCCCCCTAGTTAGCCCCTACATCTGAGCCACTTACATTGAACAAGGTCATACTTGTAAGGCCTCATGCACACGACCGCATTTTCTTTCAGTGTCCGTTCCGTTTTTTGGTTTTTTTTGCAGGACTGTATACGGAACCATTCATTTCAATGGGTCCGCAAAAAAAAAACGGAAGTTACTCCGTGTGCATTCTGTATGTCCATATTTCCGTTCTGCAAAAAAATAGAACATGTCCTATTATGGTCCACATTACGGACAAGGACAGGACTGTTCTAATAGGGGCCAGCTGTCCCGTTCGGCAAAATACGGAATGCACACAGATGTCATTCGTATTTTCTACAGATCCGTTTTTTGGGGACCGCAAAATACCGTACATACGGTCGTGTGCAAGAGGCCTTAATGTCAGGGAGCAACTGGCACTGCCCCTTGCCCGAGCAGGTTATGCATCCTACATGCCTGACCAGGGGAACTCCCATATATTTGGGGGCTAATTACATCAGGCACGCAGGTACACACATTGTTGTATACTACGGGATTTATTTTTGAGCTCTACAGGGGTTTCCTCCACCCGTTTTTAATCATGATACTTTTGTTTTCTTTTAGCGTCCATAATTCTATGAGCGGTTCCCAATTAGTGACGCATACTATCCAATATAAAGTACTGTGATTTTTGGTCAGTAATGGAGGACCTATTCTCAGGATAGGTCATCAATATCGGAGTGGTGGAGGCCCGACCACTGATAAGATGCTTGAAGAGTCTGCAGGGCTCCACTGAGTGCCCTTACCTAGTCCAGTGACATCATGTTCGTCAGTCATATGGACTAGGCCCACATCAGTCCCACTACTGCAGGCTGCAGCGACATGTCCTCTTCATACAGCACATGGGCGGAGGTGCCCGGAGACAGACCCCCATAGATCAGCTACTGATGACTGATCCAGAGGAAAGTTCAGAAATACATTACTCCTGGAAAATCTCTTTAACGTGGCCATGCACACAGGATACATTGTGGCAGAACGATCTTTCAACCGTTAGTTCTCAGCCACGACTCCTACGCACATTCAGCTCAGCTATCTCAGTGGAGGAATAAGGGGCTGCCAGGCACCACTTTTCAATGGAGAAAGTTGTCATTACATGGTCTGGATAGGTGACGGCACTGTCCGCAGCGATCAGGGTGCTGCAGATGGTCCCTCTCTTTGTGCGACACGTGTACGTCTTCCCTGCTGTTCACACACCACCTTGCCTCCCTCCTGTACACACATTAGCACGCTTTCTTGTGTTTTTGCCCCCCCTCCCCGAGATCCGAAATACTCAGCAGCTTGACGGTGTCTCTCATTCAGCGGCATGGCACATTCTGCCAGTCTACAATGCTTGCCAGCTTGTATGAAGCCCAAAATATGACAAGTCGCAGCACAGCATGCAGCTCCGAGCAGCGATGTTCACCAGGCAGCTGCGAAACAACGGAGAACAGGGTAATGTATACAGCGCAGAAACGCAAAGAGCATCCCTATGGCTCTCTTCCCATATCTGGAAAAACGTAAAGGGAAGGCCAAACAGGTTGGTTCTGACATGACCACTGTCATTTTCTAAATTTTAAGGGGGCACTTACATTTACAGTGACGTGTCTCACCCACAAAACTGTGTGCCCCATTTGGCCCTAACCTTACAGCACTATAATCATCTATATATTGGAGAACGTGCATTGCTAGCCACTTGGCTACTACAGCTGGCTCTAATGTAAGCATGGTCAGCAGACCCATCAGTCAGCAGCCTCCATTGGGTAATACAGGACAATGCCTGGGTAACCAGCGCATGCGCAGTGTTACTCAATGAAGGCTGCTGTATAAGACCCACCTCCTCAGCTCTCTTCCATCTAAATATGTAAGAGCTCAAAGCGTTTGCTGCAGGACTTTCACAAGACTGTTTCAGGAGCGTGCAGAACATTCTGCTGACAGATAGTGTAGATATGTTCAGCACATATTCATGGCCCATCCTCAGGATAGGTCATCAATACCTTCTAGGCAGGCGTCCGGTTCTTCTAAAGGTTTGCACCAGATACCGCTTTATAAGACGCACCTAGGATTTTGAGGATGAAAATAAGAAAAAAAATATTTTGAACCAAAAGGTGTGCTTTTGGTGGGTTTTGAACTAATGGTGGTCTGTGGATGACACTAATGGGGGCATCTGTGGATGACACTTATGGTGATATCTGTGGGTGACACATATATAGCAGCTTAAGCTATATATGTGTCATCCACAGTTTCCCCCCAATAAGTGTCCCTGTGTAAATAGTGACCCCAATACACCGGGCCCCACAGAGCAATCTTGATATGTAAAGTGTATTCATGTGGGGGCGTGACCAACTTCCGGTATAAGCGCTGCTCCGAGTCCCGAACAAAATCCTCCTTAATCCTGACTACTAATCAGCCGCAAATATAGAGTGGCAAGTGCAGAAACGGAGGGGGACCACCCAGAGGAGCAAAATGAGCCCAAGCAAGGCGCAGGCGGCGGAGCGGCTCAAAGAATTTGCTAGAGCCGAGAACTAACATGATGCCGCATCTCCGTCTAATTCGCGCGCACATGCGACTCGCGGCAACCCGACCCTGCAGCAAGATCCTCAAAGTGGGGAAGAACCCGAGCTCTCACCTAAAGCAGCCCATGAGCAGCTGATGACTGCAATTACTATGTGCCAGACCTCCCTCACAAGCAAAATTGAGGAGGTGAAAGTAGATGTTGGGCTCCTCTGGCATGATGTGCAGCAGCTGAGGGAAAGAGCGAGACAGACAGAGCACAGGGTGTCAGAGCTGGAAGATATCACCCGACCAATGCAGGCTAAACTTTCGGATCTGGAGCAGAAAGTCCAGTTGTGGCAGCAAAAATGAGACGATTTGGAGAACAGATCCAGACGTAACAACATCCGAATCTTGGGCCTTCCGGAGAGGGCTGAAGGAATGGATCCGGCGTCCTTCATAGAAAATTGGTTCAAGACCACATTCTCTGGTGCCGCGTTCTCAGCGACATACGCCGTGGAGAGGCCTCACAGAGTCCCGGCAAGACCTCCCCCACCGGGGGCTCCCTCCAGACCCCTGCTAGCCAGACTCCTAAACTGGAAGGACATCAGGTTTGGGAGGCAGCTAAACTAAAATCTTATACTGATCTGCTGGACGCAATACCCCTTTGGGAAAACCCTATGTTTCAGCATTTGAGTAGACATGATGGCGCTGCGATGTGGAAGGATCATGGGATACTGACCCTGGGGGACCTATATGAGGGAGGATCCTTGAGATCCTTTTCTCAAATCCAGGAAAAATCTGGTATTCAAAGACACATGTTCTTCAGGTATCTACAGATTAGACATGCCCTTTCTACGCAGTTTGGTAGAGGATCTAGAAAGATCTCCAACTATCCATTGATTGGAGTGCTGTCCACACAAGGCCCTAGAGGTCTCATATCGGCTATCTATACACACCTCATAACCACAAAAATGATCATGTCCCCTCTGACCGTAGAAGACAAGTGGAGGAATTGCATTCCATCCCTTTCTGAGACAGAATGAACCGAGGCGTTAGCAGCTCCTACAAGAGTGTCTCCCTCGGTCAATAATAAGATGATACAGCTACATATACTCCATAGAAGCTATCTTACTCCTAGTAGGTTGTTAAACTGCCTAAGATGTCATGAGGCCAATGCCAACTTCTGGCATATGATGTGGGAGTGTAGACTCTTACAAAGTTTTTGGAGAGATGTGACATCCTTATTGTCAGATTTAGTACCAGGAACTGTTCCCCTTTGTCCTAAGATGTGCTTGTTGGGAATTATAGATGAGGAGCAGTGGTCTCATCACCACAGGATATTCCTGGAAGAAACTTTATTCCTGGCTAGGAAGGCGATAGCCCTTAGATGGATGGCTGATAGGATGACTAATGTTAACCACTGGAAACAGGTAGTAAATCAGATTATTCCTCTAGAAAAAGTAGTTTACATTCACAGGGGGTGCCCTCAGAAATTTGAGAAAGGGTGGGGGGAGTGGTGTGCGTCCACTAATACGCTAAATTCTCGATGAGATCTTATATATATATATATATATATATATATATATATATATATATATGTAGGTTTGATGGGAAATGTAGAATCTTTATGTAATCAATAGCCATCTGTGATAAAATCCCTGAAATGTCAAGTGTGAAACTGTTTAGGAATTGTATTGGTAACTGTCAGAAACCCTGCTGCGTCCAGGGGGAATTATAATTATATCAAGAATAATGTACCACGAAATGTTTTATTTCTTATGATTGTTTTATGTCAATTTGTATGTTGACTTTGTATTTTCATTTATTGGATTTATTGACATGTTGAAAATGTAATGTACATTACTATTGCACCTTTATACTCCAATAAAACGAGTTAAAAAAAAAAAAAAAAAAAATGTATTCATGTAATCCTTATTAAAGTAACACAATCCTCTGTAGTAGTACTTACTCTCAAACTACTGTAGCAGGCAGGCCGAGCCGAGTAACGTCACTCACTCCATCACGCGCCTGCTCCTCTTACTTTATTAATGAGGCAGGAGGAGCAGGCGAGTGACATTACGCGGCCGGCCTGCTACAGTAGTTTGATAGTAAGTACTACTGCAGAGGATTGCGCTACTTTAATAAGGTTTACATGAATACACTTTACATATGAAGATTGCTGTGCGGGGCCCGGTGTAATAGAGGCCTCCAGCAGCCCCTCCTCGTTGATGCGAATGCTGCACAGCACAGCCTGCGATGTGCAGCATTCGCTTTATAAGACCACTGGGGGGGGGGGGGGGTCTTATAAAGCGAAAAATACGGTAGATTACACTTACCAGTAATCAGTTTTCTTTGAGCCTATGACCACACCCCTGGAGAGACCACCTCCACAGGACAGGAACCAGAACCGCCTTTTAAAGGTGGGATCATCCCCTCTATCTCCAGTCCTTTTCTCAAAAGAATAGTGTCTGAAAAATGTATGTGGCGAGCTCCAGGTAGCTGCCTTACAAATCTCACTGCCCAAAGACGTGGAGACTGATCTCGTAGAGTGAGCCCCAAACCCCAAGGGCAGAACAATCCCTTTAGAAGAGTAAGCTAAGGAAGTGGCTTGTCTAATCCAGTGTTTCCCAACCAGTGTGCCTCCAGCTGTTGCAAAACTACAACTCCCAGCATGCCCGGACAGCCTTTGGCTGTGCGGGCATGCTGGGAGTTGTAGTTTTGCAACAGCTGGAGGCACACTGGTTGGGAAACACTGGTCTAATCCACCTACCAATAGTGTGAGAAGAGGCTGCAGATCCCTTTGTTGCTCACTGAAACAAAAATCAGCAGACGTGAGGAGGATCTCCAAGGCAGAGTGACCTGTAGATATTGCAAAATACATCTCAACATCTAGACAGTGGTACTCTGATTACTTTTTATTTTTAGGAGAAGGAAGGTAGCACTAAAGGTAGCACTACCTCCTGAGAACGGTGAAAACGCGAAGAGACCTTTGTTAAAAAAAAAAAAAAAAGAAAGAGGGATCAGGAGAAATCACTACCCGATCTTCCAGGATCACCAAATAGGGAGGGTCAACCAAGAGAGCAGAAATCTCACTAACTCTTCTAACTGGAGTAATGGCCAGAAGGAAAGAAAGCTTAAGGGAGAGCAACTTTGGGGAGATTTTATCAATAGGCTTGAAAGGGTCTGAAGTGAGAGAGGAGGACCAAATTTAAAGGGATTCTGTCACCAGGTTTCACCCCTGTCAGCTAAAAATATGCTGATGTTCAGGGCGTCTTCACGATTCCTAATGTGGGCTTATAAATGTGATCTGTGGGCTTATTTCGCTAAAAAACAACTATTACTAACCTGTCAGTCAAATAAGGTGCCCAAGGGGATGTTAATGGATGCAAGGTGCCGGCCACACCCGCCGCCGTTCGTGCCCAGCGCCGCCTTTCCGGACTTCTGCGCCGCCTCCTAATCCTCTGTGCCGCCTCTCACTCTCCCTCCCTCCCCCCTCCTCCTCCTCCTCCTCCTCCTCCTGCTGTAAGCTCCCAGTACCGACATGGCCTCTCTTATGGTGACTGATGGAGACGAGTGAAGCTGAACTCTTGATCTGATTAGTAAAACTTTTTGCAGGCACTTCTGGGAACTGGAGTCAAAAATCATTTCTAGGAAACTGCATCTCTGGCTTGGGCATAAACTGGATTTTTCTAGGTTTATCTCCCATCCCAGCTTCTCTAGAATTTCCCCTTAAACCAGGCAACCCGACCCTCAGCAGAAAATCATCTAGGTATGGTATAATGATGATCTTCTCCCTGACGTGGGCCATCATTTCTGAAGAAATCTTTGTGAAAACAGTCGTAGTTTGAGCGAGGCCGAAGGTGGCCATAAAGCAATCGGGGAAGAGATTGTTCACTGCTGACTTGATGGACTCCATACAAAATCTCTCGTACTGCAGAAATTGGTTCAAACACTTCAAGTTTATTATAGTTTGAAATGAGCCATTTGGCTTCTTGACCAGAAAAAGAGTTATAAAGGAATAAAACCCCCGTCAGCATCTGCTCTGGGACTCTTACAAGCACTCTTTTTTCCCCATCAAGGAAAAAACCTCTGAGATGATGGCAGATTTTTCAGTAGGGAGATTCGTAATTACTGATCAGATCCCGCAAAACAATGTAATTTTAGGCCCTCTCATCACAGAATGTATCCAAGGGCTGTTTGAGATCTTCTGCCACTGAAGTGCAAAAAGAGACAGACGACCCCCGACAGGAGCTCTGGCGTCATTGGGACTGCTTTTTTGTGGCATCTGACCCGGAAAAAAGAAATTTCTTACTTTTTACCTGGACCTGCAAATTATTTTGTTCTCTTTACCCTTAAAGCCCCCCTTATTAAACCTGGGACAAAGACTTTCTGGGTGCCTAACAGAGGGAAAGCCCTTCTTCTCAGAGGCTTTTTCCTAGTAAATTGTCAACGACCGGCCCAAACAAAAACTCTCCTTGACAAGGGATAGCACAAAGTTTTGCCTTGGAACTAGCATCCCCATTCCAGCCTTTCAACCAAATAGCCCGCCGGACAGAGATGGATAAGGCGGAAGCCCTAGCGGGTATCCGCAGAAGCTTCAGCTAAGAAATCCAAGGCATTATTTATAGTAGGGAAGAAAGAAAGTAACTGCTCCCTAGGGGTACCCCCTTTAATGTGAGCCTCTAACTCCGCCATCCACACCTTGAGGGACCTGGCAACAGACGTAGTGGCAATAGCAGGGTTTAAAAGCCGCTGCAGAGGCTTCCCAAATTTTCTTTAAATAAACATCTGCCCTCCTGTCCATTGGGTCCTAGACCGAACCCATATTCTCAAAGGGGAGTGCGGGTTTCTTGGACATTTTCACTACCAGGGCATCAAGTTTTGGGGCCCTATCCCATGGAGCAGACAACTCAAACGGATACTTCCGCTTCACCGAAGAGGAGACGAAACACTTCCTATCCGGTCTTTTCCATTCTCTGGCAATCCCTTCCCGAATGTTCTTATGCACCACAAACACCTTTCTTTTCTTGGGAGCTAAACCTTTAAACAGAGTCCTAGACTGAATGCTGTGGCTTCTGATCATCCAACCCCATAGTAGCCCTAACTGCATTTACTAGGGAGGTAGTGTCCTCCACATGAAATAGTGGTCTCCCTGCAGCCTCGTCCTCAGAAGACTCGTCTGATGACCCCCACTCTCCTTCTTCCAGACCAGAAAGTAGCTTACCGTCACTGGAGGGGGAGTCTTTAGCAGCAGAAGTACTGGGGCAGTGCTTTATCAAACCGCTAACCGACTCTGACCTCTTTACGTATCATCTGTTTAATGCTGCCCATAAAAGACGGAACTTTCTCCTCCATTAACTTGCTGATACACCCCTGACATAGGGGTTTTGCCCAGGAAGAAGGCAAAACACACACACCACATCCCCCCCCCCCTTTACTCTGGCAGTCTTCCTAGAAGACTCCTTTGAAACCTAAGTAACAAGAAATGACCCCATAGGCATTAAGATGAATGTAACCCCTCTTACCCCACCGTGGTACCAATGTATCATTGGTGGTCTTAGTGGGTTCAACGTGCTGAGCCTGCTCCATGTTTCATACAGCCAACACCAGCCTGAATGGAGGAACTGCCACGTTTTCCCACCTAGCATGGCAGTGAGCCGGATGGGATTTTCTCCTCGGCGTGCGCTAGCCGGCACCCCTGCCCTTCCGGTCTACAGAGTCAGCTTCCTCCCACCGCGCCGCAACTCAGAAGTAAAGGCTGAACAAACCGGCAGATCATCAAGTAGGCCTGCGGCCTAACATGCAAACAGAGCCGCAGAGGTTCGCAGGAGCCAACAGAGGTTCGCAGGAGCCAACAGAGCCGCAGAGGTTCGCAGGAGCCAACAGAGCCGCAGAGGTTCGCAGGAGCCAACAGAGCCGCAGAGGTTCGCAGGAGCCAACAGAGCCGCAGAGGTTCGCAGGAGCCAACAGAGCCGCAGAGGTTCGCAGGAGCCAACAGAGCCGCAGAGGTTCGCAGGAGCCAACAGAGCCGCAGAGGTTCGCAGGAGCCCAGGAATGTTTTGACCCTCTCAGGAACCGGGAAGTACGACAGAAGGGGTACGGATAAGGAAGCCCAGAGTACCGCAGCGGCTCCTAGAGGATACTTACACCGCACGGGGTAACCATCCACACACTATTACAATAGCCGGGGCCCGCACAGCTCTTTTCCAGCGGATCCGATTCCCTCCTGCCCCTTAGGACAGGAAACAGAACTGGAGATCAAGTGGATGATCCCTCTTTTAAAAGGTGGTTCTGGTTCCTGTCCTGAGGAGGTGGAGGCGGTCTCTCCAGGGGTGCGGTCATAGGTGAAAAAGAAAAGTAGCACTGCAAAAAGCAGAATTTCTCTCTCATGATTTATAATGCACTTAAAGGGGTTTTCTGGTTATATAATGTTATCCCCTATGAATAGGATAGGGGATAACTATTAGATCAGTGAGGGCGCTACCACTTAACCCCCATTGATCACAAAAATGTCCCATGAAGCTCTTCAAAATGAACGGAGGGGACAGTCAGGCACGTGCTCCATTCATTTTTATGGGAGTTCTTTAGATAGCCGAGCGCTGTACTAGGCCATCTCCGGAAATCCCACAGAAATGAATAGTGGCTGCACGCATGCCCCACCCAGCCGCTTCATTAATTTTGGGTTCTCATTCGTGTGATCAATGAGGGTCCCAAAGGAAGGACCCCTATTGATCTAACCCTGTGGATAGGGGATAACTGTATATAACCAAAATAGCCCTTTAACAATGAACAATAAAAGGCTCTGAGATCTGCTTAAAAAAACAAAAAAAAAAACAACACACTTAAAAATTCAAATGTAATCAAATACATCTTCGAGCACCTTGCTCAAGTACTTTTTATTTAAGCAAATCCTAATCACAAATATATAAAAAAAATATACATATTGGGGGGAAAAGAAAAAAAAATTCCATCCGTTTCTAAATACGACACAAACGTAACATACAATAATGCGTGTGGGAAGCAGGGGTATCAGAGAGCCTGCCTCTACACCGCCGTGTGGTATAAAGGGCCCATCTGAGAAAAGCGTTCCTTCAGGTGGACAGCCCGAGACACACGGCAGTGACCACCACAGGTTTCCATCATGGAGCAGGTGTAAGTGCTAATTTTGTTCTATGGATGACGCACCGAGGCTTAACATCTCCGTGCACGAGACGCTGATGGCAGAAATCCTCACTCAACAGGAAGTCTTTTGGCGCAAAGCACAAGGCAGAACAATGGTGCTTTTATTGGGCATTGATAATTTCTCGTAACGTTGTCCCAGGAGCCACAAAAGAAGTCTCATGAGGCTGTGGAAGGAGATCATCAGGCTGAAGGAATGCTGCCCGACCATAACGTAAATGGCAGCATTTCCAGTGAGTGAAGGAAACTAACACAAGGACGGCAGTCAGGAAAGACTGGCAGAAGACATGGTCTATCCTCTGGGTCACCAAATATCAGCGCTGCCAAGGGTATCCCCTGCTGCTGGAAAAAGGATAAATGGTGCAGCTGGTTCTTATATGGATAACAATAGGAGGCCACAGCCAAGGCACCAGCGTTATTTTGAAAGAAAGAAGCCATATACTCCTAAAAGGTGTCAGTGAGATAAAAATTAGGTATATACAGAGGATGCGACCACTGCCATATCTGCATTATGGAGTATTTGCTTCTGGAGTCTGAGGACATCACACAATAAAAAAAATGGCCATGTAGACCACAGCCTGAGGTGAGAGGTCAGTTCTGTACTTCAGGTTTTGGACAGTGTGATCTGTACACAGGCTCATAAGTGCGCTGGTGTCTTCACATGCAATCCATAGAGTTCTCTGGGATGGCGTTAAGGGCTCCAGAGAGGCCCTTGGTAGGGGCACAAGATGGGGGGAGCATAGCGTGACAAGCAGGGTCCACATTCTCAATGTCTTCCATCTTTGATTCGCTAGCACTATCCCAGTTGATATGAAATCGGGTCACGCGTGGATTTGATGCCAGGATGTTCCTCTGGAGCTGAAAGACAGATTGGGACATTTATATCACCAGCAACACACTGCAGCCTCTAGGGGAGGAGGGAATAGAGCAGGCATCAGCAACCTCCGGCACTCTAGCTGTTCTGAAACTACAACTCCCAGAATCCTCCATTCAAACGTCAGTTTTTGGGTCAGTGATTGTGAGCCAAAACCAGGATTGGAGCCTCCACAGACATGAGGTATAAGGGGAAGATCTGCTCCTGTTCTGTGTTTAGAACCGCACCTGGTTGGAGCTTAAAAATGTATTACACTGACAAAATGCTGTCTGTGTAAGGCTACATTCACATGAATGTATTTTGTTTGTGTCCGTTCCATATTTTTTGCGGATAGGATGCAGACCCATTCATTTCAATGGGTCCACAAAAAAGATAGAACATGTCCTATTCTTGTCCGTTTTGCCGACAAGGAAAGTCATTGTTACAATGGACCCGGAAAAAAAACAACACAAAAACAGATCGCAAAACACATACAGTCGTGTGAATGTAGCCTAATTCAGTAGATTTCAGGACTAAGGGTTACACAGCATTATAAATCAGTATAATGCAGTGCCATTCTATCAGAGGAGTGGAGGCCAGAAAACATATGCTGCAAGTTTCTCATTCAACACGCTCCTGTGTCTGGGCCTAAGAGTGCATGCTGGGAGTTGTAGTTTCACAGCAGCTGGGTGCTGAAGGTTGCTGATCCCTGGAACAGGCAATGCAAATCAGACATTGTTTGTAGGGTCTCCCTTTTACTGTTCATTGCATGGGAATAATGGCATTTTAACTTCATCCTGGGAGTCCGTATGATTATGGAGATACTGAATTTAGATGGTTGATTATTTTTTTTACCTAAAGGGATTATCCAAAGCTGGACACCCGTGAAATAAACAGTCTAATCAGAAAGAGAAAATGGTGCCTACAGATCAGGGACCTCATGTTCTTTTAATTAAAATGAGCATCAAGATGTTACATCAGAAGTGTCTAGAAATGAGCAGCGCATTTCAGACCAATTACCACGTCCAGGCCTAAAGGGACAATACCCTACCCCTTGCTCACGGATGTCAATCTTGTCTTCCCTATTATCGGACGTCTCATGATGGGGTTAACCTGACTGTAGTGCTTTTCAATGGGATTCCCCGCCCCAGGATTACTACTCTGTCACAGCTATAGATTTCACAACTGGAGGTTGACTAGCTCACTTTAGATTCTCCTAGTGGCCCATTAACCTCACAACATCCAGTTTGTGTTGTCTTCTATAGGACATTTCTGGGATGTAAACTATAGGTTCACCGTGGAGGGGGGAGGGTAGTGTACAGTAAAAACCACTTACTATGACAACATGCCTTTCCATAAAATATTCAACATAGAATTGCCCAGGAAGCCTTCACAGCAGCCTCACCAGATATAAAGCATCGGACATACTGGAGCAGTACCTGGCAGAAGTCTGGCTTCAGAGGAGGATTCTCCCTCAATTCGCTTTCAAAATACTCGTTGTTCACGTAATAGCCGACTCTGATGAACTCCTGCCCCCTGTATGTGCAAGTGATGAGGACGACCGTAACGCCAACGGCATCAGACTCCGGGATGAGGCTTGGATTCGGAGCATCTGCCTGTAAATGTTTAACATGTAATGTTAGGCCTTGACCCTCACAGAATTACACACAAATCCTAACAAGCACCCAAGCAGAGGACCACTCACAAGCCGCTTGTCTCTGACTGATCAAACGGTTTGAATGGCCCTATATATGATTAAGGTGCATGCTTTAATTTTACAATGTAAATCCTCCAACGTTCTTAAACACATGGCAGTAAATTTCTATTCACCAGATGAGCAACTTGTGATCTCTGGGCAGTGCCAGAAAATGTGTGTCTTATCAGGGGCTATGGACGACCTGGGCAGGGTTCTCAGCTTCAGGTGACTCTACGATGTCTACCTATGGAATACTACATAAATGCATGTAATACTACATCTCACCCTAGGCCTCATGCACACTGCCGTTGCCAGGCCGTGCGTATATTGTGGTCCACATTTCACAGGCACCAGCCATGTGGCACCCCACATTACAGATGTGGGCCCATTCACTTGAATGGGTTCCGCAATCCGGAAGGTCGGTGCTGAACCCCGCGGTATTACTTTTTTTGCGGGGCGGACGGACACATTCAAGTTGAATGGGTCTGGATCCGTCTGTTGCCCGTGCATTGGGGAGCGCAAATTGCGGTCCCCAATGCACGGAACGGCCAATCAGCTGCCGTGTGCATGAGGCCCTAATCGTTGAATTGATTGGAAGAATACTTGATTACTAAAATCATCCATAGCTGCAGCCCTACATATGACCAGGATGAAACCCCGTATTCCTTCATCTCCAGACATGTTAACGGGGCCCGTGATACAATAGTACATGGCGCCGGGGTGGGGCGAGTGTGGATTGGACTTGGCATTCATTTACAGATAAGGAAGCAGTCAGGAGATGAGATGCGCAGTTCCCAACGTTCAGTGTGAACAGGAATTTCTGATGAGGAAGGATTTTACCAGCAGGAGATATTAATCATCATGTGGTGAAATTCTGTATCAGGTATAAACTGAACCTAACAGGAACTGACAGACAACCAGCCATTGGTTTATATAGAATTATGGGGCAATGTGTCATTGGCAGCAAATCCTTCCACTGGACACCATTAACTGCGCCCGCCCTGCAAAATGCAGATGACAATCAGGTGCCGTGTACAAGAGAGGAGTGCGATCACATCTATTACAGGCAATGCAAAGGCTACAAGTGACAAGTCTATATCTATGTCCATTATATACACACCCCCCCCATACACGTGTATGTTTGGCTACTGCACTGCCGCCCGCAGAAGAAAAAGTTCATTCTCCAGGAGTCAAGGCTCGTTTACTTAAGGGCTTATGCACATTACTGTTTGGGTCCACATTTGAGATGCATTTTTTGTGGACTAGGAATGAGCGAATCCACATCCGAAGCATAAAACTTTTTTCCGTACAGTATTAGAATGTATTTGCTCCGATGATGCAAAGTTATTGCTTAGCGTAGTCTCGCAAGACTTAGCGTAATAACTTTATAAGTTAATTTGTACTGTAAGGCAGTGTTCCTCAGGGCCCACCTACCATTCAGGTTTTTAGGATTTCCTTAGTATTGAGCAGGTGATAAAATTAGTGTCAATGCCTTAGGACTTACCACAGGTGTTCATTCTGTGGGATATTCTCAAATAATTCTGACCGGTAGGTGGGTCCTGAGGACTGTAATAGGGGAACTCTGCTGTAAGGTACCACTTGGAACCGAACCAGAGTTCGGGGATTTTTTTTTTACAGTACAAATTAATTTATTAAGTTATTACGCTCATCGGAGCCCATACATTCTAATACTGTACGGAACTCCTGCTCTGTACAGTATTGGAACAAAGTTTTATGCAAATCAACTTCAGATGTTTCATCCAAACTTAATTTGCTCATCCCTTATGCGGACCCATTTACTTCAATGGGGCAGTGTGCTGTCCAAATCCATTGCTCCGTTCCGTGGCCACGCATTTTTTTTTTTGAACATCTTATTCTTGTCTGTTTTGTGGACAAGAATAGGCATTTCTATAATGGGCGGACTGTTCTGTAAATTGTGGAACGCACAGGGCCAGCATCTGTGTTTTGTGGATCTGGTTGTGTGCATGAGGCCTAAATCTGTGGAAGAGTCTACTTCAGGATGTGGTCACAATAGGAGCACTAGACACTAGGGATCGACCGATTTTTTTTTATAGCCGATACCGATAACCTGTGAACCTTCAGGCCGATAGCAGATAACTTATACCGATATTCTGTGCATTTTCATTTTAGAAAAAAAAAAAATCCTACACAAATCTGCTGCTAAATGAACATGTTTATTGTTAACGTTTAGCTTTTTGTGTAAATCTTTTTTCATTGGTAAATATGTACCCGGCTGTTACTGATGCCGAGAGGAGTCATAGGACACCCCAGCATGTTACTGGTATACCTCATACTAGTATACATATACAGTGTGTATATACACCTCATACTAGTATACATATACAGTGTGTATATACACCTCATACTAGTATACATATACAGTGTGTATATACAGACACCTCATACTAGTATACATATACAGTGTGTATATACACACACCTCATACTAGTATACATATACAGTGTGTATATACACACACCTCATACTAGTATACATATACAGTGTGTATATACACCTCATACTAGTATACATATACAGTGTGTATATACACCTCATACTAGTATACATATACAGTGTGTATATACACCTCATACTAGTATACATATACAGTGTGTATATACACACACCTCATACTAGTATACATATACAGTGTGTATATACACACACCTCATACTAGTATACATATACAGTGTGTATATACACACACCTCATACTAGTATACATATACAGTGTGTATATACACACACCTCATACTAGTATACATATACAGTGTGTATATACACACACCTCATACTAGTATACATATACAGTGTGTATATACACCTCATACTAGTATACATATACAGTGTGTATATACACCTCATACTAGTATACATATACAGTGTGTATATACACCTCATACTAGTATACATATACAGTGTGTATATACACCTCATACTAGTATACATATACAGTGTGTATATACACCTCATACTAGTATACATATACAGTGTGTATATACACCTCATACTAGTATACATATACAGTGTGTATATACACCTCATACTAGTATACATATACAGTGTGTATATACACCTCATACTAGTATACATATACAGTGTGTATATACACCAGGGATCGACCGATTATCGGTTTGGCCGATATTATCGGCCGATATTGAGGATTTTGAACGTTATCGGCATCTATTTTGCCGATATACCGATAACGTATTGGGAACACAGAACGCGCTGCTCTCAGCGCGTTCTGTGTTCCCTCCGCAGCACAGGGGAGAAGGAAGCAGTGTCTCCTCCCCCTGTGATGATGCTGCCGCTGCCTCCAATGACAGGACGGAAGACAAGAGGAGGGGAGGGGCTGTGGCCGCTGCGCCACCAATGAAGATGAGTCTTTCATGAATTCATATACAGGAGGCGGGAGCTGGCTGCAGAATCACATAGCCGGCTCCCGACCTCTATGAACGGCAGCTGCGGTCCGCGGTAGTTAACCTCTTAGGTGCCGCGGATCGCAGCTACCGCTCATAGAGGGCGGGAGCCGGCTATGTGATTCTGCAGCCAGCTCCCGCCTCCTGTATGTGAAAGAGAGGTATCTTCATTTGTGGCGCAAGCAGTGCGCCCCCCACCCCAATAGTAAAAACATTGGTGGCGCAGTGCGCCCCCCCCCCCCCTCAAGCCCCCTAGTATTAGTCATTGGTGGCGCAGTGCGCCCCCCACCCCCATCCCAATAGTAAAAACCTTGGTGGCGCAGTGCGCCCCCCCCCCCAGTTCTAATCATTGGTGGCAGTGGCCACAGGATCCCCTCTCCCCTGCTCCGAGCCCCAGCAGTGTTAGCCTGGGGCTCCGATCGGTTACCATGGCAGCCAGGACGCTATTGAAGCCCTGGCTGCCATAGTCAGCTCCATGCTGCTGTGTGCACAGAGCACAGGGCAGCAGGGACAGTGTGAGCTCCTATTCACCCTGATAGATCTCTATCAGGGGGAATAGGACAAGGGTTCTAGTCCCTAAGGGGGCTAAAAGTTAGTAAAAAAAAAAAAAAAACACACAAAAATATTAAGTATAAATGAAAAAGATTTACAAAAAAAATAAAATACACGTTAACAATAAACATTAATTTTCAGCAGATTTGTGTAGGAATTTTTTTTTCCCTCAAAAATAAAAATACCCAGAATATCGGTATAAATTATCGGCTATCGGCCTGAAAGTTGACAAATTATCGGTATCGGCCCTAAAAAAATCAATATCGGTCGATCCCTAATATACACCTCATACTAGTATACATATACAGTGTTCTCTATTATATACCTCATACTATATCATACATATACAGTGTTCTATATTATATACCTCATACCAGGGGTGGGCGATATGGCCTAAAATCTATATTGCGATATAATTTTAAGCATGTGCGATATATATTGCGATATATTGTTTTCTATATTGGGGGGGGGGGGGGGGGGGGGGGGGGTGTTAAACTTTTTTTTTTTTTTAACTTTTTATTTAATAACTATTAGCCTCCTTAAGGGCTAGAACCCTTGTCATATTCACCCTAATAGAGCTCTATTAGGGTGAATAGTACTTTACACTCTCCCTGCTGCCATGCGCTTTGTGCACACAACAGCAGGGAGCTGACCATGGCAGCCAGCCTCTCATGTGCCCCCCCCCCCCAAGCCTCTGATGTGCCCCCCCCCCAGCCTCTGATCTGCTCCCCCAGGTAACTCAAACCCACCCCCCTCCCTCCCCATCATTGGTTACCATGGCAGCCAGGACGCTACTGAAGTCCTGGCTGCGATGGTATGTTAGTGAGCAGCATTATACTCACGTGCGCCGTGGCCGCTCCTTCTCATAGGTCTGTGCGGTGCATTGCTAATGCTATAAGCATTAGCAATCCGCCGCACAGACAGAAGGAGCGCCGGCGCACGTGAGTATAATGCTGCTCACTAACATACCATCGCAGCCAGGACTTCAGTAGCGTGACTCCTGGCTGCCATGGTAACCGATCGGAGCCCCAGCATTACACTGCTGGGACTCCGATCGGAACTGCCCACTGCCACCAATGATAGGGGGGAGGAGGGGGACCCTGTGGGATATGGCCGGCCCGGCAAATTCATTGGTGGTGCAGTGGCCACAGTCCCTCCCCTCCTCCTCCTCCTCATTGGTGTTCAGCGGCAGCCGCGCACAGTGGGGAGGGAGGAACTCCCTCCTTCTCCCTCCACTGTGCGCGGCCGGCTCAGGAGAAAATGGTGCGCGCAGAGAGCGCGATCATATCACGGTCCGGCGATATAGCGAAAATCCATATCGTGGCCCAAATTTATATCGCATATCGCCTACCTCATACTATATCATACATATACAGTGTTCTATATCAGTGTTTCCCAACCAGTGTGCCTCCAGCTGTTGCAAAACTACAACTCCCAGCATGCCTGGACAGCCTTTGGCTGTGCGGGCATGCTGGGAGTTGTAGTTTTGCAACAGCTGGAGGCACACTGGTTGGGAAACACTGTTCTATATTATATACCTCATACTAGTATACACTGCTCAAAAAAGGGAACACAAAAATAACACATCCTAGATCTGAATTAAATACTCTTCTGAAATACTTTGTTCTTTACATAGTTGAATGTGCTGACAACAAAATCACACAAAAATTCATTTTTTAACCCATGGAGGTCTGGATTTGGAGTCACACTCAAAATGAAAGTGGAAAAACACACTACAGGCTGATCCAACTTTGATGTAATGTCCTTAAAACAAGTCAAAATGTGTGGCCTCCACATGCCTGTATGACCTCCCTACAACGCCTGTGCATGCTCCTGATGAGGTGGCGGACGGTCTCCTGAGGGATCTCCTCCCAGACCTGGACTAAAGCATCTGCCAACTCCTGGACAGTCTGTGGTGCAACGTGACGTTGGTGGATAGAGCGAGACATGATGTCCCAGATGTGCTCAATTGGATTCAGGTCTGGGGAACGGGCGGGCCAGTCCATAGCATCAATGCCTTCGTCTTGCAGGAACAGCTGACACACTCCAGCCACATGAGGTCTAGCATTGTCTTGCATTAGGAGGAACCCAGGGCCAACCGCACCAGCATATGGTCTCACAAGGGGTCTGAGGATCTCATCTCGGTACTCAATGGCAGTCAGGCTACCTCTGGCGAGCACATGGAGGGCTGTGCGGCCCTCCAAAGAAATGCCACCCCACACCATTACTGACCCAATGCCAAACCGGTCATGCTGGAGGATGTTGCATGCAGCAGAACGGCATCTCCAGACTGAGCACATGTGACAGACGTGACAGTGTGAACCTGCTTTCATCTGTGAAGAGCACAGGGCGCCAGTGGCGAATTTGCCAATCTTGGTGTTCTCTGGCAAATGCCAAACGTCCTGCACGGTGTTGGGCTGTAAGCACAACCCCCACCTGTGGACGTCGGGCCCTCATATCACCCTCATGGAGTCTGTTTCTGACCGTTTGAGCAGACATGCACATTTGTGGCCTGCTGGAGGTCATTTTTGCAGGGCTCTGGCAGTGCTCCTCCTGTTCCTCCTTGCACAAAGGCGGAGGTAGCGGTCCTGCTGCTGGGTTGTTGCCCTCCTACGGCCTCCTCCACGTCTCCTGATGTACTGGCCTGTCTCCTGGTAGCGCCTCCATGCTCTGGACACTACGCTGACAGACACAGCAAACCTTCTTGCCACAGCTCGCATTGATGTGCCATCCTGGATAAGCTGCACTACCTGAGCCACTTGTGTGGGTTGTAGACTCCGTCTCATGCTACCACTAGAGTGAAAGCACCGGCAGCATTCAAAAGTGACCAAAACATCAGCCAGGAAGCATAGGAACTGAGAAGTGGTCTGTGGTCACCACCTGCAGAACCACTCCTTTATTGGGGGTGTCTTGCTAATTGCCTATAATTTCCACCTGTTGTCTATCCCATTTGCACAACAGCATGTGAAATTGATTGTCACTCAGTGTTGCTTCCTAAGTGGACAGTTTGATTTCACAGAAGTGTGATTGACTTGGAGTTACATTGTGTTGTTTAAGTGTTCCCTTTATTTATTTTTTTAACAGTGTACATATACAGTGATATATATATATATATATCATACTATATAATGTCTGACTCTGTATGATGTAGTATGAGGTATATAATACACAACACTGTATATGTATAATAGTATGAGGTGTGTATGATGTAGTAGGTGATATATAACATACGGTATATCTATAATACTATGACGCACGTATTTATTACCATATCACACACTGTATACGGTCTCGGCACTCTCGGTTTCTCTGGTACCCTGGCCTACACAGAACCACTTTCCCGCCCCTCGAGATCGGTGACGTCAGTCCTATCGACTAGCGTCGCCTACGGATTCCCGTTCGGGGTTGTTCCAGGCAGGCACGCCCACACGCGTAGTGTCTCCTGTACTCCCGGCGATAGTTGGTACTGGCAGCCGGCAGACAGACGGCGGGCGGTGGACGCATTATTCGCAAGGTTAGATGCCGATCACTAAATCTCATTTTACTTCAGTGTAGTTCCCTGCTGTAGTATGTGACAGATCAAGGATGCCCAAACCTGTGGCCCTCCAGCTGTTGTAAAATTACAACTACCAGTATGTCTGGACAGTCTACAGCTATTAGGGCATGCTGGGAGTTGTAGTTTTGCAACAGCTGGAGGGTCGCAGGTTGCGCATCACTGTGATAGATGAACAGTATCGCTGATCAGAGGCAGCAGGTATCCAGGCAGCTCCCCTTCACATAGTATGTGTTATGGCACTGGTTAGTAAATCTCTTTTGCTGTAATGGAAATCCATTCCCTGCCATCATTCTTATTAAGGGTCAGTTCAAACAACCGATTTAGAAAAACACACTTAAAAACAATCAGAGCGCAACTTTTTTGTTTGGTTTCTGATGGATTTTGATGTTTTTCTTAAAACCAATGGATGATGTTCACTTCAGTGCAAAGCTGCATTTTCAGCTTGAGGGTTTTGAGTTGTGCCAGAAGATGCATGAACGGGAGATTCAGCCCCAGGATAGGGCTGTAACAAACAAACAGCACACACAAGCACTGCTTCCCATTTTGAGACTTTTTTTTGCCGATTTTGAGGCAGAAACACTCCAAAATCAGAAACCTCTATCTGAACTGTCCCTAAAGGGGTTTTTCATGCTTAGATATTGATGAAATCCTCAGGATAGGTCATCAATATCAGATCAGACACCCAGGACTCCCACCGATCAGCTGTTACCGGTCCAGTGTGTACCGTATTTTTCGCCCCATAAGACGCACTCGCCCCCCTCCCCCCCCCCAAAAGTGGGGCGAATGCTGGCAATTTACATCGCAGTCTGCAATGTATTAGTGAGGAGGGACTGTAGTAGGCGGGGAGAGCAGCAGGGCCATGCAGGCACTGTACTCTGGCCGCGCCGTTCAGTATTCTCTGTATTATACGTAGTGTTAATCATCAGATCTAAACGGAATAATGATGCGCTCCCCATGTGTACCATACTTACCGGTACATGTCACGCTCCTGTAGTAAGCACTAGCAGGCAGGCCGGGCGGCCGCAACTCACGTGCCTGCTCCGGCCACTTTATGAATTACGGCCGCCCGGTCTGCCTGCTAGTGCTTACTACAGGAGCGCGACATGTACCGTAGGTATGGTACACATGGGGAGCGCATCATTATTCAGTTGAGATCTGATGATTAACACTATGTATAATACAGTACATACTGAGCTGCGGGGCCAGGGTACAGTGCCTGCATGGCCCCGCCTACTACAGTCCCTCCCTAGGAATCTGAATGGGATAATGATGGGGGAAGGGGGTCTGTGGATGGCATTATGATTGGGGGGGGGGGGGGGGGGGGATCTGTGGATGACACATAGCAGTGTCATCCACAGATTCCCCCCTCCACCATGATAATGCCATCCACAGACCCCCCCCCCCCCCATCATCATAATGCCATCCACAGAACAGTGACATCCACAAATCCCCCACCCCATAACAGTGCATAATCCACAGATCCCCCATAATCGTGTCATGCACAGACCGCCATTAGTTCAAACCCACCAAAAGCACACCTTTTGGTTCAAAATATATATTTTTTCTTATTTTCCGCCTCAAAAACCTAGGTGCGTCTTATGGGCCGGTGCGTCTTATAGGGCAAAAAATACGGTACTTCCACAGGGTAAGACCTCATACACACATGTGGGCACCAGCCATATGCTCACCACATTATGGATGAGGACCCATGCCACAATCTGGAAGATGTGGAACGGAGGCACGGAACACCACGGAGTGCTTTTTGACTTACCTGAAATACAAACATATGACGCCCAGCTGGGACGGGGCCGACCAACACAGAATCCAGAACCTGATCATATTCCTCACTTTCTGCCGAGCCCACATAGATTATCTTCCACTCCAAATCTGTGGAAACAAAGGCAGTTCACTACAGACAGGAAAATAAAAATGATACCTTACTGGGACATTATTAAACTTTACCGCTATTCTGAGGAGGTCATCTCCACTGACCCCAGTTTGTATACTTATATAGGACGAGAACGCAAGCAATCCAATTCACAAGCAATAAGAAAAGTGCTCCATACGCATTTATAAAATATAGTGGTCACCTGCCTGCCACAGATATATAGTAATAAGGAACCACCTTACCTATAACAAGGCATGCTGGATCATGTCACCTCCATTCATCTGTGGCCTACACCATGATGCAAAAAGGGAAAATAGGATTTTGTGCTTACCTGTAAAATCCTTTTCTCGCTGAGTTCATTGGGGCACACAGGACCGTGGGCTAGCTGCTGCCGCCACTAGGGGGCGACACTGGGCAAAAAAAGTGCTAGCTCCTCCTCTCAGCTATACCCCTCCTGCATACACTGAGCTAATCAGTTTGTACAAAAGTAGGAGAAGCCAACTGTATGAGAGAGCTGGAGATGGTCAGAACCAAGAACAGGTAGGACCCACCAAAAAGAACCAGCAATGTACTTATTGGGTGGGTGCTGTGTTCCCCAATAAACTCTGCAAGAAAAGGATTTCACAGGTAAGCACAAAAAAATAAAAAATACTATTTTCTCGCTCGTATCATTGGGGGACACAGGAGACCATGGGACGTTCCAAAGTAGTACCATGGGGCGGCAATAAAAGACCAGAACAAATCTAAGGCTGGAAATGGCATCCCGCACAGAAATGTGGGGAAAAGATGCACAGGAACCTGGAATAGGACAGGAAAAACATAAACCAGGAAGGCCAGCTAGAGAGCGTAGAACGCATGGCGTCTTAGGGCTCTTTCACACTTGCGTTCTTGTCTTCCGGCATAGAGTTCCGTCGTCGGGGCTCTATGCCGGAAGAATCCTGATCAGGATTATCCTAATGCATTCTGAATGGAGAGTAATCCGTTCAGGATGCATCAGGATGTCTTCAGTTCCGGTACGGAACGTTTGTTGGCCGGAGAAAATACCGCAGCATGCTGCGCTTTTTGCTCCAGCCAAAAATCCGGAACACTTGCCGCAAGGCCGGATCCGGAATTAATGCCCATTGGAAGGCATTGATCCGGACTTAAGCTAAACGTCGTTTCGGCGCATTGCCGGAGCCGACATTTAGCTTTTTCAGAGTGGTTACCATGGCTGCCGGGACGCTAAAGTCCTGACAGCCATGGTAAGTGTAGTGGGGAGCAGTGTACTTACCGTCCGTGAGGCTCCCGGGGCGCTCCAGAGTGACGTCAGGGCGCCCCAAGCGCATGGATCACGTGATCCATGTGATCACGTCATCCATGCGCATGGGGCGCTCTGACGTCATTCTGGAGCGCCCCGGGAGCCGCACGGACTGTAAGTATACCGCTCCCCCGCTCCCCGCTCCTACTATGGCAACCAGGACTTTAATAGCGTCCTGGGTGCCATAGTAACACTGAACGCATTTGGAAGACGGTTCCGTCTTCAAATGCTTTCAGTACACTTGCGTTTTTCCAGATCCGGCAGGCACCTCCGGCAACGGAAGTGCATGCCGGATCCCAACAACGCAAGTGTGAAAGAGGCCTTAGACTGGGCAAAAAGAGGAAAACCCAGTTAAATGAAGCCCAAGAGGCCTCGGAAGATGTGGATAGCAGCACATAATATCTACAAGAAGGATAAGCATGTCTGACGAATGAAGATTATGTGCAGAAGGCACTTCCAGATAACAAGGACCACAGAATTGGTGTGGCGACCTGGACGTCTTGCATGGCCATAGGCCCCATTGAAAACCGAGAGGCGTTTACTCAACAGAAGTGAACCTGTAGAATCTGGGTATGCACGAGACCTGGCGAACGAGCAACAGGAAAACCCAGACACCACCTTACCAAATGTGTAAGTATCAGGGTGGGATACCTCACCACAGGAAAAAACTGGAAGAAATTACAGGGCAACTGGCCGAGGGCTAGCCCTGTAGGGATCTCCCAGGTACGTGAGGAGACCCCTGTGGGTCAATTTGTATAAGAAAACAGTGGGTAGCCACTCCTTTGTAAAGGATCCAGCATGAGAAGAGACTAAAAAGTATGGAATATGATCACTCAAGACCGAGATAAGGGAAGGCCAAGGGGGACAGAGAGAGATAGGGATCGACCGATTATCGGTTTTACCGATATTATCGGCCGATATTTAGGATTCAGCACACTTCTCCCCTCTGCTTAGGGAACACGGAGAGCGCTGACAGCAGCGCGTTCTGTGTTCCCAATACGTTATCGGTAAAATAGATACCGATAACGGTCAAAAAACTGAATATCGGCCGATAATATCGGTAAAACCAATAATCGGTCGATCCCTAATGTTTATTTATACATTTTATATGTGAAATTGGGAAAATGGGGTGATTTATACTTAATATTTTGGTGTTTTTTTTCTTTCTTACACTTTATTTAATAACTATTTTCCCCCCTTAGGGGCTAGAACCTGGGATCTTTCATCCCTTGTCCTATTCACCCTTATAGAGCTCTATCAGGGTGAATAGGACTTCACACTGTCCCTGCTGCTCTGTGCACACAGCATCAGGGATGTTACCATGGCAGCCAGGGCTTCAGTAGCCTCCTGGCTGCCATGGTAATCGATCGGAGCCCCAGGATTACACAGCTGGGGCTCCGATCAGAAGCTGCCACTGCACCACCAATGAGGGGGAGAGGACCCTGTGGCCACTGCCAATGATTTTAATACTGGGGGGTTGAGAGGCGCCGGCACACTGTGCCACCAATGATTTTAATGGGATGGGGGGGTTGAGGGGCGCACTGCGCAACCAATGACAATTACCCTTTAATACAGGAGGCGGGTACTGGCAGATCAGCGGCAGTTAACCCCTCAGGTGCTGCACCTGAGGGGTTAACTGCAGCTGATCGCAGCTTCCTGTCAGGGGCAGGGTGCCGGCAATGCGATTCTGCTGCCGGCACCCGCCTCCTGTATTATAGGTTAAAGTCTACTTTTCCTGAGTCCAGACTAAGTATTAGACTACACAGAGCGGCGCCCAGCGATATCCCAGCATTTACTATTAGTCCTGGACGCCGCTCCGTTCGCCTGCTGTGCCCCATTACTGTCTCCTGCTCCACATGCTGATTACTATTGGAGCGATGGGGAGGAGACATCAGCTTCACTAGTGGGCGTTCCTTCTCCCTTGCTGTAGCACTGTCCAATCGCAGCGCAGTGAGAAGGAACGCCCACTAGTGAAGCTGATGTCTCCTCCCCATCGCTCCGATAGCAATCAGCATGTGGAGCAGGAGAGGAGACAGTAATGGTGAACAACAGGCGAACGGAGCGGCGCCCAGGAATAATGGTGAGTGCTGGGACATCGCTGGGCGCCGCTCGGTGTAGGAAAAGTCGTATCATTGGTGGCACAGTGCGTCCGCCTCTCTGTTGTCATTGGTGGCAGCGGCAGCTGAGAGAACATGAGTGCGCCGACAGAAGCGCGCTCATGTTCAGAGATACGAGACTGCGCAGAAGCGCAGCCCAGTATCGAAAAAATGGAAATCCCAGTATCTTATCGATACCGGGACAAAAGTATCGAAATTTCGATACCCGCAACAACCCTAGTCTGGGCATGAAGATTTACTGCCCGGGGGGACAGTCCCCGCCAACCAAACTGCAAGACGGAAGTTGCAGACTAATCGGCTGCAAAGTCGGGGTCTCGCGCAGGAGCAGACCGACCGGAAGGACTTCCGGCCGGAACAGAAGGTCTTGTCGCCATTTTGCAATTCTAGGTTGCATTTGCGACCATTTTGGTCGCCATCTGGAGCCCTGTAATGTCTGATATGAATGGACCCTATTTAACTCTGTGTCCTACAATCACCCCCTTCCTTTGGGATTATTGATGAATCCACCCTAAGCAGTGATAAATGTGATGATTGCTAAGGTGGATATGGTATAGCCCTCACAAAAAAAAATAAAAAATATTCAGCTGCCTATCGCATGCAAGTCAGGTCTGCTAATGCTGGCTAAAGCTAATTTCGGCTCAACGCGTTTCTGGTTAATGTTTAAGCCTCATCAGGAGCCCTTTAACTGGATTGCCTAGCATTATTACACATAACAGACCAACACAAACATACACACGCCGCCTCCACATGTGGCTGCGCAATCGGCACTATTGGGTAAAACTTGTTCACACAGTATAACGTCCCCTTGTGGCTGCCCCCACAAGGGGACGTTATACTGTGTGAACAAGTTTTACCCAATAGTGCCGATGTTTTGAATACCTTGAGGGGTGTAGTTTCTAGAAAGGGGTCATTTTTGGGTGGTTTCTATTATGTAAGCCTCGCAAAGTGACTTCAGACCTGAACTGGTCCCTAAAAAGTGGGTTTTTGAAAATTTCAGAAAAATTTCAAGATTTGCTTCTAAACTTCTAAGCCTTCTAACGTCCCCCAAAAATAAAATATCATTCACAAATTGATCCAACCATGAATTAGACATATGGGGAATGTAAAGTAATAACTATTTTTGTAGGTATTACTATGTATTAAAGAAGTAGAGAAATTGAAACTTGAAAATTTGCAATTTTTTACAACTTTTTGGTAAATGTTAATTTATAAATAAAAATGTTTTTTTTTTAAACTTAATTTTACCAGTGGCATGAAGTACAATATGTGACGAAAAAACTATCTCAGAACGGCCTGGATAAGTCAAAGCGTTTGAAAGTTATCACCACCTAAAGGGACACTGGTCAGATTTGCAAAAAATGGCCAAGTCCTTAAAGGGGACCTTTCACTTGTAAAAACTATGTGAACTAAGTATACCGACATGTAGAGCGACGCCCGGGGATCTCACTGCACTTACTATTATCCCCGGGCGCCGCTCCGTTCTCCTGCTATCCCCTCCGGTATCTTTGCTCTGTAAGTTATAGTAGGCGGTGTCTGCCCTTGTCCTGTGGGCGTCTCCTTCTCCTAGGCTGCAGTGCTGGCCAATCGCAGCGCACAGCTCACAGCCTGGGAGTTTTTTTTCTCCCAGGCTGTGAGATGTGCGCTGCGATTGGCCAGCACTACAGCCCAGGAGAAAGAAGCCCACGGGACAAGGGAAGACACCGCCTACTATAACTTACAGAGCAAAGGTATCGGAGGGCATAACGGGAGAACGGAGCGGCGCCCGGGGATAATAGTAAGTGCAGTGAGATCCCCGGGCGCCGCTCTACATGTCAGCATACTTAGTTCACATTGTTTTCACAAGTGAAAGGTCCCCTTTAAGGAGCGGCAATACTTATACTTTCCATTGTGTTGTGTTCCGCTGTTACAGGGAACGCAACGTCCATGGTTAACCTCGCCTCTCACTGATAACTGATTAAGTAAATATGTTTTTTGCAGGACTAGAGACACTTGTATAAGGTAATGGATAGTCAATAGCTCAAGACTGAAGCTGCAAACCATTTGAAAAACTGCTGTCATTCAGCTAAGGCTATAAAACCTTGTAAACTCAGATTGTTAGCTTAAACTTTAACCATGACCATGGGATTCTACTAGGGAAATCATGTTTTAAAATAAATGCCCCTTCCCCTGCCCCGTCCTGGATCCCCCCACTGCCCTATCTTCAGCAGAAGAGCAGCACACAAAGGAGAAGGCAGCGGCTTCTGCCCAACTACCTCTCTCTGCTATAAGAGCTTAGAAGAACTTGGTGGAACAGCGGTATGTTGACTTTCTTTCCTTCAAGGGATGTATAAAATACATTCGCATATTAAATACGCGAATGTAGAGGGGGGGGGGGGGGGGGGAAATCTATTTGCAAAGGATGGCCATGGGGCTGATCTGATGCTGATGGCACTGGCTCTGAGGGACATGTCTGATGATGGCAAATGCCCTGGGGCTGATGGCACTGGGGGACATGTATGATGACGATGGCAACTGGCAAATGCAATGGGGCTGATGTCCCTCATAGCCAGTGCCATGTATGAAGATGATGGCAAATGCCATGGGGCTGATGGCACTGGCTCTGGGGGACATGTATGAAATTTGTGTTTTACTAACACTTAGTCTTCATCTTTACATGGTTTGGGAAAAAATCTGTTACACAATACACATTAAAAATTTCTTTAAAAGTTTTGTAATTTGTATACATACAGAAGAAAATAATATATTGCAATATATATCGCACATGCTTCAAATTATATTGCAATATAGATTTTAGGCCATATCGCCCCACTAGCGTAATGGCTTCGCTACGAATAGAAGTCACAAAGGAGATGTGAGCAGAGCCCTAAACTGAACGACACTCACCATCTGGTAGATCTTCTATACATTCAAAAGTGATCTCAAACTGGAAGGGATTACGGAAGGGACACGGGTTGTCAAGGACCACCATGTTCAATATCTGTACCTTTGCCATGTTGCTGATGAGATCCTTCACACGATGAATAAGCACTGGAAGAGAGGAGGGAACAGAAAAAAACATTAACAAAAAGTTTACAAAACCAGCTGAACCCTGTCCAAAAGCGGGGGAAGGGGGTGCTAAGGAACAGTCAGTCTCCTCAGTGATGCCAGAGCACAGGGGTTGTCTCATCATGGACAATGGGGGCATATCGCTAGGATATGCCCCCATTGTCATAGGTATGCAAATGAGCCTCTAGGAGCAACAAGGGCGTTACCGTTACACCTAGAGGCTCTGCTCTCTCCAACTGCTGCACCAGTTGCAGAGCCTCTAGGTGTAATGGTAACGCTCCCGTTGCTCCTAGAGGCTCATTTGCATATATTAAAACTTCCTTTTTCTCAGCAATGCAGGCACGTGTGAACATGGGACCAACACAGATGTCTTCAGCTGCCGAGTGCACATACAACAGGTCAGCCGGTGTCATAGGGACAGAACTGCTGACAGATCCTTTTTGGTGCAGCGTGCAGACAGAGGGCGCATCCAGGGTGAACATCCATGGCGGTTTCATTATATGCAGAGGATTTTTACAGCGTCGACAGGACTTTAGGACCTGCAGACTCATACAGACCGTAACCCCCCCCCCCCCAAAGTCAATGTGGATTTTCTGCATGAAACCTTCAGTATAGACCGACACGCTAAGGAGTGTAAGATCGACACACTGAACACTTCTGTACTGTGTGGAGATCTCATCTACATAGCGGATATCACACAGGCAGGGGCCCCACAGCTGGGCTGTGATTACTGGGGGGATCCTGCAACACCCGGCCCCTACTACAATACAGAGAAATGCCAAACCCAGCCTGTGCCGCAGTTCTCAGCACTGGCTAATGGGGGCGTTCACGAGCAAACCCAAAGGGGTGAAGGCAAAGTAGACGAGCTGCTCCTCAGGACGATACCTGCCCTGTGGGAAATAAAAACAGGTAAAAGTTGTTGCCATGGGTTACAGCGCCCCATTCCCCACACACTACTAGTTTGGATAAGTCTCCTTGTCCTTATCAGACCTGACCACAGCCAATTACACAGAGACTGACAGTCAGCCCAGGAGACTGCGAGGACTGTCCACTGTGAGGGGGACGATGGCGCACAATGGGGGACGAGAATGTCACACCATACGGACAAGGCTCCCGCCAACTACCTCATGACAGCACGACACAATGGAGAGGGGGGAGCGGTGACATTACCAGGTTAATGGCCCTTCGTTTCGACTTCCCGGTGATTCCGTTCTCCCCTCGGTCGCTCAGCTCCGCCGCGCAGCCTTTCCCGCCCTCCGTTTGTCTCCCGCGCACAAACCCCTTCCTCCTGCGCCAACCTTACCTCACAAATCATAGCCCCGCCTACTGCCCCCGACACTACGTCACCAGCCCCGCCCTCTCTCATCGACAGCGTCAAAACTCCCGCTCATTTCTCTCAACGCCACCATATGCTGCAAGCATATCCCCGCCCACAGTCCAGGAAGCCACGCCCACTCGCCACAGTCCTCTTCCAAAACCGCGCAAAGCACCGCCCTCCTCTACGTTCAAAGCCTGCGTCATTACGTCAGCCGCACGCGCTATTCTAAAGGCTGTCGAAACCTATTTACGTGAGTAGGCTGGAAACAAATGGTAGTCCTGGATATGAACTACCGCTGAAGTATTTTGTATTCAAATTAAATGACTTGCCCACATTAAATATGCCTGCGTCGTAATAGGACTCGTCCGGTAGTTTGAAGGAGGAGACCGGTTGACGTTCATTCCCGGGCTAAAGATGGCCACGCGTGTGCATGTGGGCGGGGCTTGTCCATATTTAACGTGTCTTGTGATTGGTTTAAGAGAAGCGGCTCAGCGCTGGTTGGACGGATCAAATTGTTAGTTCGGCATCTTTTTAGGTTCATTTAACCCATTCAGGACTAGGTAAAAGAAGAAGGGCATATGTTCTGACATTTATAAGGCCTGTATAAAACAGTGGTGCTGTGCATTATATCCTATTCATCTCATGCTGGTAGGATGTGCCCCCAACGTCTGACAACTGCGGGTCCCACCTCGGAGACCTGCACCTGTCTCTAAAATGGAGCCCATAAAGAGAAGCGGACTGCTGAAAATGGCCGAGCATGGACTCCGCCACTTCCGTCAGTAGGGTCGCCACAGGACACAGGATTATTTTCAGACTGCAGTGCAGACTGTCTGACTTGCTCGCTCACGGTCCTGACAGCTGGCGGCGAGCTGTGAGCGGCCGGCACTCCAGGACCTGCCCGAACCTGAAGAGGACGAAGTCGCCGGTCAGGATGGATTGGAAGCCGGAGAGCTGGGTGCTGCGGGTGATCAGGAGCACAAAGACGCTGCTGAAGGAGAGCAGCAAACCCTCGCCCCACAGCATGGCGGCTGCGCCGGGGCTGAGCTGCTCTCACTCCTAGATCAGGCCGGATAACAATGAGACGAGCCTGCGCTCCTCCCGTCCCCGTCTCTTCTGCTGCGCTCCTTTCCTATCACGACACCTCCCCTCTCCGCCGGTCTCCGTTACCGGGCCCAGGAAAGCTGCCGGACCCTCACACAACACTCTACAGTCAATGTGCCGACCCCGAGTGACGGTTCCCGGGGAATGAGGGCCACTTTACAGTAACTGGGGGTCACTAATGGGGGCATTATTCATTCTGGGGCGCTCTAATAGGGCAATTACTCTTACTGGGGCACACTAGTTAGGGCATTACTATTACTGAGGGGGCATTACTATTACTGGGGGCGCTAATGGGGGCTTTAATATTCCTGGGGAGCCACAGTATGACAGCGACTTCACACCCCGTGTTAAGCCACGCCCCCAAAACCTTGCCCGTTATTTTTTGTTGGGAAAGGTGGCAACCCTAGTTAAGCCACACCCCAAAGGGGAATGGCTATGTCATAATGATGCTCCCAGTATTAATAGTGCCCCCCAGTAATATTATTATTTATTATTAAAGCGCCATTCATTCCATAGCGCTGTACATATGATAAGGGGTGCACATACAGAATACAGACAATTGCACTAAGCATGAACAAGACGAGTTACAGACTGGTACAGGAGGAGAGAGGGTCCTGCCCGTGAGGGCTTACAATCTACAGGGTATGGGGGAAGGACACAGTAGGAATGGGTGAAGCTGGTCATGGCGGTATGGAGGCAGCAGGCTTTATAATGGTAAGGTAGACAGCACTACTCACTTTCCCACTTTCCTATGGTGGCGGTGCCAGGGGTGTTGGGCTCAAGCCTGACCAACTCCTGACGAAACTGCAGCGCTCACTGTCTTCAAAAATGTGAAGCTTTATTCACCAAGAATGTGACGTTTATGTGACGACTATACAGAGTCTACCTCAAGCATCATGCACCGTTTGACAAAGACTCTGTATAGTCGAAACGTCGCATTGTTGGTGAATAAACCTTCACATTTTTGAAGACAGTGAGTGCTGCGGTCATCTCTTTACTTCAAGGTATAGCAGCAGCAGGGTCACTGGCTTCACCCTAGAAAGCTGGACCTCACCGGCCACGCCTCCAAACCACGTGAAGCCACACACCCCACCGCCGGCTGGAAAAACACAGGGAGGAGAGGGTAGAACTTTCAGACAGGAAGGTGAGCCGGGGGGGGCAGCCCGAGGCACTTCTCTCCCCCTCAGTCAGCCACAGGGAGCCATGTCTGCGGCTCTAGCGACTGAGTGCGGGTGAGAGAAGCCGCAGTCAGTTGCTGCAGCTCACGCTCAGACAGCGCAGTGCCGCTGTCTGAGCGTGAACTACTGCAAGGGTGGACATCCCTGTGTCTGTCCAGGCACCGCGCCGGACGGAGTACAGGAAGCCAGAAAACCGAACGTCTGGCCTAAAACCGGACGTCTGGCCACCCTAGGTTGTAGGCTTGTCTGAAGAGGTGGGTTTTCAGGTTTCTTTTGAAGGAGTCCACTGTAGGTGAGAGTCTGATATGTTGGGGTAGAGAGTTCCAGAGTGAGGGGGATGCACGGGAGAAATCTTGGAGGCGATTGTGGGAAGAGGTGATAGGAGAGAAGGAGGTCTTGTGAGGATCCGAGATTACGTGTGGGGATGTATCAGGAAAGTAGCTCAGAGATGTATGGAGGGGACAGGTTGTGGACGGCTTTATACGTATTTATTGGAATTTTGAACTAAATTTGGTGGGCAATGGGGAGCCAGTGAAGAGATTGGCAGAGGGGGAGGCAGAGGAGTAACAGGGTGAGAGGTGGATTAGTCGGGCAGCAGAGTTGAGGATAGATTGGAGGGGTGTGAGAGTGCTAGATGGAAGGCCACAGAGGAGAGTGTTGCAGTAGTCTAGGCGGGAAATGATGAGGGCATGTACAAGCATTTTCGCAGACTCAAAGCTGAGGAAAGCGCGGATGCGGGAGATGTTTTTGAGTTGGAGACGGCAGGTGGTGGAAAGGGCTTGGATGTGCGGTCTGAAGGAGAGGGCAGTATCCAGGGTCACTCCAAGGCGGCGTACTTGGTTGACCGGGGATAGTGTGCAGCCATTGATCGTGATAGATAGGTCTCTTGGGGGGTTGAGCAAGATGGTGTCACTGCCTATGGTGTACGCTGTGACACTGTTGCCACACTTGCGGTTGCCCACGGCAACGTGTTGCTGTGACAGCATGCGGTGGCAGTGTCTCGGTCTTCTGGGTGATTGCCGTGGCATGGTTGCCACACATGCTGTCGCCGGTGGTTACGTGTTTGGTATGCTTGTGTGTGCACTTCCCCTTTAAGTTTTAGCCTCCCTCTGTCTGGTGCTGTAAGGGTTAACTCCCTGATTGGGTGTGGTCACTTGGCTTATATCTTCTGTGGTTTCCTGGCTCGAGTCTGTGGTACTTTAGCTGTCGTTGGTGCTGGAGCTCTGCTCCAGTCCAGGGTGTTCCATCTGTCCAGTGAGGGCCACCCTTGTGGTCACCAATGTTATCCCGGTGTCTCCTTCCCTTCCTGTCCCTATTTGTATGGAGTGGGTTATGTTCAGGGTGTTTGTATGTCTAGTTTGGTGTTACATGTCTGGTGGTGTTTCGTCTCATGTTATAGCAGCTATGGTGTCCTGGGTCCCTGTGTGGTTGGTGGTGTGTGCTGTGTCCTTTAATGTTGGTGTGGACAGCAGCACTTGTGCACGGGTTCCAGTCAGTGTGTCTGTGGCAGGTAAGTGTGTTATGGGTTTCGCTTACCTGCCATCTCCTTTTGCTGTATGTGTTCCCCTCTCCTTGCAGCCTGGCCTCAGATGGAGACTCCTGTTCCTCTATGACTGGGATGAACAGGTTGTCTCTTCCCGGCTCCTTGGTGAGGGATTACCAGGGCGACTTAGGGTCTCTAGGAATCCTGAGTATGATTCGTCCTACCATCGGGGTCCACTCATACGGTGAGGAGTTAGGGAGAGGATTGTGGATGTTGTAGGAGGTGACCTGCTCCCTTATTACTATTTTTTGGCCAGGCTTATCCCTTTTACCCTTTGACACCGCACGGTGGAGGGTTTCCCACACTCCCCACCGTGACAGATGGGGGAAAAGATGATAAATTTCTGTTTTATCCATGTTAAGTTTTAGAAAGTGAGAGGAGAAGGAGGATCTGGAAGATAGGCATTGTGGGATTCTGGATAATAAGGTGGTGATGTCTGGACCAGAGAGCTAGATTTGTGTGTCGTCAACATAAAAGTGATACTGAAAGCCATGGGACTCTATGAGATGTCCCAGGCCGAAGGTGTAGATCAAGAAGAGCAGGGGTCCTAGGACAGAGCCTTGAGGGACACCAACAGAGAGGGAATGAGACGAGGAGGTGGTGTGAGAGTGGGAGACACTAAATGTCCGGTCTGTGAGGTATGATGTGATCCAGGAGAGGGCCAGGTCTGTGATGCCAAGAGATGAGATAATGCCTACATTAGTGCCCCCAGTAATAGTAATGCCTCCAATAGTGCCCCCCCTAGAATTAATAATGTCCCCATTAGTGCCTCCCAGAATTAATAGTGCCCCCAGTAATAGTAATGCCCCCATTAGTGCCCCCCAGAATTAATAATTCCCCCATTAGTGCCCCCAGTAATATTAATGCCCCCAGTAATATTAATGCCCCAATTAGTGCCCCCCAGAATTAATAATACCCCTGTTAGCACCCCACAGAATTAATAGTGCCTCCAGTAATAGTATCGTCCCCATTAGTGCCCCCCAGTAATATCAATGCCCCAATTAGTGCTCCCCAGAATTAAAGGGGTTGTCCGAGTTATTTTTTTGTTCTTTGTACCGTATGTTTCTAAAAAAAAAATTACTGGCAGGGGCAGTAACTTACCAGCTCGGCCAGTGAGATACTGGCTGGGTGCAACCCTATCCGAGGGGCTTGGGTATTTGGGGGTGCCTTTTTGGGGTTGGATAACCCCTTTAATATAAACCTTTAATAGAAACCACCCATACAATACATTTCAGAAACTACACCCCTCAGGTTATTCAAAACTGCAATTACAAACTTTCTTAAAGAGGACCTTTCACCGATTATGACCATTACAGACCACTCAGATCAGGTTCTCCATTATTTTCCCCAGATTACTATGGTACCTTTCATATTGGAGTCCATCGCTGATTTGCTCCAAAAAACACTTTTATACCATATGGTAATTAGGTTCTGAAGGTGCCCAGGGGCGGCGTTCATGCGGCTGGTGCCCAGGCCTCTCTGCGCTTTTCTTACCAAAACCCTCCTCTTTCACCCCTCTGGCCTGCCCTTGTTTAATCTGATTACCTCCTCCTCTCTGTCTGAAATCCCGCGTCCTCGCCGCTCCACACATTCCTGGCGCGTGCGCACTGCATTGCCCATTATGGGCAGAGGAACAGGGACTTTGAATGCGCATGCGCCAGCCTGCGCAACCCGATCCAGCCGGCAGAGGCACAGGATTTCAGACGGAGAGGAGGAGGTAATCAGATTAAAAAAGGGCGGGCCAGAGGGGTGAAAGAGGAGGGGTTTGGTAAGCAAAGCGCAGAGGGGCCTGGGCACCGGCCGCATGAACACCGCCCCTGGGTACCTTCAGAACCTAATTACCATATAGTATAAAAGTGTTTTTTGGAGCAAATCGGCGATGGACTCCAATATGAAAGGTACATAGTAATCTGGGGAAAGTAATGGAGAACCTGATCTGAGTGGTCTGTAATGGTCATATTCGGTGAAAGACTCCCTTTAAGGTTTGTTTAGGTGTTCCACAATAATTAAAGGAAAATTTAGGTGAAATTTCAAAATGTCACTTTTCTTTTGCAGATTTTCCATTTTAATCATTTTTTTTCTTCTGCAACACAGCAAGGGGTAACAGTAAAACGAACCGCATTATTCATTACCTCATTTACAGAAAAACTCCATATGTGGTTGTGAACTGTTGTTTGGGCACACGGCGGGTTTTAGACGGGAAGGAGTGCCATATGGTTTTTGGAGGTCAGATTTTGCTGGAATGGTTCTTGGTTGCCGTGTCACATTTGAAGAGACCCCGAGGTGAAGTGACCCCATTTTGGCAAACTACACCACTCCAGGAATTTATTGAGGTGTTTACTGATCATTTTGACCCCACAGGTGTTTTATAGGAGTTGGAAACACTTGGCTGTGAAAATGAAAAAAATAAAAAAATAAATTTAAATGTTGCTTTAGTCTGAAATTTTTCATTTTCAGAAGGGGTAATGGGGAAAAAAAGGACCCCACAATTTGTTACCCATTTTCTCCTGAATATGGTAACACCCCCATATGTGGCAGGGGCGGACACAGACAGCAGAAGGCCCCTGTGCAAAGAATGTGCCTGGGCCCTGCCCCCAAGCCAAATTCTCAACATAGCCTATTCTGTCCTAACATTACTTATAGCAATACAAAACATATAGGTTAAGGCTACTTTTCCTGAAGCCTCCACAACGGCACTACGTGGAGTATTACCCCGCCTTCTTCAGGGACAGGAAATAGCTTTCGAGCCCAGCCAATAAAGGGCCCCCTCCCTCTTACCTTGTCAGTTGTTTCCTGTCCCTCAGAAGGATCGGGATCTCGAGCACCAGCATTATTCCGCGCGGCCTTTGGTTTGTTTGTCCCGGCGCTGCCGGAGGGCCGTCGCAGGGGAGAGGATCGCGGGACCTGATAGCTTGGTCCTTCCTTCCCTTGGTGAAACGCCAGCTGCGCTGGTCACCCCGGGCTGTTTCTCTGCGTTCTATATGAACCGGCGTCTCTGTGCGGCTTGAGCGCCCCCATATTCCTCCCATAGCTGCGGCGCTTGCCTCTATGACGCGGAGGATCGTGTCATCAGAAGGGGCCGGCGTGACGCATGGGAGGGGGCGGAGCTTCATACATAAGGCGGAAGTACAAGCAGTCGGCGTTCTACCCAGATTTTCTGGTCCTGCAGCTCTTAAAGTGCTTCACGAACGAACACCGACGATGCATGCCGAAGATGACTCTCCCAAAGAGCCCACAGATTCCTCAAGGCCTTCTAGCCCGGTAAGCCTCCTCCCTACTCCATGTATGAGGGGTGTTTATTTGTCAATGCACTTGTATGTACTTGCACTCGGTTTTCTTCTGGTGGTGGTTCCTAAAAAAAAAAAAGAAGGGAGATAGATAAATCTATTCTTGCTGTTTGTGTCTCCTAGGGAAGAGAATCTTCTAAAAAGGAGCCATCCATCAGAAGAAAATGTGCTATGTGCAAAAAAACGCTGTCTGGCTCTCATAAAAAATCTTTATGCCAAAAATGCTGCGACAAAGTGGTCTCAGAAGAAACCCCTTCCTTGGTGGAGACTCTGAGAAATATCATTAAAGAAGAAGTAGGGTCAGCGGTAGAAGCAAAGCTATCTACCATACAGCCCAGGCCTTCTACCTGTAGCACCTCCATTGTGGAGCAAGATTCTGATTTGGATGAAGGAGAAATTTCATCCGGTCCAGACTCTGATATTTCGGAAGACACCTATGGTCGACCCATGTGTTCTGTAGAAGAGACGGAAGCCTTGTTAAAAAATATCAGAGCTACCATTAATCTGGAAGAAGCGAAAGAGCCACTATCTGTGCAAGATCAGATGTTCGCAGCTCTAGGAGACAAGAAAAAACGTGTGTTTCCTTTCCACGCTAATATTAAGTCCTTAATCCAAAACGAATGGAAAGACCCTGAAAAGAGGCAATCCGCCTCTAAAATTTTCAAAAGGAAATATCCATTTGGGGAAGAGGACTCGGCCACTTGGGATAAAACGCCTAAGGTGGATGCCCCCATGGCAAGAATTTCTAAAAAAATCTGCCCTACCCTTTGAAGACCTGGGACTTCTTAAGGATCCCATGGATAAAAAATGTGAAAGTCTCCTAAAGAAGACATGGGAATCCTCCACCGCGGTATTGAGACCTGGTATTGCTGCAACCTACACCGCCAGAACCCTGTCTCTGTGGTTGGGACAATTAGAGGAGCATATTGGATCCGGCACACCAGAGAAGACTTCCTTGCTTCAATCCCTATACTGAAGCAAGCTGCAAATTTTATCGCTGATGCCTCAGCAGATATAGTAAAATTATCGGCCAGAACAGCCGCCCTATCAAACACTTCACGGAGAGCTATTTGGTTGCGTACCTGGTCAGGTGATACGGCGTCAAAGAATAAACTTTGTTCTCTACCGTGTGAAGGAGACAGAGTTTTTGGCACGGCTCTAGATGACATCCTGGAAAAAGCCTCGGATAGAAAAAAGGGCTTTCCCACTGAATCAAAGTTTTTTTTACAAAAGACGTTCCTTTCGTCCCCAGAAACGTGGTAGATTTGACCAAAAAAAGAAAGATTCAGGACAGTCTTGGCAGTCTACCAGAGGGAAAGGGAGACGGTTCTTGTTTAACCCCGACAAGTCCACCCGCACATCCTCCCAATGACGCCAGAGGGGCCGTAGGGGGAAGACTCGGGTTTTTCCACTCGGCCTGGGAAAACATTCAAGCTTGCCCCTGGGTACTAGAGGGGATAGAAAATGGATTCAGTCTGGAATTCAATCATTATCCCCCAAACCGATATATGGAGAACATAAAACTAAAAGCGGAGAATCAAGAGGCTATGGACTTACAGATATCACTCCTGCTGGAAAAGAGGGCCATCGTTCCTGTACCAGTGGAAGAACAAAAGGAAGGGTTTTATTTACCGATTTTTCTGATAAAAAAACCGAACGGCTCCTTCAGATCAATTATAAACTTGAAAGCCCTGAACAAGTACATAGTGTACAAAAGGTTCAAGATGGAGTCAATAAAGTCCGTGACCAACCTCCTTCAGAAAGACTGTTTCATGGTAAAATTAGACCTGGCAGACGCCTATTACCATGTTCCAATCCGACAGAAAGACCAGAAGTTTTTGAGGACGGCAGTATGGTTCAAAGGATCCCTATGTCACTACCAGTTCCAGGTTCTTCCATTTGGCCTCAGTTCAGCTCCAAGACTATTCACAAAGGTCGTGACGGAAGTGGCAAAACATTTTCATCTGGCAGGGATCCTATTGATCCCATACTTGGATGATTTTTTTATTGCGGCTCCATCGAAAAACCTCTTGTTTTGTCATCTTCAGATTATACAGAACACCCTGACCAACCTAGGATGGATGATCAACAAAGAAAAATCATGTCTACTTCCCTCAAAAAGAATGACATTTTTGGGAGTTCTACTGGACTCAATACTAATGTATTCCTTCCAGAGCAAAAACAGGACACCTTGATTTCCAGCATCAAGAATTTCCGGAGACAGGAACGTCCCTCCGTCCGGAAAATAATGACAATCCTGGGTCTTATGACTTCAACAATTTCATCGGTAAAATAGGCCCAGCACCATACAAGAGAGCTCCAGTCCTTTCTTTTGGAGAGCTGGGACAAAAAACAAACTTCCTTAAACAAAAGAATAAAAATTCCATCTCGTGTAAAAATATCCTTGTCCTGGTGGATGAATCAAACAAATCTTTCCCGAGGCGTGGCCTGGAAACCGACAAATCAAGTCGTCATCACTACGGATGCCAGCCAACACGGGTGGGGAGCCCACATGGGAAAACGGTTGCAGCAGGGTCTATGGGATTCTCACCTATAACAAGCCTCATCAAACTTGAGAGAGTTGACCGCAGTATGGGAAGCCCTCAAAGCCTTTGCCCCTTTCATCCTCCTGAAGAATGTAAAGATTCTATCAGACAATTCAACGACTGTGGCCTACCTGAACAAGCAGGGGGGAACAAGGAGTCGCTCCCTTTCCTTGGTGACAGCGAAAATCCTAAGATGGGCAGAGAAAAACCTACTGTCTCTATCCACAACCCATGTGAGGGGAAAAGAAAATCAAGTGGCGGACTTCCTCAGCCGAGACCGACTAAGGGCAGGAGAATGGACTCTGAACAAACAGGTCTTCAAGCAAATCTGTTCCAGATGGGGCACTCCAAGTGTCGACCTGTTTGCCACAAGGAAAAACACACAGGTCAAGGACTTTTTCTCCCTCTCAGTCCTAGATTTCCCCTTGAGTGTGGACGCCTTGTCAACACCTTGGCCCCAGAAACTTCTCTATGCCTTTCCCCCCTTTTCCCTGATACAAAGGGTACTAGGCAAGATCATGGAGGAAAATGCCCAGATCATACTGATAACTCCGTTCTGGCCCAGAAGATCGTGGTTCCCAGATCTAAAGAACCTGGCAGGGGAAGACTTTTGGATCCTCCCTCCCCAGCCGGATCTATTGTCTCAGGGCCCAGTTGTTCATCCCAGAGTCACCCAGCTTCACTCAACAGCCTGGAGACTGAAAGGAGTATACTAAGAGGGAAAGGTTTTTCAGAGGGAGTAATATCCGCCCTTTTGCAAAGTAGAAAGCCGGTTACATCAAGAATATATCTGAGAGCTTGGGAAGCCTTTCTGAGATTTAGTGGCGGTAAATATGACCCTTCCGGAGAACTTCAGGTGGCGCTAATCTTGGACTTCCTTCAAGCAGGACTAGATAAAGGACTATCTGTAAGTACCCTAAAAGTCCAAGTAGCAGCTTTAAGTGCGTTCTTAAATACCAAGATATCAGACATAAATGTTATCAAAAGGTTCCTTAGGGGGGCAAGTAGAATCCGCCCAAGATTAAGATCTTCAGTTCTGCCCTGGGATTTAAATCTGGTACTATCCAGATTAATGTATCCACCCTTTGAACCTATAGCTGAAATCATTAGGTCCAGCAATGGTATGATAAGGGATAGTATTGGGTTAAACGTACAGAATCAACCTAGTCCAGCAATAGAGTCAACCCTCGAAACATAAATACTTTATTGAATTTCAAACACGTAACGAACTCGACTACACTGTTTGAAGGTAGATCCACCGGGGGTTGAGTGAGCTATTAGTGGGTACGGGAGTGATGTCCCTATACTGATACCCTAAACTACACCTCAGCCCAGAGACGCCCCCTGATGGTGGGGACTCTCTGTCCTCAAGCCTAAACTACCGCCTCCTATCATTCCCTCAAAAATGACAGGTGGCGGATGCTAGCTACGTGGTGGACTACCTTTAAAACAGACAAACACACAAACATATAAATAGGAGGTGCCCTATGTATACAGCCCTGTTGATGTGAGGACACATCAAGAGGTACAAGGTACACCCGAGTAATCTAAAAAACATCCAAATGATGAATGTGATAGTTAAGATAGTGAACTGAAAAACCCCGACGCGTTTCCCCCACAGTGTGGGATCATCAGGGGGTGATGAAAACTAGATATATAGATAGTCAAAAAAAACCGATACACTTGGATAGTCAGAGAACGGAGCGTGGGTTAATACACCGAACTCCGTTAAACGGGTGTGGCACACCGTTGTTGATGCCACGGTGTCATTACATTTTATATTGGACCCAACGATATTATATAACAGAGGAAGAAACACATACGGTTTGATGACTACTCAGAGAGCGGATAAAGATCTCGAGGCGGTCATGAATAGAGGAAGAGCCTTGTGTCTATTGGGTGCCAGGTCTCCCTTTCAGTACGGTGCACGAGGTGTATGGTAGTATGGCAATTTAGCTACGACAGTCAGATGGCAACCGTATTCATTACCCTGCGGTTTGAATCACAGACCAGGTGACGCAGTTTAGGTATAATGGCTTATAATTCGCCCCTCAGTGGAAGGGTCCAGACTGCTATCGGACAGAGGGTAACGATGTGTCTCATCCGGTATCAGTCGTGTCTGGTCTTCCATAAAGTCACCTCCTTTGGGTCCAATATTTTGTATATAAAAAGGCCACAAAAGATCTAAGGAAATCAAACCAGCTACTTGTGCAATATCTGGGTCTACATCGTGGACAGGCAGCTAGCAAGACTTCCATCTCAAGATGGATCAAGGCCTGCATTGTCCTAGCCTATGAAACAGAAGGGCTAGACCCTCCACCCTTGTTGAGAGCCCACTCCACCAGGGCATTGGCCACATCCTGGGCTGAAGGGGCCTCGGCCTCGATAGAAGAAATATGTCAGGCAGCCACATGGTCCAATCCTGGTACCTTTTTTAAACATTACAGATTGGACGTCTCTACAAATAGAGACTTGTCCTTTGTCCTGGTGTAAAAGATAATAATTACTCTTACCGGTAATTGGATTTTCCTTTAGCCTCCACAACGGCACGAGGAATTCCCCCCCCCCCCCCCAAAAAAAAAAAAAGGGGATAATTTTGAATATTTAACATTTTCATTTCTATTACGCTCAGGATAATTAATCCTGACCTCGTATGTTGAACGATATTGTTATTGATATTATTTACTTCATTAAATTTTAATTGTTGCATCTATCTTTGAGTACTAGGTTACTAACTGACAAGGTAAGAGGGAGGGGGCCCTTTATTGGCTGGGCTCGAAAGCTGTTTCCTGTCCCTGAAGAAGGCAGGGTAATCCTCCACGTAGTGCCGTTGTGGAGGCTAAAGGAAAATCCAATTACCGGTAAGAGTAATTATTATCTTTCACACCTGCAGCACTACGCTCCGGCCACCTGATCCGGCAGAGAAACACAAACTCAGGCATGCAGCAGTTTGTGTCCCGCTGATTCTCTGCATTTTTGCCAGATTGTGGCCGATCTCTGCCAGACCCCATTATAGTTAATGTGGCCGGCGGGCATTCTGTCTGCATTCAGCAGTGCTGGAGCATTCCGGCAGGCTGTTCTCTGCTGGAAGAGCCTGCCAAAATCACTAACTCAGATGTGAAGGTAGCCTAATACAGGTTCACATACTGTCACGGCTGAGGATGGGGAAAACCCTCAGCCGTGCGATGCCACGAGATGTTAGTGGCTGCTCGGCCAGGACCACAGAATTAGGGAGCAGGTCACCTCCTAATGCATCCCTAATCTGACCCTGACTCCTAGCTGCATGAGCCGACCTTGAAGGTAGGAGGCCTCATGCTCAGGAACCTCGGTTCCCTACTCACCCTCCGCCGATCCCTGTACTAGGAGCTGGGTAGACCACCTGTTCCTCCTGGATACGGAGAAACAGGAGTCTAAACTGGCCGGGCTGCAAGGGGAACAGAAACAGACATATGGCAATGGCAGGTAAGTGGTAACTAGTACCACACCTACCTGCCACAGACACAGAGCCTGGAACCCAAGTATAAGTGCTGCTGTCCACAACAACACAAGAGACAGAGCACACACCACACAGGAACCCAGGAAACCATACGCTGCAATAAATAAGCATAACACCAACACATCTTCATAACATCGTGTATCACAATTTATGACCACAAGGGTGGCCCTCACTGGCAGATGGAATAAGGGACCAGGAGGGTGCCTCCAGCTTACAAACAAGGCTGGAGTACCCCTCAGAGATCAGGTCTCAACTGAGACTTTATAGCCCATGTAGCCACACCCACACAGACACACCCAGTGTTCACACACACGGAAGGGAATTAACCCTTCTCACACCAGGGAAGGGAGAACAGCCACATACAGGGGAAGTGAACAAACCCTTATCACTCTGCAGCTGTTACCGCAGGCAACGACATGCGTGGCAACCGTGTCCTGGGAGTCAGCCAGAAGGCCGAGACACCACCACCACATGTACAGAAAACACCACGTTACCTCGGGCAGCCACAAGTGAAGGGAAACCATCCCAGTGCACACATCCAAACTTCGTGCACACCAGATATATAAAAAGGCACACCTACAAACGCAGGTTGCCAGATGTAACCGCATGCAGCTTGCAGCAAGCTGCAAAGCACAAACATGTTGCCAGCGGCAACCACACGTGAGGCAACAATCCAGCCGCCCTCACCATGTGATTGACCAAAACCAAACCGCAGGCAACAGCCTGTGGATCAGGAGTCACGACCATAACCATGGTCGTGACACATACCTCTTACATCCAGTGACATCTCCTTTGATGTAGATGTTCTCTGTCCTCATCTTCTCCTTTGAGACCACACCGCCATGATGATTTCTTTCAGTCATCTCTTCTCTCTGCAGTGTTTGACAGACAGACATCTTAGTTTCCTAGTTTTCCATCATCCTCCCACCTAATCAACACCCCTCTAATACTGTGCCTGCTGTGCTCCCTATACAAGTTACACACAGATAGTTCCCCTTCAATATATATTGGCACATAGTGACCTAAAAAATAACTGCACCCAGGAAACAGTGTCCCTGACACTAATAGTGTAAACATAATGTTCCCCAAAAATAATTGTGCTAAGCTGATACTGTGCCAGGGTGCCCCCCACAGTAATACTGCTTCCCAAAATTCCACCAATAGAAATAATTATCTACCAGACAACACGTAGTAGTAATAGTGCCCCTACAGTAATAATGTCCCCACTGTGTCCCAGAAATAATAATGCTCCCATAGTGCTCATACTAGTATTCATGTTCCTCATAGTCCCTCAACTGTAAAAAAAAGCTTTCCATAATGCCCCCAGTAGTAATAATTCTCTTTATAATGTGTAACAGTAGAAAAATGCCCCCTTATGTGCGCCAGTACATAAAAGTGCCCTGTTGTGTGGCAGTATAAAAAATACCTCCTCTTAGTGCCCCCTGTAGAGCCAATGTCCCCATAGTACCCTCATAATGTGTGCCAATGCCCCCTACTGTGTGCCCAAAAAATACCCTCTTAGTGCCCCCAGTGTAGTCAAGGTCCCCATAGTGCCCTATAATTTGCACCAGTATAAAATACTCCTATATTGTGCGCCTCCCCTTGTCCCCATGGTGCCTGACAATGTGCCCCATAATGTGTGCCAGTATATAAGATAGGGTCACCAGTAGATGCCCCCATAGTGCTACTCCCCCCTTCTCCATAGTGCCCCCATGTGTGCTAGCATATAAGATAGTGCCCCCATAGTGCTATTCCCCCTCTATAGTGCCCCCCATGTCTGCCAATATATAAGATAGAGCCCCAGAAGATGCCCCCATAGTGCTCCTCCCCCCCTTCACCATAGTGCCCCCCATGTGTGCCAGTATAGAAGATTAAGTCCCCATAGTGCTCCTCCCCCTCCATAGTACCCCCCATGTGTGCCAGTAACTAAGATAGGGCCCCCCATAGTGCTCCTCCCTCTCCATAGTACCCCCCATGTGTGTCAGTATATAAAATAGGGCCCCAATAGTACTCCCCCCCTCCATAGTGCCCCCCATGTGTGTCAGTATTTAAAATAGGGCCCCCCATAGTGCTCCTCCCCCTCCATAGTGTCCCCCATGTGTGCCAGCATATAAAATAGGACCCCAATAGTACTCCCCCCCTCCATAGTGCCCCCCATGTGTGTCAGTATTTAAAATAGGGCCCCCATAGTGCTCCTCCTCCTCCATAGTGCCCCCCATGCATGCCAGTACATAATATAGGGCCCCCAGTAGATGCCCCCATGAGTGCCAGATAGGGCCCCCAGTAAAGTGTAAATAAAACAAAAAATATAAACTCACATACTTACCTCCTTGCCGCTTTCAGCGATGTGATGCAGGCCTCTTCCGGCCTGTCTCCCGCGCTGTACGGCTCAGGCGCCGTGATGACGTCATTGCGCCGCCCTCTGATAGTGCCTGTAGCCTAGGAGAGGACTGGGGAAGAGAGACGCCTCTCCCCTGCCCCGCCGCAGCATCCATCTGTATCGCTGTCCTAAGGACAGCGATACAGATGAATAGAGATAAGCGCTTCCGCAATGGAATCGCTCATCTTCCCCTGCTGCCGGTAAGAAGGGGCCCCCTCTTGCTCTGGGCCCCTGTGCAGCCGCACCAGCTGCGCAGGCGGTATGTCCACCACTGATATATGGACATAAACTGCTGTTTGTGCAATTGGAAAAAAATTAGAATAGCAATTTTTACACAGATATGCCATTTCAGTGCCCAATATGTTGTGCCCATTGTGTACCAGTTTGAGAAACAAGGCATTTTATTATTATGTACTGCTTCCTGGTTTTAGAAACACCCAATGTGTGGCCCTAATCTTTTACCTGGAAATACAACAGGGCCCAGGAGTAAAAGAGCACCATTCGCATTTGAGGCCCAATGTGGTGATTTACGCATCTTGTGCGGACAACTGTAGAAGATCTTGAGGGCTTGTTTTTTGCAGGATGAGGTGGCGTTTTTATTGGTACCATTTTTAGGTAGATATGACTTTGATTGCTCAAAATAATGCTCTTTGTGAATGGAGAGATAGTTCTTTTTAACAATGAAAATTTGAGACTACTTTTGGGAGAAAGGCTGGAAAATGCTTCAGGATTCTCCAGACTAAGGCCTCTTTCACACTTGCGTTGTCCGGATCCGGCGTGTACTCCACTTGCCGGAATTACACGCCGGATCCGGAAAAACGCAAGTGTTACTATGGCAGCCAGGACGCTATTAAATTCCTGGTTGCCATAGTAGGAGCGGGGAGCGAGGGAGCGGTATACTTACAGTCCGCGCGGCTCCCGGGGCGCTCCAGAATGACGTCAGAGCGCCCCATGCGCATGGATGACGTGCCATGCGATCACGTGATCCATGCGCTTGGGGCGCCCTGACGTCACTCTGAAGCGCCCGGGGAGCTGCACGGACGGTAAGTATACTGCTCCCCCGTTCCCCGCTACACTTTACCATGGCTGCCAGGACTTTAGCGTCCCGGCAGCCATGGTAACCATTCAGAAAAAGCTAAACGTCGGATCCGGCAATGCGCCGAAACGACGTTTAGCTTAAGGCCGGATCCGGATCAATGCCTTTCAATGGGCATTAATTCCGGGTCCGGCCTTGCGGCAAGTGTTCAGGATTTTTGGCCGGAGCAAAAAGCGCAGCATGCTGCAGTATTTTCTCCGGCCAAAAAACGTTCCGTTCCGGAACTGAAGACATCCTGATGCATCCTGAACGGATTTCTCTCCATTCAGAATGCATTAGGATAAAACTGATCAGGATTCTTCCGGCATAGAGCCCCGACGACGGAACTCTATGCCGGAAGAAAAGAACGCAAGTGTGAAAGAGCCCTAAAATAGATCCTAAAATGCTTCAGGATCCTCTAAAATAGTAAGGTAGTAAGGTATGCAAGAAAATGCTTGGTGTTCTCCCATTCTGCGGGCTGTGGTAATTGTCAACTTCAAGGTGGAGTTTAAAGAAAGGTCTGTTACAGGCTCAAATGGAGAGGGCATGAGGACGGTCAAAACCAGATTTAAGTCCCACTGAGGAACAAAGGGTGGGGTACATTCTGCTTGCTGCTTTTACAAACCTTCTAATGTCAGTTAATTTTATGTCCATGATTGCACTCAAGGCAGCCATGTGTACCTTTTTGAAGTATTTACTCTGAGAACTTTATCCAATCCAGATTGCAAGAAATCTAAGATAATAGATAGGTCAGGTGTAGCTAGAGCATCCAATCTTCCTGTTGAGAAGAGGAAAAACAAAAAGGTTCTCTAAACTATGGTAAATTTTTGATGTGATTTCTTCCCTGCTGTGCAGTAGCGTAGTAATGAATTGATCCGAAAGGCCGTTTCTTTTTAGAATGACGCGCTCAGTCTCCATGCTGTCAACTTTAATTGAGGAACCACTGGATGTAGAACTGGGCCCTGTGTTAGAAGGTCTGGAAGTCTAGCGAGAGGCCAGAAGTTCCATGCTGCTAGTTTTAGGAATAGAGGGAACCAGGATCTGTTTGGTCAATACAGAGCTATGAGAATTAAGAATGCAGATAAAGAGACATTTCAGAGTTACGACTGGGTTCACAAATTCTGTCAGCAAGATTTAGTTTTCTGGCAGAATCAAAAAGTTTCTGTCTCAGGTTTATTCCTGATTCTATGAAATGGTATTTTTTATCTAATGATAAATATCTGAGATATGTTGTCCTTAGACTTGCCCCCCCCCCCCCCCTCCTAAATTATAATTTGATACGTGTCCTGTTGTGCTGTCATGAGGGATGAGCTGGAAAATAGGAATTAGACTTACCGATAATTCGGTTTCCAGAGATTCCCTCATGACAGCACCCGTACATTCCCTCCCTTACTGACTACTATGTAAATATTGCGTATAAGATTTTCTGATTTTATTAAATCGGTTGCATCCATCCTGGTGTAGTAATCTGGAAAAGCACTGGTGGGTGGAGGTGTGAGGGACGTTTTAACCTCTCTGTTTCCTGTCCCAAGAAGGTCAAAGGGGAACAACCTCCTGTCGTGCTGTCAGGAGGGAATCTCTGGAAACCGAATTACCGGTAAGTCTAATTCCTATTTTTTTTATCCCATACCTTTTAAGTACGTTGTCTAATGCAGAACCAAACAATCTGTCTCCCTCATAGGGGATAGAACAAAGTCTGCTCTTTGACCCTGAAATGCCTGACGAAAAGTGGAGCCATGCAGCTCTGTGTGTGGCGTTGGACAAGGCTGTAGATCTAGCAGTCAGCCTCACCAAGTCTGCTGCCTCCTCTAGAAAGGTACTCTAGGACTTGCTCACCTTCGGATCAGTGTAGGTGTGCAGGGTTGGTACAAGTAATGACAGCTTGGGACTCTCCACCTTGGCTCGGCACAAGCCATCAGTTCTCTGAAATGAGTCAACCACATGGAAAGGAAGGGACTGTGGTACCATCAACTTGGCTAGGAGCACGTTCAGCTTCTGTGCCATTGGATGAATGCGCACATTCATTGTTGTCTTTTTGCATTTGTCTCGGGGATCGATTGCTGGCGAAATGCATAAGGAGCAGGAGGAGAAAGAGCATCAGGACCAGCAGACGATGTGAAAGAAACACAGATCCCTTCTGCTGAGGTGGTGGAGCCTTGACTGCTGGAGAAGGGGTACAGGCCACTGGGAGATGCAGCTGTTGCTGCGTCAGGCTGTACCACTACATTAGCGCCACAGTTTTCCAGGCCACTATATGGTGACACTCCATGTGTTGACACAAGGCTGTGGTGCCAAGATTGGCACCCTGGTTGTGATTCACCTTCCTTGGGGACCATTCAGAATAGAAATCATTGACCACAACTCTTTGGATACAATCGTGAAGCCAATTTTCAATCCAATTGCAAATTATATTTTCTAAACCAATATACCTCAATTTACCTATTAATCGTCTGTGTGGGACAGTACCAAACGCCTTTGCAAAGTCCAAAAACACAATATGGACAGCCTTCCCTCTGTCCAGGCTTCTACTCACCTCCTCATAAAAACAAATCAGGTTAGTCTGACAGCTTCTGTTCTTAGTAAAACCATGTTGGCTATCACTTCTTATATTATTGACAGTTACATAATCCTGTATATAGTCCTGTAGAAGGCCCTCAAACATTTTCCCACTATAGATGTTAAGCTTACTGGTCTATAATTTCCTGGTGAAGACCTAGCACCCCTTTTGAAAATGGGCACCACATTCGCCTTCCGCCAGTCTCTTGGTACAATGCCTGTCATTATAGAATCTGTAAATATTCTGAACAGAGGCAAAGCAATAACTGAACTGATCTCCTTTAGAACTCTAGGGTGTAATCCATCTGGACCTGGGACTTGTTCACTTTAAATCTTTTAGCATATTAAGGACCATATCTGCAGTCAACCAGTTAAGTATGTTATTTGAGGTATTTACACCAGTGGCACCACCCTCATGAGAGGTGGGGTTCGATTTCAGAGCCTGCTTGTGGGTGGTGTGTGAACCCGCAGTCTGCTTTCCATCTTTATAAGACTCTGGAGACATGTTCCTACAATGATGTGCCTGACTGTAAACAGGTAGTAGGGGAAGGAGGACGGGTCTCTCTAAGTATTTATCCTCCTAACAGTGCACTGGCGATTCCTAGGACTCTACTGAGTCACAGTGAACAAAGAAGAAGTTCTGGTGCGCCCCACTGGAAATGCCATCAGCAGAAAAGTGGTGTGAAAAGCAGGATCTGGATCAAGCAGCGCTGAATGTGCTGTCTATAGGAAGTGTAGTGGCTGCAGTTCTTAGAAAACACCACTAGATGGAACTAATGTATTAACAAATAAATTGGAGGCTCAGGCCTGGATTTTATAGATAAAGAATAAAAAATAATCCTGGAGGGAAAACTCTCCAATATCCTTTTGAGCCACCGATGGTATCAGAGTGCTGTTATTAATTAGAGAAACTGGTCATGGTCTTATAGCCCCTGGTAAAGTGAATTGACGGGCATCCCATGATTAGTTTAGAGGGGTGCTGTTCCCTCTGTATCCCAAGGCAGTCAATAAATGACATTTAGGTGAGACCCCTTCAGAAGGTAGCCTGGTTGCCAGTTATGCTTTATGGAGGAACACTGTAAGCAGGTGGGTAGGATATGGTGGCGCTGCTTGTGCGTCCTCCTCAGTTTTGACGAGGCTGTGCTCCAGTTTCTCCTGTGATCAGATGTTGTCCGGGAGCAGCGGTCGCCTTGCAGGGTGTCAGTGGTGAGTTCCCAGGAGGAGGCTCGCAGTCAGGAAGTGGGCCGCATGAGTGCCATGTGGTGGAGCGGGCCTCACGTCTTTGTCCGACGTCCCAGGCTCTCCTCCCCATGCTGCCCCCCTCTAAGCACTCAAAGTTCGTCTGGCCTAGCAATGGTTTAGGTAGGTAGTGGTGTCTGAGGTGTTATCCCTCGCTTTGCAGCAGTGTATGTAAAGCTGTATTTCGCTGATCACTCTGCTGTCTTGTCTCTCTCAAGTGTTTTCTAGAGGAAGGATTAAGTTGTTCTCACAGGAGAAAAATATCTGGTTCCTGAGTTTCCCCCTGGAGTGTATCTCAGTGGAATAAGATACTATTCCTGGGAGTGGGAACTCTGACATGTGCTTCCTCACTCCCCCAATATCTGAACAGGAGCTCCCCTCTCTCCTTTCTCTGTCTCACTAGACTGGAACTCTCCCTCATGGCAGGAAGCAGAATCAGCCCACTCCTACCAAGAGGAGAGGGACAGGGTGGTTAGCCCTGTTCCTGCCAACCATTACCTCTCATGTTGTAATAAATGCATAGCATCCCATTACATAGCATTGAATATAAAACATTAAACAATTGCAGATACCCCCAGGTCTGGGGTTACTGCAGGCACAGCTCCTGTGATTTGTGCCAAGGGTTTAAAGTGGTTTTAGACATTACATTTTACCGACTGACAGCAGTGCTTACACAAGACTGTGGACTGACAGCAGGGCTTACACAAGACTGTGGACTGACAGCAGGGCTTACACAAGACTGCAGACTGACAGCAGGGCTTACACAAGACTGCGGACTGACAGCAGGGCTTACACAAGACTGCGGACTGACAGCAGGGCTTACACAAGACTGCGGACTGACAGCAGGGCTTACACAATACTGCGGACTGACAGCAGGGCTTACACAAGACTGTGGACTGACAGCAGGGCTTACACAAGACTGTGGACTGACAGCAGGGCTTACACAAGACTGTGGACTGACAGCAGGGCTTACACAAGACTGTGGACTGACAGCAGGGCTTACACAAGTCTGTGGACTGACAGCAGGGCTTAAACAAGACTGTGGACTGACAGCAGGGCTTAAACAAGACTGTGGACTGACAGCAGGGCTTACACAAGACTGTGGACTGACAGCAGGGCTTACACAAGACTGTGGACTGACAGCAGGGCTTACACAAGTCTGTGGACTGACAGCAGGGCTTACACAAGACTGTGGACTGACAGCAGGGCTTACACAAGATTGTGGACTGACAGCAGGGCTTACACAAGACTGTGGACTGACAGCAGGGCTTACACAAGACTGTGGACTGACAGCAGGGCTTACACAAGACTGTGGACTGACAGCAGGGCTTACACAAGACTGTGGACTGACAGCAGGGCTTACACAAGACTGTGGACTGACAGCAGGGCTTACACAAGTCTGTGGACTGACAGCAGGGCTTACACAAGACTGTGGACTGACAGCAGGGCTTATACAAGACTGTGGACTGACAGCAGGGCTTACACAAGACTGTGGACTGACAGCAGGGCTTTCACAAGACTGTGGACTGACCGGCGGTAGCATTTTCACTAGATAATGGACTAAGAGGAGGCAGCATTTACAGGTGAAACTCGAAAAATTTGAATAGTGTAAAGTTAATTTATTTCAGTAATGCAACTTAAAAGGTGAAACTAAGGGGGGCGTGGCCAACTGCCGGCATGAGAGCACGCGTTTGAGAGCAACTCCGCTTACCCTCTGTAATCCTGACAAACTGCCGACTCCAGGCACAGAGTGGACGGTGTGTAAACGCAGGAGAAGACCCCGCACACCGACGATGGGGCCTAACAAAACACAGACTGCAGCGCAGAGGCTAAAAGAAGTCGCTAGGTCTGAGGCCCAAAATGGTGCCGTGACCGCATCACCATCGTGCGCGGCGGTCACCCGGGGACAGGCCACTCAGCAGGCAGAGGCTGAGGAACCCACCGAGCCTGAATTCACCCTCAAGGCTGCATATGACCAGCTGCTGGTGGCGATCTCATCATGCCAGTCCTCGCTCACCGGGAAGCTGGAGGAGGTGAGTCTTGATGTCAGCTTGCTCCGCCATGACATGCAACAATTGCGGGATCGGGTCAAGACCACTGAGGACCGAGTATCAGCCCTGGAAGATCTGACCAGACTGATTGAAGGGAGAGTGCAAGACCTGGAGAGATCTGTTGGTCAGTGGCAACAGAAGCGTGATGATCTGGAGAATAGATCGCGTCGCAATAATGTGAGGATCTTGGGCCTACCTGAGAAAGCTGAGGGCAGAGATCCGGCGGCGTTCCTGGAGACCTGGTTCAAGGAGCAGTTCCCTGAGGCACCTTTCACTCCTGCTTATGCAGTGGAGAGAGCTCATTGTGTTCCAGCCAGACAACCACCACCTGGGGCTCCCCCAAAACCACTTCTGGCACGTCTTTTGAATTGGAGGGATCGTGATCTTCTTCTTAGTCAAGCCAGGCACAAGCAAGATATAAGGCATGACAATGCGAGGATCTCCCTTTTTCCGGATTTCTCGGCTGATCTCCAGAAGAGAAGGGCCACGTTTGTAGCGGTTAAACGCAGTCTCCGGAAGCTAAATTTACAGTACTCTATGGCCTACCCAGCTCGCCTTAGAGTAATAGATGGCGACAAGACCGTCTTCTTTAGTGATCCCAGGGAGGCTGAGGACTGGGCCTTGAGGATGGCTGCGCGCCCTCCTTTGCGCTGATTTGCTCACCGTTCACACAGCAAGTATTATCTGTTCCTTCATGTCTCCCATGGGTGGGACGTGTTTAGAGACTCCCTGACTTTACTGCGAGTTTTAAGGGTTCTACACCATGTTATAAAAGGCCGCATTATCTTGCAGGCCTCAGGAGAGGGCTAGTCTTATCCACAGGGATCTCTACGATTTTATCCGTGGACGCTATACCAACATGTTCCATTCTATTGAGTTAATGGTAGCAGTTTTCATGATTTAGTTGTAATGAGGGAAGGGGCATTACCTGTGTGGTATTAACAACCATCTACACCATACGGGTCCCCGAGTTTAGGACCATTCAGTTAGTTGGTCCGGTACCTGACACACTCAGGTCATTCATGTTATTGTTATATGTTATTTTATTGCACGCTCATGTATACTCGTATCAAGTATGGCCAAATTTCTTCAACTTATTTGCAGGGAGATTGTTGTATTGGAGAGTTCAGGTGTATGCACTGACGGCGCACAAATTGTATAAGGGGTTATATGTCCTTGATTCAGCAACTGCATCATTATGGCCCCCTTGAGAGTCATGTCATAGAATGTCAGAGGCTTGGGAGACCCTAAAAAGAGGATTGCTGTATTCTCACAGATTCGGTCTTTTAACCCTCACATATTGGGACTTCAAGAAACCCACCTCACTCCGGAAACGGGAAATAGGCTTAAAAAACCCTGGGCCCAGCATTTATTTAGTGCCTGCGGCAGTGCACACTCCAGAGGAGTAGCACTCCTGTTTCATAGAAGTCTTAGGTGTGAGATTCATCACTCTATGGTTGATCCAGGAGGTCAGTACATTTTCATATTTGCTCATATCAACTGTGTCCCCTATGTAATTGTTAATTTGTATAATTCACCCCCTGCATCTCTCTCCCTGCTGCAGTCAGTCATGGGTTTCGTGACTCATTATCCCACTGCTCGCTTCTTGTGTATGGGAGACTTTAACCAGGTGATGAGCGACGACTTGGATAGATTTAGTGGCAGGGCTGACAGAGTGGGGATGAGTGGTGAAAATACGTCCCTCGCTAGGATCTCTCAGGAGATGGGATGGATAGATATGTGGAGGGCTAGGAATCCACATACTAGAGAATATTCTTTTTTCACACCCTCTAGAGGTGCTCTATCTAGAATAGACTATCTGTTTGCCAACTCCATAGTGTATACAGACTTGGTGGACATTTATCATGGACCGCAGGGACTCTCTGATCATGCCCCCGTGTTAGCTGAGCTGGCATCCTCTAACTCTCCTAGATCGGGCAGTAAAATCCGTGTCCACCCTATTTGGCCCAACAGACAGAGTCCCTGATCAGTTGAAAGTGTTTTTGGAGGTCCAGAATGCTTCCACTGATCCCTTATTACTGTGGGAGACATTGAAGGCATATCTTAGAGGTTGTCTCAAGTCCTCCATTTCATATGTGAAGAGAGAAGCGGAGCGTAAAGAGGAGGAACTACTTGCTAGTTGCAAGGTCGCTGAGAGGGAGTTTACTGAGTCCCCCACGGAGGAGCATAGAGTTGAGTGGATGTCTAAGGGTAGACGATACATGCTGCACTTGGAAGAAAAGAGCAAAAGAAAACTTTTCTTCCTTAAGCAACAGGCGTTTGAGACAGGCAACCAGGCAGGGAAACTACTTGCCCATATAGCACGTGCCAACACTATGGCTCCACCAGTACTTCGCCTAAGAGAGACTGATGGACGCATATTGGAGACGATTCAAGATATATTAAAATGCCTCCATGCTTTCTATGCGGATCTATACAGGTCGGTGGCTAATTACACTGAGCAGGATTTAGTATCATATCTTAGTGAAGTTTCCTACCCTAGACTAAATGATCTGGATAGGGGTATCATGGAGGAGGATATCACTCTGGAGGAGGTGGAATGAGCTATCATGGACTTGCCTTCAGGAAAGGCCCCTGGACCGGACGGCATCCCGGTGGAGGTGTATTCTAGGTATAGGGAGGGTCTGAGCCCACAGTTGCTGAAGCTGTATAGGGCTGCCGGAATCGATCATTGTCGTGATATTAAAACCCGGCAAGGATCCGCTGGACTGTGGATCTTATCGTCCAATTTCGCTTCTGAACTTGGATTATAAAATCCTGACTAGGATTCTAGCTAACAGATTTAACAAGGTGATAACGTCCGTGATTCACTCTGACCAATCAGGTTTTATGCCGGGGAGATCTACCTCGGATAACATCAGGAGAGCGCAAGTGATTGCGCAGGTGGGAGTTGCAGAGAAAGCAAGGTGGGCATTAGCCTCTCTAGACACGGCTAAAGCTTTTGATTCCCTAGAGTGGCCCTTCTTAATAGCTGTGCTGAGGAGCTTTGGCTTCGGTCCCAATTTTATTAGATGGATTGGCATACTCTATAATAACCCCTCTGCAAGTATTCAGCTCAATGGCTCATACTCTGAAAAGATCTCTACATAGGGGAACTAGGTAGGGATGCCCGCTCTCACCTCTTTTGTTCGCAATAGCGATAGAACACCTGGCAATAAGAATTAGACAGGATCCAGTATACACAGGGGTGTCAGCGGGAGGCAGGGAGGATAGAATAGGACTGTATGCGGATGACCTGATCCTGTTTATGTCTGACCCGGAAGTGTCCCTTCCAAGAGCGATCGAGGTCATTGCGTCCTTCGGGCGATATTCAGGTCTACACATAAACTGGGGAAAGTCTGCAATCATGCCTCTATGGGCACACGACTGGCCGGAATGCCATCACAATTTAACTGTAGTCGATAGGTTCAAATATCTTGGGGTAGTGATCACTAAGGCACCGCAGCTCTCCTATACCTTGAATATTGAGCCCCTAGAAACAATGTTTCAAGATAAAATGAAAACGTGGGAGTCCCTTCCATTTTCGGCTATGGGAAGACTAAACCTGGTGAAAATGGTTCTGTTACCCAAGGGTTTATACCTGTTGTCTCATGCCTGCACCCCGATTCCCCAAGGATTCTTTAAACGCATTCACGCTCTGATCACTGCCTTTGTTTGGGGTAAGGCCAGAAGGAAGCTCTCACTCGCGGTTCTTCAAAGGTCAAAACTGCAAGGGGGTGCCTCCCTTCCTGACTTTTTTCTATACTTTATAGCAAGTCAGTTAAGATTTTTGAGGTGCTGGGTTACTGAGGCTCCAAGGTCCAATGCGGAATCTTATTTGCATGAGCATCTGCAGGTTTCCACATTATGGCCCGTACTAGAATGCTCGGGACATTTACAAAAGTGCACTCTTCCAATTCACAAATTAGCCCACCAGATATGGCAGGCGTCCAAGTTACCGTATTTTTCGCTTTATAAGACGCACCTGATGATAAGACGCACCTAGGTTTTTGAGGAGGAAAATAATAAAAAAATATTTTGAACCAAAAGGTGTGCTTTTGGTAGCTTTTGAACTAATGGTGGTCTGTGGATGATGTACTGTTATGGGGATCTGGGGATGACGCACTGTTATGGGGATCTGGGGATGACGCACTGTTATGGGGGGATCTGTGGATGACACTGTTATGGGGGATCTGTGGATGACGCACTGTTATGGGGGGATCTGTGGATGACGCACTGTTATGGGGGGATCTGTGGATGATGCACTGTTATGGGGGGATCTGTGGATGACACTGATGGGGGATCTGTGGATGACACTGAGAGGGGATCTGTGAATGACACTGAGGGGGGATCTGTGGATGACACTGAGGGGGGATCTGTGGATGACACTGATGGGGGATCTGTGCATGACACTGATGGGGCATCTGTGGATGACACTTATGGGGCTCTGTGGATGACACTTATGTCACCCACAGATCCCATAAGTGTCATCTACAGATCCCCCATCAGATGCATCAGTGTGGAGGGTGGAGGCGGAGACACTCATGGCGGGGCCCGGTGCAGTGACTCTACTCTAATACACCGGGCCCCGCAACTGTTAAACATTCAATCTGATCTATATCTAATAGTATATGCTCTGTACGGCTCTTACTGTAGTACCGTAAGTATAGCGCAGACCGGCATCTCCCTCAGTCATGCGCCGCTTGCCGCACCTCCTTCCTCATGCGCCGTCTGCTCCAGCTCCCTCTGTCATGCGCCGCCTGCCCCAGCTCCCTCCTCATGTGCCGCCTACCTGCTTATCTCACTTTATGAATGAACAGGCAGGCGGCGCATGACAGAGGGAGCTTGGGCAGACGGTGCATGAGGAAGGAGGTGCGGCAAGCGGCGCATGACCGAGGGAGATGCCGGTCTGCGCTATACTTACGGTACTACAGTAAGAGCCGTACAGAGCATATACTATTAGATATAGATCAGATTGAATGTTTAACAGTTGCGGGGCCCGGTGTATTAGAGTAGAGTCACTGCACCGGGCCCCGCCTCCTCCCTCCACACTGTCACTGATACTTCACTGGCCGCGCTGTGCAGCATAGCGGCCAGTGAAGTATTCGCTCTAAAGGACGCACGGCCATTTCCCCCCCACTTTTGGGGGAAAAAAAGTGCGTCTTATAAAGCGAAAAATACGGTAAATACATATAAAGATTTACCTACTGAGATTCCCATTTGGGATAACTGCATGTTCCCCCATTTATCACGGTTAGAAGGGGTATCGGAGTGGAGGAGATACGGGATTCAAGTATTGGGGGATATATATGAGGGAGGCCAGCTGATCACATTCTCTCAAATCCAAGACAAATTTCTGGTGCCGCGTACCCTTTTCTACAGGTACCTTCAGCTGCGACATGCACTTCAGGCCCAATTTCGGGGTGGAAATAGATGCATATCTAAGTACCCTATCATTGGGATTCTGAGATCCCAGGGCCCTAGAGGGATAGTATCAGTTCTTTACACTCATTTGCTTGATTGTCGTATGCTGGTGACCCCGTTGGCTGTCGAGGGCAGGTGGAAAGTGCTCATACCTTCCTTGACTTCTGAGGAGTGGGAGGAGGCTCTGATAGCTCCAACTAGAGTGTCCCCTTCTATTAACAACAGAATGATTCAGCTCTTTATTCTACACTACAGCTATCTAACTCCCACTAGACTTCTTAAGATGGGCAGGATTGATCACTCCAGGTGTCACAGATGCAGTGCGGAGGGTGCCAACTTTTGGCATAGGATCTGGGAATGCCCAACCATCCATCAGTATTGGGTATCGGTACTGGAGATTCTTAAGGCCCTGGTCCCTCCGACATTGCAGCTGTGCCCCAAGATGTGCATCCTGGGCATAGTGGATGAAGAGTCTTGGTCACATTATCACTGAATTTTCTTAGAAAGAACACTGATTATGGCTAGGAAGGCGATCGCCCTGCGATGGATGGGAGATACGCCCCCCCCCCCCCTCAAAGGGACAGTGGCTCTCTTTGGTAAATAGTGCGGTTTCCATGGAGAATATAGTCTATAAACATAGGGAATGCCTGCAAAAATTCGATAGGGTTTGGGGTGATTGGTGTTCATCTCCACTTACCTTGCATGATTTGCGCCTGCACTCGACAGCTGGCGACCCTTAGGAGTCCTCTTGACACACGAGGTGGTGTCTGCTGGATAGTCCTGCATGTACTACTTACAACTAAATGTTCATTTGAGTATGTCATGTGCCTGTATAGTTATGTTCTATAAATGCATCACCTGTGTAACTATCATGTAAAACCTACATATGTGATTCCAGCTGTATGTTATCTTAGCCTCTAATAAGCATTGTATCTGCATTTCTGATTGGCCCCTGCGTGGGTCACTGTGATGTCCTGTGTGCCATACTTGTCTTATTTTCCTTTAATAAAACGAGTTAAAAAAAAAAAAAAAAAAAAGGTGAAACTAAAATATGAGATAGACTCATTACATGCAAAGCGAGATATTTCAAGCCTTTATTTGTTATAATTTGGATGATTATGGCTTACAGCTTATGAAACCCCAAAGTCACAATCTCAGGTCCCCTTTGCTCAGGGGGTATGGATTAATTAGCTGACTAGAGTGTGACACTTTGAGCCTAGAATATTGAACCTTATCACAAAATTCTAATTTTAAGCTTCTAATTCCTTTTAATTTGCATTACTGAAATAAATGGACTTTTGCACAATATTCAAATTTTTCGAGTTTTACCTGTATACTAGACTATAGACTGACTGCAGCATTTACACTACATTGTGCACTGATCACAACATTTCCACCAGACTGTGTACTGACTGACCACAGCATATACAGTAGACCAGTTGTGATGAACCTATGGCACAAGTGCCAGAGGCGGCATTCAGAGCCCTCTCTTGTGGGCATCCTGGAAAAAGTCTATGGTGTACCAATATGTCTTAGACTTTTTCTGCCTTTCATCAGCGCAGGGAGCATTATGAACAGCACAGGCAGCGCACTGAATGTAGACAGGCTAATATAGGTAAGTGATAAAGTACATGGAAGATATACTATTGGACTGTAGTATTCAGGTTAAATTGCTGTGTCGGCACTTTGCAATAAATAAGTGGGTTTCACTTTGGGCACTCGGTCTCTAAAAGGTTCGCCATCACTGCACTAGACTGTGGACTGACTGGCAGCACCATTTTCATCAGACCATGGACTGACTGCAGCATTTACACTAGACCATGGACTGACTGCAGCGCCGCAGCATTTACACTAGACTGTGGACTGACTGGCGGCAGCATTTTCATCAGACCATGGACTGACTGCAGCATTTACACTATACCATGGACTGACTGCAGCGCCGCAGCTTTCACACTAGACTGTGGACTGACTGGCGGCAGCATTTTCATTAGACCATCGACTGTCTGCGGCAGTATTTCCTCTAAACTATGGACTGAGTGGCAGCCGCGATTACACTAGACTGTGTTGGGCAGTAATAATTCAATTAAGAATTATTAATTATGGTCATAAAAATAATTAACCATAGAAAAAAAAAGTAGAACATTTTTCATAAATTCTTAAAATCATGACCTGGTGAATTGTAGACAAACTAATCAATACAATTCACATCTGAGTCTGACTATTTCCTCAGATAAATAAGTTCTTTTGACGTGAGATGACGTTAATGATAAAAATGTAGTCCTACATTATACAATAATACACAGGTATTATAAAAATATGCTGATTTATTGGTTACAAGATTATAAACATATATAAGTAAATAACCACAATGATAAATGCAAATGAATATATTCAGCGTTGATATAAAGCATTACAAGCTTAACCCCTTCAGGACCGGGCTCATTTTCACCTTAAGGACCAGGCCATTTTTTGGAAATCTGACCAGTGTCACTTTAAGTGCTAATAACTTTAAAACGCTTTGACTTATCCAGGCCATTCTGAGATTGTTTTTTCGTCACATATTGTACTTCATGACACTGGTAAAATGAAGTCAAAAAAATTATTTTTTTTGCACAAAAAAATACCTAATTTACCAAAAATCTGGAAAAATTTGCAAATTTCAAAGTTTCAGTTTCTCTACTTCTGTAATACATAGTAATACCCCAAAAAATTGTGATGACTTTACATTCCCCATATGTCTACTTCATGCTTGAATTGTTTTGGGAATGATATTTTATTTTTTGGGGATGTTATAAGGCTTAGAAGTTTAGAAGCAAATCTTGAAATTTTTCTGAAATTTACAAAAACTCAATTTTTAGGGACCAGTTCAGGTCTGAAGTCACTTTGCGAGGCTTACATAATAGAAACCACCCAAAAATGACCCCATCTAAGAAACTACACCCCTCAAGGTATTCAAAACTGATTTTGCATACATTGTTAACCCTTTAGGTGTTGCACAAGAGTTATTGGCAAATGGGGAGGAAATTTGAGAATTTCATATTTTTGTCAAATTTTTCATTTTAACCCATTTTTTCCACTAACAAAGCAAGGGTTAACAGCCAAACAAGACTGTATCTTTATTGCCCTGACTCTGCCGTTTACAGAAACACCCAATATGTGGCCGTAAACTACTGTACGGCCACACAGCGGGGCGTAGAGTGAAAGGTGCGCCGTTTGGTTTTTGGAAGGCTGATTTTTATGGACTGGTTTATTTACACCATGTCCCATTTGAAGCCCCCTGATGCACCCCTAGAGTAGAAACTCCCTAAAAGTGACCCCATCTAAGAAACTACACCCCTCAAGGTATTCAAAACTGATTTTACATACGTCATTAACCCTTTAGGTGTTGCACAAGAGTTATTGGCAAATGGAGATGAATTTTGAGAATTTCATTTTTTTGCCTAATTTTCAATTTTAACCCATTTTTTCCACTAACAAAGCAAGGGTTAACAGCCAAACAAGACTGTATCTTTATTGCCCTGACTCTGATGTTCACAGAAACACCCCATATGTGGCCGTAAACTACTGTATGGCCACACAGCGGGGCGTAGAGTGAAAGGTGCGCCGTTTGGTTTCTGGAGGGCTAATTTTGCTGGACTGTTTTTTTTACACCATGTCCCATTTGAAGCCCCCCTGATGCACCCCTAGAGTAGAAACTCCCTAAAAGTGACCCCATCTAAGAAACTACACCCCTCAAGGTATTCAAAACTGATTTTACAAACTTTGTTAACCCTTTAGGTGTTGCACAAGATTTAATGGAAAATAGAGACACAATTTCAAAATTTCACATTTTTGGCAGATTTTCCATTTTAATATTTTTTTTCCAGTTACAAAGCAAGGGTTAACAGCCAAACAAAACTCATTATTTATGTCCCTGATTCTGTAGTTTACAGAAGCACCCCATATGTGGTCGTAAACCGCTGTACGGGCACACGGCAGGGCGCAGAAGGAAAGGAATGCCATACGGTTTTTGGAAGGCAGGTTTTGCTGGACTGTTTTTTTTGACACCATGTCCCATTTGAAGCCCCCCTGATGCACCCCTAGAGTAGAAACTCCATAAAAGTGACGCCATCTAAGAAACTACACCCCTCAAGGTATTCAAAACTGATTTTACAAACGTTGTTAACCCTTTAGGTGTTCCACAAGAATAAATGGAAAATAGAGATAAAATTTCACTTTTTCTGCAGATTTTCCATTTTAATATTTTTTTTCCAGTAACAAAGCAAGGGTTAACAGCCAAACAAAACTCTTTATTTATGGCCTTGATTCTGTAGTTTACAGAAACACCCCATATGTGGTCGTAAACTGCTGTACGGGCACACGGCAGGGCGCAGCAGGAAAGGAATGCCATATGGTTTCTGGAAGGCAGATTTTGCTGGATTGTTTTTAGACACCATGTCCCATTTAAAGCCCCCTGATGCACCCCTAGGTTAGAAACTCCAAAAAAGTGGCCCCATTTTGGAAACTACGGGATAAGGTGGCAGTTTTGTTGGTACTATTTTAGGGTACATATGATTTTTGGTTCCTCTATATTACACTTTTTTGTGAGGCAAAGTAACAAAAAATAGAAATTCTGAAATTTCATCTCCATTTGCCATTAACTCTTGTGGAACACTTAAAGGGTTAACAAAGTTTGTAAAATCAGTTTTGAATACCTTGAGGGGTGTAGTTTTCAAAATGGGGTCATTTTTTGGAGTTTATACTCTAGGGGTGCATCGGGGGGGCTTCAAATGGGACATGGTGTCAAAAAACCAGTCCAGCAAAAACTGCCTTCCAAAAACCATATGGCGCTCCTTTCCTTCTGCGCCCTGCCGTGTGGCCATACAGCAGTTTACGACCACATATGGGGCATTTCTATAAACTAAAGAATCAGGGCAATAAATATTGAGTTTTGTTTGGCTGTTAACCCTTGCTGTGTTATGGGAAAAAATGAATTAAAATGGAAAATTTGCCAAAAAATAGCTGTTTTGGCACTGTTTTTATTTTTTATTATTTACAACGTTCATCTGACAGGTTAGATCATGTGCTATTTTTATAGAGCAGGTTCTTACGGACGTGACGATACCTAATATGTATACTTTTTTATTTATTTAGGTTTTACACAATAATAACATTTTTGACACAAAAAAAAAACATGTTTTAGTGTCTCCATAGTCTGAGAGCCATAGTTTTTTCAGTTTTTTGGCGATTGTCTCAGGTTGGGTATCATTTTTGCGGGATGAGATGACGGTTAGATTGGTACTATTTTGGGGCGCACATGACTTTTTGATCGCTTGCTATTACACTTTTTGTGATGTAAGGTAACAAAAAAATAGCTTTTTTGACACCGTTTTTATTATTTTTTTTTTACAGTGTTCACCTGAGGGGTTAGGTCATGTGGTATTTTTATAGATCAGGTTCTTACGGACATGGCAATACCTAATATGTCTACCTTTTTATAATTTATCAGGGTTTTACACAATAATATTTTTGAAACAAAAAAAAAATCATGTTTTAGTATCTCCATAGTCTGAGACCCATAGTTTTTTTATTTTTTGGGCCATTGTCTCATGTAAGGGCTAATTTTTTGCGGGATGAGGTGACTGTTTGATTGGTACTTTTTTGGCGTACATGCGACTTTTTTGATCACTTTTATTACCTTTTTTGGGAAGTAAGGTGGGCAAAATTTCAATTTCCTCATAGTTTTTATTTTTTTTTTTTTATGGCGTTCACCGTGCGGGGAAAGTAACATGACCGTTTTATAGATCAGGTCGTTACGGACGCGGCGATACCTAATATGTGTAGTGTATTTTTTTGAATTTTTTTTTATTCAGTGATAAATGTGTTTTTTTGAAACTTTACTTTTTTCACTTTTTTTAACTTTTTTTTGACCCAGGCCCACTTGGTTCTTGAAGATCCAGTGGGTCTGATGTCTGTATAATACAGTACAGAACAATATATGTTGTTCTGTACTGTATTTTACACTTGTCTGAACAGATCTATGCCTTTTAGCATAGATCTGTTCAGCACCATGGACAGCAGGGCGCCTGAGAGGCGTCCTGTTGCCATGGGAACCTTCCCCGTCTGCTCAGTACTGGTCAGAACTGCGCAGACGGGGAAGGGTAAGGACGGGGCTGTCGGGGGGCTCTCTCCCTCTCCCATCGGGGGGCTGCAAAGGCACAGCAGCCCTCCGATGGGAGAGGGAGGGAGCTCCCTGCGCTGTTAACCTTTTCCATACAGCGGTCCGTACGGACCGCTGTATGGAAAGGGTTAAACGGCTGACATCGCATCGCAGATGTCAGCCGTTTATACCAGGGTGCCAGCAATGTGCTGGCACCCTGGTATCCCCACTAGACACCAACGATCATTGAAGGGGAGGCGGGCGGGGGATCGCGATCCCGCCTCCCGCACCTTACCGCACCGCCTGCGACACCTCCCCTGCACCACCCGCCCACATAACATCATTCAGGGGTGCAGGGGGGGTGAAACATCTTTATTTTGGGCATACTAAAGTTTCTGATTCCCGCGGTCAGGGACCGCGGGGATCAGAAACCGCAGAAAGCGCTACAAACCGCAAGTCTGAATTGACCTGCGGTTTGCAGCGATCGCCGACATGGGGGGGTCACAGGACCCCCCTCGGCATTGACCTAAGGTGCCCGGCTGTGTGTGACAGCCGGGATCTCAGCGCTGTCACCATGTCTGCAGACATGGTGACAGTTTATGCCATGACGTGTATACTCATCATGGCGCGCTAAGTAGCAGTGCGCCATGACGAGTATACTCGTCATAGGTGGGGAAGATTTTCACACTATCTCCTTCTCTAATCGCTTCCCTGACAGGAATTGGGGCGATCAGAGAAGGAGAAGCACATAGTCCCTCCCTAACCCCCCCTTACCTGCCCCGATGCGCTGTGATTGGTCCCTCTGCAGTAATGGACCAATCACAGCGATCGTGGGCGGGTCAGAGCTACAATACAGCTCCTGCCGGCTTCTCTGGTTGCCTAGCAACCCCAGCACGCCGGCTTCACTGAAGCTTCAGCGCTTCGCTCCCTGCGCTGACAGTGAAACCCGATCACGTACATGCACGTGGGGATGCGGTGAGGCACCACATTCCCCCACGTACATGTACGTGATGTTGCGTGAAGGGGTTAACAATACATGTGAGTGGAAATAACTTGTCACATTATAAGCAAGCTGTTATTAGGTTAGGATATCAAAATAGGAACATAAGTTATATACATTACTTCTGTTCAGAGAAAACCTCATGATACCAGGGTGGGCATGTCTAATCCTAGACATCAAAATGGAATGCTAAATACATTCTGCCCCCCCCCCCCCCCCCCTAACCAACTACACATCACATGACATCAAGATGGGCAAATCCATTCAAGGATATAACTTAGAAGAGATAACTGTATCCTTCCGCCCCATCCTGGACTATTTTCACACATATGACTTTGGTAAGACTATTAAGACAAATAACAGGGATCTAGGATCTTTGCTAGACCATATCTTAAATGGTAAGGACTTGAAACAAGTCTTTCCTGTGGGAATCCATCACTTAGCTTGGCGAAGAATGTTCTATTAATATATATATACACCGTATTTTTCGCTTTATAAGACGCACCTGATGATGAGACGCACCTAGGTTTTTGAGGAGGAAAATAAGAAAAAAATATTTTGAACCAAAAGGTGTGCTTTTAGTAGGTTTTGAACTAATGGTGGTCTGTGGATGACGCACTGTTATGGGGATCTGTGGATGACGCACTGTTATGGGGGATCTGTGGATGACGCACTGTTATGGGGGGATCTGTGGATGACGCACTGTTATGGAGGGATCTGTGGATGATGCACTGTTATGGGGGGATCTGTGGATGACGCACTGTTATGGGGGGGATCTGTGGATGACGCACTGTTATGGGGGGGATCTGTGGATGACGCACTGTTATGGGGGGGATCTGTGGATGACGCACTTTTATGGGGGGGATCTGTGGATGACGCACTGTTATGGGGGGGATCTGTGGATGACGCACTGTTATGGTGGGATCTGTGGATGACACACTGTTATGGTGGGATCTGTGGATGACACTGATGGGAGATCTGTGGATGACACTGATGGGGGATCTGTGGATGACACTTATGGGGATCTGTGGATGACATAAGTGTCATCTACAGATCCCCCATCAGATGCATCAGTGTGGAGGGAGGAGGCTGAGACACTCATGGAGGGGCCCGGTGCAGTGATTCTACTCTAATACACCGGGCCCCGCAACTGTTAAATACATTCAATCCGATTTATATCTAAATGTATACGCTCTGTTCGGTACTTACTGTAGTACCGTAAGTATAGCATTAAGACGGCGCAGACCGGCAGCTCCCTCGGTCATCCGCCGCCTGCCGCAGCTCCCTCCTCATGCGCCACCTGCCCCAGCTTCCTCGGTCATGCGCCGCCTGCCCCAGCTCCCTCTGTCATGCGCCGCCTGCCTACTTATCTCACTTTATGAATGATCAGGCAGGCGGCGCATGACAGAGGGAGCTGGGGCAGGCGGCGCATGACAGAGGGAGCTGGGGCAGGCGGCGCATGACCGAGGGAGATGTTGGTTTGCGCCGTCTTAATGCTATACTTACGGTACTACAGTAAGTACCGAACAGAGCGTATACATTTAGATGTAGATCAGATTGAATGTATTTAACAGTTGCGGGGCCCGGTGTATTAGAGTAGAGTCACTGCTCCGGGCCCCGCCATGAGTGTCCCCGCCTCCTCCCTCTACACTGATATTTCGCTGGCCGCGCTGTTCAGCATAGAGGCCAGCGAAGTATCTGCTTTATAAGACGCACGGCTATTTCCCCCCCACTTTTGGGAGGGAAAAAGTGTGTCTTTTTAAAGCGAAAAATACGGTATATATATAGGCAATCATTTAATGCTTTGCGAGATTATGAGTCTTGATTCTTCTGCAGGTAGAATGAAGTCTCACAATATCCTAAGACTACATCTCAATATGAAGATAATCAATTAATTTATTTATTTATTCTCCAATCTAGATAATTTTACCCACACTATCAAATTAGTCTTAATAAAATGAAATATCATTCTCTGTGTCTCTTACCAAGTCCTAGTAGGAATCTCACTTCTGCTCCTAGGAAAGCTGGGCGGTCCGTCATAGAGCATCTCACCATGGCTTTCATCTTGATAGACCCCTCTAGAGCAGTGTTTTCCAACCAGTGTGCCTCCAGCTGTTGCAAAACTACAACTCCCAGCATGCTCGGACAGCCTTTGGCTGTGCGGGCATGCTGGGAGTTGTAGTTTTGCAACATCTGGAGGCACACTGGTTGGGAAACACTGCTCTAGAGAGCTCAACTTGTCCAGAATCTGTATTCATGTCATAGCAGAGAATCAGGCTTCACGTCACCCACCACTGGAACAGGCCACTGTCACATATTTAGGCCCAGGCACCCAGGCAGAGGAGAGAGGTCCCGTAACAGAGAATCTGGCCTTATGTCAGCGCAGAATCTGTATTCATGTCATAGCAGAGAATCAGGCTTCACGTCACCCACCACTGGAACAGGCCACTGTCACATATTTAGGCCCAGGCACCCAGGCAGAGGAGAGAGGTCCCGTAACAGAGAATCTGGCCTTATGTCAGCGCAGAATCTGTATTCATGTCATAGCAGAGAATCAGGCTTCACGTCACCCACCACTGGAACAGGCCACTGTCACACATTTAGGCCCAGGTACCCAGGCAGAGGAGAGAGGTCCCGTAACAGAGAATCTGGCCTTATGTCAGCGCAGAATCTGTCTTCATGTCATAGCAGAGAATCAGGCTTCACGTCACCCACCACTGGAACAGGCTACTGTCACACATTTAGGCCCCGGCACCCAGACAGAGGAGAGCGGTCCCGTAACAGAGAATCTGGCCTTATGTCAGCGCAGAATCTGTATTCATGTCATAGCAGAGAATCAGGCTTCACGTCACCCACCACTGGAACAGGCCACTGTCACATATTTAGGCCCAGACACCCAGGCAGAGGAGAGAGGTCCCGTAACAGAAAATCTGGCCTTATGTCAGCGCAGAATCTGTATTCATGTCATAGCAGAGAATCAGGCTTCACGTCACCCACCACTGGAACAGGCCACTGTCACACATTTAGGCCCAGGTACCCAGGCAGAGGAGAGAGGTCCCGTAACAGAGAATCTGGCCTTATGTCAGCACAGAATCTGTCTTCATGTCATAGCAGAGAATCAGGCTTCACGTCACCCACCACTGGAACAGGCCACTGTCACACATTTAGGCCCCGGCACCCAGACAGAGGAGAGCGGTCCCGTAACAGAGAATCTGGCCTTATGTCAGCGCAGAATCTGTATTCATGTCATAGCAGAGAATCAGGCTTCACGTCACCCACCACTGGAACAGGCCACTGTCACATATTTAGACCCAGGCACCCAGTCAGAGGAGAGAGGTCCCATAACAGAGAATCTGGCCTTATGTCAGCGCAGAATCTGTATTCATGTCATAGCAGAGAATCAGGCTTCACGTCACCCACCACTGGAACAGGCCACTGTCACACATTTAGGCCCAGGTACCCAGGCAGAGGAGAGAGGTCCCGTAACAGAGAATCTGGCCTTATGTCAGCGCAGAATCTGTCTTCATGTCATAGCAGAGAATCAGGCTTCACGTCACCCACCACTGGAACAGGCCACTGTCACACATTTAGGCCCCGGCACCCAGACAGAGGAGAGCGGTCCCGTAACAGAGAATCTGGCCTTATGTCAGCGCAGAATCTGTATTCATGTCATAGCAGAGAATCAGGCTTCACGTCACCCACCACTGGAACAGGCCACTGTCACATATTTAGGCCCAGGCACCCAGGCAGAGGAGAGAGGTCCCGTAACAGAGAATCTGGCTTCATGTCAGCACAGAATAAGTCTTCATGTCATAGCAGAGAATCAGGCTTCACGTCACCCACCACTGGAACAGGCCACTGTCACACATTTAGGCCCCGGCACCCAGGCAGAGGAGAGGTTCATTCAACTTTGGGTTGCCCCGCAATATAATGGTAAAATGAAATTAAAAATAGTATTGAATGAGGAAGTGCCCTGGAGTAGAATAATATATTGTTAAGGGGAGGTAGTTAATATCTAATCTGCACAAGGGATGGACAGGTCCTGTGGGATCCATGCCTGGTTCATTTTTATGAACGTCAGCTTGTCCACATTGGCTGTAGACAGGCGGCTGCGTTTGTCTGTAATGACGCCCCCTGCCGTGCTGAATACACGTTCAGACAAAACGCTGGCCGCCGGGCAGGCCAGCACCTCCAATGCATAAAAGGCTAGCTCTGGCCACGTGGACAATTTGGAGACCCAGAAGTTGAATGGGGCCGAACCATCAGTCAGTACGTGGAGGGGTGTGCACAGGTACTGTTCCACCATGTTAGTGAAATGTTGCCTCCTGCTAACACGTTCCCTATCAGGTGGTGGTGCACTTAGCTGTGGCGTGGTGACAAAACTTTTCCACATCTCTGCCATGCTAACCCTGCCCTCAGAAGAGCTGGCCGTGACACAGCTGCGTTGGCGACCTCTTGCTCCTCCTCTGCCTTCGCCTTGGGCTTCCACTTGTTCCCCTGTGACAATTGGGAATGCTCTCAGTAGCGCGTCTACCAACGTGCGTTTGTACTCGTGCATCTTCCTATCACGCTCCAGTGTAGGAAGTAAGGTGGGCACATTGTCTTTGTACCGGGGATCCAGCAAGGTGGCAGTAGTCCGCACACGTTAAAATGTGGGCAACTCTGCTGTCGTTGCGCAGGCACTGCAGCATGTAGTCGCTCATGTGTGCCAGGCTGCCCAGAGGTAAGGACAAGCTGTCCTCTGTGGGAGGCGTATCGTCATCGTCCTGTGTTTCCCCCCAGCCACGCACCAGTGATGGGCCCGAGCTGCTTTGGGTGCCACCCCGCTGTGAACATGCTTCATCCTCATCCTCCTCCACCTCCTCCTCATCCTCGTCCTCCTCGTCCTCCAGTAGTGGGCCCTGTCTGGCCACATTTGTACCTGGCCTCTGGTGTTGCAAAAAACCTCCCTCTGAGTCACTTTGAAGAGACTGGCCTGAAAGTGCTAAAAATGACCCCTCTTCCTCCTCTTCCTCCTGGGCCACCTCCTCTTCCATCATCGCCCTAAGTGTTTTCTCAAGGAGACATAGAAGTGGTATTGTAACGCTGATAACGGTGTCATCGCCACTGGCCATGTTGGTGGAGTACTCGAAACAGCGCAACAGGGCACACAGGTCTCGCATGGAGGCCCAGTCATTGGTGGTGAAGTGTGTCTGATCCGCAGTGCGACTGACCCGTGCGTGCTGCAGCTGAAACTCCACTATGGCCTGCTGCTGCTCGCACAGTCTGTCCAGCATATGCAAGGTGGAGTTCCACCTGGTGGGTACGTCGCATATAAGGCGGTGAGCGGGAAGGCCGAAGTTACGCTGTAGCGCAGACAGGCGAGCAGCGGCAGGGTGTGAACGCCGGAAGCGCGAACAGACGGCCCGCACTTTATGCAGCAGCTCTGACATGTCGGGGTAGTTGCGAATGAACTTCTGCACCACCAAATTCAGCACATGCGCCAGGCAAGGGATGTGCGTCAAACCGGCTAGTCCCAGAGCTGCAACGAGATTTCGCCCATTATCGCACACCACCAGACCGGGCTTGAGGCTCACCGGCAGCAACCACTCATCGGTCTGTTGTTCTATACCCCGCCACAACTCCTGTGCGGTGTGGGGCCTGTCCCCCAAACATATGAGTTTCAGAATGGCCTGCTGACGTTTACCCCGGGCTGTGGGACAGCAAGTGACATGAGCTGTTTGAAGCTGTGTGTGTCCACCAGCCTAAATTACAGCATTTCATAGGCCAGTAGTTTAGAAATGCTGGCATTCAGGGCCAGGGATCGAGGGTGGCTAGGTGGGAATTTACGCTTTCTCTCAAATGTTTGTGAGATGGAGAGCTGAACGCTGCCGTGTGACATGGTTGAGATGCTTGGTGACGCAGGTGGTGGTGTTGGTGGTACATCCCATGTTTGCTGGGCGGCAGGTGCCAACGTTCCTCCAGAGGCAGAGGAAGAGGCCGAGGCGGCAGCAGAAGAGGCCGAGGCAGCAGCAGAAGAGGCCGAGGCGGCAGCAGCAGAAGAGGCAGCAGGGGGAGCCTGAGTGACTTCCTTGTTTTTAAGGTGTTTACTCCACTGCAGTTCATGCTTTGCATGCAGGTGCCTGGTCATGCAGGTTGTGCTAAGGTTCAGAACGTTAATGCCTCGCTTCAGGCTCTGATGGCACAGCGTGCAAACCACTCGGGTCTTGTCGTCAGCACATTGTTTGAAGAAGTGCCATGCCAGGGAACTCCTTGAAGCTGCCTTTGGGGTGCTCGGTCCCAGATGGCGGCGGTCAGTAGCAGGCGAAGTCTCTTGGCGGCGGGTGTTCTGATTTTGCCCACTGCTCCCTCTTTTGCTACGCTGTTGGCTCGGTCTCACCACTGTCTCTTCCTCCGAACTGTGAAAGTCAGTAGCACGACCTTCATTCCATGTGGGGTCTAGGACCTCATCGTCCCCTGCATCGTCTTCCACCCAGTCTTGACCCCTGACCTCCTGTTCAGTCTGCACACTGCAGAAAGACGCAGCAGTTGGCACCTGTGTTTCGTCATCATCAGAGACGTGCTGAGGTGGTATTCCCATGTCCTCATCATCAGGAAAAATAAGTGGTTGTGCGTTAGTGCATTCTATCTCTTCCACCCCTGGGGAAGGGCTAGGTGGATGCCCTTGGGAAACCCTGGCAGCAGAGTCTTCAAACAGCATAAGAGACTGCTGCATAACTTGAGGCTCAGACAGTTTCCCTGATATGCATGGGGGTGATGTGACAGACCGATGGGCTTGGTTTTCATGCGCCATCTGTGCGCTTTCTGCAGAAGACTGGGTGGGAGATAATATGAACGTGCTGGATCCACTGTCGGCCACCCAATTGACTAATGCCTGCACCTGCTCAGGCCTTACCATCCTTAGAACGGCATTGGGCCCCACCAAATATCGCTGTAAATTCTGCTGGCTACTGGGACCTGAGGTAGTTGGTTCACTAGGACGTGTGGCTGTGGCAGAACGGCCACGTCCTCTCCCAGCACCAGAGGGTACACTAACACCACCACGACCATGTCCACGTCCGCTTCCCTTATTAGATGTTTTCCTCATTGTTCCCGTTCACAACAATTTTGAGAATGGCAAATTTGGGAATGCTTTTTTAACCCAGAACAAAAAGTTTGCTTTTACGGTCACTACAAATAACTTGACCAGCTAAAACTGTGCAGATTTGGTTGAATAGAGATGTGAGACCTGTTTTTTTTTTGCGCTGTGTGACAGTTATAGGTTTAATCACAGAATGACACTTCTATCAGCACGCTAGCGTGTGTCTTAGGTTTTTCTGAATCACACTATCAATACCTTCAATGTAAGATTTTCTTTTTGGGATAGATTTCAAGTAGGCCTCAAATACCACAAACTAGTTATTTTCAGAATGGCAAATTTGGGAATGCTTTTTCAACCCAGAACAAAAAGTCTGCTTTTACGGTCACTACAAATAACTTGACCAGCTAAAACTGTGCAGATTTGGTTGAATAGAGATGTGAGACCTGTTTTTTTTTGCGCTGTGTGACAGTTATAGGTTTAATCACAGAATGACACTTCTATCAGCACTCTAGCGTGTGTCTTAGGTTTTTCTGAATCACACTATCAATACCTTCAATGTAAGATTTTCTTTTTGGGATAGATTTCAAGTAGGCCTCAAATACCACAAACTAGTAATTTTGAGAATGGCAAATTTGGGAATGCTTTTTCAACCCAGAACAAAAAGTCTGCTTTTACGGTCACTACAAATAACTTGACCAGCTAAAACTGTGCAGATTTGGTTGAATAGAGATGTGAGACCTGTTTTTTTTTTGCGCTGTGTGACAGTTAAAAGTTTAATCACAAAATGACACTTCTATCAGCACGCTAGCGTGTGTCTTAGGTTTTTCTGAATCACACTATCAATACCTTCAATGTAAGATTTTCTTTTTGGGATAGATTTCAAGTAGGCCTCAAATACCACAAACTAGTTATTTTCAGAATGGCAAATTTGGGAATGCTTTTTCAACCCAGAACAAAAAGTCTGCTTTTACGGTCACTACAAATAACTTGACCAGCTAAAACTGTGCAGATTTGGTTGAATAGAGATGTGAGACCTGTTTTTTTTTTGCGCTGTGTGACAGTTATAGGTTTAATCACAGAATGACACTTCTATCAGCACGCTAGCGTGTGTCTTAGGTTTTTCTGAATGACACTATCAATACCTTCAATGTAAGATTTTCTTTTTGGGATAGATTTCAAGTAGGCCTCAAATACCACAAACTAGTTATTTTCAGAATGGCAAATTTGGGAATGCTTTTTCAACCCAGAACAAAAAGTCTGCTTTTACGGTCACTACAAATAACTTGACCAGCTAAAACTGTGCAGATTTGGTTGAATAGAAATGTCAGGTCTATTTTTTAGGCGCTGGGTGACAGGCTCAACTTGCCCCTGATGTAATATATGGCCAAAAAATAACCACACTGTTGATGGTTAAATGCACTTGGGTGACACAGGCTCAGCCTGCAGCTGATGTAGTATATGGCCAAAAAATAATCAGACTGTTGATGGTTAAATGCACTTGGGTGACACAGGCTCAGCCTGCAGCTGATGTAGGATATAGCACAAAATAACCACACTATCGATGGTTAAATACACTTGGTGATAGCTCGTGCTGGCGCACCACAAGTCACAAAATGGCCGCCTATCACCCCAGAAAAAAAGTGATCTAAAAACGCTCTGGGCAGCCTCAAAAAAGTGAGCAAGTCAATAATAGCACTTCAATGATCCACAGCTGCAGATCGATCACAGAATCAAGTCTTTTGGAGGAGTTAATCTGCCTAATCTCGCCCTAACGTCGCAGCTGCAACCTCTCCCTATACTGATCATAGCAGAGTGACGTGCGGCGCTACGTGACTCCAGCTTAAATAGAGGCTGGGTCACATAGTGCACTGGCCAATCACAGCCATGCCAATAGTAGGCATGGCTGTGATGGCCTCTTGGGCCAAGTAGTATGACGCTTGTTGATTGGCTGCTTTGCAGCCTTTCAAAAAGCGCCAAGAAAGCGCCGAACACCGAACCCGAACACGGACTTTTACGAAAATGTTCGGGTTCGGGTCCGTGTCACGGACACCCCAAAATTCGGTACGAACCCGAACTATACAGTTCGGGTTCGCTCATCCCTAGTTACGGTTGATGAAATTCCTTCTTGAAGAGGAGAAAGAACTACTGGCCAAAAATACAACAGAACTGAAAAAAACTATTGAGTTAGCAAAGAAGTTCTCCCCCCTACCGGATTTTGCCAAAAGAGAAACACTGTTGCAACAATCAGTGGAGAGATTCACGGGATATTTAAAAGAGAGAAAGCATAATCAATTAGTGAGAGATAGTAAGGACTTTAGAGAGGGAAAAATTCTTGAATTTGCAGGCCAACAAGTGGCAAAAAATCCCACGGAGAGTGAAACAGATCTGTCCTCCTCTGAATACGAGACCGATCCTGAGATAGGATCTAGCGCACGCTACAAGAGTCGTGGCAGAGGTAGAGGCAGAGGTGCAGATAGAGCCCGTAGTCGGGGACGTGGCAACAGTGAGAGGACATCGAGGAGGTTTTTTAGGGACAGATTTGGGGTCTCTGGAACCAACTCAGGTAACAAGCGAGTACCCACTCAGAAACAGGAGAGGCAATTGAGGGAGCCTGTATCTATAGATACCTCACAGATCATGAATCTTTCTAGACGGACCCTAACCACTGCTGAAATGACAGTCTTGAGCAAAGGCCTGTCTTTTGTACCTGAATGTAGATTTAATCCCTTCACGTGGGTAAAAGATGTTAATCTTTTTATCAGAAAGCTAAAGTGGAAGATGTTCTTCTGTACCCATGACAGGGAACAATGTGATAAGCTGGGTATTGATCAGGAGGATCTTCCAGACGTGAGACTACTTGCAGGTCTTTTAGCAGATGGTGATAGGGACTTAGGTGAAGGACCTTTTACTGATCTAAAACCGGTGTCTAAGAAATACCCTCCGGTGGGAAATTATTCGCCTCTTGATGTCTTCCTCACTGTTGTCACGGAAAAAATACGATCGCTACATGTTCAGAGTCCCTATCCAAGAAATGTGTCTGAGCAGGAACAACTAGCATTAGCACAATTACAGCAAGATCTAACTATAGTGATTAAACCCTCAGACAAGGGTGGGAACATAGTGGTTCTTGATGTTAATATGTACACACAAATGTGCAAGAGAATTCTTGATGATAGGACCTGTTACATCAAACTGGATCGTAATCCTCTTGAGGCCTACAAAAATGAACTGAATCAGATTCTCAGTAGAGCAAAGTGGCGCAGATTAATAAGCGCAAGCGAACTTGCTTACCTGCTGCCTACACACCCGACACTACCGGCCTTTTACAGTATACCCAAAATACACAAGGGGACTGATCCCTTAAAGGGAAGGCCGATAGTGTCGTGGATTGGTAGTCTCACTGAACGAATCAGTATCTATGTTGACAAAATATTGAGGCCTTTTGTATTCAGCTTACCGTCCTGCATTAGGGATTCTATGGACGTATTGAGGAGATTGAATGACATCAGATGTGATAATGACACCCTACTAGCCAGTTTGGATGTAGAAGCTTTGTATAGCTCCATCCCGCATCAACGAGGCTGTGAGGCAGCCCGTACATACTAGAGAGAGAGTCTCAGTTTCATGAACATAATGAACTGGTAATCACACTGTTGTACTTCATTCTGCACCACAACATCTTCTTGTTTGACCGTTCTCTCTACCGCCAGCTCAGTGGGGTGGCAATGGGCAGTCCCTGTGCCCCTACCTTTGCCAACCTCTACCTGGGCTGGTGGGAGAGAGAGGTTGTCTTTAACGAGGAGATGGAAGAATGGACCTCATCCATACTATTATGGATGAGGTTCATTGATGACATTTTCATTCTATGGAAGGGTACGAAGAAAAGATTTTTGTACTTTGTATCAAGATTGAATGTCAATACTTTGGGCCTTTTCTTCACGTCCGAAATTGACGAAAGACATATCACTTTTCTGGACCTTACAATTGAGATTGATCCCTCTGGACATGTCAAAACAAAAGTGTTTCGTAAACCCACGGCCACTAATGCCCTCTTGAGGTGGGAGAGTGGACATCCGTACCCACTCAAGAGGGGCATTCCTAAGGGACAGTACCTTAGAATGAGACAGAATTGTTCTCAGTGGTCTGATTTTAAGGCATCAGCGGATGACCTTAAAAAAACGGTTTATTGAAAAGGGTTATCCTAAACCTGTCTTGAAAAAAGCCTATTAACATGCGGCGGCATATGATAGGGAACATCTTCTGCATCCTAGGATTAGGACATCTGATGATGCACAGATACGGATAATAGGAACCTTCGATACGGCACATAAGGAGATGCGTGCTCTGCTTACTGAATACTGGGATGTTGGACATCTAGTGGGCAGCTATCCCATGATCACGTACCGACGTGGTGGTAACATCAAGGATAAGTTGGTCCATAGTGCCTTTAGTTCCCCTAGAAATGAGACCTGGCTAGGGGCAAATATACCAAATGGCACATATAAGTGTGCTAACTGCATAGCATGCATAGTGATTTTAAAGAGTACACGGTTCAGGAGTTCAGCTACAGGACATGAATACCACATTAAATCCTTCATCAACTGTAAGACAGTTGGGGTGGTATACCTGGCGACCTGCATTTGTGGTTCACAATATGTAGGGAAAACGAAGCGTGAATTCAGGAGGCACATAGGGGAACATCTATTGAAGATTAGAAGTTCTGGAGATACCCCTATTGCACAACATGTGGCCACTTGTCATCCTGAAATCACAGATTGCTTCCAATTCCAGGGTATAGAACATGTAAGACCACCACCCAGGGGAGGTGATATTGACACACTGCTCCTTAGGAAGGAGGCACAGTGGATTTTCACTTTAAACACTGTTAAGCCCAAAGGCCTCAATGATGCGATTTCATACGCATGTTTCATTGAATGAACGCTTCCTCCAGGATTGGATATTTAAATTTTATTTTCCTGTCCTTAACCTGAACACTGTTGCTCATTATGAAGATCTTTCTCCTATGGTTTTTGATTATGTGTGGAACCTATTTAATATCTTGGGTTCTCAATGTGTCCTCTATTCTCTGTACACATCTATGAAGTGGAATTCTATTATGTCCCTTTTATCCCTAGCAAGTAAAGTTTTCTTTGCGAACTATGGGGATCCTGTATGGACCATACAGAAGTGCAAACCGTATTTTTCGCCCCATAAGATGCATTTTTTCTCCCCCCAAAATGGGGGGAAAATGCCCCTGCGTCTTATGGGGCGAATGCTTGCAGTTTTACATCGCAAGCTGCGATGTACGAGCGAGCGGGGACTCGGGGAGGGACTGGGAGGAGGAGCTGGGGGCCGGCAATACCGGTATACTAATATAAGATGTCTTATTCAATTAATAGTTATTAAACATGCCCCCTCACTCCTAATAGTACCTTACATCCTAACCGCTTCTGTAGAATGCAGGCAGGCAGGCCGGGCGGGCGGCAGCGTAACTCCCTGATGTCACGTGTCTGCGCCGCCTACTTTATGAATGAAGCAGGTGGCGCAGGCAAGTGACATCAGTGAGGGACGCGCCGGCTGCCCGGCCTGCCTGCCGGCATTGTACAGAAGCTGTTGGGATGTAAGGTACTATTAGGAGTTGGGGGGCATGTTTAATAACTATTAATTAAATAAGACATCTTATATTAGTATACCGGAGCGGCGGGGGGGGGGATCTGTGGATGACATTTTTATGTGGGACATCTGTGGATGGCACAGTTATGGGCTGGGGGGGTCTGTGGATGGCACAGTTATGGGCTGGGGGGGTCTGTGGATGGCACTGTTATGGGCTAGGGGGGGTCTGTGGATGGCACTGTTATGGGGTGGGGGGGGGGGCTGTGGATGGCACTGTTATGGGGTGGGGGGGTCTGTGGATGGCACATATATAACAGTGCCACCCACAGATCCCCCCTGTAACAGTACCATCCACAGATCCCCCCTGTAACAGTGCCATCCACAGATCCCCCCTGTAACAGTGCCATCCACAGATCCCCCTGTAACAGTGCAAGCCACAGATCCCCCCCATAACAGTGTCCGTCATCTACAGATCCCCCCCATAACAGTGTCCGTAATCCACAGACCCCCCCATAACAGTGTCCGTCATCCACAGATCCCCCCATAACAGTGTCCTTCATCCACAGATCTCCAGTAATAGTGCCATCCACAGATCCCCCTGTAACAGTGCAAGCCACAGATCCCCCCATAAGAGTGTCCGTCATCCACAGATCCCCCCCATAATAGTGTCCGTAATACACAGATCCCCCCATAACAGTGTCCGTCATCCACAGATCCCCCCCATAACAGTGTCCGTCATCCACAGATCCCCCCCATAACAGTGTCCGTCATCCACAGATCCCCCCCATAACAGTGTCCGTCATCCACAGATCCCCCCATAAAAGTGTCCGTCATCCACAGATCTCCAGTAATAGTGCCATCCACAGACCACCATTAGTTCCAAACCCACCAAACACACAGCACACCTTTTGGTTAAAAATATTTTTTTTCTTATTTTCCTCCCCAAAAACCTAGGTGCGTCTTATGGGCCGGTGCGTCTTATAGGGCGAAAAATATGGTACATACTGTATTATATAACAAAATAGCCTACACAAAATAGGGAACTAATTATAATAATTTATTTTGGTGTCAGTTTGTGTATTTAACCACCTCCAGACCGCCTAACGCAGATTCGCGTTCCGGAGGTGGCAGCCCTGCGCAGAGTCACGCATATACGCGTCATCTCGCGCGAGCCGAGACTTCCTGTGAACGCGCGCACGCTCACAGGAACGGAAGGTAAGAGAGTTGATCTCCAGCCTGCCAGCGGCGATCGTTCGCTGGCAGGCTGGAGATGTGTTTTTTTTAACCCCTAACAGGTATATTAGACGCTGTTTTGATAACAGCGTCTAATATACCTGCTACGTGGTCCTCTGGTGGTCCCCTTTGTTTGGATCGACCACCAGAGGACACAGGTAGCTCAGTAAAGTAGCACCAAGCACCACTACACTACACTACACCCCCCCCGTCACTTATTAACCCCTTATTAGCCCCTGATCACCCCATATAGACTCCCTGATCACCCCCCTGTCATTGATTACCCCCCTGTCATTGATCAACCCCCTGTAAAGCTCCATTCAGACGTCCGCATGATTTTTACGGATCCACTGATAGATGGTTCGGATCCGCAAAACGCATCCGGACGTCTGAATGAAGCCTTACAGGGGCGTGATCAATGACTGTGGTGATCACCCCATATAGACTCCCTGATCACCCCCCTGTCATTGATTACCCCCCTGTCATTGATTACCCCCCTGTAAAGCTCCATTCAGACGTCCGCATGATTTTTACGGATCCACTGATAGATGGTTCGGATCCGCAAAACGCATCCGGACGTCTGAATGAAGCCTTACAGGGGCATGATCAATGACTGTGGTTATCACCCCATATAGACTCCCTGATCACCCCCCTGTCATTGATTACCCCCCTGTAAAGCTCCATTCAGATGTCCGCATGATTTTTACGGATGCACTGATAGATGGATCGGATCCGCAAAACGCATCCGGACGTCTGAATGAAGCCTTACAGGGGCATGATCAATGACTGTGGTTATCACCCCATATAGACTCCCTGATCACCCCCCTGTCATTGATCACCACCCCTGTCATTGATCACTCCCCCTGTCATTGATCACCCCCCCTGTCATTGATCACCCCTCTGTAAGGCTCCATTCAGACATTTTTTTGGCCCAAGTTAGCGGAATTATTATTTTTTTTTCTTACAAAGTCTCATATTCCACTAATTTGTGTCAAAAAATAAAATCTCACATGAACTCACCATACCCCTCACGGAATCCAAATGCGTAAAATTTTTTAGACACTTATATTCCAGACTTCTTCTCACGCTTTAGGGCCCCTAGAATGCCAGGGCAGTATAAATACCCCACATGTGACCCCATTTCGGAAAGAAGACACCCCCAGGTATTCCGTGAGGGGCATATTGAGTCCATGAAAGATTGAAATTTTTGTCCCAAGTTAGCGGAACGGGAGACTTTGTGAGAAAAAAATTAAAAATATCAATTTCCGCTAACTTGTGCCAAAAAAAAAAAATTTCTATGAACTCGCCATGCCCCTCATTGAATACCTTGGGGTGTCTTCTTTCCAAAATGGGGTCACATGTGGGGTATTTATACTGCCCTGGCATTCTAGGTGCCCCAAAGCGTGAGAAGAAGTCTGGTATCCAAATGTCTAAAAATGCCCTCCTAAAAGGACTTTGGGCACCTTTGCGCATCTAGGCTGCAAAAAAGTGTCACACATCTGGTATCGCCGTACTCAGGAGAAGTTGGGGAATGTGTTTTGGGGTGTCATTTTACATATACCCATGCTGGGTGAGAGAAATATCTTGGTCAAATGCCAACTTTGTATAAAAAAATGGGAAAAGTTGTCTTTTGCCAAGATATTTCTCTCACCCAGCAAGGGTATATGTAAAATGACACCCCAAAACACATTCCCCAACTTCTCCTGAATACGGCGATACCACATGTGTGACACTTTTTTGCAGCCTAGGTGGGCAAAGGGGCCCATATTCCAAAGAGCACCTTTAGGATTTCACAGGTCATTTACCTACTTACCACACATTAGGGCCCCTGGAAAATGCCAGGGCAGTATAACTACCCCACAAGTGACCCCATTTTGGAAAGAAGACACCCCAAGGTATTCCGTGAGGGGCATGGCGAGTTCCTAGAATTTTTTATTTTTTGTCACAAGTTAGTGGAAAATGCTGATTTTTTTTTTTTTTTTTTCATACAAAGTCTCATATTCCACCCATGCTGGGTGAGAGAAATATCTTGGCAAAAGACAACTTTTCCCATTTTTTTATACAAAGTTGGCATTTGACCAAGATATTTATCTCACCCAGCATGGGTATATGTAAAAAGACACCCCAAAACACATTCCTCAACTTCTCCTGAGTACGGAGATACCAGATGTGTGACACTTTTTTGCAGCCTAGGTGGGCAAAGGGGCCCATATTCCAAAGAGCACCTTTCGGATTTCACAGGTCATTTTTTACAGAATTTGATTTCAAACTCCTTACCACACATTTGGGCCCCTAGAATGCCAGGGCAGTATAACTACCCCACAAGTGACCCCATTTTGGAAAGAAGAGACCCCAAGGTATTTCGTGATGGGAATAGTGAGTTCATAGAAGTTTTTATTTTTTGTCACAAGTTAGTGGAATATGAGACTTTGTAAGAAAAAAAAAATAATAATAATCATCATTTTCCGCTAACTTGTGACAAAAAATAAAAAGTTCTATGAACTCACTATGCCCATCAGCGAATACCTTAGGGCGTGTACTTTCCGAAATGGGGTCATTTGTGGGGTGTTTGTACTGTCTGGCCATTGTAGAACCTCAGGAAACATGACAGGTGCTCAGAAAGTCAGAGCTGCTTCAAAAAGCGGAAATTCACATTTTTGTACCATAGTTTGTAAACGCTATAACTTTTACCCAAAGCATTTTTTTTTTACCCAAACATTTTTTTTTTATCAGACATGTAGAACAATAAATTTAGAGCAAAATTTATATATGGATCTCGTTTTTTTTGCAAAATTTTACAACTGAAAGTGAAAAATGTCATTTTTTTGCAAAAAAATCGTTAAATTTCAATTAATAACAAAAAAAGTAAAAATGTCAGCAGCAATGAAATACCATGATGAAAGCTCTATTAGTGAGAAGAAAAGGAGGTAAAATTCATTTGGGTGGTAAGTTGCATGACCGAGCAATAAACGGTGAAAGTAGTGTAGGTCAGAAGTGTAAAAAGTGGCCTGGTCTTTCAGGGTGTTTAAGCACTGGGGGCTGAGGTGGTTAAAGAATAAGGAGCTATACTTTGAAAAAAAAAAATACTTTTTAAAAACGTTTTGTACAGTTTCTCCAAAATAAAAATTGTTGCAAAAATTATTTTGGTAGTCCAACAAATAATAGATAATAGATAGTTACAACCATTTAAACCACTTGTGCTAAGTCACAAAAGCCGGAATTAGACTTACCGGTAATTCATTTTCCACTAATCCACCATGACTACCCAGAGAGACTGACCCCTGACCTCTGTAGGGGGAGGAACAGAGATAAGTTAAAAGGACCCCTCCCGTCACTATTCACCAGTGAGTTCCAGATTATAGTGCCACAACCACCGGTAAAGAAGTGAAAAAACTCCAAATTTTTTATTTTTTTCCTTGGTATTAACTCATACCAAGTCTGCATAATAATTTTCTAGGTGGGATATCATGCCGTCATGGTGGATTAGTGGAAAATAAATTACCGGTAAGTCTAATTCCGGCTTTCCACTTCACCACCATGACGGCCCAGAGAGACATAACAGATTATATACATCTTAGGGTGGGGCAACGGCCTGTAGGACCTTGCGATCAAAGGCCAGGTCGGAAGACCTGGATAAGTCAAGTCTATAATGTTTAACGAAAGTGTTTACACTGGACCAGGTTGCGGCCCGGCATAGCTGATCTAGGGAAGCTCCTGCTTTTTCAGCAAATGAGGCAGATATGGCTCTCGTAGAGTGAGCCCGAATGACGTCTGGACAGCTAATGCCTTCCATCTTGTAACAGTCTGTAATAGCCTGTTTTACCCATCGGGCAATGGTAGATCGGGAAACTGCTTTCCCTTTATTTTTACCGCTGAAGAGTACTAGTAAATTGTCCACCTTTCTTAGGTCCTTAGTGACCTCTAGGTATTTAAGTACTGTTCGTTTGACGTCCAGGGTATGGAATCGTTCCTCCCCAGAATTCTTAGGATTTTTGCAAAAAGAGGGAAGAACAATCTCCTGGTTTCTATGGAAGTCTGTTACTACTTTTGGTAAAAACCCTGGGTCTAGCCTCAAGGTAATTCAATCTTCCTGGATTGTGAGGTATGGTTGTCTTATTGACATTGCCTGGATCTCGCATTGTCTTTTTGCTGATGTTATTGCTACAAGAAAAGCCACCTTCTATGAAAGGTGCTTTAGGGAACCCGAGTCCAGGGGTTTGTAAGGCGGACCTGTGAGTCCCCTAAGGACAATGTTTAAATCCCAGGTAGGCACCCTTGATTTAAGAGATGGTCTTAGTCTGGCTGCAGACCTCAGGAATCTTTGGATCCATCTATGGCTAATTCAGAATAGAAAAAATCGCTAAGCGCTGAGACCTCGACTCTAAGGGTAGATGGACGTAACCCTGACTCTAGTCCTTCTTGCAGGAAGTCCAGGATCCTCTGTATATTTGGTTTAGCCTGGTCTGGGGCTTCTTAACCTGACCAGGTGCAGAATCTTCTCCAGATTTTTAAATAGATGGAGTTAGTCACTTTCTTTCTGCTGGCCTGCAAGGTAGATATCACTCCCTCTGAGAGACCTCTGCGTCTCAGAAGGTCGGACTCAGGATCCAAGCCGAGAGGTTGAAGATCTCTGGATGTGGATGGAGAACCGGCCCCTGGATCAGGATATCTTTCCTCCTTGGGAGAATGAATACTTCCTGTGGGGAGAGGTTAGGATCGAGAACCAGCACCTCTTGGGCCAGTATGGGGTGACCAGGATTATTCTGGCCTTGTCCCTGATGATCTTCTAGAGAACCCTTGGGATTAACGGGAACAGAGGGAATGCATATGCAAGATCCCAGTTCCAGTGCAGGGAGAAAGCGTCGATCGCTAGAGGCCTGTCCCTCGGGTTTAGGGAGCAAAAGGTTGATACCTTTGCGTTTTTCCTTGAAGCGAATAGATCTACCAATGGGAGGCCCCATCTCTGGACAATTAGATTGAAGACATCGATGTTTAGAGACCATTCCTCCTGGTCTTTAGTGTTACTGCTGAGGAAGTCCGCAGCGCTGTTTAGGCTTCCTTTTAAATGAATCGCAGATACTGATTTTACATTTTTTTCCACCCAAAGGAAGATTCTTCTGGACAGACTTTCTAGTTTTTGAGACTGTGTGCCCCCCTGGAGTGTGAGGTAGGACACGGTCGTTACATTGTCTGAATAGATTTTTATATGCTGGCTCTTTAGTTTTGGAGCAGCTGCTCGTATTGTCTCCCAGACTGCCCTGAGCTCCCTGTAATTTGACTGAGCTGCAATTTTCGGAGACCAGGCTCCCTGGTAGAGGTCGGAGTATATTTTTGCGCCCCATCCCTTTGCGCTGGCATTTGTCTGAACATGCACTGCTGTGGTTTTGAGCCAAACCATGCCCTTTTTTAGATTTTCTGTGTGAAGCCACCACCGGACTGAAGATTTTACATGGCCCGGGATCAGGATCTTTTTGTCTAGAGAGGGCAGATGTTTGTCCCATCTCCTTAGAAGCCAGGACTGAAGGGCCCTGTAATGGACCTGGCACCAAGGGACTGCTACAATACAGGCTGTCATTTGACCTAAAAGGCTCATTGTTTCTCTGAAGGAGAAGAAGCGACGTCCTAGGAAGGCCCTGATTGATGTCTGAAGGTTCTGAATTCTTTCTGTTGGAAGAAAGGTTGTCTGTTTTACCGAATCCAGCAATACCCCTAGGATTTTTACCCTGGTATCCGGAACTAGGGATGACTTTTTTAGGTTTATCACCCAACCTAGGGCTGTTAAAAGGGTGCAGAAGGTCTCTCGATCCGCTATTGACTGATCCACAGTGTCTGAAATCAGCAAAAAGTCGTCTAGGTAAGGAACAACAGTCACCCCCTGAGATCTCAGGGAGGCGACCATCTCTACCACCAGTTTCGTGAAAATCCTTGGGGCTGAGGCCAGCCCGAAGGGGAGAGCCACGAACTGGAAATGGTGAACAGAGCCTCTGTGATCCTTCAATGCAAAACGCAGGAGCCTCTGAGACTGGATGTGAATAGGAACATGATAATATGCGTCCTTCAGGTCGATTGTGCCAAGGAACGCGTCTTTTTGAATTAAAGGAATGGTAGAGTCTAGGGATTCCATTTTGAATTTTTTGTAAACTACGAATCTGTTTAACTTTTTGAAGGTTTATAATCATGCGAAAGGAACCCCCTGGCTTTTTTACTAAGAAAAGGTTGGAGTAGAATCCCTGCCCCCGTTGAAGCTCGGGAACAGGAACCACTACTCCTAAGTCCAGAAGATTCTGGACCTCCTTCCAAATTTGGTTCTGCTGGAATGGGGAAGAGTGGTGAGATACCAGAAATACATTCGGAGGGGGGGAAGATAACTCTATCCTGTAGCCGTTTCTGATAAGAACTTGCGCCCAGGGGTTGGGAGAAGTCTGATGCCACTGGGCAAAGAATTGGGATAGTCTACCCCTAATCCCGGCGTCATTGTTTCTCACCACCCTTGTTCTGGGGATTAAGGAGGTATCCTCTACCTTTCCCCCCTCTTGGTTAACTCCAACGTCCGGATTTACCTTTACCACGAAAGGAACTATTTTGAGGGTATTGGTTACGAAAGGAGGGTTTCTTTTTAGGGGTTTTCTCTTCAGGGAACCCTTTCTTTTTATCAGTAGCCTTCTCGAGGATCTTGTCCAATACAGGACTGAACACTTATTCGCCCGAGAAGGCTATAGAGCACAGCTTCATTTTTGAAGTGATGTCGCCTGACCAAGATTTCATCCACAGTGTCCTCCGGGCAGCATTGGACAAAGCCGCGTCCTTGGCCGAGAATCTAATTGTCTCGGCGGAGGTATCCGCTAAGAACCCAGTGGCGGATTTTAACAAGGCAATAGAGTCTAATATTTGTTCCCTGGACGTCTTGTTGATTAGATGATTCTCTAACTCAATTAGCCACAGGTACATAGACCTGGCGACTGAACATAGCTGCCCCCCAGGATTTTTTTAATAGACTGTCCGCCTTCCTCTCCATGGTGTCCTTTAACTGAGAGGAGTCCTCGAATGGTTGCGAGTTTTTTTTATTAACTTTGGCCACCTGGACGTCAATTCTGGGAACCTCGTCAAAGATCTTAGAGTCTGACGGGTCAAATACAAGGCGGTTCCTGAATTCCTTGGAAATACCTAGTTTCTTTTCTGGATGAGCCCATTCATCCATCACCATCTCTTTAATATTTTCATTTATGGGGAATACATGGGAACGTTTGACCTTCAATCCCCCAAACATCTCTTCCTGAACTGAGTGGGGTCTCTGGATGTCTTCCACCCCCATTGTATCCCTGACTGCTTTTAGAAGGTCACTCATCTCGCTAGGAGTGAAGAAGAATTTTCTAGATTCCTCAACGATTTCGCCCTCTGATAGGGGGTACTCGTCGTCCTCCTTTTTGGAAGATGAGGCCTCGCCCTCCAAATCCTCAGAGTCTGAGGAGGAAATGTCCGCCATTCTAGGACGCTTGGGTGGGCGAGCCCCCAGGGTGTCCTCACGGAGGGAGGCTAGAGAAGATTTAACTTCCTCCTGAATCATAGTTCTAAATTCCTGCATAATTGAGGGTTGTTCTTCTCTCACAATCCTGGCAATACAATCATTGTAAAGTTTCTTAGGATAATCATCGGGAAGCCTGACGGAGCATTGGATGCATCTGGCGGTCTTCCTGGGCTTTTTCAAAGCTAGTTTGGCCTAAAGTGAGAGAGCAGCCCATCAATTTGTGCAGATCCAGTATAGGTGCATTATACCAGAAGACCTTAGAGGAGGGGGGGGGGGCTCCTATACAGTGGTTACCTGAGGCTCCCTCCCCCCTAGATCAGCATATGTCAAGCTACCGGCATGCCCAGGTGGGCTACTCACGCAGGGGCGCTCTGGAGCGGTCTGCTCCTTCTGCTGCGGCTCCTTTTCCTGGTCCGACATCTCGCCCGGCAAAGCAGAGAGCGCAGCGGGAAAGTGCATGTGAGTTTTTTAAGACGTCCACTCCCGGGTCTCACCCGGCGGCCCGGAAGTGACGTTAGACGCGCGCGCCTGTGCAAACGTCCTCCCGGCCAGCTACCTACACAGGGAGGTAGGCGACCCTTCGGCAGCTCAGGGCAGGCTCCCGCACAACAGGGAGCGTGACCCCGGCGTCTCCCTGTCAGCTTTAGAACGGAGTCCGCCGGAGAGCAGGGGAGGACGCAGTCCTGGGTGGGAGGCCCGCAAAAGCAAAATTTCCACCGATGCGGCCCCCAGGTACCGAGAATAAAAAAAGGTCCTTTATACACTTCACCTCCCTGAAAGCCAGAGAGGACTTTTCTCTGTACTGGCTGCTATAGGGGCAGGAACACACTGGTGAATGGTGGTGGGAGGGGTCCTTTTAACCAATCTCTGTTCCTGCCCCTACAGAGGTCAGGGGTCAATCTCTCTGGGCCGTCATGGTGGTGAAGTGGAAAAAGTGTCTGGTCATTAAAGTGTTAACCAATAAGCACCTTCCCCACTAGCAAGGTAAAGTGCTTACTGGTTACTGTAGGGCGTCTATAACTGGAGTTGCAGGATATGGTAATAACCAGTGAGCTGCGTCCTCTGCAGTGAAGGAAAACGCTGATTTATGAATAGGAGGCAGGAAGGAAATGTCGCCACTTTTCTGTTAAAAATGTTTTTGAACAAGTTCCTGTAGCATGGCCTATAAAATAGTAGATTCATAATTGCCTGCTCCACACCGCTCTGCTCCTCTGCGCTGCCCCCGCTGCTTCCATCTTCCGGTCCCCGTCCTGTTTACACCTGGCAGTGCATGGCCATGGTCACTTGCACGGCTCCAGTCAATGACTGTCTTCAGAAGTGACACGCTGCTTGTGGCCACATCACATTGGCTGGAGTGGTGTATGACCATGTCCATGCACTGCCAGGTGTAAACAGCGGGGGCAGTGCGAAGGACCGGAGCGGCGGGGAGCAGGTAAGTATAAGGCTCCATTCACATGTCCGCAACGTGTTTTGCGGATCTACGGAGCCGCGGATCCGCAAAACACGATAAGTGGCAATATGCGTTCCGCATTTTGCGGACCGCAAATTACCGGCACTAATAGAATATGCCTGTTCTTGTCCGCATTTGCGGAAAAGAATAGGACATGTTCTATTTTTTTGCGGAATGGAAGTGCGGACCCGGAAGTGCGGAAGTGCTTCGTGCTGCCCCATAGGAATGAATGGGTCCGCAATTCTATTCCACAAAATGCGGAACGAAATTGCGGACGTGTAAATGGACCCTAACTCTTCGGTTTCAGGGGCCATGCTGCAGCACGATATTTGGGACAATTACTGGGAAAAAGTGTTCATAGGAACGCTCATATCTTTTATCTGGCCGGTATAATTGTGCAGCTGATTAGTCGATAAGGAAGGAATCGCTCATTTGTCGGCTGATTTGCATATTTTATCAGGATGAAAGATGTCCGATTATCTGCAGCACATCTCACTATGTAATCTAAATGAAGGCGGAATGACTGTGGCAGCGATCATTCCTCCCCAGTCACTTTGCACTGGCTTGTGTAATAGGCAGATGAGCGCCGATCAACATTTTTTAAAAAATTTGCGGCCCCTTGAATTAGAGCGATGTGACAATGCGGCCCCCAGACCAAAAAAGGTTATGCACCCCTGCTCTAGACTCACTAGACTGAGCTAGGGGCGATCCAGGATCCGCACCCTGCTTCATGCAAGGGTTGGGTCAGGATAATTTACCCTGACCAATCCATACAAAGATATGCTGGGAACATTAAATGGTATGAACATATAAAATAGCATTCTATAACATTGCACAGTGCCTTGTTTTAGGAGTACTGCACATCTTAGTCACTGTCTGGACCCTGCTATACAGGGAGTGCAGAATTATTAGGCAAGTTGTATTTTTGAGGATTCATTTTATTATTGAACAACAACCATGTTCTCAATGAACCCAAAAAACTCATTAATATCAAAGCTGAATATTTTTGGAAGTAGTTTTTAGTTTGTTTTTAGTTTTAGCTATTTTAGGGGGATATCTGTGTGTGCAGGTGACTATTACTGTGCATAATTATTAGGCAACTTAACAAAAAACAAATATATACCCATTTCAATTATTTATTTTTACCAGTGAAACCAATATAACATCTCAACATTCACAAATATACATTTCTGACATTCAAAAACAAAACAAAAACAAATCAGTGACCAATATAGCCACATTTCTTTGCAAGGACACTCAAAAGCCTGCCATCCATGGATTCTGTCAGTGTTTTGATCTGTTCACCATCAACATTGCGTGCAGCAGCAACCACAGCCTCCCAGACACTGTTCAGAGAGGTGTACTGTTTTCCCTCCTTGTAAATCTCACATTTGATGATGGACCACAGGTTCTCAATGGGGTTCAGATCAGGTGAACAAGGAGGCCATGTCATTAGATTTTCTTCTTTTATACCCTTTCTTGCCAGCCACGCTGTGGAGTACTTGGACGCGTGTGATGGAGCATTGTCCTGCATGAAAATCATGTTTTTCTTGAAGGATGCAGACTTCTTCCTGTACCACTGCTTGAAGAAGGTGTCTTCCAGAAACTGGCAGTAGGACTGGGAGTTGAGCTTGACTCCATCCTCAACCCGAAAAGGCCCCACAAGCTCATCTTTGATGATACCAGCCCAAACCAGTACTCCACCTCCACCTTGCTGGCGTCTGAGTCGGACTGGAGCTCTCTGCCCTTTACCAATCCAGCCACGGGCCCATCCATCTGGCCCATCAAGACTCACTCTCATTTCATCAGTCCATAAAACCTTAGAAAAATCAGTCTTGAGATATTTCTTGGCCCAGTCTTGACGTTTCAGCTTGTGTGTCTTGTTCAGTGGTGGTCGTCTTTCAGCCTTTTTTTTACCTTGGCCATGTCTTTGAGTATTGCACACCTTGTGCTTTTGGGCACTCCAGTGATGTTGCAGCTCTGAAATATGGCCAAACTGGTGGCAAGTGGCATCTTGGCAGCTGCACGCTTGACTTTTCTCAGTTCATGGGCAGTTATTTTGCGCCTTGGTTTTTCCACACGCTTCTTGCGACCCTGTTGACTATTTTGAATGAAACGCTTGATTGTTCGATGATCACGCTTCAGAAGCTTTGCAATTTTAAGAGTGCTGCATCCCTCTGCAAGATATCTCACTATTTTTGACTTTTCTGAGCCTGTCAAGTCCTTCTTTGACCCATTTTGCCAAAGGAAAGGAAGTTGCCTAATAATTATGCACACCTAATATAGGGTGTTGATGTCATTAGACCACACCCCTTCTCATTACAGAGATGCACATCACCTAATATGCTTAATTGGTAGTAGGCTTTCGAGCCTATACAGCTTGGAGTAAGACAACATGCATAAAGAGGATGATGTGGTCAAAATACTCATTTGCCTAATAATTCTGCACGCAGTGTATTTCTGACTAAATGTTTTACATTTACAGGCAAAGGCCAGTTTCCTGTGTTTGTATTTTATGGTCTTTGGACTTCCCACTAGTGTTGAGCGAACTTCTGTTTTAAGTTCGGCGTCTAAAGTTCGGGTTCAGGTTATCGAAGAATCGCGTTATGGATTCTAAATTCCGTTATGGTCCGTGGTAGCGGAATCCATAACGCGATTCTTCGATAACCCGAACTTTAGACGCCGAACTTAAAACACCAGTTCGCTCAACACTACTTCCCACATTTCTAACTGGATTTAGTTCCTCATATGGTGCATTAAGTTTGGGTCAGCAGAACTGCAGGAGGTCCAGGTGTTGCAAACATAACACAGAGCGGCCATGTGAAATCTTCCTAGCTGCTTTCCTGTATCTTAATGACGGCAATGTTCCTTAGGACTACACCATGATCATTGCCCAGGTTTAGCTGCAGTATCTAATGGGAGTCTGTGGTAGTCTGAAATCTCCCTCGGACTCCTCGGGAGCCTAAGCCATTGCCCTTCTCATTCATATGGTGCCAGCAGCAGCATGGAAATAAGATTAGTAAACTACTAGGCATATACAGGGCAGCCGGTAAGTACGATATCCAGATATAGGGTATGTACATGCTGTACCACTAGGGGTCACTGTGATCCAGATGATCATATCCAGATGCATATTCGGTCCATACTGGGGGAAATACCAAGTAGTGATAGATCTGATGCCTTTACCGTCCTCTGTCTCGCTGAATGCTGGTTGTAGAATGATGTAATGGCTACATCAATGCCATGTGAATGAAAGGGAGCATTTCTCACCGGGATCAGTCATCCAGATCATGACATTAAGGCCTCATGCACACGACCGTATGTATTTTGCTTTCTGCAAAAAATACAGATGACGTCCGTGTGCATTCCGGAACAGCTGGCCCCTAATAGAACAGTACTATCCTTGTCCGTAATGCGGAATGGAAATCCGGACATACGGAAACGGAATGCACACAAAGTAACTTCCGTTTTTTTTGCGGACCCATTGAAATGAATGGTTTCGTATACGGTCCGCAAAAAACCCCAGAACGGACACGGAAAGAAAATACGTTCTGGTGCATGAACCCTAAGAGATATGTCCCTGATTTCACGTATTCCAGGAATGTAACAATGGAGTTATTAAAAGATAACTATTCAGTGCACTTTATTGTACATATAGTCAGCTGTGGGGCAGAGCTTTTAGTTATATATTTGAAAAGAGTAATGCCTCTTTCACACGAAAGATACTGATTGGCTCAGGATGCGTTGAGTGAAACTCGCACCTTTTCGCAAGCAAGTTCAGTCAGTTTTGTCTGCAATTTCGTTCAGTGTTTAATTTTTTTCCTGTAATCAGCTTTGCTGCGTTTTTCACACACGTGAAAAAACCCCAGAATATTTACAAGCAACATCTCTTAGCAACCACCCGGATGCGATGCGTTTTTCACTGAATTCCTATTCACTTCTATGGGGCCAGGGCTGCAAGAAAAATGCAGAATCTAGAACATGGTGCGATTCTAACGTATTGCAGAAAGGATGAGTGAAAAACAACGCTCATAAACACAGAACCATTGAAATGAATGGGTCAGGATTCAGTACGAGTGCTATGTGTTCACTTCATGCATTGCACCCGTGCAGAACACTCACTCGTGTGAAAGGGGCCTAAAGGATTGGAGCAAGGTCTGCCACATATTGCAGGATAAAACTTCCCAGGAAAGATTAAAGGACCTTAACATGTATAGCTTGGAAGAAAGACGAGACAGAGGGGATATGATAGAAACTTTTAAATACATAAAGGGAATCAACTCGGTAAAAGAGGAGAGAATATTTAAATGAAGAAAAACTGCTACAAGAGGACATAGTTTTAAATTAGAGGGGCAAAGGTTTAAAAGTAATATCAAGAAGTATTACTTTACTGAGAGAGTGGTGGATGCATGGAATAGCCTTCCTGCAGAAGTGGTAGCTGCAAATACAGTGAAGGAGGTTAAGCATGCATGGGATAGGCATAAGGCCATCCTTCATATAAGATAGGGCCAGGGGCTATTCATAGGATTCAGATATATTGGGCAGACTAGATGGGCCAAATGGTTCTTATCTGCCGACACATTCTATGTTTCTATATTCTGCAGTGAATTTCACAGCTAGGATTAATAGCCCTCACGCATGACTAGAAATGAGTGAAGTTTTCCAAAATTAGATTCGGTCGCTTTGCAAAAATTTTTGCTTTGATCCGAATTTATTTGTCACAAAGCAAGTTAAATCAGGTCTGTCCTGGCCTGCAGTTAAACTTTAGGGAGCATGTACCCTGGTGTACATCACTGTGCAGTGCAGCACCATGCATAGCTAGTCCTTTTTGGTAGTGAAACAGTTACTATGCATCAGAATGACAGGCAGGTCACATATATGGTCGTGCAGGACACCAACATTCCTAGCTAACCCCTAGCTAAACCCCAAAAAAAGCATACAACATCCTTCACTAAAGCAAGAAAAAAAATCCATATTATGGCAGTGCAAACACATGCGTTTGAATCCCTTCTGTTATATGTAGAATGACTGTGCTTCACTATTAGGCTTAGTTCACGATTCACTTATCCCAAAGCAGGTGTTGGTCAAACCCACAGAACAGGTGCAGATCTAGTCATGATACCTAATCTGAGAGTAGACTTGGCTCCTGAATGTGCCTCACAATAAGTGATGGAAATAACTGATCAAATAACAGAAGAGTGAACTCAGCCTTACAGATCAATGTTAGCATCAGCTCTAATTTATTGGCGTGCACTTGACCGTGCAGTGGCCCAAAATTCAAGGAGTGGCCCAATGACAGTGTGGAGGGTGTCAGCAGTAAGGCTTTCACATCACTGTGAGAATAATAGGCCAGAAAAAGCATATCCTGTAGTTTGAGCATTATCCTTCACACTGTCTGTATTTGGTCAGCATTTCATCAGTATTCTAAGGCAAACACAGGAGTGGGTTCAAAACAGATATGACATGTGAAGGAAATATTTGCATGTGTTTTGTACCCACTCCTGCTTTTGGCTTCCAAATCATGATCAAATCCTGATACAAAATACTGACCATGTGATAGAGGCCTTCTGGATGACAGGACCCGTTTTTTTTTTTTTGGTTCTTCTGACGGATCTGCAGAACGGAAAAATAAATGATGTTGTCAACACTGCCAATCAGGGACACTGGTGGCCCCGTAACAGACTGGTGAGGGTGGCAACAGCATGAAGAGTAACAATAGTGGCCCTGGAACAGACTGGTGAGGGTGGGAACAGCATTAAAGTGGTTATATAAGGCTATAAACTGCCCCCCATATGCTGGGCCCCTCCCTGCGCTGCACCTGGTCCCCTCACTGCCGCAGCTGCTTCTCCCCGTGCATGGATGAAAACATCCAGTGTCGGGGGAAGGGGGGGAGTAGCCAATGGCAGTCATGGACAGGGAAGAGTCTCCTCCATCCCCGCCTGCCATTGGCTGCTCCCCCCCGACACCAGATGTTTTCATCCGCGCACAGGGAGAAGCAGCAGCGGCGGTGCGGGGAGCCAGGTAAGTATATTCAATGGGAGGGGCCCGGCATATGGGGGGCATTTTATAGCATTGGATAACCCCTTTAAGAGTAACAATAGTGGCCCTGGAACATAGTGGGGAGGGGTGGGGCAACAGCACAAGATGGTGGCAGATGACAGTAGAGGCAACAGGCATGTGGCATCAGGCGGGTGACAGCATCAGAATAGTGGCAGCAGGATGTGGGCAGAAGTAATATGGGCCATTTCTCGCAATGTTCTGGTGTGGCATCACACTACAGCCATATCATTACTGCCAGAATGATCTAGTCTGTTGTGTCAGGCACCGGTGTCTGGAAATCTTGCTTGAACCACGCCTGATTCAGCTTTATAAAGGCTTAGTCTCTCAACATTTTGTGCTGAAAGGCGAGTTCTTTTATGGGCAACTATGCCACCCGCCGCACTAAACTCCTGATCTGATGCCGCACTACTGGCCAGGCAGAAAAGCTTGTCCAGGGCAAACTCTGCAATTTGCGGTCACAATTCAAGTTTGGCTGCCCAGTAGTCCAGGGGATCTTGGATTTGGGGTGAGAGGGTGCAGTCCAAGTATGCCACCACCTGCTGGTTCAGGCTTTGCTCTATGTCTTGCTGCTGGCTGGCAAGTGAAGAAAAGTGCCCATCAGAGACTCCGGACTTAAGTTGCTGCTGATGGAGCTGTGCTGCTCCTGCCTCCCCCTTCCAGCAGTCATGGTAGTGGAGCGTGAGCTCAGAGGGTCCCCCTGGTTTGTGAGGATGGGCGATGGGGCGCGTAGGCAGTGACCAACCTACTGCAAAGGATGTCTCGATAGTCGTTTAGAGTTTTTAATCCCTCTCAGAAGGTATAAGAAAGGCCCCCATTTTGGACCGATAGCAAGGGTCTAACATTGTGGAAAGCCAGTAGTCAACTCTCTGCCGAATGGTGATAATGTGGCTGTCACTACACAAGCAACTCAGCATGCATCTGGCCATTTGTGCAAGGGACTTGGAGGGCCTCCATCTCCACTGCATACTGCCATGGTCTGTCAGGTGCATCTGCATCGTCTTCGTTGTCATCCTCTAGTTCCTCATGCTCCTCCTGCTCCTTTCCTGTCCCTTGGGCAGATAAACCACCTAGTTCTATATAGAATTTTCGGGGGCGTTTATGTCCTCCCTCTTTGCCAGTTCAGCCTCCACAGGGCTCAGGTGGCCGAGAGATGTAGGCACCACATCTTCTGTCCCCTTACCAGTTAGATTTATCAGCATCCCTTCCAGGACGTGAAGGAGTGGAATGACATAATTCACCCCTTAGTCTTGGCGACTGAGAAATAAAGTGGCCTCCTCAAAGGGCCTTAGCAAACGGCAGGTGTCACACATTAGCTGCCAATGTCTAACGTCAAAATTACATCGAGAAGTAGCCCTGTCCATCTGCATCATCAAGAAATCGGTTGCGTATTTTCTCTGCTCAGTTGGTCCAACATGTGGAGTTCCAACATGTGGAAACGTTGCATATGAAGCAATGTAGGGGGACACCATTCTGCCTTTGCAGCTGAAAGAGTGGCTGAAGTGCATGCACAGTTTCCTTGACATTTTCAAGACAGTTGGTTGGAAGATTTCAGGAACTGGGTGACAACCAGATTGCAGATGTGTGCCATGCAGGGCACATGGGTCAGCCATCTCTGACACAGTGCAGACAGAATGTTCTTCCCATTATTGGAGACCATGGTTCCTATCTTCAGTTGGCGAGGAGACGGCCAGAATTCAATTTCTTGGTTAATGACGAGGAGCAGTTCTTCCCCGGTGTGACTCCATTTTCCCAGGCTGACCAGGTGCAGAACCGTGTGATAATGCCGTGCTTTGCATAGGTGGTATGATGGAGGAGCACTCTGAACTGTGCCTACAGTGGAGGCGGAAGACAAGGTGGAGGATGAGGAGAACACTGGTGCAGAAATCCCACGATTACAATGTAAAGGCAGCATTGCCATCACCTGGCCAAGTTGCTGGTGTGCCTGGGCTGGAACCACATTTACCCAGTAGGCTGTAAAGGACATATATTGTCTTTGGCCATAGTTACAGCTCCACACATCAGCGCTGGCATGAACTCTACCAGACACCAACAGGTTCAACGACTGGCCTGCCTTCTGCTCAACATACGTGTGCAGGGCTGGTACAGCTTTTTTTAGAGAAGTAATGACGGCTTAGGACTCTCCACCTTGGATGTGCTCAAGCCATCAGTTTTCTGAAATGTTTACGGTATGAAAAGGCAGGGACTGTAGTACCAGTAACTTGGCCAGGTGCATGTTCAGCTTCTGTGCTGTTGAATGAGTGCACGCATACTGTTGTCTCATTACATCTCATTCGGTGATCAATTGCTGGCGAGACATGTGACGAGGAGGAGAGGGTCATGAGCAGTACATGAAGGAAAGGAATGACAGCTTTCCACTGCTGGGGTTAAGGAGCCCTGACTGCTGGGGAAGGAACGTGTGCCACTGGGAGATGCAGTGCTTGCTGCGTCAGGCTGTATTACAACATTAGTGCTATCGTTTTCCCAGACCACTTTATGGTGACGCTCCATATGTTCATGCAGGTTTGTGGTGCCAACCTTAGCACCCTGACTGTGCTTCACCTTCTGCCCACATATCCTGCATACCGCCACCCTAACATCCTCCAGGAACTTGATAAAAAATTCCCACACTGCTGAGTATGGCATTTTACCCCCAACACTCCGTGCTGATTGCCTGCCGCTGCCTTTATGAACCTGTGCACCGCTAGTTGTTTCCTGACAGGTAGGCTCCTGAGGAGCAGATAGTCTACCATGGGTGCGTTTGGCTCCAGATCTCCCACTACTTCCACCCAGCTGGGTCACCGACACTCTGCCACCCTGTTGCTTTCTCATGGGTCTGCTGCCACCCTCACCCCCTGATGATGATGATGCCCCCTCTTCAACTGGCTCCCACATGCAATCAGCTACATCATCATCCACTAATGTCTGTTCGTCACTTATGTCACCCTCACCAGTCTCATGGCCATGTCCATGACCGCTCGCAACATGGGCTCCCACTTAACTGTCTACATCACTAGTTGCATGCCTAAGGGAGGATGCATCAGACCTCTCTTCCAAGTTTGTGCTGGCCTGTGGCTGCTGACTGTCCTCACTAAGCTTGTCCTCGCGGAAAAGCGGAGCAGAGCTGGCAGCATGCATAACTTCAGAGCAGAATGAGCAGCAAACGAAAGCGGCAGTTGCGGGACAGGTGAGGGCACAGAGGTTGTTCCAGGGCCATTCCAACTAAGTGTTGTGTCAGAGGAACCCACAAATTCCTGTTTGTGTGTATCTGTTGTGATCTGAGATAATGAAGAGTCAACCATTCCAGTACAGCTGGATGATGGTCAAAACACGACTGCTGGATGACAGTGGCAGCGGCATTATGGGTCATATCTCCTTCCCAGGCTTCTTACTTTCACTTTGTAACACATGTAGCCACCATTTTAAGAAAAGATCAATTTGTTACAACGAAGCAAGAGGATATTTGGATTCGTGGCGAATCGAAATTTCCCTGCAATTCTGATCTAATTCAATTTGTTTCACTTCAATTCACTCAACTCAACACTACCCATGGCCACACCCCCTTTAAAAGACTCTATTAGTAGTTCCAATAAATGTTGCTGCTTTTTGCTAATTACGGTGCACGCAACTGCAATTAATGACTTACGCATCCGTATGCCTGTTCCGCATGTGATTAAACATGTCCTATACTTGTGAAGTCAATGGGTCCAGAAAAAAATGTAGATGGGACATGGACCTCTTCCATATTTTGCAGATCTGCAGTTTGGGGAATGTCAAATGCTTACAGTGGTGTGCATGAGGCCTTAGTAATGTCAAAAGTGGGAGACATATATGCCTATGGGTAAACACAAACTCTTTAAAATTGCATGCACTGTAGTATTTTTATTTTTTTTAAAAAAATTTCTGGCTCGAATTTTTTTTGTTCTTTTGTCGGCACTTGCCACCCGGAGTGTGTACACACTCACACACCTTCTGGGGTCATATCAACCTTATTCATCTTTCCTGTCTTCTGATCTGAAAATGGTTGATGCCATTTTAAAAAAATTTGCCAGAATGGAGTAGCTAAAAATTTTACTCAAATATTTTGAAAATTCGGGTAGAGTTTGATTAATTTAGAATCGATTCACTGATCTGTATTAGTAATACAAATGTTTGCCACATTAATTGGTTCACACTCCCTAATGAATCATTTTCCTGCATTGCTGTAGGGAGGTTGTTGCTTAGTAATAGTTAACAAGACCTCTGGATGACAACCCACCTGTGAACATCTGCTATTGCCAGGTTACCAGGTTAGTTAGATGCTAGGAGCCAGTGCTGAATCCACCAGTGCCAAATGGGTCAACATTTTTTACGCTTATAATGCCAAGGGTGGGATAGTCAAGGGGCTCACTGTGTCATCCATGGCCCAAATCTCCTTGGTGATACCCATCACTAAAAATTTCGGTGGTGGTTCTCATTCATATTTTTATGGTATTGCCCCTCCACAATATCCAGATACTTGACATTTAACCCCAGTTCCATTCTAAACAAAAAATTTTTTTCATTTTTGTTTTTCACTCCCTGCCTTTCCTTTCAAATACAGTCCTGATCAAAAGTTTAAGACCACTTGAAAAATTGCAAAAAATCATATTTTACATTGTTGGATCTTAACAAGGTTCCAAGTAGAGCTTCAACATGCAGGGGCGTAGCTAGAAATGACTGGGCCCCATAGCAAAAAAAATTTATGCCCCCCGCCCCTTTAAATAATGCAGCTGTGCCTGCCAGGCTTGAGCAGGTATATGTGTGAATATGGATTAGGGAAGATGCTGAGATCTGGCTGTACCTCACTGTGAGGTACAGCCGGATATCAGCATCTTCCCTATTCACACATATACCTGCTCAAGCCTGGCAGGCACAGCTGCATTATTTAATAGTGTGGTGTGGTAATGGTTAATGGCATTTTGGCGAAGAAACAGCCACCTAGGCTACTTTCACACTTGCAGCAGTGTGATCCGGCGGGCAGTTCCGTCATCGGAACTGCCCGCCGGATCCGCTGATTTTGATGTGACTGAAAGCATTTGTGAGACGGATCCAGATGCGGATCCGTCTCACAAATGCATTGCAAGAACAGATCCATCTCTCCGCTTGTCATGCGGACAGACGGATCCGTCTTGTATTTATTTTCACATTTTTACCGGTCTGCGAATGCGCAGGCCGGAAGGACGGATCCGGCACTAATACATTCCTATGGGGAAAAATGCCGGATCCGTCCTTCAGGCATGTCTTCATGCTACGGTTTTATCTTTTGCCTGATCAGTCAAAACGACTGAACTGAAGACATCCTGATGCATCCTGAACGGATTACTCTCTATTCAGAATGCATGGGGATATGCCTGATCAGTTCTTTTCTGGTATAGAGCCCCTGTGACGGAACTCTATGCCGGAAAAGAAGGAAGGGGCGCCCTTCTTATCACTGCTGGCATCTCTTTTTAACTTCAGATCAGACTCTCACTAATTACACACCCCTGTAGTGTCCACCATCAGACAGGGTAGGGAAGAAAAGAAACCCCAGAACTAGAGTGTCAGTGCTAGTTCTGGGGTTTCTTCCCTCCCCTGTCTGATGGTGGACACGACAGGCCAGGGTGCAGAGTGTGTGCTGTAATTAGTAATTAGTGAGAGTCTGATGATCTGAATTCTGAAGTTAAAAAGAGCTGCCTGCAGACCTGCAAGGATAAGGAGGGCGCCCCTTGCTTCTCTTGGGGGCCCCACTCTGCAGGCAGCTCTTTTTAACTTAGATTATCTCAGAAATCATAAGTTCTCACTTCCTTAAATTCACTTTAAGCGAATCACTTACTTTTAGAGTCACTAGTCACAGACAGCATGCACAGACTGGAGTGGCAGGACTGGAGACCACTGAGGACTGGACTGGAGTGAGGTTCCTCTCTCTCACTCTGAGCTGCTCTGCTCAGCCTCAGACTGGTTTCGGGGCCCGGGCAGTCAGATAACGCAAATCTGACTGGCGCCAGTGCTGCCGGCGGGACCACTCCTTCCCTAGTCCCTCCACTCCAGTATCCAGGTACACCCCTGGCCCCCTCCACCGCCTGAGTCCGCCTCCTCCCTCTAGTTACTAGGAGGAATCATTAATTCTTTCCTGCGCTGCGGCGCTGGTGCCTGGCTCCGCCTCCGTCCCTCAGGTACGCCCCCGTTCCGGCCCCCTCCACCGCCTACCTCATCTGCTGCTCGTGCGGCCGTGCGCCCGGCCTGCTCCAGTCCTGATCTGACTCCTTGGCTTCTCCCCAGCCAGGCCCGACCCGCGCCCCGCCCACTACACTGGGCGGGCGGTCGGGCCTGGCTGCCTGTGTGTAGTGTCACCGTGTGTGTGACTGTGTGTGTTAATAAAAAAAAAAAACTAAATGCGGTCCGGAGGGGCCCCCAGTGGTGTAGGGTCCCATAGCCACTGCTATGGTTGCTATGGCGATCCCTACGCCACTGTCAACATGCAACAAGAAGAAATGAGAGTGAGACAACACATTTTTTGAGCATTCAATTAATTGAAAATAACGATTAAACTGAAACAGGCTGTTTTTCAGCTGATCCAAATTTTAGGACCGCATGCCTTTAACCACCTCCGGACCGCTGTACGCAGATTCGCGTTCCGGAGGTGGCAGCGCTGCGCACAATCACGCATATACGCGTCATCTCGCGAGACGCGAGATTTCGCTCAAAGCCGGCCCGCGCATGCGCATCGCGGGCCGGCAAAATTCAAAGAACAAGTTCGTCACCAGCCTGCCAGCAACGATTATTGGCTGGCAGGCTGGCGATTTTCAAAAAATCCAATCAAAAGTCATATAACAGATCATATTAGTAAATATGATCTGTTATATGGCTTGTCTGCTCCTGTGCTGGTCCTTTTCGTCGGTTGGATCCAGCAGAGGAGCAGACTGAACTGTGAGTACACCAAACACTACACCTTAGCCCCAGATCACCCCCCTGCACCCCAATTAACCCTTTGATCACCCCTTTGATCGCCCCTGTCAATCACTAGTGAAAGGAAAAAAAGTGATCAGTGTAAACTGTCACTTTTTTTTTTTCACTGGTATTGGCTATTAGGTTTTAGGGATAGTTTAGGCCCCTTGGTTAGGTAGTAAGCATCAGTTAGCGCCCACCCCACCGCACCGCAGTCACTTATTCGCTGATTAGCGTATCGCTAATCAGCATTTGTACTTTTATAGTATCTGTAAGTAATCAAAACTGATCACGGTCAGATCTATAATAGTATTAGGAAACAAAGAGAGGATTTGCACCAACAAGAAATGCTACTGACTAAACAGGGGAGTCATACATGCAGGTATTAAAAGCTGAGACTTCCGCCAATATGTTCCAGAAAGGAAGATATCAGAGCCCATCACTGCACCACGTCACGGTCACTCAGCATGGCAGAGGGTCCTAGCCGCTGCTCTAACTATGGTGTGAACACGGTCTGGGGGTGTTGTAATTCAGCACACAGCCAAGCCTCCACACAAAGGCCCAGCATGAATACTGTGGCAGTGCAATGTGAATGAGGCCAGGCCGTGAGCCACACCTATACCAGACCATGTGATGGAGGTTACCAGGTGCAACAGAGTGTCCAAACACACCCAAATCTAACAAGACAAAAACACAGAAATGAAGTGGCAATTCTGGAGGAGCTGCTCAGCCCCTGACACTGTGGCGTGTCTATTTAATGGAGGAGCAGCCCCACCGCATGTGGACCGCAATAATCGACTAACCCCAGCAAAATATGCATACAATGGAGGACGTCGACGCGGTCCACATGCACCACAAGAGCAAACTACACAGAATGTAGTAAATAAACATAGGAAACAAAGAGAGGATTTGCACCAACAAGAAATGCTACTGACTAAACAGGGGAGTCATACATGCAGGTATTAAAAGCTGAGACTTCCGCCAATATGTTCCAGAAAGGAAGATGTCAGAGCCCATCACTGCACCACGTCACGGTCACTCAGCATGGCAGAGGGTCCTAGCCGCTGCTCTAACTATGGTGTGAACACGGTCTGGGGGTGTTGTAATTCAGCACACAGCCAAGCCTCCACACAAAGGCCCAGCATGAATACTGTGGCAGTGCAATGTGAATGAGGCCAGGCCGTGAGCCACACCTATACCAGACCATGTGATGGAGGTTACCAGGTGCAACAGAGTGTCCAAACACACCCAAATCTAACAAGACAAAAACACAGAAATGAAGTGGCAATTCTGGATAATAATAGTATTAGTGTCACTTTAGTTCGCCCTCCACCCAAAACGCAGTGTTTGCCCGATCAGGCCTGATCGGTCGCCCACACGTGCGTTCACCCACGCCCGCCCCACCGCAGTGACAAAAAATATTTATTTTTTGATCACTGCACATTCATTTTACACGCACTGCGGCGATAAAAAAATCAGTTTTGATATTTTTTATCAACCGCAGCGGCCTCCGGTACTTCGCTAGCCTCCCCTTTGTAAGACAGGCTTGCTTTTTTTCTTGGGTAGTCTCCGGGAATACCCCTAAATTTAGTAGTCCAAATGTCAAACAGGGGGTATTCTTCTGAAGAGGCCTACAGGATTCTGACCCAGTCGGATGAGGAGTGGGAACCCTCATCTGACGAATCTAGCGGGTCAGAATATGAACCTGTGGAAAGCAGTGGCTCTCTGACCCAAAGTTCGGACGAGGAGGTGGAGGTCCCTGGCAGCACCAGGCGTACCCGGCCCCGTGTCGCTAGACCACAGGTTATGCAGGATCCGCTTCAAGAGCAGCAGAGTGGGGCTGTCGCTGCCGGATCACGTGGTGAGGCATACACCAGCAGCGCAGCCCTCCCTGGACCTAGTACCAGCACTGCCGTACAACATGGTGACGTGGCGAGCACCAGAAGGGCAGTTGAAGCTGCTACGGTGGCACGTGCACTAGTTACCCCGTCGCAGCCACCGCACAGACAGGCCCGTAGAGCCCCTAGAATCCCTGAGGTGCTGGCAAACCCTGATTGGCAGTCACCAACTTCAGCCGCACCTGTAGTTCCCCCTTTCACCGCCCAGTCTGGAGTTCGGGTTGAGACAGCTCAAATCGGTTCGGCCCTGGGATTTTTTGAGCTGTTCTTGACTGCGGAGCTCTTGGACTTAGTCGTGGCAGAGACAAACCAGTATGCCACACAATTTATATCCGCCAACCCGGGAAGCTTTTATGCCCAGCCTTTCCGGTGGAAACCAGTCCAAGTTTCCGAACGTAAAATTTTTTTGGGCCTTCTCCTCAACATGGGCCTGACAAAAAAGCATGAATTGCGGTCATATTGGTCCACGCACCCGATTCATCACATGCCCATGTTCTCTGCTGCTATGTCCAGGGCACGATTTGAGGCCATCCTCCGTTTCCTGCATTTTAGCGACAACACCACCTCCCGTCCCAGAGGCCACCCAGCTTTTGACCGGCTCCACAAAATTCGGCCCCTCATAGACCATTTCAACCAGAAATTTGCAGATTTGTATACCCCCGAGCAAAACATCTGCGTAGACGAGTCCCTAATACATTTTACCGGGCGCCTTGGCTTCAAACAGTACATCCCAAGCAAGCGTTCCCGGTATGGGGTCAAATTGTATAAGCTCTGTGAAAGGGCCACAGACTATACCCACAAATTACGGATCTATGAGGGAAAAGATCAGACCCTGGAGCCGGTCGGTTGCCCTGACTACCTGGGGAGCAGTGGGAAGACAGTCTGGGACTTGGTGTCACCCTTATTCGGCAAGGGGTACCATCTTTATGTGGACAATTTTTACACAAGTGTGGCCCTCTTTAGGCATTTGTTTCTAGAACGGATTTACGCCTGTGGCACCGCGCGAACTAGTCGCGTGGGCTTCCCCCAACGGCTTGTAACCACCCGTCTTGCAAGGGGGGAGAGGGCTGCCTTGTGTAACGAAGAACTGCTCGTGGTGAAATGGACAGACAATCGTGACGTTTACATGCTCTCCTCCATTCACGCAGACACGACAATCCAAATTGAGCGAGCAACCCGTGTCATTGAAAAGCCCCTCTGTGTCCACTACTATAATGCGCTCATGGGAGGGGTGGACTTCAATGACCAGATGTTGTCTCCGTATTTAGTTTCCCGCAGAACCAGACGCTGGTATAAGAAGGTGTCTGTATATTTAATTCAATTGGCGCTGTACAATAGTTTTGTTCTCTACAGTAAGGCTGGGAGAACACGATCTTTCCTCAAATTCCAGGAAGAGATCATCGAGAACCTCCTTTACCCAGGAGGTTCCGTGGCCCCATCCACCAGTGTAGTTAGCCGTCTACACGAGCGACATTTCCCCAGTGTCGTTCCTGGTACCTCAACCCAACCGTCACCCCGAAAAAGATGTCGTGTCTGTAGCAGGAGTGGAATAAGGCGTGACACCCGCTATTTCTGTCCTGACTGTCCTGACCACCCTGCCCTATGCTTTGGTGAGTGTTTCCGGAAGTACCACACACAGGTACACCTAGCATAGGGATTGCATCTCACAGGACAGGCACACAGGGCTATTAGGGCCCTTTTACTCTCAGCTGCTGCAAACCTCTCCTTTCACCTGGGATAAAGTGCATAACGTACTTCGCCACATCTTTGGGCGATTTGCGCTTTGCACATTGTCCCATGGGGAAGGAGAGGTTTGTTCTATAAAGGTAAAAAAAACTAAACAAAAAAAAAATTACCGGTAAGTAAAAAAGTTAAAAAAGTTAAAAAAAAGTTAATATGTTCTGTTCTAAAGTTAATAAAGTTATTGCTTTGCGGCCTGGTTTTTTCTTTTTTGTTTTGTTTTTTTTACCTTCCAGGTGGACCAACCGATCGACCAGCTGCAGCACTGATGTGCATTCGGACAGAAGCATTGCGCTGCTGTCAGATTACACGCAAGTCGGTGTATGCGGCGCTGCAAGACGAGATTTCTCCTCTGCAGTAAAAGATATGTTTGCCGAGGCATATGAGCTGAGGAGGTGGCGGTGTTCATATACTTTGGCAAACACTTTGTATATATATAAAAAAAAATCCCGGCAATGATTTATTCATCCACATCGATTGATGTGAATGGAGAAATCTGGTTTGCCAGGGCATACGAGCTGAAGTGGGTATGGATGTTGGGCGGAGCTCCTATGTCCTGGCAGACGCCTTTCCCCTCCTTTTTCTTTTTTTGGCAGAGATTTTTTCATCCACATTGATCGATGCGAATGAAGAAATCTGTGCCATTCATTTTTTTCTTTCAGCCCAGAGCTGAACGGAAAAAAAAAATCTCATTACCCGTATGCTCAATATAAGGAGAATAGCAGAAACTCCTAATGCTGGGCATACATGTAATGATTGCGGAGACCCTCAAATGCCAGGGCAGTACAAACACCCCACAAATAACACAATTTTGGAAAGAAGACACCTCAAGGTATTCGCTGAGGGGCATATTGAGTCCATGAAAGATTGAAATTTTTGTCCCAAGTTAGTGGAAAGGGAGACTTTGTGAGAACAAAATCAAAAAAATCAATTTCCGCTAACTTGTGCCAAAAATTTTTTTTTTCAATGAACTCGCCATGCCCCTCATTGAATACCTTAGGGTGTCTTCTTTCCAAAATGGGGTCACATGTGGGGTATTTATACTGCCCTGGCATTTTAGGGGCCCCAAAGCGTGAGAAGAAGTCTGGTATCCAAATGTCTAAAAATGCCCTCCTAAAAGGAATTTGGGCACCTTTGCCCACCTAGGCTGCAAAAAAGTGTCACACATCTGGTATCTCTGTATTCAGGAGAAGTTGAGGAATGTCTTTTTACATATACCCATGCTGGGTGAGATAAATATCTTGGTCAAATGCCAACTTTGTATAAAAAAATGGGAAAAGTTGTCTTTTGCCAAGATATTTCTCTCACCCAGCATGGGTATATGTAAAATGACACCCCAAAACACATTCCCCACCTTCTCCTGAGTACGGAGATACCAGATGTGTGACACTTTTTTGCAGCCTAGGTGGGCAAAGGGGCCCACATTCCAAAGAGCACCTTTCGGATTTCACAGGTCATTAACCTACTTACCACACATTAGGGCCCCTGGAAAATGCCAGGGCAGTATAACTACCCCACAAGTGACCCCATTTTGGAAAGAAGACACCCCAAGGTATTCCGTGAGGGGCATGGCGAGTTCCTAGAATTTTTTATTTTTTGTCACAAGTTAGTGGAAAATGATGATTTTTTTTTTTTTTTTTTTTTTTTTCCTACAAAGTCTCATATTCCACTAACTTGTGACAAAAAATAAAAACTTCCATGAACTCACTATGCCCATCAGCGAATACCTTGGGGTCTCTTCTTTCCAAAATGGGGTCACTTGTGGGGTAGTTATACTGCCCTGGCATTCTAGGGGCCCAAATGTGTGGTAAGGAGTTTGAAATCAAATTCTGTAAAAAATGACCTGTGAAATCCGAAAGGTGCTCTTTGGAATATGGGCCCCTTTGCCCACCTAGGCTGCAAAAAAGTGTCACACATCTGGTATCTCCGTACTCAGGAGAAGGTGGGGAATGTGTTTTGGGGTGTCATTTTACATATACCCATGCTGGGTGAGAGAAATATCTTGGCAAAAGACAACTTTTCCCATTTTTTTATACAAAGTTGGCATTTGACCAAGATATTTATCTCACCCAGCATGGGTATATGTGAAAAGACACCCCAAAACACATTCCTCAACTTCTCCTGAATACAGAGATACCAGATGTGTGACACTTTTTTGCAGCCTAGGTGGGCAAAGGTGCCCATATTCCAAAGAGCACCTTTCGGATTTCACAGGTCATTTTTTACAGAATTTGATTTCAAACTCCTTACCACACATTTGGGCCCCTAGAATGCCAGGGCAGTATAACTACCCCACAAGTGACCCCATTTTGGAAAGAAGAGACCCCAAGGTATTCGCTGATGGGCATAGTGAGTTCATGGAAGTTTTTATTTTTTGTCACAAGTTAGTGGAATATGAGACTTTGTATGAAAAATAAAAAAATCATCATCATATGTAAAAAGACACCCCAAAACACATTCCTCAACTTCTCCTGAATACAGAGATACCAGATGTGTGACACTTTTTTGCAGCCTAGGTGGGCAAAGGGGCCCATATTCCAAAGAGCACCTTTCGGATTTCACTCGTCATTTTTTACAGAATTTGATTTCAAACTCCTTACCACACATTTGGGCCCCTAGAATGCCAGGGCAGTATAACTACCCCACAAGTGACCCCATTTTGGAAAGAAGAGACCCCAAGGTATTTCGTGATGGGCATAGTGAGTTCATAGAACTTTTTATTTTTTGTCACAAGTTAGTGGAATATGAGACTTTGTAAGAAAAAAAAAAAAAATCATCATTTTCCGCTAACTTGTGACAAAAAATAAAAAGTTCTATGAACTCACTATGCCCATCAGCGAATACCTTAGGGTGTGTACTTTCCGAAATGGGGTCATTTGTGGGGTGTTTGTACTGTCTGGGCATTGTAGAACCTCAGGAAACATGACAGGTGCTCAGAAAGTCAGAGCTGCTTCAAAAAGCGGAAATTCACATTTTTGTACCATAGTTTGTAAACGCTATAACTTTTACCGAAACCATTTTTTTTTTACCCAAACATTTTTTTTTATCAAAGACATGTAGAACAATAAATTTAGAGCAAAATGTATATATGGATCTCGTTTTTTCTGCAAAATTTGACAACTGAAAGTGAAAAATATCATTTTTTTGCAAAAAAATCGTTAAATTTTGATTAATAACAAAAAAAGTAAAAATGTCAGCAGCAATGAAATACCACCAAATGAAAGCTCTATTAGTGAGAAGAAAAGGAGGTAAAATTCATTTGGGTGGTATGTTGCATCACCGAGCAATAAATGGTGAAAGTAGTGTAGGTCAGAAGTGTAAAAAATGGCCTGGTCTTTCAGGGTGTTTAAGCACTGGGGGCTGAGGTGGTTAAAAGGCCAAATCTGTGCAAAGATGTGGATTCATTGTCATTTTCTGTCAGGTAGTCACACGTTGTGGTGGCAAAGGCAAAAAAACTCTCCCTTTTTGAACGTGGTCGGGTTGTTGAACAGCATAAGCAGGGTCTCTCACAGCACGCCATCGACGATCCTCGACCCAAATTAAGGCCCTTACTGGTGCTGACTGCAGCCCCATAACCATCAGACGGCATCTGAGACTGAAGGGCTTCAAAACCAAAAAAACGTCTTCAAAGATCTTGTCTCCTTGAACGCCACAGAACTGCTCGTTTGGACCTTGCAAGAGAGCACCAAACATGGGACATTCAAAGGTGGAAGAAAGTTTTATTCTCTGATGAGAAAAAATGTAACCTTGATGGTTTCCAACGTTACTGGCATGACAAGCAGATCCCACCTGAGATGTTTTCTACGCGCTACAGTGGAGGGGGCACCATAATGGTCTGGGGTGCTTTTTCCTTCAGTGGAACAATGGAGCTTCAGGAAGTGCAGGGGCGTCAAACGGCCGCTGGCTATGTCCAGATGTTGCAGAGAGCATTCCTCATGACTGAGGGCCCTCGTCTGTGTGGTAACGACTGGGGTTTTCAACAGGACAACGCTACAGTACACAATGCCCGCATGACAAGGGACTTGTTCCAGGAGAATAGCATTACTCTTTTGGCCCATCCTGCGTGTTCCCCTGATCTAAAGCCAATTGAGAACCTTTGGGGATGGATGGCAAGGGAATTTTACAAAAATGGACAACAGTTCCAGACAGTAGATGGCCTTCGTGCGGCCGTCTTCACCACTTGGAGAAATGTTCCCACTCACCTCATGGAAACGCTTGCATCAAGCATGCCGAAACGAATTTTTGAAGTGATAAACAATAATGGCGGAGCTACTCATTACTGAGTTAATGTTTGGAAGTTGGATTTCTGTTTTGGGGGGGTTTAGTTTTTTTTGGAGGTGTGGTCCTAAACTTTTGATCAGCTGAAAAACAGCCTGTTTCAGTTTATTCGTTGTTTTCATTAAATTGAATGCTCAAAAAATGTTTTGTCTCACTCCCATTTCTTCTTGTTGCATGTTGAAGCTCTACTTGGAACCTTGTTAAGATCCAGCCATGCTAAATATGATTGGCTGAACGGAGGCAAACTGATGCATTCTGAACGGATCCTTATCCATTCAGAATGCATTGGGGCTGAACTGATCCGTTTTGGGCCGCTTGTGAGAGCCTTGAAACGGATCTCACAGGCGGACCCAGAAACGCCAGTGTGAAAGTAGCCTATGGTAGAACCTTAAAAATTGTTGTTTCTCTATTGAGCCCTGCCTGGGCAGGACTCAATGGGAACTTAACCATGGCAGGCCTGGGAGCCTTCACAAGTCTTCAGGCTGTTATGGCAGTTGAACAGCTCCAGCGATCTTGTCGCAAGGAGGTATTTCAGTAACCAGAAGCAGCCGGCTCTCTGTAAATTACCCTTCAGATGCCATACTCACAATTGGCCATAGCATCTGAGGGATTAAATGTCAATTGAAGTTGTGTCTGATAACAGATACTGGTTTAAAATAGCAAGCACCCACTGGCTATGTTGCCCTGGCCAGGTATGTAAAGATGGCACCCACTGCGTTCACGAGCGGATGTCATAGACACCAGGTGCCTGCTGTTTAAAACTGCAGGCACCCGGAGCTTATGTATACGATTAATGATTATGTTGATCGCACACATTTAACCTCTCAGATGCCATGATAAAATGTAACTACGGCATCTGGAAGCTAAAAATCCAGAGAGCAGAGGCAATGGGGAATCGGATAATGTGTGCAGCAGCTTCGGCCCTCCTTAATGTTCAGAGGCTGCCACAGATAGGTTCATTATGAAGCACTGTCTGTGGCAGAGCTCCATAGGAACATAGTGTAAGGCCTCTTGCACAAGACCGTGTGTCCCCCGTGCGGAACCGTTCACTTGAATGGGTCTGCAAATTCAGAGATACGGAACGAAAGCACTACGGAGTGCTTTTGTGGGGTTCCGTTCCTTGCTTCTGTTCTGCAAAAAGATAGAACTTATCCTATCTTTTTGCGGAACGGACAGATCGCGGACCCCATTTAAGTGTATGGGATTGCAATCCTCATGCGGCTGGCCCGCGGTCTGTGCCGGTGCATTGTGGACCACAATTTGCGGTCTGCAGCACGGGCAGCACACATTCGTGTGCAAGAGGCCTAATTCTCATAGACACCAACAATAATGCATTGGGGTCTGTGAGAGACACAATCTAATTATTGTGAACTTTTAAAAAGTGTACAAAACTATACCGGGATATCAGCACTTTATACAGACTAGTAAAGAAAATGTGCATGCACATATTTGGGCATGCATTCCTTCTTGTGGAATCTTAGGTGCATCAATTTGGTTTGTAGGAATGCATGGTGACGTGCATCTCGAGCCTTGATTTGGCCCGGAATGCATGCCCCGACGTCTTCCAGCGTGTTCATCTCCCTCATCCGGCCTTTGGAAGTACCATGGCCGCCATGAAACTGCCTCACGTGCCATTAGGGTAGGTTAATGGCTACCATATTGGTCTATAATCCGTATATTTGTTTTTCTTTTTAGTTATATTGCCTTTAGCTTTATGTAATATGATTGGAAACTCCTATTGGAGTCTGTTTGATATACTTTATATTTATTCTGTATTGCTGGCTATGTTTCTGATCTTTTTGAAGCACATTGTGGATTAATCATGACCTGATGTTGTGGCGCCCATCTATATCCTCTCTTGGATTTTTAGTCGCTGCTGACTGATCTACTGGTGTCAATTTTAATTACTTAAACCGTATGGTAAACAGCAAAACAGAAAAACAAGTCAAAATGGCTGATTCAAAATTTTTTGCTTGCTTCACCTCCCCCCAAAAATTGAGTAAAAAGTGATCAAAAAGTCATACACACTCCAAAATGGTATCAATGATCGCCCCTCAATGAGCCCTCACACAGCTCTGCACACATAACTACAAAAAAGTTATAGGGGTCAGAATATGGTGAAGAAAATAAAAAATATATTTTTTCCTATCGCCCATGACAGCACCACCGGAGAGAAGGATCCGCCCCACAGAGACAGGAAACCTGCAGGATAAAATGGGCGGACATTCTCCTCCCCTTCAGTGTAGTTTCTTGTCTTGTAGAAGCCTGTAGCATCTACGTGCTTGTTCCTTCCCTCTGGTGGCTCCCCACTAACCTGCGAGTCCCTGGTAAGTTGTGGCATCAGGTGCGCTGAGGGCAGGCAGAGGCACAGCTGAGCTCCGGAGGGGACGGTCAGTGTGCGGGGGTACTGGAGACGGACGGCATCGTGTTACGCCAGAAGAAGAACGCCGGCCACCAGGGCGAGGAAGAGGAGCGGCTCCGGCTATGAGCAGGCCGTGGAGCGCTCCTAAAGTCACATGACCGGCCTCTGAACGCCGGCTGTGACGTCATCTTCGGGCGCCCTATGAGAAGAGCGCGAGGTTTTCGGCCAGCGTCTCCTTTGACTTGAGCTAATCAACCCTGCAGGTATGGAGGACGACAAGCTATCTGAGGAGCCCACTGTCTTTCCTGTTCCAGCTAGGCCTAAGAAAGTTGTGTCAAACAAGAAGAATAAGGAATGTGCCTTATGCAGAGTGGGGTTATCATCTGATTGGTAAGATGGAACGTCTGACATAGCTGTTGGTTATAGCTTGGACGGAGTGTCATTTTATGTTTTTACATTATGGCCTGCAACCTTATGTAATTCATATTTCTCAGGGATAAGAAGATGTGCCAGCCCTGTATAGATAGGACGGTGGCTGAGGAGTCTCCCTCCTTTTACAAGTGCCTGCAAGCGTTGGTACGTTCTGAAGTTAATGAATCCCAGGCTACCCAAAAACAGCAAAAGTCTAAGCGTAGAGAGTATTCCAGAGAACCTCCTTCGTCAGATGAGGGAGAGATCCCTTCTTCGGTGTTTGGCCCCTCTGATGTTTCATCGCAGACCTCTTCTGGGGAAGAAGAAATAGGGGGGAGACCCTGTTTTCCGGTAGAAGACACCGAAAAGCTCCTTAAAGCTATCCGCTCGACTATGGGCATAGAGGAAACTCGGGAACCCCGCTCAATTCAGGATATTATGTTTAGGGGGTTGGAGTCCAGACAACATAGTACCTTTCCAATACATAAAAATGTATCAGCATTGATAAAAGGAGAATGGCTATATCCAAGGTCTCTAGGAAGACGGCCCTACCATTTGATGACACAGGAATATTGAAGGACCCCCTGGATAAAAAGGCGGATGCCTTTCTTAAAGGTGCTTGGGAGGCATCAACCTCCTCCTTTAGGCCTAGTATAGCCTCCACTTGCACGGCCCGGTCTCTTATTGTATGGTTAGGTGAGCTAGAGTCCCAGTTAAAGAATAGGTGCCCCCGGGAAGATATCTTAGCCTCCCTCCCTACGATCAGGAAGGCAGCGGACTTTCTGGCAGACGCCTCGGCTGACTCTGTTAGGTTGTCAGCCAGATCAGCGGCTTTATCCAACTCAGCGCGAAGAACTCTTTGGCTAAAAAATTGGACTGGGGACATTGCTTCTAAATCAAAGCTTTGTGGAGTTCCATGTGAGGGGGAATATCTCTTCGGTCCAAGCCTAGACGACTTGCTGGATAAAGCGGCAGACAAAAAGAAAAGGTTTCCTCGTTTCCAGGGATCTTTTTCTTATAAAAATAGGTTCAGTCGGCCCTTTCGTCCCTTTAGGGGTAGCCAGAACAGGATAAAAAGGCCAGGGAGGACCGGTTCAGAGGTCAGAGGAAAAACTGAAATTTTTTCTTTAACCAGTCCTCCTCGGATAAGAGAAAGCCAGACCAACAATGACGCCAGAACTCCGGTAGGGGGAAGACTGAAGGACTTCTTAGCAGAGTGGAGAAAAATTTCCCTAAGTCCGTGGGTTTTAGATACCATCGGCAAGGGGTTAAGATTAGAATTCCTTCAGTCCCCTCCTGCCAGATTCTTACCAACCGTAGATCCTTCTTCAGCCTTAGGGAAGTCAGTCATTCAGGGAGAGGTGTTAAAATTAATAGAAAAATCTGTTTTAACCCCGGTAATAAAAGAAGAAGGCAGAGGGTTCTACTCTTTTATCGGTCAGAAAACCAGACGGTTCTTTCAGAACCATCATAAATCTGAAAAAATTAAACCGGTTTCTTCAACCCAAAAGATTCAAGATGGAAACTTTACGTTCAGCAATCAATCTTCTATATCCTCTGTGCTTCATGGCTGTTCTCGACCTAAAAGACGCGTACTACCACGTCCCCATTGCAATAGAGCACCAGAGGTTCCTAAGGGTGGCCATCCATTTGAAGGGTCAACTGGAACATTTCCAGTTCCAGGCTCTCCCTTTTGGCCTTTCCATGGCCCCAAGGGTGTTTACGAAGTTGGTGGCGGAAATGGCAGCCCACATAAGGGAAAAGGATATTCTCTTTATCCCTTACCTGGACGACTTCTTAGTAGTAGGGCAGACAGAAGAAGCCTGCAATTCGGCAGTTTCAGAAATCCGGTCCATCTTAAACAGGTTAGGGTGGATAGTGAACGAAGAGAAGTCAAGACCCCGTCCATCAAGAAGGCAGACCTTCCTAGGCTTAATACTGGACTCATCTCTCCAGAGAACTTTTTTACCTACAGACAATGTAGATGTCGTTCAAAACAAAATCAGGAATGTGACCCGGAAACCAGTTACTTCAATAAGTGTAGCAATGTCGGTCCTCGGCTCCCTCACATCCTGCATTCCGGGAGTGAGGTGGGCTCAGCTGCACTCCAGAGCCTTACAGTGGGAGATCCTGTCCGCTTGGAAGAAAAACTGGTCCTTAGACGCAAAAATGAAGATCTCAGTCCAAACTCTACAGAAGCTATCATGGTGGCTGAATACGGAGAATCTTATTCAGGGTACCCCATGGAAGACGGACAGGTTAGTGTGCCTGACTACGGATGCAAGTCCTTGGGGGTGGGGTGCCCACATTAAGGGAACTCCCCCTGTGGGATAGATGCCCTGACGCAGGAGTGGAAATTCCGCCTGGTTTATGCCTTCCCCCCACTTCCCCTGATTCCCCGGGTTTTACGGAAAATCATGGAAGAGCAGGCCACAGTAATCCTAATTGCCCCCTTCTGGCCCAGGAGGTCCTGGTTCACGGGGCTCCGGACCATGACGGTCTCTGATCCCTGTGTGCTTCCGACGGTCCGGGGCCTTCTGAGCCAGGGACCAGTGATACATCCAGCTGTAGACAGCCTACACTTAACGGCCTGGATTTTGAGAGGTGGCTATTCAAAAAGGAAGGGTTCTCAAATGCTTTAAGTTCTACCCTGCTAAAAAGCAAAATAGGAAGTTACAGTAAGGATTTATAGCAGAATTTGGCACAAATTCTTAAATTTTGCCCAGATCCAGTTAAGGAACATTCCTTCGGTTGCTCCTTTACATTCTATCCTTGAGTTTCTTCAGAAATAGGTCTATCAGTCAGTACCCTGAAAGTTCAGGTCTCTGCCCTGTCTGTTCTATTTAACCAGAACATAGCCGGGAGCCCTTGGGTTTCCAGGTTTTTTAGGGCCATGGAGAGGTCTTCCTTAGTAATAGCTCCGAGAGCTCCCCCCTGGAGTCTAGAGGTGGTGTTAAAAGCTTTATCTGGGCCCCCCTTTGAACCCATTAATTCTATTTCAATTAAGCATTTTACCCTGAACCTAGCCATTTTGATAGCTTTGACTTCTGCTCGCAGGATTGGTGAGATCCAAGCCATCTCCATCAACCCTCCGTACACTTTAATCTTAGAGGACAAAGTCATTATCCGTCCTGACCCGGCTTTTCTTCCAAAAGTCGCCACCAAATTTCACCGCTCTCAGGAGATTATTCTTTCTACTCTCTTTCAAAATCCTTCCTCGGAGGAAGAAGAATCTCTCCATTGTCTGGATGTCAAGAGAGCTCTTTTGGCCTATTTGTCCTCTACCTCTTCTTGGCGGAAGTCTTCTTCACTCTTCCTGCAGTTTCAGGGGAGGAACAAGGGTTCTGCTGCCTCAAAGAGTTCTATATCACGGTGGGTCGTTTCGGCCATTTCCTTATCCTACCTTTCCTCGCGGTTATCTCCCCCGGTTGGCCTGAGGGCCCACTCGACCAGGGCGGTAGCTGCTTCCTGGGCTGAGAGGTTCTCGGTTCCAATTGAGAAAATTTGTGGGGCAGCAACCTGGTCTTCTCCTTCCACCTTTTTTAAGCACTACAGGTTGGACTTGAACTTTTCTGGTGATTCTTCCTTTGGTAAAGGGGTTCTTCTCTCTACTTCCCACCCTTAGGGATTTGTCTAGTAAATCTCCGGTGGTGCTGTCATGGGCGAAAAAATGGTATTACTTACCGGTAATTTGATTTTACAGAGCCCATGACAGCACCCTGGGTTTCCCTCCCTGGTGGTCCTTCTATACTGCACGGGTGTCGCAGATTTTAATAGCATGGACGTTTTTTCGTCGCAATGATACCCAAGTTGGGGGGTTCTCTTCTTTCCACTGTAGTGGAATTAGTAGTTTTGCTGCAGTGATCATATGGGTGGCCAAGTTTGATTTACTTGGTCTAAAATCTGCTTCTGGTAACCAAAGCAGTACTAATGGGGTAGAGAGCTTTACCCTTCCAGGGCATATTTTATTAATTATACCTTCAATCCCTGACCAGAGCCCTCTCATTTTGGGGCAAAACTACCAAATGTGTGATATGTTACCAATATCTGATGAGCATCGCCAACATTTGTCTGAGGGAGATAAGTTTATTCGGTGGAGGAATTCTGGAGTTCTATACCACCTAGATATCGTTTTAAAGGAATTTTCCTGGATTTTGATGCACTTAGAGAACCCATGAGAGTTGGCCAGAATGGAGGCTCTACTACTATCATCTAATTGTATGTTCAACTCCCGTTCCCAGTTATTTAGATAGTTGGGGCTTTGGGAGTTCCCATTTCTTAACACCTGTCTGTATACCATGGATAGGCATTTAGCTGGTAGGGCGGGTAATAGTATGTAGTTCTCCAACCATGTAGGGTCAGGCAGAGGTAGATGATTGAGAAATCCTGTACTAGATTTAAGAGATCCAAAGTCCCAAATTTGTAGGATATCTCCCGGCATGTTAACACTGCCTGTGATGTCTTTCTAAAAGTCGCTACTAGCTTTGGAGCGATACAGATCCCCTTTCTAATATGAGCTACAGATGACCAAACTTTCGTGACCTCTAGAGGGCGTTTTGCAAGTATCTGTGGTAGTATATGAAGGGGTGCCAGGGGTGACAATTTATTCTTCCCCATATTCAGCTCATCTGAATTTTGGCATCTATAGATTGTGCTTCTGATTAGATCATATGGTAAATCCTGTTTACTCGGTAAGGGCGCTTTATACCAAAGCAGAAATTCTCTATGTCTTCCCAACAGGGATTTTTCCATATCAACATGTATAGGGACCGGCTCCGGTTGTGTCAATGCTAGCCATCTTTCTAAGTGTATGGCCTGTAGATACAAGTTAACATCTGGTAAAGAGATGCCACCTTGTTTCTTTTTCCTAGTAAGAAGCGAGTAGGGTAGTCTTGCTTTTTTACCATCCCACAGAAACATACTAAAAACCGACTTCAATTTGGTTTGAAATGCGCCAGGTATGGAGATCAGGAGAGATCGAAATAAATGAGGTTAACAGGTCAGTTTTACTGCATTGGGAACGCCATAAAAACAAAACCCATAAAACTGTGTTGGAATTGCATTTTTTTCCCAATTCCACCCCATTTGAAATTTTTTTCAGCCTCTACTACATTGTATGCAATATTAAATTGTGTCATTAGAAGGTACAATTTCTACATGGTAACATAGTTTATAAGGCCGAAAAAAGACATCTGTCCATCCAGTTATCCTGCAAGTTGATCCAGAGGAGGGCAAAAAAAAAACTGTGAGGTAGAAGCTAATTTCCCCCACTTTAGGGGAAAGAAATTCCTTCCCGTCTCCAATCAGGCAATCAGAATAACTCCCTGGACCAACGACCCTTCTCTAGTAACTATAACCTGTAATATTATTACACTCCAGAAATACATCGAGGCCCCTCTTGAACTCTCCCCTTAGTCGTCTTTTTTCCAAAGTGAATAACCCTAATTTTGATAATCTTTCAGAGTACTGTAGTCCACCCATTCCAGTTATTACTTTAGTTGCCCTCCTCTGAACCCTCTCCAGCTCTGATATGTCTGCCTTGTTCACAGGAGCCCAGAACTGTACACAGTACTCCATGTGTGGTCTGACTAGTGATTTATTACCCAGTGTTTTACCATTTAGTATGTACTGGTGACTTGCATTATTCCTTCCCATGTGCATAACTTTACATTTATCAGTGTTAAACCTCATCTGCCACTTCTCTGCCCAAGCCTCCAATCTATCCAGATCCATCTGTAGCAGTATACTGTCCTCTGTATTCTGTATACTGTCCTCTGTAATGTATATATATACACACAATATCCTGTCCTCTTCCGTGTTAATAAATATATTGACGAGAATAGGGCTCAATACTGACCCCTGAGGTACTCCACTAGTGACAGTGAGACAATCTGAGTGTGTACCGTTAATAACCACCCTCTGTTTTCTATCACTTAGCCAATTACTTACCCACATACAGACATTTTCCCCTAGTCCAAGCATTCTCATTTTATATACTAACCTTTTATGTGGTATAGTGTCAAATGCTGAAGTCAATATATGACATATATATATATATATATATATATATATATATATATATATGACATCCATTGATTTGCAGGGGTCAAGTCTAGAACTTACCTCCTCAAATAAAACGGATTAAATTAGTTTGACATGACCGATCCCTCATGAAGCCATGCTGATATGGCATTATTTGCTTATTTTCATTGAGGTACTCCAAGATAACATCTCTTAGAAAACCTTCAAACAGTTTACCCACGACAGATGTTAAACTTAACGGCCTATAGTTTCTGGGCTCTGTTTTTGGACCCTTTTCTCCTGCAAAAATTGAGTCCTCATACAGCTATGTGAACAAAAAAATTAAAAAGTTATGGCCCCAGAAAAGCAGAAAGTGAAAAACGAAAAACCCTCCAGGGCTGAAGGCGTTAAAGACCATACTTTCGCCTAGATGTCGGCAAGGGGTTAAGTAATAGAAATTTTTTATCTTCTTTCTTAAGTGAAGAGATGAACATCTCTAAGTATTAAATTAACACTAAGATTTTTGTTTCTGAATTTAACAAATTAATCACTTCTCGAATCAATTAAACTCTGAGATTATTCAACATCCTTTCTCTATTAGAGTCCTCAATTATATCATCCATCACTCAATTTACAGCTAAATACATTCGAGTATCTGCGCAGTGGAAAACCTTTTTTTTTAATTTCAAGCAATACTCCGGTAACAAAAATAAATAAAAACTACGTTCTTAGCCTTGTTCTTCTAATGAAAGTCAAACTGAGGTTTCTTGGACCCACCAGAACAAATGGTTCTAATGTCCACCCTCCATCTCTCTGCAGTTATCATTCAGCATGTATTTTGTGACTTCAGCAGTAAAAAAAAATTCAGTTCATTCTTGATGACCTGTCATCAGGTTCAGCATTTTAAAGAGGCTGCGAAGCTCTTGATGGATTGTGGCCAGAGATTCTTTTCTTTAAAACGAGACTAAAATCACGGCTCTAGCAGCATTCTGGAGCTAGAGCCTTTAGAGTAGCAGCACCCTCTTATGTTCTTCAAGCCAGAGCAGAATTCGAGGTAAACTGTTAGACCTTTTTCATGTGTCCATGTCTGTAATGGCATCTGTGACATAATGGTCAGTGGTTCTTCTGAGAAGGATCAGTGTTTGGTCCATGTGTCTGTTTTTTGCCCTCTGTGTTTCATCCCTATAACATGTACACTGATAGGCTGAAAATCAGTTTCCACAGCAGCTCCTAGCAATGGTCTGAGAAAATCACTGAGAGAACACAGATGACATCCTTGTTGTGTCATTGATTTTCACAGCCCATATACTTTAGTGGGTGTTTGGTCTGCATCACGGATCAAAATGGTGCTGGTCTCTGTGGTTTTTCACTGACAAAACAGTCAGTGGAAAATCACTGATGTGTAAATAAACACATTATAATTCAAAGGTTACGTGTGCTGTCTGTGGAGAACATGAACAGCACACATCTGTGATTCACTGAGGTGTGAAAGAGGTCTTATTTAAAGGGGTTGTCCAACAGAGACCATGTGCTGGACCCCCTCCATATACTGTATATATAAGTCTGTAAGCTCCCAACTCTGAAAGCCGCAGAATGTCCATATATTATACGAAAGGCAAAAATCATAAAAAGGAACTCTTTACTCAAACATACTGCTCAAAAAGTCATTTTTGCAATCCACATGTCCTTGAAATGTGAGTGACAAGATTGCTGTGGAGGATGTTAGTACAAGAGGTATAATGCTCTGAGTGCAACCTCAAAACAGAAAATATGTCAACATGATGGAGTTCTGTTGTGAAGAACCTCTACGGATTGGAAATAGGTTTGATAGCGACCATCTTCCAAACCACTGTAGTTTTTTCACTTTGCAATTTTGCAAAAATGTAGACTCTGCCTGGAAAATATAATGGGCAGTGAGTGTGGACCCACTGTACCAACTAACCAGTTTGACTTTGGGCTAGTCCTAAGGGTGTTATCCTGGCGATCCCTGGTTTTGGCCTTCGCAGCAGATGAAACACCAGGTTCTCCCTCTTGGAATAGTCCCGATGTTGTTAGCAGCTGACTCGCGGGAAACAGAGACAAGGATGCAAAGCACCAAGGGGTCAGATGATACTTGTAGTCAAAAAACAGATAGAGGTCAGCCAGGGCAGTTCTGTGAAACAGTCCAAGGTCAGAGCAGGCAGCAAATGGTTAGTACAGTAGAGAGGCAAAAGTCAGTGCAGGCAGCAGAGAATCAGAGTAGGTAGAACAGGTACAAGTTCGGTACACAGGCAGACAATCGGAATAGCACACCTTCACTATACCACCCAACTTTTTGAATAGACAAAGAGGGACACTAACGTCTTTGTGTGTAAGATTCGATCACTGGTTGTGAGGCGGGTCATGGCTGTAGCCAGTGATTGGTTGATCAGCATCAAAGCTATTTCCTGCCATGTTGAGACAGTAGTAGGAAGTGGAGTGCACCAAAACTAAAGTGTCGGTGAATCAGTAAGGTGCCCTGGGACATCTTTTTTCTCGCACAGGAAGACCACTTCCAAATTGTACCAAATATTGAAAAATATATAGTTATATAAATATAAAATAATCATATAATAACTATATAAGTTGAGGTCTAATTACATCACTGCTTCACTGGTAAACTAGAAACCTAAGCTCAGGCAAGTAGTGATAGGGCAGGCCGGCATTTATAGCAGAAGCTGACTAACAATTAGAGGCAGCCATGCAACTGCACACAGAGGAAGGCGAGGACGGGAGTGGTGGTGAGGGCAAAATGGGAGTAGTAGTAGTTCAATGAATAATGTTTCTAATAGAGGTAAATGGGCAGCGACAGACATGGACCACCAGTGTAACAGAAAATCACACATGAAAGGTAGTTTTTGGAGACTATTTAAAGTATGGTTAAACATCTCATCTGACTAAAGATTACATTCTATATATTGAGCTCAAGTGTTTATCTGACTGATAACTGAAAGGAAACTGAAGGCAACATGAGCGAGGTGCTCTGTTCTGAAGACATTTTTAAAGGGAACTTGTCATCTCTACTATGCTGCCCTCATTGAGGACAGCATAATATAGTGGCAAACCAGCTAATTGCAGGTGCTGCAAGATTCTCCCTGTCAGTACTGTAAAAGTACTGAATACTAGCTCAGAAGTGACAGCCCGCTCAGTTGAGCAGGTCTGTTGCTATACTATTCTGCCCTCAACGAGAGCAGCTTATTAGGTGGCCAGATGTCAAGCTTTAAGCTGGACAGTCTAGTTTCCTGACCGTCTGTCCTCCTTCTGACACAAGGCCTGGACTGACGCTTGGGTGTCCTCCTTTTCAGTGGCTCCACACTCAGACAGCAGCATTGCACTGTCTGAGGGTGCGCTACACCTAAAGACTGATTGATTGAGGCTTTCTCCCCCCCCCAGTCAATCACTGGAACTGGCCGACATGTCAATCTGTGACTGACCATGGGTGAGAGAAAACCTTAGGGCCTTAAGCTCTCCCTCTTTTTTTGCCTGGCACTGTTTTTAGGGGTGTGGGTTAGCAGTGTTGGGGTGTGGCTTAGCAGAGATGGGCGTGGTCGCAGGTGTCCTTTTTGGGGTTAATCAAGTGGCCACCCACACAGCATAGTAGAAGTAACAGGTTCCCTTTAAGTCATTAAGTGTCTGAATTACTAAACTGATAAGGCCATTAGTATTGAAATATTGGGTGCATCGGCTAGGAAGACCATTTCAATAATTAAAAATATACCAACAGAAAAGTGGAACCTTTGGGATCAGTTGACAGTTGTTCCCCTTTTTCACAAACCCACCCCACATGTTGCCCATGTGTCATGTCCCACAATAGCAATGGATAGTTCAACACAGCTAATAAAATAAGTGGTTCCTCCAACTTCCACACAAAATACTATTTTTAATGACTACTGCAGTCTCAATTATTCAACCCCATCATGTCAAGCATCTTTAGGTCTTGGTAGTGCATACTTTTGCTGTTATGAACTGCTCCAAATGTGATGGATAGCCAGACACCAGCTTCTGGCAGCATTCCTGAGCAATCTTAGCCCACTCCTCATGGACAGTGATCACCAGTTCACTAATATTCTTGGGTTTGCATGCTGCAATTGCTTTCTTAAAGACCTACCAAACATTTTATATGGTATTCAAGTCAGGCAACTATAATCATTTCAGAATCTTCCAGGATTTCTTCTGAAAACATACCTTGATGGCCTTTGATGTATGCTTAGGATCATTGTCCTGTTGAAAGGTCCATTGATGCTCAAGCTTCAGCTTCCTCACGGAAGGCATAATATTTTCTCATGGGATTTCCAGATACTTGATAGAAACCATCTTGCCCTCTGTACGCTGCAGGTTTCTGGTGCCAGAGGAAGCAAAGCAGCCCCAGCCACCACCCTTCTTTACTGTGGCCAGGTGTGTCTTTTCAGCATATGCTTCAATTTTCCTTCTCCAGGCATACCAAAGTTTTGTTTCCCAGTTTTGTTTCATTGCTCCTCAGAGCACAATCCCAAAATTTTTGTTGCTGATTTATATGATTTTGAGCATGTTGGAACTCAATTCTCTTGTGCTTTTGGGTCAGTAGAGGTGTACGACTTGGACTTCGGCATGGAGACCTTTGGTGTTTAATATGCACTTTTCTGTGCAAACTTAGGCTACTTTCACACTAGCGTTCGGGTGTCCGCTCGTGCGCACCGTTTGAAGGGGCTCACGAGCGGCCCCGAACGCATCCGTCTGGCCCCAATGCATTCTCAGTGGAGGCGGATCCACTGAGAATGCATCCGCCTGCCAGCGTTCAGCCTCCGCTCCGCTCAGTGAGCGGACACCTGAACGCTGCTTGCAGCGTTCGGGTGTCCGCCTGGCCGTGCGGAGGCGAGCGGATCTGTTCAGACTTACAATGTAAGTCAATGGGGACGGATCCGCTTGAAGATGACACTATATGGCTCAATCTTCAAGCGGATCCGTTCCCCATTGACTTACAATGTAAAGTCTGAACGGATCCGCTCAGACAACTTTCACACTTAGAAAATTTTCTAAGTTTTAATGCAGACGCATCCGTTCTGAACGGATGCGAACGTCTGCATTATCGGAGCGGATCCGTCTGATGAAACATCAGACGGATCCGCTCCGAACGCTAGTGTGAAAGTTGCCTTAAATCTCAGTGCCTGCTGGTACCGGATCTTGCTACTGGTAGTTTTCAGTCACTTGGCAGCTGGTAAAAGCATACTGTCACGGCTTGGAGGTTGTTTGCCGTGACACTTTCGCCACGTATGCTGGTTGCCGGTGGCAACGTGTTGCTGTTTATGCATGTGTGTGCGCTTGCCCTTTAAGGCTGTTTCCCTTCCCTTCTGGTGAGCACGGGGTTAAAGGGGTATTCCCATCTTAATGATCACTGTTAAATCTATTAATGATTTGACAGTGATAATTTTTCTAAATACATTTTATTACCCAATTCCCACCCTTTTTGAGAAAATAAGTCCCCTCTTACCTAATCCAGGAAGTGGACGTCGCGCTGGAAGAAGGTAAGTATTAAAACTGAAGATGGGAATACCCCTTTAAGGTGTGTGCTAGGTGGAGCTGGGTGTGGCCTCTTGGCTCTTATAGTCCTGGTGTTGAGAGCCTGAGGTCAGATTCTCTTCAGGCTTTATTGGGGCTGGATGCAATGCTCCTTTCTGGGCATTTCCAGCTGCCCTGTCCTTGAGGACCACCTTGTGGGACATCGAGGTCCTGGTCTGTCTATGGTGTGGATGATCCCGCATGGTTGCTAGACATGTTCTGTTTGTTGTACCTCCGGAAGGGGGTCCCTGGGGTTCCCCGGAGGGGGAACTACAAGACAGCAAGCTGTGGCTTCTGGTAAGTGATCTTGTCGTTCTGTTGTCTGTGGTCTTTTGGTCACAGGACACTTACCTGCCGTTCTGTTGTTGCTTGCTGTCTCCTCCTTGTTACCAGGCCTGTGGGAGACTCCGATTAATCTCTTATTACTTTCTTCCTTATTGCAGGGACCGATAGGGTTAGCAGGGCCCAGGTTTCTGTGCATGAGCGCTCTTACCATCTTGGTTCGCTCATGCGGTTAGGAGGTCAGGGATAGGATTTAGGGAAGCTTTAGGAGGTGACCTGCTCCCTTATCCCTGATTCCAGGCCTAGTATCAGCAGACCTTATACGGTGGGGAGTTTCCCCCACTCCCCAACGTGACAGTATGTCCCACAAAGGCCATTCTGTTTCTCCTTCGGAAGAGGGAGCAGCATGTTTTGCCATCTTCCCCTGGCAAACATGCTTGTCCTCCGGAGGGAAGGCGAAAGAGGAGTTACCATTTACTGCGCGGTTCTTGGTAAGTGTTACCTTGGTGTAGAACCGTCGCTTGTGTTGGTGTATCCCCTCGTCCTTTCTCAGTGGTTCCTTGCTCTTGGGCTGGTTGCTGGCAGTAATTCTTTTGTGTACTGGCTATGTGCTGGTTGGGGAATGCTTGCTGGCAGCGCCCCCGAGTGTGAACTGTTCCTGAGAGGGACGCAGTGTTTGGTATGGTCTATCCTGACTGTTTGTTAGCTGGCTGCTAGGGGCCTAGTTGTTGGTCCTGGTGTGCTGGCGGCACTTTTGGAGGGACGTGCTGACACCTGTGAGGTAGAAGCCAATTTTCCTCACTTAAGGGGGAAAAAATTCCTTCCCGACTCCAATCAGGCAATCAGAATAACTCCCTAGATCAACGACCCATCTCTAGTAGCTATAGCCTGTAATATTATTACACTCCAGAAATACATCCAGGCCTCTCTTGAACTATTTTAGTGAACTCACCATCACCACCTGGGGATAAATAGATGATGGGAGAGATCTCTGTACTGACCCCTGATATATTTATACATAGTTATTAGATCTCCCCTCAGTCGTATTTTTTCTAAAGTGAATAACCCTAATTTTGATAATCTTTCAGGGTACTGTAGTCCCCGATTTGTGAAGTGGTAGGACTATGTTCTCATCACGGGCATCTATGCCCCTTTTGATGCAACCCATTATCTTATTGGCCTTGGCAGTAGCTGCCTGACACTGGTTGCTACAGCTTAGTTTGCTGTTCACTAAAATTCCTAGGTCCTTTTCCATGTCAGTCTTACCCAGTGTTTTAACATTTAGTATGTACGGGTGACTTGCATTATTTCTTCCCATGTGCATAACCTTACATTTGTCAGTGTTAAACCTCATCTGCCACTTATCTCCCAAGCCTCCAATCTATCCAGATCCATCTGTACTAGTATATTGTCATACTAGTATACTTTACACAGTTTAGTGTCATCTGCAAAAAATTTTATTTTACTGTGCAAGCCATCTACAAGATCATTAATAAATATATTAAAGAGAATAGGCCCCAATACTGACCCCCGAGCAGGGCCGTCTTTACCGCAGGGCAAAAGGGGCAGCTGCCCCGGGCCCAGTTGCTCCTGGGGGGCCCAAGCAGCATTTTACTTGGAATTTACTTGGGCCCCCTATATTTTGTTGCCGCCCGCCGGCCATGTAACATCACAAAGTCACGGTCCGGACTATAGAAAGAGTGAGGAGGGGGCGGGGCCCACGGCCGCTCTGCGCTCCGCTCTGCTGCCTGGCCTGCCTGTCTCTTTAACAGAGAGCTTGACGCAGCTGCCGCACAGGCAGAGAGAAGAAGGAGGCGGAGCGAGCCTGAGCCCCAGCCAGCAGCCACAACAGACACAGCCTGAGCCAGCCAAGCAATTAACAGAACTTACAGGTATTTAGTAGTACAAAGTACAATTTTGTACAAAGATAACAACTGGATGGATCCCATCTGCCACTGGCCCATGATGGAGTGGGAGAAATGTGCCATGGGGGGCTCATATAGGACAGGGGGACAGTGTGTGCTTTCCTGCTACTACATCAACCCCCCCCAGGGATTTTGGGGGCCATTAAGGGTTGGACTTTAACTCCTTGCTGCTGATGTTGAGTGTGCCAGTGTGTGTGTCCGTCCCTGTGTGTGTGTGTGTGTGACTGTCCGTCCCTGTGTGTGTGTGTCTGTCCCTTTGTGTGTGTGTGTGTATGTGTGACTGTCCGTCCCTGTGTGTGTGTGTGTCCGTCCCTGTGTGTGTGTGTCCGTCCCTGTGTGTGTGTCTGTCCCTTTGTGTGTGTGTCTGTCCCTTTGTGTGTGTGTGTGTGTGTCCGTCCCTGTGTGTGTGTGTCCGTCCGTGTGTGTGTCTGTCCGTCCCTGTGTGTGTGTGTGTGTGTGTGTCCGTCCCTGTGTGTGTGTCCGTCCCTGTGTGTGTGTGTGTCCGTCCCTGTGTGTGTGTCCGTCCCTGTGTGTGTGTGTGTCCGTCCCTGTGTGTGTGTGTGTCTCTCCCTGTGTGTATCACCATGCCCACAGTGTTCCTATGTCTTGACGCAGCTGCTTCAGAACGTTCTGTGCGGGGCAAGAAGAAGAAGATGGAAGAGGAGTTAGCGCCAGCATGGAGTCCATGCGATAGACACAGGGAGGCATACTAAGGACGAAGGTAACACTTCCACATGATCTACACTAGTGTTATCTGTGGTTTTACATAGGACTGCAGGTAACACTACCACAAGGTTAGCTCGCACAGGGCGCCTGAACACCTAAGGCCGGCCCTGGCTGCGCACCCCAGTGCCAAGCCCCCTCCCCCCCACATCCGGCGCTTTCCCCCAATATGACTGCAGGAGCCCGACCGAAAGTCACGTGACTGTCAGAGCTTCCGGTGTGCAGAGCAACGGCTCTCAGCTAGAAGAGAAGGAAGATTACTTATAAGTAATATATTACATCAGTGACATCACCATTCTCCACACATAAGTAATATATTACATCAGTGACATTACTGCTGTCCACATATACCGGTAAGTAATATATAACATCAGTGACATCACCGCTCTCCACATATATGTGGAGAGCGGTGATGTCACTGATGTAATATATCGCCTATATGTGGAGAGCAGTGATGTCACTGATGTAATATATCGCCTATATGTGGACAGCGGTGATGTCACTGATGTAATATATCACTTATATGTGGAGAGCGGTGATGTCACTGATGTAATATAACATTATGTGTGGAGAGCGGTGATGTCACTGATGTAATATAACATTATATGTGGAGAGCGGTGATGTCACTGATGCAATATATCATTATATGTGGAGAGTGTTCATGTCACTGATGCAATACAGCGCTACAGATGGCGACCAAAATGGTCGCCAATGTGCCTTAAAATTTGCAGATGGCGACAAGACTTGTCATAGGCTACAGGCCTGAGGTCTATTTGGTAGTGAAATCCCAGCGCAGGCAAGCGTGATGATGTCATCACGCCCGCCTGTGCCAGGACGCGGTGAGGTGTGCGCGTCTGCGTTGCACCATCCCTCGCCGTACCAGCAGCTAGTGAGCGCCAGTGAAAGGACACAGGTGAGTATAAGATTTTCGCTTTCTTTTAGGGTGTGGGAAGGCAGGATCCAGGGGGCCCAAGTAAATTCTTGCCCAGGGTCCAATCAATAATAAAGACGGCCCTGCCCCCGAGGCACTCCACTAGTGACAGCTCCTTACAGTATTAGAATGTATTGGCGCCGATGAGCCGAAGTTATTGTGAAACTTCACGCAATAACTTAATTCGCTCATCCTTAACAGTGACCCAATCTGAGTGTGTATCATTAATAACCCTGTTTTCTATTACTGAGCCAGTTACTTACCCACATACAGACATTTTATCCCAGTCCAAGCATTCTCATTTTATATACTAACCTTTCATGCGGTACTGTGTCAAATGCTTTGGAGAAGTCCAGATATACGACATCCATTGATTCGCCGCTGTCAAGTCTAGAACTTACCTCCTCATAGAAACTGATTAAATTAGTTTGACATGACCGATCCCTCATGAAGCCATGCTGATATGGTGTTATGTGCCTATTTTTATTGAGGTACTCCAAGATAGCATCTCTTAGAAAACCTTCAAACAGTTTACCCACGACAGATGTTAAACTTACCGGCCTATAGTTTCCGGGCTCTGTTTTTGAATATTTGCATCACATTTGCTATGCTCCAATCCTGTGTAACACTCCCTGTCAGTATAGAGTCCTTAAATATCAGAAATAAGGGTCTGGCTATGACAGTACTTAATTCTCTTAGGATACGGGGGGTTATGCCCAGGGCCGGTGCTTCCATACAGGCAAGGGGGGCAATTGCTCCCTAGTCCTTAGGGGCCCCCGGCTAACAGTGCTAAGCGGATGGAGTCCGGAGTCTCCGGACTAATGGAAAGACTGAGGCAGCTGCTCTGAGCCCCTCTCTGCTGCCTGCCTCTTTAAGAGAGCAGTGGCTGCTGGAGCGTGCCGCCGCACAGGCGCGTCTTCGCATCTGTGACATTGCCTGCCAGCTCCGCCCCCAGAGAAGAAGAATGTCACGGAACCATGAACCAGACGTACAACAAGAGATAAGTGAAAATAAGAAGGCTTTATTGAAAATAAAGCTGTAAAGCAAAAGTCCAAACGGATGGTGAAACCGAGCAGAGTCTTTGCGAAGCCAGAGGTCAGGAACCAGAAGGGTAGTCAGACGAAGCCAGGATCAGGAACCAGCAGGGTAGTCAGACGAAGCCAGGATCAGGAACCAGAAGCAGCAGCAGTCTTAGAAGCATGTGAACACAAGAGGACCAAGCAAGGAACTGAAGCCACAGACCTCCTATATATATGAGCTAGGCATCCAGCTCCTCCCAGTGGGAAGGAGGAGCCGCAGGGTGGAAGGCTACAAGAAACCCAGAAACCAAGATGGCCGCCAGCACATGTCAAACGAAGGAGAACAGCAAGAAGGTAAGACCATGACAGTACCTCCCCCTCAAGGGCCCCTCCTCCGCGGAGCACAAAACGGTTTCTGAGGGAAGCGTGCGTGGAAGGCTCGGAGCAAGGCAGGAGCATGGACATCTGCGGAGGGAACCCAGGAACGCTCCTCTGGACCATAACCACGCCAATGGACCAAAAACTGCAACCGACCGCGGACCAGGCGTGAGTCCAGGATATTGCTCACCTCATATTCCTCACGATTGCCCATTTGGACCGGACGAGGCCGAGGAAGTGAAACGATTACACACCAGTGGCTTCAACAGGGAGACATGAAACACGTTGGAGATCCGCATGCCAGGAGGAAGCGCAAGGGCATAGGCTACCGGGTTTACCCTGCCAAGCACTCGGAAGGGACCAACAAAGCGAGGCGCCAGCTTGGGAGTGGGCACTCGAAGGTTGAGGTTGCGGGTGGACAACCATACACGGTCTCCGACCTGGTAGGAAGGAGCAGGCGCTCGTCTGCGATCAGCCTGGAGTCTCTGGCGCTGCGCAGAGACCTCAAGGGACTTCTGGATCTGTACCCAAGAAGCACGTAGGACGGAAAGGTGATCCTCCACAGCCGGAATATCCTGGGGAGAGAATACCTCCGGTAACACGGCAGGTTGGAACCCATAATTGGCCGTGAAGGGAGACGTCCCAGAGGAAGAGTTCACCGCCGTGTTCCTGGCAAACTCAGCCCAAGGCAGGAGGTCAACCCAATTGTCTTGGTGATCGGAGACATAGCAACGAAGGAATTGCTCCAAGGCCTGATTGGATCGTTCTGCGGCCCCATTGGACTGAGGGTGGTAGGCCGAGGAGAAGGAGAGATGAATCCCCAACTGGGAGCAAAAGGCGCGCCAGAACCTGGACACAAACTGACTCCCCCGATCCGACACAATCTCCTTGGGCAAACCGTGCAACCGGAAGACCTCCCTGGCAAAAATCGTGGCCAACTCTTGTGCAGAGGGTAACTTCTTGAGAGGAACACAGTGGCACATTTTGGAAAACCGATCCACAATCATGAGAATGACCGTATGGCCTCGGGATGCAGGGAGGTCCACAATGAAATCCATCCCCAGGTGTGACCATGGGCGCTCCCCGGTGGCTATGGGTTGCAGAAGGCCCAACGGAAGGTGCCGAGGGGACTTACTCTGGGCACAAACGGAGCATGCCGCTACATATGCGGCGATGTCGGAACGTAGGGAAGGCCACCAGAACAGACGTGAAACAGCCCAGGACAGCTGATTCTTTCCAGGATGCCCCGCGGTCTTGGAGTTATGGTAGGTTCGCAACAACCGAGTGTGCAACTCCTCAGGCACAAAACATCTGCCGTTGGGTCTCCCAGAGGGAGCACCAGATTGAGCCGCCAAAATCTGCTCACCCAGGGGAGAGGTCAGGCTGGTGCGAATGGCGGCCAGGATCTGATTCGGAGGTATGACCGAAGTCGGAATCGACTCCTCCCTGGACAGCTCGGAGTACTGCCGTGATAAGGCATCCGCCCTGATGTTCTTGGAACCGGGTAGGTAGGAGACCACGTAATTAAAACGTGACAAGAACAGAGCCCATCTGGCCTGACGTGGTGTCAATCTCTTGGCCTCAGAAAGGTAGGTCAGATTCTTGTGGTCCGTCAGGATGAGAACCGGAACCACCGAACCCTCGAGCAAGTGCCTCCATTCTTTAAGGGCCTGCACGATGGCCAATAACTCCCTGTCACCAATCTGATAGTTGCACTCCGCGGAAGACAGTTTCCGGGAGTAAAACCCACAAGGAAGCAGAGGACCCTCTGGTGTTCTACGCTGAGACAGAAAGGCGCCTACTCCCGTCTCAGACGCGTCCACCTCGAGGACAAAGGGCAACCCAGGGTTGGGATGCGACAGAATCGGAGCCGACACAAAGGCGGACTTTAGGGCCTCAAAAGCTCGGATGGCCTCGAGCGGCCAGACCTGGGAATTACTGCCCTTCCTGGTCAGATCCGTGAGAGGCTTGGCCAGCATGGAAAAGTCCCTGATGAACTTCCGATAATAATTGGCGAAGCCCAAAAAGCGCTGCAGGGAACGAAGACCACTGGGCTGGGGCCACTGTAAGACAGCCGAAACCTTCTCAGGATCCATGGAGAACCCCTCAGCGGAAATGATGTAACCTAAGAAGGTTACCTGGGATCGGTGAAATTTGCATTTCTCAAGCTTACCGAACAGCTTGTTCTCTCGTAACCGTTGCAACACTCGTCTGACATCCAGAATGTGGGCCTCCATGGATTCAGAATATACCAAGATGTCATCCAAATAGACCACCACACACTGCTGCAACAGGTCACGGAAAACATCGTTGATGAATTCCTGAAAGACTGCGGGCGCATTGCACAACCCAAAGGGCATAACCAAGGATTCGTAATGACCGGTCCTGGTGTTAAACGCGGTCTTCCACTCATCGCCCGCCTTGATCCTTACCAGGTTATATGCCGCCCTCAGGTCGAGTTTGGTAAAGACCGTGGCCCCTTTAAGGCGATCGAACAGCTCGGAAATCAAGGGTATCGGGTAAGCGTTCTTGATCGTGATGTGATTGAGACCCCTGTAATCGATGCAAGGCCTCAACTCACCGCCCTTCTTTTTCACAAAGAAAAATCCAGCCCCTGCCGGGGACGAAGATTTGCGAATGTGTCCGCGTGAAAGCGCCTCCCTCATGTACTCCTCCATAGCCTCATTCTCCGCTACCGACAGTGGATAGACTTTGCCACGAGGAGGAACGGCACCACATTGTAACTCTATGGCACAATCGTATGGGCGGTGCGGAGGTAGGGCAACCGCGCGCACCTTATCGAATACATCCCGGTACTCCTCGTATTCAGGAGGCAACAGAGAGTCCGAGGAAGTACACAGCAACTTGACAGACCCATGGATGCAACTAGCCCCACACTGCGGTGACCACGAGAGGATCTCGACCGATCTCCAATCGAAAGTCGGATTATGCTTCTGGAGCCAGGGGTACCCCAAGACCACCGAGTAGTGTGGAGACGAAATAACCTGGAGGCAGACCGACTCTCTGTGAATGGCACCAATGGCTATCCCCACTGGAAGGGTCTCATGAGTCACGTGTGGCGGCAGAAGGGGTCTGCCGTCTATCGCCTCAAGAGCCAGTGGGGAACCTCGAGCCTGCAGAGGAATGGAATTGGCGGCAGCGAACACACTATCAATGAACAAACCACCAGCACCAGAGTCCACCAACGCCTGGGTCGTCACCGAGCCCCCGACCCAGGAGAGGACAACAGTGATCAGTGGTTTGTCAACACGGGAAACCGGGGACGAGGAGACTCCACCCAAGATCTGCCCCCGACAGGATCTCAGGTACGAGCGTTTTCCCGGACGGTTCGGACATGCCAACCGAAAATGCCCACCGAGACCACAGTACATGCATCGGCCCTCGCGTCTCCGGAGTGCCCTCTCCCCCTCGGACAGGCGAGCAAACCCCAGCTGCATGGGTTCACCCCCAGACAAGTCATCCCCAGGAGGCGTGGGAGGAGAGGGAGGCACGGGTGGGACAGCAAACGTAGGCACCAATCTGTTAGAAGACCTCCGCAGGTTCTCCTTAAAGGAAGGTCTCTCCCTGAGTCTGGTGTCAATCAAAATCAGGAAAGAAATAAGAGACTCGAGCTCAACTGGTAGGTCCTTAGCTGCAACCTCATCCTTCAAGGCATCCGAGAGACCATGAGAGAAAGCAGCGACCAGAGCCTCATTATTCCAGCCCACCTCTGCTGCCAGGGTACGAAACTCAATGGCGTATTCAGCTACGGATCGTGAACCCTGTCTGATGGACATAAGGAGCTTCGCAGCAGAGGCAGCACGAGCCGGCACATCGAATACCTTCCGAAGAGAAGCAACAAAACCGGAAAACTCGGCAACCACCGGATTGTTGTTCTCCCATAAAGGGCTGGCCCAGGCCAAGGCCTTGTCCGAGAGCAGCGAGATCAAGAAGCCCACCTTTGATCTCTCAGTGGGAAAGGCATGTGGCAGCAACTCGAAATAAATGCCCACCTGGTTAAGGAAACCTCGGCACTGAGTTGGCTCTCCCCCAAAGCGCTGTGGAAGAGGGGCAGAACCGGTCATACCCCGAAACACCGCAGGCGCAACAACAGGTGTCGGGGTAGACTCTGGCGCAACAACCGGAGCGGCAGTAGGAGCGAGCCCAGGAGCGACAACCGACCCATCGGCAACGGGAGCGAAATGAGCCGTGCGTTCAAGCAGGGTTTGCAACGCCACAGCGAACCGACCCAACAGGTGATCCTGCTGATCAAGTCAAGCAACCAGCGTGGGTAGCGAGGATGGCCCTGTACCGTCAGAATTCATGGCTTGGTCCTAATGTCACGGAACCATGAACCAGACGTACAACAAGAGATAAGTGAAAATAAGAAGGCTTTATTGAAAATAAAGCTGTAAAGCAAAAGTCCAAACGGATGGTGAAACCGAGCAGAGTCTTTGCGAAGCCAGAGGTCAGGAACCAGAAGGGTAGTCAGACGAAGCCAGGATCAGGAACCAGCAGGGTAGTCAGACGAAGCCAGGATCAGGAACCAGCAGGGTAGTCAGACGAAGCCAGGATCAGGAACCAGAAGCAGCAGCAGTCTTAGAAGCATGTGAACACAAGAGGACCAAGCAAGGAACTGAAGCCACAGACCTCCTATATATATGAGCTAGGCATCCAGCTCCTCCCAGTGGGAAGGAGGAGCCGCAGGGTGGAAGGCTACAAGAAACCCAGAAACCAAGATGGCCGCCAGCACATGTCAAACGAAGGAGAACAGCAAGAAGGTAAGACCATGACAAAGAAGGAGCGAGCGAGGCAGCGAGCGCCAGCCAGCCACTGCCAGGGAAGGCCCCCCCCCATACACACACACAACCATTCAGCCGGGTGAAGGAGAGATGTGCTGCTGCCACTGGCCCATGGAGGGGTCGGGAGGAATGTGCCATTGGGAGGGGGGGTTTGGCACTTAATACTGGCGGAGGGGGGGGGTGGCACTTGATACTGGTGGAGAAGGGGGTTTGGCACTTGATACTGGCACGTGGGGGGGTTGGCACTTGATACTGACACGTGGGGGGGTTGGCACTTGATACTGGCAAATGGGGGGTTTGGCACTTGATACTGGCACATGGGGGGGTTTGGCACTTGATGCTGGCACATGGGGGGTTTGGCACTTGATACTGGCACATGGGGGGTTTGGCACTTGATACTGGCACATGGGGGGGTTGGCACTTGATACTGGCACATGGGGGGGTTGGCACTTGTTACTGGCACATGGGGGGTGGAAGAGAGGCACTTGAAACTGGCACATTATTATGGGGGCTACTACTGAGGCCACAAAGAAGGGGTATTTTATATGGGGGGTTCTGTGTGGTACTAGTGTTATCAGGGGTATTACAGTTGTGTTCAAAATTATTCAACCCCCAATGCTGTAAAGGGTTTTAGGGAATTTAGTGTACATTTGTAATTGTGTTCAGAATGAAATCTTACAAGGACTTTTTAATGAACCAAATGCAACGAAAATGACATCAATTGTTTTTGTAATACAGTATTAAATGTTTTTTTTGTTATTTCTTCATTGACACAATTATTCAACCCCTTAAACACTACCACTCTTAAGAACAGAGGTTCATTCAAGTGTTTTCGATCAGGTATTGAAAACACCTGTGGATGTCAAGGAGCAGCAATCAAGCATAATAAGCACCAATTAGGCAGATTTAAAAGGACTGTGATACTCAGCTCCTTCTAGACATTTACTGGTGTGTTTACAAACATGGTGAAGTCAAGAGAATGGTCCAGGAAGACAAGAGAAGAGGTGATTTCTCTTCACAGGAAGGGCAATGGCTATAAGAAGTTTGCAAAGATGTTACACATACCAAGAGACACCATAGGAAGCATCATTCGCAAATTCAAGGCAAAGGGCACTGTTGAAACGCTACCTGGTCGTGGCAGAAAGAAGATGCTGACTTTGACTGCTGTGCGCTACCTGAAGCGCAAAGTGGAGAAAAGTCCCCGTGTGACTGCTGAGGAACTGAAAAAAGATTTGTCAGATGTGGGTACTGAAGTTTCAGCTCAGACAATAAGGCGCACACTGCGTAATGAAGGCCTCCATGCCAGAACTCCCCTTGCTGTCTCCAAAGAATAAGAAGAGTCGACTGCAGTATGCCAAAAGTCATGTGGACAAACCATAAAAGTTTTGGGATAGTGTTCTGTGGACTGATGAAACAAAATTAGAACTGTTTGGGCCCATGGATCAACGCTATGTTTGGAGGAGGAAAAACAAGGCCTATGAAGAAAAGAACACCTTGCCTACTGTGAAGCATGGCGGGGGGTCAATCATGCTTTGGGGCTGTTTTGCTTCTACAGGTACAGGGAAGCTTCAGCGTGTGCAAGATACCATGAATTCTCTTCAGTACCAGGAGATATTTGATGAAAATGTGATGCAGTCCGTCACAAACCTGAGGCTTGGGAGACGTTGGACCTTTCAACAGGACAATTGACTAGGAACAAATGGGCGGCACTGTGCTTCCTTTAGGGTCCAGGTGCACGGTCAGTAGGTTGAATCCCCAAATACTTATGATAAGAAGACCAGCACTCCGTAATTCCAATGTTGAAAAAGGGATTTCTTTATTCGTCACCCATATGTGACGCGCGTTTCGACACCAGTCTGTGTTTCGACACAACTGGTCAACGCATGAATTTTTTAGGAGCACGCAGACGCCCAAGAAGGCCAACACCAGGCGCTCAGGCCGACGCCATCATCGGGGACGCCCAAGCTCCACGCCTAACCGGTCACAGGTACTCAGCACACCTTAGTACTAAATTAATCTTCTAAGAATCTCTCTCCACTCCAAATTGGACTCCTTGAAAAGGGACTATCTTTCAGTCCGACGGCTAGTCTGGACACATTTGGACTGGACATGGATTTAAATCGCTTCTTCCGCAATACACTGCGTGCAGAATTATTAGGCAAATGAGTATTTTGACCACATCATCCTCTTTATGCATGTTGTCTTACCCCAAGCTGTATAGGCTCGAAAGCCTACTACCAATTAAGCATATTAGGTGATGTGCATCTCTGTAATGAGAAGGGGTGTGGTCTAATGACATCAACACCCTATATTAGGTGTGCATAATTATTAGGCAACTTCCTTTCCTTTGGCAAAATGGGTCAAAAGAAGGACTTGACAGGCTCAGAAAAGTCAAAAATAGTGAGATATCTTGCAGAGGGATGCAGCACTCTTAAAATTGCAAAGCTTCTGAAGCGTGATCATCGAACAATCAAGCGTTTCATTCAAAATAGTCAACAGGGTCGCAAGAAGCGTGTGGAAAAACCAAGGCGCAAAATAACTGCCCATGAACTGAGAAAAGTCAAGTGTGCAGCTGCCAAGATGCCACTTGCCACCAGTTTAGCCATATTTCAGAGCTGCAACATCACTGGAGTGCCCAAAAGCACAAGGTGTGCAATACTCAGAGACATGGCCAAGGTAAGAAAGGCTGAAAGACGACCACCACTGAACAAGACACACAAGCTGAAACGTCAAGACTGGGCCAAGAAATATCTCAAGACTGATTTTTCTAAGGTTTTATGGACTGATGAAATGAGAGTGAGTCTTGATGGGCCAGATGGATGGGCCCGTGGCTGGATTGGTAAAGGGCAGAGAGCTCCAGTCCGACTCAGACGCCAGCAAGGTGGAGGTGGAGTACTGGTTTGGGCTGGTATCATCAAAGATGAGCTTGTGGGGCCTTTTCGGGTTGAGGATGGAGTCAAGCTCAACTCCCAGTCCTACTGCCAGTTTCTGGAAGACACCTTCTTCAAGCAGTGGTACAGGAAGAAGTCTGCATCCTTCAAGAAAAACATGATTTTCATGCAGGACAATGCTCCATTACACGCGTCCAAGTACTCCACAGCGTGGCTGGCAAGAAAGGGTATAAAAGAAGAAAATCTAATGACATGGCCTCCTTGTTCACCTGATCTGAACCCCATTGAGAACCTGTGGTCCATCATCAAATGTGAGATTAACAAGGAGGGAAAACAGTACACCTCTCTGAACAGTGTCTGGGAGGCTGTGGTTGCTGCTGCACGCAATGTTGATGGTGAACAGATCAAAACACTGACAGAATCCATGGATGGCAGGCTTTTGAGTGTCCTTGCAAAGAAAGGTGGCTATATTGGTCACTGATTTGTTTTTGTTTTGTTTTTGAATGTCAGAAATGTATATTTGTGAATGTTGAGATGTTCTATTGGTTTCACTGGTAAAAAAAAATAATTGAAATGGGTATATATTAGTTTTTTGTTAAGTTGCCTAATAATTATGCACAGTAATAGTCACCTGCACACACAGATATCCCCCTAAAATAGCTAAAACTAAAAACAAACTAAAAACTACTTCCAAAAATATTCAGCTTTGATATTAATGAGTTTTTTGGGTTTATTGAGAACATGGTTGTTGTTCAATAATAAAATTAATCCTCAAAAATACAACTTGCCTAATAATTCTGCACTCCCTGTATACGGCTTAAAAGCCATTTTTCAAATGTATCTACACATGATATTGTTTCAACTGAGAATGTACAATCACTGTTAAACTTGCAACAGTTTGGTTTAAGGCTAAAGAGCCATTACATGCCTCCGAAAATATATCATCCCAGTGAAACATATATACAGCTTGTACAACGTGATGTTTCTTTGTTAATTGCGAAATTTAAAAAGGGAGATTACTACATACACCATAATCTATCCGCTGAGGAAAGACAGGTAATCAATCATCTCACTGATGATGACTCCCTGGTCTTTAAACCCGCGGATAAAGGGGGAGCCCTTGTCATACTAGACAAAGACTACTATGTCAAGGAGATCCTTGGACAATTATCTGACCACAATGTCTATGAAATATTGCAGGGGGATCCGGTCTGGGCAATTAAGCGGGAGTTACAGGCCTTGGTTGATGAGAATCTAAAACATGAAGTTATTGATAAAAAGCTAGCAGAATTTTTAATCAACCAACACCCTGTGACACCTGTATTCTATACACTCCCCAAGGTGCATAAATCCCTGGAACAGCCCCCGGGACGCCCAATAGTTGCAGCCACGGACTCAGTCCTTTCTCCCCCTGCAATATTTCTTGACAAAGTGTTGACCCCTCTTACTAAGAAGGCCCCTTCCTATCTTAGGGACACACAACATTTTTTAGAGACAATACGAGAGATTGAGCTGTCGCAGGACTGTATCCTGGTCACTCTAGACGTCTGTAGCCTATACACTAGTATAACTCACGAAATGGGCCTGGAGGCCGTCCAGGCACTATTAGATGATAGCACATACACAGGGATGGAGAAGGATTTTTTTCTCTCCTTACTTTCTATTGTTTTGCGATGCAATTATTTTTTATTTCAAGACATATTTTTCCAGCAGCGGTGTGGGACCGCGATGGGGTCAAATGCCGCACCGCCATACGCAAATTGCTATATGGTACATTTTGAGAAAGAGTATATCTACCCAAATGAGCTATATCAGAACCACTGTATATTTTGGAAACGTTTCATAGATGATGTTTTTTGCGTATGGCGGTGCGGCATTGAGACCCTTATGTCCTTTATGGACTACATTAACAATATAAGATCTGAATTGAAATTCACCCTGCACCAAGATTCACAACGTGTCTCCTTCCTCGATACATGGGTGATCAGAGGAATTAACAACAGGATCACCACTGACTTGTATGTCAAAAAAACTGACAGAAATAGCCTGCTGTCATTCCACTGTAATCACCCCTTAACTGTGAAAAAATCATTGCCATACTCGCAGTTTAAAAGGGTGGCCAACATCGTAATGGATCGGGACACATGTGATCTTAGGATGCAGGAAATGACCCAGAAATTTGTGGATAGGGGTTATCCTCCCCAACTGTTACATGAACAGAGAGATAAGGTAGAAAGTCCCATAGAACCACAGAAAAAGATAGATAAAGGACAGAGAATACCACTAATTGTAAAATATCACCCCTGGATGGATCGCGTCAAGGCGGTTATTAATAAGCATTGGAACATTTTACAAAAATCATATCCTACAATTCAGGAGTTCAGGGAATTACCCATGATGTGCTACAAGCGTAACAAAAACATCAGAGACATGATTATTCGGGCGGACATAGGAAGTGACAGGACACTCCTGCGACAGCTCACTCTCTCTACAGTTAAGAAGGGAACATTTCCCTGTCTTAACTGTGTTCACTGTTCAAATGTTATTAAAGGCTCCAACATCTCACACCCACATACAGGACAACAAATCCCCATTCGGGGTCACTTTACATGTGACAGTAGTTTTGTGATCTATTTACTTAAATGTCCTTGTGGGTTGTGCTATGTTGGAGAGACAACAATGCGCATTAAAGACCGAGTAGGGAAACATAAGTCCACGATTAGGAAGGAAAACACCTTGTTACCTATCCCTCAGCATTTTAAAGAAAAAAATCACCGCATCTCACAACTGCGTTTTCAAATTATAGAGGAAGTGAACCTACCCCGACGTGGAGGAAATCGGATCCAGATGCTCCACCAACGTGAAGCATATTGGATCCATCGACTTAAGACGCTTGCCCCTAAAGGCCTCAATAAGGAATACTCATTGAGCAGTTTTATCTGAATCAATATGTGGAACGTATGATAATTAAGTGTTTTTTTGTGTAAATGTTTGCTTTTGGTTTTGTAATTGATCACGGATTACTCAGATGTTTAAATGAAGTATGGATCTTGATATATATCCTGCCGTACTCTGTCCTTTGACAGATTTAACTTTGTTTGGACGAGTTGCGTAGCAATATGATGTCATGATCATGTGACCGGCCATGTGACTGGGTTCCGACCCGAGTCGTGTGACCACTTGCATGATTAGGAGGCGGTTTCCAAGTGTATCTGAATGGTGTACTATGAAAAATGTCTATTTCTGATTTGTAATCGATTAAGGATTACCCAGACATCTAGTAGCTTATGGACCCAGATACATACTTCTTCCGCACTCTGTCTTTAGATAGATTCAACTTGGTTTGGGCTGGTTGCGTAGCAATATGATGCTACAGTCACGTTACTGGTCATGTGGCTGGGGGCGGATCAGTCCGATCCCGGTCATGTGACTACTTACGTGACTAGGAGGCGGGTTATTTGAATTGTATTTAAATGGTGTATTTTGTATGTGGAATTGAGCTGTTATCACCTGTAATTTGACAAAGACACAGACTGGTGTCGAAACGCGCGTCACATATGGGTGACGAATAAAGAAATCCCTTTTTCAACATTGGAATTATGGAGTGCTGGTCTTCTTATCATAAGTATTTGGGCTTTCAACAGGACAATGATCCCAAGCATACCTCCAAGTCCACTAGAGCATGGTTGCAGATTAAAGGCTGGAACATTTTGAAGTGGCTATCGCAGTCACCAGACTTAAATGCGATTGAGAACCTCTGGTGGGACTTAAAGAAAGCAGTTGCAGCGCGCAAGCCTAAGTATGTGACTGAACTGGAGGCTTTTGCCCATGAAGAATGGGCAAAGATACCCGTAGATCACTGCAAGACACTTGTGTCAAGCTATGCTTCACGTTTAAAAGCTGTTATAACTGGAAAAGGATGTTGTACTAAGTACTAAGATTGAATGTCACTTGGGGGTTGAATAAAACTGATAATGATGTGAGCACAGAAAATACATTTGGGGTTATTTAATTATAAATGTTATGTTATATTTGTCTGACTTACAAGTGCCTCTTTGATTTAATTGTAAACAAGATGACTGAAATGATCAAAATCAATGTCAAACTGGCCAAAACACTCAATTTCAGTGGGGGTTGAATAATTTTGAACACAACTGTATCTGTTTCTGCAGTATAGTATTGGGGAGCACAGCAGAGACGGAAAATGGTGACAAAATGGGGGTCTGGTCTGAAGGTCTGAAAGGAGAAGATGAGGACAGAGAACATCTACATCAAAGGAGACATCACTGGATGTAAGCGGTATGTGCACTGTATTTCTGTAGTGATGGGGGGACGTTAAAGTCAACAAGTGGGGGGGGGGGGGCCTTATTGTTTTTCGCCCCAGGGCCTTATTTCACCTAGAACTGTCCCTGGTTATGCCATCTGGTCCTGGCGATTTGTCGATTTTAATCTTTTTAAGACACAGCTGTACTTCCTCCTGGGTCAGGCAGGGCACTTTTAATGGGAAATTAACTTTTACATTCTGTATTTCATCTGACAGTTTATTTTCCTCAGTGAATACAGTGGAGAAAAAAATATTTAATAGCTTTGCTGTCTCCTCATCACTCTCTGCAACTCCCCTTCATTACTCTGTAGAGGGCCGACACCTTCAGATTTATACTTTTTACCATTTATATAATTAAAGAACATTTTAGGGTTAGTTTTGCTCTCTTTGGCAATTAATCTCTCGGTCTCTAGTTTGGCTGCTTTTATTAGATTTTTACATATTTTATTTTTTTCCTTATAGTTTTTCAGTGCTTCCTCGCTACTTTCTTGTTTTAGTGATTTAAATGCTTTCTTTTTGTGATTTATTGCTTTCTTTACAGTTCTATTTATCCACATTGGTTTTTTCTTGTTCCTTAACCTTTTATTCCCATAAGGTATGTACCTCTCACAATTAGATTTTAGGATGCTTTTAAAAATATCCCATTTTGTGGCTGTATTTTTATTTTTGAGGACTTTGTAGCAGTTAGTTAGGCCTATGGCCTCTCTTAGTTGGCTACATTTACCTTTTTTGAAGTTTGGTATTTTTGTTCCTCCCTGAACACTCTTTTGAATGACAATTGGAAGGTTATTACTTTATGGTCACTATTTCCCAGGTGTACCCCGATCTGCACATCTGTTGTTCTGTCAGGTGTATTGGTTAATACTAAGTCCAGTGCAGCCGTCCCTCTAGTCGGTCCCTGAACCAGTTGGGAAAGTAAATTGTCTTTGGTTATTGCCAAGAACCTGTTTCCTTTATGAGATGTACAGGTTTCAGTTTGCCAGTCTATATCTGGGTAATTGAAGTCCCCCATAATAACGACCTCATTATGATCTGCCGCCTCGTCTATCTCGTTTAGTAGCAGATTTTCTGTGGACTCTGGTATATTAGGTGGTTTATAATAAACTCCTATTAGTATTTTATTATTGTTTTTTCCTCCATGTATTTCTACCCACAGTGACTCCATATGTTCATGTCCCTCACTTATATCTTCCCGGAGTGGGGGCTTTAGACAGGACTTTACATAAAGGCAGACCCCTCCTCTCCAGTTTAGATGATTCTTTCTTAACAGACTGTAACCCTGTACATTAACCGCCCAGTCATAGCTATCATCCAGCCATGTCTCAGTTATTCCCACTGTCATAGCTATCATCCAGCCATGTCTCAGTTATTCCCACTATGTCATAGTCCTCCTCACACATCACTAATGCTTTTAGATCTTTGTTTCAGTTGTTTCTGTGATGTAGTGAAATATAATTACATGCACTTCATACGTTTTAAAGGCTTTTATCGACAATTACATGACATTTATGCAAAGGGTCAGTATTTGCAGTGTTGGCCCTTCTTTTTCAGGACCTCTGCAATTCGACTGGGCATGCTCTCAATCAACTTCTGGGCCAATTCCTGACTGATAGCAACCCATTCTTTCATAATCACTTCTTGGAGTTTGTCAGAATTAGTGGGTTTTTGTTTGTCCACCCGCCTCTTGAGGATTGACCACAAGTTCTCAATGGGATTAAGATCTGGGGAGTTTCCAGGCCATGGACCCAAAATGTCAACATTTGGTCCCCAAACCACTTAGTTATCACTTTTGCCTTATGGCACGGTGCTCCATCGTGCTGGAAAATGCATTGTTCTTCACCAAACTGTTGTTGGATTGTTGGAAGAAGTTGCTGTTGGAGGGTGTTTTGGTACCATTCTTTATTCATGGCTGTGTTTTTGGGCAAAATTGTGTGTGAGCCCACTCCCTTGGATGAGAAGCAACCCCACACATGAATGGTCTCAGGATGCTTTACTGTTGGCATGACACAGGACTGATGGTAGCGCTCACCTTTTCTTCTCCGGACAAGCCTTTTTCCAGATGCCCCAAACAATCGGAAAGAGGCTTCATCAGAGAATATGACTTTGCCCCAGTCCTCAGCAGTCCATTCACCATACTTTCTGCAGAAGATCAATCTGTCCCTGATGTTTTTTTGGAGAGAAGTGGCCCTTCTTGACACCAGGCCATCTTCCAAAAGTCTTCGCCTCACTGTGTGTGCAGATGCGCTCACACCTGCCTGCTGCCATTCCTGAGCAAGCTCTGCACTGGTGGCACTCCGATCCCGCAGCTGAATCCTCTTTAGGAGACAATCCTGGCGCTTGCTGGACTTTCTTGGACGCCCTGAAGCCTTCTTAACAAGAATTGAACCTCTTTCCTTGAAGTTCTTGATGATCCTGAAATTGTTGATTGAGGTGCAATCTTAGTAGCCACAATATCCTTGCCTGTGAAGCCATTTTTATGCAACGCAATGATGGCTGCACGCGTTTCTTTGCAGGTCACCATGGTTAACAATGGAAGAACAATGATTTCAAGCATCACCCTCCTTTTAACATGTCAAGTCTGCCATTTTAACCCAATCAGCCTGACATAATGATCTCCAGCCTTGTGCTCGTCAACATTCTCACCTGAGTTAACAAGACGATTACTGAAATGATCTCAGCAGGTCCGTTAATGACAGCAATGAAATGCAGTGGAAAAGTTTTTTGGGGATTAAATTAATTTTCATGGCAAAGAAGGACTATGCAATTCATCTGATCACTCTTCATAACATTCTGGAGTATATGCAAATTGCTATTATAAAAACTTAAGCAGCAACTTTTCCAATTTCCAATATTTATGTAATTCTCAAAACTTTTGGCCACGACTGTACATACAATTAAGAGGTTTATATATATTTTTTTACCCTACACCTTTCCTTCTGAACTGTTCTAGTCCCTCCTTCCATTCCTCCCTCAGTTCCAGCACTATCTTCCCATCCTATAATGTAATTACCCTCCCCCAGTCCCTAGTTTAAACACTCCTACAACCTTCTAGCCATCTTCTCCCCCAACACAGCTGCCCCTTCCCCATTGAGGTGTAGCCCATCCCTATGATAGAGCCTGTAGCCAAGAGAGAAGTCGGCCCAGTTCTCCAGGAACCCAAACCCCTCCTTCCTACACCAGTTCTTGAGCCATTTATTAACCTCCCTAATCTCCCGCTGCCTTTCTTGTGTGGCTCGTGGTACAGGTAGTATTTCGGAAAACACTACCTTTGAGGTCTTTGCCCTAAGCTTGTGAGCTAAATCCCTAAAATCATTTTTAAGGACGCTCCACCTACCTCTAACTTTGTCATTGGTTCCGATATGGACCATGACCGCTGGATCTCCCAGCACCTGTCTGGCCTGCCCTGCTCTCCTGGTCCCCTGCTTTCTGGAGCTAACATTCCCCTGACTGGCAGAGGAAGGGTCCGGCTGCAGCAGTGCTCTCCCTGAACTGACATCCACCTCATCTGCCAACCTTGCAATCTTGTTGGGGTGTGTCAGATCAGGGCTAGCCTCCCTGGCACTCTTCACTCTACCCTGCTTTTTGTTATCCAGCTAGCTATCTCACTTTCCTGAGCCTCCTCGCTACCACCCTCCCCCACATCTACCCCATAGAATGCTTGCTCAGCGAGCAGCAAACTCTTTTCCAAATTGTCAATGCTCCTCAGTGTTGAAACTCGCCCGGTTAGATACACGATGTGCGATTCCAAACTGGCAATTTGCTCACATTTTGAACAAAGATATGCACCCTCAAATGTCTGTTCCAGGACTGCATACATTAGACAAGATGTGCACTGGACTGCGCTGTCAATAATGGAACACATACTAAATGGGGATTACGCAAGAAAAGAGAAAAAATACAATACAGTGCAGTGATAAGCTTCTAAATTACTGTAGTCCCCTCCTAAAGTCCCTGAATCTCAAGTCACTTAATCTAAAGTCACACACTTAATACAAATACACACTGGAACTCAAACATCAAACACGCGAACGCTCACAAACTCGCGTTGTTTGCTTGTATAAATGCAGTTCTCAAACCAGACTGCTTTTTTTTCCTCTGGATTTTTAAAGGAGAATGGAAACCGTAAAATAAAGCCAATTTGAGTTCCAATAATTAGTTCTAAAGGTTTTGGAATCAATAAAATGACAATAGTGCCCAAATTTATGCACCTGACTAATTTTGTTTAAACAATTATAGCACACTTTCTGTAAATCTAATAAACTTAATTTCGCTTCTCAAATATCACTGTGTGTGTCTCCTATATGATATATTTAACTGACATTTTTTTATCGTAACAACCAACGATTTATACAGGAAAATCATGACGATTAACAAGGTTGCCCAAACTTTCGCATCCCACTGTATATATCAGCATCAGCCGGATTGGTGGTGGAAGGGAGGTATATTTCTCCAAGATTCCTCTCCTAAGTAGCAGGTGGAAGACTCTCACCTGTGAGGTAATGAATGAAGCAGCACAGAGGGTGGGGATATAACAGAGCCAAGAGGTCAGTCAGTCTCTCACTGCCTGGGGACACAGAAAGCATGTCTGTAGGAGTGAGCCAAACGTGAGTAAAAGGTTGCTGAAAGTCTTGTTTTGTGAGCTGACAGGGAGAAACCCTCAAGCAGGTAGACAGGGACGTCTTATGTATAGTAAGTGCCAGACATGCTAGGTTTTCTTTTGCTTTTTGTTATTCTATCTGCAACCTCTTCAATAAACCTGGCTACAAGTCAGCTTAAAACTTTTACCTCGGTGTTTGGTCTGAATTAGATGGAACAGACAAGTGTCCTTTGACCCCAGCAAAGGCGATCCGAAGCATAACCCTCACAAGTGGTGGAGAATGCGGGCAACACATTAAAAGTCTGAAAATGGATGACGTGGTAAAGGCCCTGATACAGTCTGTGGCAGCCCACCAGGAGGCAACCACAGAACAACAGCGCACAAATGCATCCCAACAAGAAGCAAACCGCTTACTGTCTGCACACCTAACCACCCTGATAGAGGCCACGAATAAAGATTGCCAAGTTTTGCAGGAAGTGGTGCAGCGTGTGGCAAGTCTTTCAGTGATACAGCCAGGAGAAGAGCAGACAACTATCCATGTGGGTCATTTTTTGCAAAAGATGATAGCAGAAGATGATGTGGAAGCTCACCTGGCTACATTTGAGAGGACTTCAGTGCAGGAAGCATGGGCAAAGGCACGGTGGGCAGGATTGCTCACCCTGTTTCTTGCAGGTGAAGTGCAAAAGGCTTATTTTGACCTGGAACCTGAGGCTGCCCAATACTTTGATAAAGTTAAGTCGGTGATACTAGCTCGGCACTACCCTAGCAGTCAGAGCCCAGAGAGTACATCATTTGACATAGAAAATGGATAAACCACCATGTTCTCAGATGTTCGATCTCATCCATTTGACCAGGAAATGGCTACAACCACAGATGTTATCATGCCATCAGGTCCGTTCCTCCAGTGCCATCAGCTCTCCCCCACCCCAGTGCCATTATCTCTTACCCACCCCAGTGCCATCAGCTCCACTCCCCCAGTGCCATCAGCTCTCTCCCCTTGTGCCATCAGCTCTCACCCTTGTGCCATCAGCTCCCCCCCTTGTGCCATCAGCTCGCGCCCTTATGCCATCAGCTTTACTCCTCAAGTGCCACCATCTCTCCCCCCTTGTGCCATCAGCTCTCCCCCCAATGTGCCATCAGCTCTCTGTCTCCCCTTGTGCCATCAGCTTTACTCCCCCAGTGCCATCAGCTCTCCCCCCACTGTGCTATCAACTCTCCCCCCATTGTGCCATCAGCTCTCCCCTCTTGTGCCATAGTCTCTGCTGCCCTGCTCCTCCTGACACCCGGATTGCACAGCGTCATTGGTTGCTATGATACTGTACACTCCGGGTGCCCAGCCTTAGTCGCGCCCCCACCCCCTCTGTTTCACCAACTTACCTTTCCAGCATGGGCGCTGCCGACCTTTCCAGCAGGGGCGCTGCCAGACATCACACAGCGCGTCAGGTCACGGCGTGCGTACGTCAGGAGGTCAGTGCAGCGCGGGACCATGGACGTGCTGTGAAGTGTCTGGAGGCCCCCTGCTAGACAGGGGAGCATTCCAAGCGCAGCGGGAGACCACAGAGCAGGAGTAATAGCAAGCGCTTCACTCCCACTCCGTGGTCACATGACACAAACAAATCTTTGGTAATGACCACACCTCTTGTCCGGTGCAGCTTGTAGTCATTAGTGAGACCTATTTAGTTCTGACTCTCACTGCTTACCATGCGGTTGATATTTTCTCCTGGAGTTGGTTGAGCTGGTGTGTTGTTCCTTTGGATCTCCTGCTCCTCCATTCTGCTTTAAGCTAAGTGCATTTTGTCTTGCATTTTGTTGTTCGCTTGTGTGTGTTGTTGTCTAGGCCTCAGGGAGATGCTGCTTCCTTCATCTGGGAAGGAACCAGTAGTCTCACTCCCTGTCACCATTCCTAGGGCCTTCCAGGGTCTTCAGGGCCTAGGTTTCGGTGTATGAGTATTTCCACCTTCTGGGTCTACTCATACTGGCAGGAGTCAGGGAGAGGTTTAGGGATACCTAGGAGGTCACCATCCCTCTCCCTTAGCTTTGAGGCCTAGACTCCGGTCTATTCCTTTTGTGTCATTTGGTGTTATCGCATTCCCATTACCCGTGACAGGGAGGTACCACAGTCATCCACAGCGTTTTCACCTTTTGAGCTTGTATGCGGTAGACATCCACGCGGTTAATTAGATGTGGCTAAAGAAACGTGGGAAGGACAGGTCACACCATACAAAAGTGTAATAGAGCATGTGTCACAGATGCAGGATTGGATTTCAGCAGTTATGCTAATTGTTAAAGAACATATGGAACGGGATCAAGAAGTACAGAAAATGATTTATGATAGGTGGGGCAAAATCCGAACATTTGCGCCAGGAGATTGAGTACTAGTTCTCGTCCCCACAGTGGAAAGTAAATTCTTAGCTAAATGGCAAGGTCCATTTGAAATTATTGAAAGAGTAGGTGGAAAAGGAAGCCAGAACAGATTTATCATATAAATCTGTTAAAACTTGGAAAGATCGGCAAGTCCTTGCTCCACCCATCAATAATGGGGCAGTAATGCCTGCTGTCAGTATAGCCAAGACTCTGTCCGATGTCCAAAAGAAGGAAGCTAGACGGTTGGTTGCTCAGAACAGAGAGGTTTTTTTTTTTCAGAAAAGCCAGGGCAGACACCACTCATAAAACACAATATCATAACTGAACCTGGGGTTAGGGTCCATGTAAAAATTTATAGGATTCCTGAGGCCAGAAGAGAGGCAGTCTCAAAAGAAGTGAAAGATATGCTGGAATTGGGAGTAATTGAGGAGTCTCATAGTGAATGGTCCAGCCCTATTGTGTTAATTCCAATGCCTGATTGTACCATAAGGTTCTGTAATGATTTTAGGAGGTTGAATGCTGTGTCTAAGCACAAGATGCATACCCTATGCCACAAGTGGACAAACTTATAGACCGACTTGGTACAGCCCGTTACATTACGACCTTAGACCTGACAAAGGGTTATTGGCAGATACCCCTGACGGACGATGCCAAAAAAAAAGGCAGCATTTTCCACACCTGATGGCTTATTCCAATATGTAACTATGCCTTGGACTACATGGGGCTTCTGCAACATTTCAGGGGCTAATGGACAGAGTTTTAAGGCCACATAGACAGTACGCTTCTGCTTATCTTGATGACATAGTGATACAAAGTGCGGATTGGGAGACATGCCTACTCAAAGTACAGGCAGTGATTGATGATTTGAGGAGAGCAGGGTTGACTGCGAACCCCAAGAAATGTAGCATTGGGCTAGAAAAAGCCAAGTACTTGGGTTACTTTATTGGGGAGGTGTAGTTAAGCCCCAAATTGCCAAGATTGAAGCCATACAGAACTGGCCCCAGCCTGCAAATAAAAAACAAGTGAAGGCATTTCTGGGGATTACTGGCTACTCTAGGCGGTTCATACCCAATTTAGCAGCTATAGCAGTTCCCTTAACTGATCTTACCAAGGGAAGAGGCTCAGTGATGATAAAGTGGAACGATGAAGCAGAGGAGGCCTTTCAGACAGGCTCTTTAAAAAGTCTACACACCCCTGTTAAAATGTCAGGTTTCTGTGATGTAAAAAAATGAGACAAAGATAAATCATTTCAGAACTTTTTCCACCTTTAATGTGACCTATAAACTGTACAACTCAATTGAAAAACAAACTGAAATCTTTTAGGTAGAGGGAAGAAAAAATATAAAAATAAAATAATATGGTTGCATAAGTGTGCACACCCTTAACCCCTTAAGGACTCGGCCCTATTTCACCTTAAGGACTTGGCCATTTTTTGCAAATCTGACCAGTGTCACTTTAAGTGCTGATAACTTTAAAACGCTTTGACTTATCCAGGCCGTTCTGAGATTGTTTTTTCGTCACATATTGTACTTCATGACACTGCTAAAATTGGGTCAAAAAAGTAAATTTTTTTGCATAAAAAAAATACCATATTTACAAAAAAATTTGAAAAATTTGCAAATTTCAAAGTTTCAGTTTCTCTACTTCTGTAATACATAGTAATACCCCCAAAAATTGTGATGACTTTACATTCCCCATATGTCTACTTCATGTTTGTAGCATTTTGGGAATGATATTTTATTTTTTGGGGATGTTACAAGGCTTAGAAGTTTAGAAGCAAATCTTGAAATTTTTCAGAAATTTACAAAAACCCAATTTTTAGGGACCACTACAGGTCTGAAGTCACTTTGCGAGGCTTACATAATAGAAACCGCCAAAAAATGACCCCATTCTATAAACTACACCCCTCAAGGTATTCAAAACTGATTTTACAAACTTCGTTAACCCTTTAGGTGTTGCACAAGAGTTATTGGCAAATGGGGATGAAATTTGAGAATTTCATTTTTTTGCCAAATTTTCCATTTTAACCCATTCTTTCGACTAACAAAGCAAGGGTTAACAGCCAAACAAGACTGTATCTTTATTGCCCTGACTCTGCCGTTTACAGAAACACCCCATATGTGGCCGTAAACTACTGTACGGGCACACATTAGGGCGTAGAGGGAAAGGTGCGCCGTATGGTTTTTGGAAGCCAGATTTTGCTGGACTGGTTTTTTGACACCATGTCCCATTTGAAGCCCCTGATGCACCCCTAGAGTAGAAACTCCATAAAAGTGACCCCATCTAAGAAACTACACCCCTCAAGGTATTCAAAACTGATTTTACAAACTTTGTTAACCCTTTAGGTGTTGCACAAGATTTAATGGAAAATAGAGACACAATTTCAAAATTTCACTTTTTTGGCAGATTTTCCATTTTAATATTTTTTTTCCAGTTACAAAGCAAGGGTTAACAGCCAAACAAAACTCAATATTTATGGCCCTGATTCTGTAGTTTACAGAAACACCCCATATGTGGTCGTAAACCGCTGTACGGGCACACGGCAGGGCGCAGAAGGAAAGGAATGCCATACGGTTTTTTGAAGGCAGATTTTGCTGGACTGGTTTTTTTGACACCATGTCCCATTTGAAGCCCCCCTGATGCACCCCTAGAGTAGAAACTCCAGAAAAGTGACCCCATTTTAGAAACTACGGGATAGGGTGGCAGTTTTGCTGGTACTAGTTTAGGGTACATATGATTTTTGGTTGCTCTATATTACACTTTTTGTGCGGCAAGGAAACAAGAAATAGCTTTTTGGCACAGTTTTTTTTTTTTGTTATTTACAACATTCATCTGACAGGTTAGAACATGTGGTAATTTCATAGAGCAGGTTGTCACGGACACGGCGATACCTAATATGTATACAATTATTTTAATTTATGTAAGTTTTACCCAATGATTTCATTTTTAAAACAAAAAAAAGTTTTAGTGTCTCCAAAGTCTAAGAGCCATAGTTTTTTCAGTTTTTGGGCGATTATCTCAAGTAGGGTCTCATTTTTTGCGGGATGAGATGATGGTTTGATTTGCACTATTTTGGGGTGCACATGACTTTTTGATCGCTTGCTATTACACTTTTTGTGACGTAAGATGACAAAAAATTGCTTTTTTTACACCGTTTTTATTTTTATTTTTTTACGGTGGTCATCTGAGGGGTTAGATCATGTGATATTTTTATAGAGCCGGTCGATACGGACGCGGCGATACCTAATATGTATACTTTTTTTTAATTTATGTAAGTTCTACACAATGATTTCATTTTTGAAACAAAAAAAATGATGTTTTAGTGTTTCCATAGTCTAAGAGCCATAGTTTTTTCAGTTTTTGGGCGATTATCTTAAGTAGGGTCTCATTTTTTGCGGGATGAGATGACGGTTTGATTGTTACAATTTTGGCGTACATGCGACTTTTTTGATCACTTTTATTACCTTTTTTTGGGAAGTAAGGTGGGCAAAATTTCAATTTCATCATAGTTTTTTATTTTTTATTTTTATGGCGTTCACCGTTCGGGTAAAGTAACATGATCGTTTTATAGATCAGGTCGTTACGGACGCGGCGATACCAAACATGTGTAGGGAATTTTATTTTTTTCATTTTTAATCAGTGATAAATGTGTTTTTTGATTTTTACTTTTTTTTCACTTTTTTTTACTTTTTTTTTGACCCAGACCCACTTGGTTCTTGAAGATCCAGTGGGTCTGATGTCTGTATAATACAGTACAGTACAATATATATTGCACTGTACTGTATTTTACTTACACTGAACAGATCTATGCTTTCAGCACAGATCTGTTCAGCACCATGGACAGCAGGACGCCTGAGACGGCGTCCTGTTGCCATGGGAACCTTCCCCGTCTGCCACAACTTCGCAGACGGGGAAGGGTAAGGAGGGGATGTGTCGGGGGGCTGTCTGGGGCTCTCTCCCTCTCCATCGGGGGGCTGCTGTGCCTTTGCAGCCCCCCGATCGGAGAGGGAGGGAGCTCCCTGAGCTGTTAACCTTTTCCATACAGCGGTCCGTACGGACCGCTGTATGGAAAGGGTTAAACGGCTGACATCGCATCACCGATGTCAGCTGTTTATACCAGGGTGCCAGCAATGTGCTGGCACCCTGGTATACCCACTGTACACCAACGATTATTCAATGGGAGGCGGGCGGGGGATCGCAATCCCGCCTGCCGCACCGCCCGCACCGCCCGCAACCCTCCCCCTGCACCTCCCACCGGGCTAAAATCACTCGGGGGTGCAGGGGGGGGGGATACAGATAGATTTTGGGCATTATAAAGTTTCTGATCCTCGCGGTCAGGGACCGCGGGGATCAGAAACTGCAGAAATCGCAACAAACCGCAGGTCTGAATTGACCTGCGGTTTGTTGCGATCGCCGACATGGGGGGGTCACGGGACCCCCCCGCGCATTTAGCCTAGGTGCCTGCTCAATGATTTGAGCAGGCACCGTGTTCCGATCACAGCCGGCCGGGCGGCAGTGATCGGAACAACACATGACGTACCGGTACGTCATGGGTCCTTAAGGACTCGGGAAACATGCCGTACCGGTACGTCATGCGTCCTTAAGGGGTTAAACTAATACTTTCTTGAAGCACCTTTTGATTTTATTACAGCACTCAGTCTTTTGGGGTATGAGTCTATCAGTATGGCACATTTTGACTTGGCAAGATATGCCCACTCTGCAAAAACACTCCAAATCTGTCAGATTGCGAGGGCATCTCCTGTGCACAGCCCCCTTCAGATCACCCCACAGATTTTCAATCGGATTCATGTCTGGGCTCTGGCTGGGCCATTCCAAAACTTTAATCTTCTTCTGGTGAAGCCATTCCTTTGTTGATTTGGATGTATGCTTTGGGTCGTTGTCATGCTGAAAGATGAAGTTCCTCTTCATGTTCAGCTTTCTAGCAGAAGCCTGAAGGTTTTGTGCCAATATTGCCTGGTATTTGGAACTGTTCATAGATCCCTCTAGCTTAACTAAGGCCGCAGTTCCAGCTGAAGAAAAACACCCCCTTGGCATGATTCTGCCACCACCATGCTTCACTGTGGGGATGGTGTTCTTTTGGTGATGGGCAGTGTTGTTTTTGCGCCAAACATATCTTTTGGAATTATGGCCAAAAAGTTCAACCTTTCATCAGACCATAGCACCTTTTCCCACATGCTTTTGGGAGACTTCAGATGTGTTTTTGCAAAAATGTAGCCTGGCTTGGATGTTTTTCTTCATGAGAAAAGGCTTTCTTCTTGCCACTCTACCCCATAGCCCAGACATATGAAGAATACGGGAGATTGTTGTCACATGTACCACACAGCCAGTACTTGCCAGATATTCCTGCAGCTCCATTAATGTTGCTGTAGGCCTCTTGGTAGTCTCCCAGACCAGTTTTCTTCTCGTCTTTTCATCAATTTTGGAGGGACGTCCAGTTCTTGGTAATGTCACTGTTGTGCCATATTTTCTCCACTTGATATCTGTCTTCACTGTGTTCCATGGTATATCTAATGCCTTGGAAATTCTTTTGTACCCTTCTCCTGGCTGATACCTTTTAACAATGAGATCCCTCTGATGCTTTGGAAGCTCTCTGTGGACCATGGCTTTTGCTGTCGGATGCTACTAAGGAAATTTCAGGAAAGACCAACTAGAGCAGTTGAACTTTATTTGGGGTTAATCAGAGGCACTTTAAATGGTGGCCGGTGTATGCTGACTCCTATTTAACAGGATTTTGAATGTGACTGCTTAATTCTGAAAACAGCTACATCCCCAGTTATAAGAGGGTGTGCACACTTATGGAACCACATTATTTTAGTTTTTTTTTGTGTTTTCTTCCCTCCACCTAAAAGATTTCAGTTTATTTTTCAATTGAGTGGTACAGTTTATAGGTCACATTGAAGGTGGAAAAAGTTCTCAAATGATTTATCTTTGTCTCATTTTTTTACATCACAGAAACCTGACATTTTAACAGGGGTGGGACTTTGGTGTATATATATATAGGTGAGCATTTCTGTCAGGCTGCTCAGCCATGAAGGCATATCATAGGCAGGATCACATCATTACCATTGATTGTAGAGCAGTGCAGTGTGTAGTGAGGCTCTGCCTCCTCACCTCCCTAGGAAGCTCTGCAAGTGGAGGCAACCAGTCCTTCTCACATTCTAGGACAGGTTGCTGGCAGCCATTTTAAATATTCTCGGAGAACCCCATTTAATATAGCTAGTGGGCACTTGCAAGAATTGCAAGTAAGTTTGATAAGTAATCATTTATGTTGTAGATTTCTAATTTAATTTGGCTGATACTGATATATACAGTGGGATGCGAAAGTTTGGGCAACCTTGTTAATTGTCATGATTTTCCTGTATAAATCGTTGGTTGTTACGTTAAAAAATGTCAGTTAAATATATCATATAGGAGACACACACAGTGATATTTGAGAAGTGCAATGAAGTTTATTGGATTTACAGAAAGTGTGCTATAATTGTTTAAACAAAATTAGGCAGGTGCATAAATTTGGGCACCACAAAAAAGAAATGAAATCAATATTTAGTAGATCCTCCTTTTGCAGAAATTACAGCCTCTAAACGCTTCCTGTAGGTTCCAATGAGAGTCTGGATTCTGGTTATATACACAGTGGTGCTGGTGGTGGGGGGCAGGCAGAAAGCACTTCAATGAGGGCCACGGAAGCCTATGGCTCCCGTCCCCTCCGTTCTTCCTTATAGGCTTCATGCTAGTGGCCTGAAGCCTATGAGGCCGTAGAGCGACCGTAGTGACTAGAATTGAGTTGCTCCTAGGAGGTATGATGTCAGGGGAAGAGGCGGAGTTTCGTCATCCAGGGGGCGGGGCCTCAATGTTTGCAGGAGATTCTACAGAGCACGTTGAGCAGAGGCTGCAGGTCTGTGTGTGGAGGAGAATATTGACTGGTATGTTTACTTGGGGGGCTTTTTGCAGGGGCTGAAGGGAGGAGGAATAATCCTTGTACTGGAGACTGTATGTTAGAGGGGTCTGAAAAGAGGGTAGTGGGGGTGATATTATTTACATGGGACTGTATGCTGGAGGGGCTGAAGGCCGGAAGAGTGGTGAATTTTACATGGGATTGTTTGCAAGAAGGGCTGGAAGGCAGGGGGAGGGATGTATCTTATGGGACTGTATGCTGGAGGGGCTGAAGGCCAGCGGCGAAGAGAGGGAGGGTGATATTATTTACATGGGCTGTATGCTGGAAGGGCCGAAGGCAGGGGTAGTTTTGTATTTTACATGGGACTGTATGTTGGAGGGGCTAAGGCAGGGGAAGTGATGTGTCTTACATGGGACTGTATGCTGGAGGGGTTGAAGGCGGGGGTTTGTATCTTACATGGGACTATATGCTGAAGGCAGGAGAGTGATGTATCTTACATGGGACTGTATGCTGGAGGAGCTGAAGGCAGGGGGAGTGATGTATTTTACATGGGACTGTATGCTGGAGGGGCTTAAGGCAGGGGGAGTGATGTATTTTACATGGGACTGTATGCTGGAGGGGCTGAAGGCAGGACGAGTGATGCATTTTACATGGGACTGTTTGCAAGAAGGGCTGGAAGGCAGGGGTGTGATGTATCTTACATGAACTGTATGCTGGAGGGGCTGAAGGCAGACGGCAAAGAGAGGGAGTGTGATATTATTTACATGAGACTGTATGGTGGAGGGGCTGAAGGCGGGGAGTGATGTATTTTACATGAGTCCTGTCCCTGAGATAAGTCAGGGACAGGACTCATCTCATGTTAATTTGCATATGTATCAAATCGTTTTTTTTTTATACAATAAAGCACACAGAGCTATGGGGACTGGGTATTGCGGATGTGCTAGTGGCCATATAGCAACCCATATCCTCTGCTCTATGCACAAAATCCCGGTGACAGGTTTCCTTTAAGGACCAGGCCATTTTTTGCAAATCTGACCACTGTCACTTTATGTGGTGGTAACTTTAAAATGCTTTTACTTACTAATTGCTTCTGTGTTTCACAGTACATAGCAAGCTGCAGAAAGCTACTCACAGTGAATGAATCTATGCTGATTTAAATCAAAGTTTAACATTGATTTTATTTAAAAAATCTACTTAAAAGATGGCTCAGAAAGAGGTGTTGACGAACAAGCCATCATAATGTATGATTTATCACAGCATAGTATTCAGCAGCTGGTTATGCACTGTGAAGCGGTAGAAGCCAAATTAAGCAAAATGTTTAATAAAAGCCCTTTACTTTAAGTACCAAAATACATCTCAACTAAAAAGGCACTCCTAAGATGTCCACAGCCTTTAAAGCAGGCCTCCTCAAACTGCGGCCCTTCAGCTGTTGCAAAACTACAACTCCCAGCATGCTCGAACAGCCTACAGGTAGCCTACAGCAGGGCATTGTGGGAGTTGTAGTTTTAAAACAGCAGGAGGGCCGCAGTTTCAGTATGCCTGCTTTAAAGGGTCTGTTCATTTGCCTTTTTCATACCACCCTATCCCTTATGATAGCAGAGGTTGGCCCAGTTGCATTTCCACTACTTGCCTCTTTAGGTAAACTTGTGAATTGGTGTGTTAGTCAACATTAGAGATGAGCGAATCAAAGTTGACGAAGTGGAATTTGATCTGAATTTCAGGAAAAATTCTAATCGCACTGAATCCGAATTTCCTCACGCTTTGTGGTAACGAATCGCATTTTTTCCTAAAATGTCTGCTGCACGTGTTTGGACATGGAGCAAGAAACTCTGGGAACGAGGGATCACCCACAATGCCATGCATGCAGCCAATCAGCAGCGAGCCAGCCCTGTGATGTCACAGCCCTATAAATAGCCTCAGGCATCTTGTATTTAGCCATTTTCCAGTGTACTTAGTGCAGGGAGAGATGTCAGCAGGCGCTAGGGACAGTGGTAGGAAAGACTTTAAAACTTTTATTTTGCTGTATAGAAGTTCAGTGAAAGGATAGGGAGGAATCATTCCACAGTATTGAAGCAGAACAGGGTTCAGTCGGGGAGGTTACAGCCTGGGTAATAGGAACAATCCTATTACACCTTGCTGCACTGACTGCGGATCCAAATTGCCATTATACAGCTCTGTAATTTCAGCAAACCGTTCTTGTTATTGGGGTGCAAGTGCTGTTTGATACAGCCATTTATTACAAATAAATATTTATACGTTTTATTTGTCCTTGTGCGGTGCAGTTATATTTTCTAAAGCATTTTTTTGGTTGTATTAGTGTGTAAAAAAAGGGCTTATTTGCCGTTGTGTGGTGAAGTGAGAAAATTACAGCCCTTTTTGGTGTGTATTAGTGGCAAAAATTAGATATATTATTTGCCGTTCAGCGGTGCAGTTATATGTTCTAAAGCCTTTTGTGGAGTGTATAAGGGGAAAAAAGTAAGGGCCTATTTGCCGTTCAGCAGTGCAGTTATATGTTCTAAAGCCCTTTTTGGCGTGTATTAGTGGCAAAAAAAGTTTAGCGGTGCAGTTATATGTTGTAAAGCACTTTTTGCGTGTATTAGTGGCACAAAAAAGTATTTGTGTGGTGAAGTGAGAAAATTGCAGCCCTTTTTGGCGTGTATTAGTGGCAAAAAAATATATAATTGCCGTTCAGTGGTGCAGTTATATGTTCTAAAGCCCTTTTTGGCGTGTATTAGTGGCAAAAAAATATATTTTATTTGTCGTTCAGCGGTGCAGTTACATGTTCTAAAGCCATTTTTGGCATGTATTAGTGGCGAAAAAATATATATATTTGATGTTCAGCGGTGCAGTTATGTGTTCTACACTGCGTGCAGAATTATTAGGCAAATGAGTATTTTGACCACATCATCCTCTTTATGCATGTTGTCTTACTCCAAGCTGTATAGGCTCGAAAGCCTACTACCAATTAAGCATATTAGGTGATGTGCATCTCTGTAATGAGAAGGGGTGTGGTCTAATGACATCAACACCCTATATTAGGTGTGCATAATTATTAGGCAACTTCCTTTTCTTTTGGCAAAATGGGTCAAAAGAAGGACTTGACAGGCTCAGAAAAGTCAAAAATAGTGAGATATCTTGCAGAGGGATGCAGCACTCTTAAAATTGCAAAGCTTCTGAAGCGTGATCATCGAACAATCAAGCGTTTCATTCATAAATAGTCAACAGGGTCGCAAGAAGCGTGTGGAAAAACCAAGGCGCAAAATAACTGCCCATGAACTGAGAAAAGACAAGCGTGCAGCTGCCAAGATGCCACTTGCCACCAGTTTGGCCATATTTCAGAGCTGCAACATCACTGGAGTGCCCAAAAGCACAAGGTGTGCAATACTCAGAGACATGGCCAAGGTAAGAAAGGCTGAAAGACGACCACCACTGAACAAGACACACAAGCTAAAACGTCAAGACTGATTTTTCTAAGGTTTTATGGACTGATGAAATGAGAGTGAGTCTTGATGGGCCAGATGGATGGGCCCGTGGCTGGATTGGTAAAGGGCAGAGAGCTCCAGTCCGACTCAGACGCCAGCAAGGTGGAGTACTGGTTTGGGCTGGTATCATCAAAGATGAGCTTGTGGGGCCTTTTCGGGTTGAGGATGGAGTCAAGCTCAACTCCCAGTCCTACTGCCAGTTTCTGGAAGACACCTTCTTCAAGCAGTGGTACAGGAAGAAGTCTGCATCCTTCAAGAAAAACATGATTTTCATGCAGGACAATGCTCCATCACACGCGTCCAAGTACTCCACAGCGTGGCTGGCAAGAAAGGGTATAAAAGAAGAAAATCTAATGACATGGCCTCCTTGTTCACCTGATCTGAACCCCATTGAGAACCTGTGGTCCATCATCAAATGTGAGATTTACAAGGAGGGAAAACAGTACACCTCTCTGAACAGTGTCTGGGAGGCTGTGGTTGCTGCTGCACGCAATGTTGATGGTGAACAGATCAAAACACTGACAGAATCCATGGATGGCAGGCTTTTGAGTTTCCTTGCAAAGAAAGGTGGCTATATTGGTCACTGATTTGTTTTTGTTTTGTTTTTGAATGTCAGAAATGTATATTTGTGAATGTTGAGATGTTATATTGGTTTCACTGGTAAAAATAAATAATTGAAATGGGTATATATTTGTTTTTTGTTAAGTTGCCTAATAATTATGCACAGTAATAGTCACCTGCACACACAGATATCCCCCTAAAATAGCTAAAACTAAAAACAAACTAAAAACTACTTCCAAAAATATTCAGCTTTGATATTAATGAGTTTTTTGGGTTCATTTAAAACATGGTTGTTGTTCAATAATAAAATTAATCCTCAAAAATACAACTTGCCTAATAATTCTGCACTCCCTGTAAAGCCTTTTTAGGTGTGTATTAGTGGCAAAACAATATATACGGTATTTGCCGTTCAGCGGTGTAGTTATATATTTTAAAGCCTTTTGTGGCGTGTATAAGTAGAAACCAATAAGGGCCTATTTGCCGATCAGTGGTGCAGTTATATGTTCTAAAGCCCTTTTTGGCGTGTATTAGTGGGAAAAAAAGGGCTTATTATTTTTATTTATTTATTTGATCTAACAGTATGTCAGACAGAGAAGTGGCAGAGGCCTAAATGTTTTTGGTGCAGGCACAGGTTGCAGCAGATTAAGGGGGCGTGGCAGCAGGTGTCGCAGCAAGAGGCTTGAGCTACCGGTGTCATCTAGCAGTCGTGTCTTGGCCAGCAACCTAGCGGTTCTTGAATGGTTGACTCTGTCATCCACTTTGTCCCAAGTGACATCAGACACCCCCAGACAAGAGTCGTGGGTTCGTCAGACACAACCCTTAGTTGGCATGGCCCGGGAGCAGGCCCTGTGCCCTCACCTGTCCTCAACCTGCCTCTGTCCTTTTCTGTTCCCTCAGCCAGAGAAGTATTATATGCTGTGGGCTCAGCTCCACTATACAGCAGCGAGGACGAGCTATTAGAGGACTGTCAGCAGCTACTGGCCAGCCAAGATGTGGAGGAAACAATTAGGGGCTTCATCATTATCATAAGAAGAGGGTGGCAGCTTTCCCTTGAGGCAGCGGTGGAGCCAGCAAGTCGGTAACATGACTGGGAGTCAGCAGGGTGGCAGCAGTGGGAGGTCGGGAGCCAAACGTGCCCGCTTCGCAGGAGCCTACCTGCCCGGAAAGTAGTGGTGCAGGGGTGCACAGAAGCAGCGGCGGTAGCAGTCAGTCAGTGTGGAGTGTTGGGGGTAAAATCACCTACTCGGCTGTGTGGCAGTTTTTTGTTAAGCTGCTGGAGGAGGTGAACATGGCCATTTGTAGAATCTGTGGGCAGACGGTGAAGCGTAGCCAGGGCACCACGGCCCTGCATCAACATATGCAGAGTCACCATAAAGTGGCCTGGGAGAATCTTGGCTCCGATGTGGTGGTCCAGCCTGCCGCAGCAACCGCTGCATCACCCAGTGGCACGCACCCGGTTTCAGGCAAGTCAAGGCTCCACCCCCTCAGCCGAAGGGAGCTGTCTGTCCTTCCCATCATCTACTGGTCCTGATGCTCCTGCTCCTCCTCCTCGTCAGCCCGACAGCAACCGAACACCGAAGCGATTGCCAAGAGATAACAGTATGCGTGCACTAATCCAAAGGTGCAGAAGCTGAATGTGCTCCTGGCCAAGTTGCTGGTGCTGCATTTCTTTGCCAAAAAGGCAGTACCAGCCCTGCACACGTATGTAGAACAAAGGGTGGGCCAGTTCTTGAGCCTGTCGGTGTCTGCCAAAGTGCACGGCAGTGCTGACGTGTGGAGCTGTAACTACGGTCAGGGACAATACATGTCCTTTATGGCCCACTGGGTGAATGTGGTTCCTGCACAGCCACGTTATTTGTCAGTCGCTTGGACTATGGAATGAACAACGGCATTCCACTGCTTCATGTCCTGGTAAATCTGGCTGGTCTGGGGACTGGAGACGTGGCGCCTAGATCTCACGGCCACATGAGCCCTGTGGGGGCTGAACTGGAAGAGGGGGAGGACATTGAAGCACAAGCAATGTGTAGCGAAATGGGTGGTTTTTCTACAGAGTTGACAGGAGAGGAGGAGCAGCCAGAGGAGTTACAGGGCGATGAGGAAGACGAGGCAGAGGACCCAAGCACACCGTGGCAGTATGCAGTGGAGATGGAGGCAGGGAGTCCCTCCAAGTCACTTGCACAAATGGTCCGATGCATGCTCACTTGCTTGCGTAGTGACAGCCGAATTGTCACCATTTGGCAGAGGGATGACATCTTGCTCTCTGCCTTATTGGACCCTTGCTACTGGTCCAAAATGAGGGCCATTTTTAAACCCGCTGAGAGGGAGGACAAACTGAACTGCCATAGAGACATCCTATGTAGTCAGTTGGCCGCTGCCTATCTGTGCCATCGTCTATCCTCTCTCAGATCTGACCGGGGGGGGGGGGGCCCTCTGCACTCACGTTCCTCTGCCATGGCTGCTGTGGCAGGGTGGAGGGGTAGGAGCACTTCCAGCTCCATCAGCAGCAACTTCAGTCTAGAGCCGCTGATGAGCAGCTTTCTTCACTCGCCAAGTGAAGAAACTACTCACCAGCAGCACCAGCAGCTAGACCTGGAGCAGGACTTGAACCAGCAGGTGGTGGCATACTTGGACAGCACCTTGCCACCCCACATTGAAGATCCGCTGGACTACTGGGCAGCCAAACTGGATTTGTGGCCACAACTGGCAGAGTTTGCCCTGGAAAAGATGTCCTGCCCTGCCAGTAGTGTGGCATCAGAGTGGGTGTTTAGTGTGGCGGGGGCCATAGTTACCCCAGGAACTCGCCGATCCACCCAAAATGTGGAGAGACTGACCTTTGTCAAGATGAATCAGGCGTGGATCAGCCAGGATTTCCACCCACCAATGCCTGATGCATTAGACTAGATCATCTATGGTGCCACACCAACACTTTGACAAAAGAGATCAGTTTCTTCTGGCTACCTGCCTGAGCTACTATTCTGATGCTGCCACCCGCCTGATGCCACACATCTGATGCCAAGTGCTCCTTCTTTTACCCACCATCTTCAGCTGGTACTGGTATTGCCACCCACCTCCCCACTCTGTCACCGGGTCACTCTGTGGTCTCCTGATGCTGCTGCTACCTCCACACTGTCACCTTGCAACTCTGTGGTCTCCTGATGCTGCTCCCACCTCCACACTATGTCACTTCGCCACTCTGTGATCTCCTGATGCAACCTCCACACTATGTCACCTTGCCACTCTGTGGTCTCCTGATGCTGCTGCCACCTCCACACCCTGTCATTGTGCCACTCTGTGGCCTCCTCCTGATGCTGCTGCCACCTACACACTCTGTCATTATGCCACTCTGTGGTCTCCTGATGGTGCTTCCACCTCCACACTGTCATTGTGCCACCCCGTGGCCTCCTTCTGATGCTGCTGCCACCTCCATACTTTGTCATTGTGCCACTCTGTGGTCTTCTCATGCTGCTGCCACCTCCACACTGTAATTCTGCCACTCTGTAGCCTCCTCCTGATGCTGCTGCTGCCACCTCCAGACTGTCATTGGGCCATTCTGTGGTCTCCTTATGCTGCTTCCATAGGGCCACTCTGTGGACTTCTCATGCTGTTCCCACTTCATGACTAGGCCACTATTTTGCCTTTCGGCCTGGCTGACATCATCATTTATTTGACCCTTCTTCTGATCTGTCAGAAGGAAGGAAAAATGAGACGCACAACGGGTCCTGTCTATGTAACAGCTGTAAGGCCTGCATGACATGGTCCCTGTTTTGCATCAGAATTGGCTTATGATTTGGTAGCCAAAAGCAGGAGTGGGTACAAAACACTGAAGACATGCAAATATTCCATTCACGTGTCATCTCTGTTTTGGATCCACTCCTGTTTTTTTGGGCTTCAGCAATACTGATGGATTACTGACCAAATGCTGACTGAGTGAAGGCGGATGCTCCACAGACAGGATCCGTTTTCTGGGGGTTATTGTCCTGATGATCAGAGGAAGGGAAAAATAATCAGTGACGTCAACACAAACTTACTGCTGACACCCTCTGTACTCTGTTGGGGTGGCTCTACTTGTATAAGCATTTAATAGAACAGGTTCTGTAGACATCTACCATATTTTTCGCCCTATAAGACGCACCAGCCCATAAGACGCACCTAGGTTTTAGAGGAGGACAATAAGAAAAAATATATTTTAGACCTCAGATCAGCAATCAGACCCCCAATGTTAATCAGACCTCAGCTCACAGCCCCAATCATATCCCCAATGTTAGTAAGATCTCAGATCAGACCCCAATCAGACCTCAGATGAGACCCCCCATGCCTCATATGAACCCCCAGCCTCATGTGATGAGCCCCAGTCATATAAGCAGCCCCTAGTCATATAATCAGCCTCGAGCCATATGTACTCAGCCCCCAGCCATATGTGAGCAGCCCCCAGCCATAATTCAGCCTCAGATAACAAAAATAAAAAACCCACTTACCTCTCCTGCTCCTGGACGCCGCCGCTCCTCACATTGCGATCCTCTTCCTCCTGCTGTCATATGCGCTGTGAACTAGCGCACACACCGTGAGGTCACAGAGCACCCTCACGCTGTGCTCAGCCTTCACAGCCGAGGACCAGGAAGCGGTGAGTACAGAGCCTTCACCGCTTCCTGGTCCTCCAGTACTAATGAGCGCTTCTCTGTGCGTCTTATGCGGTGAAAAATACGGTATGTGGAATCAGCTGCCAACGGTGTAAAAGGAGTGCGCTTCTTCTTGACAATAACATTGACCTGTAAGGCTGAGTTTACACTTTAGTTATTTGGTCAGTTTTAGCCCCGTAAGTGCCTAAATAAGTGAAGTGTGCAGTGATTCTAAGAGCAGCGCTTGTCATCTGCATGTCATACTGACTCACAGTATTGTTTCACTACCACAGCAGACTCCCTATGTGTGTTTCTGAAAGGCACAGTGTCCTACACCATTATAAATGCTCTCTGCAGCCAGGAAATAGCCGTTTATTCCCAAAAATTTGGCGATCCGGCCGAAATGAATTTTTCTGAAATTCGCTCATCTCTAGTCAACATTGCAGCAATGAGAGATAATACCTGTTCTCAATATTTCAGATAATATTTGGAAATAGGTAAAAGTGCCCAGTAATACCAGACATGTGGTCTTCTACAGAACCTTTCTGAATTATTTGTGGTGTGTGTGGATTTGCACAGAAGAATGGGTCAATTGAAAATAATGCAGTTTCAGATTTGGTTACCTTTGGCCCATCAAGGGAATTATTCAGAGGGTCTGATCTTCCAAGGAATATGGAGCAAGTGTAAACAATTGCACATAAAGGCCATAACATCAGTGTGGCTATCCACACACATTAGATCAGTGGCATACATAGAGAAGTGAGGGCCCCATAGCAAGGATCAAACCAGGCCCCCCACACAGGACAGAAGGGTTTCTGCCTAAACCCTTTTCAATGATGTTGGAACACTTTTTCGCTGCCTCATTTGCTAAAAGTTGTTTCTTTAGAGGGTAGAGTACTGACCAAGTTTTCCCCTTCAGTAGAAGAGGAGAGGATCCCAACGGGGCAAGAGGCGAGGAACCCGCTACGGTAGTTACACCCCTGCATTAGATAGCTGTAGGCCAAAACGTATTCAGCTGAAAGCTGTTCATTCAGGTCCCCTCACCCAAAACACATTTTTGCTCGGCTCATTCCCAGGAATCCAATATTCCCAATCCTTCTTTACCCATACTTCTTTCTTTTAGGGAAGGGGGGGAAGAACCCCATATTACATGGTTGGCCAGATGACACTGGCAGGTTCGGCGGTATCCATGTTTATGGCCACCGTAAAAAGGTTTATCCCAGGAGAAGTATGACTATGCACTGAAAAGGGCATTTTAAAGGACGTATTATTGCAATATAAATATATATATTTTTTTTGTACATTATAATTTTTCTCTCTGGTAGTGCCCCCTGCTGTTTATCCTTCTGGTCCACCTTCTCCAGCATTCAGAGGGGGACTAACATGCTCAGTAGCTTCCCTGGTCCCTTTTGCATCCCTCAGTAATCTCACAGAGAAACAGGTGAAGCGGTCCTTACACTTTTTATTCACCCAGCCCTACTTTTTACATTTATAGAAATATATAGCTATAGTGCTCCAGAGAGTGGAGAAGGACATTGTGAGGGCATTGCGCAATTCTTGAATTCTGAAGGTTTAATTGTGCTTGAAGTGCACCAGGAGAGTCCAGAAGTTTCTGTGGTCGTCCCCAGGCTGCTTTCCACTCAGCTGATTGGTCTCCATGTTTCTGTCGGGAAGCAGAAAGTGACATATTGTCCTGCATTCCTGTCACAGCAACCTTTTTCTGACAGGATTGGAAGAAGGAACTCTGTTAAGCCCACCCTATGGTATTTAAAAAAAAAAAGAAGCAAAATGTATATATAGAGTACTTGTTTGAGGGCTGAGTTATCCCGCTCATGGGCTGGGTGGACGTGGTTTATATGATGAATACATTTTGTGGTTATTAGCTCCAGCTTGTAGAGCTGAGCTTTTATTAATGGTATTTAAATTAGTTGATATCCCTGAATAAAGCAGTGTGCCCTGATTAAGCCAATTATACTTGTCTAAGTCTTTATTTATTATAATTGTATGGTTATTATTATTAGTGTATTTTAATTATTGAGTTTCTAATCTCGTGAGAGCAGGACTGGTTTCTTCGACTTACAGAGCTGCCTAGGGGCGATGAAGGGCCTCACTACACACTACGCTCTGAAACTTACATATATGACATATTGGTGAGCGTTCCTGTCAGGCTGCTCAGTCATGATGGCATATTGTAGGCAGGATCCCATCATTACCATCTATTGTAGAGCAGTGCACTGAGGCTCAACTGCCCTAGGCAGCTCCGCAAGTGGTGACAATTGCAGTCCATTGGATAGTGGCTGTGCTTGGTATTGCAGCTCAGCCCCATTCACTTGAATGGGCCTGAGCTGCTCCTAGGCCATGTGACCAATGAACATGACTGCACAGGCCTAGGAAGAGGCCGCAGTGATCATCTGATCAACAGTCGGGAGTCCGACCCCCACCAATCAATACGAAAATCTTGGACAACCCTTTTAAACATGATGTTCAGGACATGATTTTTTTTTTGTCTCCACTGCCCTACCTAACACTGTCCTACTCTTAGAGCTACATAAAGGCTACGTCCAGTCAAGTTACATCCGTAAAAGTGATTTTTTTTGCTCACACCATGTATATTATATGTGAAGACATAGAGCTATTATGCTTATGTGAAAATGCTTTTGCTTGGAACGTTTCAGTATAATTAAGGACACAACTACTGTCTTTCTAGACAGTGCAAGACAATATATGAGAGCAATAACTAGCAATATTGTTGGATTTTGTAAAACTATCTGCTACTTTAGAACTCGGCTTTGGGCGCCATGGGGATCCCTTGGAACTTAAATCTGTTGGTCCCTGTCATTTCTAGTTACTCTCCTGGATATAAATCTAGCATTCTTTAAATTAAAACAGTGGAGTACACAATAAAAGAAGACCATCCAGAAATCAAAATGTTTTTATTGGTGTGTTTCTTTCACTCCACAAGTTGCGATATTTAATTTTTTTTTTAAACTTTTTTCAGCATTATTTTTTTCTGCCTTTTTTTTGTTTTATTTTTCTATGTACGATATAATTTTCAGTCTTTCGTACAATCATTTTTTTTCTTGTTTTTTGTTCGCTTGTAGAATGGCGTTCGACCCATTTCTGGTTTTGGCATATGAAAAAGAAAATGAAGGAAGGAGAGAGAGAAGAGGAGGGGGGGGGGGCGGAGAGGTATTTTTACCCTTTTCTTGTTATCAGACTTAGGGGTGGGGTAGGATTGGCAGCAAAACACATCAGGACAAAGCAGAACGTGACATACATGTGCACAGAACATAAATATGTGCCACTGATGTTGTGTTAATGAACTCAAGACCACCTCTCAAAAAGTAGACTTCCCAGACAAAATCTGTTAATTACAGATCTCAAGGCTTTTCTCCATAAATTCAGAGACCATGACCACTGATGGAACGTATACAGCAGTCCTCTGAACTTCCTCTAATAGGAAGGTCTTTTCTATAAGAATCTATAATGGTATTTTATACCCGTTTCTTCATGGGCTTCTCATAAATATCATTTCTATATTCATATTGTCTGAAATATAACAATGACAAAAATATTCTTTGTAAGTGCTGTGTTCTGCTTGAGGAAACATGCAGATTCGTGATAGTCAGTGGAACCTCTATTTCTTTTTTAGGTAGAGCTCAGTAGACTACTATAGCTTCAGGGACAGACTCCCCATGTACTTACAGCTCGTTGAGCTTGGAGATATGTTTCCTGGTGGTTGATCAGACAACCAAGGACATATCATGAGACACTTAACTGGCTTACATACAATATAATAGGATAAAGTTATCCTAGTGTGGCAAAATTATAATTGTTTCTTTCTGCTCTCATCACATTTGATTTTTCATGGTAGGGGGTACCATTCCTAGTTTTACACAAACAAATGGACTGAGCTTCTGCTGTTACCAACGCAGAGTAAAGACCACCATTGTAATAAGATTGACAATTCCAAGGAGTCTACACCATGGGACCTGCACTTCTGTTCCTAAAACCCTTAAATATGGATATATTAACAATTCATATATCTATGGAAATATATAAAGATCTATAAATTTGGAGACGTATAGATCTGTGCAGGGAAACATAAAGCAGATATATGATCGTATACAGGTTTTGGCTTTAGCTGTGTGCAGGAACCACGGAAAAGTCACCAGCGCCTTGTGTAACCTTTAGTGAGAATATAAAGACCAAAATCACAGTTCACTTCAGGTTGCGGCACTGTAGGGGCTGGTAAAATCATTGCTCCAGTGTGGCCCCCAAAGGTCATGCCTTATTGCACTGTTCCCTATATGTCATGGCCTACATATAGCAGCAGGTGGCTGTAAGATGTATAAGTTTATAATGACTTTTATAGCGATACTATTCATTCTGCTCTTTTTGGATCATGCCATCCTCAGACCTTGTTAGGGTTCACATTATATACTTTGTTGTATGAAACGTTGATCGCCACCATTTTGATCAGCATCAGAAAATAAAGGTAGCTTTTTCTCAGGCAGGTAGGTGGCCAAATATGATAAGAACCTGTACAATTCTAGATTTCTACATGCAAAATAAAAATAAATTAAGATGAAGATGCTAAAAAGAAACGAATAAGGTAGCTAGAGAGACACAAGGTGGAATCTTTGGGACTGACGAAAAAGATCATCGATGATCCAGTTGCAGAAAAGACAGATACTATGATAATGTGTCCCAACCAGATACAAAAGGAAAATTGCAGAAGGCAAACACACATAAATAAAAAAGCCCCCTACTGACCATTTCCACACCTTGGATACAAGTTTGGGAAGAAGGGTGTAGGCATCTCTCCTCGTCTCTCCCTTCCTCCTTTTAGAAGTTCGTTATTTACAGCAGTCGGAAAGGACACTCGCTTCCCCCTTTGTAAAAGTTCCAATGTTCCTCTGTAATAGAGGCAGGGGGTGTTTTGTGCTTAAATAAAGAATATGCAGGGCAGTTGTCAAGTTCTCTTTCACCCCAACTTTCAATTTAGTCATTTCCAAATTCCATGTTGTAATTGCTTGCCAAGTTCTTTGCTCTTTCCATGTAAACTGTAGTCTCTTCTGAATTGATGTATTAAAAAATCTCTTACCCTGTCTTTGGGGCAGACATAGGGATTTGGGTCAGTAGAGAAGGTGGAGGTGACAGCCACTGTTTTTGAAAAGCCCAAGAAAGACTATCATATGAAAAGTGACCTTTTTCTGTATCTTTTCTTCGAATTTTTATGTTCTGCCCCTGTTATATCATGGGAATGCAAATTATAAGCTGCGACCTTTCAAAAATTAAAAATATTTTAATTTCACAATCTTAGGCAATTTCTGTCCTCTACTTTCTCATTACTCAGCAAGCCCCATAGGCTGTTTGGCACCACTTATCGAGCACTAGTGATTAATTCCTTACCAGGTAGTCTCATTGTTTGCATCACTTGAAGACATCTGGTGTTTCTAACACAAATGGGCTGCCTACAATTATTACAGGCTAAACACTACACCTGCCTGTCTCTTTTCATTATTTCTTTAAATTGGCTTTTTAACAATACTGCACATTCCAGCACCTCAACTGTTTTTGCATTAGTAGCATACACGGGTCATCTTTGGGCAAACAATTGCGTTTTCAGAAACATATTTTTGGCACCCAAACCCCTACCTGTTGGTGGCCTTGCATTTAAGAATTACTAACAGACACTTGAAGTCAAAATGAAATCCAAGTAGACTGAGCACACATCAAAACTCATTGTCCATTAGCCCAGGCAGTGTCTTGTCCTCACCCCTGCCCCACCAAAATAGCCCCTATTCAAATACCCCTTCCTTCCATCTGACCCTGCTTTCATCTGAAATGGAAAGTGAAGGCAGTATCATTTTCTTTTTATAGGGGAGTAACGAGGTTGGTGTCAGGGGTGGGTGAGTAAGTTCAGAGGCTGGTGATAAGCTGCATCTGCCCGTCACCCTCGGGCACTGACCCTTCGAGACCCAGAAACCCCTGTGGCATCTGGTAGAAGGCCTGCAACTGCCCTCTGGGCACTGAACCCAGACGGCCAGGGAAGTACATGGCATCTGCCCCCGTGGGTGGGGGAACCCCTTGGTGGCACGGCAGCATTTCCCCAGATGATGGCAGGCCCGGTTCAGGGCTACTATCTGGGTATGGAGAGTCTCTGAGGTTGGTCATGCTAGTGTATAGTGAATCGCGATTTGGTGAGTCGCGTGGGGCAGCTTCAGCTTCAGACTCCTCCAGATCACTCTGGTAAAGGATTGACTGAGCTCTTTGTAAGAGAAGGGGCTCCTCCAAAGCTTTGTACATGCGCTCCATCTCTAATGTAGGTACCTCTCCACCTTCTGCCATTGCCCCAGATGTCACTTCCTCATCTCCGGTGTCTGTTGTCCCTGCATGAGATTTGCCTCGTAGGTTGCTGTGTACGAGTTCGGAAATGATCATCTTTTCAAAGGCTGCTGCATCTGTAATATTACGACGGCCACCTTCTCCCATTTTGGAAGGATCAGGAGGAAAGTCTCCAGCTCTTAGAGAGTAACTGTTATTGAAATTGCCATTTAGAGGAAGGGGTGGGAGTGCATCCTTACCACATGGATCTCTGCTTAAGGTGTGTTCTATAGGGAAAGAAAAGATTAATAATCAGTGATACTCAGCATACCAAATATCTTTCCATTATTGCTTCTATCTCTCTTAAAGGGAATCTGTGGTATAATAATACGTGTGGAACGTCTGCCATTGACTCCAGATCATTAATTTGAATGTAGATACTCACCCCCATTCACCTGCTATAAGCCCGCAAACTGGTAATGAAATGCATACAGAGGACTTCTCCTGGAGTCCTCTCCATTATGTGCGCATACACAGAAGTCCTCTCAGTGCATTCCATGGATGGCTTGAGGGTGCACAGCGAAAGAATGGGGGTGACTATCGACACACAAATTACCTAGTCCATATTGGCCACATAATGGTTCATATTGGTTACAGTTGTTCAAACTGGCCATACATAGTCAATGAAATTGGGTGATGGAGGAAAGATCTTTCGTCCACAAACAGTTTCTTAAAATAAAAGATCTTTCGTCTGACTATCGGATGAAAAATTCTAACATCCCCAGCTTCTTTTCAGATGATGTTGGTCGTTTACAGGTTGGATAAAACAAGCGGTCATTGTTAAATCCCACCAGTATATTCCGCAGCCTGCTGGTGACTGTCAGTATAGCACTGACAGTATAATACATTTGTACTGTATTAGCATTAGAAGGGATTAAAAGATTGCCTATTAAAGTTCCCTTGTGGTACTAGTAAATGGTTAAAAAAAAATCCCAGGCTGTGAGCTCTGCGCTGCAATTAGCCAGCGCTACAGCCTGGGAGAAGGAGACGCCCAGGAGAACAAGGGCAGGCTACTCCTACTATAACCAAGTCCCCTAAGATACCGGAGGACATAGCAGGAGAGCGGCTCCCAGGGATAATAGTAAGTGCAGTCAGATCCCTGGGCGCCGCTCTACATATCATGATACTTAGTTCAGAATTTTTTGCCAGATGAAAGGTCCATTTACTTTTATTGGTGGCGCAGTGCGCTCGCCCCTCTCTCCTCATTGGTGGCAGCGGCAGCAGTGGCACAGGGGGGAAGGAGAGACTGCTTCCTTCTCCCCTGTGCTGCTGAGAAGAACAATGAGCGCGCTGAGAGCAGTGCGCTGATTGTTCTCTGATACTATACTAGCGAAGCCTAGTATCGAAAAAGGCAAATCCTGGTATCAAGGTCAATACCAGGCAAAAGTATTGATTGGGTATCGAAAATTTGATACCCGAAACACCACTAACAACGCTCTTTTAGCGGCAAAGGGAGGACCGAACATGCAGGAATTACATGGTAATTTAATACCTAGCCAAAAGTATAAACTAGGGCACTAATGTAAACGTAATGAGACAAATCCAATTATATAAAAAAATATATGACAGTTATCCTTTAAAAAGGGTTTTATTTGTGCAAAAGTATTAAAACATAAAAAAAAACTATATATACAGTACAGACCAAAAGTTTGGACACACCTTCTCATTCAAAGAGTTTTCTTTATTTTCATGACTATGAAGGCATCAAAACTATGAATTAACACATGCGGAATTATATACATAACAAACAAGTGTGAAACAACTGAAAATATGTCATATTCTAGGTTCTTCAAAGTAGCCACTTTTTGCTTTGATTACTGCTTGGCATTCTCTTGATGAGCTTCAAGAGGTAGTCCCCTGAAATGGTCTTCCAACAGTCTTGAAGGAGTTCCCAGAGATGCTTAGCACTTGTTGGCCCTTTTGCCTTCACTCTGCGGTCCAGCTCACCCCAAACCATCTCGATTGGGTTCAGGTCCGGTGACTGTGGAGGCCAGGTCATCTGGCGCAGCACCCCATCACTCTCCTTCATGGTCAAATAGCCCTTACTTTCAAAGTTTTCCCAATTTTTCGGCTGACTGACTGACCTTCATTTCTTAAAGTAATGATGGCCACTCGTTTTTCTTTACTTAGCTGCTTTTTTCTTGCCATAATACAAATTCTAACAGTCTATTCAGTAGGACTATCAGTTGTGTATCCACCTGACTTCTCCTCAACGCCACTGATGGTCCCAACCCCATTTATAAGGCAAGAAATCCCACTTATTTAACCTGACAGGGCACACCTGTGAAGTGAAAACCATTTCAGGGGACTACCTCTTGAAGCTCATCAAGAGAATGCCAAGAGTGTGCAAAGCAGTAATCAAAGCAAAAGGTGGCTACTTTGAAGAAACTAGAATATGACATATTTTCAGTTGTTTCACACTTGTTTGTTATGTATATAATTCCACATGTGTTAATTCATAGTTTTGATGCCTTCAGTGTGAATCTACAATTTTCATAGTCATGAAAATAAAGAAAACTCTTTGAATGAGAAGGTGTGTCCAAACTTTTGGTCTGTACTGTATATATATCACCCACCGAGGCTCGTCACAACCCAACAGAGTGTAGGGGCAGATCATGCGCAGTAATCTTACCTAACCTCTAGGGAGGAGCTAAGGATTTCTAGGGTTAGGTTCCAAATAGTGGGATTGCCCTTATCAGGGTGGATGTTCCGCTCTCAGATTGACTAGGGATTTACTAGGGGGCAGTTTTTCTATCTTTCTTTTGAATATATTTAATTTTTGAGAAATTGTTGGTTATTTAGAGCTCTTTTTAGGTAGACCTGCCCTGCATTAGACAGACAAGCCATTGATTTGATTTGGCATAGTATAGTGCTTCATTTTCCCAGTGGGGGGCACTGCAGAAAAATGCAGCAAGAACACTTATTTCCAGGTCTTCTCACAGATTGAAACTGATTGCGGAAGGTCCCAGCAGGAGGACATTTTATGTGATGCTTATTGTCATGGGACGGTTCTAAAAAAAGGGGATAATCCAAAGCTGACAACCCCTATAATGTCTGCAAATGGTGGCGCTCGTTTTATATTCGCAATCAAGGCTGAAAATGTAGCTATGGAGATGATAAAAAATGGTAGCTGATAGTGTTCCAGAATCAGGATTAGATCTGATAGTCAGCCATGTTGTATCAAGCAGACATCTTGTGTCCTTGCTTTAGAAAGGAGTTTAGTTGAGGAATGAATTATCTTGTTGAAGTAGATTGTGATGTGTCCTAGTGGTAGGAGATAGAGTTTTAAGTAATGGTTTAAAGGGTCATGATGTAAGGGTGAACTTGAGAAAGTAAATGGTATATGTATTAATGGTAGACGTCTTGGCTGGAATAAATGTACCGTACTTGTTTACCGAAATTGTAGAGGTTCATTGAAATGTTTATGATTATGTTTGACCCTTGGTGTTGGGATAGGTAATACATAAGGATGACCAATTCAAGTGTTAATGGTCCATATGTCTCCTTGGAGAAGGAGAATGGAGACAAGAACGAAGGCTGGAGAATATTGATGAATGACCCAAAGGAACAAATTATTTATGCATGACTTGTTATGATAAGAAACTCGTCCAATTGAAAGTTGGTGGATGCGTAACTTATGTACGTCAATGTATATGAATAGTAAAATATTTGGGATGACACCGATGTAGTGATGTAATCGGTGTGTGATCCTTGAAGTCTATGTACTGCGGCATACTGTAGAAAACTTGAATTATGATACTAATTTTTCCTTTGTCCTCTGGGGTATAAAAGACTGTGTTTGGGGACATAAAGAAAACACCGCCTCTTGCCACTGCTGCTCCACACTTTCATTCATGCCAGTTTTCTTTCTCAAAGTGTTTAGTTTCCAGACATGATATCTGTAGAGTCCTCATGATCAATATTAGATCAGTGGGGATCCAACTTCTGACACCCCTACCTATTGGCTGTTTGAAGGGGCCTGGTATTTCAGATTGTGACTTGTAATACCAGGCACACACCGCGCTGAAAGAAGAGAGTCATACCTCGTAAACAAGGAAGGGGACATGGCCTCTTAAAATAGCTTATGGATGGGATGGCTGAGATCCTCACCACCCATGATATAATATTGGTGGTCTAGCCTAAGGATAGGTCACTAGAGGGAGTTTAGGAATGTACATCTAGCAGTATGCAGTTAGCTCCCCCTAGTGGCAGCTGCAGTGTGATTATAATTTAGACAAGACCAAAGAAATACTTACTGGGATCTCTGAAGCTTCCTGTTGTGGCAGTGGTAAAAAGACAAGGAAAAATCATTAAATGGATAGTGAAAGAAGAAGGGTCGACTGGCAAGATAATCACAGCATTGATACTGTCATGTGATTCCGCAGTTGTGGTTTTCTATATATATAGTGCTGTCAGATACATTGTGTGTAACCTGCAAGTTTTGGGTCCTTTTCTTCCCTCTGAATCATTTGTGTAATTCTTACAGTGGTTTTTCGACAGTTTTTTTTTTTTTTTTACTGATGTGACCCATCCTCTGGATAGGTTATCAGTAAAATGTATTTCTCTAACCTTGCTGAGTGTTATGATCTAAATGCTGTTCCATGTGCTCTGACTAATTAGCTCTTTCCCCTTGCAGCTCCCTTTCCCCTCTCACAGCATTAGGCTACATGCACACGAACGTTGTTTGTTTCCGTGTCCGTTCCGTTTTTTTTTGCAGATAGGATGCAGACCCATTCATTTCAATGGGTCCGCAAAAAATACGGACAGCACACCGTGTTCTATCCGCATCCGTATGTCCGTTCCGTAGCCCCGCGAAAAAATATAACATGTCCTATTCTTGTCCGTTTTAGGCTACATGCACAGGACCGTATGTGTTTTGCGGTCCGCAATTTGCGAATCCGCGAAAAAAATCCGGATGCCATCCGTTTTTTTTTGCGGATCCATTGTAACAATGCCTAAAATGTACAAGAATAGGACATGTTATTTTTTTTTTGCGGGGCTACGGAATGGACATGCGGAGGCGGATAGAACACGGTGTGCTGTCCGCATTTTCTGCGGACCCATTCAAATGAATGGGTCTGCATCCTATCTGCAAAGAGAAACTAAACGGAACGGACACGGAAACAAACAACGTTTGTGTGCATGTAGCCTTAGGCATTGTTACAATGGATCCGCAAAAAAAAACAGATGGCATAGGGATGTCATCCATTTTTTTTTGCGGATCCGCAAATTGCAGACCGCAAAACACATACGGTCGTGTGCATGTAGCCTTAGTCTCACAAACAGGCTAAAGCAGAAAGACTGCAGCATCATGTCTCCCCTTCCTCAATAACCAAAGGCAATCTTTTTACTGGACATTCAGATATAAAACAACAGTACGCTGCTGGAAGGTGGTGAAAATGCCACTTTCAAGTAGACTCTAAGGTACCTCTGATTTATTTAAAAATGTTTAACGACATGCACGCTTTACCTTGTGACATTTTGTGTTCCAGCTTATTCACTGGTCATAGTGAGCACTGCTCCGAGAATACAAAATGCCGCAGTTCATGTGACCTTCTGTTCTCTGTGCAGCCTTTCCCATATGGAAATGTCCGCTCCCACTGCGGGAAACATTAAAGGTGGGAGTGCCTGGCTGAAGTGGATAAGGGATGTGTACGCCAAGAGTGAGATCAGAGGAATCATGGGAAATCAGGAGTCTACATAGAGCCCCATAACAAAACAGTATGGGCCCCCCAGCCCCACCCAATTTCCCAGTACAGGTGTGACAATCACTCGCAACGCAAAGCTCAACATCCTAGATTTCTGAAAAAGTTTCATTTTTTTTTTTTTTTTTTAATTAAGCAGAACTTTTAACAAAAAAAAAGTCACCCTCCACCTCACTCACTTTATTCGACTTCTATGTCAGGAAAAGTGGAACAAGTACTTCATAAATATGGCACTTATTCTGAACAGTGTATTTCTCAATGTAGTTACACCAGACAACTGGCAAAATACATTGATGTATCTCCTGTTTCCTTTCTATTACAAAGCTGTCTGTCTGCAGCCACCACTAGGGGGAGCTCAGTGTGTAGGAATTCATATAGTTAATATTTACTTGAAGCTGAAGTAATCTTTTTGCATTGAGCACCTCCTAGTGGCTGCTGTATGAAAATACAGTGTTATTTTTTGGGGAAAAGGAGTTGAGTGTCTGCATCCCCTTTTCCCTTCCCGTAGCAGTTGCGTGGTCTGCCTCCATTGAAGATACGCCGGTCCCAGGAGCGGTCAGCCTCCGTTGAAGGTGCGCCTCTGTGTAGTTTTAGATGGAATTCAGCACCTTGGGACTGCTCTCTTGTAACAGTGACACAAGGGAGCTGGGATTGCAGTAATGTCCACAGGAGAGAATGAAAGTTCTGGAGGACACGGTAAGAATATGCCACTGCACTAGATGTTTTATCAGGACATTTTTATTAAAAGGGGTTGTCTACTTTGTGCATAAATGTCAGTAATACCGTACACCAGTGTGTAATGGAATAAGAACCTGCTAAATCACCTCTGGACTCCCTTAGGCTGCATGAAGTTGCCTTCCCTCTGGTGTCCAGGGGGTACTGATGTAAACAAGTGCCAAAATCCATAGCCTTTCCTAGATGGCGCTTCTGTCTTCTACTGCACATGTGCCAAAGGCCTTCAAAGGAGGTGCAAATCAGGGACGTCTATAACTTGGATGTTCTGTATCAGCGCCTGTGCGGTAGAAGACAGAAGCGCCATCTTGGAAAAGCTATAGCTGCTGACTCTTGTTTCATGGACACTGGAGGAGTTGCATCTTCATTCGGACTAAAGGAAATCAGGAGGAGATTTAGCAGGTTTTTATACCTTTACAGACTAGTGTGTGGCATTATGGAAATTTAGGCAAAAGCAGACAATCTCTCGAAGGGCTGATTCACACGACTGTATCCGTTTTGTAAACTAAGACGCCCAATGGTTCCCTGCTGCCCCTCTGCATCTGTATATTGCCCGATGTTAAAGGGGTTTTCTGCAAAATTTTTTAACTGATGAACTATCCTCTGGATTGGACATCAGTATCTGGTCGAGAGGATAGGCCATTAATTAAAAAAATCTCAGAAAACCCCTTAAATGAACTGATCTCTATGAAGATAAATGGTTCAACAGAACAGGAAAGTGGATACACGACAATCACGGAGCGACACTGAAAAAGCGATTCTAGCAATCTATTAATGGGATGCTGACTGCCGCCTCATGCTGCCCGCACCCGCTCTGATTACAATATTAGTTTAATTATGCAAAAGGAAATGTGTTTTCACTTTCTGTCTTTCCCCGCAGTTTTAAGAGCACACATTTAAAGAGGATTTCACATAGAATGCAATCAGCCTCCCGGTAAAATACATTCCTGGTGATTTAAAAAAAAAAAAAAAAAAAAGACTGCATCTTTCAGAAGTTCTTGGTTGGAAACCATGAGAAAGTTCCATCACCAAGCCTGAAACTTGTTGTCTCCAGGAGCCATAACACAGAATAGCCCCTCACCCCACCAATAGCTCTGCCAAAGGTACTACTCCTTTATTAAAGGTGACAAGTGATGACCTTTTCCTAGGGCGGGTCATCAACATCAGATTGGTGGTTGCCCAACACCCACCACAACTAGAGATCTACTGTTCTGGAGTATGTAGCTCGGGTTCCGGCACTCCGTCCATTGTGTTGTAGACAGAACTGCAGTAATCAGCATCATCCACTACAAAAATGAAAGGAACTGTGTAGTTTTGGCGCCAAATTCCAGTCCTGGAGCTACCCCCAAACAGCTGATTGGCAGGTGTGCAGGGCGTCGGACCCTCACCAATCAGGTATTGATGGCCTATCCTGAGGATAGGCTATTCATTTTAAAATGCCAAAAAATCCATTTAAGGGCTCATGCACACGACCGTATGCCCTCCGAGACATACGGTCTGTGAGCGGGCCATATGTCCCAGACCGGCATACAACGTGCGCACGGGAGCGCACAGCATCATAAATTACTATGATGCTGTGCACATCGGCCCACCCGCGGGACTATTGTCCCGCACTCATATGATATTATGAGTGAAGGACAATAGCCCCGCGGGCGGCTCGATGTGCACAGCATCATAGTAACCTAGGATGCTGTGTGCTCCTGTGCGCATGATGTATGCCGCTCCGGGACATATGGCCCGCTCACAGACCGTATGTCTCGGAGCCAGGGCATACGGTCGTGTGCATGAGCCTTAAAGGGGACGCCTCATCTCAGATTTAAATGGCATATCTATAGGATATGGCACCAAAGTCAAATAGGTGTAGATTCCAAAGTACGAGTCCCACCTCTGGGATCCAAACTTATCCCCTAGAACGGCCCCCCTCAAGTGAAGAAGAGCACACCACGCATGCGTGAGTGTTCTCCATTCGCGTCTGAGGGAGTTCCAAAAAGCTGTTTTCGGAAGTCCCATATTGGTGACTGGAGAGTGCACTGTGCATGCACGGCCACCTCTCCATTCATTTCTATAGGTCTGCCGGAAATAGCTGAGCCAGCACTTGGTTATTTTCAAGACTCTCATTGTGGTGAATAGAGGAGGGTGGCTGCGCCAGGACCAGTTTAATTTGAATCCGTCAACAGGTCTGCCCAGTCCACTGGGAACTTTACTATATATCCCCTTTACTATACAGGTGTTGTATGGCAGTATTTTTGGACACTGAACGGTGATGTGGCACTAATTGGTACTTCTCTTTTAGTATACATTCACCTAAAGAATTATTAGGAACACCTGTTCTATTTCTCATTAATGCAATTATCTAGTCAACCAATCACATGGCAGTTGCTTCAATGCATTTAGGGGGCTGGTCCTGGTCAAGACAATCTCCTGAACTCCAAACTGAATGTCAGAATGGGAAAGAAAGGTGATTTAAGCAGTTTTGAGCGTGGCATGGTTGTTGGTGCCAGACGGGCCGGTCTGAGTATTTCACAATCTGCTCAGTTACTGGGATTTTCACGCACAACCATTTCTAGGGTTTACAAAGAATGGTGTGAAAAGGGAAAAACATCCAGTATGCGGCCGTCCTGTGGGCAAAAATGCCTTGTGGATGCTAGAGGTCAGAGGAGAATGGGCCGACTGATTCAAGCTGATAGAAGAGCAACGTTGACTGAAATAACCACTCGTTACAACCGAGGTATGCAGCAAAGCATTTGTGAAGCCACAACACGCACAATCTTGAGGCGGATGGGCTACAACAGCAGAAGACCCCACCGGGTACCACTCATCTCCACTACAAATAGGAAAAAGAGGCTACAATTTGCACGAGCTCACCAAAATTGGACTGTTGAAGACTGGAAAAATGTTGCCTGGTCTGATGAGTCTCGATATCTGTTGAGACATTCAAATGGTAGAGTCCGAATTTGGCGTAAACAGAATGAGAACATGTATCCATCCTCTGATGGCTACTTCCAGCAGGATAATGCACCATGTCACAAAGCTCGAATCATTTCAAATTGGTTTCTTGAACATGACAATGAGTTCACTGTACTAAAATGGCCCCCACAGTCACCAGATCTCAACCCAATAGAGCATCTTTGGGATGTGGTGGAACGGGAGCTTCGTGCCCTGGATGTGCATCCCTCAAATCTCCATCAACTGCAAGATGCTATCCTATCAATATGGGCCAACATTTCTAAAGAATGCTATCAGCACCTTGTTGAATCAATGCCATGTAGAATTAAGGCGCAGTTCTGAAGGCAAAAGGGGGTCCAACACCGTATTAGTATGGTGTTCCTAATAATTCTTTAGGTGAGTGTATATCCTGTATGGTGGTATTATTTAGGGATTGTTTGGCGGTATTATTATTTGGGCACTGGAAGTGTCATTTGGTATTGTATAGTAATAGTTGGGTAAAAGGGACATAATATGCCTGTGTTTTGACAAGATTCATCCTGTCCTGGGGAGCAGGGCTAAAACCTCTACCCCACTTTTTGTTCCTGGTTTTGGTGTAGCTTCATAGATTTGTTTTATGTACCAATAAATGTAATAAATAATAATAATAATAAAAAAAAAACGAGATCTAGCTTCATATCTCACCGGTGGCATTGTATCCTGGGGAAGATGGGCTGAAGCCCACAGACTCGGTGATAAGCGTGTTGTATGGGCTGCTGCCAACACGACTCTGCAACACAGGATTTGTCAGCAAGTGGTTTCCCATTGTGCCTGGGGGGGGGGGTGGAAGACATTAATAAAAATAAGATGTGGTATTCTGGAGCTGTAATAGCCTAAAGCAAACCCCCATATATAAAGAGACCAGCAATGGTAGACACACACCTCTATTCAGAGTTGGTGTGCTGTTGAGGTCTCCAGCGATGAAGGAGGATTCTGTCTGTTTCCTCACTGTATCATTCCACATCCTGCGGATCCGGCTCTGGGTGTAATATCGACTGTTAACCGTAGACTTCAAGGTACCGTGTTCGGCTCCTGGGCCCCTCACGCAGCAGTACGAGTGTCTCAGACATTTACTGTATTCCTTATGTACCTGCGGGGGCAGTGGATGCACAATATTAACCTAGAACCGAACTGCACCAACAAGGATACCATCACACTGCAATCTGCCTTGTCTGTCCAAAGTATACACTGAAACACATTACCGGGGCATACTGAACCTCAGCCGTTGGTGATATTCATATTATTATACAGCTGTATTTCCCAGCTACAACTCCCAGCAAGCTCTGACAGCTTCAGGCACTGGAAGTTTTTCTTTCGCAACAGCTCGAGACCCAAGTATAACACCTACATAGACCTGTGAGTCTAAGTGACGGCGGCGCTGGTGGTGGTGCTCAGATCTTCTATTGTTTGTGTGCCATTACTCCCCAGTTTTCATTACCTATGTGTTATGTAACAGCAGCACTTTATGTAGGTGTCTGCCGGTTAGTGAGTAGCAGTTTTCTAGGTTTCTACAGAGAATAATTGCAGTGGAGTGGCCTTCAGTTTAAGGCCATGTTATTTGTGAGACTCCCCGCAAGCCTCACGTTAGAGATGTTCTGCATCGAGCGCTAACCTTCTTCTGCAGAGCACAGTGGAAGATGAAGATGAACAAGCCCTGCAGAGCATTGAAGGTAGTAAAGAGGTACGCCAGGACCAGAGACTCCTTATTAATAAAAAGAAGGCCGAACGCCCAAGTGAGACCAAGAAGGAACAGCAAGGTAACGGCCCCCAAGGCCCAGGACCTAAGAAAGAAGAAGAAAAAAACACATTCTATAAAACATATCTGATAGAAAAGATAAAGGCACAAGCATGGATCATAAATGGACAACGAGAAGAAGTGGGAGGTCGCTGAGAGGTCTCACTTGATGTTTTCTAGTCGACTGGAATCTGGCTTTAGGACGGAAGAGGAGCGCAGCATCTTGTGAAGAGTGACCAGGAGGATGAGGAGGTTCACCTGCAGACAGAGAAGAAGTGCTTGAGTATAGAAGAAAGAATGTATCCCAACACAGAACAAGAGCCCCTTGTTCTTGTCTGCCCCCAAACTCTTTCAATGACGTTTGGGCCGACTCATCAGTCCCTTGTCTACTAACGTTCTAGTCCCTGTAGAGATGAACTGGCCCCATCGTATGCTAATGATCTAGCGTTACTCTCAGCCGTTTTTTTTATGTTTGGACGCTAAATTCGATACCTTCTCATCATTGTGTAGGACTAAAAATATCTCAAATGTTTAATAAATGTACTTGGCATTAAAGACTAGAAAGCTTAGCAAAATCTCTCCTACCTGCACATGGAGCCGCATACAGAATGAAGTCACTATTTTTGCCACAAGTGTAAAACGCCCTTGTCACTGCAAGTCTTAGTTTAGTAGAAAACATACGGAGATTGCGACTTATAACGCCGCAGGGCAGATCCGCCATCAAAGTTATGCTCCAGCGGAGTCAGTCTGCCACCACTTAAAAAATAAAACCCTTAAGCTGTATTGAAAATTGTATATTAATTAAAATATCTAATTGGTCCTAGGAGAGAACTTTTGTCATCCCCCCCCCCCCTATAATTTTACATTTTTATTATAAGCATCATTTGGTGAAGACCTGATGGTGAAAATTAATTTCTCAAAGAAGTCAGCAACAGCTGTGGCGTTGCTTCGATCCTTCTGAGTGGCACATCTTAGTGTAATAGTCCCTAAACATCAAGTACAGATACGGCAGAGCTGAGTTTGTCATGTGGCAAAACTTATTGTGATATCAGAGTTATAGTGTATTTGTCGGAAACCACTGTTCTCTGGACCCCCCCTGCCCTGTTAGAGTTTATGGATGTCATTGCGGGTTCCTCGCTTGAATAGAGAGTTGATTACAGGAGCATGTCTGGTTCTGGAGGACTCGGCGATGGATGACTGCAATATAGCTCCATTCCAGTGAATGTAGGCCAAGAGCATCATTGCGTAAAGAAAAAAGCGCTATCATCCCTTAAAGGTCCATTCATATGACCGTAAGTGTTTTGCGGTCTGCAAAACACGGGTACCGGCCGTGTGCGTTCCACATTTTGCGTAACGCACACAGCCAGCCCTATGACAGAAATGACTATCCTTGCCCGCAGACAATCTCTTATCTTTTTTTTTTTTTTAAATGAATGGGTCTGCACTCATTCCGTGAAAATTGCAGAACAGATACGGACCCACAAATACGGTTGCGTGAATGGACCCTTATTCTAAAAAATGGGGGTCCCGACAGTCGAACCTCTACCCATTAAGGTACTTTTACACGAGGCGATGATCGGTACGATTGAGCGACGAACGAGTCGTTTCTTGGTGTACTGAATGTTTCCGCAATGACTATTAAGACGCACTGAATATCATTCATAAAATCGTAATTTCGATCGCATGTTCCGTAGTTTTGTAAAGCAGACAGTTGTATTTACACAAAGTGATAACTTGAGTGGCGATGTAATCGTCTGTAATCGCGCGTGCAGTGAACAATTCCTGTCAACACGTATGAAATCTTTAACGTCTAACGATGATTTTTGTGCCCATACAAACGATCGAACCAACGAGAAATCTCTCGATTGTCGGTTGTCGCTCTTTTACACTGCTCAGTTATCGTGCAGTTTCCCTCGATTTCACGATAACTTACACGATAATCGCCTGGTGTAAAGGTACCTTCAATTAGTAATGGCATATTAACTAACACATTCGGTGGAAAAAGACAACACTGCTGCTGGGAAAGGGAAGATTCCTTCAATTCTTTTGGCCGCTGGTGTGATATACTGGATCTTAAAGGGGTAGGAATACCCATCGTATGCGGCACAGTAGGCCATCCTCCACTGTTTTTGTAACACCCATAGAAGTGCATGGTAGATATGGAAATAATGTAATGTTCCCCGTCCACCTCTGACCACTGCATACAACAGGTATTCTGATCTCAGCCATGAATGACTGGGAAAGGAGTAATCCTTGAACTTCTATTGTCTGGCCCACTGCTCCTTTTAAGTCATTATATAAGTCAGGCTCTCTCTCCCGATTCCCTCCCAGATCTCCTAAACTCATACATGTTTGGCTTGGCTGAAGATGTATGTGTACTCAGCGGGGACAGAGGAGAAAGCCACTGAAAGACAATTCTGAGGGTGGCTTTTTTTCCCAGGAAAACAAAAGGATCAGGCAAAAAATATTCCCTTCCACCGATCCTTCTCGCCCCCGGTATCATCTGTCGGGGAGAGTTGGGAGGTCTTCTTAGAGTCTCTTGCTCAGAAACAGCCCTACTGATCACAGACGGTCTGAAAATCACTGGACACAGTTGAAGAAGAACACCGCCTCCAAGAAAATTGTCTAGACTGGATAGAAATATATAGACTCCTTAGCTAACTATGGTTTTAATCCACTGGATTTAAGAAGAATGGGGCGGGTTCATCATAGCCCGGCCTTGTCATAATTAGGCTCGGTATTTGGCAGGCTGATAAATGATAAATGTGGTGGAGCCGATGGCCCCACCCTTGCCATGCCCCTATTTTGAAAAGTGGCGTGGCCGGTGGAGAAGTGACACTTGCACAAAATTTTTTGCACAAGTAGTGTTGAAAAAGTTGCAAGTTTATGACTTTTTCACTGTATTTTTCTGGCGCATATAAATGATAAATCTGCCCCAATGTTTTTGTCCACTGGCAGCATGCTGAGATCTGGGAGAAGGTGAAGAATTGAAACATAGGGGGTCATTTATTAAATAGAAATATGCCTAAATTAGGCGTATTTCTGGCGCAGATTGCATCGCTAAGGTCCTTCACGCCGCAATCTGTGACTTCTCTCTGCTCACGGCAGGTCTAAAAATAAAGTGGGAGTGACGTGGGTGGGGAAGGGGACGGGACAGCAGGCCCTTCTCATTTACCATATTCTACGCCTATTTCAGGCATAGAAAATGGTCTAAATGTAAGACAGCAAGGAAGCTGTCTTGCATTTAGAAGCAGCAGTGGATCCGCCAAAGTTATGTAGAGACCGCCAGAGTTAAACGCCGGTCTGAATAAATGTGCCACATAAAGTATACTAGAAAAGTTATACAATGAATCAACCTGGATTTACATAAAACCAGAAAAATCGAATTAACTAGGCTAGATGCATTACAGTAGAAAGATGAAGAAGATAACAATAGATCAAGGACATGGTATAGAAAAACCACTGAACAGCGGAGAAAGGAGATACAATAGCAAGTATAGAAAAACACAGCAAACTCTAAAACTGACTATATACCGTAGATCGCTGACAGCGACTCCTCTCCACCTCCTCCATACACAGGCACACTTGGCCGAGCATGTATGTGTTTTCAATGGTGAGAGGGGAGGAAGCTGCTGCCAGAAACCTTATCTCACTCAGAACAAAAGGATTGGGTTGGGCATGTTGAAATCCAACATGCCTGACTCTTCTTTCCCACCACGTCTGCCGTTTGGTGGATAGTCGGTACACCTCCATACAAATAAAGCTACTTTCACACTGGCGTTTTGGCTTTCCGTTTGTGAGATCCGTCATGGGCTCTCACAAGCGGTCCACAACGGATCAGTTTTGCCCTAATGCATTCTGAATGGAAAAGGATCCGATCAGAATGCATCAGTATGCCTCCGATCAGTCTCCATTCCGCTCTGGAGGCTGCCTGCAGCGTTTTTCTGTCCGCCTGACGTAGCGGAGCTAAACGGATCCGTCCTGGCACACAATGTAAGCCAATGGGGACGGATCCGTTTTCTCTGACACAATCTGGCACAATAGAAAACGGATCCGTCTCCCATTGACTTTCAATGGAGTTCATGACGGATCCGTCTTGGCTATGTTACAGATAATACAACCGGATCCATTTATGACGGATGCATGCGGTTGCATTATTGTAACGGATCCGTTTTTGCAGCTCCATGACGGATCTGCCCAAAACGCGAGGGTGAAAGTAGCCTAGATGTTTGCATGGTTCTGAGGAAAACCAGAAGGAGTTTGTTGAGGAAAACAAGACAGAAGACAGAAAGAAAGACTAGAGGAATCAGAAAGAAGTCTTGGCAATGATATCATAATAATATATAATGATATAGGAGCAAGACATGCTCCAATGACTAATGTATTAAAGGGAACCTGTCACCTAAAAAATGCCCCCCCCCCCAAAAAAAAATACAAAACACCAGCATTGCCTTAAAATAACCAGCAGTATGTTTCTAAAGATCCTTCCAGATGCGGCAAAATCTCGAAAAATAATATGTTGATGTCCGTGAACGTATTGACGTGCACTAGTACCTGGGAGCTTGCGTCTGCGCATTGAGCCGCTGAAAGCTACCTAACAGCGGCGTACAGTGATGATATGCAGGTGCGTTAATAGAGACGTCAGGGCACATGCGTGAGACTTCGGACGGCTTTGCTAAACAGCTGAAAACTATCGGCTGTTTAGATGCTGTTGGTTAATTTAAGGTAAAGCTGGAGGTTTGGGATGTGTTTTTTAGGTGACAGGTTCCCTTTAAATGACGATCAGACATCACATAGTACATGACAATACGTTTCTAACAAAGCTAGAACCAGACCTGTACCTCACATGGGTCCAGAGATCTCCCCATTCATTGCTCTAAGGCTCCATTCACACTTTCGCAATTCTGTTCCGCATTTTGCCGAACGGAATTGCGGACCCATTCATTTCTATGGGGCCGCACGATGTGCTGCCCGGATCCGGAAATGCGGATTCGCACTTCCGGGTCCGCATTTCCATTCCCTAAAAAAAATAGAACATGTCCTATTCTTGTCCACAATTGCGGACAAGATTAGGCATAATTTATTATAGTGTCGGCGATGTGCGGTCCGCAAAATGCGGAACGCACATTGCCAGTGTCCGTGTTTTGCGGATTCCGTGGATCCGCAAAACACATATGGATGTGTGAATGAACCCTAATTGCTGTGTTCTTTCTACTGCAGCTCTCTCCCTATCACAGCTAAGGGGGCGTGTCCTTTCTGTTGCAGTTCTCTCCCTGTAACTGTCACAGCTTCTAACAGATCCAGCTGGTGGCAGTTGAAGGATAGAACTAAGCATGTGCGACCTTCTCAGTGTGAACAGAGAATAAAAGGAAAAGAACAAACAGCAGGTGGCGCTATATGGATACATTTAATTGAATTGCCCACTGGCTATAGTACATTTTTTATTAAATGAAATCACTAAAGTATTCAGATCCTGGTGCTAATTTGAAAAAAGTTGAATTTTTTTTTGTGTGTGTGGGACAACTCCTTTAACCAGTACTGCGTTAGGGAACATTCACACGAATGTTGTTTGGTTCCGGATATGGACCTATTCACTTCAATGGGGCTGCAAAAGATGTGGACAGCACTCCGTGTGCTGTCTGCGTCCGTTCCGTGGCCCTCAAACATTTTGAGGACAAGAATAGGCATTTCAAAACACGGCGCATTCATGTGCATGAGCCATGAGCCCTAATGTATACTGGTCCATGTGAGGCATACGTTTTGGCTGGTTTTCTAGATAGATGGATGGAGTATGTACATGTGCCGGTGTCCTACTCATGTGCAACCTTTAACAAAGGTTCTTTAAAAATATTTAAAAAAAATTTACAGACACTTGTTTGAAGTTCATTAATGAGGAGTAGAACGTGCAACTTGCTCCTCACAGCACATACGCGACTAGATTTGCACTTGGCTCGAGGATAAGAGTCAATTAGGGATTCAATATAATAAAAGCCCTGATACATTGCCCCTAGCCGTGTTATGCAGAACAGAAGACGTTAGTAGCCAAGACGAGAAAAGAGTGGAAAAGCGAGATAGAATACATGAGAAGGAGGGCAGAGAAGATAGTCCTGGATAAAGTTACGCACTGACAGTTAGCTAAAGAGAAAGGACACCAGTATCGTTACTCACCACAATAACGAGGGAAACCGGGCCAATAAAACTCCAGATGAAATAATTATCAACTCTCAGCCAGCAACTGTGACAATAAGAAAAGCAGCAAAACCGTGAGGAACAGTGATAGAAACGCAGAGAAACAGCCACATCCAGATCAGTAGTTAATGTGAGACGCAGACACTTCCAATCACAGTGGTTACATGGGATGAGCGAGAATGTTAAATGGCAGTATCACATTGTTCGAGACAACACAAGACAGTCTAAGAGAGCAATTACATGAGAAAAGAATATGCGAGACTTCCAGAATGATGACCAAATGACAGGAGACTAAAGACTGTCGTAGAATGATGTTTTATGGATCGAAAATGGAAAGATGAAGTATGATTGGAGTCAGTCAAAAGGCGTCGTGATCAATCACGACGCCTTTTGACTGACTCCAATCATACTTCATCTTTCCATTTTCTATGGAACCCGTGTACATGTAATAACTAGGATGAAAATGGGATGAGATACTGATAAGTTTATATGTTGGGATAGAATATGTGACACCATAGGAGACCGACTAAGACTCACGCTTTATCTGTGCCGTAGCTCCTGTAGTCCACAGCTGCAGAGATCCCCACCACAAGAGCAGGAAACACATAACCACAGAGGTAGTAGTACTTTCTACGGGAATGTTCTGTTTCAAACACTTCCACCAGCATAAGATAAAGCTGAACACCCTCCAGACACAGCCAGGAGAAAGCCGACAGGCTGAAGAAGTGCAGGAGACCAGCCAAAATGGGACATACCACCTAAAGGAGATAAAACATGGTCACCATCAAGTAACTGGACAAGGTTCTGAGGAATGGTCAAATACAAAATGTCAGTAGACAATTAGAGAAAAAAGATAAGCTAGTTGTACCTGGTACTGTGTTTTGTCGATACCGGTGAGGAAAAGAAGTTCAGCAAGGAACAGACTGACACACAGGTTCTTATGAATGGTGTTTCTGTCAGTCTGGAGACCTCTCAAGAAGCAGAAGGTGGATATACAGATTCCGAGACACACCAGAGAGATCACTATTCCCACCCATGAGATGACAGAGAGAAGCAGCTCATTTATACGACCCTGGTACTGAGAAAACAGACCCCCTTGTTATTGAATAAAATCTCTAAATAAAACTGGGCAAGCAACAGGTTAGGGTAACAACAGCAGAACACGGTTTGTGCATGTTACATCATGTATGTTCTACATTGTGGCAGAGCTAATCATGTTGTATGGCTTTTATCTAGGATGTTATACATTACTCATCACATGGAGTCATAAATCCAACAAACTAAAAATGTAGTGCTTGGCTTAAACTTTACAACAGAACTCTGTTCATAAGGTTAAATGCACTAGGTACCAAATTGAAAGGACAAATAAAATTCATATTTCATTAAAGTTATGAAATCTTAATCTTAGGAAACAATGAAATAAATCATGACAGTAACAGCGCTCTCACCATGTCTCTATGGGCCATTAGCACAGCAAAATTAGTGAGATGGTTGCACGCACAGGTTGTGTGGGTCTTGTTAGTATACAACAACCGACAACCCTGTGTTGACCAAAAACCCAACATCGAGCGCTCAGAGTAATTCCAGAAGGTGCAGTTGGCATTAAAGTGGTTCTTTGACTGAAAAACAGAAATATATGGTAAAATGATGTGCCCCTCGAATCCTACAATCTTCTGTGGTCATAAATCATCAAAAAACTTTCACAATCTACAGCACATTTCAAAAACTACTGTATTTCCTTAAATCTGCAAAGTCTACAACACCCAATGTCCGTGCAAGAAGAAGCTCAGCCAAAACAATCTTGCTAGGATATGACCCGCTTTCCAGAGCAGGACCTCCATGTTGAACTAAGAGCACCCGCATATGCGTGGCCACCCTTTGTTCACTGCTATGGGACTTCCGAAAACAGCTCACCTTCACGTACTCATCTATTATCAGAACTCTCTTTGAGATGAATGAAGAGCACACTGCGTAAGAGCAGTATGATCTCCCTAACTTCAAAGGTCCCATTCTGGGATTGGGACCTGCACCTGTTTTACATTGATGGCATTTCCTAGTGATATATCATCTGTATCTGAGATAGGAATACTCCTTTAAGGTGCTGCTTTTACAAAAATTGTGTCCTGACATTTTCTGGAACAACCATCTAATATTAGTGTCCACCTTGACCCATGACTCTCTGCAGTGAAATTGACTAAACTAAGTAAAATTGTCTGACCGTTCAGATTTCCATTGGTTTTAAATGACCTTTCATGGAAGATAGATAGAACCTCCCTGTCTGCCAAAGTGTCTAAGTGAGATCCAACTTCACCATTGTCATGGATTTTTGACCTTTTCTTGACTTACAAAGTCTCCAGCAAGGTCTAAGTTTTTTTCCTAATTATTTTGTCATGTTTAAGCAAACCAGTTAATATTTATCCCTTCAGGTTCCATAAACCTTTGCAGCTGCCAAGCAATAGCTGCCTACATTCTCCATTATTTTTTTCTTCCACATACAATGTACACTGTTTTGACGTATAGATTTTTGTGTTCACCTGTAAATGAGGCAGCGTAAAAATAACTGGGTCCATGAGGAAAACTCTGCTTGACTCTTTATTAATCGAAGCTGCGATGATCTGCGAATTCACAACCAAAGAGTGCCCTGAGGAGCTGCCTTCTCCGCCAAAGCGTACAGTGGAATTCTCAGTGGACAGGAAGAGGCCCAAATTATTGTACAGGATGAAGACCACTTTCACAACCCCTAGGACAGAAAACCATGTAAATTAAAGGTGCTTCCCTTACAGCAGATAGAGCATCTACTAAGCTTCTCCTGTGGACAAAGTTTCTTCAGCTAGGCAAGAGACTGTATGAAGCCGAATTTAATCCATATTGCCTCTTTCTACTGGAGCCTTGAACTCCAAGTAATGTCATAATGTAGAATGGTATTTATGTAGTAATGAGAGAACATCTCACTGATGACATACCTACACAGAGAAACACAACCTTAAAGGAGTTGTCTCACTTTAGCAAGTGGCATTTATCATGTAGACAAAGTTGATACAAGGCACTTACTAATGTATTGTGATTGTCATATTGCCTTCTTTGGTGGCTTTATTCATTTTTCCATTACATTATACACTGCTTGTTTCCAGGGGTTATTACCACCCTGAAATCCATCAACAGTGGGCGTACACAGGGGCGGATTGGCCATAGACCTTACAGGCAAATTTCCAGCTGGGCCAATGCCCAGGGGGCCGCCTGGGCCCTCCTCATGGCTGGCCAATGGATGTTTTTGGGGATGTACTTTGTGCTGACAGCATTTTTTGATGGACTGTGGTATTTGGCCCTATTGGGGTGGCATAACATGCCACAATGTGGTATTACTGGCTCTGCCTACTTGTGTTGGCCCTGCCTTCCATCAATTTTGACCCGACTACAAAACGGGGCCAATTGTAGTATTTTTTGCAGGGCAACTTTAAGTTCCCAGTCCACCCCTGGGAGCGCACATAGGCACGCATGCCCAGCAGATCCTGTTCTGGCCACCTCGTATCTGCTATTCAGCAGTGACCTTAACTCCTGGACACGAGCAGTGTATAATGTGACGGAAAAAGGAATCAAGCCAGTAAAGGAAGCAATATGGACAATCATAATATATTAGTAAGTGCCTTGTATTAACTTTATCTGCATGATAAATGAAATTTGCGGAAGTGAGACAACCCATTTAATAAAGGCTCATCTTACCGTTGCGATTGTTCTGCTTGATGGTTCTGGCCGACAGCTGGATAGAACTGACGCTGTGATTGTCTTGAGGGAAGATCAGCTCCGAGACGGGTTCATCAGTGTTTATGACAGAAACTTCCAGCACTACGAGAAGACATAGAGAGTTAGGGTGAATTCGCATGCGGTAGATTTGTTGCAGAAATTCCTGTCACTGTCCCATTCATCAGAATGGGTCTTGTAGAAACGCGTGAGCCCACTTCCGAAACAAGCCCTTCCCTTTCAGATCAATGGAAAAGATTTTCATTTTCAGGAATTCTGCAATAAATCTGCCATGTTCTAACATACCCTTAGAGATCACACAGAGAGTGCGGAGGAAGGCACAGAACAAAATCACTTCAGTGAGTAAGCTCTGAGAACATACACTATAAGGTTGATTGGTGCTATGCTGTATAGAACGTGGGTTGTTGAATTGTTGGGTTTTCACAGCATGAAATTAGATTGGTAACAGCACACACATTTACAGTCCAATCTTTTTCACCCTGCTTTGTCAAAAGGATCTTTTCATGGACCAATAAGAATGCATAAGAACGCCCGTTCCAATAATTTCCCCCTTTATAGAGGGCAGTGATCAGCCGTAAAACAAGCTAACGCTTGCTTGGTGGCTGACTGGGTCTTTTACCTACCCATGTAAACAGGATATGTGTTGCCGACAACGAAAAGTGTATGGGGGACAAACAATTGTATCAACGATTATTCATTCCCCATGTGGTATCCATCGGCTAGTCTGAAGGTTCTTTATACAAGAGCCTATTGACTTGTTATATCTTTGATAGGTGCTTGCCGTGGCCTTACATCAACCCATCTAAAAGGACCCTTAGTCATAAATACATGACAAACCCATTGTAAATCAATGGGATCAATTAGGATCTGTTAGGATTTGCAATAAAATTAATGGTGGCTGACTGTCAATGACAGGACATGTAATAGGTGCTGTAACACCAAATTTCCTTCTGGTAAGTGCCTGGGCAGAGACGAGGGTGTAATGAAGGTGCCACCTATGTCTGGATGGATGGTGGACAAAAAAACAGCTGCACGTGATTGTCAGTGGATCAAATGATCCTGTCTACTGGTGGTCTGCCTGGGCCACCCAGAGCCTGTCCTCTGTATGGGTGCCCTCATGTAACCACTGCGGCCAAAATCTTCTAACAGCTACGTGAGAATGGCCTAGATGGAGGTCAATTCTTTGAAATGACCATCCTGCTTCTCTTAGTTCAATCACGCACTCATTCTCAAAGTCTGTCAACTGGGCAAAATGTCTGAGTGCCGTATAGGGGCATATCTAGCAGAAACCGATCTCTCAACAAGATGTATACCACCCTAAAGTAGCCTTTGAGAGCCTTTTCACAGGGCAGCAGGGGAAGCATGTTTATACCTTCTTGTGTCTAATCAAACCTGTAGTCTTTGACATATCTGTCATAACTGCTGGCTGAGTTTTGCAATCCAACATTTCTATCTGGGTGTGTTATTTTCTTTTTTTGTTATTGCGTGCACAACCATCTCGATCTGTTGAAGAACTAAATTTTCTAGCATACCTGAAAACCCGTCATCAAGTTGTGGTTTCGTAACAATTGGAGAGCCACAGTTTGGAGACCATGAATCTAGGATCATGTGGGAACGTCCAAGCAGATCTCTATCCTAGTTTTAGCCAAACATGTAGTCCCTCACTTTTTTTTTACCTTCTAGGTTGCCAGAGTATGGTTTTGGGTTGTCCTGACCGCCATGTTTGAATGAGTTCATAGCCGCTGTGTGCAACATAATATATCTGGTATCGAAGTCTTTAGACTAATATGATGTGAGTAAGAATCGCTTCATCAGTGTATTTAATTCTTTTTCTTAAACTACTCTTAAAGCAAGGGAATACTTTTTAAATATTTCTTCAAAAATGGCATAGCAACAACCCTACTGGTGCCTCACCAACATTAGGCTTAGCAGTCTGGAAGCGTGCAGGTTCCTTGACATTATCAGCCACTAGGAAAGCCCCTTCCTCCAATATGTCCAGTAACATGGTGGCTGCGTGTTCTTGCTCTGTGACATTCATGTCTCTCCATGATGGAAGTGCTTCTGGGCGTAAAAGGTTATCCACCGTCTCCACCACCGCCTGCACAAATAAAGTTCAGAATTAAAACCTCCTCATCAGTAGCTACCTGCTATAATACAGCACCGCGGACTGAATATGACTGTACATGTCCGCAGACAGTAATGTTAGGACCTGCACAATGTCATGTATACCTTGATGTAGTCCTTGCAGGTTCTCTCTCTCTTGTGCATCTGTAAAATAAAAAAAAGAGGGCTAAAAACTGGCATGCGTAATGCCTCTGTGGTTCAGCTCCAGAATAATGAATTCAGACAGTATATGGGAAAACTGAAACCGATGAGATTCACACTGTAACACAATGGAGAAATAAGCTCTTTAGATGCCCAGTGCTAAGCTAGTAAAATGTTTCTCCTTCCGATATGCCTAAGGATATACAGAATGGTACAGATGTCACCTTAAAGCTGCTCTGTTCCTAGAAGGAGCGGCTGTCATTTGACAGCTGTATCCTTTTTTACTAATTGGATAGCTGCATCTAACACGACAGTGTCTTCTTGGACTCATTTGGTAGATTTATTGGGCAGCCTGATTTTGCAAGGGGAAAGCATTAGATGATTTGGCAACCAGTAGGCCAATGAGTAGACGAGTGAGATAAATTTATAGTTTCAGTGAACTTACCCTATTGTAATTCTTCCCAGCACTCTCTCTTTCAATTGGTCTCAGGGCTTGTAACTGAGCATCGAGAATATCCAACAGCTGTTCCAGAAGACGTACAGACGAAGTAACATCCCCTGCATAGATCTGTCCACGTGTGTGACGGGCTAATTCCCCTGCAATGTTAGCGGCGTTCTCTCCACTCTTAATCTGTCAGGTATGAATGTAAGTCAAGTGTTAAATTGTGGATGATGAATTATATTTCAAATTGAATCATCTTAAAAAGATACCATACCGGTAGGAAATAATACTCTGCATGAGCATAGAAGCTCCCACCTACATATACGCCTTACCTTCTGTGCCACTTGATTGACCCAGGGAGAAGTGCAGTTACTCAGATCTGGCCCCCGAGGGTTCCACACTGCCAGTGTGGGCAAACAGAGAAAGGAGGCAATGCCTGAGGAGAAGATACAGAGTTCAGAAGTTATGTTGTGACTCCATATCAACTACTACAGTCTTTTGAAGGACTTCGTTTGGGTGTCAATGTTTACAAATGATAACTGGGATATTTTCCTCAAAAAAGCCAAAGAAACAAAGGTCTTCTCACTCCATGTGCACACACGTGATGAAGATGGTGACTGGAAAAATGCTGAGAACTTTCTATGCAAAAACTGGAAAGACTCTGGCACTCAACGCAGAAGGGTACAAATTCAAGGCTTTATTGTACGAACATCATTGTGGACATATTCCCTATACACTTACTGTACATGTTTTGATCTAGACCCACGTTCTGGACAGCCTACAGCTATTAGGGCATGCTGGGCATTGTAGTTTTGCAACAGCTGGAGATCCGCAGGTTGAGCATCCCTGATCTAAACCATCTTAGGAACATTTAGATCTAAACGCCTAAGCCTCTGAGGAACATGTCAATGATGATGTTTGTATAATTAAAACTTGAATTTTATCCATCCACATTGAGTTCTTGAGTCTTTCCAATATTTTCCTTATGGCCTGCAATATCTGCCTAGCTTTATGATTTACAGTATAGACCTTGGATGAGGGCAATTTTTTAAGGATATGTTTACCCCCCCCCCCCAGTGGAATCTGCAGCAGAAATCCAAGGATGACCTTCTGATTTGTGTCACTTTTTTTTATTTTGCATGCCATGGATACAGCCCCCCATTTAGGTTTTCTGTGGCAACTTTGAAAACCAAAATGAGGAATAGACCATAAAAAGGGAGAAAGTATACAGGACAGATATGACTTCTCCTCTACTTTGAATTTGTGGCTTGGTTTTGGTTTCCAAAACTGCATCAGGAAACCAGACCACTTGGCCGTACCCCATGGTTGTAACCATATTCAACAGGGCTAATCCGTGTATGGACACCTGCTGCAGTTTCGTGCCTGTTTACGAACAGAAACTGCACTAGGAAGGAACGTGTCCCTTCTAATGTGGTTTGAAAATCTGCATGCAAATAATTCATGGCCATAAGGAGCACGGACTTCCATTGAAAATACTAGGAGGCTGATTTGTTGTGGATTTCGGTGTAGATTCCATGCAGGAATCTGTGCAAAAAATGTTGCTGTGTGTACAAGTCCTTAAAGGGTTTTCCAGTGCCTCCTAATTAAACAAATTACATCAAAGTACTTACAAGGTTATGATCATACACTGTGCTTTCTATTAAAAGCAGAGCATGAGCACATTGCAATACCCCTAGAGACCTGGCATATACCTCCTGGGGTACCTATACCAAAGGTTGAAAACCTAGGCCTGAGGCGCAGTACCATGCAGGGAGTGTTTTGACTTGTCATGTTGACCACCTGATTTATCTCTCAGGAGCCAAGGTCACAATATGCCTCCGATCCTTAGATTTAGAACAAGCAGTGCAAATGTAATCAGAGTCCGCTCTCCATGCATACACGCACATGCACACAACTCGATATGTGTCATACATACTTTAAATCATATTCATTGTATAATGGTAAGAGCTTCAGCTTTCATTTCTTCTTCATTTTCAAGGTCTCTGCTTGCTGTCAGTGTCGAAGCATACTGAAGCTGCAAACTCATCCTGATCCGATCCAGGTGATCCAGAGGTCAGGTGTATTGGATAGCTCTTATCTATTGGGCCTTGCAATGTTTCTTTTCACCAACAGCTAGCAGATTCAGGACTTCATATACAGTGATCCCTCAAGATACAATGGCCTCAGGATATAATATTTTCAACATCAAATGGTCTTTTCTGACCCATCGTAAGTTGAAACCAGACTCAACATACAATGGCTCAGACTCAGATCCAACCAATCAAGGCCACTTCTCTGGTAAAACAGCTGTATTAGTTGCTAGTTAGCAGCTATTCCTGACTGTTATACGTAAGGACTTGTTTTCTCTGTCTTAGGTATCTGCTTATTTTTATTAAATCTTAATTTTCTCTCATCTTGGATGACATTTTGGGGTTTTGGAACCGATTAATCAACTTACAATGGTTTCAACATACAATGGTCGTCCTGAAACCAATTAATATTGTAACTTGAGGGACCACTGTGCAAAGTATGGCAGAAATCGAGTATAAATGTTTAATATACAATAAATAAGATATATTCACATACTTTAAAAACCTACAAACATCAACAACTTACCACGGGTACCCTTTGGACATGGTCTCTCCACTCGCATGCCTTGCTGGGTAGCTGGCCATTGTACTTTCCTCTCCTCACGGGCTGGACAGAAAATCTCTGGATGGGAATTCTGGTTAGAGGGGGGAGGACGACGTGTTCCAGGGGTAGGAGGATTATGGCCTACTTGATTGATAGCGCCTACTGGATGTGTTGTGAGGGGCTGCCGGCGGACAGTAGTGGTGGCAGAAGGTAGAGTAGTAACCGTCATTGGAGGTGGAGGTAGGGTAACGGTCACCACTGATGGGGTGGGAGTAACTGGACCTAGAATGTGAAAAATAAAACAGGAAAGACACATTTTTAAAAAGAAAGATGATATAACACAATAGTACAGTTGGCTATACACCTTATAGCAATGGTATTCCTATTGACCCCCCCCCCAAAAAAAAAAAACAACAACACGCACATAGGGCTTAGCTAAGCATGCATGTGTTCTGAATGAAGGCAGGAATGAAACCCTCTGCTAGATTCTTCTGGTAACCTTTTATCTCCCGTGAGAAAAAAAGGCTGGGCATGTTGAAATCCATCAGCCCAATCCTTGTTCCTCCTGATGCATACACATTAGAAGGTTCGCTGGTTCCAAAATATTTTATCAGTCTAATGTGCATGGCCAGCTTCACACTTTATGGGGACAGAAAAATCCCACTATGAATAAGGTTTGTCACTTGTCAGCCACCATCCCCCCCCAAAAAAGAAGGAAGATATAAAGTCAGTTCTCTTCATACCGTTGATGCCCGGGGCACCAGCTACTTGGAGTACACAGCCGGGAGCCCTGGCACAGTACGATGAGTCTCAGTTAGAATTAAATGTCCTCTATAAGGGAATCAAATAACTTCAGGCAACATCTCCCTATAGCCAGTGCCTCTTCTACTACGACTGCACCCGTTCTATTACCGTAGCATAATAAAGCAGAGGATTAACGGTTTTATTGGATTTTGGGAATGCACTAGAAATAAATATGAACTCATGAATATTGTGGGGAAGGCAGGCAGCAGACTGCTATCTGAAGAGAAACACATCGAAAAGTTTAAACCCCCTTCCCCCATTTCAAGCTTTCATGCATCACTACTAGGCTGGGATTATTATTAACATTCATTTAATAGGGTTTGTAATAATACCATACTTGGTCACGCAGCATAAAATGTTCATTGAATGTACAATATTACAATCCCCCATTTACAGGCAATGGAGTAAGGACTGATAACAAAGAAGGACATACGTTGCCACAAACATAACCATAATTGCTAATGATGCAAATAAGATCAGTAGATTATCGTCCTGTCTATGCTATCGTCCTGAGAGGTTGCTGTCACGCCCAGGCCCTAAGCCTGAGGGGTCCCAAAATGTCCCTCTGCCCCATGTGAGTAGATCAGTAAATTACTTGCGATAGATGGGTGGCCCTTTTATAGATTTTGCATTAGGGCCCAGGGATTTCAAGTTAGACCCCTGGTAAAAACAGAGTAGGAACGTTGATCTGATTATCAGCAGATTCTCATCTAAAATGTTGTCCAACTTCTCTCGGCCTGAATAATAAAACTTGAATGTGCTTTAAAATGTCTAACGTGAAGGGGTTATCCAGCGCAATATATATTGGTGGCAATGGAGGTTTAAAAACATTAAAAAATGAATACTCACCTTCACAGGTCCCTCACCGCTGCCGTTCTGGCTGTGCTCCATTTCCTCTGTTCTCCACTTCCTGCCTCGATTTCACATGCTGAAAATGTCAGGAAGGCCTGTTCAGCCAATCAATGGCCCTTCCTGGCATTTCAAGCTGGGACAGGAAGTGGAGAGCAGTGGGCACTGGAGCAGCATCGGAACAGTAGTGGCGGAGGATCGGTGAAGGCAAGTATTCATTCTTGTGTGTTTTTAAGTGTAAATGCAAGAACTAACAAAACTATTAACAAATATTCTATGAGGCATCATGAGTATAACCAATCTTATCTACTATAGATGGACAAGCAGATATAGAATATATAAGGGCCTCACCATATTAGGACACAAGAGGGTCTATATGGTCTTGGAATGTTGGCCTATATGGCTATAGTACTAGTTGTAGGAATATAGCAAAGGGCATATAATAAGCCTCTGTCTGACTTGGCAGGATTACGACGCGAAGACCACCACTTTTCACACGTTTATTTTTTTTCATACCTTGAAGGACTCAAAGTCCTTAGATCGTAAGACTCATTTTTCAATGCTTCTCCGTATGGACTGTAAATACATTTTTCTATGCAGTATGCACATAGATTTTTATGTAATTTCATTTTTCTTGTGCATTAAATGTTCCTTTTTTACTACTCTCCAAGAGGTTTTTGTTTTAAGTTTGCCTACAAGAATCTGTGATATTTAACATTAATCCCCTTTGAGCCCACTGCTACCGGGTTTTATTTAGCTGGAAAACACTTAAAGGGCCAGTTCACACCCAACTTTGGCAAGTTTTCACCTGAAAATCAGCTCCAAAAAGTCCCTCAAAACAGCCTCCCCTTCATTTTGATGGGAAGCAGCACTCCATGTGGAAAAAAGAAGGAGCATGCTCTGTCTAGGGGTGGAATCCGCTCTGACTCTCCCATTGCAATAAATGGGATGCGTAAAAAACACTGTACGTTTTCTGCATGGTTTTTGGCGTGGATCCACGCTAAAAACCATGAGCTAAACCACCCATTGGTAAAAAAAAAGTGTCCAAAAACCATATTAAAAATGCACAAAAAACACGCTGAAAAAAACACGCATAGGTTCCTGCTCTTAATTTTGTAGGAGGACTTTCAAAATCCATTGAGTGAACATACCCAAAAGTAGTATTCCCTCAATCAACAATTATCTAGCAATTTTCTCCCTCTAGCAACTCACTACTCTTCACCCCTTTCCATAAGCCACTATGGGCAGCATGTAATTTGATACTTAAGTTAGCCGACAGTCCATTTTAATGGACTAAAGACCCCATATACATTAGGCTATTGTCTGGCAAACCATCCCAACCCCACCCCACCACCAGATAATGTCGGAGGGAAAAAGGATCGAGCACTATGAATTTTATCACCTGATCCTTTTGTTCTCCCAGAAGATAAGCCACCATCAGGGGTGTCTGACAACAACTTTCACCTCTCTTCTCATTAAAAACACATACATATTTGCCCGAGCTGAGTGTTTAAATAGGGGGGTGGAGTCTGGAGAGATAACTATTAAGAGCACAAAGGCACCTTTAGTAGAGAATGTTTTCTGATAAGGGCAGCATGGTGGCTCAGTGGTTAGCACTGGTGCCTTGCACCAAGGACGACATCTGCATGGAGTTTGTATGTTCTCCCCATGTTTGCGTGGGTTTCCTCCCACACTCCAAAGACATAGATAGGGAACTTAGATTGTGAACCCCATTGGGGACAGCGTGATGCTAATGTCTGTAAAGCGCTGCGGAATATAGCATCGCTATATAAGTGTGTAAAATAAATAATTAAGATATATTACAAAGTTTCTTACATTCCCCTATACCAGTTATGGCTAACCTTGGCACTCCAGCTGTGGTAGAACTAAAACTCCCAAGATGCCCCCCTTGCTTGGCTGCTCTCATAACTCTATAGAAATAAATGGAGCATGCTGGGAGTCGTAGCTTCACCACAGCTGGAGTGCTGGAGGTTAGCCATCACTGCCCTATACTGTTGATTTATTCAAAGTTTGTTGAAAATGTAATGACCATTTAAATGGGATATAATACATAATATAATTACAACAGTTTACTTACATGCAGAGATTTAGCTCCCTTTGGAGGAAGTATGATAACCAGCCAGTCAACCAGACTCTTTGGATAGAATTATAATCATAAATTGGTAAGATTGCTATAAATAATTTAGTTGATATGTCTGGTAGTTATATAGATAACAAACTCATCTATAGCAGCAAAACTCTCATTGGTTAAATTATTTGGGGCATGTAGTGAAATTCTTCTCAGCGACAAGTCATTATTGGGGACTTTGTGCCTGATAATCTGGCTAAAAAAGCCCACTGTGGGCAATACAAGTGCCAAGATTGGATACTTTTTAATAATACTTATTGAGAATAGGATATCTATTTCTCTGAGGTTGGGTTCACAATGGCCATTAGATATGTTTCAGTATTAAAGGGAATCCAAACTCTTTGCACAGACACATAGCTGTGGTTCAGCTGATTAAAACACTGTTTTTCTTTGGTTGATCCGAGGCTCCATTCCTGAGTTATGATAATTTTTCTTAATATACAAATTAGGCATTTGGTGCAATGAGAGCTCAACATTGCTCCTGTTACACCCAAGCTCCCGTCATTTTCTGTGGCAGGCCCTCCCTTGCTGCTTTGCCACTGCCTGGCCCAGTCAATGAAACCAGAGGAGCTGGCTACAGAAAGGAGAGAAGCTTGTAGGTAACAAGAGAAACGGTGATGCCCTCGTTGAAACCAAAGGCCTAATTTGCATATTTAAAAAGTATCATAACTCATGAACGGAGCTTCGAATCAACAAAAGAAAAATGGTGTTTTAATCAGGTGAGCCATAGCTATGTGTCTATAAGAATAGTTTGATAGGAAGGTCGTAGGTGATAGATTCCCTTTAAGAATCAAATATTTTAAGCCAAGAAGCCAAAAACGCTACATTTTAGAAAGTTCTTTTTAATGGCGGCAAGCTCTAGATGGGATGTTATTGTGATGAGTGACAGCATTGACTCCTGTTCTATTGTCTTCTATAAGTTTACATCAACTCATTATACAGGATTAAGTGTGTCCTCGTAAAAAAGCAAAGAACCGGAATCGTACAGTTGTCCATTACTTGAAAACAGGGCATTGACAGGGAAAACCTTTAAGCGCTATGAATGTCCCCGGAATCGGGGAAGGTTGACAGCTGTAAGATAATATTTGTTTAACAATGCCACAAGAGCACATGTCTTTCAGATTGGGCTATCCTAGAACAATAGGTCAGGTTTATTTCTTTACGGCTGAAGGACTCAAGGGCAGTACAGGGGCACAGAGTATTCAGGATGCAGGCAGAAGTTTAGCAAATCAATCAGACAGTTCCCCGAGCATAACATGAACCTGTTATCTGTAACTAACATCCTTCCCATGTACACAATCAAAATACAAAAGACTCTATAAAAAGTAAAACACTCTATTATATTTATTATGACGATACAGAATTCTGTGAAATGTGAACTGTTATTTTAACAGTCCTCATTTGGCTTGGACTACATGACAGGCTTTACTGGACATAGCCCCGGCAGTAGTAATGTTCTGGCAATATCGACAGCTTGCCTTTTTGCCACATGGGCAGTTCAACCTGCAATTTTTTTAGGTCATCCAGAATTGCGATTATAGGAGTTATTATTCTCCTGCAGAAGTTGCACTTTATGTCTAGTAATCCTATTGAACGGCAATGCCGCCCGCCCGAAATGACTAAAATATATGAAGAATAGAAATTTAAATCCAAATAGGCAGAAAGTATAATATAGACAAATCATTTTGGGTGGGTCATCTACAGCTAACCTTAATTTAGGAATTATCCTTTACTGAAGGTCATTCTTCGATGCAGTAGCCCTAGTTGGAACCTCCACTACAATAAGGGGTGAAATGTCATTAATGTAAATATTGGTCAAGTCTAAGGACAACATTGGTGAGATCAATGGACAGCTACATATGCAAGGCTTCCAAGAAGTTGCTTATTCTGATAAGTGATATGGAAAAATAACACTACTACTGAATTTTTGCCTTAGATGCCGAATGGAAAAAAAACCACGTAGTTTGCCTTATCTTCAGAATGTCATAGATTCTGAACACGGTACTCCTCCAACAAGACCAGGTTTATCAAGTACATCTGGACAAATAAACTCGCTGTCCTCTAGATCAGTTCCATGTATGTACACAATGGTATAATTTGGTGTACAGAAGAAAGGTGCTGGGCCAGTATCCAGAAAGAGAAGGGTTCTTCAGCACTTTAAAATAGGTTGAAACCAAAACTTTATTTCCACATAAAAATTATCACGTATGCACCCAAAACAAGACCTTCATTTATGCATTTCGAACCAGATGTTTTGCTTTGCGTGTACATTCAATGTTTTACCATAGAATAATTTTTTTTGTTTTTTTAAAGGTTATTTTTTAGCCCACAGTGAGGAGTCTTACAAGAATTGCATTACAATTATTTTTTTTACCTTACCAGGTGCTCCTAAGTATGTTGCAACCACTTTCTAGCCTGGTTTTAACTCACAATGTTTGTGGGTTGCACCTGTGCAATCAGGCAGCCTTGGGCGCAGACAGCTCACAGTGCTCAAGGCTGCTTGACTGTGCAGATGCAACCGCCATACATTGCGGGTCAAAACCGGGCTAAGATCATGTGCCCGTGGTACGGCATGTGATCCCAAAAGTGACCCCAACATAATTAGACCAGGGAGAACAGCGCTCGCCCTGTAAGGTAAAAAAAATAAATCATTGTAATTCAATTACACTGTGGGCAAGTTGAGATAAAAAATAAAAAAACAGGATAACCCCTTTAACCTATTTTTGAATTCTTGAGACCCCTTTCTTTCTGGATACCGCAAAAAGATCACCTTTTTGAGAAGTACACCCCTTTATCCAGACTAGATTTCTTGTGAAAGATTGTAGTTCCATACTGGCCTATGAGAGGCAATTTTGGTTGGTTGTCTCAAAGAGTTTTCAATGTATTTGGTTAGATTCCCATACTGGAGTTATTTTGGAGAATTCTGTGCCTACAGAATGGATGTGAAGGGAACAAGGTGGTCACCAGTGAATTTATTTCACTAATTATCTACAGTGAGGAACAGAAGTATTTGAACACCCAGCGATTTTGCAATTTCTCCCACTTAGAAATCATGGAGGGGTCTGAAATTCACATTGTAGGTGCATTCCCACTCTGAGAGACAGAATTTTTTTTAAAAAATTCAGGAAATCACATTGTATGATTTTTAAAGAATTTATTTGTCTTGCACTGCTGAACATAAATATTTCAACACCTGAGAAACAGCAAGAATTCTAGCTCTCAAAGACCTGTTACTGTGCCTTTAAAAAGTCCACCTCTACTCCACTCATTAATCTAACTTAGTAGCACCTGTCTGAGCTCTTTAAAGACACCTGTCCACCCCACAGTCAGTCAGATGCCAACTACTACCATGGGCAAGACCAAAGAGCTGTCAAAAGACACCAGAGACAATATTGTGGACCTCCACAGGGCTGGAAAGGGCTACGGGGCAATTGCCAAGCAGCTTGGTGAAAATAGATCAACTGTTGGAGCAATTGTTAGAAAATGGAAGAGGCTAAAGACGACTGTCAGTCTCCCTCGGACTGGGGAGATCTCCCTCGGACCATAGAAGATCTCACCTCGTGGGGTATCACTGATGATAAGAAAGGTGAGGAATCAGCCCAGAACTACAAGGGAGGAGCTGGTCAATGACATAAAGAGAGCTGGGACCACAGTTTCGAAAGGTCACTGTCGGTAAAACACTACGCCGTCATCGTTTCAAATCATGCATTGCACGGAAGGTTCCCCTGCTCAAGTCATCACATGTCAAGGCCCGTCGGAATTTTGCCAATGACCATTTGGATGATCCAGAGAAGGCATGGGAGAAAGTCATGTGGTCAGATGAGACCAAAGTAGAACTTTTTGGTCTAAACTTCACTCGTCATGTTTGGAGGAAAAAGAAGGATGAGTTGCACCCCAAGAACACCATCCCTTCTGTGAAGGGGACAGGACGACTGCACTGCATTAAGGAGAGGATGAATTGGGCCATTTATTGTGAGATTTTGAGCAACAATCTCCTTCCCCCAGTCGGAGCATTGAAGATGGGTCGTGGCTGGGTCTTCCAACATGACAACGACCCGAAGCACACAGCCAGGATAACCAAGGAGTGGCTCCGTAAGAAGCATATCAAGGTACTGGAGTGGCCTAGCCAGTCTCCAGACCTAAATCCAATAGAACATCTTTGGAGGGAGATGAAACTCCATGTTGCTCAGCGACAGCACCGAAACCTGACAGATCTAGAACAGAATTGTGTGGGGGAGTAGGCCAAAATCCCTGTTGCAGTGTGTGCAAACCTGGTCAAGAACTACAGGAAACGTTTGACCTCTGTAATTGCAAACAAAGGCTATTGTTCCAAATATTAACACTGATTTTCTCAGGTGTTCAAATACTTATGTTCAGCAGTGCAAGACAAATAAATTCTTTGAAAATCATACAATGTGATTTCCTGAATTTTTTTTTTATTCTGTCTCTCAGAGTGGGAATGCACCTACAATGTGAATTTCAGACCCCTCCATGATTTCTAAGTGGGAGAACTTGCAAAATCGCACAGGGTGTTCAAATACTTCTGTTCCTCACTGTAAATAATGGCTCTTCAGGGTAATTTTTTTTTCATCTTTTAACCCTCAGAGCTTCTTTTATTTTTAGTCAGGAAAATCACTGGTGACCACTACATTTCAATTCTGTAGACACAAGGACAGGTAATAGAGCTTTACAGTGTGAAAACCTTACTAAACACCTCTTGAATGTTTTTGCAGTCCAGTTAATATGTTATGGAGGGGGAGTGAGGTATTATGCTTAACTGGAGTCAGACCTTTTACGGTTTTCAGGGAAGTTTATCTTTAAATGTGCACATCATCTACTTTGTAAAGACCTCAACTTGTGAAGCGAAGCTATATACAGCGCAGCAGCTATCAAGTATCATGCTAGGATAGAAAATGACTCTTGCCGTCATAGATGACCCTTTTTGCCTTTGTAGCTTCTTTTCTACTAGGAATGTCCATGAACTTCATCAATCGTTTAATGTCTCTGTACTTTTTTCTTTTGTCTATTTTTTACATATATCTTTTGACCACACTGTTATACCTTATTCCAACTGTGATGAAACAAAAGGTTCTCAGAATTTTGAATTACTAAGACCTTTCCATTCCAATTCCTCTTTTTAGCTGCGAGAATATTTTCCTGCAATTGACACAATACACTGGAAGAAATGGTTTTAATTTCCCAGTAAAGACATCCCATCAGGTCACACTATAGTAATGCCTCTTGGATCAGATTCAGGTTCTAACTAAAAAGGATCTTACCTGTAAGTAAAGTACCAGGACCCTTCTAGACCTTTTATCTTCCTTTTTAGTAGCTACTATCAGATAATATGATATATTTACAACATTGTATACTGATAATTGTGGATATCATGCAGACCTCTCATGTTATTTCACCAACATGCAGTGTCCCCCACTTCATGTAAACAATTATCCCCATTTTCCAAAAACTAACCTTCTGCTGGATCCGGAGGGCCAAACCTCAATGCATAGCGCACAAGAAAGTAGTTGTTCCAGACATATAGTTGTCCATCCCTTGGGTTGTAGTCCACAGATGACACAAATTGATATGGATTGGGAAAATCCATACCATTGGCTCCATTTGTTCCTAATGGTTCTTCTCTGTTTCGGTGAGTATTGAAGGCATACTCTAATCTGTTACCTGCTGATTCGTTATCATCATCCGCATACACTGATTTCAACACGTAAAGGACCCCACAAGCCATGAAAGCATTTGATGCTGAACGCTTATCATATGTAGTGTCCCATGTGCCCTCAAAACGGAGAGTATACGGATTAAGCTGGGTGATCACCAGCCTCCCACTGTTTCCTTCTGTAGCATAGATAACCCACAAGCCATTCTCATCCACCGCCAAGTCTATATCAGTTTTACCGCCCCATCTGTACGGTGAGGTATCATGATAATTAGCTGTAGCTATAATGGCCTCTCCACTCTTGATCCGTGTCCTAAGATCATATTTCACAATGTTACGTGTACGTTCTTTGTTATAAAAGGCAGCCCCATCATATACTACAAAGCCTGTTCCATCCACACGACTTGGTAGACGATACGTAGTAGTGTGTCGGCCAGCAGCATAGTCCTCCCATGATGCATACTCTGTCAATGTATCTGTACGATATGGGATCCATGGCATAACATAGAGACGCTCTCCAGCTTGAAGGGGATCTCGACACCATGCTCCTGACTGGTGCTCAGATTCATGGGTAGAAGTGGGTTCTAGAATTTCTTGTAACATTCCCGGGCAGACAAAAACTGTGAGGAAGGGAAGAAATGGGAAAGGAAAGAGGGAGGAAGAAATGAAATATGAAAGGAAATGACAGTAGAACCGTGTGTGAATTGTGGTTGAATGGCAAAAAAAAAAAATAATAACAGTTAAGTGGTACATATAGGAAATCAGGAAAAAAAGCCATTGAGAAAAATGAACCATGTTAAAAAATAAAGCAATTATGAGAAAATTAGATGGATTAGGATGATAAGAAGTGGAATAAGGATGTTGAATGAGCAATGAATGACAAATAGAAAGAGCATAAAAAAGGAAGGAAAGAGACGGGGCAGGATGGGAAAGAGAAAAGAAAATTGTTGTGAGCTGAGAATTCTCTCTGCACCCCCTGTATTAACCCTGTGATCATAGGAGGATGAGTCTGGGGGAGTGAGAAGGGTATGACAAGGGAAGAAGATTAAGAGAGAGAATCAGAAGAGAAGACCCTCTCCTAATCTCAAAAAACTCCCACTCTCAACATATGACTATCTCAGCCTATCTGGCTTACAGCAATACCAAAACTTTCCCACATTTTTAAGTTCCTTACCTTTATCATAAGCTTTGTCCTGATCGCTCTACCCAACCACATTCTCCTTGAATACTATCCTACATTGCTGAGATCATCTAATGAGCTATTTCATGGCTTAGGAGTCTCTATTTCCTTCACCGTGCTGTGAAAACTTTTTTTCCGTCCCTTTAGGAAGTGTCTCTTTCCCCCATCTCATAAGCAACTCTCTCTCCCCCTCCTCCTCCTCATGACTTATATCTTCTCCATCCCCGCAGTACAGAAAATGACACGTTTATTGCCATGGCAATGCTGTTAGGGGAGGGAGAAAGAAAAAAAAATCTCTGAGGTCACATATCATCCTTACAGCCAATCATGAACCATTGGTGGTTGACCTCCCCCCACTGAGGATCTCTGTTGCTGCTCAGGCTGGGATCCTGAAAGCTAATTGGGTTAGAGGGGAGCTGATTAAACAGCCATGAGGTGTGAGACGCAAGAAAGAGACCTGCTGAGTTGCATCGTGGGTAAATGAAATTGGCATCCACTATCCTGTTGGACGGAAATATTGATTAAGTGAAATAAACTCAGAAAACAAGTATCCCATTTGAAGGAAAGTCCTGTTGTGTCAATGTTCCCCTTAGATAGGGGAACCCATTAAAAGAACACCCCATTTTCTAGGTTAATCTCATATCCCTGCAATTTAGTCCCCCATTATAAAGTTAATTTACCACCCAGCTAAACAGGACACCCGAGGAGAAGACACCACTGATACACAGCAGAGGCATCAGTGGATGGAGTGGAGCACTAAGAATTAAAGGGTAACTGTCATATATTTTTTTTTTATTTGACAGTTTATTAGAGCTAGGTATGTATATCTGAGTTAGTCTGTCAATGATTGTCAAAAGATCTGTAATTACCTTATAATAACAGCTTTCATTAATGTCCTCTGTCCCTTTCCACTGCTCCCTTAAAAGACAGTTGCTATGGCTTGTCTGTCTCTGGCTAAGAAGATAGAGGGGCGGTCCTTCACACTGCATGCCTGCATTAGGCTTCGGAGGTGTGTCTCTCAGTAATCCAATCTGATTGGCTGGCAGAGAGCTGCTGGCTACAGCAAGTGTGTATGGGAAGTGAGGGAAAGCAGTTTTGGCCTCAGAGAACTGGCAGAGGAGCCATCTTGAGAAGGTCCTCATATTGTAAATATTTAAACAGCCGTAACTAAGGGAAAAACTCAAGGAAAACAGTGGTATGTGAAGAAACTAAGGACTGCTTTATGCATAATGCTGCTGCAACAGTAACATATGCTAAAATTGATTTTTTTATGAAAACATGACGGTTACACTTTAACTGGGGTCAGTTCAAACTGGCAGACATCCACTATGTCTTGATCTATATGGTTAAGCTTAATCTGCTGGTCAGTGGTCTTATGAAAGTTCCTACTAGCTAATATAAAGAATTTTTATACGTTTTAACACACATTAGGATTTATTCGCTGTCTTTTAAAGATAGTTCTGTGAGTATATTCTATACCTCAGCATGGCCTGATAACTGGTGTGCTCTATTCCTTTCTTTATGCATTTGGTTAACCCTAGTAATTTGGTAATCTCTTTCTTGGGCTTCTGACTGTCCACTAAAAATCATACTAGATTGAACTACTGACTTAGGCTCTGTTCACATTTTTATTTTCCATCAAGGGTTTCAATATTTTAGCTATCTCAATGCCAAGAACACCAGAACCCCAACATAAACATGGTGAACCCCATTACAGAGCACAAGTGACAGGTGATCCTATTTCTCGCAATACATTTTTAGCTGCGTGTCTGATGCTATATCTATATTCAGGCTACTTTCACACTTGCGGCAGATTTCAGAACTGCTTGCTGGATCTGGCAAAACGTATGCCAACTGATGACATTTGTAAGACTGATCAGGATCCTGATCAGACTGAAAAATGCATTGAAATGTTGGATCCGTCTTTCCGGTGTCATCTGGCAAATTTTTTCACCTTTTTTTCTGTCTGCGGATCCGGCATTCTGGTATTTTGAATGCCGGTTCCGGCACTAATATATTCCTATGGAAAAAAAATCCGGATCCGGCATTCAGGCAAGTCTTCAGTTTTTTTGACCGGAGATAAAACCGTTGCATGCTGCGGTTTTATCTTTTGCCTGATCAGTCAAAAAGACTGAACTGAAGACATCCTGAACGGAATGCTCTTCATTCAGAATGCATGGGGATAAAACTGATCAGTTCTTTTCCGGTATAGAGCCCCTAGGACGGAAATCTATGCCGGAAAAGAAAAACGCAAGTGTGAAAGTAGCCTTAACCTACTTTCATTGGTGACATTACAAAAACATCACAATGTCACAGTGGCCATTTGGTATGTTACATAACATACATGACTACATGCTTGGTAGCAATCAATAAACAGGGTTCCTCTGTTACATTGATGGTCGGAGAACTTTGCAAGCTGGAGTTTGACAGCTTTTTTTTTTCCCTCCTTGGGATACAGCACGCGGTGTTGCATGATGTCATGTCCCATAGGAACAGGAATCAAAGAAAGGATACAGCTCAATGCATCTATGACTTGGTATCTATTTAGGGTTGCATCAAGATGCAAATGTGACTTGGCCTTTCCAGTGCATAAATATAAAGGTCTCATCCTGTAACGTTAGGATGAGCACCCTTCATTTGGAGTATGAGGGTGATATGATAACCTGCAGACTTTCAGGTCATGCAAATGAACACACCAGTTGGAAGTGATAAATAAAGTTTGCAGTAGCAGAAAAGACTGTGTTGATCTTGTGAGGAGCAGTAACCTGTCCATCAAAAAGATGATGTTAGTAAGGACAGGGCAATGTCCAGATGTAAAGAGGAGAATGAAAGGAAGTTGAAGGCTACAGATAATGATAATGGCAGGATTTGTATACCTCAACACTACATGGATCTTTCTACTTATAGTTCAAAGCAATCCACCATCCATCCACCAATCCTGGGCAGATTATTCCCACCACATAAGAAACAGGTCATTATGAGGCTAGTCCATATATGAAATCAAGTAAATGGTGACATCACAAAGCTAACTGCAACTGGATTTTGGAAAAGTCCAGCTAGTTGCAAGAGAAGCAACATTTCTGTTATCTGTAATGAAAAGAAGGAATATTTATCTGTATATGTTCTCCTTTCCCCAATGTTATTCTTTTTTGTTCCCATCTGTAAACTTCTAAGGTCAGCAGTTTTGAGCTAGCGTGTAATATTACTTTACAAATGGCACTGACCAGTGGGCATACCCAATATTCACATAATAAAATCTTTGTAAGTCTTAAGTGGCTACCTCTTGCTTGCAGTCAGACCATACATGGCATGTCCAAGAGTCTAGGACAAGTTAAAATTGAAATTGCTACAAGTTAAAACTGATATTTTCACGCCCAATTTATAAAGTACTTCCTGGAAAGAGGTAATTACGTTTTATGTTGTTAGAAGACTTAAATACTGGTTGTACAATACTCATGCAACTTTCATTGTTCCCTAGAAAGCAAGCTAAAGCTAACTTTCCTCTTGTGGTAACCTAACAAGATTAAATCTGCGGGAATAACTTGTCTTCAACTTTCGTTTTGCTTCTTCTTGCATAAAACACTCTTACAGTTGCCATAACTTTGCTCTCCTTTGTGGACATAGACAGACATATTTGTGAGCAAATCCAAGACATCTAGGTGGGATCTGTAGACAACTTCATGTTTATGGTGGGCTACAGACAATCGGTTGCTGACTGGTCCACCAAAACTTTCTGAATTTGACAATAAAACACTAGCAAATCATGTCTCAAGTCTATGGCCAGCCTTAAGGCTAATGTGCCCAATTGTATTCAGGTTACTTACAACCTCTGAGTTGTATAAAGCCATAGCTTTTGTTTGGGCTCTAATGTACCTCTGATTTCTTATGGAGCCATACAAAGGGGGTGTTCTATCAAATTCTGCTTGGATCCAGCAGAAGACAATGCTCTACCAGATGCCATATTATGGAAGTATTCATCTATAGCAGCATAGCACCAACTTTTCATATGAATATGTACTATTGCGACTCTCTATCCTAGGACATAGGTTGACCATGGAGATGAACTTTATATACATATAGATATAACTACTTCTAAAAGACCTCCTTTGGGGCAGTGTAGGGCTGGTATTGTAGTTTAATGTAATTTTTTTATTGCAGCAACAAAGATACCATCAGTGAACTCGTGTTAGAAGAACATACCCCTACAGAGCTCACAGCCCCAGCATGCCCCTTCCCATAAATAAGCTTCCCGTTATAAGAACACCCCATCAATCTGTATGTTTCATAGCACATTTGCTGATTGTACAGGCGCTGTGACTGAACTGGATATTTTGCGTGTTCAAACGTGTTCCCTTTCCAAAATAATAAATCCATTTGCTTTGCATGCAAATGGAAGGGAATGAATGGAAATGTACAATCAAACATACATACATTTAATAAAGTTGTCTATTATCATTTACATGAAATTAAAATTGATTTATAGAGGGTCATTTTGAGATTGAGGTCCATTATGGTCAAAGCTTAAATATGATCACGTGGCCATTATTTGTCATTCTCACTTGACCTCGCCAGAAGTTTCATCATGTTTGTTGCCTATAATAATCTTTATCATTTTAAGAGTAAGGCCGACCATACAGTTTAGATAGAGGTGTTTGGTTAAAGTTGTTTCCCCTTAACCACCCCATACACATGCATGTATTTTGGATGGGGGATTAAAAACTACTGCCAGACACCTCTGTCCCCTCCAGACTCCTCTTGTAGAAGCTAATCTTCATTGAGAACAAAAGAATCTGGTATGTTGAAATCCAACATGTCCAGTCCTTCTTTTTAGTAATATCTGCTGTTAGTGAGAGTTGGGACACCACCATATACATTAGATGGTGGACTGTTTTAGCCAAAATTCATCTAGTGTGTATTGCCATCCTTATCGGTTGGATTTTCTTGACCTTCTTTGGTTTAACTAAATTAGAAGGAAGTTGTAAAGAATTGCTGTCTGCTTGCTGTCTGTTATAGCCTCAACAGACGGCAACCAAGATACTTCATAGTCTTACTACATCTTCATGTAGTTATGTCAACCAAGAACACTACTTGCCTGCCTTGAGTTGGATGAAATCTGAATCTGCACTAACAAGCTTAAAGAAGGACTGTTGCCTATTTAAAGTCTGAGCACACCATTAACAAAACCAAGGAGCTTTGTTGACTATCCTCAATTTGTACAAAAACAGTGAACAAGCTCTGTGAATAAGCTCTGGTAACTATTTTTGATGGACCATACTAGGAGAAGGCCAAGGAGCCTTGCTGCCTGTCCTTATTTGACCACACAGAGTTTTTGACATTCAAACCTCATAATTTGGTATCCAATTATTGGCATAGTATTGACCGCATTCTTTTAAAGGGGTGTCCTTGTAACTGGGGTTCCTTTTATAGCAATGGGAATGACCCGGCTGCAAAATATTCCGATAGGGGTGTTCTTGTAACAGGTTTTAGTTCAGTTAGACAGCTTACACAGCAACACAGAAAGAAAGGGAGTTAATCTCAGACACCTGTAGGGAGAAGAGTGAAGTCAGAGAGATAGTGCGTGTTGTACGGTGGTGTTGTATCCGCCTGCTCACAAAGGAAGTCGTTAGAAGTGACAAAAGCCTATAATGTAAAGACAACTTTGTCACCAATTCATAAGATGTTGGGAAGAGACTGGTGGAGTTTGTCCCTCCCCCACAGAGGGACACAAACAGAGGGGATTTAGGAGGCACCTATATGGGGAGGTAGATGTTTATTACAACGGAGAAACATGGGACATAAAGGAAGAAAGATACTGAACATTGAACTAAACTAAAATAATTTTTACATGGAACACAATCTACACAGAGAAGGTCAATGAGTTGGTAAAGCTGGATTCATAGGGAAAGATTATGCTCATATTTAGGAATTCTAGGGAAACGTTATATGGTATTAAGATGAATTATACGGAAAAGTCATGTGAAGTAATAGGTGGAGATATAAGGAAGGATTATTGAGGGTAAAAGGGAACATAGGGGACATTTGTAGGGATTAGTAACGGGTTACTGAAAGGGGTTATATGACTTAACAGGTTGAGTTATAGGGAGGAGTTAGATGAAGAAGATATAGGGAAAGTCTATATGGGGTAATAGGAGAAGATATAAGAGAAGGTATGTAGAGTGATAGGAGGAGATATATGAGAGGTTATTTAGAGTAATAGGAGGAAATATAGGAGAGGTTATATGGAGTAATAGGATATAGAGAAGTTATATAGAGTAACAGGAGACGATATAGGGAGAGATTACATGGAGTAAAAGGAGGAGATATAAGAAGATGTATATGGAGTATTAAGAGGAGACAGAGTAGGATAGATTATATGGAGTAAAAGGTGGAGATATAAAGAGAGGTTATACGAAGTAATTGAGGAGATACAGGAAGAAGTTATATGGACTAAAAGGTGGAGATATAGGGAGAAGTTGGGGTAATAGGAGGAGATATAGAGAGAAGTTATATTGGGAAATAGGAGGAGATATAGGAGAGGATATATGGAGTAATATGAAGAGATTTAAAGCGAGGTTATATGGAGTAAAAGGAGGAGATATAGGGATAGGTTATATGGAGTAATAGGTGGAGATATACAGGGTGGGCCATTTATATGGATACACCTTAATAAAATGGGAATGGTTGGTGATATTAACTTCCTGTTTGTGGCACATTAGTATATGTGAGGGGGGAAACTTTTCAAGATGGGTGGTGACCATGGCGGCCATTTTGAAGTCGGCCATTTTGAATCCAACTTTTGTTTTTTCAATAGGAAGAGGGTCATGTGACACATCAAACTTATTGGGAATTTCACAAGAAAAACAATGGTGTGCTTGGTTTTAACGTAACTTTATTCTTTCATGAGTTATTTACAAGTTTCTGACTACTTATAAAATGTGTTCAATGTGCTGCCCATTGTGTTGGATTGTCAATGCAACCCTCTTCTCCCACTCTTCACAGACTGATAGCAACACCGCAGGAGAAATGCTAGCACAGGCTTCCAGTATCCGTAGTTTCAGGTGCTGCACATCTCGTATCATCTGAAGGCAATTGTCTATGCTGTGAAGATACGAGATGTGCAGCACCTGAAACTACGGATACTGGAAGCCTGTGCTAGCATTTCTCCTGCGGTGTTGCTATCAGTGTGTGAAGAGTGGGAAAAGAGGGTTGCATTGACAATCCAACACAATGGGCAGCACATTGAACACATTTTTTTTAAGTGGTCAGAAACTTGTAAATAACTCATGAAAGAATAAAGTTACGTTAAAACCAAGCACACCATTGTTTTTCTTGTGAAATTGTATGTGTCACATGACCCTCTTCCTATTGAAAAAACAAAAGTTAGATTCAAAATGGCCGACTTCAAAATGGCCGCCATGGTCACCACCCATCTTGAAAAGTTTCCCCCCTCACATATACTAATGTGTCACAAACAGGAAGTTAATATCACCAACCATTCCCATTTTATTAAGGTGTATCCATATAAATTGCCCACCCTGTACAGGTGAAACTCGAAAAATTAGAATATTGTGCAAAAGTCCATTTATTTCAGTAATGCAAATTAAAAGGAATTGTATTAATGCAGCTTAAAATTAGAATTTTGTGAAATGGTTCAATATTCTAGGCTTAGGCCTCATGCACACGAGGTCCGCAAAACGGATTTCCGTTGGTCCGTGATCCGTGAACGTTTTTTCTTCCGTGGGTCTTCCTTGATTTTTGGAGGATCCACGGACATTAAAAGTGAAAAAAAAAAACTCAGTCAAGTTTGCATTGAAAATGATAGGAAAAACGGACATGGATCACGGACACGGATCACGGATGCAGATGACTATCTTGTGTGCATCCGTGATTTTTCACAGACCCATTGACTTGAATGGGTCCGTGAACCGTTGTCCGTGAAAAAAAATAGGACAGGTCCTATTTTTTTCACGGACTGGAAAAACAGATCACGGACGCGGAAGCCAAACGGTGCATTTTCAGATTTTTCCACGGACCCATTGAAAGTCAATGGGTCCGCGAAAAAAATACGGAAAACGGAACAACGGCCGCGGATGCACACAACGGTCGTGTGCATGAGGCCTTAAAGTGTCACACTCTAGTCAGCTAATTAATCCATACCCCCTGAGCAAAGGGTACCTCAAAATGAAGACTTTGGGGTTTCAGAAGCTATAAGCCAAAATCATCCAAATTATAACAAATAAAGGCTTGAAATATCTCGCTTTCCATGTAATGAGTCTCTCATATGTTAGTTTCACCTTTTAAGTTGCATTACTGAAATAAATGAACTTTGCACGATATTCAAATTTTTTGAGTTTCACCTGTAGTAGAAGTTATATGAAATAATAAGAAATATACAGTAAGTAGAGGTTATATAGAATAATACTACTTACAGAGGGATCTGGATAGATTGGAGGCTTGGGCAGATAAGTGACAGATGAGGTTTAACACTGACAAATGTAAGGTTATGCACATGGGAAGTAATAATGCAAGTCACCCGTACATACTAACTGGTAAAACACTGGGTAACACTGACATGGAAAAGGATCTAGGAATTTTAATAAACAGCAAACTAAGCTGCAAAAAACAGTATCAGGCAGCTGCTGCCAAGGCCAATAAGATAATGGGTTGCATCAAAAGGGGCATAGATGCCCGTGATAAGAACATAGTCCTACCACTTACAAATCGCTAGTCAGACCACACATGGAGTCCTGTGTACAGTTCTGGGCTCCTGTGAACAAGGGAGACATAGCAGAGCTGGAGAGGGTAGCTAAAGTAGTAACTGGAATGGGGTAACTACAGTACCCTAAAAGATTATCAAAATTACGGTTATTCACTTTAGAAAAAAGACGACTGAGGGGAGATCTAATTACTATGTATAAATATATCAGGGGTCAGTACAGAGATCTCTCCCATCATCTATTTATCCCCAGGACTGTGACTGTGACGAGGGGACATCCTCTGCGTCTGGAGGAAAGAAGGTTTGTACACAAACATAGAAGAGGATTCTTTACGGTAAGAGCAGTGAGACTATGGAACTCTCTGCCTGAGGAGGTGGTGATGGTGAGTACAATAAAGGAATTCAAGAGGGGCCTGGATGTATTTCTGGAGCGTAATAATATTACAGGCTATAGCTACTAGAGAGGGGTCGTTGATCCAGGGAGTTATTCTGATTGCCTGATTGGAGTCGGGAAGGAATTTTCTATTCCCTTAAAGTGGGGAAAATTGGCTTCTACTTCACAGTTTTTTTTTTGCCTTCCTCTGGATCAACTTGCAGGATGACAGGCCGAACTGGATGGACAAATGTCTTTTTTTCGGCCTTATGTACTATGTTACTAATAGGAGGAGATATAAGGAGAGGTTATATGGACTAATAGGAAGATATATATGAGAGGGTATATTGAGTAATAGCAGGAGGGAGCTGTAGGGAGAGGCTGTATGTAGTAATAGGAGGAAATATAGGATAGGGTATATGGAGCAATAAGTAATTGGAGGAAATGTAGGAAGAGGTAATATGGAGTAAAAAGAGGAGACATAGGGATAGGTCATATGGAGTAAAAGAAGGAGATATAAAGAAAGGTTATATGGAGTAATAGAAGGATATGTAAGTAGAGAGTACTGTATATAGAGTAATAGGAGGAGATATATGGAGGGGTTAGATGGAGTAATATGAGGCGATATAAGAGAGATTATATGGAGTAATGAGAGGACATATAAGGAGACCTAATATTGATTAATAATAGGAGATATAGGATAGGTTATATGAGTAATAGGAGGAGATATAAGGACACATAATATGGAGTAATAGGAGATATAGGGCAGGTTATATGGAGTAATAGGGTGAGATATAGGAGAGTTTATATCTAGTAATATAAGGAGACATAGGACAGGTTATATGGAGTAGTAGGAGTAGATAAATGGAAAGATTATATTAAGTATTAGGAGAAGATATAGGGAGAGGGTATATTAAGTAATAGGAGGAGATATAGGATAGGTTATATAGAGTAATAGGGTGAGATATAGGAGAGTTTATATCTAGTAATATAAGGAGACATAGGACAGGTTATATGGAGTTATAAAAGGATATATAGAGAGATGATATATAGAGTGATAGGAGGACATATAGGGAGATGTTATATGGAGTAATAGGAGGAGATATAGGGGAGGATATATGGAGTAATAGTAGGAGATACACGGAGAGGATATACATATGGAGTAATAGGAGGAGATATAGGGTAAGGTTATTTAAATTAATAGAAGGAGATATAGGATGAGTTTAGAATGAGTAACAGGGAGATATTGAAAGAGGTTATATGAAATAATAGAAGGAGATATGTGGAGAAGTTATATGGATTATTAGGAGAAGATATTTGGAGAGGTTATATGGAGTATTATGGGGATATATAGGGAGATGTTATATGGAGTAATAGGAGGAGATATAAGGAGAGGTTACATGGAGTAATATGACAAGATATGAGACAGGTTATTTGGAGTAATAGAATGAGATATAGGGATAGGTTATACAGAGTAATAAGAGGAGATATATGAGAGGTTATAAGGAGTAATAGAAGGAGCTATAGGAGATGTTATATGGAGTAATAGAAGGAGCTATAGGAGAGGTTATATGGAGTAATAGAAGGAGATATAGAGGAGATTATACATAGCAATAGGAAATCAGGAGGGTTATATGGAGTAATAGGAGATATAGGAGAGAATTTATATGGAGTAATAGAAGAATATATAGGAGAGATTATATAGAGTAAAAAGAGGAAATATTAGTAGACGTTATATGGAGTAATAGGAAGAGATATAGGAGAGAAATTATATGGAGTAACAGGAGGAGATATAGGAGAGAAGTTATATGGAGTAACAGGAGGAGATATAGGAGAGAAGTTATATGGAGTAATAGGAGAACATATAGGAAAGGTTATATGGAGTAATAGGAAGAGATATATAGGGATTATATGGACTTATAGGAGGGGATATAAGTAGAGTTTATATAGATTAATAGAAGGAGATACAAGAGAGTTGATATGGAGTAATAGGAATAACTATAGAGGAGATTATATTGAGTAATAGGAGGGGTTATATGGAGTAATAGGTGGAGATATAGGGAGAGGTTATATGGAGGATTAGGATGAGATATAGGGAGAGGATATATGGAGTACTAGACGGAGATATAGGGAGAGGATATATGGAGTACTAAAGGGATATATAGGAAATTACATAGAATAATAGGAGGAGATATAGGGGGAGGTTATATGGAGTAATAGTAGGAGATATGGGAGAGGATTTATGTAGTAATAGAAGGAGATATAGAGAGATGATATATGCAGTAATAGGAGGAGATATAGGGAGAGGATATATAGAGTAATCAGAGGTTATATTAAATACTAGGGGGAAATATAGGGAGAGGTTATATGGAATAATAGAAGGAGATATAGAGAGGATATATGGAGTACTAAAGAGATATATAGGAAATTATATAGAATAATAGGAGGAGATATAGGGGGAGGTTATGTGGAGTAATAGAAATAGATAAATGAGAGGTTTTATGTAGTAATAGAAGGAGATATAGAGAGATGATATATGCAGTAATAGGAGGAGATATAGGGAGAGGATATATAGAGTAATCGGAGAAGATATAGGAGATATAGGAGAGGTTATATTCAATACTAGGGGGAGATATAGGGAGAGGTTATATGGAGTAATAGAAGGTGATAAAGGAGAGGTTTTATGTAGTAATAGAAGGAGATATAGAGAGATGATATATGCAGTAATATGAGGAGATATAAGGAGAGGATATATTGAATAATATGAGGAGATATAGGGAGAGGTTATATGGAGTAATAGGGGGAGATATAGGTGAGGTTATATGGATTGATAAGAGGAGATATAGAAGAAGTTAAAGGGAACCTGTCATCAACTTTATGATGACCTCACTGAGGGCAGAATAAATTTGTGACAGAAAAGCTGATTTCAACGGTGTGTCACTCATGCTGCCGTTAGTATGGGCAGAATAAAGTTGATGACAGGTTCCCTTTAAATGGAGTAATAGGAGGCGATATTAGAGAGGATATATGGAGTAATAGGAGAAGATATATGGAGAGGTTAAATGGAATAATAGGAGGAGATAACGGAGAGGTTTTATAGAATAAGAGAAGGAGATAAAAGAGGATATATGGAGTAACAGGAGGAGATATAGCAAGAGGTTATATAGAGTAATAAGAGGCGATATAGGTGACATTATATGGAATAATAGGAGGATATATAGGGAAAGGTTTTATGGAGTAACAGGGAGAGATATAGGAGAGGATATATGGAGTAATAGGAGGAGATATAGGGTGAGGTTATATAGAGTAATAGGAGGAGATATAGGAGAGGTTATATGGAGTAATAGAAGAAGATAAAGGAGAGGTTATATGGAGTAATAGGAGGCGATATAGGAGAGGTTATATGGAGTAATTGTGGGAGATATAGGAGAGGATATATGGAGTAATAGAAGGAGATAAAGGAGAGGTTATACAGTTGCAAGAAAAAGTATGTGAACCCTTTGGAATGATATGGATTTATGCACAAATTGGTCATAAAATGTGATCTGATTTTCAGCTAAGTCACAACAATAGACAATCACAATCTGCTTAAACTAATAACACACAAAGAATTAAATGTTACCATGTTTTTATTGAACACACCATGTAAACATTCACAGTGCAGGTGGAAAAAGTATGTGAACCCCTAGACTAATGACATCTACCAGAGCTAATTGGAGCGAGGTGTCAGTCAACTGGAGTCCAATCAATGAGATGAGATTGGAGGTGTTGTTTACAGCTGCCCTGCCCTATAAAAAACACACACCAGTTCTGGGTTTGCTTTTCACAAGAAGCATTGCCTGATGTGAATGATGCCTCGCACAAAAGAGCTCTCAGAAGACCTACAATTAAGAATTGTTGACTTGCATAAAGCTGGAAAGGGTTATAAAAGTATCTCCAAAAGCCTTGCTGTTCATCAGTCCACGGTAAGACAAATTGTCTATAAATGGAGAAAGTTCAGCACTGCTGCTACTCTCTCTAGGAGTGGCCGTCCTGTAAAGATGACTGCAAGAGCACAGCGCAGACTGCTCAATGAGGTGAAGAATCCTAGAGTGTCAGCGAAAGACTTACAAAAGTCTCTGGCATATGCTAACATCCCTGTTAGCGAATCTACGATACGTAAAACACTAAACAAGAATGGATTTCATGGGAGGATACCACAGAGGAAGCCACTGCTGTCCAAAAATAATATTGCTGCACGTTTACAGTTTGCACAAGAGCACCTGGATGTTCCACAGCAGTACTGGCAAAATATTCTGTGGACAGATGAAACCAGAGTTGAGTTGTTTGGAAGAAACACACAACACTAGGTGTGGAGAAAAGGAGGCACAGCACACCAACATCAAAACCTCATCCCAACTGTGAAGTATGGTGGTGGGGGCATCATGGTTTGGGGCTCCTTTGATGCGTCAGGGCCTGGACGGATTGCTATCATCGAAGGAAAAATAAATTCCCAAGTTTATCAAGACATTTTGCAGGAGAACTTAAGGCCATCTGTCCACCAGCTGAAGCTCAACAGAAGATGGGTGTTGCAACAGGACAATGACCCAAAGCATAGAAGTAAATCCACAACAGAATAGCTTAAACAGAAGAAAATACGCCTTCTGGAGTGGCCCAGTCAGAGTCCTGACCTCAACCCGATTGAGATGCTGTTTCATGACCTCAAGAAAGCGATTCACACCAGACATCCCAAGAATATTGCTGAACTGAAACAGTTCTGTAAAGAGGAATGGTCAAGAATTACTCCTGACCGTTGTACACGTCTGATCTGCAACTACAGGAAACGTATGGTTGAAGTTATTGCAGCCAAAGGAGGTTAAACCAGTTATTAAATCCAAGGGTTCACATACTTTTTCCACCTGCACTGTGAATGTTTACATGGTGTGTTCAATAAAAACATGGTAACATTTAATTCTTTGTGTGTTATTAGTTTAAGCAGACTGTGATTGTCTATTGTTGTGACTTAGATGAAGATCAGATCAGATGATCAGATCAATTTGTGCAGAAATCCATATCATTCCAACAGGTTCACATACTTTTTCTTGCAACTGTATGTAGTAATAGAAGGAGATATAGGGAAAGGATATATAGAGTAATATGAGGAGATATAGGAGAAAATATATGGTGAAATAGGGGGAGGTTATGTGGAGTAATAGGAGGCGATATAGGAGAGGTTATATGGAGTAATAGGGGGCATATAGGAGAGGATATATAGAGTAATAGAGAGGTTATATAAAGTAATAGGGGAAGATATGGCAGAGGATATATGGAGTAATATGATGAGATATAGGGTGAGGTTATATGGAGTAATAGTAGGAGATATAAGAGAGGTTATCTAGAGTAATAGAAGGATATAAAGGAGAAATTATATGTAGTAAGAGGAGGAGATATAGAAAGAGGATATATGGAGTATTAGGATGAGATATAGGAGTAGTTACATGGAGTAATATGAAGATATATAGGATGAGGTTATATGGAGTAATAGGAGATATAGGAGAGGTTATATGGAGAAATAGAAGGAAATAAAGGAGAGGTTATATGTAATAACATGAGAAGATATAGGGAGAGGTTATATGGAATAATAGGAGGAGATATAGGAGAGGTTATAAGGAGTAATAGGAGGAGATAAAGCAGAGGTTATATGGACTAATAGAAGGAGATAAAGCAGAGGTTATATGGACTAATAGAAGGAGATAAAGCAGAGGTTATATGCAGTAATAGGAGGAGATATATGGACAGGTTATGTCTATTAATAGGAGGAGATAAAAGGAGTAATAAAAGGAGATATAGGGAGAGGTTATATGGAATAATAGGAAGAGATATAGGGAGAGGTTATATGGAGTAATAGGAGGAGATATGAGACAGGATATATGGAGTAATCGGAGGGGATATAGAAAGACGTTATATGGAGTAACAGAAAGAAGTGGTATATTTTATAACAGGAATCAGATGAAGAGTTTTAATTCTAAAAATAGATAATCAGAAGGGGTTATATAGATCATGTAGATGGATCAGCAGGGCAACATAAAAGTAAAACGGACCAAACTAATGAAGTAAAAAAATCAATGTTAGGCGCTATATGGAAAGGATAGGTACAGAAATAGCAGAAATTTCAGCTCAGCTCTTAATTCCACCCACAGAGAAAGCTCCCGCCGTCGGTTTTTACTGTATCAATAGACAGGTCTGTGCACAGGCGGAAGGAGAGACCAGATTAATGGCGTTAGTAATCAGAGTGTGGCACAGAGCAGAGAGATGAGAGGTTAATCATCACCACGGGGGTGCTGTATGTTATCAGCGAACACCACAATCCATCCCCCCATATCCTGATCTCTGAACATTTTCCCAAATCCTCAGGGAGCAGCCAGACCCTATGAAAATGTACTCTGCGTATCTGTGCGTGCATACCAGACACATATGTCTGCCGGTTCATGTATGTGGACCCCATATGCCCCTCCTGTGGCAGGCACAGGCGTCAAGTACATTTCACATAAGGTGTTGCCGCAGAGCTGCCTTTAATGCTTTCCCTGACAGAAGTACAAATGCTGCAAGGGAGAAGGAGTTCCCTTCGTTTTAAAAATTAAAGAAAAAAAAGGGTGAGGAGGGCAGAACAGAAATAAAGGAAAATAAATGGTATTTAATTAAATTAAGAGGGAAAGTGACATAGAGAGTGGGAGAGAGAGGAGTGGAGGGAAGAGAGTGAAAAAGTAGGGAAAAGCTGAGGGGAATAATTGAGGTAGGCTAGGTTTCTGGAGGTTGCTATGGAAACATGACGGGATAAGAGGAAGGGTGTGAGGAATGAAGGGAAGCTGGAGGTTGCAGAGTATTTCACCACTAAACCCTTATCTGCCACGATCCTGCTAACTACAGCTAAACCGTTCCCTACGAAGCCGGTCACCACTTCACTAACCCTTTCCCTATCACCAGTCTTATTATGTCTCCACAAACGATGCGCCAGTGAACTTCCTCTCTGAGAGACATCTTAAAATGGCTGCCCTTTCTACCTTTTGCAAACTTGACAAGCCTTCTCCTGTTAGAAACCATGGCTTAAAATATTCTTACTCTTTTAATGACTTCTCGTCATGAAATTCTGTATTCACTTTTTTTTTTCTGTCGGTGAAACACATCTCCAATGTAATCTCATTTAGCGCTGAAAAATGTGTGACTACCCTATAGAGTTCCTAAAATACCATCTGATCTCTAATCCAAACATATAACCCTAACCCTTTACAAGGCTAAATCCTCTCGCTCTCTCTATGTTGTAGGGAATTTTGAGGATTTTCTACTGGTTCAAATAAACTCCAGCTCTTGTAATCCTTAAAAAGCGAAAGGGATTAGAGGGTAATGGGGTCAGCAAGGGAGAAAGGGGGCAGAGGAAGAGGGGTGGAGAGAAAAGGAGAAATTAGGATTCCAACATTAATTATGGGCGGAATTAACGAGTCACCGTGAGGGTAACAGGAAGGGACCAATGAAAATTACCTTTTTGCTCCACTTCTATTCACGCATCAGAAAAGAAAGAGAGAGAAAAATATCAAATGAAAAAGAGGATAGGAAAAAGGAGAGAAAGATATTCATGAGTGTCATTAGCAAACCCTTCATCCCCACCACTTAAGGTACCATGCCTCTAACCCTCCCTCCACCCAGAAACCCCACCAGACAAGACAAACTCAGAACCGTATACCCAATGTGTGATGTAGGGGAGGGGATGGGGGTCTTGGGTTCCCAGTGGAGGGCCCTGTAAAGAGAGAGGTGATTAGAGATGCATGGGGTTTGGGGAACAATAGGGTTGGGAAGGATGGGTTGGATGGAAATTTAGGGTGGAATGGACTGGGAATTCAGTGAACATGACAGAATGCATGAGAGGGACAGGTAGGTGATGGAGGACATTAGGTTTCTCTAAAAGGTCCTGCAAAGACATAAAAGGGGTAATGAGAAGAACATGCAATGTGGAAAAACAACATGTTGAAGCGAAAAGTGAGGAAGACTGTGGAAGTCATATGGATCGCAAAGGGAAAAAAACAAAAGTGAAGTTTTTTAAGGACAACGAAATCCATTACAAGTATGAAGGTGGTGAGAAGTCTTCAGGGTGTTGGTAATGTATTGCGAAGGGAGGGAATGGAAGGAGGAGAGGTGGAGGGAAAAAAATTGCGGGAAGAAAGGACTTGACATGAGGGTTGAAATGTGGCGGTAAGAAAACATGTCCATGGTTCCCCGGGGGCTCTGTAAACGAAGAAAGGGAGAATTGGTCGATGGAGTAGAGGAGGTCATAGCATGAGAGTGAAGAACCAGGGGAGGGGATTTATGACTAGGGCAGATTCAGGGGAGACACACTCAAGGAATCTGCAACGTAAAAGTTAGTATTTACAGATAAGCAAAGTTAGAAAACAGACAGAGAATGTAAAATAAGCCAAGATTTAGCAAAAGGTGCTAAGGTTTTGCAGTCCTTATCTCACACCCATGGAAATAAGAATTATGGAGTGCTAAACCTTGCCACCATCTGATAACTCCAGGGCAGAGGAATATATTGAGAGATGAACACAAGCAGAGAGAGAGAGAGACAGAGAAAGAGAGAGACAGAGCAAAAATCTGACTCGGAAAGAAAACAAAAATATCATTTAGGTCAATAAATGAGACACATTTTATGTTTAAAGGGACAGACAAGAAAGGCAGAGACAGCCGATTGGAGGCAGAACAAGTCAGGAGCGACAGAATGAAAACTGCTAAGAGTGAGAGAGACAGGCAGAGGGAGAAAGAGACAGAGCGTGACAGCCTTGGCAGCACGTCCTGGGGATAGAAGCGTTATATTAATGAGCCAATCCTGGAAAGGAAAGGAAATAGTTAAATGTTGCACATAGACAATGCACCTTGCTTTCCCACAGGGCTCCGCATGAAGTGAAGCAAATAGCTCTGTGACTAAAAGAGGGGCCTGCAGAGCACTGCAGAGACCTGTTAGTCTGATTGCATACTGGAGGATGTGCAGAGCGCTATGGGTGCAGAACAATATCACGTCTGTGTCCGGTGTAGCTACAGGTCGTGTGTGTCTACAAGTCGCCGAGCAGCAAATACAATGCATGCAAATAGTCGCCTTGTGTATCTGTATGTGCAGTGAATAGCAATGTTCAGCCGTAGTGGGGCATGATACCTTCTTAGATGCGCCCTGACAAGTATCAGGAGCTCAGGGTGGGAGATACTAATTCATTCTTCATCCAGACTGAATATACCACCAGTCAGTAGGTGACACTGTATAGTCACGTGTGCATCCAAGTGTGTACCATCCAGATCTGTGTGTAAAGTTTCTACATGATGGTCTCCATCTTAGAACAGGTCTATACATAATGATCAGCAGGCACTAGACATGGCCCATCAGCGGCTTAATGACCATAAAGCTGGCATCAGGCGGCACGCAAGGTGGACAGATAGGCCCCGATGGGGACTATGGATGGTACGTGACCAGGAAGTGAGTGATTAGGAAGACACAATGAAAATTGATTGTTAAGATGATACATTAAAGACAATGGGTCACCTCTCCATGTCTGACATGTCCGTTTTAGTAAATACTTGAATTCCCTATATTACAACAATTGTGGAACATCTTTTTTTAGAACTATGAATCGTGCTGTTGCTCTGCCATTCCTACTTGAAACGCATGACTTGGTTGACATCTGACTGTTACCGGTTGGGGATGTGACCTTACACACTCTGACACAATCCTATCAGCGGTACCAGCGTCGGGCTGTGTAGGGACACACCCTTTACCCAAAGGGAATGTTAACATCCCGTTAATTATACCCGTTTATTCATACATTTCCATAAGGGATAGCCAAGGACCAGCACAATGCAGAATTGTAAGAAGAGAAGCTCCAGAACCGTTATATGATGGAGAATTCAAACATTTTGTCAAATTGGCACGTCAGGAGAGCTGAGAGGTCCTCTTTGAAGAAGTGGTCTGTAAAATGAAATAGTATAGTAATTGGTGATTTTGTATGTAAGAAGTGAACGGGGTGAGTCAAAAGTCACGAACCCCCCCAGTTATAAAAATAAACATAATTGCCACTCAAATATTGAATACATTGATGGTGTATGTCTCCCTACCCCACCATGGAAGCTGACATTTTTAATACAAGTGAAAGATACCAGCTTGGTAGTGTATGTTATTTTAAGAAGCTCTGTGCGTTCCTGTAGAGATATTCTGTGTTTTTGCTCTGACTGACAGGGGTGGATTGGCCAAAGACCCTACAGGAAAATTTCCTGGTGGGCCGATGCCCCAGGAGGCCACCCAAGCCCTCCTCTCTGCCACTGACTGGGTACATAATGAGCTCTCAATAGTAATTAACGCTGTGAGAATCAGGTACTCATGTACCTGGCCAGTGACCGCACATGCCCTCCTGAATTCCACTGCTGTGGCCCGCACCTCACCTCCTAAGCCCCATGCTCCATAGACAACTGGAGGAGGAGGAGGACAGAAGATGTTAGCTATTGATGGCCGCCACAGAGGGCCAGCTTTTGGGACAGTTTATTTGTGCTACACTGTGTTATTTGGTTCTCCTGGGATGGTATTTTGCACTATGGTATTGTTGACTCTGCCTACTTGTGTTTCCCCACCTTCTGTTTATTTGGATCTGCCTACAAAATGGGCCACTTTTAGGTTTTTTTTCCAGGGACACTTTATGTTTCCAGTCCGCCCCTGCTGACTGAGCTAAGGATTTACAGTAGGTCGGGCATTCTACCATAAGACTCTAAAGCTGGTCATATGTGTTTGGCCTACAGCTATCTCTCCTAACTCTCCTCAAGACACATACACTTACAGTTGTAGGCTATCTTCATCAGGGAATGGAACAGCGGCACCCATGCCTGACAATTGCTCTATATTAATAGGGAACATAGGATGGTAGGGGTCCTGGCTGTGGGACTCCCAGCCATCAGACTCTTATCTTCTTTCTTTTAGATTAGTGATAAGTGCCTATCTTAAGAAAATTTCATTAAAGGGAATATGTCAAACAAGTCAGCAGGTGCTCCTTCATCCACAACGTGGCAATGTTTAGGGGAAAAAGTACACTGCACACCAACACCAAAACCTCACCCCAAACATGAAGCATGGTGGAGGGAGCATCATGACTTTGCTTCCTCAATGAATGGATGGCTTGCTATCATTGAAGTAACAATGAATTATAAGGCTGAGTTCACACGGGCGTTCTAGGAAAAGGTGCAGGTGCGTTGCGGGAACATGCACGATTTTTGGTACCCAAACCCGAAATTCTTCACAGAAGTTCGGGCTTGGGATCGGTGTTCTGTAGATTGTATTATTTTCCCTTATAACATGGTTATAAGGGAAAATAATAGCATTCTGAATACAGAATGCATAGTAAAATAGGGCTGGAGGGGTTAAAAAAAAATAAAAAATAATTAAACTCACCTTAATCCACTTGATCGCGGAGCCCGGCTTCTATTCTGTCTCCTTCTTTGCTGATTGCAGGAAAAGGACCTGTGGTGACGTCACTCCGGTCATCACATGGTCCATCACATGATCCATTACCATGGTAAAAGATCATGTGACGACCGGAGTGACGTCACCACAGGTCCTGTTCCTACAATCAGCAAAGAAGGAGACAGAAGGAGATGCCGGGCTCCGCGATCAAGTGGATTAAGGTGAGTTTAATTATAATATATATTTTTTTTAACCCCTCCAGCCCTATTTTACTATGCATTCTGTATTCAGAATGCTATTATTTTCCCTTATAACCATGTTATAAGGGAAAATAATAATGATCGGGTCTCCATCCCGATCGTCTCCTAGCAACCGTTCGTGAAAATCGCACCGCATCCTCACTTGCTTGCGGATGCTTGCGATTTTCACGCAGCCCCATTCACTTCTATGGGGCCTGCGTTGCGTGGAAAACGCACAATATAGAGCATGCTGCGATTTTCACGCAACGCACAAGTGATGCATGAAAATCACCGCTTATGTGCACAGCCCCATAGAAATGAATGGGTCCAGATTCAGTGCGAGTGCAATGCGTTCACCTCCCGCATTGCACCCGCGCGGAATACTCGCCCGTGTGAACTCAGCCTAAGGTGTAGCAAACCATTTTACAGAAGGATGTATGGGCAGTAGTCTATGACCTCAAGCTGAAGAGACATTGGGTGATGCATTAAGACAATGACCCAAAGCATTAAGTAAATCAACTAATGGCTGAAAAAAAGATTTGTCTTTTAGAATGGCCATGTCAAAGACCCAACCTTAAAGGGGTTGTCCGGGTTCAGAGCTGAACCCACACATACCTCAATTTTCCCCCAGGCAGCCCCCCTGACTTGAGCATCGGAGCAGTTTATGCTCCGATGCTCTCCTTTGCCCTGCGCTAAATCGCGCAGGGCAAAGGCATTTTTTGGAGATCTGGTGACGTACCGGGGCTCTCCATGGGGCTGCTAGGAACCCCGGTGACGTCACCGGCACTGATGGGTGGGATTTAGCGCTGCCCTAGCCAGTAAAACGGCTAGGGCAGCGCTAAAGCCCGCCCATCCGAGTCGGTGACGTCACCGAACACACTGCCGTGCGGAAGTTTCCGCCTGGCAATGTGTTATTGAAAACAAAAGAGACCGATGCTAACATCAGGGGGGCTGCCTGGGTGAAAAGAAGGGTATGTCCGGGTTCAGCTCTGAACCCGGACAAGCCCTTTAACCCTATCTAGATGCTGCAACATGACCCGAAGAGTGCTGTGCAGGCATGCAATCCCAGAAATATTGATGAACTGAAACACATTCGCAGGGAGGAATGGTTCAAAATTCCTCTTCAATGTTGTGCACATCTACAAGAAACTTTTGGTGGACGTGATTGGGAATGTACAGGATAGTAAAATCAAGGGTTCGCGTATTTTTGCTTTATTCTTCCTTTACTTCTTCCTGCACTGTGAATGTTTACTAAATGTGCTCAATAAAAGACATAGACTAAAAAGGACTGGCACTTGTGTACTTACTTTTGAGTCTTCAGTAAGTTATTGCATAGAGCATAATACGGAATGACTGTTACCATCTTAGCAATAAATTACTGAGGGTTCACCTGCTAGTATACAAGTGCTGGTTCTTAGCTGTCTATTGCTATTAGGCCTACAACCCCTGAATGCAAGCAGTGTTACTCTACTGGACTGAGTGGATAACCTTCATATAGCTCAATACATCCTTTGTGTGTTAGTGGTTTAGTTAGATTGTCTTCGTCTATAATTGTGACAGACCGCAACTGACTTTGTCTTGCAACTGTAGATTTAGGCTACATCTACACGACGACATTTGTCGCGCGACAGATAGGGCACAACTACACTGCAACATTTGTAGCGCAACATTTTGTTGCACTAATGTCGCGCGACAATTTTTATATGGCAGTCTATGGTGTCGCACTGCAACATGCAACATCTCGAATGGATTTTCTGCGACTGTTGCGTCGCAGTCGCAGCATGTTGCAGTGCGACACCATAGACTGCCATTATAAAAATTGTCGCGCGACATTAGTCTTTTCTTTTTTTTATTTCCACTGCCCCAGGACATAAGCTGTCAGTGTGCCATTGTTCTTGGATCTAGGTTATCAGGATGATATTTTTGTGTCTTAGGCTACTTTCAAACTGGCGTTTTGAATTCCGTTTCAGGCATCTCACAAACGGTTCAGTTCAGCCCCGATGCATACTGAATAGTTAAGGATCCGCTCAGAATGCATCAGTTTGGCTCCATACCGCTCTGGATGCGGACACCAAAATGCTGCTGTCAATGTAAGTCAATGGGAGCGGATCCGTTTTCACTGACACAATATGGTGCAATTGAAAACTGATCCGTCCCCCGTTGACTTTCAATGTAAGTCAGGACGGATCCGTTTTGACTTTGTTCTTCATAATGCAAACGGATCCGTTCTGAACGGATACAATCGTTTGCATTATAGGTGCGGATCCGTCTGTGCAGATACCAGACGGATCCGCACCTAACGCAGTTGTGAAAGTAGCCTTAGCTGTCAATGTGCCATTATTCTTAGATCTCAGTTGTCAGTGTGCCATTATTCTTGTGTCCCATCCATTCTAGGTTGTCAGTGTTGTCAGTGTTCCAGTATTCTTGCATCCCCTCTATCAGTGACCGATTGTTCTTCGGTCCTCATTGTCAGTGTGCCATCGTTCTTGGACCACAGCTGTCAATGTGCCATTATTCTTGCATCCAGATTCTCAGTGTGCCATCGTTTTTGGGAACTCATCTGTCAATATGCCATTGTTCTTTCATCTAAGCTTTGATTGTACCATCGTTCTTGGACCTCAGTTATCAGTATGCCAATGTTCTCTTATCTAGGCCAGGCAGTGTCGCCGCACTGGGGTACTTAGGGTCCACCAGTCTAACTGATTCTGGGGGCCCACCTTAGGGCTCCTGCACACTAACTTTTTTTTCCCCCATGTCTGTACCCTTAATTTCACTTCAATGGGTCCGCAAAAAAAAAAAAGACTCTGTGTCTGTATGTCCGCATGGCCATTCTGCTAAATGATAGAACGTGTCCTCTTCTTGTCCACATTACAGACAAGGATAGGACGGTTCTATTAGAGGTGGCTGTTCTGTTCCGCATAATGTGGAATGCACACACCCGGTCTCCATGTTTTGCGGATCCGCAATTTGCAGACTGCAAAACATCCAACGGTCGTGTTCCTGAGCACTTACAGTGATAACCGAAATATTAAATATGAAGTAAGATGGCAGACATTTACAGCAAAATGCACAAACATACATGTGGCAGAATTTACACGTATATGGATATCCTGCACTTTAATCAGTCAGAAACAAGACACACGCAGCGCAGACCGATCACTCATTGGACAGATGTGGGACACAAGACACTTATACGTGGCTCACATGCTTAATCGCTGGGGCTCCGATCGGTAACCATGGCAACCAAGACACTACTGCAGGCCTGGTTGCCATGGTTACTTAGCAATATTACAATATTAGAAGCATCATACTTACCTGCTGCGATGTCTCTGACCGGCCGGGAGCTCCTCCTACTGGTAAGTGACAGATCATTAAGCAATGCGCCACACAGACCTGTCACTTACCAGTAGGAGGAGCTCCCGGCCGGTCACAGACAGCGCAGCAGGTAAGTATGATGCTTCTAATATTGTAATATTGCTATGTAACCATGGCAACCAGGCCTGCAGTAGCGTCCTGGTTGCCATGGTTACCGATCGGAGCCCCAGCGATTAAACTGGGACTCTAATCGGAACTCTCCGCTGCCACCAATAATCGGGCAGGGGGGGGGGGGGGGAGAGAGGGGAGGCTGCACACTGGCCACCAATGATATTACAATAGAGGGAGGGGGGGGCGACGGAGGCCGCACACTGGCCACCAATGATATTACAATAAAGGGAGGGAGGGTGGGCCGACGGAGGCCGCACACTGGCCACCAATGATATTACAATAGAGGGGGGGCCGGGGGGGGCCGCACACTGGCCACTAATGATATTCAAACTGGGGAGGGAGGGGGGTCTGTCCCCTGCTGCCTGGCAGCCCCTGATCTCTTACAGGGGGCTATGATACGCACAATTAACCCCTTCAGGTGCGGCACCTGAAGGGTTAATTGTGCTGATCACAGCCCCCTGTAAAAGATCGGGTGCTGCCAGGCAGCAGGGGGCAGTCATGTACACAGTTCGTAGTATATTCTAACTAGAAGCGTCCCCATCACTATGGGAATGCCTCTGTATTAGAATATACTGTCGGATCTGAGTTTCACGATGTAACTCAAATCCGATGGTATATTCTAACATAGATGCGTTCCCATGGTGATGGGGACGCTTCAAGTTAAAATATACCATCGGATTGGAGAAAACTCTGATCCTATGGTATATTAACTCCTGACTTTACATTGAAAGTCAATGGAGGACGGATCCGTTTGCAATTGCACCATATTGTGTCAACGTCAAACGGATCTGTCCCCATTGACTTGCATTGTAAGTCAGGACGGATCCGTTTGGCTCCGCACGGCCAGGCGGACACCAAAACGACTTTTTTTTCATGTCCGTGGATCCTCCAAAAAGTCAAGGAAGACCCACGGGTGAAAAAACGGTCACGGATCACGGAAAAACGGAACCCGTTTTTGCGGACCGCAAAAAAAAACGGTCGTGTGCATGAGGCGTAAGGCCTATTGCACACGACCGTATGGCTTTTTCAGTGTTTTGCGGTCCGTTTTTCACGGATCTGTTGTTCCGTTTTTTGTTTCCGTTGTGTTTCCGTTTCTGTTCCGTTTTTCCGTTTCGTTTTTCCATATGCCATATACAGTATATAGTAATTACATAGATAAAATTGGGCTCGGCATAACATTTTCAATAGATGGTTCAGCAAAAAACGGAACGGAAACGGAAGACATACGGATGCATTTCCATATGTGTTCCGTTTTTTTTTGCGGACCCATTGACTTGAATGAAGCCACGGAACGTGATTTGCGGGCAATAATAGGACATGTTCTATGTTAAAACGGAACGGAAAAAAAGGAAATACAGAAAACGGAATGCATACGGAGTGCAATCCGATTTTTTTTGCGGAACCATTGAAATGAATGGTTCCGTATACGGACCGTATACGGAACGCAAAAAACGGCCAGTAAACGGGAAAAAAAAATGGCCGTGTGCAGGAGGCCTAAAGGTTTTCTTTGGGTGTAAAAAATAAAATAAAATAAAAATAAAAAATCTGGCCAAAATATGTGTCAAACTAAAATAGAAATGCTCGTCTGTTATAGGACCTGTGTCCACTTTTCTAGTTATCCTCTATCCACAGGATCGGGGATAACTAAGTGATCTGTGGGGGTCTGAACACTGGAGCCCCCACTGATCCCCCTTCTTCATTGAGTGGCAGGTGGAGCATATGCCCGGCCTCCATCCATTCTCTATGGGGTCGCTGGAGATGGCAGAGTACAGCGCTGGCTATTTCCAGTGGTCCCAAAGAGAATAAATGGAGCATATGTGTGACCTGCCACGCCATCAAAAAGAGGGAACAGGACCCGTTCCTGGGATCAGTGGAAGGGGTCGCAAAATCGGACCCCACTAATCATATAGTTATGCCCTATAGTGTGGAGAGGATAACTTGAAAACCTGGACAACCCCTTTAAATCCTCCACCACCAGTATCTCTTTACATGGCAGCAGTGATGCCTGTATATACGGAATATCATCACTACCGCCATGTAAACCATACGTGTCAATACTGGAGAATGTGACGCACTGTGCAGAATATTTCAGTCATAAGTCCAACCTGCTTTGCGGGTCATAGCCTTTAACTAAGCCCAAGCAAAGGCGCTAGAGGAGCAACGTGAGCAAAGGGCACAAACGGAGGGTCATAACTGAAGCAGAGGCATTAGGGTCACCTGAGGCAGGGTAATAGTGGGGATCCTGGAGCAGAGGTATTAGGGGGGCAACTGGAGAAGAGGCAATATTAGGGGTGCATTTAGAGTAGGGGCATTGGGGGGCATCTGGAGCTGTGGCACTAATGGGGTGCACCTAAAGCAGAGGCATTGGGGGGACCTAGAGCAGAGTCCCCCCAATGCCACTCTGAACTCTGCAGAGAGCAGCACACATACACAGATCCGAGTCTACTATAAACCAATCCCCTATTCCCCCTTACAGTCTCCTACATCTCACTACTGTCGCACACTTGAGAAATCAGCCCAGCACCGAAGAGGAGTCCTTCTCTCCAGCAACCACAGTTTTCTGAAAGCAGGGAGGGCAGGAGGATGGCCAGACATGTTCTCTCCTCCTTCACTGCCTGCAGCCGGGAAGTTTAGAAGATACTGCGGGGCCCCCTGTACAATTTACACCAGTAGGAGGCTGCATCACTGTGCGATACTGCCACCTAGTGGCTACAATAATTATCTCTCCTGAGAAACAAGAGAAATAATTACTCCTCCGTCTTATCTCCAGGTGCAGGAGACTGGGGGCCTACCGAGGAATCCCCTGCCTCCCCGGTGGGCCTGTCCGAGCCTGAGGCCAGGGGGCTCAAACTCAGCTGAACATATGAACCGTACATAGAAATATTTCCAGTTGAGGGGCCACGTGGATTTCAAATACAATACAATACACATGTGTCACATTCACTGCCATTTAAGCTTCAACTTAGCCTGCCATGCCCAGGAATTGCACCAGGAGCTCCCCTAGTGGTGAGAACAGAGGGATGAGAATGGTATCACAACTTTTTCATTCCATTCTAATCAGTTTACAAAAATACATTTCACATGGCTGGACAATCTCTTCTTAATACAGACCCCAGATGAGACCCCAATACAGACTCCCAGATCCTAAAATTAATTACGGAGCACTGGACCTAAAATTAATATAGAACCCCAAATTCATACATACCTCAAATCAGACCCCCAATTTATACAGACCCAAAATTGGACTGCACATTTATACAGACCTCAGATCAGACCCCAAATCAAACTGTTGCCGCTCCCTATAACCCACACCCAACTGCTCAATTCCCTAAATGCAGACCTCAGAGCAGACAAAAAAACTTAATAAAATACCTCTCCTCCACTAAGCGCCACCACCACTCTGGCTCTTGTGCAGCACAGCACTATGTCTTGGAGCCAGCGATACACTGCGTCCTGACGTCGCACTGCGTCCAATCATAATGCATGCCTACATGCACTAAATTCTGAAACGTACACTGTCAGGACATAGGGCAGTGCTGGCACCTGTAGAAGAGAACTAGGGAGTGGTGAGTAATGCCACCTTCTACTATAACTCACCGCTCCCTGTACAAATGAGTGTTCCCACAATGGAAGCGCTCATTAGTTAATAGTGCACCCTCCGCAGGACGCGTGTTTGAGACCCCTGGTCTTGGCCATAAGTCTCAAATATGTAGCCCCGAGGCAATTATCTGCAGCCCACGATACCTCAGGGAAGAGTACAGCTTCAGGACGTAGTGCACTATGACCTGACGCGACATCAAGATGCACCAGACCATCAGGACGCTGGAGTCAGGGCACAGTATTGCGCTGCAGAAGAGCCAGAGTGGTAGTGGCACCTGAAGGAGGCATTTTTTTTTGTCTGCTCAGAGGTCTGCATTTAGGGGATGGAGGGGTTGGGTGTGGGTTATAAGGGGTGGCGCAGGCTTATTTGGGATCTTTATAAATTGGGGGTCTGATCTGAAGTCTAAGTAAATTTGCAGTCTGATTTGGGGTCTATGTAAATTGTTGGTTTGACCTGAGATCTGTATAAATTTGGGGTCTGATCTGGGGGATGATTTGGGGCTTAATCTAGGGTCTGTATAAATTTGGGGTCTGATCCGGGGTCTGTATAAATTGGGGGTCTGATTTGGGCTGTGTATAACCTGGGGGTCTTATCTGATGTCTGTATAAATTAGGGGTCTGATCTGAGGTCTGTATAAATTAGGGGTCTGATCTGAGGTCTGTATAAATTAGGGGTCTTATCTGAGGTCTGTATAAATTAGGGGTCTGATCTGAGGTCTGTATTAATTGGGGGTCTGATCTGAGGTCTGTATGAATTAGGGGTCTGATCTGAGGTCTGTATAAATTAGGGGTCTGATCTGAGGTCTGTATAAATTGTGGGTCTGATCTGAGGTCTGTATAAATTTGGGGTCTGATCTGGGGTCTGTATTAATTGGGGGTCTGATCTGAGGTCTGTATAAATTAGGGGTCTGATCTAAGGTCTGTATAAATTGGGGGTCTGATCTGAGGTCTGTATGAATTGGGGGTATGATCTGGGTTCTGTAAAAATTGGGGGCTCAGATCTGATGTCTGTATTGGGGGTTAATCTGTAGTCTGTAACTTTGTGAACTTTGTGATCTGAGGTCTGTATGAATTGGGGGTCTGATCTGGGTTCTGTATAAATTAGGGGTCTGATCTAAGGTCTGTATAAATTGGGGGTCTGAACTGAGGTCTGTATAAATCGGGGGCCTGAACTGAGGTCTGTATAAATTTGCGGTCTGAATTGGGGTCTGTATAAATTGGGGGTTTGATCTGGGGTCTGTAATAATATGGGGGCTGATATGGGGTTTATTCTGGAGTCTGTATACATTTTTGGGCTCATATGGGGGTCTGTTTTCATCTGGGGGGTGTTTTGGGGTTTAATCTGAGGTCTGTATAAATTTGTGGGCTCATCTGGGCATCTGGGGCCTGTATGAATCAATGTATCAATTCTAGGTCTGATCTGAGGTCTGTGTATTTGCAGTCTGCATAGATTGGGGACCTGATCTGGAATCTGTATAAATTTGGGGTCTGATCTGGGTCTTTATAAATCTGGGGTCTAATATGGGGTTTGTATAAATTTGTGGGTTGAACATAATCTGAATTAATTTTTGGGGGTCTATATTAATTTTAGGGTCTAATCAGGGGGTGTGTATTAATTCTGGGGTCTGGTCTGGTTGTCTGTATTACTTTTGGGGTCTCATCTGGGGCCTGTAGTAAGAAGGGGTTGTCCATCCATGTGAAATTAACTTTTGAAAACTGATTAGAATGCCATAAAAAAGTAGTGATACCTCTCACCCCACTGTTCTCACCACTTGGGGAGATCTTGACGTCATTTTCAGGTGTGGGCGGCTGAGTTGAAGTTCTGGACGGTGTGACACAATTATGTACTGAATGTGTGATATACAGTATGTGGATATTGCGGCCTGTCAAGTGGAAATTTTTTCTATGTGTAGCCCATATATCCAGCCAAGTTTGAGACCACTGATCTAGGCTGTCAGTACACCATCGTTCTTGGACCTCAGCTGTCAATAAGTCATTGTTCTTTCATACAGGCTGTCAGTGTACCATCATTCTTGGAACCCAGCTGTCAATATGCCATTGTTCTTTCATCTAGGCCATCAGTATACCATTGTTCTAAGACCTCAGCTGTCAATATGCCATTGTTCTTTCATACAGGCGGTCAGTGTACCATCGTTCTTGGATCTCAGCTGCCAATAAGCCATTGTTTTTTCATCTAAGCCATCAATATACCATCATTCTTCGACCTCAGCTGTCAATATGCCATTGTTCTTTCATATGGGCTGTCACTATACCACCGTTCTTGGACCTCAGCTGCCGATATGCCATTGTTCTTTCATCTAGGCCATCAACATACCATCATTCTTCGACCTCAGCTGTCAATATACCACTGTTGTTTCATACAGGCTGTCAGTGTACCATCATTCTTGGATCCCAGCTGTCAATATGCCATTGTTCTTTCATCTAGGCCATCAGTATACCATTATTCTAAGACCCCAGCTGTCAATATGCTGTCAGTGTACCATCGTTCTTGGATCTCACATGTTAATGTTTGCTATTGTTCTTTGGTCTCAGCTATCAGTGTACCATTTTTTAATCTAGGCTGTCAATGCGTCATGTTTCTTGGCCTCTTGGTCTTTGCTGTTGATGTCACTGTCATTGGATTTCAGCTATCAGCATGGTGTTGGTCAGGAATCACAATTCTTTTTGTACTCTTTTTTTTCTGTAGAATGTAATACACATCTACCAATCTTGTATACATGGAACGGGACCCCCGAAACAGATAAAGAAACCTAACCTGGGATGCCAAACCACAGCTTGTTCACCCATGTAAATTGTGATGGCAATAATACCAATAACATAAAAAATGCTAATGTGCATTCATCCCAACTGTGAAACGTTGTGTCAGTACTTATGTTGAAATATTAAAAAGCTGAATTCTTAAAATCATGCCAGTAATATATAAGAAAAGTGTAGTCAAGGGAGACAAAACACATTAGTGTCATGGATGTAGACAATTAAAGTGATATACTGAACATTACTCTCAAATACAATAGGAGAAATTTACGGGAATGATGCAATGGGGTAAAAAAATAATTTTCGAATAGTAAAAAAAAAAAAATAGCCATAGATGGGGAATGATATTACCTTGGTAGACGTGACTGGTAAAGACAAGGTGAACAAGAACTGTGAATGGCTTTATATGATGAAGAAGAAGAGGAAAATTACCGAACTGTATATGGTGAGGGGTATAGCAGTCCCTCGGCTTACAACAGTGGAGTATTGGGTATATGGAGCAGTATCTGCCACCGTGCGCAGTGCTCTTTCTGTCAGATTCCTCTTTGTCTGTGACATGCTGCGTTATGCATAGCAATGTGCTGCCAGTCAGCTGCACTGGGACTTGTGTCGTGTACTAGTGAGATGCTCTGTCCCATTATAATGAGTGTACATTGTGTAAGTGGAGAAAAACATAGGTTTATAATACAATACTGGTATAAGGTGATGAGACCCCCAACATATGTGGGGTGGTAGGCATCAAAACCGTACACGGACACTTAATATTAGCGATGTGTGCTATATGGCCTCCCATGGTGTGTGGTTTTCTAGATAGTGTCACGGTGTATACTCACTGTATGGCACGCAGTCATACTGGACTTCCAGGTATTTGTAGGTCCCTGGACACGGGTCAGGAAAGGCTTCGGAATCGGCAATAACAACACACTGTGTGCGATTGTTACACCTGTGGGAAAAAACACAACCAGATATAAGGAGTGATGATAATAATATAGCATTAGGTACTGTACGTATAATGTATGATTGCATATGTACAGTACAGACCAAAAGTTTGGACACACCTTCTCATTCAAAGAGTTTTCTTTATTTTCATGACTATGAAGGCATCAAAACTATGAATTAACACATGTGGAATTATATACATAACAAACAAGTGTGAAACAACTGAAAATATGTCATATTCTAGATTCTTCAAAGTAGCCGCCTTTTGCTTTGATTACTGCTTTGCACACTCTTGGCATTCTCTTGATGAGCTTCAAGAGGTAGTCCCCTGAAATGGTCTTCCAACAGTCTTGAAGGAGTTCCCAAAGATGCTTAGCACTTGTTGGCCCTTTTGCCTTCACTCTGCGGACCAGCTCACCCCAAACCATCTCGATTGGGTTCAGGTCCGGTGACTGTGGAGGCCAGGTCATCTGGCGCAGCACCCCATCACTTTCCTTCATGGTCAAATAGCCCTTACTTTCAAAGTTTTCCCAATTTTTCGGCTGACTGACTGACCTTCATTTCTTAAAGTAATGGCCTTTTTCTTTACTTAGCTGCTTTTTTCTTGCCATAATACAAATTCTAACAGTCTATTCAGTAGGACTATCAGCTGTGTATCCACCTGACTTCTCCTCAACGCAACTGATGGTCCCAACCCCATTTATAAGGCAAGAAATCCCACTTATTAAACCTGACAGGGCACACCTGTGAAGTGAAAACCATTTCAGGGGACTACCTCTTGAAGCTCATCAAGAGAATGCCAAGAGTGTGCAAAGCAGTAATCAAAGCAAAAGGTGGCTACTTTGAAGAAACTAGAATATGACATATTTTCTGTTGTTTCACACTTGTTTGTTATGAATATAATTCCACATGTGTTAATTCATAGTTTTGATGCCTTCAGTGTGAATCTACAATTTTCATAGTCATGAAAATAAAGAAAACTCTTTGAATGAGAAGGTGTGTCCAAACTTTTGGTCTGTACTGTATGTGTGCATGTCTATATGCCCATATGTGCATTTGTGTAAGTATGTCGGTGTGTCTGTGTGGTGTATGTACACTCATTGACAAAACAAAATAACAAACCTGGCTAGAAATGTTGGATTCCTGCTAAACTTGGCATGCAGTTACGTCTTTGTTATGTCTCAGTAAATGATTACATGTGGTCTGATTTGCCACAAGAGGGCATAAAAGAGCTTCCCTCTTTGATCTATAAAAAAAATGCTCTCAGAGGCGACTTTTGAGTAGTGTACCTTTTTTGTGAGAGATCGTTGACTGCTAGACATGCCTCTATGCTGCCCCAACTACTGGTGAGATGATCTGGAGAGCCATCACATAGGACAGTCGGTCACCCCTAGTAGTGATATGAGGGACACTAACAGCTCAGTGATATGTACAGGACATCCCGCGGCCACATGTGTTCCTCTCATGGCAGGGCTTCCACCTGGCATTTTTCAGCAGGATAATGCTCGCCCGCACACAGCAAAGGTTTCTACAAATGTCTCCAATAGATCTCAACACTTCCTTGGCTGCCCGATCACCAGATTTATCACCCAATGAGCATTTATGGGACCAACTGGGACACCAGCTTCAGCAACCTACGAGTGTCCAGGATCTACAGGTCCAGCTGTAACATCTGTGGGCAAATGTGCTGCAGGATACCATACAGAACCGGTATGCCTCTATGCTCAACCGCATCTCATATTGTATCCAGGATAGAGGCCGTATCTCATCTTGTATCCAGGCCAGAGGCTGGATCTCATCTTGTATTCAGGCTAGAGGCCGTATCTCATCTTGTATCTAGGATAGAGGCCATATCTCATCTTGTATCTAGGCTAGAGGCCATATTTCATCTTGTATCTAGGCTAGAGGCCATATCTCATCTTGTATCTAGGCTAGAGGCCGTATCTCATCTTGTATCTAGGCTAGAGGCCATATCTCATCTTGTATCCAGGCTAGAGGCCGTATCTCATCTTGTATCTAGGCTAGAGGCCATATCTCATCTTGTATCTAGGCTAGAGGCCATATTTCATCTTGTATCTAGGCTAGAGGCCATATCTCATCTTGTATCCAGGCTAGAGGCCGTATCTCATCTTGTATCTAGGCTAGAGGCCGTATCTCATATCGTATCCAGGTCAGAGGTCGTATCTAATCTTGTATCTAGGCTAGAGGTGACACAACAGGGTCCTAGAGCCTCCTTTTAATTGTACAGTTTCCCCAATAAACTTCTTTCACCCTAATACTGTCATCACATATATCATCATTTCATTCCATTCCAACAACTCCTTTTTTATGTCAATGAGTGCAAGTATATCAGGATGTAAATATGTATACCTGTGTATGTATGTCTGCATAGTGTATATGCATCTGTATAAAGTAAGTAGCTGGTTCTGAGTATTTATATATGTCTCACTTGGGCATTCACATGACCATATCTGTTTTGCAGTCCACAAATCGCGGATCCAAAAAATACGGATGCGGTCCGTGAGTATCCTGCACTTTTGCGGGCCCCATTTTTAAAATATCTTGCGGACAAGAATCAGATATGTTCTAACATTTGCGGCTCAACCACACAGATGTGGATAGCACACAGATGACATCCATGTGCTGTCTGCATTTTTTGCGATCCTGTAAAAAAGTCTGCGTGCGCTCCGCAAAAAAATTGGATCAGATTCGGATTGAAATTACGGTTGTGTGAATGTAGCCTTTACATGTGTAGGTTCTTGATCCATGTGACTATGTGTGAGTGTATGTCTGTGTGGAAGGAGTTGGGGGTATAGGGCTAGGTGTCCATGCTTCTATAGCAGGGATTGCCAACCTGCGGCTCTCCAGCATGCCCTAATGCAAGTCCCACTCCGTGATAGTCGTGGGGCTCGGTATAACTTTGGGCATATGCATTATACTACGTCAATGTATTTCTGTGTGAACTGTAATTCCTTAAAACAGGCTGTTTTATTTGAGCATGTCATTACAACCATTCACCCCTAGGTGGTGCTGGCACTATATATATATATATATATATATATATATCTTAGGGTGTGCTAAGACAAAAAGAGAAGGGAGGAAGTTAGTGGAGGAGTGAGGAGCAGAACAGGATAAGTCCAGTATGTAGCTGCCATTTTAGCCCCTTGGCCCTGGCCAAGCTGAGGGAGTATGGAAACCAGCCTTAGGGTCCATTCACGCGTCCGTAGTGTATTGCGGATCCGCAATACACTCGGCCGGCCCCACCATAGAAATGCCTATTCTTGTCCGCAATTGCAGACAAGAATAGGACATGCTCTATTTTCTTGCGGAACTGCGGACTGGAAGATCGGGGGCGCGCTCCGGAAATGCGGATGCCGAGAGCACATAGTGTGCGCTCCGCCTCTCTTCCAGCCCCATAGAGAATGAATGGGTCCGCACCAGTTCCGGATAATTGCGGAACGAATGCGGACCCATTCTACGGACGTGTGAATGGACCCTAACAGCTACCTAGCACAGACCAGAGTGAATTATGGATATAGAGAAAGTCTAGTGGAGGTAAAAGCAGCATTAGCTCATGGACTCCACAGCACCAGTGACCGGGAGAAGCCTAAAATCACCTGGACTACGCGTGGTTGTCCATTGCCACATTCCTCTATGGACATTGTGGATCAGAGTTTATGAAAGCAACCTGTGCAAATAATGAAGCAGAGGATTTTGCCTGCCTTTAGGGAGACCGCCCTGTGGATTGCTAATTACAAGTAAGAAGTTATTATATCCAGTAGTTGGCTGCTAGAGTGTGGACATAGTGGAGACAGAAATAAGAAGGAATCTGAAGGAAAGTCTCATTGAACCTATTGCCAAGCCTGTTACAAGGATTACAGCTGAGCCAATATTTGGGTTATTACTTTTTCTATATAGATGAACAATTGATCAAGTAAAAGTTCTGTTGTTCACAACCATTGACCCATCCTTTCTACCACTTTCCTTTGCACCTAACGGTGCTGGCGTCACGAACACCAGGGACCCTGCCTCTACGGCACCTTGAACCATTCCACCAAGGGCACCTCAACCACTATCTGGCGGGGTTCCCTGGACAACAGAGTGTGCCCCGAAGGAGCTGGTGCTGTCCTTCCATTCACTGCACACCGGTTCATGGAGATCTACAGAACAGTGAGTAAAAAACTACTACCTCGATCCCCCACCAACACTCACATATTGCCCCTGCGGCCCGGTCGCTGCACTAATAGCTGTAGCCTGTTCAGGCATGCTGGGAATTGTAGTTTTGCAACAGCTGGAGGGCCGCAGGTTGGGCATCCTTGCTGTAGGCAGTCTGGGCATGCTGGGAGTTATAGTTTTGCAACAGCTGGTGCGACGCAGGTTGGCCATCCCTGTTCTATAGCAACGATGCAGGGAACACAACCCAAGACACTAACTCCTTATAATAATACCTTTTCTCATGGCTACAATCAGTAACAGGCCAATCCATACCTGGCAGGAAATCTCATTATTCCCAAAAACTCTAGTTTCCCTGGATGGCATACGGCGTATTAATAATGCCAAGGAGAACCCCACTTGGGATCTGAAAATTTATATTTCGTTTTTCATTATCACATTCCTACTAAAGTGATTTCCACCAGGGATCCCCAGAAAGAGATATAATGGCCGACTATCACAGTGAGGTAAAAAGCCAATTTCCATAATAACATAAATAGGCTCATATACATACTGTACACAAATATACGAACATACAGACACACATGCAAGTTCAGACATACATACATACATATACAGTATATACAGAGCATACATACAGACTCTGACAGGCATCCAATCCTTTCACGTGAAAATCAAAGAACGAGATATATGCACACAAACAATACAAAAACATAGATACATACTAAAAACACATACATTTAGCTATATCATATCTAGTAAATATATATATCATGTCTAGCATCTTTAGACTGATCTGGCAGGCTGTTCTGGCAGAGGAACAGCCTACCGGAGTTTATTGTATCTGGCATAGCCGAAAGGGGCCAGAGCACCGCTAGGCCCCACTGACTATAAGCAGCACTAATGCTGGAAACAGGCCAGATCCCTGCCGGGTCCCATTATAGTCAATGGGATTTGGTGGGGAAAGTTAGTATCCAGTAATGCCGGATACGATGAACTCTAACAAGCTGTGAAACTAGCCAAAATTTATACTATGTAAAAATTTGACAGGATTAAGAAATATGCCCTGGTGCCATATATACACACAGACACATATACATACACATACATGATGCAGATGCATACTCACACATACGTACATTAAATACACAATTATACATATGTACATACTCACGCATACAGTATATAATCCCACATACAAAACATACTCACACACATACAGTTGCATACTCACACACATACATATAGTACATGTGTACATACACATACAATACATTCTCACTTCTACAAGTGTACATATAAACTTACACACATTTACATACTGTGGGGTTTTGCTCTGGTAGATAGGGTAAGCGGACACAGTACAGAGGCAAACTACAAGTTCTTAACTCAAACTTCAGTGTTTATTCACACTTGCGGCAGTTGCATAAAACAACATGTCACTTTGCAGTCTTTGGTGTTAATTCACACACAAATGGAAAGTTCAATTTGCACAGAACAACATGTCACTTTGCAGTCTTTGGTGTTCATATTGCGCAGTTCTGCCTCCAGTAGTCCACAGCAGGCGTTAGGGGGCCTGTTCCCCTTGCACGTGGGTCTCAGCCCTCCAGTCCAGCATAAAACCTCAGATCCCAATGCAGAGACTCAGCTGCTGAGACCAGCTGCCTATTTAAGGACAGCCAGGTGCTGCCAAAATTCCGGTCCGGTATTTGACCTCACCTGGCTGGAAACCAGCCCAGCCGCACATGTTGGGAGGAAAATACTTGCCTTCCCAGACAAAACCCCTCGCTGTGTCACAATACTCACACAAAAACTTACACAGGCATACATATACACCGAGGCGCACATACATATACACACATGCACAGTATATACACGATTATAACACATTTACGTTCATATCTCCAGGAACTTTACACCATCACATGTAATAGTTGGTGGACATTTGGTGGCCAATGAGCTGCAAATAACTTGTTGACTGAGTATATAGTATATATCAAAAATGTTGTATATAGTAGAAAGTAAATACCAAACATTTGGTTATCATAAGAAAAAACAAACAAAGCTTGAACTATTCCGCTTCCCCTAAAATGTAAGACCCCCCAAAAAGAGTAAAAACCCATATGTAGCTATAACATAATGGTCAGAGCAGATGGGCCTAATGTTCTTTTCTGCCAGCCAGCTCTCTGTTTCTATATATTATAGTGATTTCTCTCTTCCGTCTGCTAAGTCTTGTATAATAGGCTTTCTACTGAATACAGCTCATGCCGTGCCAAACCTTGGATTACTTTCCGCAGGATTTTAGTTTTTAATCTATGCATTGCGTTCCATTTTTTACTCTGCCTCAATTACTGGATTTTTTTTTATCCATTAAGAGTTTTATTATAAAGTCGTCAGATAAGAAAAAAAAACTAATAATAACTGTATTATAGGTGTATTAATACAAGGTATTTATATATCATTTATAATAAATTATTATCAGTAATATGTCGCTGAGGATTTTTTATTAAAACGGCCATTTCTGTCTGGTAACATCAGTCATCAGGCCCCACATTGATGAGTGTGAAGCATGAATTTCATTTGGTGAAAATTGAGATGGTCTTTTTAACGAGGTGTACGGTAATCTGTGCATATGGGGAGGCAGCGGTGCTTTGATCTGGGGTTTTGTAAAACATACCATACCACAGGCTGCTGTATGACCGTATGAGGTGCAAACACCATCGAGAAGGACAATTACATAGTCATGGTGGAGCATGAATATACAGTAAGTGATGGTAAAGCATGAAAAGTAGGAACCACACTCAAGAACAACTCCTTATTCAAGTGTTAGTTTCCTTAAAGGGGTTTTCTGGGATCACTATGGTTTTTAAGAGATATGTTCATGTAGTTGCTTTCCTCATGTAGATCTTTTCCATGCTTTTTTTTCAGTTTGGATTAATTTTAACCATGTGACCCAATCCCTCTGGTTTGTTTCCATCCTGTATGTAGCACTTCCTGTTGCTGTATCAAACCAAACCCATGATGCACTTCTCCTTTCTCTACCACCGCTCCAGCACTGCCCCTAACCACACCCAGCTAGTTTATATCTCCTCCCACCCAGCTAGTTACATAGACACTCCGCTAACACTGCCCCTAACCACACCCAGCTAGTTTATAGCTCCTCCCACCAAGCTAGTTACATAGACACTCCCCCATCTCTGCCCCTAACCACACCCAGCTAGTTATAGCTCTTCCCACCAGCTAGTTACATAGACATTCCCCTATCACTGCCCCGAACAACACCCAGCTAGTTTGTAGCTCCTCCCACCCAACTTGTTACATAGACATTCCCCTATCACTGCCCCACCCCTGGACATAACATCACAGGAAACAGGAAAGATCTGCATGGACATGGTCATGTGACCACAGCCCAAAACGGCGGATACAGTAGAAGCAATAAAAAGGTATGAGACATACATTACAACATTACAGCTTCCTTTATAATGATTATTTTAAAGGATGATGATACAAACTCGAAAAAACCCTTTTAGGGTCCATTCACACGTCTGTAGAATGGTTCCGGATCCGTTCCGCAACATTGCGAAACTAATCCGGACCCATTAATTCTCTATGGGGCTGGAAGAGATGCGGACAGCACACAGTGTGCTGTCCACATCCGCATTTCCGGAGCACGGCCCCAATCTTCCGGTCCGCGGCTCCTGAAAAAAATAGAACATGTCCTATTCTTGTCCGCAATTGCGGACAAGAATAGGCAGTTCTATGGGGATGCCGGCCGGGTGCATTGCGGATCCGCAATACACTACGGACGTGTGAATGGACCCTAAGGGATAAGGAATTTTCTAAAGGGGTATTGTCATCTCAACTATTTATGGCTAAGACTGTAATACTCATCTTATGTGGTGGGCAGAGTGATGAAAATTATGAAAACCAAACAGACTGTGTTACACAGTCTGCATAACTGCCATTTACAGGGCATGTGCCCTTAGGCTACTTTTGACTATGGAAGTTTGCGGACATTTGCCCCCTATTGTTACTATGCAAAGCCATTAACTCACTACTTTAGTGCACTTTGAAGGGTTAACTTGCACTATTGTTTACATTTATACTGTTTGATATTGTTGAACTGCATTTTATATGTTTATTGTAATATATCCTGTTCATTCGCACAGTTATTGCACTGTATTTGCACTACATTGTGGAAAGGATTAGTGCACAGCCAGCAAATACTGAGAGACTTTGGGACTTTTTACCTATGCACTGACAAGTTAGAAATCTTCCACAGTTACTACTGGATTGGGGGCACTAAGAGGAAAACACTACTGAATGGTGAACTAAGGGGGCAGGTCTACAAGAAGGGAGCAGCACTACTGAATGGGGTCACTAAGGGGGTAGAACAACTGGATGGGGGCAATAAGAGCGCAGAAATACTGGATTGTGTGCACTCAGAGGTCAGCACTACTGGATGGGGTCACTAAGTTGGCATCTGTACTTGGGGGTGCTAAGGGCGTCTTTTACTGTGTAGGGACATTTAGGAGGCATTTTACTCTTTGGGGACACTTAAAGGGCTTAACTACTGTATGGGGGCACTAAGGGGGCATGCCTACTGTGTGTGAGCACTAATGGAGCATAACTACTATGAGGGGGAATTATTAGGGTATAACTAGTGCATATGGACACTATGGGGGGCATAACTACTGTGTGTGGGCACTAAGGGGGCATAAATACTGTGTGGGTGCACTATGGGAGAATAATTGCTTTGTGGAGCACTAAGGGGGCATAACTACTGTTCGGGGATACAAAGGGGGCATTCTACTCTGAGGGGTCATTAATTGGGCATTCTACTGTGTGAGGGCACTAGCAGTGCATTCTTACAATGAGGGGGCACTAAGGGGGGAAATAAATATTGTGAAACAGTAGGCATATGCCAAAGCTCGAACATTCTGCAGATGTTTGTATGGCCTCTTCTGGACGGACCTGCATCTGCAGAATGTTGCAGGTGGTGCAATGATGTTTTTGCATCCCGTACATCTTAAAAAAGTGCCAAATAGCGAGGTAGGTAAGCAGTAGTTGCCTGCAGCACTATTTGTAGTCTTTTTTTCTGATGCAGGTGGCGTTGTAGCGTTCCGCAGATGCAGTCCTAAGTGGTCATAGCATGAGGCACACTATAGTGGGGTACAAACATAAGCCAAACTATAGGAGGACTCAGTCCATAAGGCACTACCCCCCTGAGTATGAGGCACCAAAGGGGCAAAGAGTAAGAGGCACTATATAAAGGGGGCATAGATCCTGGCATTATATAAAGGGGGCACCAAATTTGGCACTATAGTAATGGGGTACAGAGCAAAAGGTGCTATATAAAGGGGTCACAGATCCTGGCGCTATTTAAAGGGGGCATCATATACAGTGGGCACAACACATGGGGTACTATATACAGGGGGCACGGAGCATGCGGCAATATATACAAGGGGCACAGAGTGTGCAGCACTATACAAGGGGGTACTACCATTTAGAGCACTGTGTGTGTGGTGCTTTATTTTCAGGGGGCATCGCATGTGACATGACTGTATTTAGGAGCATACTGTGTGTTGCTATTATTGAGAGTACATCAAGTGGAACTTAAGATGATTTTGTGTTAGTATGTAGGTTGCCGATGTGTTGGTAAAACAAGAAGCTGAAGACCTCTCGGTTGCAAACTCTGCAGAGAAAAGTTGTGGCAGGGAGAAGTCATCATGGTGTCTGAACTGGATGGAAAGATAAGGGAAGAGAAGAACTCAGGTGGAGACGTCACCTGTAAGTCACTAAATGTAAATGTTTATTCTGCCACAGACTGTGTCTGATCAGTGCTGTAGTCACTTGTATGGTCTACAGCGTGATGATGGGTGGTAGCATTCTCTTTTGTGAATCTACAACTCTCAGCATTGCTTTACACCAAGAGATGGACAGGTAGCTCAGGCCTTTCCTTAGCACAGAATCTTCGTCAGCCAGGAAGGAGACTGGAGAAGCCAGTTCAGTTCCTTGCGTGCAATGAAGCACATTGGTTGAATGCGAACCCTGACTCTCTGGATTGATTTCCCATTGGGGTGCACCACCCCTTACCACGCCTTCCACAGAGCAGCAACACATAGTGACACCTCAACGGTGTCCAGGGGACAAAGTATAGCATTGGTGCCACCCCAAACCCAGCCACTGCACATGGCACAAGCTGCTCCAGTTTCTGTAACTTTTGCTGCCCCATTAAACGGGTATTCCAATCCCAGCCATGAAAGTCTGCGATGGGAATACCCCTTTGAATAGCAATTGAAGGAGTACTCGGATTTGCACAATTTCTCACATGCTCTTCATTCATGACAGAGCCTTGTTCTTGAGACAGGTCACAAAGGTGGGACCCACACCTATCGATCATTTATGGTATAGCCTATTGTATCTTATCTATAGGTCATAAATATCCAGATAGAACAACCCCTTTAAAAATATAAACTTATCCCCTAACATTAGGATAGCGTATAAGTATCTGATCGGTGGGGGTCCTAACACTGGAACTGAGAACAAGAGTTCCTTGAATGAATGGCGCGGTGGTTGAGTATGCACACTGCCACTCCATTCATTCTCTATAGGACTGGTGGAGATAGCTGAGTATAGTGCAGTGGATAGGGGATAAGTTTATATCTTCGGACAACCCCTTTAAGACATTATGCTGTTCCTCGGTATGGGAAGTCTTTTCTATATTGGCTGGACAGTTGTCCCTTCAAATAGAATGGAGGTGCGGTGCCTTCGTTTTATCACCTTTTTAACTGGATCTACCGTACAGTAAACGTTGACCAGCTGCTGTGAGGTCATTGCCCCTGCTCCACCTTCTCGCTGCTCCACCCGCATCACATGACGCATGTACAGTATAAGGCGAGTGCACCGCGGCCCAAACTGATTTCCTGTAGACTTTTTCTGACGAATATCTTTGAATATCAAGCTATTCCGCTAGAGTTTCTGATATAACGTGTTTTGTATATTATGCTGGCCAACGTGAAGATAACAAGTTTGGAATTGTGCAGTGACGGAAATGTGCATCGTTAGGGATGCAGCTTAGACTAATTTAATTAAGAATTCTATATAAATTCTGGATGCTTTTGATTTAAGATATTGGGTTGCTAAATGAGCTCTTGCCTGGCATTTTCCATAAGACCCCCTCCATAAGTAGCATTACCCCAGCCCAAGCCTTTGACCTCCAAATAGTTTATTACATTTGGACTTCAAGCTTCCACACAACAACTGATGGATCACTGTTTCTTGCCAGTAAGATGTACCACCTCATTATACACCCCTGTCATACACAATTGTGCCAAGCGCTGTCCCTTTGGCTGCTTAATGAGAAGCTATTTTCAATATGTACCGTCATTTATCATGTGCAGATGGAGCCATGCTTATCGCTTCTCTTTAGAAGGTTATTATAACTCTCTATGTTATTTCATCTGCTCCCTGTAACATTCCGCAATTTCTCCTCAGGAGTTAATTGGATTTGATGTTTCGAGATAACCTGAACTTCTGTACACCCAAAAATGAGTTGTAACCACTACTCAGGCCACACAAGCCGCCATAATTAGGGGGACATCAGGCAGCGGGTACAGCGGGTCTTCCCACAGAAGATCCTGTTAGGAAAAATTGGGAAATAGATTTTGTAGATCAGATCTATCATGTTTTACCTATTACTACATGTGTGATCCCTGGCAGGTCATAGGGGTTTTCCAGGACTTTAATATGGATGACCTATCCTTAAGATAGGTCATCAAAAGCAGAGTCTGACTTCTGTCGATCAGCTGATTGCAGAGCTGAACCAGACACAGCTCCATACACAATATAGTGGCTGTAAATGGTTACTGCTGCTTAGTCCTATGCAAGTGAATTTGAGAAAACTGCAGGAACCAGGCATGACCACTACATAGTAAATGGTGCCGGCCTCCAGGGCTCTGCAATCAGGCGATCAGCGGGGGTCAGACTCTGAAATTGATGACCTATCCTCAGGATTGGTCATCCATATTTAATACAGGAGTGTGTGGTGGCTCACCTGTCGTGGCAAATGGATAAGGTGCTCTGCCAAAAAAGGTTTCCCTGAAAAGCCTCACAGAATAAATATGAATAATTATATATAAAACAGGCACTCTATCATTCAGAACTGCATCGAGTGTCTGTGCACACAGTGATGTGGAGATAGTGTAGATGATGTATATTTTGTATGTGACAGCCCTCCTAAGCTCTCAATATCACAGATATAAGTATAATATAATAAACGGTATCTGCCACACCAATTCATTGCAAAAAAATATATTATATAGATTAAAGCATATCACTACAATTATTAATAACGCAATTTTAATAAGACGGTAGAGTTAATAATATTAAAAAAGGGATTGTATATAAGAAAGAAGAAAAAATTTAAAAAATTTAAAAAATAAAATGTATATTAAAATATATTAAAAATTAATAAATTGATAAATATAAGCACAATTATGTATATAGTCCAGAGCAGTCCATTAATATCCTTTTGTGGTTCAATTTAATTCAATGTCTCCGTATTTGATAAATGAATATATTCGTTATCAAGTTGACCCAAAGAGGTAAAGTTATTCAGTGTCCAGTGATTGTGATGATAAAATAGTGAGAAAGTGTATATGTAAAAATTGTAAAAAAACAAAACCAAAAAAACATGAAAAAATATATAGAAAAGGTAAAAAATTTAAATATTAAAATAAAAAGTTGTATGAAAATGAGTATACAATAAATATAGTAAATATAGATATAAATATTAGGGATAGACTAGTGATGTTGCCTTATCTATCAATAATTAGTGTGTCCCTCTGGTTATTACTTGATTTGGGTCTGGAATTGACTCCTTCGTATTAGGATATATAGTTGGTGCCAAGCTCAGTATTTATATCAAGTTGTGTCAATAGCGCGCTATTAGCTACTATGTAGCTCAGTTACCGTATTGACTTCTGTGTTGTGATCCCACCGACCGCGTCCTTTCATTCATTCAGCGGCGTTCTGATACTGCTCCTGAGGTTGGCGTCCCACGTGTTGGTGCGCTTTCCCTCCGGGCTGTTTGAGTTGCCGGGCTGTTTTAAATCCTCCTTGCGATTGGGGATTGTAGGAATCTCACCCCAATTAAGTTCCTGCCACACTGTGTTCCACGGCTTGTGGTAGTATTATTTTCTTTAGTGGATTATCTTTGCCGCATACAGTGTGAACTTTTAGTATACAAGAAGCTTCTTTAAAATTACATTCATGTATGCGTTATTAATAATTGTAGTTATATGCTTTAATCTATATAATATTTTATACAATTAATTGGTGTGGCAGATTATGAATTTTTAATATTTTTCTATATACATTTTATTCTATTTATTTTTTCTTTTTTCTTATTTCTTATATACAATCCCTTTAATATTATTAACTCTACCGTCTTATTAAAATTGTGTTATTAATAATTGTAGTGATATGCTTTAATCTATATAATATTTTATACAATTAATTGGTGTGGCAGATTATGGATTTTTAATATTTTTATATATACATTTTATTCTATTTTTTAAATTTTTTCTTATTTCTTATATACAATCCCTTTTTTAATATTATTAACTCTACCGTCTTATTAAAATTGCGTTATTAATAATTGTAGTGATATGCTTTAATCTATATAATATTTTATGCAATTAATTGGTGTGGCAGATACTCTTTATTATATTATACTTATATCTGTGATATTGAGAGCTTAGGAGGGCGGTCACATACAAAATATACATCATCTGCACTATCTCCACATCACTGTGTGCACAGACACTCGATGCAGTTCTGAATGATAGAGTGCCTGTTTTATATATAATTATTCATCCATATTTAAGTCTTGCAAAACCTCTTGAAGTGTCTTAGTGTAGGTTCATATCTGCGTCAGGGAAATCCGGAAGTCCGACTGCTGGGCACTGCTAGATACCCATTCATTGTGATACCTGCCGCAGATGTGAACCTTTCCTTAGTTGTATCACCCTTTGTGCTACCAGCCATCAAACAGGACCAGCCAGCTCTCCTGACATGTCTCTTTTAGTAAACACTTGTATTCCCCATGAGATAAAATTTATGTACCACTTTTCCTTAGAACTCTGTATTTTGACTTTCCTGGGTTGTTCCTGTGGGAAATTTATGAATAAATTGAAAATTGAATGTTACAATTCCTCTAGGTCCATACCTAGTACCATAGGATGTGTACCTATACAGCCTGACACGGTCAGTACTGATTCAACAGTGTTTGTAAGGACATACCCATTGACAAGGGAAGCGGTAACCACCAAATGTCAACTTATTCAGCCATTTTCAGGGGGAAATAACTAAAGAATTACACAATGATGAGTTCTAAGAAAGGAATTCTGAGTTTTTTTTAATTTCATGGTGAATACAAGTATTTTTTAAGACAGACATATTCGGAGGACTGATAAGTCCTCTTTATGGGGGACCTATCTTTTTGGAGGAAAATAAATATGCATGTAAAACACACTTTAGTTTTTTGTTTACTTTCAGAGTCATGCGACTATAATAAATTACTATGGTGGACTGGGATGGACAGACTCACCAAAAATCCCAAAGTTCCTCCAATAGGCCAGGCTTTTGAAAATACATGGTTCAGCTGAACACCTACAGTTTCCCGAAGTAGGCAACCTGATCAGATGAGAAATGGATCACATGCTGTTAAGATCAAGTTTTGGGGTTATTTCTTTTCAAACCTATTGGTCCATTGGTCTTGGTATTTTCATTGATGTCACCAGCTAAGAACCAGTTCTGTGTCCTCAAACATTTCCTTTGGTTGGCCCAAGTCTTCTAATGCTGGTATGTGGTCTTTCAATGGATGACTCTTCGGTTCCTTTCATCTTACCACGGCATAACTATAATTGATTTTCCTTTTGCCTCCATATCTTCCACTGATGAGGACTAACAAGCCATAAAGATGTTCTCCAACCTCACCTCACCAATCCCCTGTCATTCCCATGCTGCTGTTCCCCAGGTTTCCTGGCAGTCTCTGTTCACCCAGCTCCAGTGATGACATGGCGACCTGACATCTGACCCCTGCAGCCAATCTCTCGTCACTTTGTTGACCTCAGTGGGGTCATCAAGTCACCACTCCAGCCAGTGATTGGTCATGGTGATTGCTGGAGCCTGGTGAATAGAGATGGTAGGGGACCAGATAAGCACTGGCATGGGTGCATCAGAAGGTATTACTCCATTACGTCCATTCACAGCTGTTTGACCTATGTAGTCAATTTTGCATTCATGAGATCCAAAAGGGCTTGTTCAGATGGATGCTGTGTTGTGGATAATAAAAACAGATACGTTTTTAAACTCGTGGCATCCATGTGTGTTCTTTTTCTTGCTGAAAGATTGGAGCAGAATGCTGCAGGCTACAATTTTCTCCGTGGTCCATGCGGAAAATCACTCATGTGAATTGACCCATACTTACTTTAATGGGTCAATGTTTAGTTCAGGTGCTTTATACACAGACAGCACACAGACGGGAGAATCATGCATGAGAAGAGAGCCTAAGCCTGATGCCACAGGAAAATATTAATGCAAGGCACAAGTGGTCCATGACCTCCATCAGATATCTTCCTCCACCTTGGTCAATTAACAGGTGCGGAGGACGGAGGTCCATGATGTACCGGTATTCACAACTTTATACATCACTGCTAGAGAACTGTTATTTGCACAATATGGGGTAGATTTATCAAAACTGGTGTAAAGGAAAACTGGTTTAGTTGCCCATAGCAACCAATCAGATTCCACCTTTCAGTTTTCAGAGCTCCTTTGGAAAATGAAAGGTGGAATCTGATTGGTTACTATGGACAACTAAACCAGTTTTCTGGTTTTGATTAATCGCCCCTATTTGTTAGTATTATTTGGGCAATATACATTGGTTTTAATTGGGCACTGTATTATATTATTTTTATTTGTGGTGATATGTTTCTGGCATAGTATTTTGGTATTATTTGGACACTCTATGGTACTCAAATTTGATCACAGTGCGGTGCTAATTGGACCCTATTTCGGCTCTACAGGACTGCTATTTGGGCATTTTTGACATGTAAAAGGGGCCTGACCTGTTTCCAGGGTGTTGGAACGGCGAGATTGACTATTGAGGAGAGCCCCTACATAAAACAATCGGGCAAAAAAAAAAAAAAAAACTATGGCTCTCAGAATATGGAGACACTAAAATATGATTTTTTTTTTGTTTCAAAAATGCTATTATTGTGTAAAACTTCAATAAATAAAAAAAAATTATACATATTAGGTATTGCCCCATCCGTAACAAACTGCTGTATAAAAATATCACATGAAATAACCCCTCAGGTGAACACTGTAAAAATAAAGAAATAAATCGGTGTAAAAAAAAAGCCATTTCCCATCACAAAAAGTGTAATACCAAGCGATCAAAAAGTCATGCACATCCCAAAATCATACCAATCAAACCATCATCTCATCCCGCAAAAAATGAGACCTTACCTAAGACAATTGTCCCAAAAAAAATAAAAACTATCTCAGAATATGGAGACACTAAAACATGATTTTTTTTTTGTTATTGTGTAAAACTTAAAGGGAATCTGTCCCCTGGTTTGACCATATTAAGCTCTCACCATTGCCATGTTTAATAAAATACCTTCTCCTGCAGTGGTTTTCTTTCTTATATTCATGCTTTCATTTTGTTAAAAAAAGCGATCTTTGTATTATGCAAATGAACCCTGAAGGTGTCCAGAGAGGCGTTATTCTTCACCCTCTGAGCCCAGTAACGCCCCCCTGCAGTGCCTAGACCGCCTGTATTTAGCGCCCAAGCACGCCTCCTCGCTATGCAGTGTCGTCCCACACCCTAGTTTAACGGCGCCGCCCCCTCTGCTACGTCAGCTAATTCATTCAAGCCACGCACCTGGAATTCGTCTGGCTGAAATCTCGCGCAGGCGCAGTACCGCCTACTGCCTGTGCGATCCAACCGCTTCTGTCTGATCTCATAGAGTCATATAATATTTTTTACCAAAAGTCACTGACCCTTTAAAAAAATAAAAAATACCTTCCTTGGCCTCCTATCAAGACATCTCATCCCATGTAGCCTGGGGCCAGGCAAGGGTGCTGCATGGAGGCACCAGGGAAGGTGAATTATTGATTTTTATTTTTGTCACTGACAAATTTTTTTTTTTACTCACAGGGTAGAGGGAAGAGTGCCAGGGAGGCTAGCCCTGATCTGACACACCCTAACAAGATTGCACGGTTGGCAGATGAGCGGGATGTCGGTTCAGGGAGAGCACTGCTGCAGCCGGACACTTCCTCTGCCAGTCAGGGGAATGTCAGCTCCGGTAAGCAGAGGACCAGGAAGAAGATGGCTAGAAGGTTGGAGGAGTGTTTAAACTAGGGACTGGGGGGGGAGGGTAATTACACTATAGAAGGGGAAGATAGCGCAGATAGAGACCGGGGGCAAGGTAGCGGGACTGGGGGAGGAATGGAAGGAGGGACTAGAACAGTTCCGAAAGAAAGAAGTAGGGTAAAAAATATACATAAACCTCTCAAATGTATGTATACTAATGCCAGAAGCCTGACTAATAAAACTGGTGAACTGGAATTAGTGATGTGTGAGGAGGACTATGACATAGTGGGAATGACAGACATGGCTGGATGATAGCTATGACTGGGCGGTTAATGTACAGGGTTACAGTCTGTTTAGAAAAGATCGCCAAAACCGGAGAAGGGGGGGGGGGTCTGCCTTTATATAAAGTCCTGTCTAAAGCCCACAGTTCGAGAAGATATAAGTGAGGGACATGAACATGTGGAGTCACTAAGGCCTCTTTCACACGACCGTTTTTTTTTTTTCCCGTTTACGGGCGTTTTTTTGTGTTCCGTATATGGAACCATTCATTTCAATGGTTCTGCAAAAAAACGGAATGTACTCCGTATGCATTCCGTTTCCGTATTTCCGTTTCTCCGCTCTGTTGAAAGATAGAAGGCTCCATTTAAGTCAATGGGTCCGCAAAAAAAACGGAACACATACCGAAATGCATCCGTATGTCTTCCATATCCGTTCCGTTTTTGCGGAACCATCTATTAAAAATGTTATGTCCAGCCCAATTTTTTCTATGTAATTACTGTATACTGTATATGGCATATGGAAAAACGGAACAGAAACGGAAACATAACAGAAACAAAAAACGAAACAACAGATCCGTGAAAAAACGGACCGCAAAACACTGAAAAAGCCATACGGTCGTGTGAAAGAGGCCTAAGTAACTGGGTCAGTGATAGAAAACAGAGGGTGGTTATTAACGGTACACACTCAGATTGGGTCACTGTCACTAGTGGAGTACCTCAGGGGTCAGTATTGGGCCCTATTCTCTTCAATATATTTATTAATGATCTTGTAGAAGGCTTGCATAGTAAAGTATACATTTTTGCTGATGACACTAAACTGTGTAAAGTAATTTACACTGAAGAGGACAGTATACTACTACAGAGGGATCTGGATAGATTGGAGGCTTGGGCAGAGAAGTGGCAGATGAGGTTTAACACTGACAAATGTAAAGTTATGCACATGGGAAGGAATAATGCAAGTCACCTGTACATACTAAATGGTAAAACACTCGGTAACACTGACATGGAAAAGGTCCTAGGAATTTTAATAAACAGCAAACTAAGCTGCAAAAACCAGTGTCAGGCAGCTGCTGCCAAGGCCAATAAGATAATGGGTTGCATCAAAAGGGGCATAGATGCCCGTGATGAGAACATAGTCCTACCACTTTACAAATCGCTAGTCAGACCACACATGGAGTACTGTGTACAGTTCTGGGCTACTGTAAACAAGGCAGACATAGCAGAGCTGGAGAGGGTCCAGAGGAGGGCAACTAAAGTATATAACTGGAATGGGTGGACTACAGTACCCTGAAAGATTATCAAAATTAGGGTTATTCACTTTAGAAAAAAGACGACTGAGGGGAGATCTAATTACTATGTATAAATATATCAGGGGTCAGTACAGAGATCTATCCCATCATCTATTCATCCCCAGAACTGTGACTGTGACGAGAGGACATCCTCTGCGTCTGGAGGAAAGAAGGTTTGTACACAAACATAGAAGAGGATTCTTTACGGTAAGAGCAGTGAGACTATGGAACTCTCTGCCTGAGGAGGTGGTGATGGTGAGTACAATAAAGGAATTCAAGAGGGGCCTGGATGTATTTCTGGAGTGTAATAATATTACAGGCTATAGCTACTAGAAAGGGGTCGTTGATCCAGGGAGTTATTCTGATTGCCTGATTGGAGTCGGGAAGGAATTTTTTCCCCTAAAATGAGGAAAATTGGCTTCTACCTCACTTTTTTTTTTTTGCCTTCCTCTGGATCAACTTGCAGGATAACAGGCCAAACTGGATGGACAAATGTCTTTTTTTGGCCTTATATACTATGTTACTATGTTTATAGCGCTGACATATCCCGCAGCAATTTTCAGTTCCGTATGCAAATGAGCAGTTAAGAGCTGCGAGGGCGGAACCAATCCACTCTGTGCACCTTTGCTTCCTCTACCAGCCCCTCATTTTTCTTGATTTGATAGGGCCAGTTGAGATGAACCTTGCCTAGACACTTTGGAAAAATCTTATACGTGTTATATCTGTTCTATTTTGCGTAGATATTTCATCAATGAGTCTAAAAACATCTGCACTAAAATTTTGGTGCAAATTTGGCCTGGTGTCAAGAAGGGCAGCAAAGAAGCCACTTCTCTCCAAAAAAAACATCAGGGACAGATTGATCTTCTGCAGAAAGTTTGGTGACTGGACTGCTGAGGACTGGGGCAAAGTCATATTCTCCGATGAAGCCTCTTTCCGATTGTTTGGGGCATCTGGAAAAAGGCTTGTCCGGAGAAGAAAAGGTGAGCGCTACCATCAGTCCTGTGTCATGCCAACAGTAAAGCTTCCTGAGACCATTCATGTGTGGGGTTGCTTCTCATCCAAGGGAGTGGGCTCACTCACAATTTTGCCCAAAAACACAGCCATGAATAAAGAATGGTACCAAAACACCCTCCAACAGCAACTTCTTCCAACAATCCAACAACAGTTTGGTGAAGAACAATGCATTTTCCAGCACGATGGAGCACCGTGCCATAAGGCAAAAGTGATAACTAAATGGCTCAGGGACCAAAACGTTGACATTTTGGGTCCATGGCCTGGAAACTCCCCAGATCTTAATCCCATTGAGAACTTGTGGTCAATCCTCAAGAGGCGGGTGGACAAACAAAAACCCACTAATTCTGACAAACTCCAAGAAGTGATTATGAAAGAATGGGTTGCTATCAGTCAGGAATTGGCCCAGAAGTTGATTGAGAGCATGCCCAGTCGAATTGCAGAGGTCCTGAAAAAGAAGGGCCAACACTGCAAATACTGACTCTTTGCATAAATGTCATGTAATTGTCGATAAAAGCCTTTGAAACGTATGAAGTGCGTGTAATTATATTTCACATCACAGAAACAACTGAAACAAAGATCTAAAAGCAGTTTAGCAGCAAACTTTGTGAAAACTAATATTTGGGTCATTCTCAAAACTTTTGGCCACGACTGTAGATTGAAACGGTGGTGCAGTGTGCAATAACCATACTACAGTCACTTAAATGGTCAACAAGATAAGTCCTCAATATCGTAGCGCTGCCCAACCCCCTTAAGAAATTAATCGGCATATGCTTTTGAAGCTATTTAGATAAACACTCGTGGATATTCACTTTAAGGAAAAAAAGGAAGCAATTTTTCCCTCGCTGCAGAACATGGAATTTTGTTCCATCACTTACAAGGATTACTATGCCTCCTAGTACGCTGTAGAATTGTTTGTAATGGCTAAAAATGAGGTTCTACGTCTTCTGGCAGATAGTTCCTTCAAATTACATTGTAATTTAAAGTTACTTTTCTCACTGCAGTACCGTCACCCGCCACTGCCGCTCACGCTGACTTTCCATAGACAACAATGCAACAGTGCCACCAGCTGTGACCTAATTCAGAGGGAACATTGATTTTTCAGATCCAGTAATCGAGCATCTGCCAGAAACGGCAGACCTCTCATTTTAAACAACAAAAACTTGTTTTCAGAAAATAAGTGCTATTAACCCCTTGGCTCCTGGTAAAGACGGTGTCCTGAGCTATGAAATGCGAGGATATCAGCAGTTTGTATTTGGTAAGGTGGTAAGTTGAGAGCCACTTCTAGCTGACTCCTGGCCAGGGGCGTAACTACCATAGTGGCAGACTAGGCGACTGCTATGGGGCCCAGGGCAAAAGGGGGTCCAGTTGGGATCATCACCTCTTCTAGTGGGAGTGAAAACTTGGTCAGGACTCTACCCTCTAAAGCCTTATGCAGATGTAACACCCCAGAGTTGTGTTACTACACTCCTCTACCCCGCTACTATCTTCTAAGTGCAGACGTCTATCCTGCAAGCTCCACATTTAAAGCAGAACTACTCATTCCTGCCAATCATTGCCAAAACCTGCTGGGACCAAGAGACCAAAGCTGTATACTGCATGGATGCAAGTTATGTCAATTAAAGCAACGTTTGAACTTCATCTAAAGGTCTGGACATCATTTATTCTGCCAAGTTCCTCTATTACTCCTACTATCACTACACTCAAATTTATTGCAAGTCTGGATTGATCCTTGCTATGGGGCCCTTACCTCTCTATGTATGCCACTGCTCCTGGCTACGCAGATTGCTCTACCCAGTACCCACCCACCTGGAAATCTACATTTACGTAAAATACGGCCCACTGCAATGCGCGGAAAAGGTTTTATAGTATGACAAAGAATAGGCGCCGTGGCATGGTCACAGAAGGCCACGGAGACCCCACACCAATATTCAGAATAAGCTCCAGCCCTCCATGAATATGTGTCCATGGTCCAGAATGATGTGGCGATTCAACTCACAATATATTCCAATAGGGGGCTCTGTTTTTCTGATTTGATAAATAATATCATTTTGACCCCTTCCTGATGCAGCAATTTTCCATTTTCCTTCCAGGAGCATACTTTATTCGACTTTTACCATTCACATACCCGTGTGAGGGCTTGTTTTTAGCGGGAGAAGTTGTACTTTCTAATGACATCATTTAAAATTGCCTACAATGTAGTGGGAATCTGGAAAAAAATTCTAAATGGCTTGCAATTGGACGAAGAAACTCAATGCCAAAGTTTTATCGGTTTCATTTTTACGGTGTTCCCTGGGCAGTACGATTACAGCGATACCACATTTTTATAGTTTCTCTTGTGTTTTAATACTTAAAAAGATAAAAACTTTTTAAAAAAAATTTTTTTTTCTTTGCATCGCCATATTCTCACCGCCATAACTCTCTTATAGTTACTTCTATGGAGCTGTGGGAGGGCGAGCTATAGCTTTGATTGATACCATTTTGACGTCTATTTTTCATTCTTTTCCGGAGGTGAAGTGATCAAAAATGGGCAAATTGGCCATTTAGATTTTTTTCCTTTACACAGTATGGGATAAATGCATTTGTATTTTTGTAGTACGGGCATTTTGGGACGCGGTGATACAAATGATATTTATTTTTTTATAGTTTACTTTTATTTTAAAAATGGGGAAAGGAGGATGATTAGAATTTTTATACCTTTTTTATTTTATATATTTTTTAAAACTTTTTTTTGTACTTCTTTTCACATTTATTTTTAGTCCCCCTATGGGATATTAAAATGCGATCTTTTGATCACTTAGGCTACTTTCACACTGGCGTTTTGGCTTTCCGTTTGTGAGATCTGTCATGGGCTCTAACAAGCGGTCCAAAACTGATCAGTTTTGCCCTAATGCATTCTGAATGGAAAAGGATCCGCTCAGAACGCGTCAGTTTGCCTCCGATCAGTCACCATTCCGCCTCCTGAGACGGATACCAAAACACTGCCGGCGTGTTTTCAGCGTTGTGCCGTAGTTCCGTGCGAAGCTAGGTGGCGGGTTCCCTTCATTGTCAAGATAGGCCATCATGGGAATTACCCTCTAAAGGGAGGCTGTCAGCAGTTTTGACCCCCTCAGATGAAGATGCTTGGATTGCACTGTATATTGGTAAAGGCACACTGGTAGCAGTAAAAGAGTTAACAGCCTTGATTACACGTCACAGGCTGGGTTGAGTATAAGTAGCGTTGAACGAATTCGTTTGACTTCGATCCGAATTTTTTTAAAAATTGGATTCATCGCAAAGCCACTTTGTGGTAATGAATGAATGTTCCCTGAAATGGCAGTAAAAACGAAAAAAAGACATACTCACCTCATCCATTTGCACGCGATCTTGATCTTGAAGATACCGCACGTATGGCATCACGTCGGCCAGCGTCATGACATCGTCACGTCACCGCACGAGATTTCGCTTGGTACTAGTTAGGCCTCATGAACACGGCCGTTGTGCATCCAGTCCGTGCATTGGGGACCGCAATTTGCAGTCCCCAATGCACGGGCAGCATCCGTGTGCGGCGGGCCGGGACGGATCGAGACCCATACAACTTAAATGGGCCCGTGATCCGTCGGCACCGCAAAAAAAATAGAACATGTTCTATTTTTTGGCAGTGCGGAGGCACGGGCAGAAACACCACGGAAGCGCTCCGTAGTGCTTCAGTGGGGTTCTGCGCCTCTGTTCCGCACTGCAGCTCCGGATTGCGGACCCATTCAAGTTAATGGGTCCACATCCGTGATGCGGGGAGCACGCGGCTGGTGCCCGCATATGCGGACCCGCCTTTTGCGGGCCGCAATACGGCCACGGCCGTGTGCATGCGGCCTTATACTGCATGCAGATTTGCCATTGCGGATTTTCATGCGGCAAATCCGCAGTGTTGTACAGTACCATCAAATAAACTTAAATATGGATTATTGTCCAGTACAGTACCAGCAAAGTAGATGAGGATTTCAGAGTTCTCATCCTCATGCTGCGTAAAAAAAAAAACGCAGCAGAAAAGTTTTGCGGATTTGAAATCTGCAGAGTGTCCATTTATACAGCGGATTTAATCGTGGGTTTCACCCTTTCCAATGTAAAGAATGAAACTGCGTCTAATCTGCAGCTTTTCTGCAACAAAATCCGCAGCGTGTGTACGCACCCTTTGGTCCGTTTTTTTCTACTGCAGATGAGACAAAGAAATGCGGCAGATTTACATGTGAACCAAGCCAAAGGTTTTATGCCATGATTGAGGTAAAAAATATATATATAGATATATAGTGCATGACAACCTATTTCTAACGAAGCAAGAACCAGCCCTGTACCTCGCATGGGTCCAGAGATCTCACCATTCACTGTTCCTCTGCTAGATTCTCTTCAGCCTCACAGCTCAGGGGGACGTGTCCTTTCTGCTGCAGCTCTCTCATTGTAACTGCTAGAGAACATATGGCTGGTTTTAAACTTTAAACCAACTCAGTGAAATGGACAAAAAAAACAGCTCTTGCTCTGCTAGATTTATTTTAAGCTGGCAGTTCAGGGGTGTGCCCTCTCTCTGGTCTCATTCAGAGGGTGTGTCCATTATCAGGGGACATTTTCTTTCTGTTGCTGCTCTCTTCCTATCAAAGCTCAGAGGGAGCCGGCTATCTGTGCAGCTCTCTCCCTGTAACTGTCACAGCTACTGACAATAGATCTGGCTGGTGGCAGTTGAAGAATGGAACTGAGCATGTGCGACCACCTCAGAGGTGGATAGAGCAATCAGGAACTGAACAAACATCAGGTGGTGCTACACAGATAAAGAATAACTCAGAGGCTACACTAAATGTATAATTACATGCAATTACAAAAGTACTCAGATCTAAATGCTGGTTTGGAAAAATGTCGAATATTTTTCATGGGGACAACCTCTTTGGCTGCTTGCTGACCGCCCTATGACTATATACTTGGGTGGTCGGCACATATCTCTGCATGAATGTTTTAAAGTGTCCGGCTGCTCTGCTCTATTCTTGCAGCTGCGGGAGTCCACTGTCAGGGCTCCTCACAGAGGTGGCAGTGACGCCCCTGTCTTTCTCATCGATCTGTACACAGCACTAGATGAGCACTAGGTATAGAGATTAGGAAGCCGTAATGGCAATTCCTGCTCCAGTCCCTGCGGTCGTGTGATTGCTTGGGGGCTGGGAGTCTGCATGAGCTGCTGAGTCTTAGCAGAGCCAGATCAGCTCTGCAGTGAGGTTGTATAGCATTGTACAACCTCTCTGGGGGCTCAGCTCCAGATACAGGAGAAGTCAAATATTTAAAAAATTTAGTTTATGACATTATGGGGAAATAAAGTGTAAAAAAAAAAAAAATTATTTAAGATAAAATAAAAAAAATCATAAAAAAAGCCACCACACACCACGCCGCAGTTTCGATCACCACACACCACCACCACCACATAATCCATACATTCTGTATTTCAAAACAATTGTTATGGAAAGGGGACATAAAAATTAATTTTAATTGCATGTTGTGCTATTAACAAAAAAAAAGGGGATGGACATACAATTTTATTTTTTATTTTTTACATTTTTCTGGTTATAAAAAAAAAAAAAAAAAAAAATACCACAATAAAAATGACATTAAAATAAAGCCCCATGCTTCACCGAAAAAGAAGTTGCAAACATGATTCCGTATTTTTTGCTTTATAAGACGCACCCGATGATAAGATGCACCCCAGATTTTAAAGTAGTAAAAGCCTTCATCAGACCTTTATCAGACCTCAGATTAGCCCATCAGACCCCCATCAGACCTCACATTAGCCCATCAGACCCCAGATTAGCCCATCAGACCCTTATCAGACCTCAGATTAGCCCATCAGACCCCAATTAGACCTCAGATTAGCCCATCAGACCCCCATCAGACCTCAGACTAGCCCATCAGACCCCAGATTAGCCCATCAGTACCCCCCACTTTTGGGGGGAAAAAGTGCGTCTTATAAAGCAAAAAATAAGGTACAAAAATGAATGGAAAAAAATTATGGCTTTGAAACATACATGTACTAAAAAAACAAAACAAACACGGAAGATGCCTTGATCAGGGAGGGGGGTAAATAGCCTGGTGCTGAATTGGTTACTAAGGGTTCATTGACACGGCTGTTGTTCAGCTGTTCCGTGCATTGGGGGCCACAATTTGCAGTCCCCAATTCATGTACACCATCCGTGCAGCTGCCGCAACGGATCCAGGCCCATTCTACTTGAATGGGTCCGTGATCCATCCGCACGCCAGAAAAATAGTTGTCAAGTAAGGGGTCCGCATCCGTGATGCGGTGAGCACAGGGCTGGTGCCCACATATTGTCGACCCGCTGTTTGTAAATGAGCCCTTACCCTTGTGTCCACCCCTAAGGGCTCGTGCACACGAACGTATTTTCTTTCCGTGTCCATTCCAGGTTTCTTTTGCCGACCGTATGTGGAACCATTCATTTTAATGGGTCCGCAAAAAAACCCAAAAAACGGAAGTTACTCCGTGTGCATTCCATTTCCGTATGTCCGTTCCGCAAATAAATAGAACATGTCCTATTATTGTCCGCATTACGGACAAGGATAGGACTTCTATTAGGGGCCGGCTGTTCCATTCACATGAATGTCATCCGTATTTTTTGCAAAATACCTACGGTCGTGTGCATGAGCCCCTGTTCTTCCATTATCCTAGAGAACTGGATACTACTCGGGGTCGAAGAGATGCTTGTCTTACATGCATGCAACTCTTAACTTCCATGGCATCGTGGAGGGAAGTGCAGGGATCTCAAGTCTCCCGGACGTTCAGGGAGTCTCCCGCTATTAGATAGCGGCTCCCTGACGCCCACATGTGAAACAATATATCCCGGAAAGGTTTACTTTTACTCGCAGTAAACCTTTTCGGCAACCTGCAGCAGTGTCCCCTTCTCGGCGCGTGCGCACAGTGCAAGAAGAAGCCGATGCCCGTAGTACACCACGGCGCATCAGGCTGAGGCTGTGCGCACACGCGGGATCTCAAGGCGGTAGGAGGGGGAGGGAGGGAGAGGCGGCACTAAGGAGTAGAAGGCGGCCCTGGGCACGAACGGCGATGCGTGCGGCCGGGCACCATGCATCCACAGACCTCCCCTGCTTGGGCACCTTAATTCAATGATTGACAGGTTAGTAAAACCTGTTTTTCTGCAGAATAAAGCCACAAATAGCTTTTATAAGGCCACCTTAGAAATCAGAATGCTACCCTGGACATGAGCAGATGTTTAGCTCACAGGGCTTATAGGTGGTGACAGAATCCCTTTAATCATATACATAAATATGATAATTTGGGGCAGGGTAATGAGCCCCGTCCTCCACACCATAGAGCACAGAGTGCAGATACTGCATGTGTTTGGAAAATGTAATAAAAAGTTTGTGAAAGAAAAAAAAAAGAAAACCTCCCTGAAATGAGTTTTTGCAGGTTGGGATGTCTGGAAGTGCCATGGTGGAGGCCGCTTCCTGTTCAGTGCCCTCAACCCTGAATGATCGGCAGTCCTTCCTCTCTGCTCGGAGTGACGACTATAGCGTCCTATAAAGAGACTGCTGGAGTAGAGGAGAGGGGCTGTGGATCATGTAGAGCAGAGAGGTGAGAGGGACCTCCTCCATCACAGCGCCAGGGACATAAAAGTGGGATTTCTTGGTCGTGAAACCTGCGTGACATCACTCCAGTCATGCTTACGCTGTTCCCCCTATATAGCGCTGTTACCGTTTTTTTAAGGGGTCAAAACTGCTGACAGACCCTCTTTTTCTGTGTGGCCATAATTGCAGCTAGGGAGTGACTTATGGGGTCTTTCCACTAAAGGAAGAGCCAGCTGTAACCATAAAGCATGGATGCCTTCCTAAAGGATTTGGTGTTGTACGCCAACCACCATAGAGATTGCCATCTTGAGGGTCCTCGTAATATCATACTGCCGGGCGAGCCTGGTGGCCTGTGTGTCCGCCCACCAGCTATCTACCTGTGTAGGGGACGTTTCCCTATTGTATTTCTGCTGTTTGCTGTGTGGCGGAGACCTTTCCTTCACCGCACTGGATGTCAGCGCATTGTACGGGCCTGAATAAAGGTCAGGACACTACATCTGCAGAGTCACTCGTGTGCATGCCGGGAGTCGCTGCTGATCAGCGCGGCCAGGCCAAGCAGCCAGCGTGCGCTGTTATCTGTCGAGTGGGATGCTGAGGGTGGTAGTTCCAGCAGCTGCGCTCCAGAGACTGCTGTCTGTTGCGGTGTATCAGAATGTGTACGCAGGGTGGTTGCGTGTCGGGGGGGCCTCCGCAGTTGCATCAGCTGAGATCAGGTGCCATTAAATAGCGGCGTCAGGAGAATAGAGCAGATCTGGAGGGCAGCATGCTGCTAACCCCTTCACTGCCTGTCCTATATGACAGCGCAAGCCTCCCTGTGGCAGATGTGCACAGTCATACACCGCTGGCTTTTGTGCAGACTATTGCACCCTCTGCCTTTCTCGTTTTTAGTCTCTCGTTACCTGTACAGAGATCTGCAGAGCATCGCACCACTGTACATTCAGATGTTTACAAATGCCTCTCTGTATTCATTACCTGCAGACCATTGTACTCATATTCATTCCGAGAACTGCATGGCATTGCACCAACAATATCCATTCAGAAATGTCTAAGGCTTTAAATCTGCACTCTATACTCAACATCAGATCTGCAGAGCATTATACTACTACTAGCCTGTATACAGTCAGGGATCTGCAGAGCATTATACTACTACTAGCCTGTATACAGTCAGGGATCTGCAGAGCATTATATTACTACTAGCCTGTATACAATCAGGGATCTGCAGAGCATTATATTACTACTAGCCTGTATACAGTCAGAGATCTGCAGAGCATTATATCACTACTAGCCTGTATACAGTCAGGGATCTGCAGAGCATTATACTACTACTAGCCTGTATACAGTCAGAGATCTGCAGAGCATTATACTACTACTAGCCTGTATATAGTCAGGGATCTGCAGAGCATTATACTACTACTAGCCTGTATATAGTCAGGGATCTGCAGAGCATTATATCACTACTAGCCTGTATACAGTCAGGGATCTGCAGAGCATTATATTACTACTAGCCTGTATATAGTCAGGGATCTGCAGAGCATTATACTACTACTAGCCTGTATATAGTCAGGGATCTGCAGAGCATTATATCACTACTAGCCTGTATACAGTCAGGGATCTGCAGAGCATTATATTACTACTAGCCTGTATACAGTCAGGGATCTGCAGATCATTATACTACTACTAGCCTGTATACAGTCAGGGATCTGCAGAGCATTATACTACTACTAGCCTGTATACAGTCAGGGATCTGCAGAGCATTATACTACTACTAGCCTGTATACAGTCAGGGATCTGCAGAGCATTATACTACTACTAGCCTGTATATAGTCAGGGATCTGCAGAGCATTATACTACTACTAGCCTGTATACAGTCAGGGATCTGCAGAGCATTATATTACTACTAGCCTGTATACAGTCAGGGATCTGCAGAGCATTATACTACTACTAGCCTGTATATAGTCAGGGATCTGCAGAGCATTATACTACTACTAGCCTGTATATAGTCAGGGATCTGCAGAGCATTATATCACTACTAGCCTGTATACAGTCAGGGATCTGCAGAGCATTATATTACTACTAGCCTGTATACAGTCAGGGATCTGCAGAGCATTATACTACTACTAGTCTGTATACAGTCAGGTATCTGCAGAGCATTATACTACTACTAGCCTGTATACAGTCAGGGATCTGCAGAGCATTATATCACTACTAGCCTGTATACAGTCAGGGATCTGCAGAGCATTATACTACTACTAGTCTGTATACAGTCAGGGATCTGCAGATCATTATATTACTACTAGCCTGTATACAGTCAGGGATCTGCAGAGCATTATACTACTACTAGTCTGTATACAGTCAGGGATCTGCAGAACATTATACTACTACTAGCCTGTATACAGTCAGGGATCTGCAGAGCATTATATCACTACTAGCCTGTATACAGTCAGGGATCTGCAGAGCATTATACTACTACTAGTCTGTATACAGTCAGGGATCTGCAGAGCATTATACTACTACTAGCCTGTATACAGTCAGGGATCTGCAGAGCATTATACTACTACTAGTCTGTATACAGTCAGGGATCTGCAGAGCATTATATTACTACTAGTCTGTATACAGTCAGGGATCTGCAGATCATTATACTACTACTAGTCTGTATACAGTCAGGGATCTGCAGAGCATTATACTACTACTAGTCTGTATACAGTCAGGGATCTGCAGAGCATTATACTACTACTAGCCTGTATACAGTCAGGGATCTGCAGAGCATTATATTACTACTAGTCTGTATACAGTCAGGGATCTGCAGATCATTATACTACTACTAGCCTGTATTCAGTCAGGGATCTGCAGAGCATTATATTACTACTAGTCTGTATACAGTCAGGGATCTGCAGATCATTATACTACTACTAGCCTGTATACAGTCAGGGATCTGCAGAGCATTATATTACTACTAGCCTGTATACAGTCAGGGATCTGCAGATCATTATACTACTACTAGTCTGTATACAGTCAGGGATCTGCAGAGCATTATACTACTACTAGTCTCTATACAGTCAGGGATCTGCAGAGCATTATACTACTACTAGCCTGTATACAGTCAGGGATCTGCAGAGCATTATACTACTACTAGCATGCAGTCAGAGATCTGCAGAGCATTTTACTACTAGTAGCCTGTATATAGTTAGGGATCTGCAGAGCATTTTACTACTACTAGCTGTATTCAGTCAGGGATCTGCAGAGCATTATACTACTAGCCTGTATTTAGTCAGGGATCTGCAGAGCATTGCACCACCAACATTATACAGTCATATGTTTATAAATCTCATATCACTACTCAGCCTGAGAGCTGCAGAGCATTGCACCACCAATTCTATACAGTTATACATTTGTAAATCACATATCTCTATTCATTCTCGGAGCTGCAGAGCATCGTTCCACTATTCGCCTGTATACATTGAGGGATCTGCAGAGCATTGTACTACTAGCCTGTATAAATTCTGAGATCTGCAGAGCATTGCACCACTGGCACTATGCATTCATATGTTTATAAATATCGTAGATTTATTCATTCTTAGAGCAGCAGAGCATTGCAGTACTAACATGTATACATTCAGTGGTCTGCAGATTATTGCACCACCAATACTATACAGTCATAGGTTTGTAAATCACATAAGTCTATTCATTCACAGAGGTGCAGAGCATTGTACTACTAGCCTGTATTCATTCAGAGATCTGCAGAGCATTGCTCTATTCAGAAACCTTTGTACCACCTCTGTTTTTATCATTTAAAGACCTACAGAGCATTGCACCACCTGACCCACTACCAACCTTTATTCACTGCGAGATCTGAAGACAGTTCCATAAGGAGTCTGCAGAACATTGCACCACTTTTATCATTGTGTAAAACAGTTTCAACAAAAAAAGGCACCATGAACCCTCTGTCCGTTAATTTGCCCCGAAATTAGGGATATATATTTTTTTTTACTAGTGCCAGTTCTTTGGGCAATAAAATTGAGTCAATATGTGAACATGATCTGCAGAGTATCACAGAAAGATCTGCCAACTAAGTCATGCAGAGTATTGCATCCTTAGCCTATTTTTTTCTATATTTCATGAGCAAACACCAGCTGCAGATCATTGCGCTGTAAACTTTGTGATCCCCTTAGAGCCCTGTGCTTCTGCAATGGAAAATTGTAGAACACAACAGCAACCCCATGCGTAAACTGCAGAGCATCGCGCATCTCCACTGCAAAACATCTGTATAACATCGCATCAACAAGCTATTTTTTCCAGTGTCCTAATACAGAATAATAATCCCCAACCACCCGCACTTCCCCGAGACTCACACAAACCATTATCCTGTATCAGCGAGACGCAGGCTTCTACACGGCTTAACCCCACGTGTGCCACTGATATGCTGAAAATGAATTTTGCCATTATTTTCTCGATCTCTCTGTCCTCCAATAAAACTTTCTACAGGTCAGAGGCTGAGAATCACTCATCCTAGGTTATTACACTACAACCCTAGGGTTACTGTTATTACACCTCATCGTCACCCCTCCAGGGCTGTCATACATGCCCATAATGGCGTCCTTACTCACATATCCTACTACCTATATTTAGGGTACAAGTATTAAACATTCTGCAATGAATACTCTATTTAGCTATCTCTATCAACAATAGGAGACAAGGGTTAGGCGGAATGGGCAGCTGCTTAGGGTGCCATAGTGTGGATGGAGATGGGGGGGTGACAATTTATAGGTATAAAAAAACAACATTATGTTGTCTCTAGATTTCTGTCATTGAAGATAATACAGTGGGCACCTACGGTCTACTGCCTTGGTGACTGGACAGGTGCCCACATGGCATCATGGTCACCCAGAAGACAGCAAGCACTGGTGTGGTGAGGGATGGAGCGACAGATGCTGCCGGACCTCATGACTGACATGACCAAGAAAAGAGGGAAAGTACCGTGTGTATTAGGCCTTGTTCACATCCACAGAGATAAATCTGCTACACAGTGGACAATGGTGGTGACAAGAGGACTTCTTCGACTTATAATGGGGTCTGCTAGGTTCTCCCAGTATTCCTTGAATGACAGGAATAAAAAGTCTGCATGCTGCGTAATCTCCAGCAGAGTCTCCTGACAGAGTCTGTCTGTGCCTACAGAGTCCTCTCTATAGTAGAGGCTCCTTCCTATGTTTACAGACCGTTCCCTGTGTACAGACTCCTCTCTATGCTTACAGTCTCCATCCTATTTTAGAGGCTCCTCCCTGTACTTACAGACTCCTCCCTATTTTTGAGGCTCCTCCCTGTACTTACAGACTCCTCCCTATGCTTACAGACTCCTCCCTATTTTAGAGGCTCCTCCCTGTGCTTACAGACTCCTCCCTATGAGTACAGACCCCTCCCTATCCTTACAGACTCCTCCCTGTACTTACTGATTCCTCCCTATGATTACAGACTCCTCCCTGTGTTTATAGACTACTCCCTATGCCTAGAGATCCCACCCTATGCTTACAGACTCTTATGTGTGCACACAGATACCTCCCTGTACTTACAGACCGTTTCATGTGCCTACAGACTAACCGCCAGGGGTGTTGCTATAGTGGGTGCAGAGGTAGCAGTCGCTACTGGGCCCAGGAGCCTGAGGGGGCCCAAAGACCTCTGTGCCACATAAAAAGACACCAGTATTTTAGAAAGTGCATGCAGGTCAAGTTACACCTCTGGCGGAGGGAAGGGGTTAGGTCAAGAATTTGGCATGGGGCTTGGGGTGCCATTTCAATTTTTGCTTCAGGCAGCACGAAGGTTATGTGCTTCCCTGCCCCTGGCCATAAAGCACTGAGGGAAGAGGGGCCTAAGATGAACTCTTGCACCAGGGCCCATGAGCTTTTAGCTACACCCCTGCCCACCCCTGTGCTTACAGTCTCCTCCCTGTGTTTACAAACTCCTCCCCATGCTTACAGACTCCTCCTTGTGTTTACAGATACCTCCACTATGTTTACAGACTTCTCCCTGTGCTTACAGTCCCCTCCCTATGCTTACAGACTCTTCCATGTGTACACAGACCCCTCCCTGTGGTTACAGACTACTCCTTATGTTTACAGACTCCTTCCTGTGCTTACAGACCCTTCACATTGGTCATACAGACTCCTCCCTGTGCTTACAGACCCCTCTCTGTGTTTACAGACTGCTCCCTGTGCTTACAGAGTCCTCCCTGTGCTTACAGAGTCCTCCCTGTGCTTACAGAGTCCTCTCTGTGCTTACAGACCCCTGCCTGTGCTTACAGAGTCCTCCCTTTGCTTACAGAGTCCTCCCTGTGCTTACAGTCCTCCCTGTGCTTACAGAGTCATTATTGTGCTTACAGAGTCCTCCTTGTGCTTACAGAGTCCTCCCTGTGCTTACAGAGTCCTCCCTGTGCTTACAGAGTCCTCCCTGTGCTTACAGTCCTCCCTGTGCTTACAGAGTCATTATTGTGCTTACAGAGTCCTCCTTGTGCTTACAGAGTCCTCCCTGTGCTTACAGAGTCCTCTCTGTGCTTACAGAGTCCTCCCTGTGCTTACAGAGTCCTCTCTGTGCTTACAGAGTCCTCCCTTTGCTTACAGAGTCCTCCCTGTGCTTACAGTCCTCCCTGTGCTTACAGAGTCATCATTGTGCTTACAGAGTCCTCCTTGTGCTTACAGAGTCCTCCCTGTGCTTACAGAGTCCTCCCTGTGCTTACAGAGTCCTCCCTGTGCTTACAGAGTCCTCTCTGTGCTTACAGAGTCCTCCTTGTGCTTACAGAGTCCTCCCTGTGCTTACAGAGTCCTCTCTGTGCTTACAGAGTCCTCCCTGTGCTTACAGAGTCCTCCCTGTGCTTACAGAGTCCTCTCTGTGCTTACAGAGTCCTCCCTGTGCTTACAGAGTCCTCTCTGTGCTTACAGAGTCCTCCCTGTGCTTACAGAGGCCTCCCTGTGCTTACAGACCCTTCCTTGTGCTTACAGAGTCCTCCTTGTGCTTACAGAGTCCTCCCTGTGCTTACAGAGTCCTCCCTGTGCTTAAAGAGTCCTCCCTGTGCTTAAAGAGTCCTCCATGTGCTTAAAGAGTCCTCTCTGTGCTTACAGAGTCCTCTCTGTGCTTACAGAGTCCTCCCTGTGCTTACAGAGGCCTCCCTGTGCTTACAGACCCTTCCTTGTGCTTACAGAGGCCTCCCTGTGCTTACAGACCCTTCCTTGTGCTTACAGAGTCCTCTCTGTGCTTACAGAGTCCTACTTGTGCTTACAGAGTCCTCCCTGTGCTTACAGAGTCCTCTCTGTGCTTACAGAGTCCTCCCTGTGCTTACAGAGTCCTCCCTGTGCTTACAGAGTCATCCCTGTGCTTACAGAGTCCTCTCTGTGCTTACAGAGTCCTCCCTGTGCTTACAGAGTCCTCTCTGTGCTTACAGAGTCCTCCCTGTGCTTACAGACCCTTCCTTGTGCTTACAGAGTCCTCCTTGTGCTTACAGAGTCCTCCCTGTGCTTACAGAGTCCTCTCTGTGCTTACAGAGTCCTCCCTGTACTTACAGAGTCCTCTCTGTGCTTACAGAGTCCTCCCTGTGCTTACAGAGTCCTCCCTGTGCTTACAGAGTCCTCTCTGTGCTTACAGAGTCCTCCCTGTGCTTACAGAGTCCTCTCTGTGCTTACAGAGTCCTCCCTGTGCTTACAGAGGCCTCCCTGTGCTTACAGACCCTTCCTTGTGCTTACAGAGTCCTCCTTGTGCTTACAGAGTCCTCCCTGTGCTTACAGAGTCCTCCCTGTGCTTAAAGAGTCCTCCCTGTGCTTAAAGAGTCCTCCATGTGCTTAAAGAGTCCTCTCTGTGCTTACAGAGTCCTCTCTGTGCTTACAGAGTCCTCCCTGTGCTTACAGAGGCCTCCCTGTGCTTACAGACCCTTCCTTGTGCTTACAGAGGCCTCCCTGTGCTTACAGACCCTTCCTTGTGCTTACAGAGTCCTCTCTGTGCTTACAGAGTCCTACTTGTGCTTACAGAGTCCTCCCTGTGCTTACAGAGTCCTCTCTGTGCTTACAGAGTCCTCCCTGTGCTTACAGAGTCCTCCCTGTGCTTACAGAGTCCTCCCTGTGCTTACAGAGTCCTCTCTGTGCTTACAGAGTCCTCCCTGTGCTTACAGAGTCCTCTCTGTGCTTACAGAGTCCTCCCTGTGCTTACAGACCCTTCCTTGTGCTTACAGAGTCCTCCTTGTGCTTACAGAGTCCTCCCTGTGCTTACAGAGTCCTCTCTGTGCTTACAGAGTCCTCCCTGTACTTACAGAGTCCTCTCTGTGCTTACAGAGTCCTCCCTGTGCTTACAGAGGCCTCCCTGTGCTTACAGACCCTTCCTTGTGCTTACAGAGTCCTCCTTGTGCTTACAGAGTCCTCTCTGTGCTTACAGAGTCCTCCCTGTGCTTACAGAGTCCTCCCTGTGCTTACAGAGTCCTCCCTGTGCTTACAGAGGCCTCCCTGTGCTTACAGACCCTTCCTTGTGCTTACAGAGGCCTCCCTGTGCTTACAGAGTCCTCCTTGTGCTTACAGAGTCCTCCCTGTGCTTACAGAGTCCTCCCTGTGCTTACAGAGTCCTCCCTGTGCTTACAGACCCTTCCTTGTGCTTACAGAGTCCTCCCTGTGCTTACAGAGTCCTCCCTGTGCTTACAGAGTCCTCCTTGTGCTTACAGAGTCCTCCCTGTGCTTACAGAGTCCTCCCTGTGCTTACAGAGTCCTCTCTGTGCTTACAGACCCCTCTCTGTGCTTACAGACTCCTTCTTGTGCTTACAGACTCCTTCTTGTGCTTACAGACTCCTTCCTGTGCTTACAGACCCTTCACATTGGTCATACAGACTCCTCCCTGTGCTTACAGACCCCTCTCTGTGTTTACAGACTGCTCCCTGTGCTTACAGAGTCCTCCCTGTGCTTACAGAGTCCTCCCTGTGCTTACAGAGTCCTCTCTGTGCTTACAGACCCCTGCCTGTGCTTACAGAGTCCTCCCTTTGCTTACAGAGTCCTCCCTGTGCTTACAGTCCTCCCTGTGCTTACAGAGTCATTATTGTGCTTACAGAGTCCTCCTTGTGCTTACAGAGTCCTCCCTGTGCTTACAGAGTCCTCTCTGTGCTTACAGAGTCCTCCCTGTGCTTACAGAGTCCTCTCTGTGCTTACAGAGTCCTCCCTTTGCTTACAGAGTCCTCCCTGTGCTTACAGTCCTCCCTGTGCTTACAGAGTCATCATTGTGCTTACAGAGTCCTCCTTGTGCTTACAGAGTCCTCCCTGTGCTTACAGAGTCCTCCCTGTGCTTACAGAGTCCTCCCTGTGCTTACAGAGTCCTCTCTGTGCTTACAGAGTCCTCCTTGTGCTTACAGAGTCCTCCCTGTGCTTACAGAGTCCTCTCTGTGCTTACAGAGTCCTCCCTGTGCTTACAGAGTCCTCCCTGTGCTTACAGAGTCCTCTCTGTGCTTACAGAGTCCTCCCTGTGCTTACAGAGTCCTCTCTGTGCTTACAGAGTCCTCTCTGTGCTTACAGAGTCCTCCCTGTGCTTACAGAGGCCTCCCTGTGCTTACAGACCCTTCCTTGTGCTTACAGAGTCCTCCTTGTGCTTACAGAGTCCTCCTTGTGCTTACAGAGTCCTCCCTGTGCTTACAGAGTCCTCCCTGTGCTTAAAGAGTCCTCCATGTGCTTAAAGAGTCCTCTCTGTGCTTACAGAGTCCTCCCTGTGCTTACAGAGGCCTCCCTGTGCTTACAGACCCTTCCTTGTGCTTACAGAGGCCTCCCTGTGCTTACAGACCCTTCCTTGTGCTTACAGAGTCCTCTCTGTGCTTACAGAGTCCTACTTGTGCTTACAGAGTCCTACTTGTGCTTACAGAGTCCTCCCTGTGCTTACAGAGTCCTCTCTGTGCTTACAGAGTCCTCCCTGTGCTTACAGAGTCCTCCCTGTGCTTACAGAGTCATCCCTGTGCTTACAGAGCCCTCTCTGTGCTTATAGAGTCCTCCCTGTGCTTACAGAGTCCTCTCTGTGCTTACAGAGTCCTCCCTGTGCTTACAGAGGCCTCCCTGTGCTTACAGACCCTTCCTTGTGCTTACAGAGTCCTCCTTGTGCTTACAGAGTCCTCCCTGTGCTTACAGAGTCCTCTCTGTGCTTACAGAGTCCTCCCTGTACTTACAGAGTCCTCTCTGTGCTTACAGAGTCCTCCCTGTGCTTACAGAGGCCTCCCTGTGCTTACAGACCCTTCCTTGTGCTTACAGAGTCCTCCTTGTGCTTACAGAGTCCTCTCTGTGCTTACAGAGTCCTCCCTGTGCTTACAGAGTCCTCCCTGTGCTTACAGAGTCCTCCCTGTGCTTACAGAGGCCTCCCTGTGCTTACAGACCCTTCCTTGTGCTTACAGAGGCCTCCCTGTGCTTACAGAGTCCTCCTTGTGCTTACAGAGTCCTCCCTGTGCTTACAGAGTCCTCCCTGTGCTTACAGAGTCCTCCCTGTGCTTACAGACCCTTCCTTGTGCTTACAGAGTCCTCCCTGTGCTTACAGAGTCCTCCCTGTGCTTACAGAGTCCTCCTTGTGCTTACAGAGTCCTCCCTGTGCTTACAGAGTCCTCCCTGTGCTTACAGAGTGCTCCCTGTGCTTACAGAGTCCTCTCTGTGCTTACAGACCCCTCTCTGTGCTTACAGACCCCTCTCTGTGCTTACAGACTCCTTCTTGTGCTTACAGACTCCTTCTTGTGCTTACAGACTCCTTCCTGTGCTTACAGACCCTTCCTTGTGCTTACAGACCCTTCCTTGTGCTTACAGACCCCTCTATGTGCTTACAGACCCCTCTCTGTGCTTACAGACCCCTCCTTGTGCTTACAGACCCTTCTCTATGCTTACAGAACCCTCCCTGTGCTTACAGACCCTTCCCTGTGTGTACAGACCCCTCTCTATGTTTACAGCCACCACCCTATGCTTTTAGCCTCCACCCCGATGAGTCTACATAAGACACTTAGCATACAGAAGTCTATAGGAGAAGACATATGCCTGCCTTTTCCGTGTCTAGGAGGACTCTCCATTTTCCCTGACTCTTTTTAATGTTCCAGGAGACTAGGCAAGCATGGTTAAGCTGAAGGAGCATATCCACTTTAATTATACGTCATTGAATCACCTTGTTTTGTCAAGTTGTGCGCAGTGGTATTTGCCTGGTGGATTATAGTCAATGGGGCCGGAGGCCATTCAAGCAGCGTCTGGCAATGCCGGATCCAGAGACCTCCAGCAGACTGCTCCCTGTTGGATCTCTGAGCGCTACTTTGAAACTTTGTAAGCTGAGTGAGAACCATTGCTCTCCTAGATTCCTGCACAACAAACGCTGTGACACAGTACATTTCTTTTTCCCAGATTGGGGCATTGCTAGGCAGATTTCTCAATAATGCCTATAGAATACTGACTGACAACTTCTCCGGGAGCCGTTATGTCGCCCACAATGGTTGTTGTCACCCATCTTTCTCAGAACCATATAATTTATTTGACAGCAGATGAAGACTCCTGATCCGTTATTTACTGCTGATTTTATATTGTAGAGAAAAATGCTCATGACTACACCCCCCAGCGCTGAGTAGGACTCTAGACTTACCATAAAGGAGCAACAGTCAGCATCGAGACAATGATACGGGGCTGCAGATTGCATCAAGTTACATGCTTATTGTAGGAATTTCAAGCAATTTTCAAGTAACTGCACACACAAGCCTTTTGCATGGAATTATCCACCTATGTAAATTATACATCAGCAATTGTATTGTTCACATGGAACAGTGCCCTTCAAGGTGACACATGGCAGACTGCTATTATAACATGGAGGCACGCTTGTTATCAAGGCAATTTATGTAGAAAACACAATATACCCTGTAAGATTATAGGCAAATGCAAATAGACAATATATCTAATAACCAGGGAAAGCTACTGTACTATTGAAGCAGGTGACATAGGGACACAGTGGAGAGTGTATACAGTGGGGGAAATAATTATTTGACCCCTCACTGATTTTGTAAGTTTGTCCAATGACAAAGAAATGAAAAGTCTCAGAACAGTATCATTTCAATGGTAGGTTTATTGTAACAGTGGCAGATAGCACATCAAAAGGAAAATCGAAAAAATAACTTTAAATAAAAGATAGCAACTGATTTGCATTTCATTGAGTGAAATAAGTATTTGAACCCCTACCAACCATTAAGAGTTCTGGCTCCCACAGAGTGGTTAGACACTTCTACTCAATTAGTCACCCTCATTAAGGACACCTGTCTTAACTAGTCACCTGTATAAAAGACACCTGTCCACAGAATCAATCAATCAAGCAGACTCCAAACTCTCCAACATGGGAAAGACCAAAGAGCTGTCCAAGGATGTCAGAGACAAAATTGTAGACCTGCACAAGGCTGGAATGGGCTACAAAACCATTAGCAAGAAGCTGGGAGAGAAGGTGACAACTGTTGGTGCGATTGTTCGAAAATGGAAGGAGCACAAAATGACCATCAATCGACCTCGCTCTGGGGCTCCACGCAAGATCTCACCTCGTGGGGTGTCAATGGTTCTGAGAAAGGTGAAAAAGCATCCTAGAACTACACGGGAGGAGTTAGTTAATGACCTCAAATTAGCAGGGACCACAGTCACCAAGAAAACCATTGGAAACACATTACACCGCAATGGATTCAAATCCTGCAGGGCTCGCAAGGTCCCCCTGCTCAGGAAGGCACATGTGCAGGCCCGTCTGAAGTTTGCCAATGAACACCTGAATGATTCAGAGAGTGACTGGGAGAAGGTGCTGTGGTCTGATGAGACCAAAATAGAGCTCTTTGGCATTAACTCAACTCGCTGTGTTTGGAGGAAGAAAAATGCTGCCTATGACCCCCAAAACACCGTCCCCACCGTCAAGCATGGGGGTGGAAACATTTTGCTTTGGGGGTGTTTTTCTGCTAAGGGCACAGGACAACTTATTCGCATAAACGGGAAAATGGACGGAGCCATGTATCGTGAAATCCTGAGCGACAACCTCCTTCCCTCTGCCAGGAAACTGAAAATGGGTCGTGGATGGGTGTTCCAGCACGACAATGACCCAAAACATACAGCAAAGGCAACAAAGGAGTGGCTCAAGAAGAAGCACATTAAGGTCATGGAGTGGCCTAGTCAGTCTCCGGACCTTAATCCAATCGAAAACCTATGGAGGGAGCTCAAGCTCAGAGTTGCACAGAGACAGCCTCGAAACCTTAGGGATTTAGAGATGATCTGCAAAGAGGAGTGGACCAACATTCCTCCTAAAATGTGCGCAAACTTGGTCATCAATTACAAGAAACGTTTGACCTCTGTGCTTGCAAACAAGGGTTTTTCCACCAAGTATTAAGTCTTTTTTTGTTAGAGGGTTCAAATACTTATTTCACTCAATGAAATGCAAATCAGTTGCTATCTTTTATTTAAAGTTATTTTTTCGATTTTCCTTTTGATGTGCTATCTGCCACTGTTACAATAAACCTACCATTGAAATGATACTGTTCTGAGACTTTTCATTTCTTTGTCATTGGACAAACTTACAAAATCAGTGAGGGGTCAAATAATTATTTCCCCCACTGTATGTGTAGAGTAGACTGAATGGAATCTGCATCATGCCACTCATATAGAGTAGCCATCTACTGTAGTTCTCTCTATGTCCAGACATATAGGAGGCGTTGTTACAACACCGACCTCTGCGACATGATCTTGAACGCGTCTGGCAGGTAACACTGCACATTCTCCATCTGGAAGGGGTCAGCGTCGCAGATCTTGTCGTCTGTCCGTCCATAGTTTGCATTTTCCACCATGATGACATCACTGCCTGGGCACCGTAGCTCAATGGGGTATCCTTCGCATGCCAGCTCTCGACGCATCAGTCCAAATGGAAGAGCTGCTCGACTCAAGCCTGGCAGAGAAATGAAAGGAAGTTAGTAATAGTAATGCTGTACTGGGTTATTAGAGCACCTAATAATATAACATATTACATTTGGAGCAGGTATTACAGGTGTGTAGGGGTATATTTGCTAAGCCATAGCCCTATAAATGTAGTTTCACCTTTCAATATCAATTTTTTCTGCCTAGGTAAGCAACCTTATAGTGTACTTCCAGTAAAAAAACTAAACTTCATGGTGCTGTTAGATTCCTATATACAGAATCTTTCTACAGCCTTTCCCTTCAAAGTTCAGCCATGTCTGCTTCAGACCTTTCCTTCTTCCTGACCCATGAACATAAAGTTGTTGTCCTTATCTGCTATGTTACAGGTACAGAGGAGATGCAGCCCGATCACTGACCTTTGCTTCTAAAATGCTGCTAGCTCACATTGAATTCCTACATACTAATTGAATCAGTGCAGAGGCTGCTGTAATCACAGAACCTCATTAACCATCAAGTTACATCTACAGACACAGAGACAGCTTTTAATTCAATGTTTAGTTCAGATATTCAAGTTATATTGGATAATACACTCTCGCACAGCAAGGAGACAGCAAAGATCTGCATTAATTTGCTTCCTTCTACTTTTCCCTATATTGAAAAAAATGGAGTGTGCAGACTGCATGGGCATGTAGAGTAAAATAGCATACAGCATATGTTTTTTTTTTATTATTGTAGTTCGAAATCTTGGTGTATATTAAGTAAAACACTGGAGGCATGCTTTACATGCAGCGATCTTGTACTAATCCTGGATCACAGCTTATATTGTAGTCCAAAATCTTATTCAAAGTTCTGCTGGTTACTGGAAAAAGTTTTTCTTAAGGCTACTGTACATTACTTGGTGTAGAGATAATACTTAAAATGTGAATCATCAAACAAGTCAGCAAGGAATGCTTAAAGATTTCAGCTGTGAAGCTTGCGGAATTGTAAATGCAGCTCTGGACTAAATACAAACTGTAATTTAGGATGAAAAAGTAATATAATGTTTTTACCGAACACTAAAGATCAAATGTAAAGTCAGAAAGTCCTCTAATGCAAAGGCCAGAAACCAAAGAAGCACCAGGCAGCTATAGAAAAATGTAGAGCTGGACCACTGGGTTTTCTGTTTTATCAGGCACTCTAAAAGACATTCCAAAAGGGCAGAATCCTAGATTCTGGTTACTCAGCACATGGCGGTACAGTTGTGGACTACTGGGTGGAATTTTACAATCATTTTGGTGTATTATTGCTATTGTATCCTGCAGTAGGATAGAGATATTAGTAAGTGGGGTCATTAATAATGCAGGGAGTAATCATTCCCAGTGCCTCAGGTAGTATCCAGTCAGCATGACATGAAGAGTGTTTACATCTTATTGCTCAGTAGACGAGGCTGGTTATTAGCATTTAGGTCCATTATGCTGCTTGTGGCACAAAACAGAATGTCTTAGACGGAGTGCAGAGATCTCAACATCTGCTCGTCATCTCCACCCTCCACTGACATGAGTCAGTACTGTACCATCTATAGATGGCCCCATGTCAAGACACCAGCGACTCACTCATGTCACAAGTAGGAACACTACGGATGTAATCTTATCAAGTCTTAAGTCAATATACACAAGTACATAGTGTCCTACATCTCATATCTATCTATCTATCTATCTATCTATCTATCTATCTATCTATCTATCTATCTATCTATCTATCTTTGCTTGAGAAAGGCTCTAGTTTTGAGCCAAAACACAGCGTCCACATGGCTGAATAAACACTTTATTTGCTTTTAATTTTTCAAATGTGTGCTGCCTATCTATCTATCTATCTATCTAAGTGCTCCACAGTGTCCTACATCTCATACCTATCTGTCCTCCTAAAATAAATCTATCTATCTACATCGGTAAACAGAACTATCTTTCTATCCATCCAACCATCCATCTAATATCTGTCTATCCATCCATCTAATATCTATCTATCTAGAATCCTTGTACAGACAAATTTACAATTATATTATACATAATGAACTGCATCAAGATAAAGCGCCCAAAAAATCAATACACAAAGAAATGTCCTCAAACCAGTTGATAGCGACCGGCCATGGTTGTGTTCATATTGAACATTTGGTGTATGAGCTGTAGACGTGCTGAGTACTGACATAGAGAGACGTGATTAATAACATTCTAGTATTATCTGAGTTGATGGATGTTCTTTAAATGTAGGAGATCCATTGCTTCATCGCTCCTCAAGGTTTATCCAATTCCAGGTCCATCTCATTTGATTTGTATGACATGTTTAGATTGGGTATTCATGAAAACTTTCGAGATGCTTCGAGAGATGCTTGAAGACTAAAGCGGTGTATATCAGATGGCTAAGTGAAATAATACTACTAATAATTAAAATAATTGGTTGATCATGGACATTTGCCTTTACAGCTGGTGGCAAATTTTACATGCACAGGGGAACCACCCCGAACAGAATAAGAGGGGTTGTCCAGTTGGGAAATATGGCCTCATCCAGAAGGGGCCCCTGTTCACTGCAAAGAGTGGCTCCTGCTTTTGAAGACTTGGCCCAAACCTGTGTTATGAGTTTATTTTATTTGTATAGGCCACCAGCTTTAGCCCCTGGATCTGTAGTCAACAGTGTGTCCTCATTTAGAGAGGGATCTGTTCAGAGAGGACAACCATTTTAACATCGGGTATATGTGCCAGATCATACGATATGTACAGGTCATTTGACCACCATCATGTGTAGTCCATAAACACACGATACAGGACAGAATTATGGACTATACCATGCAACTGTGCAAAGAGAGGGCTTTAATGTACTAGTATAAGAGAGGTATGTGAACAGAATTGTATACTCACATACATTAGAAGACTGGATAGATCTAGGACAGATGCCTGCAACAGGTTTTGAGTTCCTTTATATTTTATGTACAGAATATATTGTCTCTTGTCTTTGAGAAAACCACCTGTCTAGAAGACCATTGTTCAGTACAATTTATGATGGTCATCAGTCAGATGTTCCACTAGATACTCCTATTCTGCAATTGGTTGAACATTCATTATCTCATCAGTTCTCTGCATTGCTGGCCCTATCTACAGAGAGCTTGACTAGATATATCAAGTCCTAGCAACTGATAGAGGAATTATGACTGGTCAAGGTTTTATAACTTGAGGTGCTTGGAGGACCCTTTAGGACCATTTAGAATCCATGGTGTGATCTAGGGCTATAAAAGAACCTCTGTTTTAGTAGACTTCTACTACATATGGCTAGGTCATCATAGACATGAAGACACTTTGGTTTCTACCTGCTTTCATATAATGGATGATATTAGATAGATAACCGGTTATTTGGAGGCCACATTGGATTTTATTTAGCCAGACGCTCTTAACCATCTATTATGACGGCAGTTGGACATGTCGTATTCTCTGTCACAATAATTACTGTTGTACCTATGGCCAAATGGGTTTTAGTGATATTATTTCCTGCAGCTATTACTACTTGGAAGTAAATATTTCATTTACACTGGGTAATTTTCCATAGTTTTGATGCTTTGTATGTGTTTTTTTAAGTGTATATGCGGCGGCACACTCTATTATATTTTTTCATGGTCCATTTGAGATGACACTTTGAGCAGCATGTGTATGTTTCCAAAAGCGAAAAGCCTCCTCAAAAGTACATCCTGTTATCGCGTCCCATCAGGTTAAAAACAGACATCTAATTACAAGCATTTTTGTTTGTCTCCTTGTACGACCCGTCTTTATTGTATTCCCATTAAAAGGAGGACATTTTCTTTAAACATCACAAGGTAAAATCTCCATTTATATGTGAATACAATGTCCTACAATTCACTGATGATCTGAGTTAAAGGGGTTGTCCATTTTGCTGGGACCTCCAGTATTGATGAAGTAAATGTTTAATTTGCCTGCAGCTCCTCCGCATGGGGAAATGAAGCATTACACAGTTCTTATTTAAATCAACAGACAGTCCATGAAATGCACAGGTGTGCCTTGTCCTTGGGCAGACTGGGAACTTGGAAAAAAGTGGCCCTGGAAAAAACCCTAAAAGTGGCCCCATGTTGTAAGTGGGTCCAAACTGAGAGAAGGCAGGGCAACACAAGTAGGCAAGGACAACAGAAATAGAAAGGGCCTACAATACAGTAGTGCAGCACAACATACTGCCCCAGCAGAACCAAATACCTGCCACTTCTGCCACAGTATGAAACTGCGTCATCGTCCTGAGGATGGCAATACAGTTGAATTCATGGGGGCACTCTGCTGGCCAGGTGCCTAAGTGCCCGATACTCCTACATTAATTAATGCTGAGAACATCAGATCTTTGCATAACTAGCTTGGGTGGCCCCCTGGGCATCGACCCACTGGGAAATTTATCTGTAGGGTCTATGGCCAGTCCACCCCTGCTTGTCCTCTACCACTCTGGCTTGTAAAGTAGAGTCCTGAACTGGAGACCCCCTTTATTCATTTACTAACAGTATATTTTACAAGGGTTTTCTAAACCAGACAATCCCTTGAAGATGACTTACTATGTCCTTACTGAACTAAAAAAGGTCTGCATACTTTTACAGCTGGCTCTTCACAGGTTTACTTCTAGTGCCTTCCATTCCCCTGCAGTTGGTGCCTTCTGTTCAGTCTCTGATGTTAGTAAAAGTCAGGTAGGTGGTCTTTACTACTCAGAGTCAATGGAACATCACCCCAGCCACTGACATTGGGTGTTAGAGACCATCCACCACCGACTGCAACACAATCTGTTTGTTACCTAATGAACTGACAACTAACAGGACTGACTCCATGTATATTAGGATGCTTAGGCTAGTTGTTAGTCAATATGGATCCTGGCCATTCGCCACACTTGGTTTCACAAGCATAGATCATATTTTCCCTGATTGACGGAAACCTCCCAAACTCTATTGAGCCCTGACATCTACGAGCATTTTCATGGCACTGATTCTAACACCAGCAGCCACAGTTCAGTGGTTGCTGGGGTTTACAGCTTACCTACATCTCCGATAAGTCATTTTTTTCAGAAGCTGTGGCATAATCAGATGATATGAGCGATGGTGTTCATATGGAAAAGAACTGAAGCAAATAAAACTGAAAGCGTACTTGAGTTTTCAAAAAAAGTCTGCATATAAGCTGCACAGCTAGATGCATTTCATTTAGAAGTAGGGGATGTCTCCCTTCTATTAGCACTGTACTACTGTGAAATTCTTTCCCTTGCTTCCCACTATGTGTCCATCTCCAGAGCTCACAGAACAGATAAGGAGGGAGAGATCACACTTACAGAAAGGAAGGAGGCTCCTGTGATGTGCAGAAGCAGTGTAGAAGCAGTTCTCTTAGTCCCCACTTCATTTTGCCTGTCTCCTGTGTCTCTGGGATGGATCTTGCCTGACAACACGCATTGGACTGCAAATGAGGTAGAAGTTAGACTCCTAGTGGCCATGACTTTACAGGGTTTTTTTGTCAGGCTGATGCAGGCTTTTTTTTTTTTTAAATGAAGTGATTTAGAAAGTTGCTAGTTACACCATTCTCTATTAAATGAAATGAAATTGTGTGAAAGTACAGGGACTCTTGAAGCTCAGATAGGCTGCACTACTGAGATATTCTGATGACATCATCTCTCCTGGTGAATTCCCTCATGATTATAGCAGGCTATAGGAGAACAGCTAGGGAGGGAGCCTTAGTGCTGGAAGTGAATAGGTGAGTGGCTATTAAACACTTTCTCAGCCCTAGTAAAATTTGATTTGGGGGTCGAACAACCCCTTTGAAGATCGTTCCGACTGCCTGGATTCCCACCAGTTCTTAGAATGAAGTGACTGCAGCCTGTTCCCCCTGCACAGCTGCAGTCCCAGCACCCACTGGGCAGAGAACTGCAGCATATACCCCTTCACTTGAATGGAGCTGCATTACAGAGAAAAACCACAAAGATGCCATAGTGATAAACAGCACTGCAGCCCCCTCATTCTCAAGATCAGTGGGGGTTCCAATAGACTGCCACCGATCAGGATGTTATATCAGCAATATGCCATATCCTTCAATGATGGGAAAATCTTTAGTGGTCCAGAGTCCATCATTTTACAAGAAATTAAGACAAATCGACCCCAGCTTTCATCTCGTTGTCCACTGAAGGTCCTAATGCAGCCATTTTGCCTGCAAATCCATATCTTTTGGCAAGATTTGAGGCCCGATTCTGTAGCTATGAGTGGTACATTTGGAATGGAGTGGAGGATCATGTTCTCACAAAGCACAATTTATATTCAGAGCCCAATAGGAATCAGGGTTATGTGATATTGTAGCAATCCATATTGATGTTCCATGAATTTTGCATGTGCTGAGCTTCAGCGTGAAACTCTTTCCAGAGATATTAATAAATAATCAGTGATATATTATGTTATTCATTTACCGCCTGCCAATGAAATCTGTGCACTCAGTGAGATCACACTAATGTATGTGCTTTGTATCCGCCACAATACTTTTGTTTTTTATTAAAAATACAATGTGGAGCTTTGTTACAGAGACAGCATTACAATCTTTGTATTCGGCCATCACCCTATATTACAATTCTATGAAAATATATTTTTTCTGTATTTATTGCCCTGTTTTTACCAGAGGATGCTTCTTTTGTTTCAAAGTCACATTTATAGAGGAGTTGTAATGCCCTGGAACAGAGGTACTTTGAAGTCTGGACATTTGTGGACATTTGCCCCTGTTACCCCTATGCAAAGTCATCAACTCCTTACTTGATTTTACTTTATAGGGTTAACTTGCATTGACTTATACTGTTTAATATTGTGGAACTGCTTTTTATATGTATGTTGTGATATATATCTTGTTCATTTGCATTGTGTTTGCACACCAGTGTGGAAAGGGTTAATGAGCAATAAGAGACTTTTGGAAATTTTCTAGCTCATTATAAGAAGCTGGTAATTTTCCACAGCTACCATAATGTTTAAAGAATAGCATGTTTTTTTTGGGGGGGGGGGGGGGGGGGAACAGACTTGTTTACCACCAAACTCAGACAGACTGACCTTTTGAATGTCTGGTTTAGCTATGTTATTATGCCTGAAAACCTTATGTCTAGAAACACTTTTGTGTCATTGCCATTGAGTATCATTGAAGCTCTAATGCAAGTCTATGGGAGATGAGAGTTGTAACATTGTATTTGTTTATGCTGAGTTTCTCCACTCCACCTCTCCCACTAGAAGTTTAGCAGTCAGAGCCCCTAGTGTTCTGCAGTTAAGGAACAGTGCTTAGAAGAGGGGACTCTGCCAGACCATTGAGTGACCAGAAGAAGACTCTGAGATGGGGATACTCTGCCACAGACCCTGGATAACCATCCTTTGGCCAGGGTACCAGTCTTCTGACAAAGAGAGGGACAGCTAGCTAAGGCTTTTCCTCAGCATCAAACCCCTCTTCTGCCAGGGAGGAGACTGGAGAAGCTAGCCCTATGCCTCCTGTCACGGGGCGCCAAAGGCGCACTCTGTCTCCCATCAGCCGCAGACCTGCTGCTTAGCTTCGGGAGCGAGGATCTGTATTTGGCCTCGTTCCCAGGGCGGCTTTGCTAGCTGGGAGGCTCCCTGCTCCTAGGTCTGCCTTGAGCGCCGAGCTGATCACTCGGTGCTCGACTTGTTTGTCTGTCGGTCATGTGACGCTGGCTACGTCACATGACCCTCAGACCCCACTATAAATACAGGCAGCCTGCTGGCCACAGGTTGCCTGTTAATTCTAGGTTCCTGGCTATTTGTTGGACTATTGATTACTCACCTGATCCTCTTCCCTGACGATCCTTTGCCTGCTCCTCCTGTACTGCGCATCCCTCCTGGTATTGTGACCTGGTATTGTGACCTCGGCTCCCACCTGACTACTCTTTGCGAACTCGGCTCCAATGGCATTGTCAGACACATTTGGCAAGAGGCTAATCTCTTTGAGAACAAAAGGACCTAGCATTTCCAAATACCCGATCCTTCTCTCCCCTGACACCTGCCATTGGGGGAGAGTCAGGAGGCCACATTAGATGGTCGGCTGGTCCCGCCACAACTGGAGGGTTCAGCTGATGCACTGACTTGATGTGATGGTCAGTTTGAGTACTGGAGCCGCATGGCCTTTGTGTACTGCTGCATGAGGTGACATTTATATGGAGATACACCTAAGCTTCTAAAGTCAGCCATAGACATGAGATAATGGTCGACAGCACTGTGGTGCGATGGTTCATATAAACATTCCCACCAGCAACATTACAGACTAAACTGTCCAACCAATTAAAAATCTCATTCGGTGCCCTTGCGCAAAATGGCAAGTGAACTGCTGAGTTTAGCCGATTATGATATACCCATGTAGTTTTGGCTGACCATGGGTTGAATTTTACAATGTGGCCGGTCTCACTTTTGACAAACCTATTGTAAGTCTGCTTTTGGCTATCACATGCATAGTCATTTGTGCTAATTTTCCAAATCATGGTTAGTGGAGATTTTGGCTGACTTCTATAATATATACAGGTGAAACTCGAAAAATTTGAATATTGTGCAAAAGTCCATTTATTTCAGTAATGCAAATTAAAAAGAATTGCATTAATGCAGCTTAAAATTAGAATTTTGTTAAAAGGTTCAATATTCTAGGCTCAAAGTGTCACACTCTAGTCAGCTAATTAATCCATACCCCCTGAGCAAAGGGGACCTCAAAATTGAGACTTTGGGGTTTCATAAGCTGTAAGCCATAATCATTCAAATTATAGCAAATAAAGGCTTGAAAAATCTTGCTTTGCATGTAATGAGTCTATCTCATATACAGGTGAAACTCGAAAAATTAGAATATCGTGCAAAGTTCATTTATTTCAGTAATGCAACTTTGGGTGAAACTAACATATGAGATAGACTCATTACATGCAAAGCGAAATATTTCAAGCCTTTATTTGTTATAATTTGGATGATTACGGCTTACAGCTTATGAAATCCCAAAGTCACAATTTTGAGGTACCATTGCTTAGGGGGTATGGATTAATTAGCTGACTAGAGTGTGACACTTTGAGCCTAGAATATTGAACCTTATCACAAAATTCGAATTTTAAGCTGCATTAATGAAATTCCTTTTAATTTGCATTACTGAAATAAATGGACTTTTGCACGATATTCAAATTTTTCGAGTTTCACCTGTATATATAGACACCTTAAAGGGGTATTCCAGCCTTGGAGCTGACAACCCCTGTCCCCCTGAACATAACAAAAAATATATATACTCACCTGTCCGTGCACCCACCAATGCTCTTTTCCTGCCTGCTTCCAGTTCTCTCAGGACCAGATCCCGTCACTGTTGTGGCTATTCACAGGTCTCAGTGTTCAAAGCTACTGTACTGTACATACATCAAACTGGCAATGGAACCGCTGACAGGTGTGTGTGTTTTTTTAAGGTTTACGGAGACAAGAGTGCCATGAGCCCCTGAGGAGCCGGTACAGAGAATGGGAGTGGTAGTGGCCTTGGTGAGATGTGTCATGGTGTACTCCCTCAGGCCATCGCTCCCTAGGGTTTGGTGCAGTGAAAAGGTGATATGAAGGAATCAGCAGACATACAAGAACATCAAATGTCTCTCCTGAATGCAAAGGAGGGTTATCTAGCAATAGTGGGTACAAGGTGCAGTTTCTGTCACCAGATGATAAGGTATGGTGGCTGGTTAGTTTGCAGTTTATGGCACTCAGAAGTATGCTAGCTGGAAAAGTCTCTTTTTCCTAATTCCCCTTCACTACAACTATAATGTTGGCACCTATGGCTGCAGGTTTTCCTGACTTGGGCTATACTGATGGGTGTCTTAACTTGTTCTCCCTCACCTTGCAGCAGTGTCTATAAAGCTGTAGTTATTCACAGATGAACTGTTTCTGGTCCTAAGTCTCTATGGAGCAGGAGCTGATGGACATGCTTGCAATACCCCAGACAGGATATTTGAAAATTGTTTGGTTTATAGTGCTATGGTAATGATTTACTAATGTAGTGTACTGTTACACCAGCAGATGGTGTATGAATGACACTGTGAATGGAGCATACTACTCCATTCCCCCCCCCCCCCACCTTGATAAGAGTGGGCTGGTCCGAATTCCTGTCAGGGGGAAGAACTAGCTAAGCTAGTGAGGAGACAGGGAGCACGTTCCATCCGCTCCTGCTCCTTAGGGCCAGAAATCCATCTCCACTGTGAGGAACACTGCTCAAGAGGAACAGGAAGGTCCAAGGGCTGCAGAAACCCATCAAGCTACAGCATTCCCAACAGCTATAATCTGCTTAGCAGACACTGCTTTAAGGTGTGGGATAACGTGTTAAAACACCCATCACCATAACCCAAGTCTCTGCAAGGTGGGGAATAACGATTTAAGACACCCATCACCCCAGGGCAGGATAGGCAAATCTGAAAACCTGTATAACATAAGAAATACCTACAGTCCCAGGTGCCAACTAAATAGTAATCAAGAATCAGAAGATCGAGAATTTGTCAGCTAGTTTACCTCTGAGTGCCATCTAACCAGCCATCATACCTCATCATCTGGTGACAGGGACTGCAGCTTGTGTTCATTATTGCTGGATGTACCACAAATTATCCTTTACATCCAGTAAAGAAAAACGTTTGTTGTTCTCTAATGTCCTAAATCCTTCAATCCACATTTTCACTGCACTGAGCACCAAGAAGCCATGGTCTGTGGCCATCACAACATCTCATCAGGGCCACCCACTCCCATCCTCTGCAGTGACTCTTCAGGGGCTCGCTGCACGTGCCCTGTCTCCTCATTTATGCATTTATTTATGCATTTCTAGTAGGAATAACAGAGGAATGGCACAAAGCAGAGTTGTAAGAAGAAAAAAAAATTCACAGGAAATGCAATCATTTATTAAAACAGACATGTCAGAAGAGGTTACCGGTCCAATGCAATAAATACTTCCCTTTGGAGATCCTTCAGAGATGAATGCCTTGGCTGCAGTAGTTGATCACTGCCTAGTCAGACGGTACTAAATGTCTGCAATTAACTTGCTTCGATATTTTCCTGCTCCTTTGAATCATACATAACATGTGCAGAGACGTTACATATTAAGCTTTTGTACTTGGGTCTCTGGGTACAGCAGGACCTCAGGTTTAGGTCCAGAATAAATGGCTAGCCATATAAGCCATGACCATTTTTTCTAAACTAGAATTCTGCTAGAAGGAGCATTTTGTAAGTCTATACATAAATTTAATAGGGATATGAAAGGAACATATTATATCTCTCCTGTGAGTAATTGCAGCTTTTTATTAAAATACAGCTTCTGTGTCGCGAGCTGGAGAGCGGAGGCCAGCGTTCATTATGGCTGACCGCTCTGCTGACCTAGCAGGTCTCCTCTACGCACAAATGTCATCTGACATCAGGAAGGGGTAATTGTTGCAATCAAATCTGTAGGAGATCCTAAAACCCTTTATTGTAACTCCAACACCTTCATTAGATAGGGTGCAAATAGAGATTTCATTCCTGGTGGGAAATACACTGCTCAAAAAAAATAAAGGGAACACAAAAATAACACATCCTAGATCTGAATTAATTAAATATTCTTCTGAAATACTTTGTTCTTTACATAGTTGAATGTGCTGACAACAAAATCACACAAAAATTAAAAAATGGAAATCAAATTTTTCAACCCATGGAGGTCTGGATTTGGAGTCACCCTCAAAATTAAAGTAGAAAAACACACTACAGGCTGATCCAACTTTGATGTAATGTCCTTAAAACAAGTCAAAATGAGGCTCAGTAGTGTGTGTGGCCTCCACGTGCCTGTATGACCTCCCTACAACGCCTGTGCATGCTCCTGATGAGGTGGCGGACGGTCTCCTGAGGGATCTCTTCCCAGACCTGGACTAAAGCATCTGCAAACTCCTGGACAGTCTGTGGTGCAACGTGACGTTGGTGGATAGAGCGAGACATGATGTCCCAGATGTGCTCAATTGGATTCAGGTCTGGGGAACGGGAGGGCCAGTCCATAGCATCAATGCCTTCGTCTTGCAGGAACTGCTGACACACTCCAGCCACATGAGGTCTAGCATTGTCTTGCATTAGGAGGAACCCAGGGCCAACCGCACCAGCATATGGTCTCACAACAAGGGGTCTGAGGATCTCATCTCGGTACCTAATGGCAGTCAGGCTACCTCTGGCGAGCACATGGAGGGCTGTGCGGCCCTCCAAAGAAATGCCACCCCACACCATTACTGACCCAATGTCAAACTGGTCATGCTGGAGGATGTTGCAGGCAGCAGAACGTTCTCCACGGTGACTCTGTCACGTCTGTCACATGTGCTCAGTGTGAACCTGCTTTCATCTGTGAAGAGCACAGGGCGCCAATGGCGAATTTGCCAATCTTGGTGTTCTCTGGCAAATGACAAACGTCCTGCACAGTGTTGGGCTGTAAGCACAACCCCCACCTGTGGACCTCATATCACCCTCATGGAGTCTGTTTCTGACCGTTTGAGCAGACATATGCACATTTGTGGCCTGTTGGAGGTCATTTTGCAGGGCTCTGGCAGTGCTCCTCCTGTTCCTCCTTGCACAAAGGCAGAGGTAGCGGTCCTGCTGCTGGGTTGTTGCCCTCCTACGGCCTCCTCCACGTCTCCTGATGTACTGGCCTGTCTCCTGGTAGCGCCTCCATGCTCTGGACACTACGCTGACAGACACAGCAAACCTTCTTGCCACAGCTCGCATTGATGTGCCATCCTGGATAAGCTGCACTACCTGAGCCACTTGTGTGGGTTGTAGACTCCGTCTCATGCTACCACTAGAGTGAAAGCACGACCAGCATTCAAAAGTGACCAAAACATCAGCTAGGAAGCATAGGAACTGAGAAGTGGTCTGGGTTAACCACCTGCAGAACCAATCCTTTATTGGGGGTGTCTTGCTAATTGCCTATAATTTCCACCTGTTGTCTATCCCATTTAAATAACAGTATGTGAAATTGATTGTCACTCAGTGTTGCTTCCTAAGTGGACAGTTTGATTTCACAGAAGTGTGATTGACTTGGAGTTACATTGTGTTGTTTAAGTGTTCCCTTTATTTTTTTGAGCTGTGTACATTGACTTATAGACTTCTAAGCGCCATAGGCCCTCAACTAGAGATCACGTCTTCTGATTTCTTAAATGAACTCACCCTGGCAGTGAAGAACATGCAAAGTATGTCCATGGTGATGTGTTCCTCAACACCACATACACCTCTCAACAGGTTCAGTTTTCAGGGTACTCTTAGGACCTATACACATGTGCGACATTCACTACTGTGTAGAAGGAACAACACACAAACTCTGACCATTAGTATACAGCAGGGGCGTTGCTAAAGTCTGAAGAGATCCGGGGCACAAGCCCACGTGAAGCCACGCCCTCATCACCACCGGGGGAGGGCCTTCACAGTAGTTATTAACTCCTTTCAGCAGTCCCCCCTTCATTGAATGGGTGACTGCTGAATGGGGTTAATAACTACTGTGAAGGGCCTAGCCGTCTGGGCAACCCCACAGATCATCCATAACAGTGCCATCCACAGATCCCCTATAACAGTGTCATCCACAGATCCCCCATAACAGTGCCATCCACAGATCCCCATAAGTGTCATCCACAGATTCCCATAAATGTCATCCACAGATCACCCATAAGTGTCATCCACAGATCCCCCATAAGTGTCATCCACAGATCCCCCATAAGTGTTATCCACAGATCCCCATAAATGTCATCCATCACAGATCCCCATAAATGTCATCCACAGATCCCCCTAAGTGTCCTCCACCACAGATCCCCATAAATGTCATCCACAGATCCCCATAAATGTCATCCACAGATCCCCCATAAGTGTCATCCACAGATCCCCATAAATGTCATCCACAGATCCCCCATAAGTGTCATCCACAGATCCCCTCCCCGCCCAGCGCCGCCTCCTAGCTAATTTATTCACTTCACTTGCCTCTGTGTAATCTCGCACAGGCGCACTGGCAGAGTCATCGTCGAACGAGGTGCGCTGGAAGACGGCGCATGCGCACTTCGCTCGACGATGCCTCTGCCAGTGCGCCTGTGCGAGATTACACAGAGGCAAGTGAAGTGAATAAATTAGCTAGGAGGCGGCGGCGGCCCTGCATTCGGGGCACTGGACAAAACATCCGGGGCTCCAACCCCGAATGTTTTGACCTAACGACGCCCCTGGTATACAGCCATGCAGTTATGTCTCCTGATGCAGTTTTAGAAACCAAAACCAGGAGGGAATTGAAAAAAAAATTGAAGAAAACATATTTGTCCTCCATACATTCTCTCCATTTATAACCCACTCCTGATTTTGGCTTCCAAAACTCTATCAAAAAACCTGACCGTGTGGTCGTACCGTTAAAGTCTTGTGATAATCACAAATTGCCTGCAACCTTTTTTTTTTCTTGAAAATGAGGAAAATGCACTTAACTTCATGCAGGTTAATCCTCAGTCTACTCAATCCTGCAGGCTAACCCAAATCCAGTCCTTTAACTCCCCCATAAAATGAGGATGACAAACTTCCTTGTGATTAACTCTCGCCCTGTAACCCTTCCTTCTTCCTTCATTCCCATGTATTTCATTCTTAAAAGAGTTTATCCAATTCCTCAAACAGCGCTCCCATGTGCCGGGCCCCGCACAGGTAATATACTTACCCCGCTCCCTGCTTCGCTCCTGGTCCCCGCACCGCCGCTGCTGCTTCTCCCTGTACACGGATGAAAACATCTGGTGTCAGGGGGGAACAGCCAATGGCAGGCGGGGACAGGGACGAGCCTCCCTAGCATCGCGGATGATGCTAGGGAGGCTCGTGTCCATCCCAGCCTGCCATTCGTTGCTCCCACCCCCACACCGGATGTTTTCATTCGTGTACAGGGAGAAGCAGCGGCGGCGGTGCGGGGACCAGGAGCAAAGCAGGGAGCGGGGTAAATATATTACCTGTTAGGGGCCCGGAACATGGGGGGCTGTTTCAGAAATTGGATAACCCCTTTAAGGAAGCTGACATATGAGTTCTTTTCTGTGTTCCTCACACTGCTGCTTTACTCTCACCTCTACCTATGACATAGAAGAAAAAAAGGTGATTGATCAATTTTTTGACGGCCATTGTTTGGTCCATGTCATGGGTCAATGATTTTCAAAAATAATCCACTGGAACACTGTTAGGGTTACCCAGAACCTAGTTAGGGTTCCCCAGATGACAGGAGCTGTAGCTTTCATTTTTACTGTAGAGAGGTCAAGTCTGTTTTGGCCTGGATTCTTATGGTACATTTACACATCAAGTAATTAGGGTTTTAGGATCTCCTACAGATTTGATTGCAACAATTACCCCTTCCTGATGTCAGATGACATTTGTGCGTAGAGGAGACCTGCTAGGTCAGCAGAGCGGTCAGCCATAATGAACGCTGGCCTCCGCTCTCCAGCTCGCGACACAGAAGCTGTATTTTAATAAAAAGCTGCAATTATTCACATCAACGATGTTGTGGCTAAACGGACACGTGGAGTATTACATGCAGATTTATAGCAGATCCTTTTATTCTAAGGCTACTTTCACACTAGCGGCACGGACCTCCGGCAGGCTGCTCCGTCATTTGAACAGCCTGTCGGATCCGTCCTGCCGCTAGTGAACGCGTGCCCCCGGACTGCCGCTCCGTCCCCATTGACTATAATGGGGGCGGGGGCCGAGTTCCGGCGGAGGCACGTCGAGAGGCTGCCGGAATAAAACGACATGTCTGACATTTATTCCGGCAGCCTCTCGCCGTGCGCTGCCGTGCCTCCGCCGGAACTCCGCCCCACCCCCATTATAGTCAATGGGGACGGAGCGGCAGTCCGGGGGCACACGTTCACTAGCAGCAGGACGGATCTGACAGGCTGTTCACCCGACGGAACAGCCTGCCGGAGGGCCGTGCCGCTAGTGTGAAAGTAGCCTAAGTGGGGATACGTTTTCTCCTGTTACAGAGGCAGCCTGTGGCTGCTGCTTCTCTGTTCACCTCTCCTGGCAGAACGGAGCCGCTTCCCGTTGTCTCCATGCCACGCCGCCGGGCTTGCTCTGTCTCTCTGGCAATTGCTCTCCTCCTTTGCCCATAAGGTGTGTACATGTTTAATGCCCCAGAGTGGCATTACCACTTCTTCACCCCGCTACTGTATTTAATGGGCTAATATTATGTCATCTTGTGTATTTATTTCAGGTCCACTATAATGTGTATTCCTATTTCTAATGTAACTGTTATGTTAACGTATAATGTGCCTGGTTCACCAGCAGGTGGCAGAAAACACGGCAGAGCTGTACTTAGCCAGAATGTAACCTTCCATTCCATTCTGAACCCCCCCCCCCCGCTCTGTGGAGGAGTGGGCGAGTCCCACTTCCTGCAGGAAGGGTGGGGATGAGAGTTAGTGAGTTCCAGCTTACCCCCTGACAAGGGAGGGTGTGCAGGAAGGCACGTCTCCGCCGGACGTGCCCATGCCAAGCCAAACCAGCCAGAGTACCCTCAGCTCTGCTAGACATGCAGGCCAAAGCTTTAAGCCTCAGGAGCCAGGAGGAGTGTTCCCTGGCATAACCTAGAGTCAGACTAGAGAGTGTAGTGCAGCATAAAGAAAAGAAGCAAAGTTATACAGCCAGCTTGTCAGTACAGCAGAGCCAGAGAGAAACTGATGTAGCAGAGATGAGTTTGCCTGCCAGAGTTTTCATGCTAAAGCCTGCTGGGATCAAGATAAAGCTTGAAGATTGTTTCTGATGAAAGTTTACCAAAAGTCAAGCTGCTTTTCAACTGGACTCAAGTTATTCTTTTAACCCTCAATTATTCACCCCTATTTGTCTGCTTTGGAGCCAACACTTGGGGTCCAGCCGTATCCAGGTAGGTGCACCGTGACACTCACACTTACACATAAAGGGACGTTTTAGACCACCCTATACCACTCGGCCATTCCTACACCTGAGTACTCCCCCCTTACTCTAAGCCTATTGCACACGACTGTATGGCTTTTTCAGTGTTTTGCGATCCGTTTTTCACGGGTCCGTTGTTCCGTTTTTTGTTTCCGTTGTGTTTCCGTTTCTGTTCCCTTTTTCCGTTCCGTTTTTCCATATGGCATATACAGTATACACTAATTACATAGAAAAAATTGGGCTGGGCATAACATTTTCAATAGATGGTTCCGCAAAAAACGGAACGGAAACGGAACGGATGCATTTCCGTATGTGTTCCGTTTTTTTGGCGGACCCATTGACTTGAATGGAGCCACGGAACGTGATTTGCGGGCAATAATAGGACATGTTCTATGTTAGAACGGAACGGAAAAACGGAAATACGGAAACGGAATGCATACGGAGTACATTCCGTTTTTTTGCGGAACCATTGAAATGAATGGTTCCGTATACGGACCGTATACGGAACGCAAAAAACGGCCAGTAAACGGGAAAAAAAAACCGGCCGTGTGCAGGAGGCCTAATAGGGCCCCAGGGGGCGGCCTGCTGCACATGCACTCTCTTGGCACTTAAGGCACCTTCCCATCTGGGAAGTTGCATGAGCAATAGATTCATAGCTTTCTAGTTCCTGCACAGGTGTGCTATTTATGTTCTTTGCCCATGTACCGACTTCTGCCAGTTTCCTGGATTTTGACCCTCTACTCCCTGACCAGACCTGTGCCTAACCGTGAGCTGCCTGCCCTGACCTCGGATGGTGTAGCGGATTGTTTGTACTCTTCCCTCATTGACCTCGACCAGTCCCTGAAAATGGTGTTGCTTTATCCCACTGGTGTCTCTAACAACCATGGGTCAGCTGTCAATCATACAGAGACTACCCCAGAAGGTAGCAGCTTGGTTGTTCTCCTGCAGTGAAGTTGAGATCCCATACAGCTCCAGAAGTGTGCATGTATATTTAGGGGTCGGAAGAGACTTCAAATGAGCGCATGGCCGACAGCTATCTAATGTGTATGGCCAGCTTTTCATTCTTTTAGGCCCATTAGAAATCACATCAAGTACTGTCTCATGTCTGAGATACCTGAGATGTGGTAAACAGTCCTTCTAATCAGATTTAGTATAATAAAAGGAAGCAAATAAAATTTGACAGCAATACCTGAAGCCGGCATTGCACGTGGTCAGTCCAGTCCTACTGAGTAAACCTCGTTATCTCTTAATATCTGCTAACGACATTACATTTCCAACACCAACGTATGCATTTTGCGATTTGCGTTATTGGACTAATACACATGTACTAATATTATCACATTACTATTACCATCCGCACTCTAAAAGCATACTTATGCCTGGCAAATGAAAGCTTGCATTTATTAACACCGACCACACTAATTACCTCAGCTAATCAATACAGCATCTTAATTCCTCCATACTAGATGGTATTCCCGCTATATGACACGAAGAGCTTCAATAACACTTTGGAGTTACATGAATAGGAAGAATATTAGCTGACGCGGAATTTAGATAAATATTTCCAACTCAACAAGCGCTGATTACCTCCTGGTATTACAATGACGTGACGAGATTAACGCCTGATTGATTTTCGGAATGATTTTGAGAGAGAAGGTTAGTCTGGGATGGATTTTTTTTTTTACTTTGATAGACCTGATGTTACAATGGCAGTTCATGGCCCCGCTGTCCCGTGCACATGGCTGCCAGCTTCCTGTGTATGAATTAGGGCCATTGTTCATTGTATCACACCTCAGTTGCAGTACTGCAAGGGTTAACATCCTCTGGCTCTGTGAGCTGCTGCGAGGCTGAGTCTAATTGCTAATCAGCCTGGGCTATGTAAGCTCTGCTGTTTCCTCACTTTCTTGCCTGAGCAATAGGTTCCAGTAGATCTGCCAAGCCCCTTGCTAGAGCTAAAGAGCTCTAATCCGTTTGTCTGCCTGTGTACCGACTGCTGCCTGTTTCCTGGATCTTGACTTGTGCCTGTTCACCGTACTGATCCTGTGCTGCCTGCCCTTACCATTGGATTGTTTCACAGATTTGTGAACTCTGCCAGCCCAGATCTTGCCCCGTTTCCAGACTAGCTGTACTGCCTGACACTCCATTGCCATACACCAGTGTATCTGACACCGTGGATCAGCAGCCAACCACACCAGGACTATTTCAAGAGGTAGCAGCCTGATGGCTCCTCTGCATCAGAGGTCAGATACCTGTTCAAGGGTTAAAGGGTGAAAACCAGGGGACTGCCAGGATAACGCCCTTGGGACTAGTCCAAAACCAAACTGGATATGTTAGACAACTGCAGATATTTTGCACTCTAAGTAGACTAAAGAAGCGGAATAAAAAATGATTAAAAAGTATTATGTACCCCAAAATGAAACCAAAGAAAACAATAAGTGGTCCCACAAAAATCAAGCTCTAAAACAGGTCCATAGAACGAAAAATAAACAAAAGTTATGGGTCTTGGAATGCGGCGATAGAAAAACATTTTCTTTAAAAAAAAAGAGTTTTTATTGTTTAAAAGTAGTAACGTAAAAAAATAAATAAACTATTGGGGTCATTTATCAAACTGGTGTAAAGTAGAACTGGCTTAGTTGCCCATAGCAACCAATCAGATTCCACCTTTCATTTTTGACAGCTCCTTTGGAGAATGGAAGGTGAAATCTGATTGGTTGGTATGGGCAACTTAGCCAGTTCTACTTTACACCAGTTTGATAAATGACCCGCGTATATCTATTAGGTATCGCTGTAATAGTACTGACCCAAAGAATAAAATTATCATGTAATTTATTTTGAAAAATGAATGCTGCAAAATTTAAAAAGTAAAAACTCTGTGGCAGTATTGCTGTTTTTTTTCCATTCCCCCTATGTTCAAGTCTCCTACAGGGACTTCCTAAAAGTACAAAAAATTGTTTTAAAAAATAAAAAATGTCTAAAAATTCTAAATACCCCATTTCTCCATATAAAAAAATAAAAAATAAAGATAATAGGTATTAAGGTATAAAGGTATTTATCTGGTACAGTGAATGTGATAACACAAAAAATGAGCCTTAAAGAGGACCTTTCATCGGTCCAAACATTGTAAACTAAGTATCCTGACATATACAGCGGCGCCCAGGGATCTCACTGCACTTACTATTATCCCTGGGCGCCGCTCCGTTCTCCCGTTATGTCCTCCGGTATGTTCGGGGACTTGGTTATAGTAGGCAGAGTCTGCCCTTGTTCTGCTGGGCATCTCCTTCTCCTAGGCTGTAGCGCTGGCCAATCACATCGCAGAGCTCACAGCCTGGGAGAAAAGACCTCCCAGGCTGTGAGCTCTGCACTGTGATTGGCCAGCGCTACAGCCTAGGAGAAGGAGACGCCCAGCGGAACAAGGGCAGACTCCGCCTACTATAACCAAGTCCCCTAAGTCTCCGCCTAGTCTCCGCCTAGCGGCGCCCAGTGAGATCCCTGGGCGCCGCTGTATATGTCATGATACTTAGTTCACAATGTTTGGACCTATGAAAGGTCCTCTTTAACACAGCGCCGTGATGGAAATCAAAGTTATGGTGGTCAGAATATGGCAATGCAAAGAAAAAAATATATATTTCTTTTTTTTTAAAGTATTAAAACACAAGAAAAACTATTATTGTAATTGTACCGACCTGAGGAATGAAAGGCATGGGTCAGTTTTTATAGGGAATGGCGTAAAAACAAAACCTATAAAACTGTGACAGAATTTCATTTTTTTCACCCCATTTGGAATGTTTTTCCAACTTCCCGCTACATCATATGCAATATTAAATGGTGCCATTAGAAAGTGCAACTTGTCCTGCAAAAAAACAAACAAAAACAAACAAACAAACCCTGGCTATGTGAAAGGAAAAATAAAAAAGTTATGGCAGAGAGTTAAAAAATGAAAACAAAAAAAGGGGCAGTCGCCAAGTTCCGAGCGGGTTAAAGGATGTTGATGACAACCGGAAAACACCTTTAATGTTTTGAGACATAAATTTAATAAACTTTATCACAAAAAGAGAGTCTATGTTAATTGTCTAATTTAAATTTACATTTATTTTATTTTGTATGGGATTAGTAATTTTTGAAGTATAATGTACTGACTACATTAGCCGATGCACTAATAGTACACAGGCATTATGGAGTCTTCCATTGACTCCGGGCTGTCTGCCCATGCTAGATTTTGGTCTTGATTCCTGTCATGCAGTCAAAGAGGGTGGGTGGGGGGGTTGTCCTTCCTCAGTCTCTCCCTTTGAATCAGCTTTGATTATGACACTCAAAGGCCCCTTGCAGACGAGCGTGTCCGGATTAGGTCCGGATGCGTTGCAAATGCATTCAGTGAAAAATGCACAATTCCGCAGACAAAGTCAGTCAGTTTTGCCTGCGATCGCATAATATAGAACATATGTGGGGGGTTCAGTCAGCACAACCCTGTATGCAGGTGCACATCGCTATGGCGAAATACACATACAAACGCAAAAACACAAATGCGATAGCACTCTGCAACCAGCACTCCACCCTGCCTCTATGCTGGATGTTGAATGAGGCATTGGTGTACATTTTGGCCAAAGCGTAATAAGCCACTCACCACGTCAAGGTCGCCTCTATGGAGTGGTCCCTAACACTAGTACCTACCTGTTATGGGCCATGATAGCCACACAAAGTCCAGGGAGCAGAACATGCTGCGATTTTCACGCAACGCACAAGTGATGCGTAAAAACCAACTCTCATGTACACAGACCCATTTAAATGAATGCGTCCGGATTCCGTGCGGGTGCAATGCGTTTGCATCACGCATTGCACCCGCGCGGAATACTCGCTCGTGTGAAAGGGGACAAAGTGTTAAACAACAGAGATCAGAGGTTCAAGGGCGGATATTTACTTTAAAAGGAATGTGTCATGTGTATTTTTTTTTCTGCCAGATAGTGACACAGCAGTTTTTATTTTCTGATTCTAGATTTTTGTCAATTCTATTTCCTTAATATGATTATAGAGTCTGCCATCTTGCCTGAGCTATTCCTAACACCATTTAGAGATGTGCTTTACAGCGGCCACCATGGGCCATAGACACAATGGTCAGGAGGGGACCTCATTGACTTCTATGGCGTGCTCTGTGACCTGTGCAGTGATGGAGCTCTGTATATTACCTGTGACCATCACCTATTGTGAATGGTGGATCCTGTGTTCTATCTATCTATGATATCTGTCATTGTAATCCTGCCTCTGAATTTTCTGTTTATGGAGGCAGGCCGCAGGCATTAGAAAAATATAATAATTCCCCTTTATCCATTACACACAATCCATACGGGCAAGGCCGGCTCCAGGTTTGTGTGGGCCCTTTGGCAATAAACCTTGTGGCATTTTTTTTACATTTACATGTCCCCCTGTGGCATCCACACCGTATAATGGCCCCCAGTGGCCCCCAAACAGTATAATGACCACTAGTGGCCCTTCACACAATATAATGACCCCCCAATGCCCCCTACACAGTATAATGACCATCAGTGGCCCCCCACACAGTATAATGACCCCCCAGTGGTCCCCCACACAGTATAATACCCCCACAGTGGCCCTATATTCAGAATAATGACCCCCAGTGGGGGTTATACTGTATAGAGGGGGCACTGGGGGTCATTATACTGTATGGGGGTCACTGGGGGTAATTATACTGAATGGAGGGTCATTGGGGATTATTATACTAAATGGGGGGCACTGGGAGTCATTATACTGTGTAAGTGGCCCTCACATAGTATAATGACCCCCAGTGGCCCCCAAACAGTATAATAACCACTAGTGGCCCTTCACACAATATAATGACCCCCCCAATGCCCCCCTACACAGTATAATGACCCTCAGTGGCCCCCCACACAGTATAATGACCCCCCAGTGGTCCCCCACACCGTATAATGCCCCCACAGTGGCCCTATATTCAGAATAATGACCCCCAGTGTGGGTTATACTGTATGGAGGGGGCACTGTGGGTCATTATACTGAATGGAGGGTCATTGGGGATTATTATACTAAATGGGGGGCACTGGGGGTCATTATACTGTGTAAGAGACCCTCACACAGTATAATGACCTCCCAGTGGCCCCCTCACATACCTATCATTGCTGGAGCGCAGGGGAGCCGGCGGTCCTTTCGTTCAGTAACCGCAGCTCATCTCCCTGCACTCTTCTCTCCTCTGTCCGGCCGCAGCAGTGATACACACGTCATGACGTCACCGCTGGGCAGGACCTGGAGGAGAGAAGAAGAAGCTGTGCAGTGATGTAGCTAGAACTGACTGGGCCCCACGCAAATTTTTGTAGCCTCCCCCCCTTCCCCCATGGGTTCACATCACGTTTTTCCTATCCATTTGATGTATATATTGATTAAAAAAAGGTACTGTATACAAATGTGCAGCACACAACGTTTTTGTATCCTGCAGAGTCCAGTAAAAACAAAAATACATACGTTAACGTGGAACTGTATGGTGAACGGATGCCATTGTATAGCATCAGTCCGAGGCATCTGCTAATGTATACGTTTTTGACTTACATTAAACGGATGGCAAAAATGTGATGTGAACCCACCCTTAGGCCTCCTGCACATGATCGTAGGTGTCCCGTTGCCGTATTGCGGACCGCATTTGCGGATCAGCAATACACAGGCACCATTCCGTGTGCATTCTGCATCACGGATGCAGACCCATTCACTTCAATGGGTCCGCAAATCTAGAAAAGCGGAATGGTGCGACGGAACAGGACCAAGCGGAAGCACTGCGGAGAGTACTTCCGTTCCGCAAAAAAATAGAACATGTCCTATCTTTTTGCGGAATGGGCGGATCGCGGACCCATTAAAGTGAATGGGTCAGCGATCCGCTGCGGCTGCCGCATGGTCGGTGTTCGTGCATTGCGGCCCGCAATATAATAACCAGATACCTCCATACAGTGACTGGATAACACCACCATACAGTCACCGGATAACACTGCCATACAGTAACTGGATAGCACCACCATACAGTAACCAGATACCTCCATACAGTTACCGGATAACACCACCATACAGTGACTGGATAACACAGCCAAACAGCAATTGGCTAGCACCACCATACAGTAACCAGATACCTTCATACAGTGACCAGATAACACCGCCATACAGTGACTGGATAACACCACCATACAGTCACCGGATAACACTGCCATACAGTAACTGGATAGCACCACCATACAGTAACCAGATACCTCCATATAGTTACCGGATAACACCACCATACAGTGACTGGATAACACAGCCAAACAACAATTGGCTAGCACCACCATACAGTAACCAGATACCTTCATACAGTGACCAGATAACACTGCCATACAGTAACTGGATAACACCACCATACAGTCACCGGATAACACTGCCATACAGTAACTGGATAGCACCACCATACAGTAACCAGATACCTCAATACAGTGACCGGATAACATCACCATACAGTGACTGGATAACGCAGCCAAACAATTGGATAGTACCACCATACAGTAACTAGATATCTCCATACAGTGACCAGATAACACCGCCATACAGTAACTGGATAGCACCACCATACAGTGACCGGATAAAAGCGTATATGAGGGCACAGTACAGGGAATGACTAGGAGCACTGTACAGGGTATGTTAAGATGGCACAATGCAGGGTATAAGGGGGCAGAGTACAGGGTAGGGGGCACAGTCATGTGACCTTGTGACGTTAAAAGGTCCTTATGGTGCATGCAGTTTAGACACTACCATAAAGAGAGGCAGAGGAGTAAGACAGGGGCCCAGGGCTCTGGATGGACAGGAGGAGTGGACACAGCAAGTGGGTGGAAGGGGCTCTGAGGGGGATTCATACAAGTAGGGGGAAGGAGGTCTGTGCAAGGCAGCAATAGGAGATAGGAGGGTGGAACAGGAGCTCTGGATACATGAGGGAGGAACGGAGACAGCAGGGGCTCCATGAGGATGAGATAGGACAGGATATGCAGGTGTCAGGGAGGATATGGAGGCTTAATGAGGCAGTAAAACAACTAAATAGCAGTGAAGCTGCTGGTCTACAGCATCCAGCAGCAGCTTGAAGAGTTCCCTACTCCCCCCAAATTCCCCCCCTCCTGTCCCACAGAGACCCTTCCCACCCCCACCCCACCCCTCCTGTCCCACAGAGAAGAGACAGTCACAGTGCAGACTCACTCACAGACTGTCTTCACACTGCTGCTGCAGCCCTGCGGTCTCTCTCCTCCTCAGGCAGCACGCCATGTGAAGAGGGGGGTTTCTGAAGCTTCTCAGGCAAGATGTCCGGCTCTGCTGAACTGAGTGAAGAGGGGGGTGTCTGAAGCTCCGCAGCACAGGAGCTTATAAGGGGACAGCGGCAGCCGGCCTCTGCATGCTGCTGAAATAGGCCTCATGTGGGCCCACCAGGGAATAATCCATTGCTCAAGTCTGAAGCTGCGGCCCTGCTACTGCTCCCGAGCCCCTTCTGCCCTCGGGGCCCGAGGCATTTGCTTCTCCTGCTTCCCCGATAGCTACGTACCTGGAGATGCGGTTAAGTGAATGAAAGGACTGCAGCTCCTGACGCTGAAGCAATGAGCGCTTCCATCTGTATTGATGAAAGCACTCATTGTAGCAGAGTATGCCCCCCTCAGGAGCAGTGGGCCCTAGCACTTGCCCGGGTATGCCGGGTGCTAGACGCCGGCTCTGCATACGGGCGCCATTGATGTCATGCAAGGAGCGAAGGTTTTCTATGTGTGTGTTTGTAATAAAGGATTCCGTTTGTGGTTTGAGGCTAAGTGATTTCTATCTCAGCCAATATTTATAGTATGAATCTCGAAATGAGAAATTTGTAGAAACAGAAGGACAGACATTTAGTGGAAGCTGAGCTTAAAGGCACTTGGCGGCACAACGCTTCCTGTAGGTTTTCCTGGACCCAAGACTATGTAACTTTGCCTGCAGTGTTTTCAGTCGACATTTCAGAACGGTTTGTAAATCAATGGATTGAACCTTACGTTTTCTACAGACCAGAATGGAAAAAAAAGGCTATTGAGAGGTGTATTTTTAAGGCACGACGTGGCGGTATCACAGAACGCTTTGTGACCTTTAAGCTTGCAAATGTTTATCGAAAAGTTTCAACAGATTAAAAAAAGTGTGAAAAAGAGGCGGTAGTTACAGAATCCTAAAAACACGCTGCACGTATCAGATATGAATGCTACAGGAATAGTTTTTACGGACGATCTTGAGATGTTTTTGCACTGATTATACCTTTGTTACACTTTATATTACCACTGGCATGGCTTGCTGATAGAATTTTCAGTTTGATAAGGCCATTGGGTTGATCTTGTTTAGGCCATCGTCTGAACGGAGACTGGTTACCGTATAGCCCATCATTTGCATGGAGACTGTACTGGCACATGTGCCTGAACGGCACGTGACCATCGAGTGTCAGCGGTCATGTGCCATTCATGTACACGTCGCCACTCAGAACACTGATAGATCAGAAACGATCATGTGCATGTACAGTGAGGAACAGAAATATTTGAACACCCTGCGATTTTGCAAGTTCTCCCACTTAGAAGTCATGGAGGGGTCTGAAATTCACATTGTAGGTGCATTCCCACTCTGAGAGACAGAATAAAAAAATAAAAAAAAATAAGGAAATCACATTGTATGATTTTTAAAGAATTTGTCTTGCACTGCTGAACATAATAAGTATTTGAACACCTGAGAAAATCAGTGTTAATATTTGGTACAAAAGCCTTTGTTTGCAATTACAGAGGTCAAACGTTTCCTGTAGTTCTTGACCAGGTTTGCACACACTGCAACAGGGATTTTGGCCTACTCCCCCACACAATTCTGTTCTAGATCTGTCAGGTTTCGGTGCTGTCGCTGAGCAACACAGAGTTTCATCTCCCTCCAAAAATGTTCTATTGGATTTAGGTCTGGAGACTGGCTAGGCCACTCCAGTACCTTGATATGCTTCTTACGGAGCCACTCCTTGGTTATCCTGGCTGTGTGCTTCGGGTCGTTGTCATGTTGGAAGACCCAGCCTCGACCCATCTTCAATGCTCCGACTGAGAGAAGGAGGTTGTTGCTCAAAATCTCACAATAAATGGCCCCATTCATCCTCTCCTTAATACAGTGCAGTCGTCCTGTCCCCTTTACAGAAACGCACCCCCAAAGCATGATGTTACCACCACCATGCTTCACAGTTGGGATGCAACTCATCCTTCTTTTTCCTCCAAACACGACGAGTGAAGTTTAGACCAAAAAGTTCTACTTTGGTCTCATCTGACCACATGACTTTCTCCCATGCCTCCTCTGGATCATCCAGATGGTCATTGGCAAACTTCAGATGGGCCTGGCCATGTGATGACTTGAGCAGGGGAACCTTCTGTGCAATGCATGATTTGAAACCATGACGTCGTAGTGTTCTACCGACAGTGACCTTTGAAACTGTGGTCCCAGCTCTCTTCATGTCATTGACCAGCTCCTCCCTTGTAGTTATGGGCTGATTCCTCACCTCTCTTATCATCAGTGATACCCCACGAGGTGAGATCTTCTATGGAGCCCCAGTCCGAGGGAGATTGACAGTCGTCTTTAGCCTCTTCCATTTTCTAACAATTGCTCCAACAGTTGATCTATTTTCACCAAGCTGCTTGGCAATTGCCCCGTAGCCCTTTCCAGCCCTGTGGAGGTCCACAATTTTGTCTCTTGTGTCTTTTGACAGCTCTTTGGTCTTGCCCATGGTAGTAGTTGGCGTCTGACTGACTGTGGGGTGGACAGGGGTCTTTAAAGAGCTCAGACAGGTGCTACTAAGTTAGATTAATGAGTGGAGTAGAGGTGGACTTTTTAAAGGCACAGTAACAGGTCTTTGAGAGCTAGAATTCTTGCTGTTTCTCAGGTGTTCAAATACGTATGTTTAGCAGTGCAAGACAAATAAATTCTTTAAAAATCATACAATGTGATTTCCTTATTTATTTTTTATTTTTTATTCTGTCTCTCAGAGTGGGAATGCACCTACAATGTGAATTTCAGACCCCTCCATGATTTCTAAGTGGGAGAACAAAATTGGCAAAATTGCAGGGTGTTCAAATACTTCTGTTCCTCACTGTATATCGCACGTCCTCACTTCTGGTCCAATGGCAACAGAAGTGCCAGGAGCTGTGGAGCTGGAATTGGGACACTTTGAAAAGGTGAGCGCTTTTTACTTGTCTTTTGAAATCCTCTCCAGCCACCATGTAAATCCTATTCGGTCTCGGACAACCCCTTTAACCATGAGACTCTCTCTGCATTCATATGAGGCCCCATTCACGCAAATGTAAGGGCTCCGTGCCAGTACTGCGGCAGGTCCACAATATAAAGGCACTGGCTGTGTGCACTCCGTGCTGCAGATGCAGACCCATTGTCTTGAATAGGTCCCCGATCCGCAAGATACGGCAAAAGATAGGACATGTCTTATCTTTTGCGGAGCAGAAGCACTGATCAGAAGCCCACGGAAACACTCTGAAGCACTTCCATAGGATTTCAGGTCCTTGCCTCCGCACAGCAAAAGATAGGACATGTCCAATCTTTTTCCGTATCTTGCGGATCGCAGACCCATTCAAGTCTATGGGTCCGCATCTGCAGCACGAAGTGCACACGGCCAGTGCCTGTATATTGCAGACCGCTATTTGCTATTACAGAAAAGCAATAAGCCAGGAGTATTTCTCATATAAAACACCATAGTCACTAAAAACATAAAATACTCAAATAGAGTGCTGATGAAACACACCGCAGTCTGTTGGTTGTACTAAAGGTATGTATTGGATGGTAGCTTTATACACTAGTCCATTCTTTTTCTATAAAATGCTAGAGTAGGTTACTAAACAGATCATAGTTTATATAATGGGGTGGATGCTGCTATGAGTATTTGGAGGGGTTATCCCATGACTATTGTAAAAAAAAAAAAATAGCCATCATATAGTACAGAACGAGCCCTGTACCTCACATGGATCCAGAGATCAAGCTCTGCTAGATAAGCTGACAGCTGAAGGGGAGTGTCCTTTCTGCTGCAGCTCTCTTCCTGTTACTGTCACGGCATCTATCAGTAGATAGTGGTGGTGAGCCGAGAAATAAGTAAAAGAACAAACAGCAGGTGGCGCTATACAGATAGATTTTATTGAATAACTAAGTGGCTATCACAATTGCAGTAGTATTTAAATCCAGGTGCTGGTTTGAAAAATGTAGAATTTTTTTTCGTGTAACAACCCCTTTAAGATATCTTAAAGGGGTTGTCCGGGTCCAGAGCTGAACCCGGACATATCCCCATTTTCACCCAGGCAGCCCCCCTGACTTGAGCATCTAAGCCGTTCATGCTCCGATGCTCTCCTTTGACCTGCGATGAATTGCGCAGGGCAGAGGCATTTTCTTGAGTTTCGGTGACATATCGGGTTCTCCTTAGGGCTGCCAAGCGGTGGCTTCCCCCCAGCAGTGAGCCCGGTGACGTCACCGGCACTAATGGGCGGGCTTTAGCGCTGTCCTAGCCTGTAAAACGGCTAGGGCAGCGCTAAAGCCCTCCCATCAGAGCCGGTGACGTCACCGAACACACTGCGGGGCGGAAGCCTCCGCCCGGCAGTGTGTTATTGCAAATAAAAGAGCCCTTGCACTGCACGATCCAGCCCAGCGCAAGGGAGAGCATCGGCGCATGAACTGCTCCGATGCTAACATCAGGGGAGCTGCCTGGGTAAAATTATGGGTATGTCTGGGTTCAGCTCTGAACCCGGACAACCCCTTTAGAGGGATCTGTTACTAGTTTTATGCCATCTTATCTGAGAAAGTTGAACCACTTACTTGAATTGACCCAGCTGTCGGGTTAAAATCAGTATTAAGCATCTCCAGCATGATCTGTATAAAGGGGAGGTATAGCACTTCCATCCTTCTCAGTCTCTGCAGGACAACTTTTTTTTTTTGAAGACCCAATAACAGGATGGGTTCTTCTGGTGGTCTTCCTAAATTTTGGACATGCTAACATAACTGGTTGTAGTCTTGGTAGATTTTAGGTGTCTAAAATTCCTTATATTTTAGTGTCTAACCAGCATAGTCTATGTTCCTCCTACGTGTTGGTTGTCACAGTGAAGGGGTTTATGGATTTTACTGCTATGATCTAATAACATCTGAGCATGCTTGCTTCTGCCCTCGTGTGTCATTCAGGTGACTCACTGAAGATGCAATTATGGAATTGCTTATTATCAATACCAGGACACCAAAGTGTAGAAGCTTTATTGATTTGCTTTAATCATTTAAATCAAGTCTCTGCCCCAGTGGACCACAGAATTTAATTCTGCTTAGAAGGCCAGATCTTCTCTCATCCAAGCATCGAAAACTCCATTCCCTTCCACTTCCATGCAACATTGGTTTTGGGTGATATGACAGGGTGCCTGCAGAAGATGCCACCTTTTAGCCACTACAGATCACTACTAAGTGTGGGGGAATGGATGATTATGATACTTTTATAGTATTGGCTTAATTGAAAACCAAAGGATTCACGTCTTGTTTTCCCATTTTGTAACTTTGCTGAAATCTGCTTGCAATTTATTCATAATTAGTAAAACATTAAGAACACACAACACTGCAGAACACCACCTGCATGATAAGTCACCATACACAAATACAGAAATGTCTCGCCTCATTTATTTGTATGGGTGTTTTTCAGAAACTGGAGTTTATGCAATACCCCGGAGCAGGAGGTGTCTGCAGATGGTTTGTTGGATAATGTTGCTGTATGTGTTGTCATGTTATTTATTATACCCAGCATTGCTGTGTACGGATGGCTTAGCCAGGGTTAATACTTCTGGTTCAGCCCTTTGCAGGAGGTGGGGATCCAGGATCTGCCCCCAGCTCAGTTAGTGAGTATCTAGAATAGAGATTATGGAGGAAGGAAACAGCGCCTTATGCCTCTTAGGCCCAGAACAGTTCTCTGTGTGAATTACTGCAAGATCCACAGAAAGAGAGAAAAAAAACGGAAAGCGGAGAGAAAGAGAAGAACAGCAAGGTAATCTGCTACTACAGTCATTCAGACTTTGCTGCTGTGGAAGACACTGATAAGACACCCTTCACACCTGGACATGTCCTGGACAGATGAGCCTTCAAAACCCTGTATCCTGTAGTGGTGTCATGTTTGGGTGTGGGAGGGAAACACCACACTGAACATAGGAGGGAAAGGGGTGAGGGAATAAGGCCTGGAAACTAGGGAAAGGAGATGGACACCTCCTAGTAAAACCCTAATCAAAGTCCTGACTAACTACCAGTATGAACAGACCCCAGAGTTACTGTAGGTGAGTTCATACACAGGAATACCTAATGTCCTAACTCACTCTATAGAACTCTGGTACTAATGTCAGGGTGGAACGCATCATACACTTCCGGTCTGGAAGTCATGTGACCAGGGAATTATGGCGCAATCCCTGAGTCTGGTATTTCTATTTAAACATGTATTTTAGTGATACTTTTTATTGTATGCTCCTGAAGAAGGGGATCTCCCCGAAATGCGTTGAGCCACAAATTGTTCTAAATAAAAGGATTGATCAGAAGCCTGTGTGAAGTGTGCTGCCATCAATCTTCAATATACTACGTGCGATCCTGGCCAGGGGGTCTTCAAAGTCTCAGGTGTAATGAGTTTATCCTGTAGAGTGATCGCATACTTATATACTTATCCGTATTGGATTTTTACTTTATTTGGAATATACTAATGCTACCGATTCGCTACCTGCGACAATCAATCCTGAGCCTCTACACAGATTGCTTTTTATCAAGATATGTGATCATGCAGCGCCGTCAGCAGCAAGGACTTCTGGGACTTGTAGTCTTCCTGCTTTAATGACAGGAGCGCTGAAGGCAAAAGCTCATAATCCTATGAGTGTGTGACATCAAACTGAATGGTATTATCAGCGAGGACAGGATATTGTGTGCGGAGGGAACAGCTGCCATCTATTCATCTGGCAGACACGATTGGCTATCCATACTTAGGTCATTGATGTTCAGCTTCAGACATACTACTGAGCTTCATAAATAATGCATGGAGGTTCAGACAGGGATCACCAGCATGCGAGGGGGAGATATATCAATGTAATGTGGATGGATCGCCTGCAAAGTCACTTCGGAGACATATATTCCCCAATCAAATAGAAGCATGTTAAAGAGCAAGTAAATCCACCGTTAATGTATATCCAAGCCTGTGCATTTCTGAACTAATGTCAGATGTAAAGATGATAGGTACATTGTGCTGTTAATCTTATATGCAATATACTGCCTGGAACATCTGTTCTTCACCTGGTAGACTGCAAACTTTGCCTCTGGGTCACTAAGGCTACGTTCACATTAGCGTTTAGAAATCTATCAGGCTGCCGGATTTCTAAATGCTGATGTGAACATAGCCTAATTGTCACAGTCGTTACCTCTGGCTGTGACCTTCCGTCCTTGCTCGTTGGGCGCTCCTTGCTGAAGTTTCGTTTCTGTGTATGAATTGATTCTTTATGGGTTAACTCCCCTGTGTTTCTATCCTGAGTTAATCCTCTGTCTGCTCCATGGGTGTGGCCTCTCTGCTGCACCCATGGAACCTGTGTCTAGGGCTGGGGTTTCCTCAGTTCTGTGTCGGCTCTCCTGGTGTGTGTTGTCTTGTCCTGCTCCTGTTTGTACTCACTCTCCCATGCTGCTGACCCATGGGATCCGTGTCTGTCTGTCTGTGCTCTGTGGGTTTCCTACTTGTTCATTCCCATCCTCTTTGATGTCCTCTTTCCTATGTTTCTGTTATCTGTTCTGCCAGTTATGTTTGTTATGTTATATGTCTCTGTTCAGCAAGCCCTTGCTGCACTTTTCTTTGCAGCAGAGGGCCATGCGCAAGGCCATGCAGTTTACTACTGGTGGAGCAAGTACTTCTCTGCTCATTGTCACTCCTGTTTCCTTGCTATGTACTCCTGCTTGTGTTATTAGTTGCCCTGTTTGTATTTGCCTGTCTGTTATGTATGCCTATGTGCCGTTGGTACCTTCTGGTACCTGTTGTCCATTCGTTCCTGCTGTCACTGTCTGGTTCACGCTCCAGAGTGGACCCTGGCAACGTCCTGCTGCAAAGTCTAACCCTACCATCTGGGGCCCTAGTGAATACCAGGAGTTGCTTAGTCATGCCCCTCTGGAGTATTACTAGACAGTGGCGCAATGGGGGTTTTCTCCCACTGTGCTGACGGTACATAGAGCTCATGTTTTGTCTGTGCTGCCTTCCCTGGTTTTTGTTTGCGCAATAAACTCTTATGTGTCTGTACCTGATTTCCGTTTTTTTATTGCTTGACGACGCGGTGGTCTCTCCTGGGACCTCCAACTCGTGACACTAATGTTAGACACATAGGAGCATGTGAGGTTAAAAAGTGGTAATGAGGAATAACATTGTTCTACTATACTGAATGCACAGATTCTGTAGGACATCACACCTACCAACATGACCAACCACAGGCCATGACCATAATACAGTTCTATTATACTCTATACATCGAGCACTACAACCCCTAACATGACCGACCACAGGCCATGACCATAATACAATTCTATTATACTCTATACATAGAACACTACAACCCCTAACATGACTGACCAAAGGACATGACCATAATACAGTTCTATTATACTCTGTACATAGAGCACTACAACCCCTAACATGACCTGATCACAGGACATGACCATAATACAGTTCTATTATACTCTATACATAGAACACTACAACCCCTAACATGACTGACCAAAGGACATGACCATAATACAGTTCTATTATACTCTGTACATAGAGCACTACAACCCCTAACATGACCTGATCACAGGACATGACCATAATACAGTTCTATTATACTCTATACATAGAACACTACAACCCCTAACATGACTGACCAAAGGACATGACCATAATACAATTCTATTATACTCTATACATAGAGCACTACAACCCCAAACATGACTGACCACAAGACATGACCATAATACAATTCTTTTATATTCTATAAATAGAGAACTACAACCCCTAACATGACCTGATCACAGGACATGACCACAATACAATTCTTTTATACTCTATACATAGAACACTACAACCCCTAACATGACTGACCACAGGACATGACCATAATACAATTCTATTATATTCTACAGTATACATAGAGAACTACAACCCTTAACATGATCCAACTACAGGACATGACCATAATACAATTTTATTATTCTCTGTACATAGAACACTACACCTCCCAAGACGACTGACCACAGGACATGACCATACTGCAATTTTACTATACTCTATACATAGAACACTACACCTACCAAAATGTTCTGACCACTGGACATAATCATAATAGAATTCTGTTATACTCTACACATAGAGCACTACACCTGTCAACATGCCCTGAGCACTGGACATGACCATAATACAATTCTATTATACTCTATACATGGAGGACTACAGCCCCGAACATGACCTGACCACTGGACATGATCATAATGACACCTGGACCCTGTAGCCTTTGGAGGTCCAAAGGACCCTGGGTCATATAGAAAGATTCCATCATTATACATGGCACATGGTAAGTGAGGCTCCTGCTGATTGTTTGCATCGGGGTCCAGAAGCTTCTAGTTATGCCTCTACTTTTGGCCAGCCACTATGGAGGGTAAAACATCTATGGTGGTTCCGAAAGTTTGATCCTCACCGATCACTAAGTGATGACATACCAATTGTGTTCCAGAAATAGCCCTTTAAGGGGTGTACTGTGCTCCCGTCCATCTGGACCCATAGTTGATTTTTATTCAAGGGTCAAATATTACACAACATGAAGCTGGAAAATAAAGGTTGTCTTCGGGAGGCTGGGAATTCAAACAGAATGGTGTATGCCCCACTGCATTGTGGGTAGAGGCAGGTCTATTGGGAGGTCCTTCTGCTTCAGCCTAAACAAAGCCTATCAATCACAGCATGAGGGAACACTCCAACAACCTCCTCACATCTGTTTCCAACCCTCTGATTTAAAATTTCTCATTTCTGCTCGGAGCTGAACCTCAGCACAGAGCACAGTTTGACCAATCTCAGGCCGTGTGTTTTATGGCCGGAGAGCTGCGTATCGGCTCTGCAGCCATGCAGGCAACATAACAGGTACACAAACAAATTACTGAGGGTCACAAAGGTGACGACACAGCTTTTACTGTACTGTACAACACGCAGGAAAGAAAGATGACGTGTAAGCCTGGAGTACATGAGTGACACTGTAGAGAAGAAATAATTGTGTTTGGTGGGGCGATCTGCTCTCTTGGGCGGTAGTGTGGTGGCTATTTTAAGATGCAGCGTTGTATGCCGTATATAAAATAAAATAAAATTCTCTGAGCTTCCACGATGGGAAATGCAATTCTGAACCTTCATTTTATGCCAATTACAAAAATGTATGGAGGAGGAAAGAAGAAGACGGAGACATGTTCACTGTGCAAGGAAGCTGTACAGATAAAGTATAACCAGACGGATGCAGTAAATTAAGGCACGTATCGCACCCACTCAACGGCCCTGTGAAAACCTCATCTACAGGCCAAATGATATATTCCTAAGGATTTGTTATGGCCAAGGGCATACATAACATAGAGGCAGAGCGTGCCACTGCCATGGGCACCACCATGGTTGGTCTCATCACCTTTGTTCAGTGTCAGACTGGCCCACCAGAGTACCAGAGGATCCTCCGGACGTCCCAGGCCCTTATACGATAATGTGCCCCAAAGATCCAGGAGAAGAAATCCATTTGGCTGCCTTTCGAGACAATACTTGACATTATTAGACTTTATTGGTGATATAGGGGTGGGACCTTTAGAATAATTTCCTTTGGAGGGTCCAAGGAACCCTAGTCTGACACTGCTTTAGTTTTAAAAAGGGATATGACTAATCTGTGGGGGCACAAAGGGGACTAGGTGTGATTGGGGTGTGTATAGACAGACATTATACAGTGTTAGAGGAGTAGCTTAGTATTGTTTTAAAGCTGACAATCTAAAATGGTGCTATTCTCAATACGTCCAGAAACAGAATCTTTACAAACCAGGTTGGAAGTGAGATTGGCAGGTACCTGCCAATCTCACTCCCAACGCTGGTTCTAAAGGCTCTATCCCTGGCTGTATTGCTAACACTGTTATCCTGATGTTATCCTTGTTTTAAAGCTTAGATTGTCAGATTTAAAACAAGGCAATATCTCTAGCTTCTATACAGCCTGAAATAGATCAGGTACTGAGGTAAAATAACAGCGTGGCTTCATATTGTGGGCCCCTTATCAGCTGCTATGGCTGCTACCCCTTATTCTTTACAGAAATATGAAATTTCATGGGCTACTTTGTTGGTGATTAATGTAAGTGATTTTGATGATATGATGGTCTCATGCACATTGCAATTCAAAAATTCAGCCTATACAGCAGCAGACATATACATCTTTCATATGGTGCCATATTGACCCCAAGAAGTGAATCTAGTGGACAATAGGGCATAGCGAATTTTTTTTTTGCTCACAGATTTGTAAAAAGTCAAAGTTGGAGGTACAGTATAGACCAAAACAGCTTGCCTGATGCCTCCCACCTTTACAGTTGCGATTAGTCCATGCACCAGTCAATAAAATCCAAGATCTGCAGAAATGCTAAAAAAATCAAGGTCCGAGCAGGTAGGTCCCCTAAATAATGGTAAAGGGGGGGGGGGGGGTAGTCACTGAAGATAAGGAAAAGGCAGAGTTACTAAATGCGTTTTTTAGCTCTGTATATACAAAAGAAGAGAAAGGAGCTGATATCTGTGGTGCTGGGGCTGTTAGTACATCCAGTAATATACTCAATTGGCTAACTGTAGTAACTATGTATCTGTCACTCTCCACTGAAATATCGGGAAGTTGACTACGTGGACAGGCTGTGTTCTGATTAGTCGCCCTCTCTATCAGATGACTGATATTAAAGCGGGTGGGTAAAGTCACTCTCATTAGGAATTGCATAGAATTTGCATTGGTTAGAAGCGTCTGTGAGCAGCATCTCTCGTTGTGCATGTATTCACTGTTGATGGAGAGAAAGCACTTGCCAGTGAGTGCATTAGCAGACGTCCTGCTCAGTTTTACCCTCTGTAAATGACCCTGTCACGGACGACATCCAAATACAGCTCGGCAGAATGTCCTAGCGCTTATGAATAAAATATAATAACATGTGACACAGGTCAGAAAACGAACACAAATGGCATACCAAATTTGCCAACGCCGATCAGATGCCACTTATTTTGCCAGGGTGCAGATATTCAGATTTCATCCTCTCCGCTCGTAGCAAGATCACTTATATAATTATCAATGAAAGAAAACCAGCTCCCCCGAAACGACTGCATTTTTAAAAGTTTTTTCCGAGATTTTAATTTACATGGTCCATCCTCAGGAGAAGTCGGTCTGACACTCCGCACTGCTTCCGATCAGTTCTTCTGCAGTAGCTCTGGTGCTGTAACTACACAGCGCCATCCATTGTGCGGCTGGTACCTGCAGCGCTGCTCCCATTGACGTGAATGGAAGCAGAGCTGCAGTAACCAGCTCCGTCCACTACACGATGGATGGAGCTGTGCAGTACCGCCGCCAGCTTGCGATGCTGGAGTTACTCAGCTGGGGTGCAGAGCGTCGATCAGATATCGATGGCCCACCCTGAGGATTAGCCATCAAAGTTTAAATCCCAGACAATACCTTTAGAACTCTGCATGGTGTTCCTCTGTTATTCCTCTTGGAAATATACGACTAAATGTACAACTGGGTATTACTGTATTACCCATGCCAATGAATTATCAGCACCAATAGGATGCCTCATACATAATAAAAAGATGTGTCATTGTTGTCATGTATTTGTTAAAACAGACTTGTCAGGACAGGTGATTGCTCCCCTTAATAGAGGACCTGTAACCTCTCCTGACATATCTGTTTTTATCAACTACTTGCATTCACCTTGCAACAACAATTCTGGAATAAGCAGTCTACAATAAAGGTCCAGATGGATGCTGTCAGTTGGGGGGGGGGGGGGGGGGGGGTGTCCCTGTACAATACACTATTCAATCAGTGCTGCCAGTGTCAGACAGTGCAACTGGTAACAACAATCTGGACCTTGATTGCAGACTGCTAGCAATTTATCCATAATTTCCAGTAGATATAACAGCACACCTCCCAACCATCCCGCATCCGGTGGAATAGTCCTGGATTTTGGCGGCTGACCAGTGGTCCCAGGACAGCTATGTCCCGCTTTTGATTGATTCTGCATCCTGAGGAAGCAGAAGCTGTTGAGTGCAGTAGTGAAGCAGGGAGCAGTCAGTTTCCTACTTCACCACTCACCAGGCCGGGGATCTGCCCAGCGGCTGGCGTGATGGGGTAAACTCGTCGCACGTGCAGGGTTGAGTAAAAGAGAGCACAGGCCGAGGAATGATGATCATCTCCCGGCCTGTACGCTCTTGTGTTTATCCCAGCTGGCACAATGACTGTTGCTGTGGGGTCACAAAGGGGCATTCTACTGTGTGTGGCGGCATGGAAGGGCATTCTACTGTACTGTGTGTGTCTGCATGAAAGGGCATTCTATTGTGTGTGGGGGCACAAAGGGCATTCTACTGTGTGTGGGAGCATGAGAGGGCATTTCACTGTGTGTGAGGGCATGAAAGGGCATTCTACTGTGTGTGGAATCATGATAGGGCATTCTGCTATGTGTGGTGGCACAAAGGGGCATTCTACTGTGTCTGAGGCATGAAAGGGCATTCAATTGTGTGTGGGGGAACAAAGGAGAATTCTACTTTGTGTGGGGGGATGGCAGGACATTCTACTGTTTGTGAGGGCACAAAGGAGCATTCTACTGTTTGTGGGGCACAAAGGAACATTTTACTATTTGTGGGGGCACAAAAGAAATACTAATGTGTGTGGGGGCATGATGGAGCATTCTACTGTGTGTAGGGAGTATGAAAGGGCATTCTACTGTGTGTTGGGGTCATTAAAGGGCATTCTTTTTTTAAAATTGTTTATTTTATTGATTTTTTTTATCAATGAAAAAATAGTACATGTACATTGTCTCATTGCTGTGCAAAGGGCATTCTATTGTGTGTGGGGGACATAAAAAGGCATTCTACTATGTGTTGGAGCATGAAAGAGCATTTTACTGTCTGTGGGGGCATGAAAGGGCATTCTACTGTGTGTGTGTGTGGGGCATGATAGAGCATTTTACTGTGTATGGGGACATGACAGAACATTCTACTGTTTGTGGGGGCATGATAGAGCATTCTACTGTGTGTGAGGGCACAAAGGAGCATTCTACTGTGTGTGTAGGGGCATGGAATGGCATTCTACTGTGTGTGGGGGTATGAAAGGTCATTCTACTGTGTGTGGGGGCATGAAAGGGCATTCTACTGTGTGTGGGCATAAACAGGCATTCTATTGTGTGCAGGGGGCACAAAGGGCAATCTACTGTGTGTGGGGGCATGAAAGGGCATTCTACTGTGTGTGGGGGCATAAAAGGGCATTCTACTGTGTTTGGGGGCATAAAAGGGCATAATAATGTGTGTGGGGGCACGAAAGGGCATTCTACTGTGAGTGGGGGCATGATAGGACATTCTATTATGCATGGGGGCATGAAAGGGCATTTAACTGTGTGTGGGGGGCATGAAAGGGCATTCTACTGTGTGTGAGAGCATGATAGAGCATTCTACTGTGTGTGGGGGCATGATAGGACATTCTATTATGCATGGGGGCATGAAAGGGCATTTAACTGTGTGTGGGGGCATGAAAGGGCATTCTACTGTGTGTGAGAGCATGATAGAGCATTCTACTGTGAGTGGGGGCATGATAGGACATTCTATTATGCATGGGGGCATGAAAGGGCATTCTACTGTGTGTGAGAGCATGATAGAGCATTCTACTGTGAGTGGGGGCATGATAGGACATTCTATTATGCATGGGGGCATGAAAGGGCATTTAACTGTGTGTGGGGGGCATGAAAGGGCATTCTACTGTGTGTGAGAGCATGATAGAGCATTCTACTGTGTGTGGGGGCATGATAGAGCATTCTACTGTGTGTGGGGGCATGATAGAGCATTCTACTGTGTGTGGGGGCATAAAGGAACATTCTACTGTGGGGGCATGATAGGACATTCTATTATGTCTACATGTCTATTATTCTACTAAGTGTGAGGCATTCTATTGTGTATGGGGGCATAAAAGGGCATTCTACTGTGTGTGGGGACACACTGGGGCATCCTCTTGTCTGTGGGGGCATAAAGGGGCATAACTACTGTTTGAGGGGGCACTGGGCGGGACTTGGAGTGTTTAGGTAGGCATTGAGTCAGAGGTGTGGCTTGGTGTCAGTAAAATTGGTGCGTTGCTCATAGTGTCCCTCTTTTTAAAAGTTGGGATATATGTAATACATGAATGGCACAACCTAGAGACATAAGAATAAATGCTCCAGAATTGCTATTAGATGGGGAATGAAGGTAGCAACTAAAACAGACATGTCAGGAGAGGGGACAGCTCCTCTTTAACGTGTCTGAATAACTTTTAAGACATGGCCAAACTTCTTCTTACTTTCCGGTTTGAAGAAATCTTTCAGAAATAAACTTTCTGTTTGTTATTTCTTTCGGAAGTTGGCAGAGTTCTCCCAATTTATGTATCTGCCAGTAAATGTTGAGTGTTCCTGATTCCCAGGTTAGAGAGATCCCTGAATTAATTAGGTGTTAATTACCTTTCTGATGAATGATTAAATACAGAGAAAAGAAGAAAAGATGAAGGCTAATTATAGGAGGGGGGGGGGGGGGGGGTAATAGGAAAATAGAAGATACTTCCCCTGTTTCCATTAACTTTTCAGCCGTTTATGTAATCAGCTCAATGTAATAAATCAACATGTGGAAGTCTCATCACCAGACTACCATAAAATGACTAGAACTTAGTATATTACCCAAGACTGTCACTGTTCATAGAGCTACATGAACCATCTTGACAGGTCCATGCCTTTTCATCAACTTGTGGTAGATAAGAAGGCTATACAAAACTTTTGTCCTATTATAGCACGGCATGAGCAGCCATAAAACTCCAACATTTGAGGTTCCTCAAGCCTCAACTATGTAACTACTATCTAGTGAATATATAGGAAAATCAGTTTTCATGTCAACAAAATGTCTGTAACAGGCAGTGGGTTTGGACCCACTGTGCCAATTAACTATTTTGACTTTGGGCTAAACCAAATGGCATTGTCCTGACAGTTCCCTGATATTCACCCATTAACCCTTGTGCAGGGATCTGGACTCTGCTGCAGGGAACTAACCAGGCCACTACCTCCTGGAATAGTCCTGGTGTAGATGGCAGCTGACCCATAGGGGTCAAAGACACTGGTGTGAAGCACCAAGGGATCAGGCAAAAGTTGTAGTCTATCTACAGTCCAGTATCAGGCCAGGCTGAGGACGTGCATATTCCAGATAGCGCTTCCAAGGCTGGGGCAGGCAGATTACGTGAGCAAAACAGATAGCAATGGCGAGGTTGGGTCAGGCGGCAAGAGTAGAATAAGTAGTCAGGCAAGGTGTGGCACACGGGTTGTCAGATCCGAGATCACACCTTTATTGGTTACTAGGCACTGGAGAACCCAAAGCTCAGGCATGGAGGTGTGTTCACACCTCAGCTAAATAGGGAGCTCCATTTTGCTTTTGGGTGGCAGATTTTGCTCAAATTGTACCTGAGGTACTTCTACTTTGGAAACCCCCTAAAAATGTACCCCATTTTGGAAACTACACCCCTCAAAGAATGTATCAAGGGGTGTAGTGAGTGTTTTGATCACACAGAACTTTCATATCATAGAAGGCATAAGACTCTTAAAATATTACTTTTATTTCATTGCAAAATAAAAACTAATAATTATAATCCTCAAAAAAAATGTATGTCATGAACCTAGGTTCACTCAAAAAGAGACTAATCATAAGGGTAGGCAGATGGGGGAAGGGATAACGAAACAGGGATTGGGAATCTTTCCCTATCTTGATCCCTATATACTCCTTAGCCCAGAGATATGCCCTAATGGTGGATACTCTCTGTCCTTGTGCCTGCCCTAAATGACCCTGTCATACCCTACTAAGCCCTGTCGCGTTAGTAGAGATTATCTATTCATCTCATCCAGTTGCTAATCAATATAACCCTTGTATTGACTATCATTTCATTCACTATATACCCTCTCTACTTTTACCCCCTGAGGAACCCATTTTGGGCTTAGTAGGGTATGAAAGGGTCATTTAGGGCAAGCTCGAGGACAGAGAGTACCCACCATTAGGGCACTTCTCTGGGTTAAGGAGTATATAGGGATCAAGATAGGGAAAGATTCCCCTTCCCTGTTTCATTATCCCTTCCCCCATCTGCCTACCCTTATGATTAGTCTCTTTTTGAGTGAACCTAGGTTCATGACATTAAGGGGGTTCTCCGGGTTAACCTATTTTTGGCTATGAAAAGCTAACCTGTGGAGCAAAGATTATTGCTCACATACTTACCTTCCCCAACGCAGGCACAGTATGCACAATTACAGTGCTCATGCGCCGATATCTCTGCTCCGGCTCCGTACACACATGCACTGCGAATGCGCCGATATCTCCTCCGGCTCGTACTTACATGTTTACAGTGAGGGAAGCGCCAGAAACTGCTTCCTATTGGGATTGTCCTACACTACTCAAATTACTAATATAATTAGTAATTTGAGTAGTGTAGAAAATAAAGGACTAATAAACTTTTACTTGTGTGCTTTTGTTTCATTTCAACTTCGGCAGGCATTTGGGCAAATTGGAAAACTTGGCTGGTGGGGGGGGCAGAGCTAGTGCCGGACTGTGATGGCCGCATAGTCAGGAGCTCTCCGTACAAAATCCTGTAAAGCACCAGCTTACATAAGCTAACAGACGAGAGAATGGTCAAGATCAGTCACCCCAAAGCCGGGGACAATCCTAATGCCAGCAAACCTCCAAATAATAGTGGAGACATGGATAAATTCATAAAAAAAGCTGCCGCCACTGTCGCGGCTCGAGAAGCCAAGATGGCGCCGACTCCATCTCACAAGGTGAACGAGCGCCCCACAGAATTCTCTGAGGGAGACACTCACAGAGGACTCTCACTGCAAAACGGCTCTTCCGATTACTCGCCGCTTCCTAAAGCAGTCACTCAGTAAAGCCATGGAGTCAATCTTAAGGGAACTGACGGCCCTCCGCCATGATGTTCATCAGATAGGGGACCGGGTTGTAGCCCTAGAAACGCGCCAAGCTGCAGTTCTGGACCACCAGACGGCTACCGCGTCCTCCTGGCAGAAATGCCGCACTTACCTCAACGACCTCCATAACGCCTTGGAGGACCAAGAAAATAGAGGGCGCAGGAACAACTTGCGTTTCAGGGGAATACCCGAAACTGTCCTCGCGGCTGACATTCCTGGGGCTGTGACCACGATTTGCTGCTCCATTCTGGGACCAGACTACCAGATGGATATAATCATTGAACGGGCTCACAGAGCGCTGAGACCTAAGCCCAAAACATTTGAACCGCCCAGAGACATAATCTGTAGGTTCCTTAACTTTCAAGTCAAAACGGCGGTTTTGGAGGCTGCCAGGAACCATGAAGACCTGACATATGAGGAAGCCCCCATATCAATATACCAAGATCTGACTCCCTCAACTCTCAAGAAGCGCAGGACCCTGAAGCCTTTGACCGACTGGCTCAGGGCCAAAAAGATACCATACAGATGGACTTTCCCATTTGGATTATCGTTTTTCCATGAGGAACACCGCCTTACCATCACCACATTTACCGACTTAATTGGAGCCTACGACCATCTACAAATAGCTCCGCTGGAAGTCGAAAATTGGGAGCTATATCAAGATTTGACAGAGCTGCCAGACCTACCGAAGATCTCACCCTTTGAACCCCCACGCACCCTGAAGTCTCACAGGTTCAAGCGGAGGAACACACAGCTGACCCCGTAGAGACTGGTTCCAGTATTGCAACTTACAAATCTGATCTTTCCTGACACCTTACAAGCCTCCTCCATTTCCCTCTGACTTACCTCCCTCCCCCCACTCATCTTATCTCCTTCTCACATTATCAATTTGTTACTAATGGTATCAACTTACCCCCACCTCCCCCTCCCCCGCTATTCCAGATCTACCCCCCCTCCCTCAACGACTTATTACTCGTCTGTTTATATGCCTCACCATAGAGGCCTTTATCTAGTGCTATGAGGATCACAATAGGGTTGATTAACCATTTCCCCCCTTGCGACCCTCACTTTTATTACTAGAGCAACCCATTACAGTGGGTATCGTTACACAGAAGTTTATACCCTTGTTATATGTTCCTTTGTTTACTTTGTGTTTAAGGTACTTGTCTCATCCATTCCAGTGAACTTTAATACAATGAGGGCCCCTCTGGCGTCCATCTCATCCACCCAGACTCTTGAAAATATACTCACTCACAGGACGTTTTCCTGGGAAGGGACCAGGCTTCAGCAAGGTAATCCACCCTACTCTAAACATTATGGCTGATCTACAAACCGGATTCCAAAAAAGTTGGGACACTAAACAAATTGTGAATAAAAACTGAATGCAATGATGTGGAGATGGCAAATGTCAATATTTTATTTGTAATAGAACGTAGATGACAGATCAAACGTTTAATCCGAGTAAATGTATCACTTTAACCACCTCCCGACCGCCTAACGCACGGATGCGTCCGGAAGGTGGTTGATTCATTCCTCCTGGACGCATCTGTGCGTCATCTCGCGAGACGTGAGGTTTCCTGTGAACGCGCGCACACAGGCGCGCGCGTTCACAGGATCGGAAGGTAAGAGAGTGGATCTCCAGCCTGCCAGCGGCGATCGTTCGCTGGCAGGCTGGAGAGGCGATTTTTTTAACCCCTAACAGGTATATTAGACGCTGTTTTGATAACAGCGTCTAATATACCTTCTACCTGGTCCTCTGGTGGTCCCTTTTGTTTGGATCGACCACCAGAGGACACAGGTAGCTCAGTAAAGTAGCACCAAACACCACTACACTACACTACACCCCCCCTGTCACTTATTAACCCCTTATGAACCCCTGATCACCCCTGATCACCCGATATAGACTCCCTGATCACCCCCCTGTCATTGATGACCCCCCTGTCATTGATCACCCCCCTGTAAGGCTCCATTCAGACGTCCGTATGATTTTTACGGATCCACTGATACATGGATCGGATCCGCAAAACGCATACGGACATCTGAATGCAGCCTTACAGGGGGGTGATCAATGACGGGGTGATCACCCCATATAGACTCCCTGATCACCCCCCTGTCATTGATCACCCCCCTGTAAGGCTGCATTCAGATGTCCGTATGATTTTTAGGGATCCACTGATACATGGATCGGATCCGCAAAACGCATACGGACATCTGAATGCAGCCTTACAGGGGGGTGATCAATGACGGGGGTGTCAAGAGCATAAATCACAGCAATCACAGACATTTTTTTGGCCCAAGTTAGCGGAAATTATTTTTTTTTTCTTACAAAGTCTCATATTCCACTAACTTGTGTCAAAAAATAAAATCTCACATGAACTCACCATACCCCTCACGGAATCCAAATGCGTAAACATTTTTAGACATTTATATTCCAGACTTCTTCTCACGCTTTAGGGCCCCTAGAATGCCAGGGCAGTATAAATACCCCACATGTGACCCCATTTCGGAAAGAAGACACCCCAAGGTATTCCGTGAGGGGCATATTGAGTCCATGAAAGATTGAAATTTTTGTCCCAAGTTAGCGGAAAGGGAGACTTTGTGAGAAAAAAAAAAAAATCAATTTCCGCTAACTTGTGCCAAAGAAAATAAAATTTCTATGAACTCGCCATGCCCCTCATTGAATACCTTGGGGTGTCTTCTTTCCAAAATGGGGTCACATGTGGGGTATTTATACTGCCCTGGCATTCTAGGGGCCCTAATGCATGAGAAGAAGTCTGGGATCCAAATGTCTAAAAATGCCCTCATAAAAGGAATGTGGGCCCCTTTGCGCATCTAGGCTGCAAAAAAGTGTCACACATCTGGTATCGCCGTACTCAGGAAAAGTTGGGCAATGTGTTTTGGGGTGTCATTTTACATATACCCATGCTGGGTGAGATAAATATCTTGGTCAAATGCCAACTTTGTATAAAAGATGGGAAAAGTTGTCTTTTGCTGAGAAATTTCTCTCACCCAGCATGGGTATATGTAAAAAGACACCCCAAAACACATTGCCCAACTTCTCCTGAATACGGCGATACCACATGTGTGACACTTTTTTGCAGCCTAGGTGGGCAAAGGGGCCCACATTCCAAAGAGCACCTTTCGGATTTCACAGGTCATTTACCTACTTACCACACATTAGGGCCCCTAGAATGCCAGGGCAGTATAACTACCCCACAAGTGACCCCATTTTGGAAAGAAGACACCCCAAGGTATTCGCTGAGGGGCATAGTGAGTTCATGGAAGTTTTTATTTTTTGTCACAAGTTAGTGGAATATGAGACTTTGTAAGAAAAAAAAAATCAAAAAAAAATAATCATTTTCCGCTAACTTGTGACAAAAAATAAAAAATTCTAGCAACTCGCCATGCCCCTCACGGAATACCTTGGGGTGTCTTCTTTCCAAAATGGGGTCACTTGTGGGGTAGTTATACTGCCCTGGCATTCTAGGGGCCCAAATGTGTGGGAATAAATGTGTGAAAATAAATGTGTGAAAATAAAAGAGTCCAATTGCCCCCCGAAACAATGCCAGAACAGGTCAGAAGCACAGAGGTTAAGAAATGATAAGCTCAGAGTCCTGTCTACAAATGCTCGCAGTTTAGGTAAAAAAATCAATGAACTTGGGTCAATAATGGCATCTGAGAATGTAGATTTAGTGGCTGTTACGGAGACATGGTTTAATGAAAGAAATGACTGGGACATAACCATACCAGGGTACTCTTTATACAGAAGAGACAGAGAAGGCAAGAAAGGAGGAGGAGTGGCCCTGTATGTGAAAGATAGCATTAAATCTAACCTAATACAAGTTGGTGAGGCCAACATAGAGTCAGTTTGGGTTACGTTGCAGTTTGCTAACCATGCAGTAACTCGTGTAGGTGTGATATATAGACCACCTGGTCAAGTTAAAGAACTAGATGATCTACTAGTTGAAGAAATAGCTAAAATGACAATGAAAGGAGAAGTTATCATTATGGGAGATTTCAATCTTCCAGATATAAACTGGAAAACCAAAATAGCAAGTTCTACCAGGAGTACAGATATTCTAAATTCCCTACTGGGGTTATCTCTACAACAAGTGGTTGAGGAGCCAACCCGGAGGGAGGCCATTTTGGATTTGGTATTCACAAATGGGGATTCGGTATATGATGTCATTGTAGGCGAAACCTTGGGATCTAGTGATCACCAGTCAGTGTGGTTTAATATAAGTACTGTGAAAGAGTCCCACCACACAAAAACAAAAGTTTTAGATTTTAGAAAAACAGACTTTTCAAAAATGAAATTAGTCATAAATGAGTCCTTATCAGACTGGAACGGATTACATGGAGTCCAGGAGAAATGGGACTACTTAAAAGGTGCATTATTGAAGGCAACAGAAAATTGCATTAGACTTGTCAGTAAAAGCAAAAAAAAGGAGGAGACCACTGTGGTACTCAGCAGAAGTGGCCCAAATCATTAAAAATAATGTAATTATAAAAAAAAACAGAGCAATGAAGATAAGGAAATCTACAAGATTAGGCAGAGAGAGGCCAAGCAAGTTATAAGAACTTCTAAAGCGCAGGCAGAAGAAAAACTAGCTCAGTCTATGAAAAAAGGGGATAAGACATTCTTCAGATATAAAAATGAAAAAAGGAAATTAAAACAAGGAATAACTAAATTAAAAACAAAGGACGGAAGGTATGTAGAAGAGAATAAAGGGCTAGCCGACTGCCTTAATGAATACTTCTGTTCAGTTTTTACAAAAGAAAAAGGAGAAGGACCTCCACTAGAAAGGATGACTAATAAATCGTTTGATGCATGTATCTTTACAGAGGAAGATGTTCTAAGTTTGCTGTCTAAGGTGAAGACAAATAAGTCACAGGGGCCTGATGAGATACACCCAAAATTATTAAAAGAGCTTAGTGGTGAGCTGGCAAAACCGTTAACAGATTTATTTAACCAATCATTAGTAACAGGAGTCGTCCCGGAAGATTGGAAATTGGCAAATGTCGTGCCCATTCACAAGAAAGGTAGTAGGGAGGAATCGAGCAACTATAGACCAGTGAGTCTGACATCAATAGTAGGCAAATTAATGGAAACCCTATTAAAGGATAGGATTGTGGAACATCTAAAATCCCATGGATTGCAAGATGAAAAACAACATGTGTTTACTTCAGGGAGATCATGTCAAACAAATCTTATAGATTTTTTTGACTGGGTGACTAAAATAATAGACGGTGGAGGTGCAGTAGACATCGCATATCTAGATTTTAGTAAGGCTTTTGACACTGTCCCACATAGAAGACTTATCAATAAACTGCAGTCATTGAGCATGGACTCCCATATTGTTGAGTGGATTAGGCAGTGGCTGAGTGACAGACAACAGAGGGTTGTAGTCAATGGAGAACATTCAAAACAAGGTCATGTTACCAGTGGGGTTCCACAGGGATCTGTACTGGGACCAATTTTGTTTAATATCTTCATAAGTGATATTGCAAAAGGCCTCGCTGGTAAGGTTTGTCTTTTTGCTGATGACACAAAGATATGTAACAGGGTTGATGTTCCTGGAGGGAAACGCCAAATGGAAAAGGATTTAGGAAAACTAGAAGAATGGTCAGAACTCTGGAAACAGAAATTTAATGTGGATAAGTGCAAGATAATGCACCTGGGGCGTAAAAACCCAAGGGCAGAATATAGAATATTTGACACAGTCCTGACCTCAGTATCTGAGGAAAGGGATTTAGGAGTAATTATTTCAGAAGACTTAAAGGTGGGAAGACAATGTAATAGAGCAGCACGAAATGCCAGCAGAATGCTTGGATGTATAGGGAGAGGTATAAGCAGTAGAAAGAGTGAAGTGCTTATGCCGCTGTACAGAACACTGGTGAGACCTCACTTGGAGTATTGTGCGCAGTACTGGAGGCCATATCTCCAGAAGGATATAGATACTCTAGAGAGAGTTCAGAGAAGAGCTACTAAACTAGTACATGGATTGCAGGATAAAACTTACCAGGAAAGGTTAAAGGACCTTAATATGTATAGCTTGGAAGAAAGAGGAGACAGAGGGGATATGATAGAAACTTTCAAATATATAAAGGGAATCAACTCGGTAAAGGAGGAGAGCATATTTAACCACCTCAGGACCGCCGTACGCAGGATTGCGTCTTTGCGGCGGTCCTGTTGTTCTGGGTGGACGCGCCGGTGCGTCCTCTCGCGAGACGCGAGATTTCCTGTGAACGCGCGCACACAGGCGCGCGCGTTCACAGGATCGGAAGGTAAGCGAGTGGATCTCCAGCCTGCCAGCGGCGATCGTTCGCTGGCAGGCTGGAGATGTGATTTTTTTAACCCCTAACAGGTATATTAGACGCTGTTTTGATAACAGCGTCTAATATACCTGCTACCTGGTCCTCTGGTGGTCCCCTTTGTTTGGATCGACCACCAGAGGACACAGGCAGCTCAGTAATATGTTGCACCAAGCACCACTACACTACACCCCCCCCCCCCCGTCACTTATTAACCCCTTATTAGCCCTTGATCACCCCTGATCACCCCATATAGACTCCCTGATCACCCCCCTGTCATTGATTACCCCCCTGTCATTGATCAACCCCCTGTAAAGCTCCATTCAGATGTCCGCATGATTTTTACGGATCCACTGATAGACTGATCGGATCCGTAAAAATCATACGGACGTCTGAATGCAGCCTTACAGGGGAGTGATAAATGACGGAGGTGATCACCCCATATAGACTCCCTGATCACCCCCCTGTCATTGATCACCCCCCTGTAAAGCTCCATTCAGATGTCCGCATGATTTTTACGGATCCACTGATAGACTGATCGGATCCGTAAAAATCATACGGACGTCTGAATGCAGCCTTACAGGGGAGTGATCAATGACTGTGGTGATCACCCCATATAGACTCCCTGATCACCCCCCTGTCATTGATTACCCCTCTGTCATTGATCACCCCCCTGTAAAGCTCCATTCAGATGTCCGCATGATTTTTACGGATCCACTGATAGACTGATCGGATCCGTAAAAATCATACAGACGTCTGAATGGAGCCTTACAGGGGAGTGATCAATGACTGTGGTGATCACCCCATATAGACTCCCTGATCACCCCCCTGTCATTGATTACCCCCCTGTCATTGATCACCCCCCTGTAAAGCTCCATTCAGATGTCCGCATGATTTTTACGGATCCACTGATAGACTGATCGGATCCGTAAAAATCATACGGACGTCTGAATGCAGCCTTACAGGGGAGTGATAAATGACAGTTGGGTGATCACCCCATATAGACTCCCTGATCACCCCCCTGTCATTGATTACCCCTCTGTCATTGATCACCCCCCTGTAAAGCTCCATTCAGATGTCCGCATGATTTTTACGGATCCACTGATAGACTGATCGGATCCGTAAAAATCATACGGACGTCTGAATGCAGCCTTACAGGGGGGTGATCAATGACAGTTGGGTGATCACCCCATATAGACTCCCTGATCACCCCCCTGTCATTGATCACCCCCCCTGTCATTGATCACCCCCCTGTCATTGATCCCCCCCCCCCTCTGTAAGGCTGCATTCAGTCTTTTTTTTGGCCCAAGTTAGCGGAATTTTTTTTTTTTTCTTACAAAGTCACATATTCCACTAACTTGTGACAAAAAATAAAATCTCACATGAACTCACCATACCCCTCACGGAATCCAAATGCGTAAAATTTTTTAGACATTTATATTCCAGACTTCTTCTCACGCTTTAGGGCCCCTAGAATGCCAGGGCAGTATAAATACCCCACATGTGACCCCATTTCGGAAAGAAGACACCCCCAGGTATTCCGTGAGGGGCATATTGAGTCCATGAAAGATTGAAATTTTTGTCCCAAGTTAGCGGAACGGGAGACTTTGTGAGAAAAAAATAAAAAATATCAATTTCCGCTAACTTGTGCCAAAAAAAAAAAAATTCTATGAACTCGCCATGCCCCTCATTGAATACCTTGGGGTGTCTTCTTTCCAAAATGGGGTCACATGTGGGGTATTTATACTGCCCTGGCATTCTAGGGGCCCCAAAGCGTGAGAAGAAGTCTGGTATCCAAATGTCTAAAAATGCCCTCCTAAAAGGAATTTGGGCCCCTTTGCGCATCTAGGCTGCAAAAAAGTGTCACACATCTGGTATCGCCGTACTCAGGAGAAGTTGGGGAATGTGTTTTGGGGTGTCATTTTACATATACCCATGCTGGGTGAGATAAATATCTTGGTCAAATGCCAACTTTGTATAAAAAAATGGAAAAAGTTGTATTTTGCCAAGATATTTCTCTCACCCAGCATGGGTATATGTAAAAAGACACCCCAAAACACATTCCCCAACGTCTCCTGAATACGGCGATACCAGATGTGTGACACTTTTTTGCAGCCTAGGTGGGCAAAGGGGCCCATATTCCAAAGAGCACCTTTCGGATTTCACTGGTCATTTACCTACTTACCACACATTAGGGCCCCTGGAAAATGCCAGGGCAGTATAACTACCCCACAAGTGACCCCATTTTGGAAAGAAGACACCCCAAGGTATTCCGTGAGGGGCATGGCGAGTTCCTAGAATTTTTTATTTTTTGTCACAAGTTAGTGGAAAATGATGATTTTTTTTTTTTTTTTTTTTTTCATACAAAGTCTCATATTCCACTAACTTGTGACAAAAAATAAAAACTTCCATGAACTCACTTTGCCCATCAGCGAATACCCTGGGGTCTCTTCTTTCCAAAATGGGGTCACTTGTGGGGTAGTTATACTGCCCTGGCATTCTAGGGGCCCAAATGTGTGGTAAGGAGTTTGAAATCAAATTCTGTAAAAAATGACGAGTGAAATTCGAAAGGTGCTCTTTGGAATGTGGGCCCCTTTGCCCACCTAGGCTGCAAAAAAGTGTCACACATCTGGTATCTCCGTACTCAGGAGAAGGTGGGGAATGTGTTTTGGGGTGTCTTTTTACATATACCCATGCTGGGTGAGAGAAATATCTTGGCAAAAGACAACTTTTCCCATTTTTTTATACAAAGTTGGCATTTGACCAAGATATTTCTCTCACCCAGCATGGGTATATGTAAAAAGACACCCCAAAACACATTCCCCAACTTCTACTGAATACGGAGATACCAGATGTGTGACACTTTTTTGCAGCCTAGGTGGGCAAAGGGGCCCACATTCCAAAGAGCACCTTTCGGATTTCACTCGTCATTTTTTACAGAATTTGATTTCAAACTCCTTACCACACATTTGGGCCCCTAGAATGCCAGGGCAGTATAACTACCCCACAAGTGACCCCATTTTGGAAAGAAGAGACCCCAAGGTATTTCGTGATGGGCATAGTGAGTTCATGGAAGTTTTTATTTTTTGTCACAAGTTAGTGGAATATGAGACTTTGTAAGAAAAAAAAAAAAAAGAAAAAAATCATCATTTTCCGCTAACTTGTGACAAAAAATAAAAAGTTCTATGAACTCACTATGCCCATCAGCGAATACCTTAGGGTGTGTATTTTCCGAAATGGGGTCATTTGTGGGGTGTTTGTACTGTCTGGCCATTGTAGAACCTCAGGAAACATGACAGGTGCTCAGAAAGTCAGAGCTGCTTCAAAAAGCGGAAATTCACATTTTTGTACCATAGTTTGTAAACGCTATAACTTTTACCCAAACCATTTTTTTTTTACCCAAACATTTTTTTTTAATCAAAGACATGTAGAACAATAAATTTAGAGCAAAATTTATATATGGATGTCGTTTTTTTTTGCAAAATTTTACAACTGAAAGTGAAAAATGTCATTTTTTTGCAAAAAAATCGTTAAATTTCGATTAATAACAAAAAAAGTAAAAATGTCAGCAGCAATGAAATACCACCAAATGAAAGCTCTATTAGTGAGAAGAAAAGGAGGTAAAATTCATTTGGGTGGTAAGTTGCATGACCGAGCAATAAACGGTGAAAGTAGGGTAGGTCAGAAGTGTAAAAAGTGGCCTGGTCTTTCAGGGTGTTTAAGCACTGGGGGCTGAGGTGGTTAAAAGAAGAAAAACTACCACAAGAGGACACAGTTTTAAATTAGAGGGGCAAAGGTTTAAAAGTAATATAAGGAAGTATTACTTTACTGAGAGAGTAGTGGATGCATGGAATAGCCTTCCTGCAGAAGTGGTAGCTGCAAATACAGTGAAGGGGTTTAAGCATGCATGGGATAGGCATAAGGCTATCCTTCATATAAGATAGGGCCAGGGACTATTCATAGGATTCAGATATATTGGGCAGACTAGATGGGCCAAATGGTTCTTATCTGCCGACACATTCTATGTTTCTATGTAAGTAGTTTGAAATCAAAATCTGTAAAAAATGGCCTGTGAAATCCGAAAGGTGCTCTTTGGAATGTGGGCCCCTTTGCCCACCTAGGCTGCAAAAAAGTGTCACACATGTGGTATCTCCGTACTCAGGAGAAGTTGGGCAATGTGCTTTGGGGTGTCATTTTACATATACCCATGCTGGGTGAGATAAATATCTTGGTCAAATGCCAACTTTGTATAAAAAAATTGGAAAAGTTGTCTTTTGCCAAGATATTTCTCTCACCCAGCATGGGTATATGTAAAATGACACCCCAAAACACATTGCCCAACTTCTCCTGAGTACGGAGATACCACATGTGTGACACTTTTTTGCAGCCTAGGTGGGCAAAGGGGCCCACATTCCAAAGAGCACCTTTCGGATTTCACCGGCCATTTTTTACACATTTTGATTTCAAACTACTTACCACACATTTGGGCCCCTAGAATGCCAGGGCAGTATAACTACCCCACAAGTGACCCCATTTTGGAAAGAAGACACCCCAAGGTATTCGCTGATGGGAATAGTGAGTTCTTAGAAGTTTTTATTTTTTGTCACAAGTTAGTGGAATATGAGACTTTGTAAGAAAAAAAATAAATAAATAAAAAATCATCATTTTCCACTAACTTGTGACAAAAAATAAAAAGTTCTATGAACTCACTATGCCCATCAGCGAATACCTTAGGGTGTCTACTTTCCGAAATGGGGTCATTTGTGGGGTGTTTGTACTGTCTGGGCATTGTAGAACCTCAGGAAACATGACAGGGGCTCAGAAAGTCAGAGCTGCTTCAAAAAGCGGAAATTCACATTTTTGTACCATAGTTTGTAAACGCTATAACTTTTACCCAAACCATTTTTTTTTTTACCCAAACATTTTTTTTTTTTATCAAAGACATGTAGAACAATAAATTTAGAGCAAAATTTATATATGGATGTCGCTTTTTTTTGCAAAATTTTACAACTGAAAGTGAAAAATGTCATTTTTTTGCAAAAAAATTGTTAAATTTCGATTAATAACAAAAAAAGTAAAAATGTCAGCAGCAATGAAATACCACCAAATGAAAGCTCTATTAGTGAGAAGAAAAAGAGGTAAAATTCATTTGGGTGGTAAGTTGCATGACCGAGCAATAAACGGTTAAAGTAGTGTAGGTCAGAAGTGTAAAAAGTGGCCTGGTCATTAAGGGTGTTTAAGCTAAGGGGGCTGAGGTGGTTAAAGGAAAAATACGTTGATTCCAATTTTAACGGTGTCAACAACCTACAAAAACCTACCACCAGCACATCCTCCCCCATCTTCTCTCGGTTTGCAACCTTACCCTGCAGGGGAAACAACTTTCCAGGATATGACAATAGCCCACATAACCCTGATACCCAAAGAAGGAAAAAACCCTAAACAATGTGCAAATTATAGACCCATCTCACTCCTCAACATAAACCTTAAACTGTTGGCGAAAATACTAGCAAATCGTCTCACAACCCTTCTCCCCTTGTTGGTGCATGGGGATCAGGTGGGCTTTGTCCGAGGTAGAGAGGGCAGAGACTATACGTCCACAGTCCTAAATGTGATATACTATTCTAATATCCGCTCTAAGCCTCTTCTTCTTCTGAGTACAGATGCGGAAAAAGCATTTGATAGAATCAACTGGACATACCTGAAGCAAATCCTGTATGGATTTGGCCTACCTGGTCCCTTTGTACAAGCCACCTTTGCAATGTATTCTCAAGCATCAGACTCAGTGCTAATCAATGGCGACCTGTCTGATACGTTTCGCATTCAGAATAGCACCCGTCAAGGATGCCCCCTTTACCCCCTGCTTTTCGTTTTAGCTTTGGACCCCCTTCTCATCAAACTGAGAGCAGATCCGGGAAATCCAGGAAATAGTGCTGGGAGGTCACGAGCATAAAATAGCAGCCTTCGCTGATGATATTATGATCATGATCGCTAATCCGAAAAATTTGCTTCCCGCAATCCAAAAACACATAGATACCTATAGCCTCCTATCCAACTTTAAAATTAATAAGCAAAAATCTCTAGTGATATGTATTAAGATCCCTCTATCTACACAGCAAATCCTTAGGAAGGACTCCCCATTTGATTGGTCATCTCCTTATCTAACTTACCTAGGAATTAAAATAAGCCCCGACACATCTGAACTTTTCGCGCTCAACTACTCGCCTCTGTTACAATCCATCACAGCAAACATAACTAAACTAGACATTCCTACTATCTCTTAGTTCGGTCGCAAAAATCTCCTAATGTCACTGATATTACCCCGCCTTACCTACCTCCAACAGGTCCTACCCATCCATGTCCCTAAATCTTACTACGACTCCCTTAGAAAACTATTTCGCTCATTCATTTGGAACAAGAAGAAACCGAGACTATCTTACTCCTTACTTTCACATCCCAAACACACGGGAGGAATAGCCTTGCCGGATCCTGAACTATATGGTAGGGCAGTTCTGTTATCCAGAGTAATTGAATGGCTTAGAACCCCCAACACCAAGTCTTGGGTTGCGATGGAGCAAGGACTCGTGAACAAACCCTTACGCTCACTTCTCTTAGGAAACGCAAGTGTAGCTAACATCCCTTCCTCGCCTTATCCAATCATTCAAGCTACCCTCAATGCGTGGAAATGGCTCCAGTCCACTTACTGCTCAATACCCTTCCCCTCTCCACTCCTTTCAGTGAGAGACATTCTGGGAACAGCTCTTCCTGCGGTGATCGACTGTACCCCACGTGAGTTGAGAGAATCGACCACCTCCATTTTTTCCTTCTTTAAGCCTGAGGGCTTTATACTTCCAATTAAGGAATCCCAGAAGGAACTCACTCCACACCAACATTCCTTATCCGCCATCTCTTACCTCCATTCATTCATCTCACAACATATATCCAGCAGCGACCCCCTCCGACCACTGGTATGGTCCGAATCACTTATAGCTAACCTTAGCCCTCCAAAAAAGCTAATTTCGCAACTATATAAAAAACTGAATACTCCCTCCATACTCATTAAACCTGCCTTTATTCGGCAAAGGGAAAAAGATCTGGGTCAGGACTTCTCCGTACCAACACTACCAGACATACTTTTATCTCCTCATAAGTCATCTCGATGCGTCTGTATACAGGAGAACGGATATAAATTTTTAACTAGATGGTACAAGACACCAGACATAACCTCTCTTTATTCAGTTACAGCTTCAGACAGATGCTGGAGATGCCTTGAGAATAGAGGAACATTCTTCCATATATGGTGGGACAGTCCTCTTATCAATAAATGGTGGAAGGAAATCTTTCATATCAGCAACCAAATTTGCCACACTACGGTGCAGATGTCCCCCTCAAAAGCCTTACTCAACTTAGATGATCCTACAGAGACACTCCCCCTTCCTTTCCTCTTTAGGCAACTGCTGATAGCTGCCCACCTACTAGTGCCAAGATATTGGCTATCAACTACCCCTTCCCCCCTAGAACAATGGAAGCTGAAAGTCGACCAAATATATCGCTTCGAGGAGCTTTCCACTTGGGAAGCCCGTAATCACCACAAATTTCTAAAACAATGGCGATTATGGCAGGAATTCAGACACCCTGACTAACGCATGGAAGGTACTTACGTACCCTCAATAGCTAAGATGATATGTATATATACTATAATTTTACTCATACATACAAACCATGAGGTGTATTACTCCACTCTTGGAGATGCTTTAAACCAACTCTATAGCAATATATGGTATACTAACAACAATGTGTGATTGTAAACACAACTGTGTATCACCTCTATCAAGAATACTGTTACAAGTCATTATGGAATGTAATATATCCTTTACAACTTCAACGTCTTGCTAGACGTATAAGATGCTTTACATGTACCTTGTTACGTTACTATCTTTAAATAAAAATAAAAAAAAAGGAAAACTTGGCTGGCTAGCTACAAAAAGGTGTGTGTGCAGTGATTTGTTTATTCTCCTATATGTGTAGCAGGCAGGGACAGTCTAAGACTCATGTCTGCGCAGTGCGGCCAAGTTTGAGTATGAATAAAGTTAGGAAAGAACTAAACAGGAAACTGAAGAATGTAAACAGCTCTGCCTCAAAGAAACCAATACTAACTAAGCTTTACACAGGAGAGTCTGAAGCACAAACAGGGGAAGAAAAGCACAAAAATTGGGGGCATATGTATGCATGTAGAGGGGTGTTAGGAGCACAAACACAAAATTTAGATTTTGGCACCGGACAACCTCTTTAACTTTCTTTTGAGGATTATCATTATTATTTTTGATTTTGTAATGAAATAAAAGTTATATTTTAAGTCTTATGCCTTCGATGATACAGTTTCCCTTAGCTGCATGACTCATGGTACATATCACCGATTTTCATATATTACTCTTTTTCTAGGATAGGGACAGTGGAGCTGTAATTACACCTGCTCCCTGCTGCACAGCAGTGAACAGAACACAGCACTTGTATGAGTGCAACACCCTATACCGGCGTCTGGGGTATCCCTTTCCCCTTAGGAGGTTTTTACAATATATGTTTCTCTTACAGAGCAAGTAGTTGTGACGCCAGTTGCATTGTAGCAACGAGGACGTGGAGTCCCCTTTGTAGATGGTAGTGTTGGTCAGGGCCGGCTCCAGGTTCATGTGGGCCCTTGGGCGATAAATCCCAGTGGGCCCCCATGAGGCTTTTCTTTACATTGACATGTCCCCCTGTGGCTCCTACACGGTATAATGACCCCCAGTGGCCCCTATACAGTATAATGACTATTAGTGGCCCTTCACACAGTATAATGAACCCCCAATCCCCCCCCCCACTGTATAATGACCACCTGTGGCCCTGCATTCAGAATAATAACCCCCAGTCGCCCCCATTTAGAATAATAACCCCCAGTAGCCCCCACACTGGGGGAACACTGTATGGAGGGGGCTCTGGGGGTGATTATACTGAATGTAGGGTCATTGGTGATCATAATACTAAATGGGGGACACTGGGGGTCATTATACTATGTAAAGGGCCCTCACAGTATAATGACCCCACAGTGACCCTCCATTCAGAATAATGACCCCCAGTCGCCCCCACACTGGGGGTTATACTGTATGGAGGGGGCACAAGGGGTTATTATATTTAACGGGGGCTCTGGTGGTCATTATGCTAAATGGAGGGTCAATGGGGATCATTATACTAAATAGGGGGCACTGGGAGTCATTATACTGTGTAAGGGACCCTCACAGTGTGATGAATGACCCCCCAGTGGCCCCCTCACATACCTGGTGGTCCTGTCATTCACTAACCGCAGCTCCCTGCGCTCCTTCTCTACGGCGGCCCGCTGCAGCAGTGAGCCAGGCCTGGAGGAGAGAAGGAGATGTGCAGTGATGTAGCTAGAACTGACTGGGCCCCACAGCAAAATTTAGTACGCCCCCCTCCCCCCCAATGTGTGTTCACATTACGTTTTTCCTATCGGTTTGATGTATACAAATGTGCAGCACTCCACGTTTTTGTATCCTGCAGAGTCAAGTAAAAAATGCATACGTTAACGTATATCAACGTATATGTTTTTTTACCATGGAACTGTATGGTGAACGGACGCCACTGTACGGCATCAGTCTGAGGCATCTGTTAACGCAGACATTTTTGGTATGCATTAAATGGATGGAAAAAATAGGATGTGAACCCAGCCCCAGTGTCAGAATAAGGCTACTTTCACACTTCCGTCGCCGGAACTGCCTGCCGGATCAGGCAAAATGTATGCTAACTGATGGCATTAGTAAGACTGATCAGGATCCTGATCAGTCTTAAAAATGCCTGATCAGTCGAAAAAATGCATTGAAATGCCGGATCCGTCTTTCCGGAGTCATCCGGCAAAAACGGATCCGGCATTTATTTTTTCACCTTTTTTTCAGTCTGCGCATGCACATACCGGAAGGATGGATCCGGCATTCCGGTATTCTGAATACATTCCTATGGGAAAAAATGCCGGATCCGGCATTCAGGCAAGTCTTCAGTTTTTTTAGCCGGAGATAAAACCGTAGCATGCTACGGTTTTCTCTTTTGCTTGATCAGTCAAAACGACTGAACTGAAGACATCCTGATGCAAACTGAACGGATTACTCTCCATTCAGAATGCATGGGGACATACCTGATCAGTTCTTTTCCGGTATAGAGCCCCTGTGACGGAACTCTATGCCGGAAAAGAAAAACGCAAGTGTGAAAGTACCCTAAGCACCAGTACACAGCGGAGCAGCGTGGCGGAGAGGGGAGGCCGCCATGTACTGACAGAGCGCTACCTGGTCCTGGTGGTCAGGGATGAGGACTGTGCTTCCCAAGGATCATTTTCTACTGGGAAATACAGGGCACAGTATAATACACTAGAATCTATATAATATAAAGATATTAGCCCTACCCCCGAATAATAATACAATTAGGGGGTCATTTATTATATAGAAATACGTCTATATTAGGCGTATTTCTGACACAGATGTGGCGCAAAGGTCCTTAACACCGCAATCTGTATCTTTTCCCGCTCATGCCAGGTCTAAAAAAAGTGGTGTGGGCAGGGAAGGGGATGCAGTTATTGGATACCACCGCCATATAGTGATAACACCGCCATATAGTGATAACACCGCCATACAGTGACCGGATAAAAGGGTATAAGAGGGCACAGTACAGGGAATGACTATGGGCACTGCACAGGGTGTGGTAGGAGGGCACAATGCAGGGTATAAAGGGGCACAGTACGGGGTGGGGGGCACAGTCACATGACCCTGTGACATTAGAAGGTCCTTATGGTGAATGCGGTTCAGATGCCACCATAATGAGAGGAAGAGGAGTGAGACAAGGGCCCTGGATGGACAGGAGGGGTGGACACAGCAAGTAGGTGGAAGGGGCTCTGAGGGGGATTCATACAAGTAGGGGCAGGAAGTCTGTGCAGGGCAGCAATAGGAGATAGGAGGGTGGGACAGGAGCTCTGGATACATGAGGGAGGAAAGGAGACAGCAGGGGCTCCATGAGGATGAGATAGGACAGGATGGGGGGGGGGGCAGGTGTCATGGAGGCAAACAGCTTAATGAAACAGTAAAACAACTAAGTAGAATGAAGCAGCCAAGACAAGAGCCAGTCACAGTGCAGACTCACTCACAGACTGTGTTCACACTTCTCTGCTCCAGCTCCAGCCCTGCGGTCTCTCTCCTCAGGCAGCTTGTGTCCTGTGCAGAGGGGGCGTGTCCTGTATAGAGGGGGCGTGTCCTGTGTAGAGGGGGCGTGTCCTGTGTAGAGGGGGCGTGTCCGGAGTCTCTGCAGCTCAGAGGGCCCACCAAAGGGGTACTGCGTATGTGAAATGACAGCAGTGAGAGCTTCCATCTGTATTGATGGAAGTGCTCATAGCAGCTCAGTGGGCCCCCCCAGGAGCATTGGGCCCCGGCACTTGCCCGGGGATGCTGGGTTATGACGCCGGCCCTGGTGTTGGTACCCATGTGTAGGATTGCCAGAGTGGTGTAGAGTGACCTACAATATCCCTGAAGGTGTCACGATCATCTTTAACAGTATATTTGTAAATCCAATAGGCTAATAAAGTGTGTAGGCACACAGTTTGGTACTGTCCGAATCCGGTTCTTAATGGCACACAGTTTTTAAATGTTGTCCATATCCTGTTCTTATCCTGTTCGTAATGGCACACAGTTTTTTAACGTTGCACGAATCCCGTCCGTGACGCCACTTGATGCAACGGTCGCCTACTAGTGACTTGGGGTATCCCTTGCCTCTGAAGAGGTTTCTATGATATATGTCCCTCTGATAGAGCAAGTTGTCGTGTATTGAAGCAACGAGGACACGGAGTCCCCTTTAAGTGTAGTGGTGTTGATACCCAGATGTAGGAATGCCAGAGTGGTATGAGGGCTGCCTATAGTGTCCCTTAGATGTGGCTTTAGCACTTTGCCGCGGTGCTCCTACCTGGATATCCGGAACCCCATGCGTTGTAGTCCAAAGCAGTGCAAATAGGGTTGTGGATGAAGTGGGTGAAGAAAGAAACTGAGTACAGACTTGTATTGAAACAATCAAATGCAGCTTTACTTGGCAAACTTTCATTAAGGAACAATTTTCCAACTTTATCTTGGTTACCGGCAGGCTTTGGCTTAAGTTCTGGCAGGCGAACACTCTCAGCTCTGCTACATCTGAACACTTTCGGCCATGCTACGTTAGCTGACTTAGGTACTTTTCCTTCTGCTTTCTGCTGCAACTTTCTGTCTGACTCTATCTTTCTCTTTGTCTTATTCAGGGAAACTTTCCTCCTGGCTTCAGAGGCTTGTAGCTTGGGCCTCTATGCCCAGCAGAGCAGACAGTGCTCTGCTGGCTGAAACACAGCCATCCCCTTGCAGGTGCTGCTCTTAACTGTTTCCTGCAGGCTCGTCCAGGAGGGACGAGAGCCTGCTGCTTCCCCATGCAGGGGCTACTCTCAACTGCTTCCTGTCCCCACGGAGGGGAAGGCTAAACTGCCTTCACTAGCACTAAACTCCTCCATCTCTAGAAAGGGGAATAGAATGGAAGAAGGGTTCCATCTAGGGGTTGAGTGGACCCGTGAATGTTTGGGTTCACCGGGTTCGGCCGAACTTCGGGTCAAAGTTCGGGACCCGAACTTGACCCAAACTCGAACCCCAACCCCATTGAAGTCAAAGGTGACCCGAACTTTGGTGCACTAAAATGGCTGTAAAATAGTCATAGTAAGGGCTAGAGGGCTGCAAAAGGAATCAAAATGGGGGTAAAAGCAGGACATTTGCCCTGCAAACAAATGTGGATAGGGAAATGACTTAAAATAACATAGAATATAAAAAAATTATAATCTTGAATTAGGAGGCGGAGGTCAAAGTGGAGGAGGAGGTTGAGGAGGCGGTGGACGTGGCGGTGTAGGTGGAAGCGAAGGTGGAGGAGGAGGAGGTAGCCAACACTGTTTTTGTTTGTTTGTTTTTTCCTTTATTTTTTTTTATTTTTTTATTATAAACTTGGGAAGACCCCAAAACATTGGGAAATAGAAAAAGAGAATGCAAAGAGAAAGTGCGCTGGAGTCTAACAATGGCTGGGTGTGGCTGGTATATTTGTCTATTCAGCACAAGGTACGGGCAAGTCCTGTGGGATCCATGCCTGGTTCATTTTAATGAGCGTGAACTCGTCCACATTGGCTGTGGACAGGCGGCTGCGCTTGTCTGTGATCACCCCCTCTGCCGTGCTAAACACACGTTCGGACAATACACTGGCCGCAGGGCAGGCCAGCACCTCCAAGACATAAAGGGCAAGCTCAGGCTATGTGCCCAATTTGGAGACCCAGAAGTTGAATGGGGCAGACTGTAACTGGTCAGCTAACACCTGTCCTAGGTTGCTAATATAGCTTGACCTGCCAATAACCTTAATACAGTTCCCATCTTTATAAATTAAAGACAAAAGCAGAGTTATTTACTGTGACTTCATGTTTGGATGTCATATAACGGCAGGGGGAGCGGCAACCAGGCAGCAGGTGGTGAGGGGATGTTACGGCCGTGGTGAGCCCAGTGCAGGTAATGAATGGAAAAGGGGGGGGGGGGAGATTGTGCGGTTGCACTGCTGCTGGCCCCCACGACTGCGCACATGAATGACCGGGGGGGGTTTGTGACTGAGGAGTGACATGGGAGGCTGGGAAAAATCAGTGTGTTGAACACCAACGTCCGGAGGCGTCGGGACACTGCGCATGCGCCATCGAAATGCCGCGCATGCGCAGAACCCCCCGGCCGCGCATGCGCAGACCAGGCCCCAGGACGCGGTCGGGCGCCATCGGCCGCGCGGCAGGAGGAGCGGCAACAGGCAGGAGGCGACAGGGAAGGGACGAACGGCAGCCCAGTGAAAAGTGAAAATGAATGGGGGGGTGCACGGCAGCAGCCCACTGTGCTGTGCATGATGAATGTTTGTTTGGGGTGAACCAAACCGGGGAATGTGCAGGGATCAGCAGGTTGCTGGCCGGCATGACGGCCCTGTGGAGACGCCAGAGGGCCTAAAAAGGAGCTGCTGGTGACATGGGTGCAGCGTGTGGACAACAACAGAAAAGGGGGGGTGTTTGAACCAGGAACCATGCCGCATGCTGCCAGTGTGTATGACCAACTGGTGGTGCGGATCGTAATGAGAACGCATGAACAGGTGTGACAGAAATGAATGATGGTGACTTGCATGAAACCGTGACATTGGTGTGCCTTGATGAAATGAGATGAACCGGTGCTGGGGCAACCGTGAGGCCCTGCAGACCCGTACGAAATAACTCACAGTTTGACGGGCAAACGCGACCCACAGTGAACCGAGAGAAACTGGGAAAAGAACAGCAATGCTCCACAACCAGAACCAGACGGCGACGAAAAAAGCTCTCAGAAAAACAGCGGCTCGCAGGTAAATTCCTCAGAACTCCAACAAGCGACTTCCTCTCACAAAGCTCAGACCTCAGACGGTGCAGGAGCCAGGTAAGGGGGGTGCCCTAAATAGGCTGGAGGCGGACCTCAGCCCCTCCCACAAATCCAGGCAAATGCCTTAATAAATATATATTGTGTTCACAGAAGCAGAAAATATAATATGCCTTTAAAATTCATTATCTGGATGTGAGGTAAGCTCAATGACACAGCAGAAACAACAGAAAGCATAGAGTTAAACTGTTGTTTCTGGGCAGGAGTCTTGACCAATCACAGCCAGCCTCACACACAGCCTGTGTGGGAAATTCCCCTAGCAGGAGCTGCTAAAATCATTACACCAGAGGAGAGAAGCTGAACAGACATTCACTCCACTAAGAGCTGTGTTTTATGGAAGCAGAGAGGCCAAAATAGGTATTTAAAACAGTTATATAATGTTCCTACTGTTAATATAGTGAGTAGAACTGTATACTGAAACAGTTATATGTGTGTTTACTTACAGTTCCACCAAATTCAATTGCAAACTACAAAGTTCACGATCCAAATTCAAAGTCCATATTGCAATCCAAATTGCATATAACCATACCAGATCATACTCGACCAATCTGCAAATAGTTACTGCTAACAGCATACTGCAAATTGCGACCAAATTCAGCTAGTGAACTGGCCATGTTGGTGGAGTACTTGAAACAGCGCAACACGTCCCGCATGGAGGCCCACTCGTTGGTGGTGAAGTTGTGCTGTTCCGCAGAGCGACTCACCTGTGCGTGCTGCAGCTAAAACTCCACTATCGCCTGCAGCTGCTCGCACAGTCTCTCCAGCATGTGCAAGGTGGAGTTCCACCTTGTGGGTACGTCGCATAGGCAGCCTTTAAACAAGCTATATTAAATGCCTGTACATCAAAATCGAACCCGAACTTTTCAGGAAAAGTCGGTACGGGCCCGAACTTTACAGTTCGGGTTTGCTCAACACTAGTTTCATCCTATCTAACTCAGCTCCGCCAGAAATGCCGCCATCTGCTGGTGAGCCAGGCACATTACATGTCAAACCTTTACAGAAACATAAATATATTTACACACTGTGCAGGACATAGTATTATTTGCAGGAGATGACACAGAATCAACCATTACAGATAGTGGGAGTCCAAAAAGAGGTGCATTACATGAGAACTATATTATATTCCCACAGCTGATCGACAGGGGTGCCTGTCAGCCTTTTAAACAAGCTTATGTAGCAAAACTAGGAAAATATAGTAGCTAAGCCAGCCTCACATCTGCAACTAGCCTTTTCAGGACAAAAGCCCTTTAAGAGAGAGAGGCAGCTTTTCAGGTTGCAAGACTTTGAATGGACCTCTGGGTGGGTACTATTTCTATAATGGAGACCAGTTAATATACGTGATAACTACTGTAGGCTAGACAACACTCCTCTTGATTTCTGGGAAAATATATGCAAATTACCATGTCTAACAACTGCTGCCATCAGATAGGCTTAGGAAAGCTAATTTGGGTATCTTTCCCAGAAACTAAGAGGGGCATTGCTTGGCCTGCAATACTGTGCATATTGTCAAGAAACACAGAGTAGCATGCTGGGCTCTCTTTCTCTCTCTCTCTCTCTCTCTCAAAATGGCTTGATAAGAAATGGGACTTTTTTATACTTGAAACTTTTATTTTTTTATAAAACACTTTTTACATTTTTCTTTCACTTTTTATTTTTGTCCCATTATAGGACTTCAGATTTTGAGGGTCTGATCCCTGGTTCAATGCAGTACAATACATGCTGTATTGTGCTACATTGAAACTGTCAGTTTCACAGTAACAGTTGCCCATGAGGCCCAGCCTGGGGGCTTGGTCTTATAGGATTCTGTACATGGCAGGCCTTTGTAACAATACTGGGTGCGATGGTAACAATCGGCACCCTGCGATAACAGGGAGCCAAAGTGGTCAAAGAGGGAGCTCCCTCCCTTTGTAAACCCCTTAGATGCGGTGGTCAGCATTGACAGTGGCATCTAAGAGGTAAATCTGCCAGCAATAATGTTTTCAGCGATGCCGGCTGGTACTTTAGATGTCTGGCTATCTGTAACAGCCTGGCCACTGTCCTTGATCAGGCAGGCACAGGAGCTGACATAGAAGGATCAGCGTGTGTACAGAGTGTGTCAGAAGCTCACTTCCCATAGTGTGTATATGGGTTATATAATGGGTGGTCCTCCATATTTTAGTAGCGCTTGTGTTTATCCTTTATTATTTCTCTTGTTGGTGGGGATGCACAACTCGATTCTGTAAGCCATGCTTTAAAGCAGGTTGTGATTTTTACTGATTCACCCATGAATTGTCCCTGTATTCTGTCACTGTGTACATTATCCCTGTCCTGTGACATCACTGTGTACATTATCCCTGTACTGTGACATCACTGTGTACATTATCCCTGTTCTGAGATATCACTGTGCACTTTATCTCTTTACTATAATATCACAGTGCAAATTATCCCTGTACTGTGACATTACTGTGTATATTACCCCTGTACTGTGACATCAGTGTGTATATTATCCCTGTCCAGTGACATCACTGTGTGCATTCTCCCTGTACTGTGACATCTCTATGTACATTATCCCTGTACTGTGACATCACTGTGTGCATTATACTTTTGCTGTGACATCATTGTGTACATTATCCCTGTACAGTGACATCACTGTGTATATTATCCCTGTACTGTGACATCACTGTGCATATTATCCCTGTCCAGTGACATCACTGTGTGCATTCTCCCTGTACTGTGACATCTCTATGTACATTATCCCTGTACTGTGACATCACTGTGTGCATTATACTTTTGCTGTGACATCATTGTGTACATTATCCCTGTACAGTGACATCACTGTGTATATTATCCCTGTACTGTGACATCACTGTGCATATTATCACTGTCCTGCGACATCACTGTGTGCATTCTCCCTGTACTGTGACATCTCTATGTACATTATCTCTGTACTGTGATATCACTGTGTATATTATCCCTGTACTGTGACATCACTGTGTATATTATCCCTGTACTGTGATATCACTGTATATATTATCCCTGTACTGTGATATCACTGTGTATATTATCTCTGTACTGTGACATCACTGTGTACATTATCTCTGTACTGTGACATCACTGTGTACATTATCCCTGTACTGTGACATCACTGTGTACATTATCCCTGTACTGTGACATCACTGAGTATATTATCTCTGTACTGTGACATCACTGTGTATATTATCCCTGTACTGTGACATCACTGTGTATATTATCTCTGTACTGTGACATCACTGTGCATATTATGACTGTCCTGTGACATCACTGTGCACATTATCCCTGTACTGTGATATTACTGTGTGCATTATACTTTTGCTGTGACATCACTGTGCACATTATCCCTGTACTGTAATATCACTGTGTGCATTATACTTTTGTTGTGATATCACTGTGTATATTATCTCTTTACTGTGTTATCACAGTGCGAATTATCCCTGTACTGTGATATCACTGTGTATATTATCCCTGTACTGTGATATCACTGTGTATATTATTTCTGTACTGTGACATCACTGTGCACATTATCCCTGTACTGTGACATCAGTGTGTATATTATCCCTGTACTGTGACATCACTGTGTACATTATCCCTGTTCTGTGACATCACTGTGTTTATTATCCCTGTACTGTGACATCACTGTGTATATTATCCCAGTACTGTGACATCACTGTGTATATTATCCCTGTACTGTGACATCACTGTGTACATTATCTCTGTACTGTGACATCACTGTGTATATTTTCTTTGTACTGTGACATCACTGTGTATATTATCCCTGTACTGTGACATCCCTGTGTATATTATCCCTGTACTGTGACATCACTGTGTATATTATCCCTGTACTGTGACATCACTATGTATATTATCCCTGTACTGTGACATCACTGTGTATATTACCCCTGTACTGTGACATCAGTGTGTATATTACCCCTGTACTGTGACATCACTATGTACATTATCTCTGTACTGTGACATCACTGTGTATATTACCCCTGTACTGTGACATCACTGTGTATATTATCCCTGTAATGTGACATCATCATGTACATTATCTCTGTACTGTGACATCACTGTGTATATTATCCCTGTACTGTGACATCACTGTGTATATTATCCCTGTACTGTGACATCATTGTGTATATTATTTCTGTACTGTGACATCACTGTGTATATTATCCCTGTACTGTGACATCATTGTGTATATTATCTCTGTACTGTGGCATCACTGTGCATATTATCCCTGTACTGTGACATCACTGAGTATATTATCTCTGTACTGTGACATCACTGAGTATATTATCTCTGTACTGTGACATCACTGTGCACATTATCCCTGTACTGTGACATCACTGAGTATATTATCTCTGTACTGTGACATCACTGTGTATATTATCCCTGTAATGTGACATCATCATGTACATTATCCCTGTACTGTGACATCACTGTGCACATTATCCCTGTACTGTGACATCACTGTGTACATTATCCCTGTACTGTGACATCACTGTGTATATTATCCCTGTAATGTGACATCATCATGTACATTATCTCTGTACTGTGACATCACTGTGTATATTATCCCTGTACTGTGACATCACTGTGTATATTATCTCTGTACTGTGAGATCACTGTGTATATTATCCCTGTACTGTGACATCATTGTGTATATTATCTCTGTACTGTGACATCACTGTGCATATTATCACTGTCCTGTGACATCACTGTGCACATTATCCCTGTACTGTGACATCACTGTGTATATTATCCCAGTACTGTGACATCACTGTGTATATTATCTCTGTACTGTGACATCACTGTGTATATTATCCCTGTACTGTGACATCACTGTGTATATTATCTCTGTACTGTGACATCACTGTGCATATTATCACTGTCCTGCGACATCACTGTGCACATTATCCCTGTACTGTGACATCACTGTGTATATTATCCCTGTACTGTGACATCAGTGTTATATTATCCCTGTACTGTGACATCACTGTGTACATTATCCCTGTACTGTGACATCACTGTGTATATTATCCCTGTACTGTGACATCACTGTGTATATTATCCCTGTACTGTGACATCACTATGTACATTATCTCTGTACTGTGACATCACTGTGTATATTTTCTTTGTACTGTGACATCACTGTGTACATTATCCCTGTACTGTGACATCAGTGTGTATATTATCCCTGTACTGTGACATCACTGTGTATATTATCCCTGTACTGTGACATCACTATGTATATTATCCCTGTACTGTGACATCACTGTGTATATTACCCCTGTACTGTGACATCAGTGTTTATATTATCCTTGTACTGTGACATCACTGTGTATATCACCCCTGTTCTGTGACATCACTATGTACATTATCTCTGTACTGTGACATCACTGTGTATATTACCCCTGTACTGTGACATCACTGTGTATATTATCCCTGTAATGTGACATCATCATGTAAATTATCTCTGTACTGTGACATCACTGTGTATATTATCCCTGTACTGTGACATCACTGTGTATATTATCTCTGTACTGTGACATCACTGTGTATATTATCCCTGTACTGTGACATCATTGTGTATATTATCTCTGTACTGTGACATCACTGTGCATATTATTACTGTCCTGTGACATCACTGTGCACATTATCCCTGTACTGTGACATCACTGTGTATATTATCCCTGTACTGTGACATCAGTGTGTATATTATCCCTGTACTGTGACATCACTGTGTACATTATCCCTGTACTGTGACATCACTGTGTACATTATCCCTGTACTGTGACATCACTGTGTATATTATCCCTGTACTGTGACATCACTGTGTATATTATCCCAGTACTGTGACATCACTGTGTATATTATCCCTGTATTGTGACATCACTATGTACATGATCTCTGTACTGTGACATCACTGTGTACATTTTCTTTGTACTGTGACATCACTGTGTACATTATCTCTGTACTGTGACATCACTGTGTATATTATCCCTGTACTGTGACATCAGTGTGTATATTATCCCTGTACTGTGACATCACTGTGTATATTACCCCTGTACTGTGACATCACTGTGTATATTATCCCTGTAATGTGACATCATCATGTACATTATCTCTGTACTGTGACATCACTGTGTATATTATCCCTGTACTGTGACATCACTGTGTATATTATCTCTGTACTGTGACATCACTGTGGATATTATCCCTGTACTGTGACATCACTGTGTATATTATCTCTGTACTGTGACATCACTGTGCATATTATCACTGTCCTGTGACATCACTGTGCACATTATCCCTGTACTGTGACATCACTGTGTATATTATCCCTGTACTGTGACATCAGTGTGTATATTATCCCTGTACTGTGACATCACTGTGTACATTATCCCTGTACTGTGACATTACTGTGTATATTATCCCTGTACTGTGATATCACTGTGTATATTATCCCTGTACTGTGACATCACTGTGTATATTATCCCAGTACCGTGACATCACTGTGTATATTATCCCTGTATTGTGACATCACTATGTACATTATCTCTGTACTGTGACATCACTGTGTATATTTTCTTTGTACTGTGACATCACTGTGTACATTATCCCTGTACTGTGACATCAGTGTGTATATTATCCCTGTACTGTGACATCACTATGTACATTATCCTGTACTGTGACATCAGTGTGTATATTATCCCTGTACTGTGACATCACTGTGTATATTACCCCTGTACTGTGACATCACTATGTACATTATCCCTGTACTGTGACATCACTGTGTATATTATCCCTGTAATGTGACATCATCATGTAAATTATCTCTGTACTGTGACATCACTGTGTATATTATCCCTGTACTGTGACATCACTGTGTATATTATCTCTGTACTGTGACATCACTGTGTATATTATCCCTGTACTGTGACATCATTGTGTATATTATCTCTGTACTGTGACATCACTGTGCATATTATTACTGTACTGTGACATCACTGTGTATATTATCCCAGTACTGTGACATCACTGTGTATATTATCCCTGTATTGTGACATCACTATGTACATGATCTCTGTACTGTGACATCACTGTGTACATTTTCTTTGTACTGTGACATCACTGTGTACATTATCCCTGTACTGTGACATCACTGTGTATATTATCCCTGTACTGTGACATCAGTGTGTATATTATCCCTGTACTGTGACATCACTGTGTATATTACCCCTGTACTGTGACATCACTATGTACATTATCTCTGTACTGTGACATCACTGTGTATATTACCCCTGTACTGTGACATCACTGTGTATATTATCCCTGTAATGTGACATCATCATGTACATTATCTCTGTACTGTGACATCACTGTGTATATTATCCCTGTACTGTGACATCACTGTGTATATTATCTCTGTACTGTGACATCACTGTGTATATTATCCCTGTAATGTGACATCATCATGTAAATTATCTCTGTACTGTGACATCACTGTGGATATTATCCCTGTACTGTGACATCACTGTGTATATTATCTCTGTACTGTGACATCACTGTGCATATTATCACTGTCCTGTGACATCACTGTGCACATTATCCCTGTACTGTGACATCACTGTGTATATTATCCCTGTACTGTGACATCAGTGTGTATATTATCCCTGTACTGTGACATCACTGTGTACATTATCCCTGTACTGTGACATTACTGTGTATATTATCCCTGTACTGTGATATCACTGTGTATATTATCCCTGTACTGTGACATCACTGTGTATATTATCCCAGTACCGTGACATCACTGTGTATATTATCCCTGTATTGTGACGTCACTATGTACATTATCTCTGTACTGTGACATCACTGTGTATATTTTCTTTGTACTGTGACATCACTGTGTACATTATCCCTGTACTGTGACATCAGTGTGTATATTATCCCTGTACTGTGACATCACTATGTACATTATCCTGTACTGTGACATCAGTGTGTATATTATCCCTGTACTGTGACATCACTGTGTATATTACCCCTGTACTGTGACATCATTGTGTATATTATCTCTGTACTGTGACATCACTGTGTATATTATCCCTGTACTGTGACATCATTGTGTATATTATCTCTGTACTGTGGCATCACTGTGCATATTATCACTGTCCTGCGACATCACTGTGCACATTATCCCTGTACTGTGACATCACTGTGTATATTATCTCTGTACTGTGACATCACTGTGTATATTATCCCTGTAATGTGACATCATCATGTACATTATCCCTGTACTGTGACATCACTGTGCACATTATCCCTGTACTGTGACATCACTGTGTACATTATCCCTGTACTGTGACATCACTGTGTATATTATCCCTGTAATGTGACATCATCATGTACATTATCTCTGTACTGTGACATCACTGTGTATATTATCCCTGTACTGTGACATCACTGTGTATATTATCTCTGTACTGTGAGATCACTGTGTATATTATCCCTGTACTGTGACATCATTGTGTATATTATCTCTGTACTGTGACATCACTGTGCATATTATCACTGTCCTGTGACATCACTGTGCACATTATCCTGTACTGTGACATCACTGTGTATATTATCCCAGTACTGTGACATCACTGTGTATATTATCTCTGTACTGTGACATCACTGTGTATATTATCCCTGTACTGTGACATCACTGTGTATATTATCTCTGTACTGTGACATCACTGTGCATATTATCACTGTCCTGCGACATCACTGTGCACATTATCCCTGTACTGTGACATCACTGTGTATATTATCCCTGTACTGTGACATCAGTGTTATATTATCCCTGTACTGTGACATCACTGTGTACATTATCCCTGTACTGTGACATCACTGTGTATATTATCCCTGTACTGTGACATCACTGTGTATATTATCCCTGTACTGTGACATCACTATGTACATTATCTCTGTACTGTGACATCACTGTGTATATTTTCTTTGTACTGTGACATCACTGTGTACATTATCCCTGTACTGTGACATCAGTGTGTATATTATCCCTGTACTGTGACATCACTGTGTATATTATCCCTGTACTGTGACATCACTATGTATATTATCCCTGTACTGTGACATCACTGTGTATATTACCCCTGTACTGTGACATCAGTGTTTATATTATCCCTGTACTGTGACATCACTGTGTATATCACCCCTGTTCTGTGACATCACTATGTACATTATCTCTGTACTGTGACATCACTGTGTATATTACCCCTGTAATGTGACATCATCATGTAAATTATCTCTGTACTGTGACATCACTGTGTATATTATCCCTGTACTGTGACATCACTGTGTATATTATCTCTGTACTGTGACATCACTGTGTATATTATCCCTGTACTGTGACATCATTGTGTATATTATCTCTGTACTGTGACATCACTGTGCATATTATTACTGTCCTGTGACATCACTGTGCACATTATCCCTGTACTGTGACATCACTGTGTATATTATCCCTGTACTGTGACATCAGTGTGTATATTATCCCTGTACTGTGACATCACTGTGTACATTATCCCTGTACTGTGACATCACTGTGTACATTATCCCTGTACTGTGACATCACTGTGTATATTATCCCTGTACTGTGACATCACTGTGTATATTATCCCAGTACTGTGACATCACTGTGTATATTATCCCTGTATTGTGACATCACTATGTACATGATCTCTGTACTGTGACATCACTGTGTACATTTTCTTTGTACTGTGACATCACTGTGTACATTATCTCTGTACTGTGACATCACTGTGTATATTATCCCTGTACTGTGACATCAGTGTGTATATTATCCCTGTACTGTGACATCACTGTGTATATTACCCCTGTACTGTGACATCACTATGTACTTTATCTCTGTACTGTGACATCACTGTGTATATTACCCCTGTACTGTGACATCACTGTGTATATTATCCCTGTAATGTGACATCATCATGTACATTATCTCTGTACTGTGACATCACTGTGTATATTATCCCTGTACTGTGACATCACTGTGTATATTATCTCTGTACTGTGACATCACTGTGGATATTATCCCTGTACTGTGACATCACTGTGTATATTATCTCTGTACTGTGACATCACTGTGCATATTATCACTGTCCTGTGACATCACTGTGCACATTATCCCTGTACTGTGACATCACTGTGTATATTATCCCTGTACTGTGACATCAGTGTGTATATTATCCCTGTACTGTGACATCACTGTGTACATTATCCCTGTACTGTGACATTACTGTGTATATTATCCCTGTACTGTGATATCACTGTGTATATTATCCCTGTACTGTGACATCACTGTGTATATTATCCCAGTACCGTGACATCACTGTGTATATTATCCCTGTATTGTGACGTCACTATGTACATTATCTCTGTACTGTGACATCACTGTGTATATTTTCTTTGTACTGTGACATCACTGTGTACATTATCCCTGTACTGTGACATCAGTGTGTATATTATCCCTGTACTGTGACATCACTATGTACATTATCCTGTACTGTGACATCAGTGTGTATATTATCCCTGTACTGTGACATCACTGTGTATATTACCCCTGTACTGTGACATCACTATGTACATTATCCCTGTACTGTGACATCACTGTGTATATTATCCCTGTAATGTGACATCATCATGTAAATTATCTCTGTACTGTGACATCACTGTGTATATTATCCCTGTACTGTGACATCACTGTGTATATTATCTCTGTACTGTGACATCACTGTGTATATTATCCCTGTACTGTGACATCATTGTGTATATTATCTCTGTACTGTGACATCACTGTGCATATTATTACTGTACTGTGACATCACTGTGTATATTATCCCAGTACTGTGACATCACTGTGTATATTATCCCTGTATTGTGACATCACTATGTACATGATCTCTGTACTGTGACATCACTGTGTACATTTTCTTTGTACTGTGACATCACTGTGTACATTATCCCTGTACTGTGACATCACTGTGTATATTATCCCTGTACTGTGACATCAGTGTGTATATTATCCCTGTACTGTGACATCACTGTGTATATTACCCCTGTACTGTGACATCACTATGTACATTATCTCTGTACTGTGACATCACTGTGTATATTACCCCTGTACTGTGACATCACTGTGTATATTATCCCTGTAATGTGACATCATCATGTACATTATCTCTGTACTGTGACATCACTGTGTATATTATCCCTGTACTGTGACATCACTGTGTATATTATCTCTGTACTGTGACATCACTGTGTATATTATCCCTGTAATGTGACATCATCATGTAAATTATCTCTGTACTGTGACATCACTGTGGATATTATCCCTGTACTGTGACATCACTGTGTACATTATCCCTGTACTGTGACATTACTGTGTATATTATCCCTGTACTGTGATATCACTGTGTATATTATCCCTGTACTGTGACATCACTGTGTATATTATCCCAGTACCGTGACATCACTGTGTATATTATCCCTGTATTGTGACGTCACTATGTACATTATCTCTGTACTGTGACATCACTGTGTATATTTTCTTTGTACTGTGACATCACTGTGTACATTATCCCTGTACTGTGACATCAGTGTGTATATTATCCCTGTACTGTGACATCACTATGTACATTATCCTGTACTGTGACATCAGTGTGTATATTATCCCTGTACTGTGACATCACTGTGTATATTACCCCTGTACTGTGACATCACTATGTACATTATCCCTGTACTGTGACATCACTGTGTATATTACCCCTGTACTATGACATCACTGTGTATATTATCCCTGTACTGTGACATCACTGTGTACATTATCCCTGTACTGTGACATCACTGTGTATATTACCCCTGTACTATGACATCACTGTGTATATTATCCCTGTACTGTGACATCACTGTGCACATTATCCCTGTACTGTGACATCGCTATGTACATTATCCCTGTACTGTGACATCACTGTGTACATTATCCCTGTACTGTGACATCACTGTGTACATTATCCCTGTACTGTGACATCACTGTGTATATTATCCCTGTACTGTGACATCACTATGTACATTATCCCTGTACTGTGACATCACTGTGTACATTATCCCTGTACTGTGACATCACTGTGTACATTATCCCTGTACTGTGACATCACTGTGTATATTATCCCTGTACTGTGACATCACTATGTACATTATCCCTGTACTGTGACATCACTGTGTATATTATCCCTGTACTATGACATCACTGTGTATATTATCCCTGTACTGTGACATCACTGTGTACATTATCCCTGTACTGTGATATCTCCTGTTATAGGTAGAGCAGACAGCAGTGAGCATTGAAGGAACGTTGGGGTCACCAACTGTTAAGTTGAGCTTTTAAGGAAGCCACAAGGAGACCAAAGTTCTTGCTTGAAGTAAATAGTTTACTGAGACAATCGATTGGCTCACATAGCAAGTACAGCAGAACACTAATGCTGCATTTACACTGCCTCAACGACCAAGCAATTATTGAAAAGGGATCATTCCTTCCTGATAGCTGCCTGCTCAAGAACTGTATTTACATACAGCAATCTCCTCCACTATCCATATAGACAAGCGATGGCCACTGCAAGGGCTGCCATCGGAAATTTCAGAGCCCCATACAGTTCTACCTACTAACAAAATAGAAGAAGGCAGCTCTCACCTGTGTCCTCTTGCCACGAGCACGGACGTAGTGCCTGGTTTGCACTTAGGTAAAACCTGATGACAATGATGAAGGACCTGGATGTATAATGGTCTGAAACGCGTAACATAATTGTGTGTACCACAAGTTTTTAATAGCCGCTGGAATAAAGTTATTTCTTGAACACCTGAGCTGGACGCGGCAAGCTTTTTTCTGAAGTTCTGGGGTCCAAATCCACCCAAAGGACTGCAAGTTTCTTTAGTAAAAATCTATGAAATGGGAGAGGGTCCCTCCCCCAAATCCCATCGATCCCAAGGGCCCCACAACGTTATTAAAATTCACTACGCTGAAGTAAACATTAATAAGGCTGGCCGTGGCCCCTGACTGCCATACCACCAGTACTGCCCCGATGGCGGCCCTGGCTACTGCCATCGCTTCTCTTCATACAGATTCATTGTTTCGGGGCAGCAGATCACTACTTACATAGCACGATCTGCTGCCCAGAAATGATGACTTAGTTGTCCACATGAATGATGATTTTACCCAATGAACGAGTGTTTCGCTCATTCATCAGGTGATCTGTAGGACATTTACACAGGCCAACTATCGTATGAGCATTAATTCATGATAATTAGCCTGACAATTGCACGTTAGAAATCCACCCTAGACGATGCCGAGATGATGGAGTCAAAGACTTTTGCCATCTTCCATTTGCCTATCTTTCGTCACATGAGCACATAGTTTATTCCAGCAGTACAACAATGTCTTGGAACTGGTTAATATAAAATATAATATGGGTAAAACACAAGGGACACATTTAGGACACAGACACAATTTCTTAGAACATGGAAATTACCCAAGAACATATTTACGTAAGAAAAATGGGGCAAAGGACATAAGAAAGAGACAGGAAAATTAAGTAATGAATCCTTCACAAAACATGGGTCATGTGAAAGTGACTTTTTGTTATAAATTTAACATAAGATTTGGCAACAAAAGTTATAAAGGTTTTTGATTATAATTATACAATCTTTACATCAGAATACAGTGGTCTCCTAAGATACGATATTGATTGGTTCCTGGACGACCATTGTGTGTTGAAACCATTGAAGGTTTGGTCCATAATTCAGTAATTGGTTTCAAAGCCCCAAAATATCATCCACAATAAGAGAAAACGAAGATTTAAGGCTACTTTCACACTAGCGGCAGGATGGATCCGACAGGCTGTTCACCCTGTAGGATCCGTCCTGTCGCTATTTCGCCGTGCCGCCGGACCGCCGCTCCATCCCCATTGACTAAAATGGGGACGGGGGCAGAGCTCCGGCGCAGCACGGCGGTGCACAGCGAAAGGCCGCTGGACTAAAAGTACTGCATGTCCGACTTTTTAGTCCGGCCGCCCTTTCACCGCGACCCGCCGCTCTGTCCCCATTGACTATAATGGGGACGGGAGCGGAGCTCCGGCACAGCACAGCAGTGCACGGCGAGAGGCCGCCGGACTAAAAGTACTGCATGTCTAACTTTTTAGTCCGGCCGCCCTTTCACCGCGACCCGCCGCTCTGTCCCCGTTGACTATAATGGGGACGGGAGCGGAGCTCCGGCGCAGCACAGCAGTGCACGGCGAGAGGCCGCCGGACTAAAAGTACTGCATGTCTGACTTTTTAGTCCGGCGGCCTCTCACCGCGAACTGCTGTGCTGCGCCGGAGCTCCGCACCCGTCCACATTATAGTCAATGGGGACGGAGCGGCGGTTCGCGGTGAAAGGGCCGCCGGACTAAAAAGTCGGACATGCAGAACTTTTAGTCCGGCGGCTTTCACCGTGCACCGCCGTGCTGCGCCGGAGCTCCGCCCCGTCCCCATTATAGTCAATGGGGACGGAGAGGTGGTCTGGCGGCACGGCGAAATAGCGGCAGGACGGATCCGACAGGGTGAACAGCCTGTGGGATCCGTCCTGCCGCTAGTGTGAAAGTAAATGAAAGTCCTTACATAGTGTATAACAGAAGCAGCTGCTGGGAGCTGTAATGAGGACAGGAGCTTCTTCAGGGTCTTGTATAGCAACCAGTGTACCAACCTCATCCTGGCACAGATAGAGGGCAGTACAGGACATGTAATACCGCACTGTACTGTAAAGAGGAGCGACTATGCACTCAACAGAGCAATGACTATGATTGGTTGGTTGGATCTGAGTCGAAGGCATTGTATGTGGAGTCAAGTTTCAACTTACGATGTCCCAGGAAAGTCCATTGTATGTTGGAAATATTGTATCCTGAGACCATTGTATCTCGAGGGATCACTGTATACTATTCCAATAAATCATAGAATACTTGATATTAAAAAAATGGATGAAGCTTCTCTGGATTGCAGGAACCCTTGACACACAAGTTTCACCTGACTCCATTTTGTATCTCTACTTTCCACTGTACTGTGACATCACTGTATATATTATCTCTGTACTGTGACATCACTGTGTGCATTATACCTGTACTGTGATATCACTGTGTATATTATCTCTGTACTGTGACATCACTGTGTATATTATCTCTGTACTGTGACATCACTGTGTGCATTATACCTGTACTGTGATATCACTGTGTATATTATCCCTGTACTGTGACATCACTGTGTATATTATCTCTGTACTGTGACATCATTGTGTACATTATCTCTGTACTGTGACATCACTGTGTACATTATCCCCGTACTGTGACATCACTGTGTACATTATACCTGTACTGTGACATCACTGTGTACATTATCCCTCCCTATACTATGACATCACAATGTACATTATACCTGTACTGTGACATCACTGTGTGCATTATATCTCCCTATACTATGACATCACAATGTACATTATACCTGTACTGTGACATCCCTGTGTTTATTATCCCTGTACTGTGACATCACTGTGTATATTATCCCTGTACTGTGACATCACTATGTACATTAATCTAGTACTGTGACATCACTGTGTGCATTATCCCAGTACTATGACATCACAATATGCATTATACTTGTACTGTGACATCACTGTGTATATTATCCCTGTACTGTGACATCCCTGTGTATATTATCCCAGTACTGTGACATTACTGTGTGCATTATCCCTGTACTGTGACATCACAATATACATTATACCTGTACTGTGACATCTCTGTATCGTGACATCACTGTGTGTATTATCGCTGTACTGTGACATCACTGTTTATTATCCCTGTACTGTGACATCACTGTGTATATTATCCCTGTACTGTGACGTCACTGTGTACATTAGCACTGTACTGTGACATCATTGTGTATATTATCACTGTACTGTGACATCACTGTGTGCATTATCCCTGTACAGTGACATCACTGTGTACATTATTCTGTACAGTGACATCACTGTGTACATTATCCCTGTACTGTGACATCAGTGTGTATATTATCCTTGTACTGTGACATCACTGTGTATATTATCCTTGTACTGTGACATCACTATGTACATTATCCCTGTACAGTGACATCACTGTGTACATTATTCTGTACTGTGACATCACTGTGTATATTCTCCCTGTACTGTGACATCACTGTGTATATTATCCCTGTACTGTAACATCACTGTGTATATTATCCCTGTACTGTGACGTCACTGTGTACATTATCACTGTACTGTGACATCATTGTGTATATTATCACTGTACTGTGACATCACTGTGTGCATTATCCCTGTACAGTGACATCACTGTGTACATTATTCTGTACTGTGACATCACTGTGTATATTCTCCCTGTACTGTGACATCACTATGTACATTATCCCTGTACTGTGACATCACTGTGTATATTATCCCTGTACTGTGACATCACTGTGTACATTATCACTGTACTGTGACATCACTGTGTATATTATCACTGTACTGTGACATCACTGTGTATATTATTCCTGTACTGTGACATCATTGTGTACATTATCTCTGTACTGTGACATCACTGTGTGCATTATCCCTGTGCAGTGACATCACTGTGTACATTATTCTGTACAGTGACATCACTGTGTACATTATTCTGTACTGTGACATCACTGTGTATATTATCCCTGTACTGTGACATCACTATGTACATTATCCCTGTACTGTGACATCACTGTGTATATTATCCCTGTACTGTGACATCACTGTGTACATTATCACTGTACTGTGACATCACTGTGTATATTATCACTGTACTGTGACATCACTGTGTATATTATTCCTGTACTGTGACATCACTGTGTGCATTATCACTGTACTGTGACATCACTGTGTATATTATCACTGTACTGTGACATCACTGTGTATATTATCCCTGTACTGTGACATCACTGTGTATATTATCACTGTACTGTGACATCACTGTGTACATTATCACTGTACTGTGACATCATTGTGTATATTATCACTGTACTGTGACATCACTGTGTATATTATCCCTGTACTGTGACATCATTGTGTACATTATCTCTGTACTGTGACATCACTGTGTATATTATCCCTGTACTGTGACATCACTGTGTACATTATCTCTGTACTGTGACATCACTGTGTACATTATCCCTGTACTGTGACATCACTGTGTACATTATCCCTGTACTGTGACATCATTGTATATATTATCCCTGTACTGTGACATCATTGTGTACATTATCTCTGTACTGTGACATCACTGTGTATATTATCTCTGTACTGTGACATCACTGTGTATATTATCCCTGTACTGTGACATCACTATGTACATTATCCCTGTACTGTGACATCATTGTGTACATTATCTCTGTACTGTGACATCACTGTGTACATTATCCCTGTACTGTGACATCACTGTGTACATTATCCCTGTACTGTGACATCACTGTGTATATTATCCCTGTACTGTGACATCCCTGTGTACATTATCCCTGTCCTGTGACATCATTGTATATATTATCCCTGTACTGTGACATCATTGTGTACATTATCTCTGTACTGTGACATCACTGTGTATATTATCTCTGTACTGTGACATCACTGTGTATATTATCCCTGTACTGTGACATCACTATGTACATTATCCCTGTACTGTGACATCATTGTGTACATTATCTCTGTACTGTGACATCACTGTGTATATTATCCCTGTACTGTGACATCACTGTGTACATTATCTCTGTACTGTGACATCACTGTGTACATTATCTCTGTACTGTGACATCACTGTGTATATTATCCCTGTACTGTGACATCACTGTGTACATTATCTCTGTACTGTGACATCACTGTGTACATTATCCCTGTTCTGTGACATCACTATGTACATTATCCCTGTACTGTGACATCACTGTGTTTATTATCACTGTACTGTGACATCATCATGTACATTATCTCTGTACTGTGACATCACTGTGTACATTATCCCTGTACTGTGACATCACTGTGTTTATTATCACTGTACTGTGACATCACTGTGTGCATTATCCCTGTACTGTGACATCACTGTATACGGGACGGTGTGCTTCTCTGAACTTGCGGATAAAATGGTCCAGGTGGAGTGGGGAGCCATGTGACGTTTTGATATGGGGCCCTCGGTTACTTGTTACACACATACGGGATTCTTTACTGTAAGAGCAGTGAGACTATGGACTGGATGCATTTCATGTAAGATGTAATATTATAAGTTGTAGTCGTTAGAGAGTTATTCTGATACAAAACCCCTCTAATAAACCAAGTAAGACTGAGTAAGCTCTCACCTTGAGTAGTGGACGTCAACAATATGGTGACTGAACAGAGACCCCACAAAACCAGCCAGGCCCCCGCCATACCGCTTGACACTGTCACTGAGCGCTCCTCTGTAACATCACCTCGCAGCCAGTGAGCTCTGCAAGGAAAGCAGAAGATATGAAGATATTAATATTACAAAGAGCCGTCTATTAGATAATGTCTTGATGACTTCATACCCACAACCATATTTTTCATCGCATTTTTGCGGATAGCACACTGACCCATTTTTTTTACCATATTTTGGTATGCTTTGTGGAGGAGAAAAGTCCTTTCTATTAATGGGAGTGAGAAAAATGCCGGATGCATTGGAATGTGTCTGTATTCTGTGGATCTGTCGCTTGTGAACCGCAATACGGAGACGGTTGTGTGCATGAAGCCTAAGAGGAAGAATTTTGTAGGACTTTTTCCTGACCATTGTACCATGTCTGGTATGTCTGCCCCAGATCATGTGTTCCTCCATGTCCGAAGTAACCTAAGAGCTGGAAATCAGTAAGGGTTAATAACTCTGACACCACTAGAGGAGCGAGACTATGTGAGAAATCCTCCAGTCCTCAGTGAGAGAGCGGGATCACAGGGCAGACCGCACATATTATATACGTATGAAAGAATACAACAGATTTCCCTCTAACCCCTTATATGAGACGCCCTTCCCCTCCCCCACCAGTAATAGCGCTGCTTTCCCAGATGCCGAGAGTCACCCCTCCTTTATTTCATTCCATTTCCACCTCTCATTCTATCTATCTATCTATCTATCTATCTATCTATCTATCTATCTATCTATCTATCTATCTATCTCATATCTATCTATCTATCTATCTATCTATCTATCTATCTATCTATCTATCTATCTATCTATCTATCTATCTATCTATCTATCTCATATACAGTATATACACTGCTCAAAAAAATAAAGGGAACACAAAAATAACGCATCCTAGATCTGAGTTAATTAAATATTCTTCTGAAATACTTTGTTCTTTACATAGTTGAATGTGCTGACAACAAAATCACACAAAAATTAAAAAATGGAAATCAAATTTTTTAACCCATGGAGGTCTGGATTTGGAGTCACACTCAAAATGAAAGTGGAAAAACACACTACAGGCTGATCCAACTTTGATGTAATGTCCTTAAAACAAGTCAAAATGAGGCTCAGTAGTGTGTGTGGCCTCCACGTGCCTGTATGACCTCCCTACAACGCCAGTGCATGCTCCTGATGAGGTGGCAGACGGTCTCCTGAGGGATCTCTTCCCAGACCTGGACTAAAGCATCTGCCAACTCCTGGACAGTCTGTGGTGCAACGTGACGTTGGTGGATAGAGCGAGACATGATGTCCCAGATGTGCTCAATTGGATTCAGGTCTGGTGAATGGGCGGGCCAGTCCATTACATCAATGCCTTCGTCTTGCAGGAACAGCTGACACACTCCAGCCACATGGAGCATTGTCTTGCATTAGGAGGAACCCAGGGCCAACCGCACCAGCATATGGTCTCACAAGGGGTCTGAGGATCTCATCTCGGTACCTAATGGCAGTCAGGCTACCTCTGGCGAGCACATGGAGGGCTGTGCGGCCCTCCAAAGAAATGCCACCCCACACCATTACTGACCCAATGCCAAACCGGTCATGCTGGAGGATGTTGCAGGCAGCAGAACGTTCTACACGGCGTCTCCAGACTCTGTCACGTCTGTCACATGTGCTCAGTGTGAACCTGCTTTCATCTGTGAAGAGCACAGGGCGCCATTGGCGAATTTGCCAATCTTGGTGTTCTCTGGCAAATGCCAAACGTCCTGCACGGTGTTGGGCTGTAAGCACAACCCCCACCTGTGGACGTCGGGCCCTCATATCACCCTCATGGAGTCTGTTTCTGACCGTTTGAGCAGACATGCACATTTGTGGCCTGCTGGAGGTCCCTTTGCAAGGCTCTGGCAGTGCTCCTCCTGTTCCTCCTTGCACAAAGGCGGAGGTAGCGGTCCTGCTGCTGGGTTGTTGCCCTCCTACGGCCTCCTCCACGTCTCCTGATGTACTGGCCTGTCTCCTGGTAGCGCCTCCATGCTCTGGACACTACGCTGACAGACACAGCAAACCTTCTTGCCACAGCTCGCATTGATGTGCCATCCTGGATAAGCTGCACTACCTGAGCCACTTGTGTGGGTTGTAGACTCCGTCTCATGCTACCACTAGAGCCAGCATTCAAAAGTGACCAAAACATCAGCCAGGAAGCATAGGAACTAAGAAGTGTTCTGTGGTCACCACCTGCAGAACCACTCCTTTATTGGGGGTGTCTTGCTAATTGCCTATAATTTCCACCTGTTGTCTATCCCATTTGCACAACAGCATGTGAAATTGATTGTCACTCAGTGTTGCTTCCTAAGTGGACAGTTTGATTTCACAGAAGTGTGATTGACTTGGAGTTACATTGTGTTGTTTAAGTGTTCCCTTTATTTTTTTGAGCAGTGTATATCTATTATCTATATATCTATTATCTATCTATTATCTATCCCTTATCTATCTCAAATCTATCTATCTCATATCTATCTATCTATCTATCTATCTATCTATCTATCTATCTCATATCTATCTATCTATCTATCTATCTATCTATCTATCTATCATCTATCTATCTATCTATCTATTATATATGTATCCATCGCTATGTATCTAACTATCGTATAAGTATTTTGCACATATTGCTTTGTCTGACTTTCTGCTCTCAGGGCCCCAACCCTTCCCTTTTCTAAGCCCAGCATGTAGACATTCATCACTCCCTTCTCCCTTCCATGCTCTCCGTTTCCCGCACACCTCTCTCCCTCTTGCTCCCTCCCCCTTCCTTATTAATCCTGGCACGCGCTCTGTCTTGAACACCTTTCTCCATCTCTCATTTGGCTGTAAATTTCAGCGATTATCGATTAAAAAACTCTACACATATCTCCCTCATCTCATCTTTCATACACAGCACTGTACCGTCATATCATTCATTATACATATAACCTCTCTATACACACAGCACTCTACCTTTATATCATTTATCATACATCTACCCACTTAATATGAACAGCACTCTACCTTCATATCATTCATTAAATGTAAAAGCAGTCTATACGCACAGCTCTCTAACTTCCTATCATCCATCATACATATAACCACTGTATACGCACAACGCTGTACCTTCATATCATTCATCATATGTATAATCTCTCTATTCACACAGCACTCTACCTTCATTTAATTCATCATAGGTATAACCACTATATACTCACAGCACTCTACCTTCATATCATGCATCATATGTACAGCCAGTCTATACGCACAGCACTGTACCTTCATATCATTCATCATAGATATGACCTCTCTATACACACAGCACTCTATCGTCATATCATTCATCATGTATATAGCCACTCTATGCACACATTACTGTACCTTCCTATCATTCATCATCCGTATAACCTCTTTATACACACAGCACTCTACCTTCATATAATTCGTAATACATATAACCACTATATACTCACAGCACTCTACCTTCATATCATGCATCACATGTATAGCCAGCCTATACACACACATCACTGTACCTTTATATCATGCATCAGACATATAACTATTGTGTATACACAGCACTCTACCTTCGTATTATTCATCATACATAATAACCTCTCTATACATACAGCACTCTACCGTCATATCAGTAAGTATACGTATAACCAGTATATACGCACAACACAACACTCTACCTTCATATCAGTAACTATACGTATAACCACTCTATGCACACAGCACTCTACCTTCATATCATTAATCATACATACATACAACTTAAAAAAATTCGCAATTTTCTAAATTTGAATCTCTTTGCTTTTAAGACATATAGTGACACCTCCTAAAATATTCATTAATTAACTTTCAACATATTCTACTTTATGTTGGCATCATTTTGCCAATTTCATTTTTTGCTTCATTTTAGAACATTATACAGCTTAAATTTTTAGAAGCAATTTTTCATATTTTGAAAAATTTTGAATTCAGTTCTGAAGTCACCGTGAAGGGCTTACATAATAGAAACTACCCAAAAATGACTTTAGGTGTTCCACAAGAATTAAAAGAAAATAAAGGTGGAATTTCACATTATTTTTATTTTTATTTTTTACAGATTTTCCATTTTAATTCATATTTTTACTGTAACACAGCAAGTGCTAGCAGCAAAACAAACCTCAATATTTATTACCCTGATTCTGCACTTTATGGAAACACCTGTGGTATAATGCTGGAATGGGTTTTGTGCGCCATGTCACATTTGAAGAGAGTCTGAGGTACCCCTACAATGGAAACCCCGCCAAAAATGACCCCATTTTGTAAACTACACCACTTAATATTTCAAGGGGTATATTGAACACTTTGACCTTATAGGCATTTCAAAGAATTTAGAAAAACTTGATAAAAAAAAAATAATTTCAATAAACTGTTACTTTAGCCCCAAATTTTTCCAGTAGCAGGAAGAAATGCATTACACAATTTTTTTTCTCCTGAATACAGAAACACCCCATATGTGGTTGTAAACTGCTGTATGCTGTATTTAATATCCTTGTATATATTGACCCTATTACTATTGTAAATAAGCTCCTATTTTTGGTGCCTCTGAGTGTCCTGAAAATACTGCAATAGGGTCTTATATGTACCGTGACCCGGACAGTGGAAGGCACTCCTAAGTTGACTGTATTGACCAGGTGGGCATAGACAAACTATAATCTAGATAACTGTGCCTGTGGTCATATCATTCTACCCTGTGTGAGTTTTTCTGCCTTTTGTATTATAAAGGACTTGGTCTGATTTTTATTATTATATATTTAGTAAAATAAAGTACTTGTTATTTTCATTTTAGCATTTCAATGGGCAGTGATTCTTTTTCTAATAGTGAGACGCCTGCCTACTTGATCATTCTCAGTGAAATTGTGTAAACTGCTGTATGGGCACACCAAAGGGCTCAGAAGGGAAGGAGTGCCATATGGCTTTTGGAGGGCAGATTTTGCCAAAATATTTTTCAGGCACCATGTTGCTCTTGAAAAGACCCTGAGGTACCCCTACAGTGAAACCCCCTAAAAAGTAACCTCATTTTGGAAACTACACCCCTCAAGGAATTTATTGAGGGGCGCAGTGAGTGCTTTGCCCCAACTGGCTTTTCATTGAATTTAGAAGCACTTGGCTGTGAAAATGAAAGATTTTTTCCAATAGACTGTTGCTTTAACCCCAATTTTTTCCTTTTCACAAGAAGTAACAGGAATCAAGAGCAACCCATAATTTGTTAAAATTTTTCTCCAGAATACAGTAACTTACCAAATGCGATCATAAACTGCTGTTTGGGCAGACTACAGAGTTCAGAAGAGAAAGAGCACCAGGTGCATTTGAGGCCTAGTTTGGTGATTTGTACGACACTGGCCAGCAACTGAAGATGCTCTGAGGTGAAATACAAAGATAAATCCCAAAGAGGTGACCCCATCACAGAGTTTTCCAAGGGGTGTAGTGAACATTTTGACTCAGCAGATGTCTTCTGCTGAGCCTCATAGGCTTCCATACGCATGCAAGTGTGTATACCAAGATAACTGTCAGTCACTGATAACTGCACAAAACGGAGGGGTCCTCAGTGATTGATAGCATTCTCTGTGTACACACTTACACAGAGAATGCTATCACTGATAAGACCTCCCCCATGTACAACTATCAGTGACTGACAACTACTGTATCTCTGTATACACACTTACACAGGGAATGCTATCAATTACAGATAATACCTCCCCTGTGTACAACTATCAGTGACTGACACCTATCTCTGTATACACACTTACACAGAGAATGCTATCAATCACTGGTAACACCTTCCCGTGTACAACTATCAGTGACTAAGAGCTATCTCTGTATACACACACTGAGAATGCTATCAATCACTGATAACTCCTCAAATGTCTACAATTTTTGGTGATTAACAGCTATCTAGGTATACACACTTATACAGAGAATACTCTCAGTCACCGATAACACCTTCCCCATGTAAAGCTGTCAGTGACTGACAGCTATCTCTATATACACAGTTACACAGAGAATGCTATCAATCATTGATAACACCTCGTCGGTGTGTACAACAATAAGTGACTGACAGCTATCTCTGTATACACACTTACACAGGGAATGCTATCAATTACTGATAGTACCTCCCCTGTGTACAACTATCAGTGACTGGCAGCTATCTCTGTATACACACTTACACAGAGAATGCTACCACTAATAACACCTCCCCCGTGTACAATGAAGTCAGAAAAAGCAGAGATATAAATGTATTAATTACAAGTTTTACTGCATCTTTTCCCACAAAACTATATACTAATCTGCTCAGCTTTTCCTGCTCTATAACATGCTGCCTGCAGATTGCACTGTATTTTCTAGTTGCAAGTCCTCTTTAAATTCACATGTACAGATGCTATACACAAAGCACTCCACCATACACGTATTGACAGAACACTGCACATAAGAAAGCTTCATATAGCATTGCTTTATGCACGCCTTAGACATAGTTATCATTATATGGTACACGTACACATTGAACATACAACACAATAGCCATATGCACTGATTATTCTATCTGCCATACATATTACTATACATGTACTTATATAACATATCAGCACACATTTTCTTTACCACATTCTGCAGTTTGTGCCTATTATGACTGGTAATTATACATTTCGCCGCGTCCTGATATATCTGGTTGTATGCAGCCCTGTCTGCTGCTCCCCCAGTGCTCCCAGTCCACCCACGCATGCAGATCTATCACTGCAGAGACTGACCCTACTACACCTTCATACTCTGTCTCTCCTACCATTCCCACTCATCTCACCTTCAGCTATTATGGCTGCACGTATCACACACCATTGTATGATATAATTTACCGCTCCTGCTGATACCGATGTATACACCTTCTGTTATTGCACCCTGCAAACACATTCCACCCTAACCTTGTGAATACACTATACTTACATCTCATACATGTACTGGAGCGCCAGAGCTTAGTCTTATAACCATACGTATGACTGCAGGTAAATCTACTGCATTATCTTATAGAATTCTCCCACAAACAAAGAGGTATATGACAAATTCAACTCTGCTACATCTGTAAATCTCCTATACACTGGTCTAGTCCGTCAGTGGTCAGAATATTGCATATTAGTGTTTGTATAGTGAATGGTGTGTGACCCCAGTGCCCATCCTACCACTATGTATCTGCACATAGACATGCCTCTATAGCCTTCAGTATAACATTCTCCCCTCCATGCCGCCGGCTTCCCTCCTTTACCAGGCTCAGTGCTGAGACTCCTTCCCTCTTCTCCCCCATTCCTCCTCTCCTCACCCCTCCTTCCAGCTCCCTCCCTCCTCTTCCAGTAAATGTTTCAGTACCACAGACAGCTCCTACCGAGCAGCAGCTGTGACACAAGGGAGGGGGATCGGGTCTGTGTGACTTATCCCAGGGAGACCTACCTGCAGGCGAGAAGAGGGAATCTATCTATCTATCTATCTATCTATCTATCTATCTATCTATCTATCTATCTGTCTGTCTGTCTGTCTGTCTGTCTGTCTGTCTGTCTGTCTGTCTATCTATCTATCTATCTGTCTGTCTGTCTGTCTGTCTGTCTGTCTGTCTATCTATCTATCTATCTATCTATCTATCTATCTGTCCCTATGACCTCTCATTATGTCACCTTCTACGACTCCCTCTTTTTAGGTCACTTTCTATGACTCCCTCTTGTTGGGTGTCTCTCCACGACTCCCACTTATAATCTCACCCTATATTGACTCCCTCTCATTGGGTCACTCGCTATTTGTTTTATTATACGCATTTATATAGCGCTACTATATTCTGCAGCGCTTTACAGACATTAGCGTCAAGCTGCCCCTTAGGGTCCATTCACACGTCCGCAAATGTTTTGCGGTCTGCAAATTGCGGATCCACAAAACACGGACACCCGACATGTGCGTTCCGCATTTTGCGGACCGCACATGGCCGGCACTATGATAGAAATGCCTATTCTTGTCCATGGCTGCGGACAAGAATAGGACATGCTCTATCTATTTTGCAGTGTGTGCTGTCCGCATCTTGTGCAGCCCCATTGAAATGAATGAGTCCGCACCCGTTTCGCAAAATTGCGGAACGGATGTGGACCCATTCATGTGGACGTGTGAATGGACCCTAATGGTGCTCACAATCTAAGTTCCCTATCAGTATGACTTTGGAGTGTGGGAGGAAACCAGAGAACCCGGAGGAAACCCACGCAAACACATACAAATTCCATACAGATGTTGTCCTTGGTGAGATTCGAACCTAGGACCCCAGCACAGCAAGTGCTAACCACTGAGCCACCATGCTGCCCACTCCCTCTCATTAGGTCACTCTTTTGTTGGGGCACTCTCTATGACTTCCTATTCTTAGGTCTCTCTCGAGGACTCCCTCTATTTGGGTCACTCCTTTGGACTCCCTTTTGTTGGGGCACTCTGTCACTCCCTCTTATTGGGTCACTTTCTATGACTTCCTATTCTTAGGTCACTCTCTAGGACTCCCTCTCATTGGGTCACTCTCTATGACTTCCTATTCTTAGGTCACTCTCTAGGACTCCCTCTCATTGGGTCACTCTCTATGACTTCCTATTCTTAGGTCACTCTCTAGGACTCCCTCTCATTGGGTCACTTTCTATGACTTCCTATTCTTAGGTCACTCTCTAGGACTCCCTCTCATTGGGTCACTCTCTATGACTTCCTATTCTTAGGTCACTCTCTAGGACTCCCTCTCATTGGGTCACTCTCTATGACTTCCTATTCTTAGGTCACTCTCTAGGACTCCCTCTCATGGGGTCACTCTCTATGACTTCCTATTCTTAGGTCACTCTCTAGGACTCCCTCTCATTGGGTCACTCTCTATGACTTCCTATTCTTAGGTCACTCTCTAGGACTCCCTCTCATTGGGTCACTCTCTATGACTTCCTATTCTTAGGTCACTCTCTAGGACTCCCTCTCATTGGGTCACTCTCTATGACTTCCTATGCTTAGGTCACTCTCTAGGGCTCCCTCTCATTGGGTCACTCTCTATGACTTCCTAGGCTTAGGTCACTCTCTAGGACTCCCTCTCATTGGGTCACTCTCTATGACTTCCTAGGCTTAGGTCACTCTCTAGGACTCCCTCTCATTGGGTCACTCTCTATGACTTCCTAGGCTTAGGTCACTCTCTAGGACTCCCTCTCATTGGGTCAGTCTCTAGGACTCCTTCCTATTAGCTTACTCTTTATGACTCCTTCTTCTTAGATCACTCTCTAGGACTCCCTCTAATTGGTCACTCTCTCTTCTCATACACTCGTGTCTTCCTCAATCTTTCTTATTGAGTCTGTCTCTATAGGACTCCCCTTCATGTCTTTCTGTACCTTCCCGGGTCTCTCTCTCTCCCTGCCTCCATTTCCTTGGGTTGCAGTCTGTTCCTCCCTCTCTTACATTCTTCCTCCCTCCTCTCTCTCTGTCGCTCTCCTTTGCTCACATTGTGTCTTCTCCCCTATTTTCCTTCTCTCTGTCTATTGCCTTGTGTCTCTTGAGGCTTCACAATCACTGCAGATAAATTTAGCACAGGAAACATCTAATAAACATCCGCCCTCCCACACCAACGCAGCACAGGTAGAAAAGACTCAAGTCCCGCCAAAACCCAGGCTGTGTGTCTGCACCTGTCTGGTGACATGGGTGATGCACGGCATGCAGTCACACAGAACAATCTGCAGCTCTGCATCCAGAAGTGTATATACTGTATATATATATATATTCATAGAAATCAGATCAGAGAAATAAATGTGTCATCCAATTCTCCATTATATCCTGATTAATCTCATCAATATGCCGCCAGACACCTGTAAATGTGAGCGCACCTTAGTAAACCCGTCCTTCCCCCAGTTATTGTTACCTGCTGATGGATCCATGTCAGTCTAATCGCAGCACAGTGAATAACGATTAACACAGTTTGTAATTACTGGCAGCTCTGATCTACCGCCTCCCTACATCAATATACCGCTAGCTGTGTACAGGAGCGAGTGGTGTCACTACACAGGGGGCCTAGGCATGTACACCGACACCCAGACATTTCCCATAATTACTACACAGCACACCATTATATACAGCAGTACGTATAGCAGTAAAAGGCACAGTTACAAGGTCGATCACAGTGTAATCCCTTCTCGATGGCAGTGTAGAAGCCACAATGATGGTAGTTGTAGTTGCTCTCCCTCTAAAGAACTCTTTAAAGTCTTTCATCAGAACCACAGCCAAGCAATGAGGTTCTTTTGTGTTAACTTCATCTGCAGTTTCCGGACAGACGGGTGCAAAACTTAGATATGGGTGGCCAATCTGTCTCGAAGCATTTGGGGATGCTTTAGGATTCCCTCTCCATAGCAGCAAAGTCTCTCTGCCATAAACGTGCACAATGCCTTGCTGCCTGAGTCCAACATATGGCCCTGTGGGTTCTAGACCTTCTACGATGTCTGGTCTCTTTCCTTCAGCCGTACTTTGGTAGCAGTGTTGCTTCCTTGGCAGCTGTAGTGTCAGAGACTGAGGTTATCTGAGCTTGGGCCTAGTCCATGCAGAGGCTCTCACCACTAGTGTTCAGCGCGAATATTCGAATTGCGAATTTTTTTCTCGAATATCGCAATTTCGAGATTTCGCGAATATTTAGAATATCGTTCTATATATTCGCGAAATCGAATATTCGTTTTTTTTCTTTTATTATATTTTTTTCTTTCCCACTTCCCTAAAGTTGTTTTTACCTGTCCTTTGGATTCCTGGCTTCCTGGCTGCTCCAGTCAGTGGCGTTTTCAACTTGCTGCTATATTCCATATTAGCTAAATTACAATCTAATCTATATGTGTATTTTACGAAATTTCGCAATAGTCGCAATTGCGATGCGAGTAATATAACACGAAATATTCGCATGAAGATTTCAACTTAGCACTGCTATACTCCATATTCTAGCCTAATATGGAATATAGCTGTGCTAAGTTAGCACTGCTATATTCCATATTAGGCTAGAATATGGAGTATAGCAGAGCTAAGTTGAAATCTTCATGCGAATATTTCGTGTTATATTAGTCGCATCGCAATTTCGACTTTTTCAAATGTTCTTAATATTGCTCTAACTTCGTCTTTTAGAAATTTCGTAATATTGCTCTTACTTCGTCTCTTAGAATATTACGAATATTCTAAAAGACGAAGTTAGAGCAATATTACGAAATTTCGTAAAATACACATATAGATTGTAATTTAGCTAATATAGTGCTATAATCCCTTTTTTTTCCTGTAATTTTTTTTTTGCCTCTTCTGAACTTAAGTTTTGTAAAATATGTACACTATTAAAAATTATTACTATAGCAGTATATTAGCTTAAATACAATCTATGTGTATTTTACGAAATTTCGTAATATTGCTCTAACTTCGTCTTTTAGAATATTACGAATATTCTAAAAGACGAAGTTAGAGCAATATTAAGAACATTTGCAAAAGTCGAAATTGCGATGCGAGTAATATAACACGAAATAGTCGCATGAAGATTTCAACTTAGCACTGCTATATTCCATATTAGGCTAGAATATGGAATATAGCTGTGCTAAGTTTAAATCTTCATGCGAATATTTCGTGTTATATTACTCGCATCGCAATTTCGACTTTTGCAAATGTTCTTAATATTGCTCTAACTTCGTCTTTTAGAATATTCGTAATATTCTAAGAGACGAAGTTAGAGCAATATTACGAAATTTCGTAAAATACACATATTAGCCTAGCCATAGTCATTAGCATAGGAACGTTGCCTTATACTATCAAGATAAATTTTCGCAATATGCGAAAAAATAATTTCGCGATAATTGGAATAATTGCGAATATTCGATTTCGACGAATATAACACGAATATTCATGCGAATATTCGCGAAATATCGCGAAATCGAATATGGCACCTCCCGCTCATCACTACTCACCACACACGTCTCTCCTGGAGCTTCTCCTCAGAATAGACTCTAATGACTACTAACCAGGGGGCGCAACCAGTCCATCACCAGGCATCCTAAACACAGTCTGCCAATTGGTTAACCGGTAACTTGCCAATACGTTGCTACTGAGTTTACATCAACACAGCAAATTACAACTTTTAACGTAAAGGGGTTATCACATGACTAATGTAAAAATGAAAATCAGACATCATATAGTACATGACAACCTCTTTCTAACAAAACTAGAACCAGCCCTGCACCTCCCATGGATCCAGAGATCTCCCCATTCATTGCTCTGCTAGATTTATATCAAGGGGAGTGTCGTTACTGCTGCAGCTCAGGGTGCGTGTCTCAGCTCTCCCTATCACAGCTCAGGGGGCGTGTCCATTCTGCTGCAGCTCTCTCCCTATCACAACTAAGGAGGCAGTTGAAGGAACTGAGCATGTGCGGCCTTTTCAGTAAGCAGGTCAAAGAAATAAGAAGAAAAACAAGCAGCAGGTGGCGCTATACAGATGCATTTTATTAAATAACTCACTGGCTATGCAAAATATTAATTACATGCAATTACAAAAGTAATCAGGTGCTAGTTTGAAAACTGTAGAATATTTTTTGTGGGACAACCCCTTTAAGAACATTGCATTAACTCTTTAGGTATAAGTTAACTCTATGCAGTACTCCTCTGGGGTATGGATACTAAACATCATTATATACCATATACATTATCAGTGTATATACAGATACCTCTCATCATTATTAGTGTTGATCGAGTACCAAAGTGCTCGGGTGCTCTGGCTGAACACATCACGATGCTCTGGTGCTCTACCGAGCACCCGAGTATAATGGAAGTCAATGGGAGAACCCGAGCATAAAACCAGGCACCTCCTACTCTGAAGAGGGGAGGGTACCTGGTTCATAGGAAAAGGTCAGAAATTGATGGAAACACCACTGAAATGGTTTGGGAACAGCATGGGGAGGATGTCTGGATGCATCTTGGACTCCCAGGTCTCTGCTGGGAATGATGTTGTCCGAGTAGTACGCCACTTTTACAGACTGACAATAATACGCACAAAAACTAAAAAAAAAAAAAAAAATATGGTACAATTGTTTAGGTAGTGGGACTCCTACACTCATAAAGCCTATGCACTAAGGGAAAGGGCTGCCAAAAACTACAAGAAACCGGCACTCCAATACACCCTTTATTACACATAAAGGAGGGCATCATACACAGCCTTGAAAAATTATGATTGATGGCCTACTGGTGACCCTCAAAAACATATGGAGCAAGGGCCTTCTGGCGACCCTCTAAAACATTAGGGGCGAGGGCTTGCTGCCGCATAGGTGAATCTAGATAACCTCTGTGCGATTGCACGTCCCAGTGACGGCGACGATCCATTTGGATGTCTTCCCTATCAACTTTCGATGGTACTTTCTGCGCCTACCATGGTGATCACGGGTAACGGGGAATCAGGGTTTGATGCCGGAGACGGAGCTTGAGAAAGGGATACCACATCCAAGGGAGGTCAATGGCTGAAATCTGATTGGCTGTTGTTGCCTTGCCCCTTTTTTTTCCTAATTGTGAACCACCTAGAGAGGGTGGGTCAAGTTATTAAACACAAGCGTCCAAGGAAGGCAGCAGGTGCGCGGCAATTGCCCACTCCCGACTCGGGGAGGTAGTGACGATAAAACACAATGCAGGACTCCTAGGCGGACCTGTTATTGGAATGAGTACACTTTCCGTTAACGAGGATCTATTGGAGGGCAAGTCTGGTGCCAGCAGCCAACTCCCGGCCTCCACAACGTTCACCCAGTGTGCCATCATGGTGAGGATTCTGTTGACCAGACTCTTGGCTACCGAGACTGGACTTTGTGGAAGACAGGGTGGTGCTTAACCAACTGGAAGCATTATCTGCTGCAATCCAACCGACCACCTGGTCTGACTTCGAGAGCGTTGACCTGTGCCGCCCTGCAAACTGGGACATGAAACTAAGTATCGTGGATGATTGTTTTTCTTGTGCTCTGGCGGCAGGCACAGTTTCACCGCAACCAGGGCCACGGCCTCTGCGTGCACAATCAGCATCACGACCACTTCCCTGTCCCTTACTGCAGTGTATATACAGATACCTCTCATCATTATATACCGTGTACATTATCAGTGTATATACAGATACCGCTCATCCTTATATACCGTGTACATTATCAGTGTATATACAGATACCTCTCATCATTATATACCGTGTACATTATCAGTGTATATACATGTAACGGCTACCCAGATAGTGAGAGGGTATCAGCCGTTGGGGACGTCCTTTTCCTGGCAAGCTGCTGGGTACGAGGGCAGCTGGTATAACCCCATCCACGCGGTCCAGAGGTAGAGTCGGGTTCAGCGGTAAAAAGAGCGGCGTAACGATCCCATATTTTCCCTCTCAAGAACAAGACGAGGCTCCGTTTTGAAGGGTTAGAAAAACATGAACCTTTATTGAGGGCTACCCGCCCGTATTTATGCAGGTCCCCATCTGGTGTACATGCCCCTAGGGGACCAGAAGGAGAACTGTGACACAGGACAGATACGTAGCACTCAGGATACACAGACACAACACATCCCCACAATGCATCATGGTTTCCTCCTCTCTGCCCTGGAGACACCCGAAGAGCAATTCAATTGTCTCTCAGGACAAAGGGAAATCACCAATACACATGTGGGAACAACAGGACAGGAATCACCACCCAACACACAATGTCACACCCTCACAGCAAACACAGACATTTAACCTATTCCCAGATAGCTCAAGTCTGAGTGCATATCATTAGGGGAATGCCGCTCAGAGTACACAAATACAATAAAATTAGCTATCTAGGTGCCATTTTTTAATCCATACGGATGGGTCTGTCACAAATTCCAACCGCGTTCGGTCCTATTAACAGTCCAGACATGCGGCATAGTTCTGTTACACTGTTCTTGAAGGGTAATATGTCCCGGGGCCATAGTCGTAGGGCAGGAGGCTAGCCATAAGTTTTCTACAATGCCCAGTGGCAAATGGCAGTTTGTCACAATACAGATCCCTCTTATCATTATATACCGTGTCCATTATCAGTGTATATACAGATACCGCTCATCATTATATACCGTGTACATTATCAGTGTATATAGAGATACCTCTCATCATTATATACCGTGTCCATTATCAGTGTATATACAGATACCGCTCATCATTATATACCGTGTACATTATCAGTGTATATACAGATACCGCTCATCATTATATACCGTGTACATTATCAGTGTATATACAGATACCGCTCATCATTATATACCGTGTACATTATCAGTGTATATACAGATACCTCTCATCATTATATACCGTGTACATTATCAGTGTATATACAGATACCTCTCATCATTATATACTGTGTACATTATCAGTGCATATACAGATACCTCTCATTATATACTGTGTACATTATCAGTGTATATACAGATACCTCTCATCATTATATACCGTGTACATTATCAGTGTATATACAGATACCGCTCATCATTATATACCGTGTACATTAACAGTGTATATACAGATACCTCTCATCATTATATACCGTGTACATTATCAGTGTATATACAGATACCTCTCATTATATACCGTGTACATTATCAGTGTATATACAGATACCTCTCATTATATACAGTGTACATTATCAGTGTATATACAGATACCTCTCATTATATACCGTGTACATTATCAGTGTATATACAGATACCTCTCATTATATACCGTGTACATTATCAGTGTATATACAGATACCGCTCATCATTATATACCGTGTACATTATCAGTGTATATACAGATACCTCTCATTATATACAGTGTACATTATCAGTGTATATACAGATACCTCTCATTATATACCGTGTACATTATCAGTGTATATACAGATACCTCTCATCATTATATACCGTGTACATTATCAGTGTATATACAGATACCTCTCATCATTATATACCGTGTCCATTATCAGTGTATATACAGATACCGCTCATCATTATATACCGTGTACATTATCAGTGTATATACAGATACCTCTCATCATTATATACCGTGTACATTATCAGTGTATATACAGATACCGCTCATCATTATATACCGTGTACATTATCAGTGTATATACAGATACCTCTCATCATTATATACCGTGTACATTATCAGTGTATATACAGATACCTCTCATTATATACCGTGTACATTATCAGTGTATATACAGATACCTCTCATCATTATATACCGTGTACATTATCAGTGTATATACAGATACCTCTCATCATTATATACCGTGTACATTATCAGTGTATATACAGATACCTCTCATCATTATATACCGTGTACATTATCAGTGTATATACAGATACCTCTCATCATTATATACCGTGTACATTATCAGTGTATATACAGATACCTCTCATTATATACCGTGTACATTATCAGTGTATATACAGATACCTCTCATCATTATACACCGCGTACATTATCAGTGTATATACAGATACCTCTCATCATTATATACCGTGTACATTATCAGTGTATATACAGATACCGCTCATCATTATATACCGTGTACATTATCAGTGTATATAGAGATACCTCTCATTATATACCGTGTACATTATCAGTGTATATACAGATACCTCTCATTATATACTGTGTACATTATCAGTGTATATACAGATACCTCTCATCATTATATACCGTGCACATTATCAGTGTATATACAGATACCTCTCATTATACACCGTGTACATTATCAGTGTATATACAGATGCCTCTCATCATTATATACCGTGTACATTATCAGTGTATATACAGATACCGCTCATTATATACCGTGTACATTATCAGTGTATATACAGATACCTCTCATCATTATATACCGTGCACATTATCAGTGTATATACAGATACCTCTCATTATATACCGTGTACATTATCAGTGTATATACAGATACCTCTCATTATATACCGTGTACATTATCAGTGTATATACAGATACCGCTCATTATATACCGTGTACATTATCAGTGTATATACAGATACCTCTCATCATTATATACCGTGCACATTATCAGTGTATATACAGATACCTCTCATTATATACCGTGTACATTATCAGTGTATATACAGATACCTCTCATTATATACTGTGTACATTATCAGTGTATATACAGATACCTCTCATCATTATATACCGTGCACATTATCAGTGTATATACAGATACCTCTCATTATACACCGTGTACATTATCAGTGTATATACAGATGCCTCTCATCATTATATACCGTGTACATTATCAGTGTATATACAGATACCGCTCATTATATACCGTGTACATTATCAGTGTATATACAGATACCTCTCATCATTATATACCGTGCACATTATCAGTGTATATACAGATACCTCTCATTATATACCGTGTACATTATCAGTGTATATACAGATACCGCTCATTATATACCGTGTACATTATCAGTGTATATACAGATACCTCTCATTATATACCGTGTCCATTATCACAGTGTAGAGATACTTGTCATCTACACTGCTATATGTAACGGATATCCCTCTCGATAGTCACACCTATCTCTCTCATTCACAGACTTCCTCTGTTCATTTGGCTTTACTTATAATCTGTATGTGGCTAAAACCTTAATCTACTTGAAACATCCCTCAGCAGGATCAGCCATACGTCCCGCACTGCCTGTGACAATCTCCTTATGAGCAGCCTGCTACAGCCTCCGAAAAAAAAATTAAAGGGGTTGTCCAGTTACAAAAATATCTTTGCATGTGCTAAAATAATTTGGTCTTAATCTCACTAAAATTCTGGTGTTTATTTTTCTGAAGCTATTGGATGCCGCCCAAAGTCTGAACACCCCCATTTCCAGGTTGCGTACGACACAGGACGACGTTTCTTGTGTTGGCTCGTCATCAGTAGTGTGGCTGATGGGACATTGCCAACTTGCTCAGTTTAGTAGCTAAGCTAGCCACCTTCTCAGTCTATGTTTCGGCTCTAATAGGAGCCCGGGCTGGCTAAGCTATCCCCTTCAGTACAGTTGTTGGGATGTTTCAGAAAATGAAGTGATGGTGTTGGGAGCCTTTGGATAAGGCCGTTGCTTTGTACATTGGGGACTGCAATTTGTGGTCCACAATGCAAGGGCAACATCCGTGCGGATTCTGCAGATGAATCCAGACCCATTCAACTTGAATGGGTCCGTGATCCGTTCTCACTGCAAAAAAATAGAACATGTTCTATTTTTTTGCGGTGTGGAGCTCCGTAGAACTCAAGTGATGCCCCTATATTGCGGACCTGCTGTTTACGGGCCTGGCCGGCACACATTTCGAGGAAGCATATTGGACAACGCCTTTGAGACAATAGTGGGTTGTCAACTTTTCTAAAGTAAATGGCAGGTGTCCAATAGTTTCCAACAGCCGAGAAGAGGACATATTTGGATACCAGAAGCGTGGGCCAGGATTGTGAGGCAAAAATCTAGTTTAGTGGAGGTGGCATCGGTTTAGGCATATTATATACAGGTGAAACTCTAAAAATTAGAATATCGTGCAAAGTTCATTTATTTCAGTAATGTAACTTAAAAGGTGAAACTAACATATGAGATAGACTCATTACATGCAAAGCGAGATATTTCAAGCCTTTACCGTATTTTTCGCCCTATAAGACGCACCGGCCCATAAGACGCACCTAGGTTTTTGGGGAGGAAAATAAGAAAAAAAATTTTTTTAACCAAAAGGTGTGCTGTGTGTTTGGTGGGTTTGGAACTAATGGTGGTCTGTGGATGGCACTATTACTGGGGATCTGTGGATGACTGACACTGTTATGGGGGATCTGTGGATGACGGACACTGTTATGGGGGGGATCTGTGGATGACAGACACTGTTATGGGGGGATCTGTGGATGACGGACACTGTTATGGGGGGATCTGTGGATGACGGACACTGTTATGGGGGGGATCTGTGGATGACGGACACTGTTATGGGGGGGATCTGTGAATGACGGACACTGTTATGGGGGGGATCTGTGGATGACGGACACTGTTATGGGGGGGATCTGTGGATAACGGACACTGTTATGGGGGGATCTGTGGATGACTGACACTGTTATGGGGGGGATCTGTGGATGACGGTCACTGTTATGGGGGGGATCTGTGGATGACGGACACTGTTACAGGGGGATCTGTGGCTGGCACTGTTATGGGCTGGGGGGATCTGTGGGTGGCACTGTTATATATGTGCCATCCACAGACCCCCCAGCCCATAACAGTGCCATCCACAGACCCCCCCCCAGCCCATAACAGTGACATCCACAGACCCCCCCCTCAGCCCATAACAGTGACATCCACAGACCCCCCCAGCCCATAACTGTGCCATCCACAGATCGCTGCCGCCAGTATACAAATATAAGATGTTATATTCATTTATTGGTTATTAAACATGCCCCCTCAGTCCTATTACTACCTTACATCCTAATCGCTTCTGTAGAATTCAGGCAGCCCAAGCCGGGCGGCCGGCGCGTCTCTCACTGACGTCACTTGCCTGCGCCGCCGGCTTCATTCAGGCACATGACAAGAGTTACGCTGCCGCCCGCCTGGCCTGCCTAAATTCTACAGATGAGATTAGGATGTAAGGTAGTAATAGGACTGAGGGGGCATGTTTAATAACCAATAAATGAATATGACATCTTATATTAGTATACCGGAGCGGCGGGGCGGGGCTATACTACACTGACTGCACCGCCCCGCCGCTATTGCCGGCCCCCAGCTCCTCCTCCCAGTCCCTCCCCGAGTCCCCGCTCGCTCCTACATCGCAGCTTGCGATGTAAAACGGCAAGCATTCGCCCCATAAGACGCAGGGGCATTTCTCCCCCATTTTGGGGGAAGAAAAAGTGCGTCTTATGGGGCGAAAAATACGGTATTTGTTAAAATTTGGATGATTACGGCTTACAGCTTATAAAAAACCCAAAGTCTAAATTTTGAGGTACCCTTTGCTCAGGGGGTATGGATTACCGTATTTTTCGCTTTATAAGACGCACCTGATTATAAGACGCATCTAGGTTTTTGAGGAGGAAAATAAGAAAAAAAATATTTTGAACCAAAAGATGTGCTTTTGGTGGATTTTGAACTAATAGTGTTCTGGGGATGACATTGTTATGGAGAACCTGTGGATGACACACTGTTATGAGGGATCTGTGGATGACACACTGTTATGAGGGATCTGTGGATGACAATGTTATAGGGATCTGTGGATGACACACTGTTATGGGGGATCTGTGGATGTCACACTGTTATGGGGATCTGTGGATGACACACTGTTATGGGGGATCTGTGGATGATGCACTGTTATGGGGGACCTGTGGATGATGCACTTTTATGGGGACCTGTGGATGATGAACTGTTATGGGGGACCTGTGGATGACGCACTGTTATGGGGGTCTGTGGATGACACACTGTTATGGGGATCTGTGGATGACACACTGTTATGGGGATCTGTGGATGACACACTGTTATGGGGGATCTGTGGATGATGCACTGTTATGGGGGACCTGTGGATGATGCACTTTTATGGGGACCTGTGGATGATGAACTGTTATGGGGGACCTGTGGATGACGCACTGTTATGGGGGTCTGTGGATGACACACTGTTATGGGGATCTGTGGATGACACACTGTTATGGGGGATCTGTGGATGACAATGTTATGGAGAATCTGTGGATGACACACTGTTATGGGGGACCTGTGGATGATGCACTGTTATGGGGGATCTGTGGATGACACACTGTTATGGGGGATCTGTGGATGACACACTGTTATGGGGGATCTGTGGATGACACACTGTTATGGGGGATCTGTGGATGACACACTGTTATGGGGGATCTGTGGATGACACACTGTTATGGGGGATCTGTGGATGACACATTGTTATGGGGGACCTGTGGATGATGCACTGTTATGGGGGATCTGTGGATGATGCACTGTTATGGGGATCTGTGGATGACACACTGTTATGGGGGATCTGTGGATTATGCACTGTTATGGGGGACCAGCATAAGATGCTATATGTCTGGATGACACACATATAGCATCTTATGCTGGTCCCCCTCATGGCCCTATGTTTCACAGGATTACTTTATTAATATGTGTCCCATTACACTCTGCGCACAGCAGTCTCTTTGTATGTAAAGTCTATTTCTTTAATGCTGCAACAATCGCTCTCTTTTGATAAACTAGCCTAATCGTCTGAAACAGTACTCACTATGAATGCAGCGGTCCGGCCGGTGCGTGACGTCACTCAGTCAGTCACGCTCCTCCCACTTCATTAAAGGAGCAGGAGTGCGACTGACGTCACGTGCCGGCCGGACCGCTGCATTCATAGTGACTACTGTTTCAGACGATTAGGCTAGTTTATCAAAATAGGAGCGATTGCGTTAGCATTAAAGAAATAGACTTTACATAGAAAGAGACTGCTGTGCGCGGGGCCTGGTGTAATACAGTGACTGCACCAGACCCCGCTGCGAGTTGCCAGCCTCCAGCCCCTCCTCCCACCCCGCATAACTGTGTCTGATGTATCGCCGGCCGCGCTGTGCAGCATACCAGCCTGCGATACATCAGTGTCAGCCATGTAAAAATGACACCATCGCTTTATAAGACGCACTGCCATTTTCCCCCTACCTTTGGGGGGGAAAAGTGCGTCTTATAAAGTGAAAAATATGGTAATTAGCTGACTAGAGTGTGACACTTTGAGCCTAGAATATTGAACCTTTTCACAAAATTTGATTTTTAAGTTGCATTAATGCAATTCCTTTTAATTTGCATTACTGAAATAAATGGACTTTTGCACGATATTCAAATTTTTTCGAGTTTCACCTGTAGGTAATAATAAGAAAAGGGGACATTTGTCAACAGATATTAGTATGTGATTTAGGTCAGGGCAGGAGGAAATCTACAAATCAGTCTACAAATCAGTCATAAAACAAAGCTGGTTAGAAAGTCCTTGGCACTGTAGACGGAGGCAAAGCCTGTGGGGAACAGGGTTGACAACCAAAATTTTTTTTATCCCAAAATCAGGGACAACCCAAATTTTTTACAGACACATTGGAAAACCATAATGCATGATAAAGATTATACGCAATACATTTAAAGAGGACCTTTCATTGGTTTGTAGTAAGTGAGATAAATATCTGTACCTGCGGGGTACCTCCCCCCGCTAATGCTGCCACCCTGCCTGGTTTTTTAAAATAGCGCTCTTGCGCCCCTGGCTGTGATGTATGCTAATACTGAAAAAAACTCCCTGGCTGAGATGCTCTGCGCTGCAATTGGACAGGGGAGACGGAGAGACGCCCACAGAGAACGACTGCGTCTCCTCCCCTTTGCTCCGATGCTCAGTATTAGCATACTGAGCGCAAAATATGCAGGGGGCCATAACGGGGGGCAGGAACGCTATTTTTAAAAAAACAGGCAGGGTGGCAGCATCAGCGGGGGTACCCCGCAGGTACAGATATTTATCTCACTTACTACAAACCAATGAAAAGTCCTCTTTAATACAATACATTAAAGGGCGTCTGTCAGGAGATTTGTACCTATGACACTGGCTGACCTGTTACATGTGCATTTGGCAGCTGAAGACATCTGTGTTGGTCCCATGTTCATATGGTCCGCATTGCTGAGAAATGTGGCTTCATCACTTACACTGCCTCAGCCTGTCAATCAAAGTGCAGAGGAAGCGGCAGTGGCAGAGAGAGCAGAGCCTCTAGGTGTAAAGGCAATGCCTCCGTTGCTCCTAGAGGCTTTATTTGCATATGTTAAAACTTCAATTCTCTCACAATGCGGACACATATGAACATGGGACCAACACAGATGCCTTCAGCTGCCAAGAGAACATGTAACAGGTCAGCCAGTTTCAAAGGTACAAAACTGCTGACAGATGCCCTTTAAATACAGCTAAGGCATAATGTAAAGACACTGGTTGCTGGAGAGACTGCAGAACTTGACTTCACCTAAAGCAATCACTTTTCCCAAGTCCTAATCAAGGGCTCTTTGTACTCAGATATCCCCAAGACTTGAAGAGAGCAGAATTACGTAACAACCAAATGGTTGCAAGGAAAGATATATGAATCAAGTATCAGACTACAAATACAGAATAGGAAACTCGCGATAGATGACAGAAAACTGAATGAGGATGGCAGCGGATGAGGAAGAGTCAGCAGATGGCAATGGCATACAGGTGGAGAGCGATGAATGTAGGTAAGAGGAATACATCCTAGCAGAAACTGACCCTGAACTGCTAAGTCCAACAAGACAAACAGAAAATCAAAACCTGGATTGCAAACAGAAAGCTGAACCCACAACAAACACAACTGCGATACATTCAACGATGAGATTACTCGCCATTCCCCCCTCTCACACTGACTGCTCTCCATAAACCCCATGTCCCCCTCCCACACGCTGGGCCCCATGCCCTCCCGCAATCACATACTACTCCATGGTTCCCTTCCTGTCTCATATACTTCTCTCCATGGTGACCCACTCTATTACACAAATTGCACCTTCTATCCTGTCGATGTCCCCTACCTCTATGTCCTCCTCCAGTGTTTGAAAAGTTATTGCTAATAATCATTCACCAGGGCCAACAGCAAACTTCTGTCTGTTAAAAATGTGAATGGACAGGTAGGAAAAGTTGGCCATAGGTTGGTCAAAACTACATGTGTATGGCATGGTCAACCGAACTTGGCTGATAATTTACCACTACGGCCAAGGACCAGGAAGTCAGGTTTAAAAAAAAACTAAAAAATCCCTCGTCAACCAGTTTAGTCTGACATTTTGTTCATTGATATGAACAATCCCACGGACAACTGATTGAATGCAATGTAGTCTCATGCTTTATACTGTGCTGGCAGCTACAACTAGGTGACATTTTAAGTCAATGGAGCTGGTGGACACAGATGGGGTCATTACTCACTGGATTGTCTCCACCAACTCCCTTCTGAAAAGGAGCTACTGTATGGCAGATCACGGCCTTTACCTCTGTTCAATTTTCTCTCTTTTGTGAATTTTTAATTTTTTTTATTTACATTCATAGATATGAAATCTAATATTTGATGGCATACGAGTCTACTTCGACGCACTAAAGGACATAAGATTAACTTGGCAATGCAACTGACATTCAAATGCAAAAATTGGGTTAATTTCTAACATGCATGAGCTTAGTTTTGGTTGCTGTGAAGTTTTTGGATATGTTTTATATGGATTTGTCACGTACCTCTGAAATACAGATAATCAGCCAAGTGTTATTTCGGAAAGCAAGCCAAAGAATGACTTTGTGGCGATCATTGGATGGACGCTATTTCACCTAAGTGCTGTGCTATCAGCCTACTTCAGAAGGTTTGTGTTCTATATAATTTAAAGCTCAGTGTGGAATTTAAACATGCTGTTTGGACAGATGATGCAGCGACGAATGTGGCTGTGCATTCATCTTCAATTTACAAGTACTGCTAGATACCATTTTAGTGTGATTTATATCGCTCAAGATGAGTATGTAGTCCAAATTGCAGGACAACATGAATAAACACAAAAGACCAAAGGCATGAAGATTCTTTTAGATTCATTTATCCCTACATGTTGAGGATGCTAGTCTTCATTTTCAGCCTTTTTTTTGTATATTAGTAGTGGTAAAAAAAAAGACAAAGAAGGTTATCCACTTCTGGAAAGATTTTTGAGACTTTCTGATGACCACCCATAATTTATAAAAGGTCTAAAGCAAGGATCAGCAAACTGGAGCACACCAGCTGTTCTGAAACTACAACTTCCAGAATCCTCCTTTCACATCTGTGGGAGTTACAAGAACAGCCGAGTAAGTTTGCAAGCTGGGAGTTGTAGTTTCACAGCAGCTGGAGTGCCGAATGTTGCTGATCCCTGGTCTACAGAATTCATCCTCTCGAAGAGGAGGCCAACATACACTGAATATGAGGGAATTGCAGAAAAATCAGTTACAGAAAAGGGGTGGTTTTTGTGGAGTGGTATATCTTCAGTTATGCCACCATTGATAGGCCATATACCTCAAAATTAGGACTAGTGTAAGGTATGATGCTCTAATCCAGAAGCACTCAGTTGTAGTTAGGGTTCACTTACCTTGATCTGAGTTCATGGGAGAGTTTGAGCTAAACACCAACAATAAGGATGTTGTATTATTAACATTTAGTTCCTCTAAATTAATTTTAACCAGACCTCTGAACTCTTTCAGTCCTCAGATCGGACCCCTAAACTCATTTAGACCCCAGATCAGACTCCTGAACTCATTTAGTCACCAAACCAGATCCCAAAATTAAATCAGACCCTAGACCACTCCTCTAAAATAAAATCACAGCCCAGAACACACTATTATAATTAATCACACTCACACGCTTCTACAATTTATTCAGACCCCAGACCGAGCAAACCTAAAGAAAAATATATACTTATCACTCCGGGTTCCTCTTCACTTCCATGCGCTGCTGTACACATGGTCCTGACACTTGCCCACATAAGGACCTTGCGTACCAGACAGATTCATTGCAACTAGAGATGAGCGACATTTTGAAAAATTCGAGTCAGCAGCTTCACTGAAGTTTGCCAAGAAATTCGATTGATTGCAAATTATTTCATAACTAATTGCTATAAATCAGATATACTCAGGCCACCCTGCCTTAGGGTACAGCCACATGGAGCAGCCGTGCAGCGGGCGAGTTATGGCCATGCTGCGGTAAAGAACCGTATAGTCGGTCTTCACTGTTAATGGCTGCGCGGCACCTTTAATACACCTTTAAACAGGGGCTGTTGCTGGTATGAGGTTTAGCTGGTTAGGTGGGGCACAATATGCTGGCATACCCACTTTTCCAACCATGGGCGTTGCTAGGGTCTGAGGGGGCACGAGTCCATGTGAAGCCACCCCCCCACCCCATGAAGCCACACCCTCATTGCCACCGGGGGGGGGGGGGCTTCACAGTAGGTATTAACCCCTTTCTGCAGTCCCCCTCCAGTGAATGGGGGACTGCTGAAAGGGGTTAATAACTACAGTGAAGGGCCTAGCCGTCTGGGCAACCCCACAGATCATCCTAACCTATGATCATCCTAATTTAATATTAAGCAAACCCCCCAACTATAAACTAATCACAGAAGCTGGAACCCATTAACCCCCCTTGTACTTGTTCCACTACTTTCAGGCTGCACGGGCATGAGTTCAGAACTTCAGTCACTTCGGTCCGCAATTCTGTTCTGCAGCGCGTGATTCCACGAGACCCGTGACCTCCCGCGGCGGGTCTCGCGGGCTCATGCACCGCAGAACAGAATTGTGGACCAAAGTGACTGAAGTTCTGAACTCATGCCCGCGCAGCCTGCAAGTAGCAGAACAAGTACAAGGAGGGTTGGGGGATGATCTGTGGGATTGCCCAGACGGCTAGGAATAGCCTAATAAAAAATAATAATCCCACCAGCATAAACATTCGGGGCACTGCAAACACATCCGGGCCTCCAGCCCTGAATGTTTTGACCTAACGACGCCCCTGCCCAACTCTCTCCTGTCCTACAGGTGGGAGCCCTTCTTCTGCCATCTGCTTTTCCTCCTTTTCTACATCATCTAATAATGCTGAGAATATGTCATCAGGAACATCCAACTCCTCCTCTCTCTGCATCTTGGTGACTTTTCTAGGACATGGAGACTTTGAAGGATGATTTGGAAGAAGTAAAGCCGGCAAAAGATAAGGCTGGTCATCATTAAGACCTGGCCCCCCTAAGGGGTGCAGACTGGATGGCACTGGAATAGTAAAGGCTTCCATCTTAGGGCTCTTTCACACTTGCGTTCTTGTCTTCCGGCATAGAGTTCCGTCGTCGGGGCTCTATGCCGGAAGAATCCTGATCAGGATTATCCTAATGCATTCTGAATGGAGAGAAATCCGTTCAGGATGCATCAGGATGTCTTCAGTTCCGGAACGGAACGTTTTTTGGCCGGAGAAAATACCGCAGCATGCTGCGCTTTTTGCTCCGGCCAAAAATCCGGAACACTTGCCGCAAGGCCGGATCCGGAATTAATGCCCATTGAAAGGCATTGATCCGGATCCGGCCTTAAGCTAAACGTCGTTTCGGCGCATTGCCGGAGCCGACATTTAGCTTTTTCAGAGTGGTTACCATGGCTGCCGGGACGCTAAAGTCCTGGCAGCCATGGTAAAGTGTAGCGGGGAGCGGGGGAGCAGTGTACTTACCGTCCGTGCGGCTCCCCGGGCGCTCCAGAGTGACGTCAGGGCGCCCCAAGCGCATGGATCATGTGATCACATGGATCACGTCATCCATGCGCATGGGGCGCTCTGACGTCATTCTGGAGCGCCCCGGGAGCCGCACGGACTGTAAGTATACCGCTCCCCCGCTCCCCGCTCCTACTATGGCAACCAGGACTTTAATAGCGTCCTGGGTGCCATAGTAACACTGAACGCATTTGGAAGACGGTTCCGTCTTCAAATGCTTTCAGTACACTTGCGTTTTTCCGGATCCGGCGTGTAATTCCGGCAAGTGGAGTACACGCCGGATCCGGACAACGCAAGTGTGAAAGAGGCCTTATTAGTATTGAATTCTTCCATTAATCATTTTCAGCAACACTGTCTCTAGCGCATGAGTGCTTGCCAAATCTCTCTCTATGGTCATCTCACAGGACAATGGCGGAGACCATGCAGGATGAGGGTTTTATAGGGCTGTGACATCACAGGGAATGGCGGATTGGTTGGCTGCGCGGCATTATGGGTAATCTTGCGTTCCTGGGCTTGTCTCCTTTACTCTTAGTTTCACTTTGTAACACGTGCAGCTGCCATTTTAGGAAAACCTGACTCGTTACCACAAAACACGAGAAAATTTGCATTCGTTAGATTTCTCTGAATTCTACTTCGAATGCTTCACTTTGCTCAACACTAATTGCTACTGTTAGGGCAGGCATGAGGTATTCAGTCAGCTGGCATCCCCGGGCTGGATTTGGACTGAGGTCCACCAGTTGAACACTCCTGCTCTAGTAAAAAACGTAGGATTACGCAGCCAAAAGATGGACCGGAGGTTCGTTATTACTAGACACTATTGAGCCTCTGTTGCTATGTAAGCTGAGGGACTCATGAAACACACGGTGTGAGATTCATTATTCTTCTCACTTATGATGACACCTGTGATAAACGCCCCAGATTGTGTTATCTAATATTATATTTACTCTGTCAACACCTCAATAGTCACACCACAAATATAACTGTAAGTTTTTACAATCACTTTGTACTGTGGTATTAATTATCTTAACAACAACACATGCTCTAGACATCTGGATGGGTAAAGGGAAGGGGGCTTACATGTCTGGGAGGTCCGAAGGTTTTCTGTAAGTTGTTTTAATTTTTTGTGACGGAGATAAGAAGAGATTTCAGCATGTGAGCCTACAAACCCCTAGTAGCTCAATTTTAGTAATTAGGAAATAAAGTTTCCCTTCAACGCTATCTAGTGAGGGTTATCGTTCACCAAAAAATTATGCACTCATCTACAATAATATATATATAGATATTACTGTATACACTGTGGGGTTTCGCTTTGGTAGATAGGGTAAGCTGGCGCATTACAGAGGCAAAATACAAGTTCTTAACTCAAAACGTCAGTGTTTATTCACACTTGAGACAATTGCGCAAAACAGCACGTAACTTTGCAGTCTTGGTGTTAATTCACACACAATGGAAAGTTCATATAACACAAGTCACCTTGCTGGCAGTTCTGCCTCCAGTAGTCCACATCAGGCTTTACCGGGCCTGTTTCCCCAGCGTGCGGCTCTCAGCCCTCCAGCACGGTACAAAGCCTCAGATCCCAAAAACAGAGGGATCTCTTCTGAGACCAGCTGCCTATTTAAGGACAGCCAGGTGCCGCCAAAACCCGGATTGGCACTTAAACTTCGGTCCGGTATTTTACCTCAAGTGGCTGGAAACCAGCCCAGCCACACATGCTGGGAGGAAAATACCTGCCTTGCCAGACACAACCCCTCACTGTGTCACAACACCCTATTATAAGGGTCCGAGATGATACGCCGAAATAGGGTATACCTCTGCTGGGACCCCCCAGTAATCAGCCATGGTCTGTTGGTGCTTTGCTGTGAGGGATGAGAATCCATTTTGCATAAACATATGTCCTCCATCTTGTGCATATGTGGAAAATTACTGAGCCAGCTGTGAAGGATGTAAGGGGGTTTCTGTGAATAAACCAAATGTTCTAGCTACAAGGCCGAGGTAAGCAGCTCCCTCGCTCCCCTTATCAGAGTTTGATGTCCAAGAAAGTTACGTTTCGTTTTCTCAGTTTCGGGATGTACTGCTGAAGAATGTCAACTTTGAGATAAGATGCTGCAGAAACTTTTTAATGATTAGAATTCTGTTAGTATAGTGCAGAAGTATTGCCTTTTATGAATAACAAATCAAATGATTAGTTTTGATTTCCACCCCCTTGGTGGTGTGCTAGATTTGTCTATGAATATCTGTAGTGTTATAAAGATGTATGTTTCTATGGAATATAGGAGAGAATCTGATTCAGCAGTGTGTCTATGTCAACTCTCTTAGCGCTCATAAAGAAAACTTCAATTGGGACCCCGACAATTATAGAAGAAGGGGTTTTGCCCCAACAGTGCCACTACTCAGTGTCCATTGGAGTGCATGGATGTGTTGGGTCATATAGAGGGGGAGACTCTTTGTAGCTTCTCTGCACAAAGAGAATTCTCCAATATGGAGTTGAATAACGTCTTCTGCTGACTTTTCATGGCAAAATGGACAGCACAGTGGCTCAGTGGTTAGCACTGGTTTCTTGGAGCATTGGGGTCCTAGATTAGAATCTGACCAAGAACAACATCTGCGTGGAGTTTGTATGTTCTGTTGTTCTCCCTATGTTTGCTTGGGCTTCCTCTGCTTTCCTCCCACACTCCAAAGACATACTGATAGGAAACTTAGATTGTGAGCCCCATTGGGACTGATGATAATGTCAGTAAAGGACTGTGGAATATGTCAGAGCTATATACAGTGGATATAAAAAGTCTACACACTGCTGTTAAAATGTCAGGTTTCTGTGCTGCAAAAAAAGTTTGTTTTTCAATTGAGTGGTACAGTTTATAGGTCACATTAAAGGTGGAAAAACTTCTGAAATGATTTATCTTTGTCTCATTTTTTTACATCACACAAACCTGACATTTTAACAGGGGGGTGTAGACTTTTTATATCCACTGTAAGTGAGAAAATAAATAACATTTCCAATAACTGAGACCACTATGCAAACGCAATGTAATCTTATTCACTTATGACAATCACAAAAGTCCAAATTTTTGTAATTGTTGCACATTGTCGTCCCTCACAGGGAAACGTTGAGGATACAGTAACCGATGATATCACTACCACCGAAAGTCACTGCGTAGCCCTAGCCTTAGAAAACCTGTACATTTACACCAATAGCCCATAAATTAAGGACAACTAAATAACAAATATAAATGTTCATTGCAATATACAATACATCATATTAAATATATATCTGTGAAAAAGAGAAGGCAAGATGAAAAAGCCCAATATTACTACTACATACATGGAAAAACCATGAGTTGATAGACAGCTAGACCCTAATGACTATATAATACTGCACACCTAAGCCAGTACAGATATGCCCCCAAAAATAATAATAAATAATAACAGAATGATACAGAAAAATATATAACAGGGCAAAAGTGTACAAGCGATAATGGCTTAAATAACATGAGCAGGAACCCAAAATGGGCGCGATAAAACTGTGGTCCTATAGGGCTGAATTAACGAAACACTTAGACCAGGAATTCCCAACCTGCAGCCGTCCAGCATGCCTACAGCTATTAGGGCATGCTGGGAGTTGTAGTTTTGCAACAGCTGGAGGGGCGCAGGTTGAGCATCACAGGCTTAGGCCATAAACTCCAATGATCTAAAAGTACTTGCGATCATATAAAGCTATAACACCATGTATCAAATAGGGCCACAAATATGGCTGACACATCAACAACATATCAAAGGTTCATGCCCATGATAGAGAAGGTTCGGTCCATTCCTTGACGTGCAGAGCTGAAGGAGTGCCTAAAAACAAGGGGCAACAAACTGAATCTTTTTCCCAGGTTTGGGAAATACACATGAGATTATGATCGGCCACAAATCGGCTTTGTGGGATGGTTCGCATGAACGATTCAGCAATCAAGATTATAGACTTAGGCTACATGAACACAACAGTGAAAAACGGACAAGTTATGGAATTTTTTTTTAACAGCCATCACACATCCGTTTTAAGACCAATGGTAGTCTATGGGGTTATTCAAACTGCGTTTTTTTTTTTGACGGCCAGTGAATAATAGATGTCAAAAAATAGAACATGTTCTATCTTGTCCATTTTTCACTGACCGACATCCTCCATACAATTGAATTGGCCCGTTTTAACGTCCGTTTCTCAGAAGGGCATCAATGAAAAAAACACCCGTTCAAAATGGACAGTTCATACTTTTTAACGGATGTTTTTTTCACTGTTGCATGCATGTAGCCTAAACCGACTTTTTTTTTTTTTTTTTTTAAGACTGACTCCATGGGAAAGATATTTGGCCAAAATGAGCTGATCATGCCACCCACTTGTACTTTCAGTTGACCACAGTCAAAATTTACCAAGCTGGTCGATCACATTTTCGGCAACCAGAAGTTTTCCATCAGCAATACAAACTCTACTACTTGATTCTGAATCCCCAGCAGTGCTGATGGGCTACTCTATCACACATATCTGCCGGCTCCTCTCTTGGCACTACCGCATATGAGATCCCCTCACCAATGCTTTAGAGAGAAGTATTAATTTCACCATCATTACGAGAAGATAGAATCCAACGTCCCGCTCCTTGTAGAATAACATTTTAAGTCAGAGCTCCCCTTCTCAATGACTCCCTAGGCAGCCACCCCTTTGTCCTTGCCCTGATAGTATGAAATTCATATATGTCAATAGTGTTGAGCGAATTGAAGTTAAAAAAGTGGACTTCGATCCGAATTTCAGGAAACATTCGATTCGCTGCACAAGATTTCGCGCTGGGTCTTAAAGCAAGATGGCCGCTGCGGCCTCCTCACGCTCAAATGGATAAGGTAAGTACAATTAAAATTTTCTTTTTATTAGCAACCACTAAAATGCTTTAATATGGATCTCAGATGCCTCCATCAGCGATGAACGCGGCATCTGAGGGGTTCAATGATGGGGGGGGGGGGGGGGGGGCGGCACAATCATCGTTCCCTGTCATTGCACCAGCTACTTTCTAAAAAATACTAAAATAATGTTTTTGTAAAATTCGGCGAAGCAGCCAAATGGAATTTTTAAAAACTTCACTCATCTCTATAGGTCACCATTGAGACCCAATGTACAATTATACAATATTTCTGGTGCTTGTTCGATGCCATCTAGAATATCAGAAATCATAGCCAGCAATCTGATAGAATCTAATGTGAATATTATAAGTCCATACAATATATGGGATGTTCTTGGAGAAGTAATATTTTAAAAGGATATTATCACCACATGCCTGGAAATTAATCCAGCTGACGTGGGAGATGTGCACTTGTCAGCAGATTCTACCGTTTTTTGTTCCTTCTTGATCTATGGCCCAGATCCAGAGAAATAAGCCTTTTAATTCTATGCAAATAAGCCCCTTGGTACAACAAAAGCATTGACGTTGTATCCAAGGCTTTGCTTATTTTCTTTGCTGGCCATGCCCCCACCGCTTTGGCTGATAGGGCCAGGCAGTGAAAACGTAATCACTAGAGACGAGCGAATTTATTGAAAATTCGATTCGGCTGCTTCGCCGAATTTTACAAAAAAATTCGCTTCGTGACGAATTACTTAGTCACGAAGTGCATTTTTTGTAAGTAGCAGATGCAATGACAGGGAGCAGCAATAGCGCCGCCCCCCGTCATTGTACTCCTCAGATGCCGCGTTCATACATGATCGCGGCATCTGAGTGTAAAATTAACAATAATTCAAACTTACAAAATCAACCTTACCGCCTCTATTTGCTCGCGACGGGCCGGATGCTGCCATCTTGCTTGAAGATCTCGGCCGAAATCCGGTGCGGCGCGAGATTACGTCATCACGCCAGCTTGTATGACGTCATCACGCCAGTCAGCGTGATGATGTAATCTCGAGCCGCACAGGATTTCGTCCAAGATCTTCAAGCAAAATGGAGGCTGGTGGCCTGTCGTGAGCAAATGGAGACAGTAAGTTTGAATTTTTTTGTTTTTTATACTATTTTAGGTTAAATCAATTCGCTGACACGAAGCACAAAGAAATTCGGCTTCTAGGCAAATCGAATTTATCCGGAAATTCGGATCGAATTCCACTTTGTGGGATTCGATTTGCTCATCTCTTCGTAATCACGACTGGCCCTGAAGCCTCGAGGCTGCAGCACAGTTCTGAAGCCCACTGGTTAAACGGAATGTGTACTGCGCATGCGCCGATCATAGAGGGCCAAGTTTCAGGGCCAAGCCTGATAACGTCTACACCGCCTGGCCTTGTCAAAGTGGTAGGGGCGTAGCCAAGAAAGAAAATGAGTCTAGACTTCAGTGCAACGAGGTGCAAGAGTAACGCCCTCTCTGCACCAAACTGCATAAAATGTAAAGGTTTATTTCTCCGGATTCGGGCCACATATCAAGATAGGGAAAATGGCATTAGAATATGCTGACTAGTGCGCATCTCCCATGTCAGCTGGATTTATTTCAAGGTATGTGGTGGCAGATTCCCCTTAAGACTGTAGAATCAATATTCCCGGTTCGAGATTCGTAACGAATCAGGGGGATTTGCATTTTGGAAAATCAATGAAAGATTTGCCAATGTCTAACAATATTGCTACCGTATTAAGGTGCTTTCATCATGGTAAAATAGAGGCAGTCAGTATACCTATAGAGCACCGGCGGGTGATTAGCCGTATATATAGATGCATATAATATACTCAGCATCTTTGTAAAAATGCAGCGTGTTCATTACCAAAGTACACAGATACTCAGCATAATTGTAGAGTGTGTAGGGCTCATTATCTGCATATAGACACTCTGCATCATTACATCTCGTCATTCCAAAGTGACACAAATGATGGCATACATTAAGACGTTCAGTGCGGTTATGGTGCGTAAACACAGCTATAGACTCCTCCGCCGTACAAAGTACAGTAATGATGAAACACGAGAAGATTTGCATGTTCCAAACCAGGTAATTAGACTGCCCTTGTCACCAAAAATCTCAGAAAAATTGCATTTTTCGCGGAAGAGAGCAGATGTGGGTGGGGATATGGTAATGAGGCGATCGCTTTTAGGGGTTGATTCAATATCAAATGAGGCATCGAAAAAAATAAGAGAAATGAAATGTAGTCATATACATTTAAAACAAATTATGACCTTATTCGAGGCTGCGTTCCATAAACGGCGTAAAAAACAACAAGAAGAGCGAGAGTCATATCTTCCCATGTAGGTCAAAATCTATAGAAAGCGGAAATTACACAGGAAAATGTCAAGTGCAAAAAGTAACATTGTCTCGTAATATATGCGATTAAAGGGGGAAGAGTTGGAGGAGGGGATGAAGGAAGAGGCGTAGATAGCGGTACTAGGAACTCAACTTCTACAAAGCTGAAGACTCAAAGGCATCACTAAAGTCAGACAAAACTGCAATTATTTCTGTAGTCTGCTCTCCTTCATTTCATCTGAGGCCTGCTGGCACAGATAGTGGTATCATACAGTAGGTTCCCAATCCAGAAAGGGATAACCTTGCTGTGGTGAATGGGCACAAATGATTTTGACCAAAATATATTTACATAGAAACATAGAATGTGTCGGCAGATAAGAACCATTTGGCCCATCTAGTCTGCCCAATATATCTGAATACTATGGATAGCCCCTGGCCCTATCTTATATGAAGGATAGCCATATGCCTATCCCATGCATGCTTAAACCCCTTCACTGTATTTGCAGCTACCACTTCTGCAGGAAGGCTATTCCATGCATCCACTACTCTCTCAGTAAAGTAATACTTCCTTATATTACTTTTAAACCTTTGCCCCTCTAATTTAAAACTGTGTCCTCTTGTGGTAGTTTTTCTTCTTTTAAATATGCTCTCCTCCTTTACCGAGTTGATTCCCTTTATGTATTTAAAAGTTTCTATCATATCCCCTCTGTCTCTTCTTTCTTCCAAGCTATACATATTAAGGTCCTTTAACCTTTCCTGGTAAGTTTTATCCTGCAATCCATGTACCAGTTTAGTAGCTCTTCTCTGAACTCTCTCTAGAGTATCTATATCCTTCTGGAGATATGGCCTCCAGTACTGCGCACAATACTCCAAGTGAGGTCTCATCAGTGTTCTGTACAGCGGCATAAGCACTTCACTCTTTCTACTGCTTATACCTCTCCCTATACATCCAAGCATTCTGCTGGCATTTCGTGCTGCTCTATTACATTGTCTTCCCACCTTTAAGTCTTCTGAAATAATTACTCCTAAATCCCTTTCCTCAGATACTGAGGTCAGGACTGTGTCAAATATTCTATATTCTGCCCTTGGGTTTTTACGCCCCAGGTGCATTATCTTGCACTTATCCACATTAAATTTCAGTTTCCAGAGTTCTGACCATTCTTCTAGTTTTCCTAAATCCTTTTCCATTTGGCGTTTCCCTCCAGGAACATCAACCCTGTTACATATCTTTGTGTCATCAGCAAAAAGACAAACCTTACCATCGAGGCCTTTTGCAATATCACTTATGAAGATATTAAACAAAATCGGTCCCAGCACAGATCCCTGTGGAACCCCACTGGTAACATGACCTTGTTTTGAATGTTCTCCATTGACTACAACCCTCTGTTGTCTGTCACTCAGCCACTGCCTAATCCACTCAACAATATGGGAGTCCATGCTCAATGACTGCAGTTTATTGATAAGTCTTCTATGTGGGACAGTGTCAAAAGCCTTACTAAAATCTAGATATGCGATGTCTACTGCACCTCCACCGTCTATTATTTTATTCACCCAGTCAAAAAAATCTATAAGATTTGTTTGACATGATCTCCCTGAAGTAAACCCATGTTGTATTTGTGTCATGGCAACCCTTTGTGCCCGCCACCATCCTACTATCCAGGGTGGGCACAGACCTTGGACTGTTTTTCAGATTCACACGCACGTTGCCTGCCCTGATCTCTGCCTGCTTCCTGGCTACGTTTGTTGCCTGATCCCTCGGTGCTTGCACTGGTGTCTTTGACCCCATTAGTCAGCAGCCAACCACACGGGGACTATTCTAAAAGGAAGTGGCATGGTGGCTCCCTTGCAGCAAAGGCCAGATCTCTGTATAGAAGATAACACCCTCAGAACTAGCCCAAAGTCAAATGGTTGCTTGGCACAGTGGATTCACACTCACTGTAACAATTTTCTAAGTACCTCAAATTCATTTTATGTAGTGTATATAGCATTAGTTCAGATATTGTATGTTTGCATGTTTATGCCATTATAATGGTATTGAATCACCTGGCATAGCAATGTGCAGGCCCACCTAATGAGCTCGGAGCTGGTGGGCACACATTCCCAGCCATTGTCCCCAAAGCCAAGTCTCTGCATAGTGTTCATCTGTTCACTGCAGAGCAGCCACAGGAATAGCTTTCGGTCAGAGCCTGTACAGTAGTATAGCAGTATAGCCCTAGAGGACTCCTCCTGTGAGGAGAATAAGAAGGGACTATGTTGTCAGCTGCCAGAGGAGGAAGGAGACTTATTCTCTCCAGCACCAAATATTACTAGCAGCACCAAGGAAGAGCGGCACATGATGCAGAGGAAACATAGGTTCAATGTACAAAGCTTCAACAAGACAATTTGGTGGACACTTTAGTCTAACTTTATTCCAACTATTGGTTGGCTTATTTTGTGACACCGTGTTGTACAACATGAGCAAAATGGTGCATCTTAGGCCACATCCCTAGATGCGGAAAATTGTCCCCAAAAAGCACAAAATGTGGAGCACATTAGTAAACGCGAGCCCATATATTTTATATTTTGACTAGTGATGAGTGGATCAATTTACAGGACTGATTGACAGAGCAAGAAATCTGACCTGGCCTTGTCAATCTCGAGACAGAGGGGATATGATAGAAACTTTTAAATACATAAAGGGGATCAACAAGGTAAAGGAGGAAAGAATATGTAAAAGAAGAAAAACTGCTACAAGAGGACATAGTTTTAAATTAGAGGGGCAAAGGTTTAAAAGTAATATAAGGAAGTATTACGTTACTGAGAGAGTGGTGGATGCATGGAATAGCCTTCCTGCAGAAGTGGTAGCTGCAAATACAGTGAAGGAGTTTGAGCATGCATGGGATAGGCATAAGGCCATCCTTCATATAAGATAGGGCCAGGGGCTATTCATAGTATTCAGTATATTGGGCAGACTAGATGGGCCGAATGGTTCTATGTTTCATTCACCGCTTCCAGGCGTACCCAGATGTAAGCGGCTCACGCACAGTCAGCGCGGCCATGAGATTAATAGTGCCAGGTGAGATGTCTGGCCCTGTCAAAAAAAGGGGTAGAGGGAGTCTCTTGAGCAGTGTAGCCAGCCCCTCGCTGCTCAACGGGGGTAATTTTTTTACAAATTTGATGAGACAAATCAATTCGCTCATCACTATTCTTCACCATGACTTCAGAAAGCTTCAAAATACTTAAAAGTTTTTTTACATAAGCAACATTTATCACTCAGCCTCAGCACCTAGTCTTTCTGCTGCCTGAGGCGAAAACTGAAAAGGCGCCCCCCCCCCATGTCAGTTTCTTAACTTAACCCCTTTTCCACAATGAAAGCGCTCATTGCCCATGGCCCTTCCGCTGCGTCCCCTCTTACTACCTGGTGCTGCCTGAGGTGATCGCCTCACCTGGCCTCATTGTTGATGCACCCCTGTTATCACCTACCCACAAAATAAAATACAATAGCTCCGAGCCCCACCGATTACAAGAACAGGGGTCCCTGAGTGCCCTGTGCCTGCATGATCACAGCTCTATTCACTTCTAAGGGATTGAAGGAGATAGCCAAGCGATGTACTAAGCAGTCCCATAAAAGTAAATGGAGCAGTGGTCACATATGTACACTATCACTCCATTCACAGGGGCCCCTGTTCTCATAAATGGTCAGGGTCCTAGTGGGCAGACCTTCAGCAATTGTACATCTATAACCAATCTTGTGTTTAGGCAGTAACTGTTGTTTGCGAGCCAATCCCTAAGAGAACAGTGATAGCAGAACCTGGTAATACATGCATAAAAAGAGATATAAAATGCAAGAAAATGCAAGTTACTAATCTACTTTCTAATGAATTATTTGATTTGGAAGATATCATTTGCATGATCTTCATTACAGGTTTGCATAAAAAGCAATCAATACAAGACATTATTCTAAAAAATATAAACCCCCTCCCATCCAGGGCTTAGAACACCTGTCTAAAAATGTCAAAGTGACTTTGTAAACTTAGCAATCAACAGTCAAACTATTGGAAGGAGTTAGAAGAGAGCACTCTTCTAACTAAGAAGGTTTAATGCTAAGCTCAGTGGAGGCCATTTTTTGAACTAAGCAAGCATTCAGGGTGTAAAGAGGGTAGGAAGCCATTTTCTGTACTGGGCCCTAATGATTTTTTTTTGTGTGTGTCGTTCCTTCATTGAATTACCCGTTAGTTCAAGTTTCCTAGTAATACAGGTGAAACTCAAAAAATTTGAATATCGTGCAAAAGTCCATTTATTTCAGTAATGCAAATTAAAAGGAATTGCATTAATGCAGCTTAAAATTAGAATTTTGTGAAAAGGTTCCATATTCTAGGCTCAAAGTGTCACACTCTAGTCAGCTAATTAATCCATACCCCCTGAGCAAAGGGGACCTCAAAATTGTGACTTGGGGGTTTCATAAGCTGTAAGCCATAATCATCCAAATTCTAACAAATAAAGGCTTGAAATATCTCGCTTTGCATGTAATGAGTCTATCTCATATGCTAGTTTCACCTTTTAAGTTGCATTACTGAAATAAATGAACTTTGCGCGATATTCTAATTTTTTGAGTTTCACCTGTACATGTCATAGGAAGCTTTATCTGCTGTACTGTAGACTGCCTCTTCCTGCCACGCAGACTTGTTTTCTTTACTCCCTTTCAGCAACGTGAAGCATGAAAAGTTATAAATCACAGAACTTATGAATAAAAAAATGAAATGGTAAAAAAATAAATATATATTACTCTAAGTGCCGCAGGACACGGAGACCTTCCCAAGTACCGAGATGCAGAAATTCCTGCTGGATAAACTCTTATAGGTCAGATGTGTATGAAGATATGACCCCATAGAAGCAATGTTCGCATTTACCACTGCATACTGACCACCATTCTTGTTGGTAAATATGGAGCATTTTAGCCGCTTTGCTTGAACCACCCAGACCTACTGTGGAACGCCCAATGGGGAATCATCTCCCAAAAATTCCTGCAAAGGCTCCTGCTGCAGCCAGTTGTCTTACAGCTAGACACAGGACAGTTAAGAGGAGCTGGGGACACGGCTGAGCTCCTAGGACACACACAAAAGATTTCTTGATATTTCTATGTCTTAATTGAGACAAAATAAGATTAACGGAAAGAAGTGTAAATGAGGACGTGCTGGGATAGTTTTATTATTTTTTATCATGCGCATTTTCAATGTTTGACATTCATGTTGGAGATTGTCTCTGAACATCCATTAAATATGTGCAGTATGAATCTTATTCATTATTCATTAGCCCTGATTTGCAGAGATTTTAGTCTTTATTGACCTTTTCTTGATCAATTCCCAAAGTTGAGGAAACAGAGAAATGGAGATATTGATTAATGTATTGCTGATTCTGATACATGAAGAACTACTGGGACTTCTTCCATCGCACATCCCTCCAGACATAATGGCCCGCACCATGTAAATCAATCTTCTTTACTCTGTGACTAACTATGTGTTCAGAGGCACTGATGTATAGTACAAAACAGGCTAAAATTAGAAATGATGGCTCTATGAGGATAGAGAAATCCTCGTGGAGGGGAATAGGTCTTAAAGGCTACAGATATGGTCACACAATAATACAATTAAATCATTGGGTCATACAAATACAAGGCTTGGAATTACCATAGGAATGTAACCTCTCTATATAGCTTAAAGATAACAGGGGGTAAGTGATATTTTGAACTTATGAAATTTTAATGTCCTCCTCTCCAGCTGAAGCATCAAAAGGATGGTGGAGGATGTTTCAGAAAATGTGGGGGTTATAAAACTGCAGGACTACTATATATATTATATTTTGTCGGGATCTGAATGTGTGGGCAGTGACAAAATCCGCAGGCTTCAGAGGTTTAAAAGTCCAAATTAGGTTTATTTTGTTCAAATAAACACAGTGACATCAAAGTTGAATAATCACTTTAAAACAGAAGCAGCCAAAAAATACCTACCCGTCTGGGCACTAACTAAACACAGGTTAGTTCTCACGTAAAGACGTCAGTATAACCAGGAGATCAGGCTTCTCCCAGCAAGCATTTGCAGCTCCTCAGGGTCTGACTCCTACTGAGCCTCCCAGACATGGCTGGACTGGGAGTGAAATTTAGCCCTGGTGTTCTAAATCACACAGGCCCACCTGCTGTGTGGTAAACGTGAAATACGTGTGCAAACCTGCCACACCCACCTCAGTGCTAGTGGCATATTTGTATGGACATTACATTCTAAACTACCAAAAATACAGGAGAATACAGCACTACATACCTCCTACATCCAGTCTCCTCTGATGTAGATGGTGCGTTTCCTCATCTTCCCAATTGGAAGCAGACCACCATGATGGACATCTTTCAGCCATGTCTGGTCTCTGGAGTTTACCACATAGACATCTTAGATTTCTCACTTTTCCATCACCCCCTCTCCTGGTGCTGCAATTTTGTTATATTGCTGCTACCACCAATACTGTGCCTGCTATGCTCCCCAGTGCCCCAAAACACTATACTGCAGAAATGAAAGTACCAAACAGATAGTCCCCCCCCCCGCCAACTAATATTGCTGCCAAAAGTACCACCATTTGTAAATTCCTCCCAGAGTGCCCTCATTATTAATAATATCCCCTACAGTAATAATAGTCCCTGAGAGTGCTTGATAGTAGTAGTGCCCTCTATATTGTGCCCTTTAATAATGCTCCCTAAAGTGTCCCCAGTAGTAATAATGCCCCCTAAAGTTCCCACAGTAGTAATAAGGCTCCCTGAAGTGCCCTCAGTAACCTACTGGGCCCCTGATGCGCCCCGGAAGTTATAATTTCCTTTATAGTGCCCACATAGTTATAATGCACCCTGTATTGCCCCAGCACTTATAATGTCCCTTTGTATTGCCTTCAGTAGTTATAATGTCCCCCTGTATTGCCCCTCATAATTATAATGTCTGTCTTTCGTGCCCCAAGTAGTTATAATGCCCCACTGTATTGCCCCAGGTTGTTATAATGTCTTCCTGTATTGCCTCAGGTAGTTATAATGTCCACCTGTATTACCCCCAGTATTTATATTGTCTTTATGTCGTGCCCCCAGTAGTTATAATACCCCCCTGTATTGCCCTAGGTACTTATAATGTCCTGTCATGCCCCTAGTAATGGTTCCCTTGTATTGTGTACCTCCTGTATTACTGCAAAAGTGACAGAAAAAAATACTCACCTGAGTCCTGCTTCTTGTTTCAGCCTGTGTAGCAGGCCTGTTACGGCTATGTCCTCACTTCCCTGCAGGATTACCTCATTGCAACCACCTGAGTCGCGTTGAGGTCATCACTTTTTGACCACCTGTGCTGCCTCATAGGCTTCAGGGCTAGCGGCCTATGGTCTATGAGAGTGAATGGTGGGGCTGGAAACCCCACCTCACTATTCAACTGCATTGCCGTTCTGAGGACGGAAATACATTTGGGTTATTTGTGGTAGGACACTATTTTCAGGGTGTCTTGGCCAAGTGATGCCCAGGACAGCTCACTCTGGCACAGGCCCATCTAGTATTTGCAAGATAGGCACTCTGGCCCTGCTTCCAGTCCTGTTTTTATCCCCCTCCCCTAATGAGCCCCAGCATCTGCACCTAGCCTGCTCTAGGCTAGGGGAATGTGGTGTACTCGAGTGGGGAGGGAATAGCAGAACCCACTACCAATCCTCCCTGCTATTCCATAAAAAATCCAGCCCAATAAACATATTTAGAAAAGACCTCGGCAAACAACAATTCTCTGAGGTAACCTAGCTTTCCTGGATTCTTTTACCTCACCCATCTACGGTAGGTAGGCTAGGTGAGATATCTATTCAGTCACAAAAAAATAAAATAAAAATAATGCATCCAGATAGAAATGTCAGATTATTGCATAACTTGGCATGCAGTTATGTCTCAGGCAGATATGTTAATGATGTTTGGTGTGGTCTAATTTGACAATGGTGGTTTCCAGAAGGGGGCATAGATTTGCATCTCTCACTGTCCTATAAAAAGATACCTAGAAGCTACTTTTGCGTAGTGTACCTCTTGGTGAATGATCACTGGGTGCTACACATGCGCCCACAATGCACTTGACATTTTGCCCAGCTGACAGACTTTGAGAGGGGATCCCTCATTAGACTAAGAGAAGCAGGATGGTAATTTCAGTGAATGGCCTGCCATCTAGGACATTCTAACTTAACTGTTAAGGAGGTGTTGGGAGTAGTGGTTACATGATGGCATATAAACATGGTGAACAGTAGAAAGGATTGTTTAATCCACCAACAAGCACAATTGGCTCCCACATTTTCGTGGTCCACCATGCAGACACAGATGGCCCCTTCATTACACACCCCTTTCTCTGCTGGGCTATTTACAAGCCTTTAGCAGAATGAAAGGTTTTCCCAGAAATGTCTCATCCAGATTGCAACACTTCCTCCCTTATCACCGATAGATCATTTACGGGACCAGCTGGGGCATCAGTTTCGGCAACCTAGGATTCAGCAGGATCTATAGGCTTAGCTGTAACATCTGTGAACAAATGGAGCACAGGATACCATACAGAACCTGAATACCTCCATGCCCAGGGTTAACTACCCTGTTCCTGCTACCGTATCTCGATAGGAGTGGGTTGGGCCAACTTCCTGCCAGGAGGGGGAGTCCCTGTTAGGACAGAGAGAGGAGAGCCATCCAGCCAGCCTCCATAATCTTTACTGGTGGCAGAAAATTGGACTTGAAATCAGCTGCTATTTATTCCCCAGGGAGCAAGGGCCTAAGGGAGTACACTGTGACACAACACTTCATCAGGGTCACTAGCACTCCAATCCTGTGCACTGGCTCCTCTGGGGCTCGCTCTATTGGTAATTGGGGATCACTGAGTTAAGGATCACAGGGGGTTCTCTGCTGCTTGAGGCAGATAGTGAACTGGTGCCCATTTCTTCTCAAACTAAAGTTTGAAAAGAAGGGACAGGTACATATGATGCACACCATGTATTCCCACATTAGCTCACTCAAATATTGTAGTCATATCTTCGGCAACTCTAACCATGAGACAATTGGTAATTCCGTAGAACCAGAGTTTCACCTGTACAAGTGGCTTACTACCAATCAGTCAAACAAAATTACATAAACATGTTTTACCTCACATCAGCAGTAAATGTCCACCCACATTTAGGCTAGAAATCACGTTAACAATCGTAATTGTCTCCGCAGACAGGTTCTGTTTCCTCAGATGTCTATCTCTCTCTAGTGCACACTTTGCACCTTAATAGCCCAGTAATGAGCTGGACCGTGTTACAAAAAAAGCCTGTATTAGCCAGAAAGGGAAGTATAGGCACACTACCAAACTGCTCATCATTCCATAAAAACCAAGGCCCCAAATCAAGACTTACAATAGTCCTTAGTAAACTGCTCTGCTTTCCTGGACCCTATATGAGATATATACTTTCTGGAGCCTAGTACACATATGAGAGTAATCTTGGGGAAATATAACGTTCCTGTCACAATGCGTATAGTCGGGGGTATGTTTAGGAAGTTTAGTCTATTTAACAAAGGAACTAATGTATTCCTTTATCCACATATACATGTTTACGCAAAGACTTTTCATTTTGCGAAAGTATCTGCCAATTAGAGTAGAAGTTTTACTAAAACTACAAATTTCTAGAATACATAATTGTTGCCTTCTCATTAAAAATAATAGACTTACACAACTCACAAGGAAGTTGGGTTGGTAAGTTCACTAATTGGATGTCTTTCTTGCTAGAAATGTTGTCTAGCTATCTTGGTAAATAACATTATGGGGGTGATGGATCTCGGGAATTAACCTGCTTGCATTAATGAAGCTCAAGCAGTCGCAATTGGAATTTGGTGTTGTCTTATTCTGGCTAAACACAGTATTAAATGGGAAAAAGTTGAACTTGATAGACACTAAGTGTTTTTGACTTTCTGTGCCACGTGTTACCTTGTTGCCTAATTTGAAGTTATGTCTCTGAAAGGAGTTGTTCCATAATCACAATGTATAATCTGTCAACAGGATGGGTGATAAATGTCTGATCACTGAGGGGTCCCTCCCCTGGGATCCCCGCCAATCACGGAAATTGGTCCAATTTTCCACATTTGACTGATGTGAGTGTTGCGCATGCCTACTGCACCTCCATTAAATTCCTATAGGACTGACAGAGATAGCAGAGTAGAGTGCTCGATAATCTTCATCAGTGTTATAGACTCTGAATGAATCGGTAGCGCACATGTGCTACTGTTGCCCCATTCAAATGTGGGACATGGGACCTCCGATGTCACGATCAGACACTAACCACCTATCCTATGAATAGCTGGTACTGTAAGTTGTAACTATTGGAAACCCCTTTAAGGTTGGTATTGGTCTGTACCTATGAGGACCTCTCATTGGTTGTACAATTTTCCAGAACATTGGTGTAACCAATAAGAAACATTTTAGGAGTAATTTACATTTCTCACAATTTGAAATAAGTAGATCCATCATACAGCTGTGTGGCAGTATAATGAAATACCGGCATCACCTATGTGGTGAGGGTTAAGCGTTGGGTACACGGTACAGAACATTAATTGTCTCACATAGAAAAAGTATAAAAGAACCCAGTATCATGTTACAGAGAATACAACATTCACCACCTCTATCCAGAGTATTTTTTATTTAGAGGGATATATCCTATAAAAGCTCAGCTCTCATAGTTTGATAGATATCTCCAATTTTCCACTTTCCTGTGATGTACTCAAGGTTCTTCCAGCTTTCACTTCACTAGCATCCTACGTTTTCACAGCATGACCTCTTGTTTAGAGTTTTCCTTTATCTCGAATGCTTCCTACATTTCTTTGCTGAATGCCCCTAATAAGGTTTATGATTGGCATACATTGTGTGCAGCAGGATGTAGGCGGCCACATTGCACCCATAGTGAGGTGTCAGGTGCTAACCCTATTCGGAGATACGTCGGGTATGAACTCTGCCAGATATGGTATAAAGACAAAACCGCGGGCCTACAGTCTAGATCTTGGCCTGACACCATGGAGGTCAAACACATCTTATACTAAAGAGGGTTTGTTTTGCTGGAAGCCTTGGGGGTAAGCAAGATATTAAACCTTCCCTTTATAATACTTCCAAGAGCCAGATGGATCTGATCACTGCTATATCCTTCAACGTATAGATTACTACAGAGCATCGCGTCCATTGAATAGACTCTAACATTACAAAATCAATATTCCTACAAGATGATCTCAGAACTCTAGATGGAAATGTAGTGTTGATCACGCTGTGTGAACCATCGGTCCTATCAAGTCTTGTTCCAGTGCTTTGTTTCTATTTTTGCTCTATTGACTGCTTAGGGGAAGGCACTGTATCGACTGATGGAGGTGGGTATTGATTAGTGATTTTTTTTCTATAGAAAAGCAGCAAGGAACTGGCACGTACACTAAGAACGGCTAAGAACCGTAGTGGAGAAATATGGATTATGCAGCCAAGCAACATTAGACCAGAGAAGAGTTGACACCTTTGGGTTGGATTAACTGTGGACAACTCATTTTAGATATAGGGGACCCCAATATCTAGCTGATTGTGGGTACTGAACCATAATATATATGAAGCTATAGTATTCTTGTTTGATTATATAGGTGTCAAATGTTGAACAGATAGCGTAAAGATGGTAGACAAAATGTGTGTCCAAATGATGGACATCATAACAGAAACCAAGTGGACTTCATTGACTATAATGGGATCCATTGGGTTTCTGTCATGGAGTCTGTCATGTGACAGGCCCATCTTTGGCTTGCATTTCCGAGGAATGAGTTTTTCATTCATCCCAATTCTCCTTGTCATCCCAATAAGTTATAGTGGATATTAGACCTGGCGAATATCACAGAGCACAACAACGTACGCAACAAATTCAGCTTTGCGACATTTATGCATCTGAATAGAAAGCAAAAATAATATTCTATATTTAATTATGATTTTATATGTGATTTATTTTTTCAAAAAAGCAGTTTATTGTAGGAGAAACAAAATGACCTTGAAATGCACCAGGGTTGGACATGCCATATGCATATCCTGTACAGTTGCAATTATTCCCAGTAGGTAAGGGGGCTCACTACCACCTTAAAGGGCATCAGTAAGTAGGATCAGCCCTATTAAGCCAGTCATAACAGCTAAAAAGGGATGATTAAAAGTATACTTTTCCTTTCTCTGATCCGTTTCTGCATTACGGACAAATAAGTGTTTTTAAAAATATGTAAATTAGGGCTTAAGGGGGCTATCCAAGAGTATAAAATCCGCCCCATGGTGGTTGATGCTAGGGAGGCTCATCCCCGTCCCTGTCTGCCATTGGCTGCTCCCGCCCGACACCGGATGTTTTCATCCGCGCACGGGGAAAGCAGCAGCGGCGGTGCGGGGACCAGGAGTGGCGCAGAGAGCCAGGTAAGTATATTCAATGTGAGGGGCCCGGCATATGGGAGGGCATTTTATAGTCTTGGATAACCCCTTTAAGTGCACTGAGGGCTTGACCCACCTACTCGGTGCACCTTAGCTCCTGTGATTTGCTCCCCTGGACACTGCCCCCTCTACCAGGACAACTGGTCCTGTCAATCAAGTGGAAGGGGAAGTGTCCAGGGAGGCAATGGATGAGCTGACTATTGGGTTGATCATGCTGACAGATGCCCTTTAATTACAGCTTCGTGCTCTCCATTAGAATGGTGAACAGTTAGAAACTTAAGGGTGGTCTATGATTAATTATAGTATAGTAAGGGGCCTGTATACTGTTCATAGTTGCTTCCATAGGGGCTCTCTGCTGTCTGTGTCGCTACCCAATGACTCCAGTGAAATCCACCAATGTCATCCATATGCTTTGCATATTGGACTATTGTTCATTGCATATACTTCATGTTCACATTGCCAATGTAGAGAAGGGCAATGTGGCTTTTACAAGTGTATGGAATAGATAATATTGTTACACAAATCACATAAAATTGAGATGCTTATCAACATTGTGGAGCAATATTTGTGCATTATCTAGGTAGAGAAAGCATCTGCTTTGCTTCATAGCTATGTATAATATGAGTCTGTCAATGTGCATATAACCAGGCTCCGTTATACAACGTTTCCTACTCATACAGCATCATAATATTACAGATATGTAGATAATCTACTTGATATGAACAGGATCCTAATACAAATAGGGAAAGTTAGAGAAGACAATGTAGGCAAGGGGTAGAGAGGGATACGTGTTACCTGGTGTCAGTCCAACGTTGAGAAGACTATGCTAAAGACAGGTTCTCTATAGTACCTATACACACTGCAGTGTCCTCAAGACAAGTCCACTGGCATCTCAAAATGCTTCCAGTCTAGCTCTATCGAGTAGTGTTACTGTATTTCAGGGCCAAACTGAGAACATAGAGCCCTAAATCACCCCTTTTTACCTTCTACTCAACATTATAAAGGTGGAGTGAGTAGCTATCTTCTCTAAAAGTTGCATGGTTGATGATGCTGATGATACTGTACTTTATCTCAGGAACAAAAAGTTAGGAAAAGTGTTAAATATTTGGCCCAGGACAATTGATGATCCCTTCTGATATAGTTGTATGGGAATCCATCAATCTCTAGTGTTTGGCAGTGGAACATTTCTGGGTGATAGCGACTGATCTCCACTAAAAAAGTTGATAAGAACTGATCTCTACTAATAGCGAGTGATGAGGACCGATCTCTATCAACATAGGGTGATGGGGGCCAATCTCTACTAATAGAGAGTGATGGGGACCGATCTCTACTAATAGGGGGTGATGGGGGCCGATCTTTACTGATATAGGGTGATGGGGGCTGATCTTTACTAATAGAGGGTGATGGGGACTGATCTCTACTAACATAGGGTGATGGGGCTGATCTCTACTAATAGAGAGTGATGGGGACTGATCTCTACTAACATAGGGTGATGGGGAATGATCTCTACTAACATAGGGTGATAGGGGCTTATCTCTACTAATAGAGGGTGATGGGGGCTGATCTCTACTAATAGAGGGTGATGGGGGCTGATCTCTACTAACAGAGGGTGATGGGGGCTGATCTCTACTAACAGAGGGTGATGGGGGCTGATCTCTACTAACATAGGGTGATGGGGGCTGATCTCTACTAACAGAGGGTGATGGGGGCTGATCTCTACTAACAGAGGGTTATGGGGGCTGATCTCTACTAACAGAGGGTGATGGGGGCTGATCTCTACTAACATAGGGTGATGGGGGCTGATCTCTACAAACATAGGGTGATGGGGGCTGATCTCTACTAACATAGGGTGATGGGGGCTGATCTCTACTAATAGAGGGTGATGGGGGCTGATCTCTTCTGTCACCTCTTTTTACCCTATAGAAATGCGGACATGCACGGCTAGATCGCGGCTAGCATGTCCGCAATATACCTGTCCCATATCTCTGAGTGTTTTTTTATTCAGTGTAAAAAAATGATTTTATATACATTCACCTAAAGAATTATTAGGAACACCATACTAATACGGTGTTGGACCCCCTTTTGCCTTCAGAACTGCCTTAATTCTACGTGGCATTGATTCAAAAAGGTGCTGATAGCATTCTTTAGAAATGTTGGCCCATATTGATAGGATAGCATCTTGCAGTTGATGGAGATTTGAGGGATGCACATCCAGGGCACGAAGCTCCCGTTCCACCACATCCCAAAGATGCTCTATTGGGTTGAGATCTGGTGACTGTGGGGGCCATTTTAGTACAGTGAACTCATTGTCATTTTCAAGAAACCAATTTGAAATGATTCGAGCTTTGTGACATGGTGCATTATCCTGCTGGAAGTAGCCACCAGAGGATGGATACATGTTCTCATTCTGTTTACGCCAAATTCGGACTCTACCATTTGAATGTCTCAACAGAAATCGAGACTCATCAGACCAGGCAACATTTTTCCAGTCTTCAACAGTCCAATTTTGGTGAGCTCGTGCAAATTGTAGCCTCTTTTTCCTATTTGTAGTGGAGATGGGTGGTACCCGGTGGGGTCTTCTGCTGTTGTAGCCCATCCGCCCCAAGGTTGTGCGTGTTGTGGCTTCACAAATGCTTTGCTGCATACCTCGGTTGTAACGAGTGGTTATTTCAGTTAACGTTGCTCTTCTATCAGCTTGAATCAGTCGGCCCATTCTCCTCTGACCTCTAGCATCCACAAGGCATTTTTGCCCACAGGACTGCCGCATACTGGATGTTTTTCCCTTTTCACACCATTCTTTGTAAACCCTAGAAATGGTTGTGCGTGAAAATACCAGTAACTGAGCAGATTGTGAAATACTCAGACCGGCCCGTCTGGCACCAACAACCATGCCACGCTTAAAATTGCTTAAATCACCTTTCTTTCCCATTCTGACATTCAGTTTGGAGTTCAGGAGATTGTCTTGACCAGGACCACAACCCTAAATGCATCGAAGCAACTGCCATGTGATTGGTTGACTAGATAATTGCATTAATGAGAAATAGAACAGGTGTTCCTAATAATTCTTTAGGTGAGTGTATATGTAAATCAGCCTGGTAAGGAGCCCAAGGGGCTGTACTAACTGTTATGGAGCCCATCCACGACCCCCTGTGAAGGAGCCCAGCACCGCCTGTATCCAGGAATCTCCTCCTTGCTCACGAAGTCAGATCACCGTAATCTCACGGTGCACGAGCTTGCGCATGTGCAGTTGCTTCCCTGAGGCTGATGCCAGCACAGGGAAGGAACACTATGCCGGCACTGCACATGGGTGAGCTCGCGCATCGCGAGATTACGGTGATCTGACTTTGTGAGCAAGGAGGAGATTCGTGGACACAGGCGGTGCTGGGCTGGGCTCTAGAACAGTTAGTACCGCCCCTTCGGCTCCTTACCAGGCTGACATATATATAAAATGATTTTTTACATTCAATAAAACCACTCAGAGATATGGGACAGGTATATTGCGGCGATCTAGCCGTGCTTGTCCGCATCTCTATAAGGTAAAAAGAGGTTAAAGAATCTCTTTAAATTTGGTATATGACACTATTAGGTTTCCTAGGAGTTATATTTTTCTCTCTTTTCTTTCAATCTTTTTTAATCATTAGTTTTTTTCTTACTCTAAACCTTTTCAAGCTCTTTAAAGTAAATAATGTCAGAGCGACACTGACATATGTAGCTATGGGTAAACACATGGTTGATGGTGTTAATATACAGCCTGTTTTAACCACTTTAGGACAGCCGTTGCACACGTATGGCAGAAGTCCAGGGTTTAAAAATTGCCCCTGCCTGCTTATAGCCACCAGGCTACAACAGCAGATAACTGGAGCTAAGCTCTGCGATCGTCGAGAATGCCGATCTCAGACATTAAACCTCTCAGATACCATGGCAAGGTAAAAAAAAAGTAAAAGAAAAGTCTATAAAAATATTTTAAAAATATAAAAATTCTAATTAACCACTTTCCCCTAATAAAAATAGACAATAATTGAATAAAGATCATAGGCATTGACGTGTTCTAAAATGGCAGCACTATTAAAATTAAACATATTTATCCATTACGATGAACGCTATAACAGAAAAAAATCGAAATGGGTGATTCTTAATTCTCTTCACCTCCCCCAAAAAATTTTTGTAAAAAGTGAACAAAAAGTCATACTCACTACAAAATGGCTTCATTAAAAACACATTGCCCCACAAAAAATGAGCCTCACTTATCTCCGTAGCTGTAAATACAAAAATGTTATGGGGGTCAAATTATGGCAAGTTTTTTTTTTCCAGTATTAACACACAAGATAAACTGTACAAATATGGTATTGCCAGGGGAGGATTGGCCATAGACCCTACAGGGAAATCTCCCGGTGGGCCGATGCCCCAGGGGACCACCCAAGTACGCCTCTCTGCCACTGACTGGGTAATGAGCTCTCAACAGTATTTAACACTGTGAGAATCAGGAACTCATGTACCTAGTCAGTGACCGCACATGCCCTCTTGAATTCAACTGCTGTGGCCCACATCTCACCTCCTAAGCCCCCTGCACCATTGACAACTGGAGGACAGAAGATGGTAGCTCTTGATGGCCACCACAGAGGGACAGCTTTTGGGGCAGTGTAATGTGCTACACTGTGTTATTTGGTTCTGCTGGGATGGTATTTTGCACTATGGTATTGTTGACCCCACCTACTTGTTTTGCCCCACCTTCTGTCAGTTTGAACCTGTCTACAAAATGGGGCCACTTTTATTTATTTTTTCCACAGCCACTTTGAGTTTCCAGTCTGACCCTGGATATTGCTGTAATTGTACTGACCGTAGAATGAGGGGAACAGGGCAGTTTTACCACATAGTGAAAGCCTTAAAAAAAAAGTCCAACTTTGGTGAAATTGCGTTATTTTCTAATTCCACCGCATTGGGTATTTTTTTCAGCTTTTTCTCCAAAAAACAAGCTTCATACATCTATGTGAACGGAAAAATAAATAAGTCAGGACTCTAGGAAGGCTGGGCGTAAAAAACTGAAATGTAAAATTTAAAAATCACCAGGTCTTGAAAGGGTTAAAAAAAATCCAAACATTGGGAGTAGATACCTGCTGCTATTTAAGTAAACAGTAGTATTGTAAAAAAAAAAAAAAGTGGCTTGTTCTGAACAAATGGTCCAAAAATGATGTCATAACGGCGTCAGATGCCTGCCTGTGTTTATGCACACACACCCATACTAGTATTCGAAGAAGCAGTAGCTTTTACTGAACAAGCTGTCAAAATCTTTCACTTTTCTTTAGAAGCAGCAGCAGTACAGTGTGGATGTGGAACTTCACAGACAAGTTAAGAGATGTGCAACCTCTGTGTAACAGTAAAAGTAGCAGCAATAGTAGCGGCAGCAGTAGCAGAACACCATGGAACCTAATATTAGTGGCAAGGCAGTAAATGTGCCGCTGTGTATCAAAGAATAAGGTACTTGCAAATTGTTTCCTGTTGTATAATGTTCTGATGTATTGCAACATGCATAGCACTGTATGGATCAGTCAGGGCTAGCAATCCTGACTCTGCCCCTGTAGGAAGCTAGGTGATGCACTTAGGTCCATCCTTAGTTCAGCCAGTGTGTCTCTAGAGTTATCTGAGGACTTGATAGAAGCTACATGGAGCTTTGCATCTAGAAAGCCATACAGAGTGTATCCTGGTAATACAACGATTTTACCTCCCTTTCAGCATCAGTAAAAGATTCTCCCATTTTGCTTTGATAATGAGGAACTAAAAGCATGGCTATCCAGTAGTCATCACTTTCCTTGATGCTTATGATACACCTATCAGCTTGTAAGAAAGTTCTTTCTGGCTTCTCCACCCACTGCGATGATTGGTCATGGCCAGGGTTGTAATCATCATCATCAGCTTCAATGGTAGCTCTTCATCCTCATCCTCCTCCACTTCGTCCTTGCGGGTTCCCAACAGCTACAGGCAGTCAGCAAGATGTGGAAGGTCTTCTTCCACCATCCCTTGTTACATCAGCATGAGTGTTTGCTCCAAAATAAATATCAGGTGGATGATCATTAATGGTGCAGTTGTCCCTACTGACAAATCTGATGGGCTCTTTGAAGGGCTTGAGTATGTGACATGCATCCTTGATGAGCTGCCACTGCCTAAGCCAAAAATAACATATGCTCCCTAAAGTGGTGGTCCGGTGTATGAATGATGTAATCACTGAACACTCCAGCATATGCAGAGTGGAATTCCAATGAGTTGGATCAAGGGGTGCAAAGGCAGACCGTTTTGTCCTTGGAGGGCATTTTTTGTCACAAAAGAAGGGCTGAAATATGTATGAAAACAATCCCCTGGATTTGTTCAGAACGTTCGGTAAATAACAATACTTTTTCAAAAAGCTTTGCACCACTAAATTTGTCATGTGCACCATGCAGGGAGCATGTGTTACTTCCCTCAAGTGCATCACAGCCACAATGTTCCTGCCATTGTTACCATCTTACCCCAGTTGCCGTTGGCAGAGAGACAGTCAGTAGGATATTTGTTGATTGATGCACTTTAGCAACTGATCTGCTATGTGACATCTCTTGCTCAGGCTTATCAGTTCTAAGATAGCATGTCAACGCTTCAGTTTACACATATGACAGGAGGGAAGGGAAGTGAAAGCGATGCTCTGCCCTGTTTCTTTTCGGGACATAATGCTGTCCATTGAGGAAGATTGGAGGAGGTGGATAATTGCCTGGTGTGGGAATCAGACCAACAAAAACGTGGAGACATATATAAGACCTGGCCTTGTTGCTGTGGTAAACCGTTGCCACTACCACACAAAACATTGACCCAGTAGGCCATGAAAGACGTGTATTGTCTCTGCCCATAACAGCTGCTCCAAGCTTCGACAGTGGCGTGCACCTGGTCACACAGCAACAATTCCAAGGAACAGCTCACATTCTGTACCCCACATGAGAATACAAGGCATGGATAGCTTTTTTGGAGAAATAATGGCTGCTAGGTATCATCCATCGAGGCTGAGTGCACACCCACAGTTAGAGCTCAAGCTAAGAAAACCTCTGTCTCTGAGACTACAGCTACCAAGGAAGCAACACTGCTACCAAAGTACCCCTGAAGAAAAGAGACCAGACATCCTAGAAGGTCTACAACCCACAAGGTTGTGCTTTGGAATCAAGGTACAGTATTGTGCATGTTTATGGCAGAAAGACTGCTGCTGTGGAGAGAGAATCTTCCTAAAGCATCCTCTCATACTTTGAGATTGATTGCCCACCCATATCTAAGTTCTGCTCTCCTCAGTCAGTGAACTGCAGATGAAGTTGATAAGAATTTCACTGCAGGGCTGTGGTACTGAAGAAAGGCTGTAAAGAGTTCTTTAGAGAGAGAGAGAGAGCAACTACAACTATCACCATTTTTTGCTATTGAGAGAGGATTTCACTGTGGTCTACCTTGGAACTATGCCTTTTGCTGCTGTGTACTACTGCTCCTATCATCAACTCAGTAAAGAAAGACTTTTCTCCACCATTAACATGCCCCTTATCCATACTCCTGCCTTGCACCCCGTCAAACATTACCACCAAGCAGGAGCCCCAAAATCAGGGTGTGCTCTGATGGAATGAGGAGTGCAACCTCTATTCACTGTACGCACGGCCCCAGGGAGCACAAGAAGGAGGACTGTCACCATGAACTGTGAGTACTACTACCACCATAAGGGCCACATACACGACTTCCATCCTCTCTGCCCTGTGCCAGCAGCTTGGCCACAGCTTGCTCACAAGCAGATTGCTGGGCGCGATAGCTGTTTTCTGGTCACACATTTAGTTATGGAAGACTGATGACGGAGCAGAGGGGGAATAGTCTGAGCAGGAGAACAAGTAACTGGTCATGATGATGACAAGGAAACTGTACTGTTGTGGATGTGACCCGGCTGCCACAAAGAAGAACGAGAAAAAAGACAATCTTGTTTTGATTGCTGGCCAGTTCTATTTTCCCACTGGATCTGGTGATGCTGCCTCATGTCCTGCTTTCGAGCTGTTGTGCCTATGTTTGAATGCCCACGGCTTATTTTAGTCCTGCAGATCTTGCATTTGGCTGTGGTTTTATCTGCAGGCACTGTGGAAAAAATTGCATATGGGAGATACCTACCAGCAGCCGAGCCTGGCCTAGGTCTGGCATGGTATAAGTCTGTGCCAATGATATCAGCGGCATCACCAGTTACTGAGCTGATCACAATAGAAGCAGATCTGGTTCTGGTAGTCTTTTCAGATGTTTTGGTCATATATTGGTCATGTTTATTCCGGCCACTACCCTCCTACTCTGATGTCACCTCCTCCTCAGCACTCTGATCTGGTTCCCAAGCCCTGTTCAGCACACAATCATCATCATAGCACTCACTCTTCCTGCCACTTCTATGACACTGTGCCAATTCTGGGCTCCTTGTACCCCTCATGATTCCCTGCTCTGTATTTTCCTTGAGTACCACTGTCGCCCAGCTACCAATTTCCCTATCACCACCACCATGGCTACAAGTGTCACTACTACCACCACCACCAACAGAGCTATGCATTTTAGTCATCAGGTCCCCTGCCTCTGCCTGAACCTCTTCCTCATAGCAATCCAAACGTTGACTCAGCAACCGGGAGACTATCTTGAGTATCTTCTATAGCACATGAGATTTTATTTTCTCTTCATAGGAAATAAAGAAGACACCCCACTAGGAGGGGGCTCTGAAGACATAGATGATGCAAATGTAAGGCTTTTCTGGAGCCACAAGGAAGAAGAACAGAAGGAATGTGCTGACCCCTGGCTCAAAAACATGGTGTCAGACTCAGAGGTGACATCAACCTGCTAAAGGAGGAGTGAGCCATCCAGTCCACAATCTTTTTCCTCAAGAATAATCTGTTGCCTACTGGAAGCAAGGGAGAACTGTGGCCTGCTGTTACTACCACTGGCCGGAAGACTGGTGCTGACTCTGCTGCTACTGTTGTTTTACTACCACAGCCACCCACATTCCACTCGTGGTTGATGAAGCACAGGTTATTCATTTTCCTTCTTGCATTTACCAGACAAGCTTATTTAAACAATGACAAGTGAGAGGTTTGGTACACTGATTATTAAATCAGGAATTTTACAACTTTTTGGGGGGGAAAAAGCACAATTGGACATCCACTGGTTGCCACCAAACTATACACTGCTATTGACACACTAAACTCTGATTATTTGTGCACATATAAATAGTAGAAAAACTGTATTTAGAAAAAAAAAAGCACAATTGTGAAACATAAGCTGATAGTAATGCTGGGAATATGCTTATTCCACACTTTTGGACAAAAACAATGTCTCATGCAGAAAAAAGAGTATTGTCTCGTTAAGGCTATGTCTACACGACGACATTTGTCGCGCGACAATAAGTCGTGCGACAGATAGGACACAACTACACTGCAACATTTGAAGCGCAACATTTTGTTGCACCAATGTCGCGCGACAATTTTATAATGGCAGTCTATGGTGTCGCACTGCAACATGCAACATGCTGTGACTGCGACGCAACAGTCGCAGAAAAATCCATCTCGAATGGATTTTCTGTGACTGTTGCATCGCAGTCGCAGCATGTTGCATGTTGCAGTGCGACACCATAGACTGCCATTATAAAAATTGTCGCGCGACATTAGTGCAAAAAAATGTCGTGCGACAAATGTCGTCGTGTAGACCTAGCCTAAAAGCTCATGTCTCTTGTCCTTTGCAGTAAAACACATGAAGTTATGAACAGCTCCAGCAGCCCTGACCGTAAGACGCACAGTACACTATTTACCCCTATGCTGTCCCTAATGATAAAACCTGACTTTCTACCTAGTAATTCCAACTACTTTCTTCACAATCCTAAAATGGCTATCTTCTTTGTGTCTATTGCAGATGGGACAGATACATCCTGTCTCATTAGTAGCTGATCTCACAGGGGCGTCACTGGATTTTAAATGTAAAATGGAGGATGCCATTTTGCATGTTTATCTGTAGCGAATTGTCAAAAATTTTGATTCGTTTGGAAGAAGAATTTTTGTGCTATTCATGACTAATCTGTTTAGAATCAATATGCTCACCCCTAAAAGTGATGTCTACTAAAGGAATATGGGGAAGGATCTGAACTATTATAGGATGACAGGGACTGAGTTCTACGAATTGGAAGTGATTGCGGCTGATCTCTACTAATTGAGGGTGATGGGGGCTGATCTCTACTAACAGAGAGTGATGGGGACTGATCTCTACTAATAGAGAGCGATGGGGACTGATCTCTATTAATAGAGGATTATGGGGGCTGACATCTACTAATAGAGGATGATGGGGACTGATCTCTACTAACGGAGGGTGATGGGGACTGATCTCTACTAACGGAGGGTGATAGGGACTGATCTCTACTAATAGAGAGCGATGGGGACTGATCTCTACTAATAGAGGATTATGGGGACTGATCTCTACTAACGGAGGGTGATGGGGACTGATCTCTACTAACGGAGAGGGTGATTGGGTCTGATCTCTACTAATAGAGAGCGATGGGGACTGATCTCTACTAATAGAGAGCGATGGGGACTGATCTCTACTAATAGAGAGCGATGGGGACTGATCTCTATTAATAGAGGATTATGGGGGCTGACATCTACTAATAGAGGATGATGGGGACTGATCTCTACTAACGGAGGGTGATGGGGACTGATCTCTACTAACGGAGGGTGATAGGGACTGATCTCTACTAATAGAGAGCGATGGGGACTGATCTCTACTAATAGAGAGCGATGGGGACTGATCTCTACTAATAGAGGATTATTGGGACTGATCTCTACTAACGGAGGGTGATGGGGACTGATCTCTACTAACGGAGGGTGATTGGGTCTGATCTCTACTAATAGAGAGCAATGGGGACTGATCTCTACTAATAGAGAGCGATGGGGACTGATCTCTACTAATAGAGAGCGATGGGGACTGATCTCTATTAATAGAGGATTATGGGGGCTGACATCTACTAATAGAGGATTATGGGGACTGATCTCTACTAATAGAGGATGATGGGGACTGATCTCTACTAACGGAGGGTGATGGGGACTGATCTCTACTAACGGAGGGTGATAGGGACTGATCTCTACTAATAGAGGATTATGGGGACTGATCTCTACTAATAGAGGATTATGGGGGCTGATCTCTACTAATAGAGGATGATGGGGACTGATCTCTACTAACAGAGGGTGATGGGGACTGATCTCTACTAACGGAGGGTGATAGGGACTGATCTCTACTAATAGAGGATTATGGGGACTGATCTCTACTAATAGAGGATGATGGGGACTGATCTCTACTAACAGAGGGTGATGGGGACTGATCTCTACTAACGGAGGGTGATGGGGACTGATCTCTACTAACGGAGGGTGATGGGGACTGATCTCTACTAATAGAGGATGATGGGGGCTGATCTCTACTAACGGAGGGTGATAGGGACTGATCTCTACTAATAGAAGATTATGGGGGGTGACCTCTACTAATAGAGAGCGATGGGGATTGATCTCTACTAACGGAGGATTATGGGGACTGATCTCTACTAATAGAGAGCGATGGGGACTGATCTCTATTAATAGAGGATTATGGGGGCTGACATCTACTAATAGAGGATTATGGGGACTGATCTCTACTAACGGAGGGTGATGGGGACTGATCTCTACTAACGGAGGGTGATGGGGACTGATCTCTACTAACGGAGGGTGATGGGGACTGATCTCTACTAATAGAGGATGATGGGGGGCTGATCTCTACTAACGGAGGGTGATAGGGACTGATCTCTACTAATAGAAGATTATGGGGGGTGACCTCTACTAATAGAGAGCGATGGGGATTGATCTCTACTAACGGAGGATTATGGGGACTGATCTCTACTAATAGAAACTGGTGGGGACTGATCTCTACTAACGGAGGATTATGGGGGCTGACCTTTACTAATAGAGGGTGATGGGAACTGATCTCTACTAATGAGGGGATTATGGAAGCTTATCTCTACTAATAGAGGATTATGGGGGCTGACCTACTAATAGAGGGTGATGGGGGTTGATGTCTATTAATCGGGGGATTATGGGGGCTGACCTTTACTAATAGAGGGTGATGGGAACTGATCTCTACTAATGAGGGGATTATGAGAGCTTATCTCTACTAATAGAGGATTATGGGGGCTGACCTACTAATAGAGGGTGATGGGGGTTGATGTCTATTAATCGGGGGATTATGGGGGCTGGTCTTACTAATAGAGGGTGATGGGGACTGATCTCTACTAATGAGGGGATTATGGGGGCATAATCTCTACTAATGCAGGGTGATGGGGACTGATATATGAGGTTGATGAGGGCTGATCTGTACTGATGGAGAGTGATGGGGTTGTTTTCCACTAATACTAGGTGGTAAAGGGTGATTTTTACTAATGCAGGGTAATGGCGGCTGATCTCCATTACCATGGACCGATGAGAGATGACCTCTACGAGAGGTATAACCTGTATTAGCAAACAATGACAGAGATGTGTCTTCCATCTAGATGGAACTATACTAATAAGCAGTAAGTTAGAAGGATTGGCTGATGGCTGCCTGTAAAGTCTCTCAATGGGAGAGATTTAATGAGAGCGATGGGGACTGATCTCTATTAATAGAGGATTATGGGGGCTGACATCTACTAATAGAGGATGATGGGGACTGATCTCTACTAACGGAGGGTGATGGGGACTGATCTCTACTAACGGAGGGTGATAGGGACTGATCTCTACTAATAGAGAGCGATGGGGACTGATCTCTACTAATAGAGAGCGATGGGGACTGATCTCTACTAATAGAGGATTATTGGGACTGATCTCTACTAACGGAGGGTGATGGGGACTGATCTCTACTAACGGAGGGTGATTGGGTCTGATCTCTACTAATAGAGAGCAATGGGGACTGATCTCTACTAATAGAGAGCGATGGGGACTGATCTCTACTAATAGAGAGCGATGGGGACTGATCTCTATTAATAGAGGATTATGGGGGCTGACATCTACTAATAGAGGATTATGGGGACTGATCTCTACTAATAGAGGATGATGGGGACTGATCTCTACTAACGGAGGGTGATGGGGACTGATCTCTACTAACGGAGGGTGATAGGGACTGATCTCTACTAATAGAGGATTATGGGGACTGATCTCTACTAATAGAGGATTATGGGGGCTGATCTCTACTAATAGAGGATGATGGGGACTGATCTCTACTAACAGAGGGTGATGGGGACTGATCTCTACTAACGGAGGGTGATAGGGACTGATCTCTACTAATAGAGGATTATGGGGACTGATCTCTACTAATAGAGGATGATGGGGACTGATCTCTACTAACGGAGGGTGATGGGGACTGATCTCTACTAACGGAGGGTGATGGGGACTGATCTCTACTAACGGAGGGTGATGGGGACTGATCTCTACTAATAGAGGATGATGGGGGCTGATCTCTACTAACGGAGGGTGATAGGGACTGATCTCTACTAATAGAAGATTATGGGGGGTGACCTCTACTAATAGAGAGCGATGGGGATTGATCTCTACTAACGGAGGATTATGGGGACTGATCTCTACTAATAGAGAGCGATGGGGACTGATCTCTATTAATAGAGGATTATGGGGGCTGACATCTACTAATAGAGGATTATGGGGACTGATCTCTACTAACGGAGGGTGATGGGGACTGATCTCTACTAACGGAGGGTGATGGGGACTGATCTCTACTAACGGAGGGTGATGGGGACTGATCTCTACTAATAGAGGATGATGGGGGGCTGATCTCTACTAACGGAGGGTGATAGGGACTGATCTCTACTAATAGAAGATTATGGGGGGTGACCTCTACTAATAGAGAGCGATGGGGATTGATCTCTACTAACGGAGGATTATGGGGACTGATCTCTACTAATAGAAACTGGTGGGGACTGATCTCTACTAACGGAGGATTATGGGGGCTGACCTTTACTAATAGAGGGTGATGGGAACTGATCTCTACTAATGAGGGGATTATGGAAGCTTATCTCTACTAATAGAGGATTATGGGGGCTGACCTACTAATAGAGGGTGATGGGGGTTGATGTCTATTAATCGGGGGATTATGGGGGCTGACCTTTACTAATAGAGAGTGATGGGAACTGATCTCTACTAATGAGGGGATTATGAGAGCTTATCTCTACTAATAGAGGATTATGGGGGCTGACCTACTAATAGAGGGTGATGGGGGTTGATGTCTATTAATCGGGGGATTATGGGGGCTGGTCTTACTAATAGAGGGTGATGGGGACTGATCTCTACTAATGAGGGGATTATGGGGGCATAATCTCTACTAATGCAGGGTGATGGGGACTGATATATGAGGTTGATGAGGGCTGATCTGTACTGATGGAGAGTGATGGGGTTGTTTTCCACTAATACTAGGTGGTAAAGGGTGATTTTTACTAATGCAGGGTAATGGCGGCTGATCTCCATTACCATGGACCGATGAGAGATGACCTCTACGAGAGGTATAACCTGTATTAGCAAACAATGACAGAGATGTGTCTTCCATCTAGATGGAACTATACTAATAAGCAGTAAGTTAGAAGGATTGGCTGATGGCTGCCTGTAAAGTCTCTCAATGGGAGAGATTTAATGAGGTTGCTTCCACATGCACAGTAATGATCCTAACATGAAGAATAAGGATGTTTGAAGTTCAGTGGCAGAAATCACTCTTGTGCTTCTTGTGCCTCTTATTATTTTGTCTTGGCAATTTCTTGTACCATTATCATATGATGAGTTAAATCACATCTGTACCTTAATTAAAAGGTAATGCCACTCAAAACTGGTAATATCCTTTTATTCACAGATGCTCAGTAATGGTGTCACTGGCAGCGATCTTGTTTACCTTGATTGTCACGGCCCAATTAAGCCCAATGGCTTTGGCATGAGCACAGGTTTGAACGTTTGCAAAAATGCACATGAACTTTTGCAAAAAAGTACCTAAAGGTCCCCAAGACCAAGATTGAACTTTCTGACCTTAATTCTAAGCGTCATGTTGGAGGAAACCAGGTACTGCCCAAAACCATCCCTACAGTGAAGCACAGTAGTGGCAGCATTATGCTGTGAGGATTTCTTTCAGCGGCTGGGACAGGGAAACTGGTCAGAGTTGAGGGAAAGCTGAATGGAGCAAAGTACAGAGATATTCTTAATGAAAACCTGATCCAGAGTGCTCTGGACCTCAGAGTGGGTTGAAGGTTCACCTTCCAACAAGACAATGACCCTAAGCACACAGCCAAGACAACACAGGAGCGGCTTACGGACAACTCTGTGAATGTCCTTGAGTGGCCCATCCAGAGCCCTGACTTGAACCCAATTGAACATCTTTTGAGAGACCTGAAAATGGCTGTCCACCGATGGTCCCTATCCAACCTGATAGAGCTTGAGAGGATCTGCAGAGCAGAGTGGCAAACCTTGTGGCATCATCCCCAAGAAGACTGGAGGCTGGCCTGTAATCACTGCCAAAGGGGCTTCAACTAAGTCCTGAGTAAAGAGTCTGGATACTTATGTCAATGCAAGATTTTAAAATAAATTTTTCCTTTTCAATAAATTAGCAGATCTCTAAAATTCAACACAACGCCACAACATAACGAAATTTGAAAAAAGTGAGTGTCTGAGGAGTTTCTAAATGCATTGTATATGTGGGCTAGACCCTGTTACCAACATGATTTGATATTAATGGGGTTGTCTGATCAAAGACAACCCTTTGCAGAAGGTACACCAACTAGCTAATCGCCGTGGGTCATGCTCCTGGCACTCCTGGAAAACAGCTAAAAATGTAATATTAAATAACGGCCATTCAGATGAATGGGGTTCTATGTAATAGAAGTATTAATTGAGTTCAACAGAACAGGAATCGGTCTTCGTTCTGGCTTATAGAGTGGGGTGCTGAACTGGGTGACTTACCTTATGGCAAATATTACAATACCAACAGGAAGTGTCACCCTGACACCCAGCTCTGTCCACCGCATACGATGAGTATTTAAATATCGAGATGTGAATACCCTTTAAAAAGCATGTTATAGAGCAGGAGGAGCTGAGCAGATTGATATATAGTTTTATGGGGAAGGATTCATTATAACTTGTAACTCATTTACATCCCTTCTCTTTCTGTGCTTAGGAGTCCAGTGGGTGGTCCTACTCAGTGACTGACAGCCTTCTCTGTGTAAGTGTATATACACACACACATTAAACATAAAAATAGTGATAAAAAGTTATACTGAATTCCCCCCCCCAACAAATATGTATATCAATCTGCTCAGCTCCTCCTGCTCTATAACACCCTGTCTGCAGGTCAGTCTGGATTTTCAATGTGACAGATTCCCTTTCAATTTTTATGCTATAACATTCACATAACGTTATTCAAAAACAGTTGTTTTGTACATGACTATTCGAGTTTCTTTCTGTTTGGCAATCTGTTCATCTTCACACTTTAGCTTTTCTTTTTTTTTCTCTCTGAGATCACGCAACTATTATAACTTTTAGAATATAAATACCCAGAGATGAAAAGGGCTCAGAAATACTAAATCGCATCATGATTCCGGCATATAAAGGCACAACGGCACCATCTTTCTCCTGTCTTTGAGTACCGCCCTGTTTCCATAAATGTGCTTTGTCAATGTCTATCCCCTTGCCAGCATCAGCCTCCCTCTAACAACATTTTCCTCTCCCGACTGCACAGAGCCTGTGGATTTTCCTATCACAATCTGTCCATGCAATTAACTGTTCCCTGAAAACACACCTCTTCAGGGAAGCGCATCAGATCACTCAATACCAACCTCAACCTCTGCTTCCAGTCAAAAAATAAAGAGTGCAATAAGTATTCTTCTGAGCTTCCAATTCTTCTCCCTGCTGAACAACTTGACTTTTTGTAAGTGCTGATACCTCAATCTACTTTGTAATTTTAGGGTGACCAGTAGACCACAATTGGTCGAATGTCCTCATATTACCTGAGCACCTTGTGAAAGATTGGGCACTGATGATCATCTGAAATACTCAAGACTTTTGGATATGGGATGGACGCTTATTCTCAAATGAAAGGTTTGTTTTATGAAGAAAAATGCTGTCCAAACACCAAATGGTGCAGTGCCCTAGAGGATGAATGCAAAGTGTTAATTATTGCCAAAAGGGTAATTTAATGTTGTCATGTTAAATGTTGTGATTTACTGTTGAAGCACTCACTTCTTTATGTACTGTGTGACCCTAACAGCAATGTATGGGCAACAGACATTTAATATTGGTAGACTGTGTAGGTTACCAGGGTGATGTACTTAGGCCTGCCCTCTGGTTAAGGAATCTAGTCAGAGCAAAGCTACAAGAATGACATGCATGTGAGAGTTTCAGCAGACCAGTAATAAGAATCTACAGGTATGTCTCTGAGACTATAGCTACCAAAGGAGCACCTCTACTACCAGAGTACCCCTGAAGGAAATAGACCATACTTTATAAAAGATCCAGAACCATTCAGGCCATGCAAGATAATGTCAGTAATGTATTCACTCATTTATTGCAGAAGAGACTTTACTGCTGTGGAAAGGTATCTGCTACACTTTGAGACAGACTGGCCATCCGTGTCCAAGATCTGCACCCCTGATAAACTTTGGAACCATACTGTTTGCTGCTCTTTGTACTACCAGTGTTATCATTGGTTCAGTACAGAAAGATTTTATTCAGTACAACAAACGGGCCTGGTTATTGATTCCACCGCCCATCAGCTGTCCACTGCATCTACACTATTGTCTTGCACCCTGCCAGCTTTTTACCATCAAGGGCACCGCAACTACCACTAGGCAGGAGCCACAATATCAGGGTGTACCCCAAAGGGAGAAATGGTGCACCCTCCAGTCACTTCACCTGGTATTTACTACCATGGTGTCTCCCACATAGTAGTAAAAGTTGACTATTAGACCACAGATGTTTCAAAGACCTCATATTACTTGAACAACTTGTGAGGGTTTGGGCACCTTTGATCATCTGAAATACTCATGATGTTTGCATATGGGATGGACCCTTACTCCCATTTAAAGTAGATGTTTTGTGAAGAGAAACCCTGTCCCTATGCCAAATTCTATGCTGTACCTCGACCTGCATAGTAGTAAAAGTAAGCTGACTATTAGACCCCTCCTCATTTCATTTGCTTCTTTTGAGTGGCAAGACATGCTTTGATGAGGTTGTCTAATGAATCCAACCATATCTATATACGCGATTAGGACATATGGACATCATAGAGGGTGTCTCCTTCTCGAGGTCCACCATCTATCATCCAGAGTCATCTATGCATTACAAGGATGTTCAATAATTTGAATGCAGTGGAAATGCCTGACCAGAAGCTATCCTAATAACCAGCTAATTAGAGGATCGGCTTCAATTTTAGAGTAAGGTTTTCTTCATGAGACATGATACAAACAATAGAAAACAGATTGTTATTGGATATACCCGTCAGCCCCATACAGTTTGAATGGAAGGACAGAGATCATCCCTGACTTTTCCTCCATTCAGTTGGGAAAACAGGACCCTCATTCTCATGATCATTATCCGAACTTTATCACCTAGTCTGTGGATATTTTTTGTGGGAAAACTTCTTTAAGCCAAGTGACTACAAAAATCACGGCACTTCAGAGGGTGAAGTGACAAGCAAGTGTCTATTGGGCTTTTTGAACAGTCTAATATATAGCAACTATCCAGGAAGCAAGCCTCAGCATCCACTACAAAAGTAAAAATGACGGACGCATAGCCATATTTTGTTTTTTTACCTTTTGGAAAAGCTCTTAGGCTATGATAAATGGGGCTGGCTTTATTTTCCGAGCTTCAGTTTTGGCTCGTTGAACAAGAATTCACAATGATGTCACATGTGAGCCATTCTGGGTTATGTTCTCAGCCATATCTCTCTTGCTTCAATAGCTCCTTATCTCCTGCATTTAATATAATCACATCCATGCAAAGTATCTTTGTTCTGTTTTATGTTATTACTGGTGCCTTGAAGTCTGTTGTTTCCTCGACATATGCCCAAGAATAAAATTAAAAGGGCCGGGGAACTTTTGATTTTTTTTTTGAAAAGGTACCACTTATGGTCTAAATTGCCTTATCCTGACTTGCATAAAGATACCGCATAATGCTCTGCAGTGCCGCTTGTGCCAACAGAGATACTCATCATTGTTATACAGTGCAGTGCATATTGCTCCAGTGCATTGACATAGTGTTCTGCCCTGACCCGTGCTGTATACTATCTGCAGGTGGTAAGTGGGACATCAGTCAGACATCAACCTGAAATGAAAGAAGAGAAGGTACAGGCTCATTTAAATAACTCCTAATGATATCCGTGTTTATGAATATGCAATTCCCTATTAGAATATTAATTAATGATATGCCCAATTAGAAGAGAAGACATGAATATGCGATTGTTCATTAGCGTTCATTTCCATAAGTGATGAGGATCAAGAGGATACATTTGAGAGCACTGTTGAATGCACCTTTAACTCTACGTGACTGGGTTGCTTAGTCTACGACGATGCAGGTCAGGCTTAGGACAATAGTCATGTCGCTAAGTGCACCCATCTGCCTGTGAGACATTATAGGTATGTCCAGTGGGTATGTATATAAACTTGTCACTCATCTGATGTTGGAGGCTGTCACTGGAACATCTTTAATCTATTTTTATTTAAGATGAAAATTCAAAGTCTGTCTTGGTTGCAGTCGCTAGAAGGTGAAGATGTGGATTATTTGTTTGTTTTGTTTTTGGCTATTTCAAAAAACTGTGGCACCAAGGGAAGGGGGGATGAGCAGGGGCAGAAGTACTGAAATATCTGGCCCGCTGATACCAGGCTGGTTCTCAAAAAACAGCCAGGAGGAATGGATAGTTTGCAGGGGCAACACTAGAATTCATAAGTCCCCACATCAAAGTCCGTAATGGACACCCTACTTTTTTGGACAGCCAAATCAAATGCTAGAACTCAATAGAAAGTATTTCCCAATATAAAGGCTTTCCTCAGCCAATGATTCCACATAGCCCCTGCCCACATTCTGGTCTTCAACAAGTCAAATGACTGTTCCTGGCCAATGGGAAATATATAAAGATCTAAAAATCACTTAATGCCTAAGAATTAGACAAGTTATATATCTTGTAGGTTGATAAGAAGGGCTCTTTGCCCATCTGGGAAATATGAGGTTCTCAACTGTCGACAGCCAGTTCTCCGCTGGATTTAAAAGTCATTTGTAAACCTTCCCTCTAAAATTGGAATTTCTAGTCATAACTGTCAGATCTTATTACAGGGCTAACTGATGCATGTATTTTATCTGGCTTCCATAACCTCAGGAACTATTTTTACACAATGCAATTGTGGACTCACTGTGTCACTAATGATAGTCATATGCTCAGCCATGTCTACATGGATAGATGATCCTCACCGAGAGCACCAGCAATGAAGGGTGAGCTTCATTAGACACCACTGGACAATCACAAACCTTGTTTTTGCCACTATAAAGACATTTCAGCTAAAAAGACAAGTGAGGAAAAATCAAAGCACCAAATTATACTGGTGTAGACCACTGAATAAGTTAGGATAAAGCAAGACGCATGAAACCAGAAGTTGGGTCGTAGTTTGGTGGGATAAAAAGTTATATGCCTCAGGTGCTGAGCTTCAGGAGGCACCAAGAAGCTTCAAGATGGCTAGAGTATTTAGATACAAAACTAGGACAGTAAACTCAGTCTTTGACTCAGGTGAAGGGATGTTTCAGAACACAAAACAGAAATGAAGGCTGGCCAAAAAGAAAGGAACTCTGCCCCTGTCCCGGCAGATTAGATCCGCTGCCAGTTCCCCTCTTCCCTCTTCTTTTTGGCAGGCCTGGCCACCGGGGTAGTTCAGTCTCTCCATGCAGGCTATAACCTGCTTGCTGGCCATATTTCTCTAGCTCTGCCTGTAGGACACAAACAATCCTTCCCCTTGATTATTAATGGGCTAGAGTGTGCGTACCCTAGTCTTCACCAGCCAAAGGCTGGTCACTTTGGGGTAGGTGCCTGAGCAATAAGTTCTAGTGCTTTAGTGTTCTACTAAGGTGTGCTGTTTAACGTTAGTCTGCCCAGTACTGACGTCTGCCTTTTTTCCATATTTGACCTTCACTGCCTGACCTAACTGTCTGCCTGACCTCAATACTGACCCGGAGCTGCCTGCTCTGATTGCCTATCAGATTGAATGTACTCTGCCTGCCCTGACCACGGCTTGTCCCTGTCTATGCTTTTGCCTCATCTTTCGGTGCTCTACACCAGTGTCTCTTGTTCCCTGTCGGTTAGCAGTCAACTTCTACAGGAGGTAATGGCCTGGTGGCTCTCTTGCAGCGAAGTCCAAATCCCTGTACAGGAATTAAATGGTGAAAACCAGGGGACTGCGAGGATTAGGCCCTTAGGAGTAGCAATAACTGAAATCTGTTGATTGACACAGTGGTTCCACACCCACTGCATAACAGGAGGCAAAGTACTAGGAATCAAGACAAACTGAATAAATGATCAAGACAAGCCCTGTTATAAAGTATTCCAGTGGAAAGCATAGTTACTGATTGCATACCAGACATACATTTGACCATAATATACTGTATACTGGCAGCAGAGAGTTTGGCACTGGATTAGGGGGAAGTGTGTACATAAGGCAACCCTACCTCCCAAGATATCAAGTTGGTTTCCTCTGAATCAGAAAAAAACTAAAGCTTCTGGTAAAATAAACCTAGATTTCTATGTAATTATAAGTACTCATAGAGGTCATTGTACTGTGACTACTGTGACCATTAGGGCAAGTTATGTACTCTGTAGATATTATTGACTGGAAGTTTGAAGTAGTTGAAGGTGAAATCATTATGCAACTACCTGGGAGATTAATGTGAGGCATAATGTGTAAATTACGTGATCTAACAAACCATGAAAGTGGGATGATTGTAGGTGAAGCTCCAACACGTGCAGAGGCAAAAGCGCTGCACTTGTGAATTGTGTGAGAGCAGCTCTTGTTAAAGATTTCTGAAAGTGGACCACAGGACAAAAAGAGAGATAGCATACAACATCTGTGCAGGTAAATAGATTTTGGTTGCTGGAGTTCAACAAAGGGTTGTTAGACTGGTAGATAGTGTAGATAGACCTCAACCCTCGTTATCTCATCTCTGTGTCTATCAGTCTCCTATATAGTATGTTACTGCTATAGGATGCCTCAAAGAGTTTGTCCATTTAAGACAATTTATCCCCTTTTTACAGGATAGGGGATAAGTGAATGTTCGGTTGGGGTCCAATCATTGAGGCTCCTGTTGATTACTAGAATGACTAGAATGGGGGAGGTTAGTTTTTTCTGTATGAATGGAGCAGCAGACACACATGAGTGTCTGCTGCTCCATTCAACTCTATGAAATTGCTGGAGACAACTGAGCACAAGCGCTCAGCTATCTTTCGCAGCCCCCTGAAGCTGAAGGGAACGGCAAAGTGCATGCATGAATGGCGCTCCATTGAAATAGGGAAGCATGGGTCCCTTTTCTCGTGATCAGTGGGGTTTGGACCCCCACAGGTCAGAAATGTATCCTCTATCCTGGGACCTTTAAAACCTATGGACGCCTTTGACATGTGATTGGTAAACTAAGCTTCAGTCTGCCATTCATTTTTGCACCCCTTGATATTCAGTCTGCTGCTGCTCTTAGTTTCAGTCTTTTCTCACGTGGTCCTATCCCATCTAGTAATACCTGCTGGATGTGTCCAGATTGGTGTATCCAGGTTGCTGCTACCTTCACTAGCTCTCCTGTATGAGTACAGCTTCATTCCTGTACCGATTTCCAATTCTGCAACCTATTAGGGATGTCCTCGCTAAAGGTGAGGATTGTGTAATTCCTCTCCCCCTGTAAAGTTTGCCATGGGTTCACTGCTTTCTCTCTACACATGGGCACAACCTGTTTGATCTCTCATTGTCTCGCTGAAAACTGGCTTGTGTGTGCTTTCTATCTATAGTCTGTGTTAGCTGTCCACCTTCGATACTCTCCTCTCTCTCTTTACTCTTATCTTCCATGGAGAACCTCTTCTTTCTCCCCGCTATATACAACACTGAGGGAGAGAGCAGAGAGAGCCATCAGAAACAGAAGCACACTTGCACACTCTGCATAAGCCAAATGGTAGGATTTTTTAACCAAGGCTATTTAGAAAGTTTATCAATTTTTAGGAAACAAACTAAACTAAACAACAAAAAAAATCTGTGCAACAGTGCTCATAACCTTTTAATGCCCATTTGGTTTAGCACACAGCAGCCCTTAGAGTGTACACTAATACACGGAAGTATACATACCCGCATGAAAACCCACATTTACCACTTATAGCAATACAGTAGGACATGCAAGTTTCACGTTCCTGTAAGACACTGAAGAATTGTACTTTTGCATAAAAAAAAATCAATAAAATATAACATGGAAAACATTGATGGATAATGAGAATTACTATTAGCATAAATAAAAGGAAGCTTGTTATTGAGGTATTGATCCAGATCCAATATACACAAGAAGAGAATTGGTGACTAGAGTAACCACTGACAATGAGATTTATAGACGACATACCAGAAACTGATGACAGAAACTGAAGAAGCAATAAGTGGTTTCTAATATATACAAAATAACGGGAAAAACAATCCTGAACAAGAAAGTACTTAGCAGTTCACCACAAGCTCCATAATCCACCATCACTCCCCATCACTAGCTCCACCAGCAATCAATGGGCCCTGTAACATGGTCATTACAATCAGTTGGCCAGTCAATCCGAAAGATTTCTTCAGAGCTGATGAAGTGGTCATTAGTGTTCCCAAGGCTTTTAATGTCAAAGTAGTTACTCATGCACAGAGGATGCGACCATCTTGTGGGCTGAACCAATACTCTTGAGAACACAATCTATCAATTGACTGGGACCTAATAACGTGATATAAGTCACCAGCATCTAGTGAGATGATAGACTGCTCTCTAATAACCTTTGACTCCAAATGCTGGAAATAGACATTGTTACTGCCTCATATATAGTGGATATAAAAAGTCTACACACCCCTGTTAAAGTGTCCGGTTTCTGTGCTGTAAAAAAATGAGATAAAGAGAAATAATTTCAGAACTTTTTCCACCTTTAATGTGACCTATAAACTGTACCACTCAATTGAAAAACAAACTGAAATCTTTTAGGTGGAGGGAAAAAACAAAAAACAAACTAAAATAATGTTATAACTGGGGATGTAGCTGTGTTTAGAATTAAGCTATCACATTCAAAATTATGTTAAATAGGAGTCAGCATACACCTGCCATCATTTCAAGTGCCTCTGATTAACCCCAAATAAAGTTCAGCTGCTCTAGTTGGTCTTTCCTGAAATTATCTTAGTCGCTTCCCACAGCAAAAGCCATGGTCCACAGAGAGCTTCCAAAGCATCAGAGAGATCTCATTGTAAAAGGTATCAGTCAGGAGAAGAGTACAAAAGAATTTCCAAGGCATTAGATATACCATGAAACACAGTGAAGACAGTCATCATCAAGTGGAGAACATATGGCACAACAGTGACATTACCAAGAACTGGACGTCCCTCCAAAATTGATGAAAAGACGAGAAGAAAACTGGTCTTGGAGGCTACCAAGAGGCCTACAGCAACATCAAAGGAGCTGCAGGAATATCTGGCAAGTACTGGCTGTGTGGTACATGTGACAACCATCTCCCGTATTCTTCATATGTCTGGGCTATGGCATAGAGTGGCAAGACGAAAGCCTTTTCTTACAAAGAAAAACATCCAAGCCAGGCTACATTTTGCAAAAACACATCTGAAGTCTCCCAAAAGCAAGTGGGAGAAGGTGTTATGGTCTGATGAAACCAAGGTTGAACTTTTGGCTATAATTCCAAAAGATATGTTTGGCGCAAAAACAACACTGCACATCACCAAAAGAACACCATACCCACAGTGAAGCATGGTGGTGGCAGCATCATGCCAAGGGGCTGTTTTTCTTCAGCTGGAACTGGGGCCTTAGTTAAGTTAGAGGGAATTATGAACAGTTCCAAATACCAGTCAATATTGGCACAAAACCTTCAGGCTTCTGCTGGAAAGCTGAACATGAAGAGGAACCTTTATCTTTCAGCATGACAATGACCCAAAGCATACATCCAAATCAACAAAGGAATGGCTTCACCAGAAGAAGATTAAAGTTTTGGAATGGCCCAGCCAGAGCCCAGACCTGAATCCGATTGAAAACCTGTGGGGTGATCTGAAGAGGGCTGTGCACAGGAGGAGATGCCCTCGCAATCTGAGAGATTTGGAGTGTTTTTGCAAAGAAGAGTGGGCAAATCTTGCCAAGTCAAAATGTTCCATGCTGATAGACTCATACCCAAATAGACTGAGTGCTGTAATAAAATCAAAAGGTGCTTCAACAAAGTATTAGTTCAAGGGTGTGCACACTTATTCAACCATATTATTTTATTTTTATATTTTTTCTTCCCTCTACCTAAAAGATTTAAGTTTGTTTTTCAATTGAGTTGTACAGTTTATAGGTCACATTAAAGGTGGAAAAAGTTCTTAAATGATTTATCTTTGTCTCATTTTTTGACAACACAGAAACTTGACATTTTAACAGGTGTGTGTAGACTCTATATCCACTGTATTGGTTTTGATCATAAAATGACTACCTGACTGCTTTCTGTCTCTTGAAATTTCATGAAATGTACATCTAAAATATGTATATATATATATACTCACCTAAAGAATTATTAGGAACACCATACTAATACGGTGTTGGACCCCCTTTTGCCTTCAGAACTGCCTTAATTCTACGTGGCATTAATTCAACAAGGTGCTGATAGCATTCTTTAGAAATGTTGGCCCATATTGATAGGATAGCATCTTGCAGTTGATGGAGATTTGAGGGATGCACATCCAGGGCACGAAGCTCCCGTTCCACCACATCCCAAAGATGCTCTATTAGGTTGAGATCTGGTGACTGTGGGGGCCATTTTAGTACAGTGAACTCATTGTCATGTTCAAGAAACCAATTTGAAATGATTCGAGCTTTGTGACATGGTGCATTATCCTGCTGGAAGTAGCCACCAGAGGATGGATACATGTTCTCATTCTGTTTACGCCAAATTCGGACTCTACCATTTGAATGTCTCAACAGAAATCGAGACTCATCAGACCAGGCAACATTTTTCCAGTCTTCAACAGTCCAATTTTGGTGAGCTCGTGCAAATTGTAGCCTCTTTTTCCTATTTGTAGTGGAGATGAGTGGTACCCGGTGGGGTCTTCTGCTGTTGTAGCCCATCCGCTCCAAGGTTGTGCGTGTTGTGGCTTCACAAATGCTTTGCTGCATACCTCGGTTGTAACGAGTGGTTATTTCAGTCAACGTTGCTCTTCTATCAGCTTGAATCAGTCGGCCCATTCTCCTCTGACCTCTAGCATCCACAAGGCATTTTTGCCCACAGGACTGCCGCATACTGGATGTTTTTCCCTTTTCACACCATTCTTTGTAAACCCTAGAAATGGTTGTGCGTGAAAATCCCAGTAACTGAGCAGATTGTGAAATACTCAGACCGGCCCGTCTGGCACCAACAACCATGCCACGCTCAAAATTGCTTAAATCACCTTTCTTTCCCATTCTGACATTCAGTTTGGAGTTCAGGAGATTGTCTTGACCAGGACCATACCCCTAAATGCATTGAAGCAACTGCCATGTGATTGGTTGACTAGATAATTGCATTAATGAGAAATAGAACAGGTGTTTCTAATAATTCTTTAGGTGAGTGTATATATATATATATATATATATATATATATACACACAGTATATATATACAGTATATATATTGATGTAAGTCACAAATATGTTAATGTGAAGACTGTGAGCAACATAGTGGCTCAGTAGTGAGTAATGTTCTTTGCATCTCTGGGGTCCTGGGTTCAAATTTGACCAAGGGTTTAGGATGCCATACCATGGGGAGTAGTCTGGAAGGCTAGGTCACTAGGAAAGCAAAAAATGAACATTCGTCAAAGCAGAGAAGTAATACCTAGAGAAGGCTGAGTTCTGTGTTAGAGGTCCCCTTAGGGACATATGCCACAGATTGTGATGAAAATGCTAGACGACATGGCACAACATTTATGTGGTCTGGTAAAATGATGGACACCCTAGCGGAAAACCAATGGACCTCATCTTAGTCAGTGGAGTTCGTTGGGCATCAATGGTGTCAGTCATGTGATGGATACGTTGTTTGCTTATTTTACGTTTTGTTTGTTCCTATGAAAGAAGAGGACAGAATGGCCAATGAAGATGTGAATAAAGCTTGACAGGGTATAGGTCCTTTGGTTTTGGTTGGATGAGACTCAGTGCAGTGGCTGCCATGAGGTGGGTGACAGGGTGATGGAGTGTGGAGAGGTGAGTTCATTGCAGTACCATTTGACCAGTGGTGTCACAGAGTAAGGGCTATTTTCTCAAAAGAGGTTGACCTAGTTCACAAGTTAGCGCAGGGGGTATCTACACACATCCATATGAGCATATCCTCTCTTTTTTGTATTGTTTCAGTGTCCTCAGTATGAGTCATCAGATGTAAGTTATAATAGATCCTAGGAATGATGCAATATTTTACTGCACCCCCTATTTGTATAACCAGACCCTTTATTTTTCATGACATGTGACATACTGTATGTTGGAGAGTCAAAGCTTGTGGGGTGGGGGGAAGATTACCTACATACATAAGATATCTGACAGAACATTTCTACGGAATACGATAGAAATAGTGTGTGTAAGAAATCGGAGGTGAATGGAGGTACAGTTATGGTTCTGGACAGAAGAGAACTGTAATATGGTTGTGTGCATGAACATGCTGGGTGCATCCTCACATTTTGTTCATATAGCGGTTTTGGCCATCCCACTCTCTCAATCATGGACTTGTACCATGTCAATTGCGAGACCTAAAACAGTTTTGCCACGATGAATATGGAACATTTTAGTGGCCAAGTGAAAAGTTGAGAAACATGTTTCGATTGAAAAGTTCCCCATTAAAGAGTTTTTGGTACTTAGATATTGAACACCTATCATCAGGATAGGTCATCAATATCAGATCGGCTGTTAGCTGTTTCAGGCAGGCGTTGGCGCTAGAAACTATACAGTGGATGGAACTGGAAGCAGAAGGTTCTGTCCACCATGTAGTGGCATCAAGTGAATGGGAACTTAGCTGGAGTATGACTGTGGTGGAAACTACACAGAGGATGCAGGCTTCCTTCCACTCTATAGCTTTCAGACCTGGCGGCTGCCCGATGATTGTGGGGGTGCAGGACACGCACCGATCTGAGAAGAGGTCATCAATATCTACAGTAACAAGTCCTGGAAAACCCCTTTAAGTTTATTCACTTTATGTTTAATAATATTGTAACGGGGAGTCGGCGACGCGCTCACTCCCTGCAGCTCCGCCGGCATACCGTGCTTGAGTAGGAGCGAGGACTCAGTGTCCTCATCTCCATGGTAACAATGGGCGGGGGGGACCCGGCCGCGCACGCCTTCTCAGCATGGCCGGCGTCCTTCATCCTCTAGACAACGAGCAGGGGGAGAACTGAGCGCTGATATCGATGAGTCGGCGCTCAGGTGTGTTGATGTGCTGGACATCGGTCACGTGATGCTGGCCATGTCATGTGACCCATCAATTAGGCCTATTTAAACAAGTAACCTGCTGGACACTGTTTGCCTGTGATTGGTCTTGTTACCTCACTAGTGTACTCTGCATGTGTGACTTCGTTTGTTTGACCTCGGCTTGAATTTGACTTTGACCTTGTTACCCCTTGTACTAACGCGACCTCTTGGCTCCTGACCTCGCTTGTATTGACTTCGATCTTGTATTACCCCTAAGTGCTTGTGTTACCTCCTGGCTCTTTACCTTGGCTTGCATTAGTTCCGTTTGCGGTTCTTACCCAGCCTGGGAAGCTTTGCGCTTCTGTGTGTTCTGTCTTTGTTTTTTGTTTTATCCCCTTGTTGTTCCTTCCTGTAACCCCCTGCACGTACGTAAGCTAGGGACTTCCGCCCAGTTGTACCCCATCGGTTAGGACGGACTGTGCAAGTAGGTAGGGATAGAGGAGTGGGTGGAGTTTAGGGCTGCACTTATCCCTACCTTTTGTGACAAATATTTGAACAGTTTAGAACTATATTTATAATTCAGTTTATAAAGTTTTAGAAGTTAAAATTTCCAGCATTCCTTGCCTAATCAATGTCTGCATGGATGATTTGCAATCATGACTATACAGTCATAAGATAAATGAATATGACTATACAGTCATAAGATAAATGAAAAGACTATCTGTCCCCTATGTAATAGGGCTGTCAGAGCTTTGTCTAATAATTTTGAAATTATTACCCGAAGTCTCGCGAGACTTCGCCAAGTAATAACTTTGGCTCATCTGAGCCAATGCATTCTAATACTGTACAGAGCGCTCACTCCATACAGTATTCAAACAAAGTTTTATGTGAATTGACTTTGAATGTTTCATCCGAAGTCGATTCGCTCATCCCTACTCTCTTCCTCTTCCCATAGGGAACACATGCGTGCTCCCTTCAGATCTTAAAGGGCCAGCGTGCTCATGTTCTAATCTACTCCAGCCTATGGCAGGATGCCTCAGCAATAGGTTCCTAGTTTGCTTCTATTCTGCAAAGATGTGCTATATTCATTGTTTGCTCGTGCTCTGTCCGTCCTGGCTTTGGATTGTCTCTGACTATAATTTTGCCTGCACCAGTGTCTATTGACCCCATGGGTCAGCTGTCAGTCACATTATGAATACTCCAGGAGGTAACGGCCTGGTGGTTCCCCTGCAGCGAAGTCCAGGTTCTTGCACAGGATTAAAGGTTTAATACCAGGGGACGGCCAGGATAACACCTTTTGGAGTAGCCCAAAGTCAAATCTGTTGGTTGAAACAGTGGTTCCTCACCCAATACCGTAAAACACATGCTTCTCAACTGATTCCAATAGTAACCAGCTGAATTATTAATGCAGCTCAGGAGTAGTGTGTATGGATTGTTTAGCCACACAGTAGTGGCTGTTGGTATTTACTAGAAAAATCCTGGAACATTGGAATCCAAGTAAATAATATGAACGGCCCAGATGGTTTTTCCTTCAATTTGCGAGATGCTTTGCGAGGAATTTTCCCACCAAAAGTGTCAATTTTTTTCTTTCTATATTTTTTTCTATTTTTTTCTTTCTATATTTGGGCAAGTTTAGAGGTCGGTAGCAACAGGTCGGTAGCAACAGTCAATAATTAGGTCTTTGTTTTGACCTACTGTATGTCATTGCTGATGCTGGGCTAAGGTACATAAATAGCCTACCCAGTGACCAAGGGTCATTGGGCTTCTGGATTAAACATGTAACCCTCAAGATTTGGATAAATTATGTCTGAGTTGGAGCTCTCGGTTTGTCAGAACATGGACCCATTTCTAAAGATTGAATCTGTGCTAAATAGCCGCCACCCGACGTAATAACAAAAGTCATTAAAGGGGTTGTCTAGCCTTTTTAAGTCATGGCCATCACTGGCTGATCTGCAGGGGGTTCTGTCACCCCACACCCCCACTGATCAGCTATTTGGTGTAGCTCCATCACTGGAAGCTGGTGCCGGAACTACACAGCACCATCAACATTGTTTTAGAGGGATCTTGCTACCATAGTGCTGTTCCCGTTGACTTCCAAGTGTCTTTCTTTTATTCTCTTTAATTTTATTTGGTTATTGAGAGTTTACCTCCCATTTATGTAAAATAGGATTTATAATCCTATGAGAATAGGTCCCAAATAAATATATTCACACTGGCTCAACCCACGTAACGGCTGCTCTGCTTCTGTATTTGTTACTTTTGGGTCTAGGTCTTCCTTCTTTCTCTTTCCTACATGGATTTTGAAATGTTTCTTAAGCCAGAAGCCAAGCTCTTGGACATAACTCTGCTGCCTTAGGTGTCTAGTACTGCTCAGGGAGGCACAGGAGGCGTAGGGGAAACACATCATTTATGGAGCCATTTATTTAGGTCAAATGTATGGATAATGAAATATCATAAAACATGGCTGTCTGGGAGATAGATATTTAACGGCAGAAGAGAGATGCATAAATACTTGTGTAATGCACGTGTAATTGTTATGCCTAAGGACAAGCTGGCTGCATGTCTACCAGTTCAACACCCAGCTCGAGGGCACACTCCCTGAATATGTACAAGGTTCAGAAAAGTTTGCCCTCTAAGCTGTACCCTGTGGAAAACACCAGAACTACATGGTATGTCACAGAGCTGTATTCACTGTGACATGCCCTACAAAAATCATTTTGTTAACTCTTTTTTGCAAAACCACAGGCACAGTTTGATATAGTAAAGTTAAAAGTTAAGGAAGTCAATTTTTTGGCTTTTTCCAAAAAATTGTAAGCGATGGATTGGAAAAATCGGTTCCCTCAAGTGTGGATCTGCACATACTGATTTAGCGTTTGCCTGTTAGCACTAACACAGTGACATGGTCACAATGGAGACCAAGTGCCATAGATTGGTCCACCAAGACTTCTGGCAAATGAACTGACGTTTGACTCTACAGACCTATTAAACTTGTGTTACTTGATTAAACATCCTCATGACAAATTAATCGCGCTAGCTAGCATGCGACATGAGAAGTAGACTGGTACACCTGCAAGCAAAATTTGCATTGGCAGCAGGAATGATTTCAAGGCAACAACCCTCGCTATCCAGCCAGTTCTTACACAAAACCAAGGTACAAGATGAACAATTTTCTTAAAATTTGATTTTGTGGCAATTTGGCCGAATCGGATGGCAGATTCTATTCGGGTTTGAATAAATTCAACCTATATTGAAAGTGCCCCAATGACCTTGAAAATTTTCTCTCTCTCTTTCTTTTGGAAAATTCTGGTCAAATTTCTAAATTTTAGAAACGATTTGCTCATCTCTAGAAGCTACCTCTAACATGGTGTAGAGTTTTGGTTTTCAACCTAAAGTGCGTGTACCCCATGGGGCACATGCTGTGTCTATGACGCTCTCTGATGTCTATGGACAGTAGGGCACACAAAATGGGGTTTGATTGGGTGGCAGCTTTATAGGATAGGACAGTATTGGAAAAGTAATCCAATTTCTTCATTTATGAGGTTATATAAAGGATCTCCTTTACCTTGAATACCACCAAAATGAAAGGCATCCCTTGACAGGTCTATTTAGACACAAGGCCCCCAAAAAAAAACATAAAAATGCCAATGTGAATAAAGTCTTACAAATAACATTTAGGAAAAAGACTAACACCAATAAGTCCTTTCGAAGAAATCTTTTACATGTTTTTGCCTTTTCTTACTAAATTTGCTTTCCATGGACAAGACTGCGTGCCCTGAACTGTGCGATCCACGTCACTTGTTTCTCCAGTAAACATGGCAGCACAACCGATGAAGGAACATTCAATTTCCTGACTCATTTCTTACAGGATCAATGATCATTTTTCTTCACGGCAATTAAATTTAGTCAGAGGAGTGTTTTCGGCTTTCGAAGACATGTTTAATCAGAAAGGTTTGTTGCCATCAGCCCCGGAGGTGTGCAGCATGTTGACAGTGATGGCACGGCGTGTTTCAAAAGAGACACATGTGAGCAGAGAGGTGTGCGGGCTAGGTGATCAGGTTAATTAACTCTTTGCAACGAAAATGTGTAATTGACATTAATTATCGCTGCATAGATAGAGATTTGCTGTCTAGCTATATTGGGCTGCCTATTCATTATCAGCATGTGGAAAAACTCACTATTATAATGAGGACTAAAACCTACGGTCTCAGTCTATGGGAATTTTGTGTCATTATAGCGGACCTCCAACTCTCTCTACAGTTCCTATGGAGAAGGCAATACGTCTGGAGAATTCAGCATTCTCCTGGGCAGGAATTCCCTGTCACCACAGAGACATAAAGGGAAGCAAGTGGCGGTCTAATGTATCTGTAATAAGCACTCGACTTCCTACTACTCGGTCGAGCATCTATTACAGTAGCTCGGTCTGCACTGGAAGTGACTGTCTGCCTCAGAAGCAGCAAAATGATCAACACATGTTGCCCTCTCTTAGGATAATGGGTCTCTGTAGTATTTTTTTGCTTGGTTCCCAGTATTCACAGCCAATAAAATATAGCGAATGACCTCAATATTGTTCAAGCAGTTGTTCATGGATGTAGTCAACATCCACCAGCTGAAACTACGGAAAAAGTGTGAATCGAAGGAAATTGTTGAATTTGAAAAAAATAATTCCTTATTGCTTTTACAATATATGAGCTATTATGTTTGAATGATACATGATATTATTCCTTAGTATGAGATTGACCTTCATCATGGTCATTTAGGCCCTCACAATGTATGGAAAACAATGATTGTTGCTTCTTGGTTGTTTGTGTTTGCCGGGTAGCGACTTCATCTCCGCCGGGAGCAATGGGGCCAGCGGGCATTCTGGTAACATCCGGCAATGCCAGATCCAGAGATCTTTGGCAGGCTGCTTTTAGCCAGAACAGCCTGCTGGAACCCATAACAGCGGTGTGAAACAGGCCTAAAAAAGAAATTTGAATTTGCCCACACTCCATCAATCGTGATAATACAAAATAGTTGTGACCAGGGGCCCTCATGGGCCCTGGTGCAAGAGTTCAGCTTGGGCCCCTTTCCCTCAATGCTTGGTGTCAAGGGGCAGAAGAGCACATAGCCTTCATGCTGCCTGAGGCAAAAATTGAAGTGGCACCCTCCCCCCATGCCAAATTCTTGACCTAACCCCTTCCTTCCAGCCAGGAGTGTAACTTGAAGATTCTGGGCCCCAGTGCAAAATCTATGACAGAGCCCTCCCAGCGTGCACTTTCTATAATACCGGTGTCTTCATATATAGCACAAGGGTCTTTGCGCCTCCTCAGGCTCCTCTGTAGCCCCTATAGCTACGCCCCTGGTTGTGCCTTTCATTGCACTTGATTCTCAGTTACAGAAATATGTCTTATACATCCCAGAACCGAGGTGGAAGGGCCCATACTCTTCCATTTACAGTAGGTAGAAGAATAAGAGTGCAGCTCACCAGACCTTTATGGGCTTTATATACAGGTTGTGTCTGGTCGCAGCTTGAAAACTGTGGAAAAAGTAAAATCTAGCAAGATGAGTTTCATGCAAATGGGCAATATATAAGATAGATAGATCACTATTTGACACATTTCAGGCCTAACCCGACCTTACTCATGCAGGTAAACTCATCCAAACATCCGGCTTGGTGGCAGTTGAAGGATGGAACTGAGCATATGCGTCCGCCTCAGGGATGTTATTGAGATGGACAGAGAAATAAGGAAAAGATCAAACAGCAGGTGGCACTATAGATACATATTTTTGAATAACTTAGTGGCTATACTACATTTTCAATTACATGCAATTATAGACGTATTCAGATCCAGGTGCTGGTTTGAAAAATGTAGAATATTTTTTGTGGGACACCTTTAACACAAACATCCAAGAGGTTTCACATTTTAACAGAGCTCATTTACGATCACCAGCATCACTGAAGTAGGATTCCACGCATCTTGATCGCTCCAGTGAGAAGCTGTAAATGAATTCCCCCCAAGAGCTGCGTCAAAGGCGTTTCATCCAGTCTACCAGTCCCCTTCTCCATACTGATGAGTGGTAGGATTCATGAAATGGTTGTCTACAGATGGTGATCTTACTTTTGGAGGAGTCTGGTTTGGCTGGTATGAGTTCGTTGTCTTCCCTTTGTAGGAGAGTTATTTACATGCTTTTTTTCCCATGGACCATTGTCTGAATTAATTCTCTGGACGCCATCTGGATCTCTTCAATTTTAAAAATATTTGGATGCATTGGATACCACAAGATGTTTTAAACACTGTCATCCCCTACGTACATTGGAAATGCTGATGTATTCTAGCTACTGTACCGTTACATTTGATCTATTCTTTAATTTTATGCCAAGTAACATTTGAAGAAGAAATGCAATGTTTTGATACATTAATATAACTGCAAGCGGGTCCGGGTGCAATGCGTTTTTCACTGATGGTTGCTAAGAGATGTTGTTTGTATCACGCGCGTGAAAACGCATCAAAACGCATTGCACCCGTGCGGAAAAAACTGAACAACTGAACGCAATCGCAGACAAAACTGACTGAACTTGCTTGCAAAATGGTGCGAGTTTCACTGAACGCATCCGGACCTGATCCGTCACGCTCGTGTAAAAGAGGCCCTAGAATAACTTTATGAGATTAACAACAGCTAGAGTCAACTGTACGCCTAAATCTCTATCTGTTGCTTTGATGTCACACTCAGGTGTTTACTTCCTCCCATAAATCTCACCTGTTGTCGTACTCTTACACCCCACTGGAGCACCTGCTGTTCACTTGTGATCTGGGCAACATGCTCGTCTCAGAGAACGGGAAGAACTGTTTACAACTGTGAAATGCTTTAATTATCAGTGTATAATGATGACCAGGAATGTATGTGGAGTGGAATGTAAACTGCTGCCGTCTACAACTTCAGAGGTTGGTTTTCAGGAAAACTGTACTGCCAGACATTCGCCTCTAAGGAAATGTTACTACTCTACAGCCCCAAAACAGGATCCTGGGTCGGCAAATTGTACATTGGGTCAAATAGGAGGATATACAAAGACATGGATCCAGCATAGAAGAGGAAAAATACCAGTAATGAAGGGCTTGTAAAGAAATCCACAGAATATACCATGTACAGTATGTATCACAGTATACACTGCCAATGAAGATGATTAGTTAATACTGTGACTATTCTTCTTCTTTGCTCCCCATAACTCAGTGCTTGGATATTGCCCTTTTTTGGACACTGGTACTATGTACTAAAAGTACTGTATATCAAGCCACATACATTTCCAACTCTATCCAATGAAGAATTTGAGGTCCGTGATATAACCAATGCACTAAACCCAACATGCAAAGGCAACAAAACAGCATACAGCTCAATCCTCACCACAGGTCCAGTGTAATCCCAATCGGTTTTCCAAATCTGGATGATTCTGTAGATGTCTCTCTGGAACTAAGACTGGCAATATAGCAGTCTTCGTAGGTAAAACTAATTCTTTTATTGGCACATCATAAAATACACTGGTCACATTCTTACTCATTGCTAACTACACAGGCAAATGTATAACTTTTAAAAGCAAAATGGACTAATCGTGTTCTGGTGACAGCCAGTGGCAGATTGCATCATCGGCTTGGAACACAAATAGATATCAGATTGAGCAAAACAAAATCAAAGTACAGGATTTCTTAATAAATGGATAACAAGTTGCCTTGTCAATTTAACTTAGGAACCTGGTGGCTTCATTATTAAAGGGACTAGGGATGAGCGAACCGTGGAAGTTCAGGTTTTCCGGGTTCGGCTGAACTTCAGTTCAAAGTTTTGGTTCGGGACTTGAACTTGACCCCGAACCCCATTGAAGTCAACGGGAACCCGAACTTCACTTTATTATTTTCCGTTATAACATGTTTATATTGGAAAATAATAGGATTCTTAAGACAGAAGGCAAAGGACCTGCAATATGCGCGGTGATGTCATCTCGCACATCGCAGGTCCTTTGGCAGGTCCTGTTCAGTGAAGATAGAAGAAGCTGCTGCAGTGCGATCAAGTGGGTGAGTTTTTTTTTTAACCCCTAAATGGCCATTTTGCATTCTGTCTTAACAATGCTATTATTTTCCGATATAACCATGCATAATAAAATCACCCAAACATTGAACCTGAACTTCAGTGAAAAAGTCCAGGTTCGGGTCCAGGTTCACACATCTCTAAAAGGGACGCTTCCATCAGCACGGGTTATTTATTTATTTATTTTAACTCAATATTCATAGAAAACTATTTTATTTTTAAAAAATTTGCTCGTTTTTCTTTTCCACTTCAAAATCTTGTTCTTCTGTAGCGGTCAGCAAAAAAAGATTAAACTCCGATACACACAGCGAACCCATTTTGAGCATACTGCTGCTGTTAGGTAAGATGCTATCTGAAGGATTATCCTTACTATAATAGTTTTTTGTTCTCTTGATAACACTAGATAAAGATGCCCACAGAAGAGCATTAAGAAATGTGTGATGCCCTCATTGAGCCGCTCAACCCTCTTCCCTCTCTGGTCGGAGAGAGAGAGTTAGATGGATTCAGATGTGCAGATTATTGGGAACGAACATTCCTGTGAACGCTCATTCCCGACAATCTGCCCATCTAAAGGTCCAGCCTATCACCCTATGAATGAGTTCGTTCTTTGGGTGATCCTGTCATTCATGCAGGCACCTAAATTATCTTTTCTGGTGAGCAGATCGCGCTGTTTAAACAAAGATCTGCTGACCAGAAACAATGCAGCTGTATGAGGATGAGCGATCGTAATAGCCATCCCTAGTCCTCCACTTAATGAGGAGCCGACTGCTTCCTTCCCAACAATCTGCTGCTCATCAGCCCGTATAAATCTACCTTTAAGGCCCCTTTAGACTGCACAAAGTTTGGGCAGATTATTGCTAATGAGAGTTTGTACAAATACTCATTAGCAATAATCTGGCGGCATAAAGGTGCCGCCGATTACCCGGTGAACGTGTGAAACGAATTGGAAGAAATTGCTACATGTAAAGGCAGCGGTCTCTTCTGACGAGCAGGTAATTGTCAGAAGTGGAGCAATGTAAGTGGAGCAATGTAAAGGGGCCCTAAAGCGAAGTTGTTTGCTGTCCAAACAAAGAGGAAGTTTAAGATCCAGGACAGGAAGTAGAATACATGGAGTGACTTCAAAATGTGATATCCAGAAAACAATCCACTTAATTTATGTAAAAAAAAAATCTTTCAATAGTCACATAAGGGCTGATATGTGATAAAAAAAATTGATGGCAGTTTCCCTTTAAGGAGTAGGGTCCCCCTATTAACTCCTCTCTTCAATCTAGCAATATTCTGTATGTTATAGAAATGGGAGCCAATCATTAATATTCCTACCATGTGTCCTCAATAAAAGTATTTGGAAACTCCTGTCTGATGCATGGATGGTCTTTTTATCTGTATCAGAGAAACTTCCACTTACATTTTGAACTGTTTTTAAATGGATTTCTAGCATTTGTAGCTAATTATGTGATCTATGTTTATTCACAAGCAACACCTTGGCCATTTAAGGTTTTCGGGAGGACCATAGAGACCATGATCCTCAAGCTTGTTTCAATGGCAGAAGAATGTTTGGATTAATTAAGTATAATAAGTGATGAAGATAATGAGTAAACAGATCATTGGTTGCACAGAACTGTGTGAAAGTCTCTCCAGGTCAACCTAAATACAGCTGCTCGGCTACTAGACCTCTCCATCCAGTCTTGTACTGCTTCTCACTGCCCTCAGTGCCCTCACTGGCTGACTAATTGCCAAATGATAACCCACAACAAAACAACTTAACCTAGCTCTTCTGTATATCTGCTGACTAATCTGCAGATATTCCAAAAAAAAAAAAAAATCAAGCTCACCACCACGTAGTTATAAGCAGCTTTCTGTAGATGAAGTACTGGCTTCGTTATATTCTTAACTTATGCTTCAAGGCCTGTTTAAATGGTTGAATACGGACTTATAGGATAGTAATCTTCCAGCTGGTGGCACCAGATGCACAGCTTTGCCTATCTACGGTACTATGCTACAGTACTTTGCATATCTACTCTACTGCTTCACTTTCTCACCACTACATATCGCCTGCGCCTCTCCTGGAAATTCCTTGCATAAGCATTTCACCACTTTGTTAAAACTCAACCCCTCAGACATTCCCTGAATGCTCATCTCTTCAGATGTAAGCTGTTGGGCAATGTTTTTCAACCTATGAAATAGTCACATTGTTGACAAGGTTGAAAAAATGACAGAAGTCCATCAAATCTAGCGTGTAATCTTACAATGATATTTATATGCAAAGAGGTATCTCCCAAGAAAGAATGATCTTGCCAGTGCTACCTATTAAAAGTGGCTCCCTACGAGTCAAGATCTGACTTTCCAACAAGCCTTGGGATTTGACAAGGGAACAGGAGCGGACTGGCCATAGACCCCCACAGGAAAATTCTTTGCCCTCCTCATGGCTAGTGTTGAGCACGAATATTCGAATAGCGAATTTTTATCGCAAATATCTTCACTTCGAGAATTCACGAGTGTTTAGACTATAGTGCTATGTATTTGTTATATCGAATATTCAGCATTTCTTTCCATCTGAACACAGATCCTCTCTGCTTCTTGCTTGTGGGCCAATGAAAAGGAAGCAATGACAAGTTCACAACAATACTTGGTGCACCAATCAGTAATCTGTAGTCAGACCTGCTAAAATGTGAAGTTGCACGTAGTACGAAAAAATATTCTAATCACTGCCGATTAGCGCAATCGCGAATATATTGGAGCACTTGGCTCTATCTGCATATAAAGCTATTGTAATGTTCTGCCGTGCCAACCATGTTCTCCAGTCTCAGTAAACTTCTAGCAGCTTGGAAAATGTAGCCAAAGTGACCCACGCCTGCATTTCACATTACGAATTTGCAATACGCGATTTTTACATTGCCGATTTTTCACATTCAATAAAATAATCTAGCATTCTCGAAATTCGCGAATATATGACAAATATTCTACAACATATTCATGAAATATCGCAAATATGAATATAGCCGCTGCCGCTCATCACTACTCATGGCCACCAGCTGGGTACACAATGATCTGATGCTTTGAGCATTGATTTATGCTAGGAGCATCATTTACTTATGCATCCACAGGATACAGTTGAATACTGTTGTACGGGTGGCAGTATTTTGAAATGCACTGTGGTATATGGTTCTGCTGGGGCAGTATTTTGTGCTGCACTGTGGTATTTGGTTCTGCTGAAGTAGCATTTTGTGCTACATTTTGTTCTGCTGGGGCGATAGTTTGTGCAGTACTACAGTATTGCTGGCCCTTTGCTACTTCTGTTGTCCCTGCCAACTTCTGTTGCCTAGTCTTCTGTCAATCTGGATTCGCCTATAGCAAGCGACCACTTTTAGGCTTTTTTCCAGGGCTACTTTAAGTTCCCAGTCCGCCCCTGCAAAGGAATATAACTATTTTATCTAGTCTGGCTATATTCCCTTCTAAAATCTCAAGATTTGCATATATGTTTCCAATAGAGCATTGGCAATAAGTCTCCAACATGGAGTACTTCCAGTAAGTCTCTATACAGGATTGGTCTCCCTGCCTAAAAAAACTATATTCATTGTAAGGCCTTGTGCTATAATACTTCTGCCTTTTATCGTATATACATATAAAGCAAATAGATCAGGACCCCCATAGTTAAATCGCCTAACCTAACCTAACTTCTATCACCATAGGGTTCTGTGGTGATCTAAAGTTGGCAATACACTTACGCTTATAATTGGCCAAAATGCGGCTGATTAATCACCCGTCGTGTTGTTTGTAAGACTGACCAACATTATGCTAGATTAAACAGCCAATAACAATGATGACTTAAATATACTCAGTTCAAAGTTTTGGTATCACAAAGACAACCCCTTTGAAAATTTAAGCAAGCCTCGTGATCAGCTGATGAACATGGGCCTGGCTTTGCTAAACCCTGACAATCATCTGCTATTTTTGGGGAACCCACATCTAAGCTGTATTGAAAAATGGACAGTCCTGTAATATACTTACTAGAAAGAGCAGCCCTTGTGAGATATAACTCATAGAGTGGGGTCCCAAGAAGGTCTCAATCATGAGACAACCCCTTTGTACATCGGAGCCAGGCTAGCGATCTGGCTTCTCTAACCTCTGGCAAGCATCTGTTATTGTTTGGGAACTCACGTGTAGCCATATATTGAATTATTTCCTGCCCATGTAATATATGTATAGGCCAGGTCTTCAAGAGCAGCTCTTCTGAGTTGTAGCTAATTGAGTAGGGTCCCAAGAAGGACTTGATTAGGGATAAGCAAATTGATTTTAACAAATTGATTTTGTCTCATCAGTAAGAGTTCTTCATCTGTGAGGGGCTGTCCCCACAGATGAAGAAGCACCCACCTGCTCCTTTATTGACAGGACTGGATACCTTGCCTGGCTTTGACAATATCCTGCCTGCACCGCTGCTCTGAGTAGAAGCACAAGTGCAGACAGTGGAACCTACACTTCCAGACAGCAGTGCATGAACAGTTCCTACACTGGCATCGAAAGCAGAGCCTCTGCCCTTGTGCTGCTACTTGGAGCAGTGCCACAGGTGCAAGATTGTCTGGGCCTGGCGAGATGTCCAGGCCTGTAAATCAAGCAGCAGGTGGGTGCTTCTTCACCTTCAGGGACAGCCCTTCACAGGTGAAGAACTCTTGCTGATGAATTGATTCGCTCATTCTTAGTGTTAATCATGAGACAACCCCTTTGTACATCAAAGCCAGCCTGGAGATCAACTGTTCAGCAGGGGTCTTGGTTTGCTAACCCGAACCCCTAGTGCAAACATCTAGCCATATATTAAATGAATGGCCAACCATGTAATATACGTACGAGAAAGAGCTGTTCTTATAAGTTCTAGCTGATAGAGTGGTTCCCCAAGAAGATCTAGTCATGGGACACCCCTTTTTTAAAGAGGTGTTAGGGTTAGAGGGGTTATATAGAAAAACATGGCCACTTTCCTCCACAAACAGTGCCACTCTTATCCATGGGCTGTGTATGCTATTGTAGCTCAACCTCCTTCAAGTAAATGAGACTGAGCTACAATACCAGACACAGCCTAAAGACAAGAGCGGTTCTGCTTTTGGAAGAATACAATCATGTTTTTCCAATCTCATACCAGGGTTGAGTCTTAAAAAGGTGAAATACATAGCTTCAAATAATTGGACTTCTGCAAATCTCATAAACCCAATATTTCACTGTTCTTTATATTTATTCTAAGGATTCTGTAGAGCTTTCTATATAATTTCTCCACCGCAGAATTTCTCAGACAGCCAAATAATCAACCAAGATATTTTTGATTGTAGAATGAATCTGGAGTGACCATAGGAAACCAGCGGGTCTAAGGGGAAGTAATAACCTACTAACTAGCACATTCCTACCATAAAGACGTGATTTGTGGGGCCTCACAATGCAAGATGCTTCACTGGTGAATGGAAATTGCTGACGCTTGGTGCCCCGCTCAGTAATTAGGAAGCCACAGGCTACATCATTAGTTACAGCACAAAGGCCGCCCATTCACAAGGCAATAGGTGAAACCGTTAACTTAGCACTTTAATGTGTTACCCGTCAGAAAGAGGCCGTTGTGCTGGGACTCTTATACTGGCATGAGGCGGCACAAGCTGGCATGGGGCTGTTATGCTGGGCATAATGATCGCTGTGTTCAATATTTCTTTTCTTTTCGCTGTACATGGTAAGTATTTACTTTTTCTCCTCACTGTGATGTTAATTCTGCCCAGCCATGAGAATTTCGTGGAATCCCGCTGGGATAATTCTGAAGTGATCACTGAGAGCAGTGTAGAGTAATCTAGTGTATACAGAAGCAGAGGACATTTGGGATATATACCTAGACACTTAATGAAGTCAAATTTTCATCTCCAAGGGAATTTGTCTCGAGCAAGCTCACAGATAAAACGGGTGGAAATCTTTGAGGGTGTCAGATGCAGAATCCTTGACCTTAAAATTGGAAACTATATAAATAGCATTAACATAAAAACACAAAATAGGGAAAAACGCAGAAAACATTAGGTAGAAGGTCATTAGTAAAATCAATAAGCCCATATTCTTGCAGTTTAGCTATATGGAGTATAGGAGTAGCAGTTGAACCTATCTCCAGGTGCATAAAGGAGGTCCAAAGACTCATCCACCACGACATTATTATTATAGATAGCTTCACATCACACATGCGCACTCTCAATGTCTATGGTACTGATGGAAACCGCCGAGTATAACACTGTCCAGCAGTCCCATGCAGAAGTACTGAGCATGTCTGACCACCACTCCATTTAGACGTTGGACGTGTAACAACTGTTCTCGTGATCGGTGGAGATCCAAGTGGTGGGATCTCCGGCAATCAAACGCTTACAGTATTACCTATTCCAGTGATGGCTCACCTCCGGCACTCCAGCTGTGGTGAAACTACGACTCCCAGCATGCTCCTTTCTTTTTTTATGGAGTTCTGAGACCAGCCAAGCAAGGGTACATCTCGGGAGTTGTAATTTTTTACCACAGCTAGAGTGGCGGAGGTTAGCCATCACAGGCCTATTCTGTGGACAGGTAATGAGTTGTGATGGTTAGGCCTCATGCACACGACCGTGTGCATCTGTGGCGGTTGTTCTGTTTTCCGTGATTTTCTGCGGACCTGTTGACTTTCAATGGGTCCGTTGAAAACTCGGAAAATGCACCGTTGTTCATCAGCGGCCGTGATCCGTGTTCCCTGTCCGTCCCAAAAATATGATCTGTCCTATTTTTTTGACGGACAACGGTTCACGGACCCATTCAAGTCAATCGGTCCGTGAAAGAACACGGATGCACACAAGATTGGCATCCGCGTCCGTGATCCGTGGCCGTAGGTTACTTTCATACAGACGGATCCGAAGATCCGTCTGCATAAAAGCTTTTTCAGAGCTGAGTTTTCACTTTGTGAAAACTCATATCCGACAGTATATTCTAACACAGAGGCGTTCCCATAGTGATGGGGACGCTTATAGTTAGAATATACTGAGAACTGTGTACATGACTGCCCCCTGCTGCCTGGCAGCACCCGATCTCTTACAGGGGGCTGTGATCCGCACAATTAACCCCTCAGGTGCTGCACCTAAAGGGTTAATTGTGCATATCATAGCTCCCTATAAGAGATCAGGGGCTGCCAGGCAGCAGGGGGCAGACCCCCCTCCCTCCCGAGTTTTAATTTCATTGGTGGCAGAGTGTGCGGCCCCCCCTCCCTCCCTCTATTGTATTATTTTCATTGGTGGCACAGTGTGCGGCCCCCCCGGACCCCCCTCCCTCCCTCTATTGTATTATTTTCATTGGTGGCACAGTGTGCGGCCCCCCCTCCCTCTATTGTATTATTTTCATTGGTGGCACAGTGTGCGGCCTCCCCTCCCCCCCCACATCATTGGTGGCAGCGGAGAGTTCTGATCGGAGTCCCAGTTTAATTGCTGGGGCTCCAATCGGTGACCATGGCATCCAGGACACTACTGCAGTCCTGGTTGCCATGGTTACTTAGCAATATTAGAAGCATCATACTTACCTGCTGCGCTGTCTGTGACCGGCCGGGAGCTCCTCCTACTGGTAAGTGACAGATCATTAAGCAATGCGCCGCACAGACCTGTCACTTACCAGTAGGAGGAGCTCCCGGCCGTTCACAGACAGCGCAGCAGGTAAGTATGATGCTTCTAATATTGCTAAGTAACCATGGAAACCAGGACTGCAGTAGCGTCCTGGTTGCCATGGTTACCGATCGGAGCGCCGGCGATTAAACTCGGACTCCGATCGGAACTCTCCGCTGCCACCAATGATCGGGGGGGGGGGGAGAGGGGAGGTCGCACACTGGCCACCAATGAAAATAATACAATAGAGGGAGGGAGGGGGGCCGGGGGGGGCCGCACACTGGCCACCAATGAAATTAATACAATAGAGGGAGGGAGGGGGGGCCGCACACTGGCCACCAATGAAATTAATACAATAGAGGGAGGGAGGGGGGGCCGCACACTGGCCACCAATGAAATTAATACAATAGAGGGAGGGAGGGGGGCCGAGGGGGTCTGCCCCCTGCTGCCTGGCAGCCCCTGATCTCTTACAGGGGACTATGATACGCACAATTAACCCCCCTCAGGTGTGGCACCTGAGGGGTTAATTGTGCGGATCACAACCCCCTGTAAGAGATCGGGTGCTACCAGGCAGCAGGCGACAGTCATGTACACAGTTCTTAGTATATTCTAACTTGAAGCGTCCCCATCACCATGTGAACGCCTCTGTGTTAGAATATACTGTCGGATCTGAGTTTCACGATCTAACTCATATCCGACAGTATATTCTAACATAGAGGCGTTCCCATGGTGATGGGGACGCTTCAAGTTAAAATATACCATCGGATTGGAGAAAACTCTGATCCGATGGTATAATAGGGACTCCTGACTTTACATTGAAAGTCAATGGGGGACGGATCCGTTTGCAATTGCACCATACTGTGTCAACGTCAAACGGATCCGTCCCCGTTGACTTGCATTGTAAGTCAGGACGGATCCGTTGGGTCTGCACGGCCAGGCGGACACCAAAACGACTTTTTTTTCATGTCCGTGGATGCTCCAAAAATCAAGGAAGACCCACGGATGAAAAAAACGTCACGGATCACGGACCTACGTACCCCGTTTTTGCGGACCTTAAAAGAAAACGGTCGTGTGCATGAGGCCTTAGACAGTGAAAGCTGCGACTGATCCACCATGTGTGACTAAGGCTTTTTGGGAAAGGCAACAAACAGAAAAAAATAACAGTGTTAGGGTGCATTCACATCACCGTTTAGCTTTCCGTTCTTCCGATCCGTCAGAAGAAAAGAGAGCGAGAAAAAAAAAAAAAGGAACATGTTGCATCAGTTGTCATCCGTTTGAGCCATTTCCGTCTGAGATCCGTTTTTCGTAGATGAAAAAAAAAGTCCTGCATGCACTACTTTTGCTTCCGTCTTAAAAAAAAACACATCTCAGGCTACTTTTACACTAGCGTTTTAGTTCTCCGGTATTGAGATTCAACATAGGGGCTCAATACCGGAAAAAAACGCTTCAGTTTTGTCCCCATTCATTGTGAATGGGGACAAAACTGAACTAAACAGAACGGAGAGCAAACCGCAACATGTTGTATTTTGTTTTCCGTCCTGGGATGCGAAGCAAGACTGATCCGGCATTACCCCCAATGCAAGTAAATGGGGACGGATCCGTCTCCCATTGACTTTCATTGGAGTGCATGACGGATCTGTCTTGGCAATGGTAAAGGTAATACAACTGGATCCGTTCATAACGGATGCAGACGGTTGTATTATCAGTAACGGAAGTGTTTTTGCTGAGCCCTGCCGGATCCACCAAAAACGCCAGTGTGAAAGTAGCCTCAGACAGAAATGGCTTCAAACGGATGACAACTGATGCAACAGGATCCGTTTTTTTACAGGATCCTGTTTTTTTTCTCTCTCTCTCTCTTCTTCGAAGTTCTGACGGATCAGAAGAACGGAAAGCTAAACGGTGATGTGAACTCAGCCTTATCATTCAATATGACTAGGGTTACAGGGTTTGTTCTGGTTTGATGATTTTCCAGGAGGTAAAATACATTTTAAAGTGGTTTTCTGGGAGTAGAACATTAATAAAATACCCTCACGCCTCAGGATAGGCCATTGCTTGGTATTGAATTCCAGGCCTATTTACTTGAATGAGACTGAGCTGCAACGTGACGTCAGAAGCCTAGGAAGAGTTGCTCCGATCAAACAGCTGATCAGTTGGGGTGTTGAGAGTTGGACCCCCACCGATCAGATATTGATTACCTATCCTCAGGATAGGCCATAAGTATTCAAGTGCTGGGGGAAAAAAAAACTTTAGGCTACTTTCACACTTGCGGAAGAGTGATTTTGAATGCTGGATCCGGCACTAATACATTCCTATAGAAAAAAATGCAATTCAGGCAAGTCTTCAGTTTTTTTGGCCGGAGATAAAACTGTAACATGCTACGGTTTTCTCTTTTGCCTGATCAGTCAATGACTGAACTGAAGACATCCTGATGCGTCCTGAACGGATTACTCTCCATTCAGAATGCATGGGGATGTGCCTGATCAGTTCTTTTCCGGTATAGAGCCCCTGTGACGGAACTCAGTGTCGGAAAAGAAAAACGTTAGTATGAAAGTACCCCTAAATGTTTTTTATTCAAATTTTCTACATTTACATTATTTCTGCTTCCTTCCTCCACAGCCATTGCTGCATGTGAACATTACATCTACTAAATTTAACTACCATCTTTGTAATAAGTATAATATGTCTAGTATGTACCTCCTTATTGAAGAGTTATACAACTACGTAATATAATTTATGTCTCAATTTGAGAAATCCTCCCCAAAAATGTGCTGGTCACACTTCAAAGAGAGCTGAAAATGTAATCTATTTACCCATTACTGTAAATCTGGATTTGCCGCACAAAAATAACAAAATTGAGAAATGTGCAGGTACTTTTAAGGGTATATTCAGACAGTGTGGTTGTGCCACAATTTTCTCATGATTTGACATGGTTTTGGGCTTCACCAGTGATAGCTGCAGAACCACTGCACCATCTGAAGATTAGGCTGGGTTCACACGTAGGTATTCATACGCATTTTATTTATTAATTTTTTTACAAAAATGCCAGCTCCAGATCTTAGCTGAAATCTATGGCATTTTTTAATTAAAAAGTGGCTTGCTGAAGCTGCAATTTTTTAACATTTCTTCCTGTATAGGGAAAAAAGGCCTAAAATACCGCTACCAACAAAACAAAAATGCCACAAAATAAAAACACATAAAAATCAAAAGCAGTTTATTTGGCGTTTTTAAAGTGGTAACAAAGGGGAGTTGTCTTACACTCCACACCGACATCAATCAGGTACTCGGCAGTAGCTGTGGTGCAGAAACTACAAAGGTCCATCTGCTGTTCAGTGGACAGGTAGCTAGCTCTGCTCCATTTCCCATTCACTCTGTGCTGGAGCTGCGGCAGAATAGCTGATCCGCAGAAGGGGCAGGGTGTTGGATCTCTGACGATTGTAGCTGTTTTTGAAAAAACTAAAATGCTCTAAAAAAAGCAACAATTTTTTTTTTACAGTATGTGTTATAGTGACTGATGTTGTTAGCACTCTGAGTGACAGTTACACACCAGAAATGTTATGATGTTTGTCCCAGTATATTTATGCTGTAAAACTGCAATAAATACACTAATCTCCTCAGTAAGCTCAATATCCGTAAATGATAAAGTTCTAGCTCCCTGCAGCCACCACTAGGGGGAGTACACGTATTTATACAGTACATATGTATTTACACAGCTACAACAGGACTCAAAATGAGCTGTATAAACCTCTATGGAGTGTGCTCCCTCTAGTGGTGGCTGTAGGAAATTAATTTCACTGTATTTGGTAGCAGTGAAAGCAGCTCAGTGCCAGGATAAGTACATACAGGTGCATAAAATTGCACCCGTAGAAACCTATGGAGTCTTACTGTACCTTTGTATGTCACGACTGCATACAAAAACAACCTGTATCATATTCTATTAGATGTCATTTTATGGAGGCATTCTGCCCTAGAAAAATAGCTTCCAGTTAAAGGGGTCACAGCATGTTTAATGTAAAATAAATGAAAATTAGACATCATACAGTACATGACAATCTCTTTCTAACAAAGCTAGGACCAGCCATGTACCTCACATGGATCCAGAGATCTCCCCATTCATTGCACCAATAGCTCGGCTAGATGTATTTCAAGCTGGCAGATTGCCGCAGATCTCGCCCAATCACAAAGCCGGGGGCATGTCCTTTCTCAGAGGCATATCCTTTCTCAGGGGACAAGTCATTTCTACTGCAGCTCTCTCAATACGACTGGTGGCAGTTGAAGAATGGAACTGAGCATATGCGACCTCCTCAGTAGGTGGACAGAGAAATAGGGAAAAATACAAACAGCAGGTGGCGCCATACAGAGACGTTTGACTGGCTATACTACATTTTTAATTACAGGCAATTACAAAAGTATTCAGATCCAGGTTCTGGTTTGAATAATGTAGAATATTTTTTTGTGAGTCAAACCCTTTAAAGGGAACCTGTCACCAGTTTTATGGTGTCCTAACTAAGGGCAACATAAATAAGTGACTGATTCTCTTAGCACAATGCTGGGTCACTTTCTTTAATTGACCCAGTCAATTGACCCAAGTGAGCTACTAAACTAGTACATGGATTGCAATATAAAACTTACCAGGAAAGGTTAAAGGACCTTAATATGTATAGCTTGGAAGAAAGACGAGACAGAGGGGATATGATAGAAACTTTTAAATACATAAAGGGAATCAACTCGGTAAAGGAGGAGAGCATATTTAAAAGAAGAAAAACTACCACAAGAGGACACAGTTTTAAATTAGAGGGGCAAAGGTTTAAAAGTAATATCAGGAAGTATTACTTTACTGAGAGAGTAGTGGATGCATGGAATAGCCTTCCTGCAGAAGTGGTAGCTGCAAATACAGTGAAGGGGTTTAAGCATGCATGGGATAGGCATAAGGCCATCCTTCATATAAGATAGGGCCAGGGACTATTCATAGGATTCAGATATATTGGGCAGACTAGATGGGCCAAATGGTTCTTATCTGCCGACACATTCTATGTTTCTATGTTTCTATGTAATCTGCCAACATCTTGTATTGAAAAGCTCCAGCTGATAATGATGAGTCATGAATATTTATGAGCTCCTGACTCTCCCCGCCTACTGGCTGCAGATTGACAGTTTTTTCCATATGAATCAGCAGCAGGTGGGCAGGGGAGTGGCTATAGCTCTGAATTAAATAAACGCTGGACTCAATGACATCACGCTGGACTCAAATCAGCTCATTAGCATGCGGCATGTGGCATCTTTGTGTGTATATTATGAGGCAACCATCTGTCACACCAGTAAGTGAATACATCTAAGGTACTTTTTAGTAGTTAATGATTGTATATAATTAGTTAGATTATAATCAAATATCCACATGACAGGTTCCCTTTAGAATGGCCCCATAATATGGTGCCATAGAGAGACACTATATAAGACTTATGCAGTGGGCATGGCTCACTTTACCCATGTCGGGGGCATCCTTAATACACCGTCTCTGTATAATAAGCACCAGCTCTAAATAGATTTCTTACGCCGTTTACTACCTGCCATCAAATGTTATTATTCTCGCCGGTTTAGTTGTACTTTAAAATTGAGTTTGATGATTTTTTTTTATTTTTTACATCAATTCACCTCCGAGTCCACTTTTATACAAGTGCACCTGTCTCTGGTCAATAATCACAGTTGGACAATTACCCGAGTCTCTCTCACAAATAGACCAATCACGGCTACAAAATTGAACATGGACACAGGTTGGCGAATACCCACAGAAGCGCTCACGACGGATTTCCTGCAGTCTGCTGCGGCCCGTCTGCTTTACCATTTGCTGTTTGCGCGGAGCTTAAAGTTACATAATATCTTTCTTTGATATCATACCAGGGTTTTGGCTGCTCATCCTAAAACCATACAGATTGCAGAGAAAGGTTAAAATAGATATCGCTGCTTTCCTATAGCAAGAACAGCATGTTTTCACAACTGAGGAGTCGGCCGAAAAATAAAATAACATGGCTTCTTGCAGCAGATACAACACTTCCCCTGAAAACACGTTGGCGTCATTTCTGGAGTGTTTTCACAAAGGCACACTTGGATAAATATAAACATCACAAAGGCAGGAACCGGTGCCAGAAACGTGGATGGAGCTGCCAGTTTGTGATCTGATATGTTTGTCATATTGGGGCATAGTCTGTGAAGATTATTTACTATGCCATCCATATAGACTATTGGCTCCTCTCTTCAGCCTTATCTCGATAGATTTCATTTGTCTGCTCTTATTTGCGTTGCTCCGATTAATTTAAGATAAAAAAAATTAAGACGTAATTTAAATTCTCTAACTGTTTTGTGTATACAGCTCGTTTGCAATCCTACGTGTTTCCATGGTAACAGACTACAAACAGGCTGTGTGTAGTCAGATCCTATGTTACTTTACTCCTTCTAGTTAGTAGGATCAGGTAGTGTAACTTAAAACTTTTGGGCAAAAAATATGTTATTTTAAAGGCTATGTACACCTTTGGAGGCAATTTTTGTTTATGACTGTCTTTCGCTTATTTTTGGCTAAAAGTCATATTTTCAATTGGCCTTTTTTTAAAATATTGAGCTGTTCTTTTACAAAGGGTTAAGTGTTTTTCTAACTGTGTGAATGGTACTTTCCCTTTCACTTTGTGCTGTCATCTAATAACCTTCTTCTCTAAGCTACTAAGAAGTCATAAACACTCATTTAAGCAACATTCTTATCAGTAAGATAAGGATTGATCTTTGATGAGTGTTTATAATGTCAGTCGGCAGAGATAAGGAACCCATCTGCTCCTCAGATGACGGAAAATACAAAAAATCTAGTAGAGCATCTCAGCTCTGTCCAGAAAAAAGGGTTCCTGTCACGACAGCGGGTAGGGATAAGTGCAGCCCTAAACTCCCCCCCCACCTCTGTCTCTGCCTACTTGCACGGCCCGTCCTAACCAACGGCATACAACTTGGTGGCAGTCCCTCGCTTAGACACGTGCAGGGGCCTAAGAAGATAAAGAAGTACCGTAGCAGAGTCAGGAAACCCAAGGTCAAAGCCAGAAGGTCACAAAGGGACACAGGGAGCAATACAATAACGAGGTCAAAATACAATCCGGAGTCAGAAGCCAAGAGGTCACGTCAATTCCAGGGAGGTCACAAGGTCAAGGTCAAAAACAGAGCCGAGGTCCAAACACACACAGAAAGGCGCAATACAAAATGCTGGTGAGGGTAGCAAGACCAATCACAGGCAAGCTGTGGCCAGCAGGCTGCCTGTTTAAATAACACCTACAGGCTAGTAACGTGACGTGGCCAGCGTCACGTGACTCTGATTGCTCATAACACAGCTGAGCGCTGATGTTAATGATCCCCTGCTACTCGTTGGCTAGGGGACAGAGGACGCCGGCCACGCTGAGGAGGCGTGCGCGGCCAGGTCGTCCCCGCCCCCCTGGTCCCCATGGAGACGAGGACGCCGACCGCTTCCTCGCTCCGCTGTATGCGCGGGATGCCGGCTGAGCTGCGAATCAAGAGCACGCCGCCAGCTCCCTGTGACAGGTTCTATATTGTTAATAAAGACCAATTGAAAAAAATATTTTTAGCTCAAAATGAATAATAATAATAATAATTATAATAATAAATAATAATACAAAATTATTGTCCACAGGTGTACATAGCCTTTAAGGACATTAGGTAGCGTGCTCTTTGTGGCCCCAGGGCCCAGGTATTACACTAAAGCTGGCCATGAACTTTAGATAGTCATCAGCCAAATGCTCATTCCACTGACAGCTGTGCCTTCAGATTCCCCCCATACACATGCATGCTCATCTTGGAAAAGTGGGCATATGTACTCAATATGGAGAAGGGAATGAGATACTCCATTGACACCACTGGTGATGGCTTAGCAACCTTTGGAGTAAAAGGATAACGTCCAACATGCCCGATCCCTCTGTACCCCAATGACGAATGTTAGGGGAAAGAGTTGGGACACCCCGTACTCGTTAGATGGTTGGCCAGTGCTACTGAAATTGGCCAATTCAGCCAACATTTCTCTACTCTATATGGCCACCTTTACCTTTGTGCCCCCTATAGCTACACCACTGTGATACTGACCTACAGACTGTAGAAGGAGAAAAGTAGGAAGCCGTGTGTGTATTAGGATTGTAATACACGCAGGGTTTGTTTGCAACTTGTAACATATAGGAAATATCTAATCTATATCTAATCTAAACCTATTTGCAAGTTTTTTTTTAAAATTATTTTAGACACGTAGAAGCAAAAATACATGGTTCCAAAAGTGCACTGAAACATTCTTGTTTTTATGAGAATCATTGATTAGTGTATACACTTGTAGAAAAAAGTTGGCTCATAATGCTTATGATAGGAAGCCAAGGATATGAAAGGAAAGATAAGCTGGCAGGCCACCAGGCGTCTATGACCAACAGTAATCCAGAGCTGTTTACAGGACTCTAGTGAAGGCCGACAATAATGTTGTTATCAATTAATTATTTATCCGGGACAGGAGGACATATCAGGTCACATAAAAAAAAAATCTAAATGACTTCCTTTATATAAATTATTCACCTAAGGGTCCTGCTAAATTTATCTGTGCAGCCTCTGGCTATATAGGTAAGCATATACATCTACTGTTTCACACGTGTTTACCAGGGCATTTCCACTGCAACAAAATGTTCTTGTGACATGACCTAGAAGAAACTTGGCCAATGTCCCGACGACAACATCTGAAATGACCTATTCCTTTGTTCAAAACAGCAAATCTGAAGACACAAATTTTAGAGTAAATTTTTTATTTTTATTTCACTGTGATCTCAGCAAAGTGACAAGTGCTAGGGAAAGTGTTGCTCAAAGCTTTTAATTGTGGAATATTGGATACGGAGAGTGCAGGGACAGTGTAGGGAGATCGTAGGGAGAGTTCTTACACACTGTAGGTGGAGCAGAGTTAGAGCATAGGGAGACTGCAGGGACAGTTCAGAGACTGTAATGTGAAGGGATCCATACGAGACAGAGCAGTTTGCAGCCATCTCTGTGTAGGACACAGAGCTATCTAATTGAACAGTGTCCTCCTTGTTTAATAGATAAGCATTTCTATTAGGCCTTGATTCTCAAATTGGGGTGAATACGCTCTTTAATTTTACTGTTATTACGGTGTCCACCTTGTTTAATAGATAAGAAATTCAATTACAGTAGGCCTTGATTCTCAAATTGGGATGAATAAATTGTCTAGTTCCACTGTCATTGAGGTCTCCACCTTGTTTAATAGATAAGCAATTCGATTAGGCCTTGATTCTCAAATTGTGGTGAATAGGCTTTCTAGTTCTACTGTTCTTGGGGTGCCCACCTGCCTGTCAAAATAACTTTCACTTTTTACTTCCAGAAAGGACTAGCTATGCGTGTTGCTGCAATGCACAGTGATGTACATCAAGATACACTCTCCTTGCAGGCCCCAGTATAGCTGATTTAATGCGCTTTGTGAAAAATGAATTTGGAACAAAGCAAATTTCTTTAAAAAAATTGGCATCCTAATCAAATTTTTGAAAAGTTCGCTCATCTCTAGTCAACACATGTAGTAGAGAAAATGTTACCTTCTTCTATTTTTTTCTGATAGATATCATTATTGATAAATATATTTCCCTGGATCATAGCCAGATGTCCACCATCCACTTCTGGAGTTGGAGATTAGCCTGGAAGAGTGGCCATAAGCACTCAATATTGGCATAGTCTCTAGCTATAGGTTCCATGGTTTAAATCCACTGGAATCTCATAACCAGCAAACTGAGACCGATCGGCAAGGTACAATAGAAAGGAACTTATTCCAGACCTTAAGAACTATTCTCCCGTAGAATTACCTTTCTGTACATCATGTGTACCATGTTCTTTGTTCGAGCTACATGTTTATTAATGCATTGGTGGAAACCAAGAGTTGGCAAAAATGACTCTAACGCTGTCTCTACAAAGAATATGGGGCTCAAGAGAATCCTGAAACAGTTCTGAGACACAAAGTGGTTTAGGACAAACTGTATGAATCTGTCCATTGGACCTTCAGAAACGTTAGTAGATTTTAAGATCTTTGCTCACCTCCAACAGGTTCTAGACCACCACAGTCCCGAAACCTTCCCATCTGATCACCACAGTGACAGAATGCTGAATGGACCACTGACCACAAAAGACCAAATTCTCAATCACTGAGTGTCGGGCAGTGGGGTGTTAGCTGTCTCTTTGAATGGCATTGACTATATCACTGTCCATCAAGGATTAAACTACCGTTTCTCTAAATTTAAATGGGTTGACCCAACTGGACATCCTCTGTCCATATGCCCACAAACAGTGGCTGCTGCTCAAGCAGACTCAGTTGGCCTGCTTTTTTACTATATATAAAGCACTACTTTATGATGCTTGTTGCTAAACATTCATCTGTGTTTCGAAATATTTTGGTGACCAAGGTGTAGCTTAGAAAATTAACCTTCACTAAAATCTTGAGTTTGCCATTATAGCTCTTAGGATTAAATCATTTATTGTTCTAGCTCTTACTCTTCTTTAGGCCCATCTTGTGTATATTCAGATCAGAGGCTATCTAATACACCAAGTGGAGTAATATACTAACTAGTGTTGAGCGAACCCGAACTGCACTGCATACGTGACAGGAAAATTGATATAGTTAATCCATCTGTTAGTTCAGTGGGTGACCTCAAAGAATGAGGAGAGCGTCAAATAAGGGACGTGGCCCCGGTTGTGGTGCTGCTGGGGGTGGTGAGGCCAGAACAAGAAGAGGCGGTAGTTGATTGGGTGGCTGACAGTGCCTCCAGTTCCTTCACATTGTCTCCCACGCGGTCCCCTGCTGAAAGCACAGAATTGGCACCTGCAGCCCATAGGCATCTGTCTTTCACATCACCCCCTTGCAAATCAGCCAAGCAATCTGAGCCCCAAGTCATGCAGCAGTCTCTTATGCTTTTTGATGACTCTGCTGGCAGGGTTTCTGAGGGCCGTCCACATGACGAAACACAGGTGCCAACTGCTGCGGCTTTCTGCAGTGTGCAGACTGGCAAGGGGGGCAGGGGTGAAGAGTGGGTGGAAGATGATTTGGAGAATGATGAGGTCCTAGACCCCACATGGAATCAAGGTCATGCGAGTGACGTGTGCGTTTCGGAGGAAGAGGTGGTGGTCACACAGCGCCAGCCGCACAGCAAAAGAGGGAGCAGTGTGCAAAAGCAGAGTGGCCGTCTCCTAGCCAGTATGCCTGCTCCTGCCCACCGCACCACGGGGACTGAGCACACCAAAGCCAGCTCCAAGGAGTTCCCTGGCGTGGCAGTTCTTCAGACAATGTGCTGATGACAAAACGCGAGTGGTTTGCACGCTGTGCAATCAGAGCCTGAAGCGAGGCATAAATTTTCTAAACCTGAGCACCACCTGCATGACCAGGCATCTAAGTGCAAAGCACGAGCTGCAGTGGAGTAAACACCTCAAAAACCACAAAAGATCTCAGGCTCCTCCTGGTCCCTCTTCTGCTGCAGTCTCGGCCTCTTCCTCCCCCTCTAGAGTGACAGTGGCACCTGCCACCCCGCAAACAGAGGATGTGGCAGTAACGCCACTACGTCCGTCACCAAGCATCTCCACAATGTCCCAAGGAAGTGTTCAGCTGTCCATCTCCCAAACACTGGAGAGAAAGAGGAAGTACCCCCCTACCCACCCGTGATCCCTGGCCCTGAATGCCAGCATTTCAAAATTCCTGGCCTTTGAAATGCTGTTATTCCATCTGGTGGAGACGGAGACTTTTAAAAAACTTATGGCGGTGGCTGTCCCACAGTACGTGTTTCCCAGTCGCCACTACTTTTCCAGGCAAGCCATCCCCTCCCTGCACAACCAAGTGGCAGACAAAATTAGGTGTGCACTGAGCAACACCATCTGTGGCAAGGTCCACATAACCACTGATACGTGGACCAGTAGGCACGGGCAGGGACGTTATATCTCCCTAACTGCACACTGGGTAAATGCAGTGGTGGCTGGGCCTGAGGCGGATAGAAGTTTGGTGCATGTCCTTCCGGCACCGAGGATTGCAGGACGTTTCTCTTTGCCTCCTGTTGCCTCCTTCTTCTACTCCGCTTCCTCCTTTACCTCACCCTCATCTGGTGGTGTGCGAAATCTCGAAGCAGCTCTGGGCCTAGCCAATTTGACACACATCCCTTGCTTGGCGCATGTGCTTAATTTGGTGGTGCAGAGGTTACTGAAAAAATTACCCCGATTATGTCAGAGCTGCAGTGTCTGCGCAACTACCGCTGAGTTGCCCACATTCTAACCAGTGCTGATTACTTGTTTGCCATCCTGCTGGATCCCCGCTACAAGGAGAACGCGCTGTCCTTAATTCTGTCACTGGAACGTGATCGGAAGATGCGCGGGTACAAGCGCACGCTGGTAGACACGCTGCTGATGGCATTTCCACCTGACACCGAGGGTTCAGTGGAAGCACAAGGTGAAGGCAGGGGAGGAGGAGGAAGAGGTCACCAACGCAACTGGGACACCGCCAGCACCTCAGAAGGGAGGGTTAGCATGGCTGAAATGTGGAAAAGCTTTGTCAGCACGCCACAACAACCAGCACCACCAGCTGATATGGAACGTCTTAGCAGGAAGCAGCATTTCAGCAACATGGTGGAGCAGTACGTGTGCACACGCCTACACATACTGAATAACGGGTCTGCCCCCTTCAACTTCTGGGTCTCCAAATTGGACACATGGCCTGAGCTTGCCCTTTACGTCTTGGAGGTGCTGGCCTGCCTTGCAGCCAGTGTATTATCTGAACGTGTGTTTAGCACGGCAGGGGGGTGATCACAGACAAGCGCAGCCACCTGTCCACAGCCAACGTGGACAAGCTCACGTTCATTAAAATGAACGAGGCATGGATCCCTCAGGACTTGTCTGTACCTCTTGCAGAATAGATAAGTATACCGGCCGCACCCAGCCATTGTTATACTCCAGCGCACTTTCTGTTTGTTTTCTTTTTTATATTTCCCAATGTTTTAGGGTCTTCCCAAATTTATAAAATAAAAAAGATAAAAAAATATATATACAAAAATAATGTTGGCTACCTCCTCCTCCTCCACCACCGCTTCCACCTACACCGCCACGTCAACCGCCTCCTCAATCTCCTACTCTACTTTGTCCTCCGCCTCCTAGTTCAAGATCATTATCTTTTACATTTTTTTTATTCTATGTTATTTGAATTCATTTCCCTATCCACATTTGTTTGCAGGGCAACTGTCCTGCTTTTACCCCTAATTTGCTTCCTTTTGCAGCCCTCTAGCCCTTTCTATGACTTTTTTAGAGCCATTTTAGTGCCCCAAAGTTCGGGTCCTAATTGACTTCATTAGAATTTGGGTTCGGGGTCAAGTTCGGGTCCCGAACCCGAACTTTGACCCGAAGTTCGGCCGAACCCGGCGAACCCGAACTTCGAGGTGTTCGCTCAACACTAATACTGACCCATTCCAAAACTCAGTAGAGTAAACGTTTTATCTAGATCAAGATTTTTTTCTTCATATCTCTTACCTAATGCCTCATTCACACGTCAGTGTTCGGTCAGTGATTTCCATCAGTGACTGTGAGCCAAAACCAGGTGCGGCTCTAAACAGAACAGGATCAGATCTTTCCCTTTCGTCCTAACCAGCAGCACAAGTGCGGGATTTGCCCCTGTGAAGCTGGTCAGGACAGGCGGAATTTTTATTGAACAAAAATCTCTGCCAAGTATCATTAATTAATTAATTGATGCCTTCCCCCTATATAACCCGCCCCTTGCCTGGACGGGGTTGCTTTTTTTCTGTCCTGTGGACTGGAAATGGACAGGCTAAACTCCTTTAGGAGTTTTTCTCCCCATGGTAGGGTTGA